>NC_091250.1:113756383-115006383 GCF_042477335.2 Ovis canadensis | reverse complement strand
GCCAAAAGCACAGAGACTGGCTTTTTCCATCTGTTCTATAGAAAATGTCCTCTAAGTCTTATCTAAACACTACTTTGTGTGGCATTTTAAGGATTTTTTTTTACACTACTTTAATGACTCCTAAAAAAGAACATAAAATCCCTTTTATGTCTTCTTGCCCTCTCTTCTCCTCCAATTTTCATCAGCCTCCATTTCCTGGGTCATGGTAAGCTCCTTGAAGTAGATCTGTTAATGCAAGGGTAATAAAAGCAAGACGTGCCATGAAAATGTCGGAAGGGGGCCAGGTGGGGCCGGATGGAACCAAGAAGCTCCATTTTTACTTCGGTACAAATTATTTGTCTGAAAACTCTGTACCTGAGAAGCATGAAAATCTAGGATCCTGGACTTTGTTTTAAAACAGAATGCTAGGGATGATGTAGTCAAGCCCTCCAAAGCTGAAAGAATGAGGCATTTTGTTCTTCTTCATAGTTCTTAAATCAAGCATCACCTTCTAGCATGTGGAGCAAAATCGATAATAATAACAACGACAGCAACAATTGCTCCCACTTGTTGAGTGTGTATGCAGTGCGAAACTCTATGCTACATCAGTGATTATTTCCAAACCTCACATCTCCCCAAAGACATCATTTCCTTTCTATGGATGAAAAACTGAGGCTCAGAGAGAGTAAGAAATTTGTCCAGGGTTTTAACTCTCTTTTGAGCACATGTGCATGCTAAGTTGCTTCAGTCCTGTCTGACTCTTTGCAACCTCTGTCCAAGGGGAGTCTCCAGCCAAGAAATAATAATAATAATAATCCTTCCAGTACACTCACTCCATCCATCACTGAATAAATCTCTTTTGAACACCTCGAATGGGCCATGCTGTTCAGAGGGTCTGCCTTCCATGGGTTAATCCAGGATAGCTCAGACACAGCACTCTCACTTGTTGAAAGGGAAATGGCCTGTCATGCCAGTAACACTGGTCAGGAAACTTCATGTGACCAAATCTCAAAGCATCAAGGATCATCTCTTCTGAAGACCACCCTGCTTTGGTTTTGATCTTTCCACTTTTGCTTTTCCTGACTGATTTTGCAACCCAGCACTGTATTTATCAGCTACATAGCCTTGGACAAGTTATTTAAACTCTGAGCCTCAATTTTCTTCATCCTGAAAGTGAGAATAATATAACTGCCTACCTTGTGGGGTTATTGTAAGGGTTAAATAGAAAATAGTAAATAGAGCATTTAGAAGAGTGCTGGCACATAGTAACACTCAATTTGTGTTAACTGTGATTGTTGTTATCTTCACTGCTATTATTTTTATAGCACCAGCCAACATTAGAAGTACACAGAGTACTTACTATTAACTGGAGTATGAGAAATCTTCAGTCAATCCTGAAGGAAATCAGTCCTGAATATTCACTGGAAGGACTGATGCTGAAGCTGAAACTCCAATACTTTGGCCATCTGATGCAAAGAACTGACTTATTGGAAAAGAACCTGATGCTGGGAAAGATTGAAGGCAGGAGGAGAAAAAGATGACAGAGGATCAGATGGTTGGATGGCATCACTGACTCAATGGACATGAGTTTGAGCAAGCTCCAGGAATTGGTGATGGACAGGGAAGCCTGGTGTGCTAAAGTCCATGGGGTCACAAAGAGTCAGACAGGACTGAGCAATGGAACTGAACTGAACTGAATGAGAAATCTTAGGATATGCTCTTCTCAGAATGAGAAGGCCACAGGAACAGATTGGAGCTCATTCATTTTAATCTGACCTGACTTAAAGCTTAGTTTAAAAGACACAGTCAGTCCCTGATTCCCAGGTCTGAGGATTACTAGTTTGCTTGGGCTTCCCAGATGGCACTAGGGGTAAATAACTTACCTGCCAGTGCAGGAGATGTAAGAGATATGGATTCAATCCCTGGGCTGGGAAGAGCCCCTGCAGGAGGGCATGGCAAGCCACTCCAGTATTCTTGCCTGGAGAATGCCATGGACAGAGGAGCCTGACGGGCTACAGTCCATGGGGTCGCAAAGAGTCAGACATGACTGAGTGACTTAGCACTCAGTTTGTTTGATAGTCACACTGACTTCTATCTCCCCAAACCAGAAGCACTTCATTCAGTACATTTCACTGGTCTCTCAAAAAGTAAGTCCCTTTGAAACAGAATGTACTATCCCACCTAAATCTCAGCTTTAGGACGGAAGGATTTATCCCCCTACGTCTTGGGCTTGCTGCCCTCCACCAACCCTCAGCCCTTGGGAATTACCCTCAAGCTGGCTGAACGCAACCACCTCAGCCACAGTCTTACCCACTTTCCAGGGTCAACCTGCATTTGATGACTGGTTGAATTAGGGCCATGAAAATCCAGCCTCCAAGCCCCAAATGGGGTCAACTCCAAAGGGCTATTGTAGTTGCAGAGCTCGCCATGGGGGTAGCCACACAGCCATTCAACCCCTCCTTCCACCCAATCCCTCCCCAGCAAGTCCTGATTCCCAAGAGCACCGCTAATAAACTCACACACTAACCTCTCGTATAGAGTCACCTTTCCAGGAATCCAACCCACAGCATACATTCTGTAGATGTATACTGCATGTTAGCTACATGGCAAAACTGCTCTCCTCGCAGATCCCCACCTTAGATCAACATGGTGGGCACCTCTCCAGCCTCTCAGCTTCTGCATTAGCCATATGGCCTTCAGTTCAGTTGCTCAGTCGTGTCCAATTCTTTGCCACCCCATGAATCGCAGCACGCCAGGTCTCCCTGTCCATCACCAACTCCGGGAGTTCACCCAGACTCACGTCCATCGAGTCAGTGATGCCATCCAGCCATCTCATCCTGGGTCGTCCCCTTCTCCTCCTGCCCCCAATCCCTCCCAGCATCAAAGTCTTTTCCAATGAGTCAACACTTCGCATGAGATGGCCAAAGTACTGGAGTTTCAGCTTTAGCATCATTCCTTCCAAAGAAATCCCAGAGCTGATCTCCTTCAGAATGGACTGGTTGGATCTCCTTGCAGTCCAAGGACTCTCAAGAGTCTTCTCCAACACCACAGTTCAAATCCTTATGGGGTCTTGTATCCCAGGAGTCTATTTCTCTTATGAACTTTCTATCACTGAAGCACTCTGGTCTGCTTACAAACAGATGTTTTAGCAGCATGACTGTCCTTTTCTGCCTTAGAGCCCTTTTTTTTTTTCATTACTCATCTATGAGGTAGCATATATTCAAATAATGGTGCTGGTGGTGGTTTAGTTGCTAAGTCATGTCTGACTCTTGTGACCCCATGGACTGTAACCTGCCAGGCTCCTCTGTCCATGGGATTCTCCAGGCAAGAGTATTGGAGTGGGTTGCCATTTCCTTCTCCAGAGGATCTTCCTGACCCAGAAATCGAACCCGTGACTCTTGCATTGCCGGCGAATTTTTTACCACAGAGCCACTAGGAAGGCCCATTCAAATACTGGTCCTCTCAAAACCTTACCCCATACTTGGTCAGGGACTGGGCTCATGAAGCCTGATTCCAGCCTCATTCAGGGTCATTCCTCTCCCACAAGGCTCCCCAGCACTTTAAACAGATCTACTTCTGTAGACACCGCTGAACCCCAGTCACCAACACAGCTGATGCTCACATTGCTTGCCCAGTCCACAAATTTCACCACCAACTGTTAAATGTTGTTTTCTGGTATTCAGTTCAGTTCAGTTCAGTTCAGTCCAGTCGCTCAGTCGTGTCTGACTCTTTGCGACCCCATGAATCGCAGCACGGCAGACTTCCCTGTCCGTCACCAACTCCAGGAGTTCACCCAAACTTATGTGCATTGAGTCGGTGATGCCATCCAGCCATCTCATCCTCTGTCGTCCCCTTCTCCTCCTGCCCCCAGTCCCTCCCAGCATCAGGGTCTTTTCCAATGAGTCAACTCTTTGCATGAGGTGGCCAAAATATTGGAGTTTCAGCCTCAGCATCAATCCTTCCAATGAACACCCAGGACTGGTCTCCTTTAGGATGGACTGGTTGGATCTCCTTGCAGTCCAAGGGACTCTCAAGAGTCTTCTCCAACACAACAGTTCAAAAGCATCAATTCTTCGGTGCTCAGCTTTCTTCACAGTCCAATTCTCACATCCATACACGACCACTGGAAAAACCATAGCCTTGACTAGATGGACGTTTGTTGGCAAAGTAATATCTCTGCTTTTTAATATGCTACCTAGGTTGGTCATATTCACCTTCTAAGCAGAGAATAACCTCATTCAGCCCAGTCTGTAGCTGTAATATAATTGCATTACAATGTTGTGTTAGTTTCTGCTGTATAACAATGTGAATCAGCTATATGTATGCATATATCCCCTCCATCCTTAGCCTCCTTCTCACCCCACCATCCCATCCTTCTAGTTCATCACAGAGCACCGAGCTGAGCTCCCTCTGTTATAAAGCAGCTCCCTACTTCTTATTCTGTCGCTAAGTCGTGTCTGACTCTTTGAGACTCCATCGACTGCAGCACGCCAGGCTTCCCTGCTCTTCACTGTCTCTTGGATGTTGCTCGAACTCCTGTCCAGTGTGAGTCAACAATGCTTCCCACTAGCTATCTGTTTTACACATGGTAGTGTGTATATGTCAATGCTGTAGCATTAGAAGACTGAATTCCTAGTTTCCTTTAAAACCAAAAAAAGAAAAGTCTTAGCAGCAAAATCCAACCAGGTGAAGGTGAATTCAGCAAATTTACTGTCTGGACTGGGTGCAGTTTCTGGCTGCCCAGGAAGGAGGAAAGGCTATAAATTTGCTTTGCTGCCCAAGGCAGGTACTTCAAAGTGTCTCTCTTCTCCTTGAACACAAACCTGGCCTTCATTGTACCTGCTTCTGGCTCTTATCCCTGCCAGAACACTTGAGAAGGATTAATCCTCGACCCCAGGATGACTTTCCTTGGCTCAGAAAGTCAGTGGAATTGCTGTAGGGAGAGGAGAGCAGAGCACACTGGGCAGAGTGGGTTTGTGTGGACAAGGCTGCTCCCACTGTCCATCATATGTATTGCTGCATCTGCCGTCTCCTCAGTTGTGTCTGACTCTTTGCTACCCTATGGACTGTAGCCTGCCAGGCTCCACTGTCCATGGGATTTCCCAGGTAAGAATAGTGGAATCAGTTACCACACCCTCCTCCAGGGGATCTTCCCAAACCAGGGATCATACCCTGGTCTCTTATGTCTCCCGCACTGGCAGGTAGGTTCTTTACCACTAGCACCACCTGGGAAGCCCTGCACGTACTTCACTGACAGCTATCCATGAGGTCTCCTTCTAATTTCCATCCTGGTTCTCAGCCGAGGAGAGCAGACAGCCCTTGGAGGACTCCCAGAAGAGTCCTGGGAAGAAACTTACTGGTTCTGATGAAATCTTGGATTAGCTGGTTTGTCACACAGGTCAAATTCAATCCTAAGGAATTTATCAAATGGATACTTTATGCTTGCAATCTATGTCTCAGCTAGAAAACAGTTCTCAGAATTACAGTACATATCAATTAAAAGTTCAGGAAGAAGGAAAATGGTATAAAATGATGAGAAAGAAGTACCAAGTGTTACTGAGTCATGGCAAGTGAATGAGATGACTTTGTTATTGTTCAGTGGCTCAGTTGTGTCCGACTCTTTGCAGCCTCATGGACAGCAGCACGCTTGGCTTTCCTGTCCTTCACTATCTCCCGGAGCTTGCTCAAACTCAAGTCCATTCAGTCGGTGATACCATCCTCCCATCTCATCCCTCTGTTGTCCCCTTCTCCTCCTGCCTTCAATCTTTCCCAGCATTAGGGTCTTTTCCAGTGAGTCAGCCCTTTGTATCAGGTGGCCAAAGGATTGGAGGTTCATCTTCAGCATCAGTCCTTCCAGTGAATAGTCAGGGTTGATTTCCCTTTAGGATTGATTCCCTAGTGGTTTGGTTCCTTGCTGTCTAAGGGACTCTCAAGAGTCTTCTCCAGCACCACAGTTTGACGACATCAATGAGATGGCTGCCCTACTATTAGAAACGAAAGTGTTCATAGCTACTATTTGTTTAGAATTATGTAGAGGAATTGAGCTAAATTTCTTACATTATCTTTTTTAATCCTAATGACTAACTATCATGAAGGAATTATGTCCCTGTTCACAAATAAGAAGATGGAGGTTTGCAGGGATTAAGTCAATTGCTGCAGGTTACACAGCTAGAAAGCCCTGGGAAAGGGATTCCAATAAAGGACTGTCTGACTCCACCCTTAGCCTCTCCTCATTGGCCATCCACCACTTTTCCCACCTTCAAAAATCAGGACAGACATCCCACACTCAGCCTGCTTTCTCCTCCTTTTGGTGGCAACTATAATTATGCCATGAAACTAAAAGAAGCTTATTCCTTGGAAAGAAAGCTATGACATATCTAAACAGTGTATTAAAAAGCAGAGACATCACTTTGCCGATAAAGGTCTGTAGCTTCACTATCTACTATAAAAAAGCTGTGGTTTTTTTCAGTAGTCATGTACAGATGTGAGAGCTGGACCATAAAGAAGGTTGAGCACTAAAAAATGGATGCTTTCAAACTATGGTGCTGGAGAAGACTCTTGACAGTCCTTTGGACAGTAAGGATTTCAAACCAGTCAATCCTAAAGGCAATCAGCCCTGAACATTCATCGGAAGAACTGATGCTGAAGGTCCAGTAATTTGGTCACCTGATGTGAAGAGTCAAGTCATTGGAAAAGATCATGATGCTGGGAAAGACTGGAGGCAAAGAAGGGGGTGGCAGAAGTTGTGATCATTGGATAGCATCACTGACTCAATGGACATGAGTTTCAGCAAACTCCAAGAGATAAAGAAGCCTAGCCACTGCAGTCCTTGGGGTTGCAAAGAGTCAGACACGACTTAGGGACTGAGCAGCAACATCATAACTGCACCAGGGCCTGCCCATCCTCAGCTTCCACCCACAGTCTACTCTGCTGAATTTCCAAGGCCTCCTTTCTAAAGACCCTCACCCCACCAGCCTGGCTTCTCTGCAGGTAGGAGGTCTGTCTGGCCAAGCTCACAGTTCCCTTCCCTCAAATTCAAGTCTATTTCAACCTGGACACACTTCTCAAGGTTACAGGAGTGTTTCCTGAGGCTGCTACTCACCCGATATTAGAGACGAAGACATAAAAGCTTCCAATTTATTTCCATCTTTGAAGTTCTCAATAAACCTAAATAAAGCTTTTAATAATGATGATGCCTCATCTTGAATTGAGGACAAATTCTTTCTGACTCAAGGACTTTACTCGCTTTTTACCTTCTCAGATGCTCAGTAAACAGTTATTTACATGGCATTTCTGAGCTATAGGTATTTTATTTCTTTTGTTTTTAATTTTTTAAAACATACTCCTTTTTTTAAATTGGGATGTAGGTGCTTTACAATGTTGTACATCAAAGTAAATCAGCTATATGCATACATATATAACTTCCCTCTTGGCTTTTCCCCTCACCCCCAAGAGAAAAACAAATACATCCTATATTAATGCATATGTGTGACATCTAGAGAAATGGTACAGGGGAACCTATTTGCAGGGAAGAAATAGAGACACAGGCATAGAGAATGGACATGCGGGAAAGAGTTCGGGGAAGGGGTGGGATGAACTGGGAGATTGGGACCGACATGTGTGCCCTCCCAAGCGTCAGACAGCTAGCTGGTGCGAACCCGCTGTATAGCACGGAAAGTTCGGCTTGGCCTTCTGTGGTGGGTGCCTGTGCTTAGTCATCTCCAACTCTCTGTGACCCATTGGACTACAGCCCACCAAGCTCCTCTGTCCATGAGATTTTTCAAGCAAGAGTACTGGAGTGGGTTGCCATTTCCTTCCTCCAGGGGATCTTCCTGACCCAGGGATCGAACCCGCATCTCCTGTGTCCCCTGAATTGCAGGTGGATTCTTCATCCACTGAGCCATCCAGAAAGCCCATTCTGTGGTGACCTGGGGGTTTTATTTCTGATTAGAAGTGGACTATCTGAGCACAGACCACTCGGAGGGGCCATTCCCTCTTTGGATGCCCATGGCCTGTGTACCTGCTCCTCCAGCACTTGGCTTGTACAGGTGTGACCCCTGCTTTCTGGATATGTGACTCCCCAGATCCTCCAGGTAGAAAGTTCATTGAAAGCCCATTTGTTTTGCTAACCTTCTGCCTTCGGAAGCCCTTTACAGAGAAACTGCTCAGAAAACCTGTTGTTGAGTTGAATTTGACCTTTCTCTCACCCAGAAGCAAATCCAGAATAAACCCATTCTCCAGAGTGGCCAGTTCACCTGGGTTGGCCAGACTTTCCCAAGTTTGGCCTTGAAAGGCTCCTGTCCTGGGAACTCCCTCCATTTTAAGCAAACCAAGATAGCTGGTCACTCGGTCATCCTCTCTGGCACTGAAGCATCAATTTAAATGCAGTTCTTCCCACCAGTCTGAGAGAATAGTGAGGAAAGAATAAAACTGTCACACACACACACTTTTGGACTTTTTCAAAAAACATAAGACGGAATCTAAAATAGGCTTCAACACATAATTAGCAACAAGATAAACTTAAAAAGAAAACAACACTGTCATGTCTGACTCTTTGCAACCCCATGAACTATAGCCTGGCAGGCTCCTCTGTCCATGGAATTCTCCAGGCAAGAATACTAGGGTGGATTGCCATGCCCTTCTCCAGGGGATCTTCCCCGCCCAGGGATCAAACCTGTGTCTCTGGCGTTGCAGGCAGATTCCTTACCTTCTGAGCCACCAAGGAAGTCCAAAACAAACTGTAAAAGAAAACAAAATTTGAGCCCTAAAGGTATTTCTATTCTATTTCTTTTAAAAAATAATTAGAATTAGTTATTCATATCATATACGAATATCTTCATGTTGTAACTATTGAAGATGTAATAGTTGGGTATTGTAGTTGAGGGGGAAATGATGGCAGAAAGAAGACCTTCGGCGTGTACTGTCATCTCTCCCAACATCAAAGTGATGTGAACCAAATGGCACCTATGTAATTTTAGTAGCATACAGTGCACATGGTTAAAAAAAATCAATTTTTCTTAAGAGCCAAAGGGTTAAGGAGAGGTCACAGGCACAATTGGAGAGCCTAAAAGCCAGATATTATTTTTGAGAGACTATAATAGCCTGGTGATCAATTCAAGAAAATCACAGTCATTCAAGATGATGTCTTACATGTACTGGCTTCTCTGTAAAATGAATTTACCTTTTCATTATTATTTACTGAGTGAGCCAGTATTTCATTTGTATGGATTTTATCCAGCAACTAGGGGGGAGAAAACACAGAAAATCTAATAAAAAGATGAAGCTGCTGTACAATATTTTGAGTCTGTATCCTGCCTTTTAAGGTCATGCTTCTGTCTTTTTTATGATGTTCGTTTTAGAAAATGAAAAAAAATGTGTACATATAGAAGTATGGGTTTTATGTATTACAACTGGTGACAAATTTAACCTGGCAAGTATAGAGACATGCTTATCAGGAGTGACAGCAACAAAATTGTGCAAAAATAAAATCACAACATCACAGGGTTTACCATTTGAGTATTAATGGAGAATCTCGTCTGCCTGGTATAAGCATTACCATTCCAAGATGGGTGACAGGAATACACTACAGTTAGATATGGCGCACGATGCCATTCTCCATATAAAGTGGAACTCCTAGAGAGCATGTTCATTAACAAGTCCTGTCCTCTTGAAAGGGACCTTCACTAACCAGCAAACTTTCTATGTCTTACTATCTACTGCCAATATCTGAATGACAAGGAGTTTCACAGTTAAACATCTTGTTTATAAGAGCATTGCATCATGCTGCCATTCAGGTCAGAGTTTACCAAAAGGTTTTTAAAAATGAAAACCTCTTATGCAGTGATTTTCCATCCTAGGCATCCCCAAGAAGCTACAGTGTCACTGCAAATGGTCTATGACTCTATTCTGGATTTTCCCAACTAAAAAATACTAAAAATATAGCTACAGAAATAATCCAAATGTCCATCATTGGATGAAAAGATAAGCAAAATGTGGTATATGCATACTATGAAATATTATTCAGCCCTAAAAAGGAAGAAAATTATGACATACCTTGAAGACATTATGCCAGGGTGAAATAAACCAGTCTCAAAAAGACAAATATCATACGATTCCACTTATATGAGGTAGAGCAGTAAAGTTCATAAAGACAAAATGTTGAATGGTGATTACCAGGGGCTGAGGGAATGGATGAATGAAAAATGCTTTTTAATGAGTATAGAATTTCAGTTTTACAGGATGAAAAAAGCTCTGGAAATTGATGGTGGTGGTCACTGTACAACATTATGGACGTATTTAGTACCATGGAATGGTACACTTAAGAATGATTAAAATGGCAAATTGTGTGTGTGTGCACGCTCAATTGTACAGTTGTGTCCAACTCTTTTCAGCCTCATAGACTGTAGCCCACCAGCCTCCTCTGTCCATGGGATATCCCAGGCAAGAATACTGAAGGGGGTTGCCATTTCCTTCTCCAGGGGATCTTCCCGACCCAGGGATTGAGCCCAGGTCTACCTTAGTGCAGGCATTCTTTACTGACTGAGCACCAGGGAAGCTAAACCCTAAATATAGCTCAAGCTGAAAATCAAAATTCAAGTTAAAAGTCAGGCATTAAAATCTGCAGTAATTGTGAACAATAGTGGTCTCTGAAGCACACAGCAGTTGTCCACTTTAAGAGATAAGTTCCAGAAATTCAATACTAAAAAGCTATTTGAAACCACAGCTCTGTGGCCCATCTAGATGGATATAAAATAACATTATTGCTTGTATGAAATAACATTAATGAGAAAAAATGGAATATAAAATGGTATTTTTTAAGACAAAGCAATCGATGGATTGATTATAACTAGGCAGAATGTTCATATGTACATCAATAAAGAGAGATTATCTTGAACAATAAAAAATGTTTAATATTTATTATTTTGGTAAATTTAAGGAAAGAAATTAGAATGAAAGAAAAAGATGTGCAGAAAGATTCAATACAACTTAAATGAAAGCAGTTTTAAAGAAGTGACCTGTGATATTAGCCCATAAAAATCTCCCTTAGAGAACTCTGACATCTTTGGGGTCAAATGTCCCTAATTCAGTGACCATTTCATTATCTAAATCCAGTGGGTACCATGCTTGTCACACACTCCAACGTTGCCTTATTTTGTTGTTCTTTGCTCTGCCCAGATCAGAAGCTGCTAGTGGTTAGGGAACCAAAAGTACAGCCCCACTGGAAGTGGAAACCCCCCTGCGAATATTCAGTCTGATGGTATTAACTGTCAGAACTGGGGGGACACGAAGCTGATCATGAGAGAAGGATCTCCGCCGTATGTTAATGCTGACCTTCTCCGGAGCAACGTGCTCTCTTTAGCTTCTACACATGTCTAATCACTGGGGATTTGTCTAGCTACACGAATTTTTCACATTTGTCAGCTAAATCAGCGCTCCAAATGCACAATGCAGCACTTAGAAACATTATGTGAATTTATTAAATTCTCTGGAGGACTTTAGGTCCATAAAGCAGTAAATTGATTACAGGGAACTGAGGCCATAATATTTTCATCAGCAACAAAAGCAGTCAGGCTCCCATATTGTCCGTGGCAGTTGAAGAGAAGCTGATCCTCACTTCATTTAAGCCAGCAGGCTGAGGATCACACAGCAAATGAGAAGGCTCTGGGATGCCCCAACCTTACCTCTCATCTCATCAGTTACTTTGAGAATGCCAGCGTTCCAGCTTACCAGTTACAAGAACATGAGTGAAAAATATAAATGGTCTCTCTCCACTCTGGATTTGCCCGTGGATGCTTTCAGACTTGGGGCATCCCAGGTGGCTCAGGGGTAAAGAATCCACCTATCAATGCAGGAGACAAGGGTCCAATCCCTGGGTTGGCAAGATCCCCTAGAGAAGGGAATGGCAATGTAATCCAGTATTCTTGCCTGGAAATCCCATGGACAGAGGAGCCCAGCAGACTACAGTCCATAGGGTTGCAAAGTGTCAAACACGACTGAGCAACTGAGCATCCACACATGCACACTTTCAGAATCAACCCTTGAAATCCTTTGGCCATTGACTTTACAATGCTGCTGCTAAGTCGCATCAGTCGTGTCCCACTCTGTGCAACCCCATAGAAGGCAGCCCAACAGGCTCCTCTGTCCCTGGGATTCTCCAGGCAAGAACACTGGAGTGGATTGCCATTTCCTTCTCCAATGCATGAAAGTGAAAAGTGAAAGTGAAGTCGCTCTCTCGTGTCTGACTCTTCAAGACCCCATGGACTGCAGCCAACCAAGCTCCTCCATCCATGGGATTCTCCAGGCAAAAGTACTGGAGTGGGTTGCCATTGCCTTCTCCAGACTTTGCAATAGACAGTGAAATTGTCTATTGACACTGCCACCAAATTGAGGAGAACTGCTAGCAAACCAAGAGATGATGGGTCAATGGTGATGACATCATTCTGATACCAAACATCCTTACATATTGTCTGACGACTGTGTGACTGACCACCCACACATGCGTGCATGCTCAGTCGCTTCAGGCATGTCCAACTCTTTGCAACCCACTGGACCATAGCCTACCAGGCTCCTCTGTTCACAGGCTCTTCAGGCAAGAATACTGGAGTGGATTGCCATGCCCTCCTCCAGGGAATCTGCACAATGCAGGGATCGAACCCATGTCTCCTGCATCTCCTACACTGCAGGCGGATTCTTTACCACTGAGCCACCAGGGAAGCCCAACTGACCACACATACCCCCTTCCAAAGAGGGGGAAAGTATTCCTAAAATTTTCTTGCCTGCCTCATATGCCAGGAATGATAGTTGCTTTCCCATGTGTTATCCTATTTCAAGCATTGCAACAACCTTATGAGCTGGGAATTATAATTCCTATATTTTTAAGTGAGACAACCAAGGCTCACAGCAGTTAAATAAATTACCCCAAATCACAGAGCTGACATGTGGTTAAGTTGGGATCTGAACCAGGACTGTGTATTTTCAAAGATGTCTTTGTTCTATGACCCATTTCAAAATGGTTGCTGCTTATTTCTTCTAAAAGCTCTGATTCATTAAAAGTAACTGGGCATCTTTCTGCTACTGCCTAGGGCTACTTTTACCTTTCCCAATCTTTCTGGATGATGAGGAGTGGATAAACCTGGGGAAAATCTTATTAGAGCCTTGGCACAAGAGGTGTCATTTTCAAGCCTTCTCCTAGAATATGACATTGACCATTTTGCCATGTCTTTGAACCTTCTACAAGCATTCTGGAAAGGGATATAATTATAAAATTCAGCTGTGATGCATGAGCATTTTTAACCTATCACTGGATTTTAATATACATCCAAAATGACCATACTTCTTCCCTGTTTGAAGGGTGAGAGGGAATTCCCTGGTGGTCCAGTTGTTAAGACTCTTCTGTCGCAATGTAGGTGTTGCAGATTTCATCCTTAGTCAGGGAAGTAAGATCCCACACGCTGCGTGCCACAGCCAAAACAAATAAAATAAAAAATAAAACCACTTTCAAACCCATTTTTAAAATGGTAAAAACATTTTTTTAAAATGAACAACAAAAAAGTGTGGTAGTACAAGAGGTATGTTGTTGTTCAGTCACTCAGTCGTGTCCGACTCTTAGCAACCCAATGGACTGCAGCATGCCAAGTTTCCTGGACCTTCACCACCTCCAGGAGCTTGCTCAAACTCATGTTCATTGAGCCAGTAATGCCATCCAACCATCTCATCCTCCCCTTCTCCTCCTGCCTTCAATCTTTCCCAGCAATAGGGTCTTTTCTAATGAGTCGGCTCTTTGCATCAGGTGGCCAAAGTATTGGAGCTTCAGCATCAGTCCTTCCAATTAATATTCAAGGTTGATTTCCTTTAAGATTGACTGGTTTGATCTCCTTGCTGTCCAAGGGACTCTCAAGAGTCCTTTCCAACACCACAGTTCGAAAGCATCAATTCTTCCACGCTCAGCCTTCTTTGTGGTCCAGCTCTCACATCCATACATGACTACTGGAGCATAATCAGAGCGTGAACAATTCTAACTCCTCTGCAGCCCCTGACTAGGCAAGGTTTCTGTGTGAGAGAAGGAGGGACCTTGCTACAGCAGGGAACATGGATTTAGGGAGCATTGACTCCTCTCCTTGCCCCACAGCCTTTGGACTGAGACCTTTAGCTGTGATGGAGGAGAAGCAGGGTCTCCACAGGTCTGCAAACAGCTGGGCTGAAGGCTGACATGGAAGAAAGGGCTCCGTTTTACTAGTTTGTAGATTTCCAGTGCTTGGCAGACTGCCTGGTACATAGTAGACCCCCAATACATGTTTATTAAATTCAGTTGAAATATTAAGATAGCTCAGCAGTTTGTCAAGTTATACATATCAGAGTATTAAAAATTACTGTATGACTTTTTAAATGTAATAACTTGCAAGCGTAAATGTGGTATTTACATGGTAATTTATATGTATTTAGGTGATAATTCACAAAGTCAAGTCCCTGGTGGCTCAGACGGCTAAGAATCTGCTTGCACTGCAGGAGACCTGGGTTCCATTACTAGGTTGGGAAGATCCCCTGGAGAAGGAAATGGCAACCAACTCCAGTATTCTTATCTGGAGAATTCCATGGCCAGAGGAGCCTGGTGCGCTACAGTCCATAGTGCCTCAAAGATTCAAACACAATAGAGTGACTAACACTTCCACTTCCATGTGGTAATTCTCAAAGCTAAGTCTAATACTTCCCAGTTCATCTTAAAACTGTACATTTAAGCAACTCTTCACCTTACAGCAGAACTATCCATTAAATCTGAATTTTTCCTGGCATATGTGCCTGTCCAAAATAGTTTTCAAAATTGGAATTATTCAGGCCACACAAGAGGATATAACCAACTTACAATGACCTTTTTTTTTTTTTTTTTACTTTTCATTTTGTACTGGATATAGCCGATTAACAACGTTGTGATAGTTTCAGGTGAACCGAGAAGGGATTCTGCCGTACATGTACATGTATCTAGTCTCCCTTACACGCCTCTCTCATCCAGGCTGCCGCAAAACATTGAGCAGAGTTCCCTGTGCTATACAAGGTCCTTACTGGTTACTCGTTTTAAATAGAGCAGTGTGTACATGTCCAGGGGAAGGATATGGGGACAGAATAGTTAGGGAGTTTGGGATAGACTTGTACACACCGTCATTTTCATTCTTCTTCCGCATACTACTGGCTGCAGTTGTATGAACTGCAAAGATTGTATCTCCTTCTGAATTTGTTGCTTGTGGAAGAGGGTGACTGATTTTCCTCCCGTTATTGCTTGCCTGATGCCAAAATCTTATCAATCCTTCAGAAACTAATCCAATTCATTTTGAGATTAATGTGAACTCACACACAGTCCAAACGCAAAATAAAACCACCTCGATTGCTTCGTGAAACACACCACCTACTGGCAGAATTGTCACATTTCGCCACTGTATTCTCAAGTCTTGAAATTCGTCCAAAATTGCTGAACTCTCTCGCTTTGGAAATGAGATTCCCAGGTGACTCCCAGGTGGTAAAGAATCCACCTGCTGATGCTGGAGATGCTGGAGACTCGGGTTTAATCAATCCCCGGGAGGAGGAAACGACAACCCACTCCAGTATTCCTGCTGGAAAAAGCCCATGGACAGAGGAGCCTGGCGGGCTATCATCTGTGGGGTTGTGAAGAATCAGACATGAACCTGCATGCACACCCTTTTGGGAAACTTTGACAAGTAACTTCACAATCAGAACCAATATACTCTATCATGTTTAAAATGGGCAGCTAGTGGGAAGCTGCTGTATAGCACGAACTCAGCTCAGTGCTGTGATGACCTAGATGTGCGAGATAGGGAGTGGGAGGGAGGCTCAAGAGGGAGGGGATGTATACAAATAGCTGATTCACTTCATTGTACAGCAGAAACTAATGCAACATTGTAAAGCAATTATCCTCCAATTAAAAATAAATACATTTTAAAAAGACTTCAAACTTAGTAACATTTTTATTCCATCTTACCTTCATGGAAGCTACTCCCTGTTTACCATATTTGTTTAAGAGAGAGAAATATCTGATCTCTACTTTTTCCATGGACCATAAAGTTGTAAAAGACAAGTTTCCTTCAAGTCTGACACCAGATCAGATGGATTCAAACCAAGCATTCACGTCTTTGTGTTGAAAGAGTTCAGCAGTACTATTCTATGTATAAAAGATACAAAGTACAAAAACTTGCTTTATTAATATTCATATAGTTAGTTTTTTTGCCATGAACATTTATTTATTCCTGATCAGAACATTCAGTCAACAAGTATTTACTGATCACCCAGGCTTGGAGACACCGCAGTGAACAACGTGAATCTTGTCCCTGCCCACATAGAGATGATAGCCCAGAAGAAAGAACAGACAACGTGTACAATGCGGCAGGTTTTATAAAGGAGGAAACAAGAATCTGTGGAGACTTCAAGAAGAAATTTATGGCTTCCAGGGGAGAATAATGGGAGGAAGGGGTAGTTAGGGAGTTTGGGATTGACTTGTACACACTGTTATATTTAAGATGGATAACCATTTAGGACCTAAGTGGAACTCTGCTCAATGTGATGCGGCAGCCTGGATGGGAGTGGAGTTTGGGGGAGAATGGATACATGTGTATGTACGGCTGAGTCCCTCTGTTGTTTACCTGAAACTATCACATCATTGTTAACTGGCTATACTCCAATATAAAATAAAAAGTTTAAAGAAAAAAAGAGTCTGTGAAACCATAGAGTGAGGGCACCTAACATAGTTAAGAGGGATTCACGGAAAAGTTTCCAGCACACATTTCTGGTACCCCACCCATATCCCCCCAGCCCACACTCAGTCACTCATAGCCTCAACAGAGGGTTCCAGCCATACTGATGCTTTTCTATACCAAGGACTATACCTGCATCTCCCCAACTAAAGATTTCCACTGGGTACAAAATGGTCAGCCAAAGGTGTCAGGGAGTCAACACCCCCAAAGCAACCCTCAGTGAGTAAAGGGTGTGTGTGTTGTGCTATGCTTAGCCACTCAGTCATGTCCAACTCTTTGCAACCCCATGGACTGTAGCCTACCAGGCTCCTCTGTCCATGAGGATTCTCCAGGCAAGAATACTGCAGTGGGTTGCCATGCCCTCCTCCAGGGGATCTTCCCAACCCAGGGATCGAACCCAGGTCTCCTGCATACAGGCAGATCCTTTACTGCCTGAGCCAGGGAAGCACTAGTTACTAATTCTGTTATACATTTACCAAACCCTCACAATAATCTTATGTGGTGAGTACTGGTATTGCTCCCATTACTCAGATCAGAAAACGGAGACTTCGGTTAAAAAACGTGCTGAAAGTCAGGCAATTAATAAGAGTGGAGCTAGGATTCAAATCTTAATCAATACAGTGCCAAAACCCATGCTCTTAAGCACTACTCTATTCTTCTTCTCTAATCATTAAGCTAAATGTAGGTCTTCAAATAAATCATTCAGTTTAAATTAGAAACACCAACAAGATAATGAGCTCTGAAACTAATTAATGAATAACGTAAATTGATTCAACATTGTTTCATGATTAATCAGCCCTCAAGTGAACAAACTCTCTTTGGAACAAAAGACTAGAAAAATTCAAAAGAAGAAGAAAATGTTTCAATCTTTTTAGACAAAACATTGCCAAGTATCTTCCACTTGAAATTATTCCCAGTAATACGGCTAACTCTTTGAGGTTCTATTGATATTTATCCCTATTCTCTGTACCAATGGTGCTGCTGCTAAGTCACTTCAGTCATACCCGACTCTGTGTGACCCCAGAGATGGCAGCCCATCAGGCTCCCCCGTCCCTGGGATTCTCCAGGCAAGAACACTGGAGTGGATTGCCTTTTTCTTCTCCAATGCATGAAAGTGAAAAGTGAAAGTGAAGTCGCTCAGTCATGTCCAACTCCTAGCAACCCCATGGACTGCAGCCTACCAAGCTCCTCCGTCCATGGGATTTTCCAGGCAGGAGTAGTGGAGTGGGCTGCCATTGAGATTCTCTTATATCAGTGGTTTTAATTCTCCATAAACACCACTTGTGAAATATACAGAATTCTGAAAAATGCTACAAGTTGAACATATACGTGATTAATTCTGCAATCACAGTCCCTTACTGCTTAGTATTGTAATCATTTTTCACATTTTTAAGTTCAGAGATATCAGGGACATATTCCCAGGGGCTAAAATAACTGACAAACATTAGAGGTTCAGATAACTGTTTATTTGAATACATGATTGAATGTCTCTGAAGTGTCTGACCTACTAAAATGTTTCTCACAGGATTTTTTTTCTTTAGGAAATTTTCAAAGATAAGGAAAACCAAAATATATCAATTCAAGTGAACTGACTTTGCGTGTTGTTTTTTTTTTTTTTTTTTCCTTAATGGAAACAGATTGTCAGGCCAAGATTGGACACTCTATCTGGACCTAAGAGGAATGTACATTGTCTAGAAATCCTGCACTTGTTGGTGTTGAATTTGTCAACTCAGTACATCTTTGAGTTGCCTCCGCTTGCAGAGGGGGTAAGTTGTGTTGTTGCATGTACTCAGGATAGTATTTGGGCCCTTTCAGATTTGAGGAAGGGTTTGGATGCGTGCTGGGGTCCAAGGAGTGCAGTTGTAGTGGGTTGGGTTGTGCCTTTTGTTTGCTCATTTGCCTATAAGCATTCCCACAGGTTCCATCACTATGGCAACATATTCACGTTGCTAAGGTGCCTTCTCCTCCACCCCCAACCACGGGCTGTGATCACAGACTGAAGCTGGCTGTTCAGGGTGCCCCCTTCCCCTTATGGCATGATTGGTACCAGGCTTGCCATGGGACCCAAATCGGGCCAAAGTCCTTCCTTCAAGATTCTTCTACCTGTACCTGAGTCACAAGGCAAAAATGATTTGAAATCTGGACTTCTAGCAGCACTCTTCCCTGAAGCAAGAGGGAATAAAGCCAAACAGAAATGAGAAACAGAAGGGCAGGTCCTGGTGACAACAGGACCTGGAATTAGCCCCCAAGGTCTTGGCTCCTGCAGCAGCTTCCTCAGTTCTGCAAGATAACACCTTTCTTGTTTAAGACAGTTTGAAACAGGTGTCTACCAACTGACACAGAAAGAGAACTGATTAATATACCAAGGCTTTGTCATAGCCAAATAATGTAAACTCCTTTTAAGACACTAGTTCTATGGGGTGAGGTTTTAAGTCTGAACAGCCCAGAAGTCCTCATAAACTTTTTTATTTTTTTTTAAATATAATTGCTTTACAATGCTGTATTAGTTTCTGCTGTACAATGAAGCAAGTCAGCTATATGCGTACATATATCCCCTCTTTCTTGGACCTCCCTCCTACCTACCCCCACCACATCCATCTAAGTCATCTGCTGCTGCTGCTGCTAAGTTGCTTCAGTCGTGTCTGACTCTGTGCAATCCCAAAGACGGCAGCCCACCAGGCTCCGCCGTCCCTGGAATTTTCCAGGCAAGAGTACTGGAGTGGGGTGCCATTGCCTTCTCTGATCTAAGTCATCATAGACCACCAAATAAATAGCCAGTGGGAACCTCATAAAGTTTTTAAATAGTCTTTCTGGAAAGTTGAAGATGAGTTGAATTCAATACATTCATAATACCGACCACAAGATGGCACCTGAAGCATTCTTTCAGAGACTTCTCAGCCACTCAGGATGATTGCCAAAGTCTAAGATCTTATTTAGGCACCACATAGATTCCTATTAATTAGCAAAATTGCTTCATTCTAGATGATTCCATATACATTCTGGTAGTTACAGTATACCTCACAGAGTATCCTGCCCTTATCAACGGTCTTCAGGTGATGGTCAAATCACTAACGTGTTGAACAAATCTAAAAAGGTGAGGTTTGATCATTTCTTTCAGGATAACAGATGCACCTTCAAAGTGTTTGGGAAATTCAGTTATATCGCCTATTTGCAGGGCAGCAGTAGAGATGCAGACACAGAGAGCAGACTTGTGGACACAGTGGAGAAAGGGGAAGGAGAGGGTGGGACGAATGGAGAGGGTAGCATGAAGACATATACATTACCATGTGTAAAACAGACAGCCAATGGGAATTTACTGTATGATGCAGGGAGCTTAAACCAAAGCTCCGTGACAACCTAGAGGGGTGGGATGGGGTGGAAGGTGGGAGGGAGGTCCAAGAGGGAGGGGATATATATATACCTGTGGCTGATTCATATTAATGTATGGCAGAAGCCAACACAGTATTGTAAAGCAATTATCCTTCAATTAAAAATAAATAATTTTATTTAGTCATATCAACATGTCATATGACAGCTGAGATCTCCAAACTCCTATGATGCACGCATGAACTTAGCCTCATTATCTGTTCTTTCTTCATGGCCAAACACAACTTTAATGAGTTTTAAATCACTTTCCCTGTTGAAACTTAGAGTCACAAGTTTATGTCCCCATCTCTAAACCAGACTTAATGCCCACCAAATGGCCCAAGGGGCCTCCCAGGTGGCACAGTGGTAAAGAATCCATCTGCAGTGCAGGAGACCCAAGAGACTCGGGTTTGATCCCGGGGTTGGGAGGATCCCTTGGAGAAGAAAATGGCAACCCACTCCAGTATTCTTGCCTCAGAAATCCCACGGACAGAGGAGCCTGGCAGGACTACAGTCCATGGGGTCACAAAGAGCTGGACACAACTGAGCAACTGAACACACACACACCATTGGCCCAAGAGGTCTTCTTAAAGCTTGCCTTCAGTTTTCAGTTACAACCTACTACACATAAAGTCAACACAGAAATATACTGTATCTTACAGAATGCATCACACAAAGCCTCTTGGATAAAATGCAAAGATCTTACCATCAGAATGAAAGTTGGTGAACCCTCTTTACAGGGAAAAGTCTCTCCATAGCCCTTCCTTTGATAGTAAAACACCATCACATGTTACATCCTGATCACAATTTGCAATATTCCTGCTTAGCTCGTGGTACAATTTGTAATTATAAATTTCTATCTAATTATATGCTTAATATCATTCTCTCCATCTCTGTAGTTACTATCCCCTTGAGAAAGGAGCTGTATCTATTCTGTACCACTAGGTACTTAGCATCAATATCAGTGACTGGCATTCAATAAATATTTACTGAATGAGTAAACAAATGAGTGTCACAAATCTGAGACAATTTCCTGAAGGCAGAGAGTGACTATAAAGCAGGTCCAATTATTTATCAGAACAAGAATATGTCCTGATAAACATTGGCAGGTTCACAGAACAGTTCCAGAGTCCAGTCCAGTTCAGGCTGGGAGAACAGTCTAACTCGGGGAGCCTAGGATCTAGGCCAGTCACTGGCGTCCAACCTGTTTCCAGCACACACGCTGCCCAGGGAAGAGGCTGACTAAGAAGTTCTGATCTATTTTTGTCCCAACAAGAGTTCTCCCTAAACTCTCTTGGCCATAGATGGATCAAACTTGACCTGGTCTCCAACCCTACACAGGGTTCTTTTTTTTTTAATTAATTATTTTAATTGGAAGCTAATTACTTTACAATATTGTAGTGGGTTTTGCCATACATTGACATGAATCTGCCAAGGGGGTACATGTGTTCCCCTTCCTGAACCCCCCTCCCACCTCCCTCCCCATCCCATCCCTCAAGGTCATCCCAGTGCACCAGCCCTGAGCACCCTGTCTCATGCATCAAACCTGGACTGGTGATCTATTTCACATATGATAATATACATGTTTCAGTGCTATTCTCTCAAATCATCCCACCCTCGCCTTCTCCCACAAAGTCCAAAAGTCTGTTCTTTACATCTGTGTCTCTTTTACTGTCTCACATACAGGGTCATCGTTACCATTTTTCTAAATTCCATATATATGTGTTAATATACTGTATTACTGTTTTTTTTCTTTCTGGCTTACTTCACTCTGTATGATAGGCTCCAGTTTCATCCACCTCAGTAGAACTAATTCAAATGCCTTCTTTTTAATAGCTGAGTAATATCCCATTGTGTATTTGTACCACAGTTTCTTATCCATTCATCTCCCAATGGACATCTAGGTTCTCTACATGTCCTGGCTGTTGTAAACAGTTGCCTACACAGGGTTCTTGACCAACAGACATCTTTATAGCTACCTTTTCTCTTCTTGAACCCACTGTTTCCTGGTGAGCTCAGATTTCCCACACTTTTATTAACTGTTTAACCTGGCTCCAGCTTGTCTTCTGCCTGAAAAGGGCTTTTTCTCCACAAGTGAGCAAATGTACAAAGTATTTGCATAGAATATGAAGACTGCCCACAACAAAGAAAATACTGAGCAACACTGTACTTCTGCTGTACTTGCGAGAGTTTTTGTTATTAATGCTGTGCAATGAAGGAAGCCTGAGTTTTTCCCCTCCTCTTTTTTTCTTGCTCTACGACACAGGCAGGAACTAACTTCTGCCCCCAACATTGGAAGTACAGAGTCTTAACCACTGGATCACCAGGAAGGTCCTGTTAGAGATATTTAGATTGAAGCAACCAAAATTAACTCTGGATGACTTAAACTAAAAGCAGTAAATTACAAGGGCATGTGGTAACTTATCAAGTCAAAAGAAATGTATCAGGCCCCAAGGAGGAAACAGAGCAGCTTTGAAGATCTTGGTAGCAGGAAATAACAATCAGATTCATGTGATCAACCCTTGGCCCAAGGAGAGGCGTCTTGATTGACAGGCCCACTAAGAACCCAGTCAAGGCGGATGCTCCCGCTACTCAAAAAAAAAAAGAAAAAAAAAAAGGAAAAGACACAGAAGAGTCCATATGTCCCTTAGAGCCTGTAAACCTAGTGTAAACTCCTCTAGGTCCTACGGTGTGCCATGTACCCTTGAGCAGAGTGAAGCATCATAGTCTTTCAAGAGTCTCCACAATAACTGGCCTGATCTCTGCGCTCTGGCGTTTTCCTCCCAGAACATTTTGACGAACAGTACGTGATGATGTCATAAGGAAAACAGGAATTAAAAGGGCCATTATCCATGTAGCTAAAGCCAGATCCTCGTGACTTGTTGAAGCAAATCACTCTATTCCTTCATTCGTCATGCCTTTGTTGAGTGATTGGGCTGTTTTGACATTTTCCTCTGGAAAAATCTGCCTTCAGTCCCCACACCTTCTCCCCCACCTCCAACACATGCATAGTACACACACGCATACACCTCTAGGCACTGTGTTTCTGATCATAATGGCAGCAGAAAGAGCTTCAGTCTAGAAATCTGAATCTCTTCTTCCTCATTTGTAACAGCCTAATTTACATGGCTCAATCGAGGAGATGTATGCAAAGCTGCTTACATGCACGGAGAAATAGAATTTTATTGCTAAGAAAGTATTATTTCTGAACTTTTTCCCCATTTCAGGGCTTTAACTCCCTCTTTCTTCACTCCTCCTTCTTCAATTTCAGAAGCTTGATGACCAGTGGTGGTTTAGGGGGAGGAGATGGTGGTTTGGTTTTTGTTTTTTTAAACGATAGAACAAACAGCCAGATAACTCAAATCCCAAGAGGAAAAGGTACAGACTAAAAATAATTGAATATTTTAATATTACTGTTTAATATTAAGTAGCAAGTGATATGGGGGTCTATTCCCAGGAAGGCTCTGAAACGTGTGGCTAGGTTTCCATAGCACCTCGGGGGACCTCCCTGGCGATCCAATGGTTAAGACTTCACTCTTCCACTGCAGGTTAGGTCCCTGGAAGGAAATGGCAACCCACTCCAGTATTCTTGCCTAGAGAATCCCAGGGACAGAGGAGCCTAGTGGGTTTCCGTCTACCGAGTCGCACAGAGTCAGACATGACTGATCCGACTTAGCAGCAGCAGCAGCTGGAACCTAAGATCCCACATGCTATGTGGTGGGGCAAAAGAGAAAAAAACAAAATTGACACTTTGGATCTAATCTAGTAAAACACACAGCAGCCGGCATGCCTGGTAACTGTGTCCACCTGTGTCCCAGACTGAGTGGGTAGTCTATTGGCCTACCATCCACAGGAATACAGTCCGCCAGCCGTTCTCCAGCGGCCTCCTCTCAGGCTGGTTTTGTTGCTTACACGATTCATCCTACCCTTCTTCGCCTCATGGGCCTCAGTTCCCTCTGCACGCGGAAGTGTCTGGTGCCTTCCTCCTCTCCTCTGGCCACCACGCAAGTCATCGTGGGTCCTCCTCAGCCATGCTCCAAGGCTTCTCCAGGTTCCTCCTTGGCTGCCAGTCAATTCCCCACCCCTGCTGGAAAGTTGCTCTGTGCAACTTTACTCGCACCTGTGGGTGAGCCGTGGGAGGACACTGTGCCTACACACGCCACACCATTCCGCTCTTCTTCAGCTGCGCCATCTTAGCATGGGGGCTGGGACAGAAGGACTTCCGAGGCTTGCTGCCTTAAAGCTCACCTGGGAAATAACAGGCAGGTCCTCTCTGCTCTGACATCCTTCCAGACGAATTAAAAATGTCTCTCCTTTCTCATCCTCCACCTCCACTACACGGCTCAGTGCAGAAGGCTCCTCTCAGATACTCAACAGCATCAAAGTCTCAGTCATGTTCTGTCTGAAACTTGGCTTCTAACATTAGACTTAGACTTTAATTCCTGTCTGATGGGAAGCTACTACCACACCATTGCACATGCTTTCCAGACCACAGTTAGAAAGGTACCTCAATGCTTAAGGCCTCCTTTTTTCTTTCAAAAGTTTGACTCTTCCAATAGGAAGCTTGATTTTCAATATAATAATGAACATGGCTATGCATTTTTTTAATCACATGAAACTCAGTTTTTACACTTCCTAGGGCCAAAGCAGTGAATGCTAACAGTGGCCTATGGAGCAACAAGAAAATTGCAGAAAAGAAAAGCATTGGTTATTATTTTGCAGTTCTATCTTGTCACACTAGTCTCTGTGTCACGTGAGGACTTGGAAGTATAAACAATGAAGGCATTTGGATATGGTTTTCGAAAGTCAAATAATAAGTTAAACTAAGTCAGCAGAAGTCTTGGGAACTGTATTTAGCTTCACTGAAAGTCAGAGCTTGAAAGACCTGAGAATTCATCTTTGTCTAACCCCCTCCCTGCACATATAAGGCTCTGAAGCTTTGGAAAGCAGAGAACAGATGGAATCAAATGAGTCACCCAAGGACATGGAAACAGACACTCTTTTTTTTTATTTTTAGCTACAATCTATTCAGTGCTTGCTCCCTGGCAATCCCTCCGCCGTCACTACATAGTCATTGTCTCATTTACTCCTCTCAGCACTCCTGAGAATTGGTATAATTAAACTCATTTTACAAGGGAGTAGCTGGGGCTTACAGAGGTTAATTTATCTGCCCAATGTCACATAGCTACTGTATGAAGAGCCAGTTTGCAATGCCATGATGCTGGATGCCAAAACCCAGGCTTCTTACCTGGACCTACTGTGTTTCAGATACCAAGCTGAGGGCTGAGAAAATAAAAAAGGAAAAATAAGGTATCCTGCATGGCCCTGAGTCTCTGGATCTGCTAACAATATAAGCTCCTGTGGTCTACTATTGTGACCCGCAGCGATATTTCTATCAGTTCAGGAAGATGGATTTCTCCTTGGAAATCTATTCGGTGGCAACTACTCATTCATGGGCAATGTCGTTATGAGCAAAGATCATAGGACTTGGGGTCTGAAGGCTCTGGTTCTAACCTCAACTCTGATACCTACTCATCAGTTTTGAGTCCTGGGTGAGCCTCTTTTCTCTACCTACAAAAGTATAAAATTTCCGTCCTAGTTAATTCATAGAACTGTTGTGAATTTCAAAGAAGACCATAGACTTGAAAGCCCTCAGCACGAAGTGAAGAATTACTGTATTAATAAATACACATCTGAAGTCACATTGCATATTCTTCTAAAAGATTTCAAAACTCTTTATAAATATAGTCAGCTCACGAAAATTTTGGAAAGCACAATGTGGTTCATAGTGGGAAGGGAAGAAGGAGGAAGGAAATGAACCACAGATCAATTGAATAGCATTAACCATGTCCTGGCTCAGAAGTAGATTAGTGGTTCCATGGATATTCAACTTATTAGTAGGTTTCTTAATTACGTATGTGATACAGACATTCTTTCTTATATATTAACTGTCAAATAATAAATGTTTGAATTTTTAACAAAGAAAGGAAGGTATTACTGCCAAAAACAATCTGTGGACCCTTTTCTGGAGATCTTTTATGTTTGGGGTTCTTTTATGGAGGGAGCTTAAGACCACACAGATTTGAAGGATGGAGAGGGAATAAAAGCAGGATCCCTAACCTACTGACCTCTCTAATTCAGACCCCATCAAGTTTCAGCCTTAGTACAATTGGGTGCCCACTTTGCCTGTTTGAATGGAAAGAGACCATTTCCTTTTCTAAGAAAAAAACTTTCATCTAGTCTAGAGAGATACCACAGTTGTCATAACTATAAATTTATTTGGAAGAACAACTGGGCTTTACACAGGCCATCTGGAGAAGACAAATGCTTCATGTAAGCATGTGGGAAATTTCACCGACAACATATGCAGCTAAATGAACTGTCTTCAGCATTGCCAAAAAAGAAAATTCCATTACACATGGGGAAGGTATCTCAGTCATCACCTTAAAATAAATATACGTCCATCTTTTAATTTAACTAAAACATACCTAAAGTGTAGCTATGTTTCTTTTCAAGGTACTGACAACCAAATATACAGCCTCTGCAGAGAGATGCCTTAGGTTCAACTCCACAGGGACAGCTCTGAAATCACCACATTCATCTGCACATGTTTTTTTAAAAAAATACATCTTCCTACCACCTCTCCTGGTTTGTACACCTTCCACTCCTCTGAACACTGGACGTGACATCATGGAAAAGTGTTAGACAGTAAATCAGAAATTTGAGTCCTGCCCTCATCACTAATTCACAGTGACCACAAACCCTGTTACCAATCTGTTTTCATTTACTCCCCTCTAAAACAAAGAATAATTCCTTCCCTATTTACATCTTAGAGTTTTCTGTGAAGGTATTATTAACACCTCACATTAGCAGAATATTTTATAGTTTAATAAGTGTTTAAGTATATTATTTCAGTAACAACTTTATGCCCATTTTATAGATTTTTAAAAATTGATGCTGAACATTCCCTGGTAGTCCAATGATTAAAAATCCGCCTGCCGATGCAGGGGACATGGGTTCCATCACTGGGCAGGGAAGATGCCACATGCTGCAGGGCAGCTAAGCCTGGGCACCACAACTACTGAGCCCATGTGTCCTAGAACCCATGCTCTGAAAATAAAAATTAAAAATTAAATAACAAGAGAAGTCACAGTAAAGAGAAGCCTGCATACTGCAACTAGAGAGTAGCCCCTGCCCCTTGCCACAACTAGAAAAAAGCCCCTATACAGCAACAAAGACCCAGCACAGCCAAAAATAAATGGGTAGCCAATTCCTCCTCCAAGGGGTCTTCCCACCCCAGGGATCACACCCCTGTCTCTTATGTCTCCTGCACTGGCAGGCAGATTCTTTACCTGAGCTACCTAGGGGGTCCTCAAAAAAATAAGTACAGAAATAAATCTAAATAAACAAATAATAATTTTATTAGTTTGGAACCATACTTGTGGGAAGCCTAGAATTCCAAGCTAAGGAACTGACCTTTGTTTGGCACCTAGTAAGGAACCAGGATAGGATGAAAGGGTATTTTAGGAAGCTGAATCTAATGGTGGCTTCAGATTTGGAGAGTTTTGGTTCCAAGACTGTTATAATCTAGCAACGGAGTGAACAGGTCTGAACGCTGCCTGAATGGTGATGACAGAAAAGAAGAAAGGAGTGAGCCTAAAGGAAAATTCCAATTGCGTGTATAGGGCAGGGGAGGGTAAAAAGTTCAGACATTGCCAGACAGGTTGATGGGGAGACAAAGGTGAGAGAGAAGAACCAGAAGACATACAGTATCAATGAATCAGAAAAGCAATTGAAATGCTGAGGCAAAGAATTAGAATTAAGGAAAACAAGTGATAGGAGTGGCAGCCATTTTGAAAAATAGAGCAGTAGAATATTTATAAAGAACTATCTGAAATGTATACTAGCTGTGACTCCATCTCAAAAACTGTGGGGCCTTATGTAGCCTCCTAGCCTCTGTGGGCTTCACTCCTGATCACCTGAAAATGAGGATAATAATTCTTACATCCTAGGGTCAGAGTCCCTGGTATACAGAACACACAGTAGCAATGACACCTACTTTTGCAACTCAAAAGAGTCAGACAGGAGACTGCCCTGGCCGAGCAGTGATTAAGACGTGACACTTCCACCGCAGGGGTGCAGGTTTGATCCCGAGTCAGGGAACTAAGATTCCACATACCAAGCAAGCCTCACATGCAAGCCTCGCATCATGGCAAATAAATAAATAACAATAAAAATGTCAATGAAACATTTTTTTAAAAAAGTAAGAGAAGCACACCTGGCAGGTGACCATGTGCTTGGCTGTGTGGCTCAGACAGATCCACCTATTGAGGCAGCTACAGGTCAAGTTCCTTTCTCTTCCAGGAAATTGCATGAATCTAGCAGCTTTAGTGGGAAATCCAACACCAGGGGACAAACAGAGAAACACAATCTCCTTCAACCCTATTTGACCTCAGTTCAGTTCAGTTCAGTCGCTCAGTCGTGTCCGACTCTTTGCGACTTCATAAATCGTAGCATGCCAGGCCTCCCTGTCCATCACCAACTCCCGGAGTTCACTCAGACTCATGTCCATCGAGTCAGTGATGCCATCCAGCCATCTCATCCTGGGTCGTCCCCTTCTCCTCCTGCCCCCAATCCCTCCCAGCATCAGAGTCTTTTCCAATGAGTCAACTCTTTGCATGAGGTGGCCAAAGTACCAGAGTTTCAAATCCCAGGGCTGATCTCCTTCAGAATGGACTGGTTGGATCTCCTTGCAATCCAAGGGGCTCTCAAAAGTCTTCTCCAACACCACAGTTCAAAAGCATCAATTCTTCGGCGCTCAGCTTTCTTCACAGTCCAACTCTCACATCCATACATGACCACTGGAAAAACCATAGCCTTGACGAGACGGACCTTTGTTGGCAAAGTAATGTCTCTGCTTTTGAATATGCTATCTAGGTTGGTCATAACTTTTCTTCCAAGGACTAAGCATCTTTTAATTTCATGGCTGCAGTCACCATCTACAGTGATTTTAGAGCCCCCCAAAATGAAATCTGCCACTGTTTCCACTGTTTCCCCATCTATTTGCCATGAAGTGATGGAACCAGATGCCGTGATCTTAGTTTTCTGAATGTTGAGCTTTAAGTCAACTTTTTCACTCTCCACTTTCACTGTCATTAAGAGGCTTTTTAGTTCCTCTTCACTTTCTGCCATAAGGGTGGTGTCATCTGCATATCTGAGGTTATTGATATTTCTCCCAGCAATCTTGATTCCAGCTTGTGCTTCTTCCAGCCCAGCGTTTCTCATGATGTACTCTGCATATAAGTTAAATAAGCAGGGTGACAGTATACAGCCTTGACGTGCTCCTTTTCCTATTTGAAACCAGTCTGTTGTTTCATGGCCAGTTCTAACTGTTGCTTCCTGACCTGCATATAGGTTTCTCAGAGGCAGATCAGGTGGTCTGGTATTCCCATCTCTTTCAGAATTTTCCACAGTTGATTGTGATCCACAGTCAAAGCCTTTGGCATAGGAGTCTTCAAATGCCAACCACTCTCACTGCTGCTGTTGCTGTTTAGTCACTAAGCCTTGTCTGACTCTGTGACCCCATGAACTGTAGCCCACCAGGCTCCTCTGTCCATGGGGATTCTCCAGCCAAGAATACTGGATTGGGCTGCCATTTCCTTCTCCAGATAACCTTCCCCACCCAGGGATCAAACCCACATCTCCTGCTTTACAGGTCGATTCTTTACCACTGAGCCACCTGGGAAGCTCAGTCATTTCCACTGGCCACTAACAAATCTGCCAACATGGCAGGGACCGCCTCCAGCCCCTCCACAAGGAGCACTAGGAGCCAGTCTCACAAGCCCTGCTCAAAAGCTGGATGCACCAATGTTGGCCACGCCCTGCCCCCACAGCCACCACAATGAGAGGCTGGGACATGTAGCCCAGACTGGAGGAAAATCTGTAGGCAGACTTAACTCCTGGCCCATGGCCACACCCACAGACAAAGGATGAGACAACAATCAACGTGAAAAACTAACTCTTGTTTCTGCCCAATCAAAAGGTTGTCAGGAAAGTTTCTATTTCAGTGATCACTGAGTGAATGAATGAATCACTGTCTCTAAGCTTTTGTTCAGAATGTTGGGCTATAGATATAGGACAGGTGGTTAACCCACAAAGTATTTTGAACTGCTGCCAGAAGATCCACTCTCTCAATTTCATCTATAAATATAACATGACAAGAGCAGAATAAAATCTCCTGAATTGGAGTTTATTAGGAGTTGATAGAAGGAAGAAATGTAAAACCTTTTGATCATACAACAATTTCCCATTATTATTTTTTTTAAAAAAGGTGCTAATATGACATTATTTACTTTCTTAGTAGAACATAAAGTTGAACTTTTGGTCACAGACTTTAGCTTGTGTCTGTGAAACTGGATTTTCTTCTAAGGATGCAAGCAATTATTTGATGAGACCACTTTAGAAGGAAATGAGATCAGTCCTGGGAAATAAATACTTCTTGTTCCAAAGCAAATCTCACTAGAATTCACATAACCACTTGGAAAATACTACTCTTATTTAAAAAAAAAAAATTCTGACTTGGCTTCGCTTCAGTGATTACTACGCCTTTGTTAGCTGAATGACTTGGGCCGCCAAAGCACATGATTTTGATCCAAAACTACCTCAATGATGTGTTAAAAATAGTGAAGCTAAATGAACTGAATACAGGTGACCAAAGCCAGACTGAGTGTTGAAGGAGTCACACTATAAATAGAAGAAAAGAAAAGAGCAAACGAAAACAAGGTCAAAGGAAAAACCAAAATGTTTTTCTTTAATATAGACTGGGACTCCCAGGTTACAATGAGAAAATGGGTTACTTTTGTTTTTAAACATTTTATTGGAGTATATTGTTTTACAATGTTGTGTTAGTGTCTGCTGTACAGCAAAGTGAATCAGCCACGCATATATATTTGGCCCCTCTTTTTTGGATTTCCTTCCTATATAGGTCACCACAGAGTACTGAGTAGAGTTTCCGGTGCCATACAGTAGGTTCTCATATCCATTGATACATAATAGTGCATATATGTCAATCCCAGTCTCCAGGTCAACCCACTCCTCTTCCCCTCCTTGGTGTCCGTACATTTGTTCTCTATGCCTCTGTCTTTATTTCTGCTTGGCAAATAGTTTCATCTGTACCATTTTTCTAGATTCCACATAGATGCATTAATATACAATACAGCTCATGCAGCTCAATATAAAAAAAAAAAAAGCAAACAACGCAATCCAAAAAAAATGAGTGGAAGACCTAAATAGACATTTCTCCAAAGAAGACATACAGATGGCCAAGAGGCACATGAAAAGGCACTCAACATCAATAATTACTAAAGAAATGCAAATCAAAACTACAATGAGATATAATCTCACAGCCACTATGGAGAACAGTATGGACATTCCTAAAGAAAACTAAAAATGGAGCTGCCATATGACCCAACAATACCACTCTTGAGCACATATATCTGGAGAAAACCATAATTTGAAAAGATACGTGTATCCCAGTGTTCATTGCAGCACTATTTACAATAGCCAGGACATAAAAGCAACTTAAATGTCCATCTGAGGAATAGATAAAGATGTAGTACAAATATACAATGGAATAGAAGGCAATGGCACCCCACTCCAGTACTCTTGCCTGGAGAGTCCCATGGATGGAGGAGCCTGGTAGGCTGCAGTCCATGGGGTCGCTGGGAGTTGGACATGACTGAGCGACTTGACTTTCACTTTTCACTTTCATGCATTGGAGAAGGAAATGGCATCCCACTCCAGTGTTCTTGCCTGGAGAATCCCAGGGACAGAGGAGCCTGTTGGGCTGCCATCTATGGGGTTGCACAGAGTCGGACACAACTGATGTGACTTAGCAGCATTACTCAGCCATAAAAAAGAATGAAATTGTGCCATTTGCAGAGACATGGATGGACCTAGAGACTGTCATACAGAGTCATAACGAGAGAAAATTGGTTACTTCTTATATTGCTTTATAGAAGATTGCCATGGTTTACTCATTCTGAGATTCTGAGAGCTATTCATCTGCAATGCAGTATTATTCTCTCCTGGACTTCCTGGGTGGCGCTAGTGGTAAAGAACCCGCCTGTCAATGCAGGAGATGCAAGAGACCTAGGTTCTATCCCTGGGTAAGGAAGATCCCCTAGAGAAGGAAACAGCAACACACTCTAGTGTTCTTGCTTGGGAAATTGCATGGACAGAGGAGCCTGGTGGGCTACAGTCCAAGGAGTTAGCAAGAGTCAGACAACTAAACAACAACAAAAGCATTCTCTCCTATTAATAGTGGTTTGTTTACAGAAAAGCACTGATACCAGCCTTTTCATGGTCCCCCTCAAAGTGTAACTACAGCATTGTGGAACCCCTAATTCCCAGTATTTTATCATTAAACCCCTTTGAGAAGCTGTTCAATTATCCCTTTTATGTTAATATGTCAGAGTGGTGTGAAAGTGAAGTGTGTTAGTAATTCAGTCATGTCTGACTCTTTGCAACCCCATGGACTACAGCCTGCAGCAATCCTCTGTCCATGGGGTTCTCCAAGCAAGAATACTGGAGTGGATTGCCATTGCCTTCTCCAGAGGACCTTCCCATTCCAGGGATTGAACCCTGGTCTCCCAAATTGCAGGCAGAGTGGTGTGCCTTATACCAAAACCTATCATTCTGCAGCATTAGAAAATGTGTGTGTGTTCTGCTGAATATAGGGACTTCCCTCAGGAGATGGCTGGAGTCAGGTATAGATTCATCACAAGAGGTACTGGGGTCTCGAATGCTCTTTTTCTCCAGCTCACTCCTGAAGGGAGAGGGAGACTTCCTAAAACTCTCCCTCTAGCTCCTGTGAGTGTGTGATAACTTTGTACTGCTCAGGACAGGCTCAGACTGGCTGGCTGTTCGCCCTGACCTTGAACTAAGATTCTGTGCCCTGAAGCTGCTGAAAGAATCCCTGACTCTGAGGTCTCCCTCATCTAGGGGCAACACCCACACTGGCTTCTCTACCTCAGACAGGAGCTCTGCAGCAGGCAGGAAGCTGCCAGCAGCTCATGGCACAGTTACCTATCTCAGCTGGATTCAGGTTTAATTACATGAATATTTAATTAGCATGATAATTGATGCTGTCCAAAAAGTACTCTGAGGGAGATATCTAAATTCTATAAATAGTCAATAATAGGTTTTTTGTACTTGTTTTATATTTAAACCACTAAAATTAGGCCTTACTTAACTAAAGGGGAAATTCCCTAAAAATGCACAATGCACATTCATTGCCCAAAAATGGGCTTTCATTTTAGTCTCGCAGAGCCCCAGGATTTCACAGCGTTGCCCCAGAGAGAATGGATGGAGGCAAAGGGAGGCCCAGTGAATGAGGCTCTGGGCATTTGGAAGCCCATCCCTGATCCAGTGAAAGCATTATGTTTTGGAGTTCCAAAGAAGATTTCAGTTGGGGGAGAAAAGAGAATTCCTGGGACTTCCCTGGCAGTCGAGTGGCTAAGACTTCAGGCTTCCAATGGAAGGGGCTCAGGTTTGATCCCTGGTCAGGGAGCTAGATTCCACATGCCTCAACTAAGTGTTCACATGCCACAACTGAAGACCCTGCCTGCCACAACAAAGACCCAGCATGGCCAAATAAATAAATAAATATTTTTAAAAGTTAAAAAAATTCCTAGCTGGAAAGTTCATGTGTATGTGCACATATATGTATATAAGCTATATATATGTATTTATAAAGCTATTTGTTTTAGGACTGTTTCATTTTCAACATGCTATAGCCAAAAATGTAAACTCACTCTAAATATAAACCCATCTAGCTTAAGTAGGGGGAAAATAGTTTATCAATTATTGTATCTCAAAATTCTGGGGTTTTCTGGCTTCAGGCATGAGTGAACGAAGGGTATCAAACTGTACCATCAAGATGAATCCCACTTTTTCTGTCTACTTTCCTCTGTGTTGGCTTCATTCTCAACAAGCTGCTCTCCATGTGCAACAAAGATGACCCCAGGATCTTGAGATCTGCATGTGCAACCTCAGAGAAAAATAAGAACTTATCTCCCCCATATGCCTTTTGCTCTTTCAAAAGACTCTGCTTGACACTCTTGGGTCATCTGTTCACACTGGGAACAAAGGAAGTTCTCTTAACTGGCTAGCCTTGAGGGGATGTACCAGCCTCTGTGATGGGAGAAGTTGCTTGCTCAGTACTGTGGCATGGCAACAGCAGAAAAGAATATGGGCAAAAGTAAAGATAACATTTACCCTCGGAGGCACAGTAATATCAGATCTCAGTTTGTTTCATAGTACTACAAGACCTCCAGGAGATGGTGAGGGACCAGAGGCCTGGTGTGCTGCAGTCCATGGGGTCTCAGAGTCAGACATGACCTAGCAACTGAACAATAAAAACAACCATTAGATCTCAGTTGTCAAAAGAAAACATAGCCCTAAAACATTTTGACATTCCTTGTTTGTTAAAGCAAAATCAGAATTCATCCAGGAGAGCACTTCCCTGGAAGTCCAGCAGTTAAGACTTCACCTTCCAGTGCAGGGGGTGAGGCATCGATCCCTGGTAGCATAGCCTATTCCCACGTACCTTGGGGCCAAAAAACCAAAACATAAAACAGAAGCAATATCGCAACAAATCCAATAAAGACTTTAAAAGCGATCCTAGAGGGGGGTGGTCCTAAGATGGTGGAGGAATAGGATGGGGAGACCACTTTCTCCCCCACAAATTCATCAAAAGAACATTTCAACGCTGAGTAAATTCCACAAAACAACTTCTGAATGCCGGCAGAGGACATCAGGCACCCAGAAAAGCAGCTCATTGTCTTCGAAAACAGATAGGAAAAAATATAAAAGACCAAAAAAGAGACAAAAGAGGTAAGGAGGGAGCTCCATCCTGGGAAGGGAGTCTTAAAAAGAGAAGTTTCCAAACACCAGGAAACACTCTCACTGCCGAGTCTGTGGCAAGCCTTGGAAGCACAGAGGGCAACATAACAGGGAGGAAATAAATAATTAAAACCCACAGATTACGAGCCCAAGGGTAACTCCCCCAGCGGAGAAGCAGCACAGACACCTGCATCTGCCACTAGCAAGCGGGGGCTGGGCAGGGAGGTGCAGGGTGCATTGCCTTTTAAGGATCGGGCCGAATGCCCTGAGTGTACCCAGAGCAAACTAACTTGGGCTAGCAAACCAGACTGTGGGATAGCTACCACGTGAAAAGCTCTAACATAAGACACCGCCAGGACCGCGCACAGAACAAAGGACGGAACAGAATTAGCCGGCTGCAGACCATCCCCCTCCGGTGGCAGGCAGCCAGAGCTGAAAGGGCTGGAAGGGGGCAATCTCAGCCCCAGAGAGACATTAACTACCAAACTGCAAACAGGCTTCTTTGCTAACTAAGACTTCTTGGGGTTCTGGACAGTCATCATCCGCCTGAAAAGGTGCGCCAGTTGTACACCCAGAAAACTGAGCAGCAGGGACAGGAGAGGTGATAAGTCGCAACGACCGCGCTCACCAAACACCTGAGCTACTCTGACTTGGGAAGGGCACAAAACACAGGCCCAACTGAGTCTGCGCCTCTGAGGACTCCCTGAGTGCCTGAGCCTCAGTGGCTTAGACCTGGGAGGTGCATGCAGCCCAGGGCCGGCCTCAGACAGTTCCCAATGGAGCAACCTAGAGCCTGAGCTGTGTGTGCCGTGAGCGGGGGCAGGCCCTATGTGGCTGAGACACTGTGAGCACACACCAGTGTTATTTGTTTGCAGCATCCCTCCCTCCCCACAGCGCGACTGAACAAGTGAGCTTAAAAAAAGTGTCCACCACCGCCCCCCTTGTGTCAGGGCAGAAATCAGACACTGAAGAGACCAGCAAACAGAAGAAGCTAAAACAGAGGGAACCGCCTTGGAAGTGACAGGTGCAATAGATTAAAACCCTGTCCTTAGTACCGACTACATAGAAAGGGGCCTATAGATCTTGGGAAATATAAGCCAGACCAAGGGACTATCCGAAAACGAACTGACCCCACACTGCCCACAACACCACCAGAGAAAGTCCTAGATATATCTTTACTATTTTTACGATCATTCTTTTTGTTTGTTTTTTCTTCTTTTCTCTTTTTTTTAACATTTTTTAATTTTTAAGTTCTCTATTTCTCCTTTAATTTTCATTTTTATAACCTGCTATTACTTTTCAACAAAAAAAGACCCTATTTTTAAAGCAAACTTCATATATATATATATATATTTTTAATGATTCTTGTGACTTTGTTTTCTTCTTCTTCTTCTTCTTCTTCTTCTTCTTCTTCTTCTTCTTTTCTTTACTAATGTATTTTTGAAAATCCAACCTCTACTCTAGATATTTAATCTTTGCTTTTTGGTATTTGTTATCAATTTTGTACCTTCAAAAACCCAACCTGCAGTACCCATTTTTACTTGAGAGCGAGATTACTGGCTTGACTGCTCTCTCCCCCTTTGGACTCTCCTTTTTCTCCACCAGGTTGCCTCTGTCTCCTCCCTCCCCCTTCTCTTCTCTACCCAACTCTGTGAATCTCTATGTGTTCCAGACAGTGGAGAACACTTAGGGAACTGATTACTGGCTGGATCTGTCTCTCTCCTTTTGATTCCCCCCCTTTTACCCTCTGGGCCACCTCTGTCTCCTCCCTTCCCCTTCTCTTCTCTACCCAACTCTGTGAATCTCTGTGTGTTCCAGACAGTGAAGAACACTTAGGGAACTGATTACTGGCTGGATCTGTCTCTCCCCTTTTCATTCCCCACTTTTATTCTCCTGGCCACCTATGTCTCCTTCCTCCCTCTCCTCTTCTCTGTATAACTCCATGAACATCTCTGAGCGGTACAGACTGTGGAGCACACATAAGGAAGTGATTACTGGCTAGCTTGCTCTCTCCTCTTTTGATTCCACCTCATCTCATTCGGGTCACCTATAACTCACCCTTCCCTCTTCTCTTCTCCATGTAACTCTGTGAACCTCTCCAGGTGTCCCTCAATGTGGGGAAACTTTTCATCTTTAACCTAGATGTTTTATCAATGGTGTGGTATAGAAGGAGAAGTCTTGAGACTACTGTAAAAATAAGACTGAAAACCAGAAGCAGGAGGCTTAAGTCCAAATCCTGAGAACATCAGAGAACTCCTGACTCCAGGGAACATTAATCGATAGGAGCTCATCAAATGCCTCCATACCTACACTGAAACCAAGCACCACCCAAGGGCCAACAAGATCCAGAGCGAGACATACCATGCAAATTATCCAGCAACACAGGAACACAGCCCTGAGCTTCAATATACAGGCAGCTCAAAGTTACTCCAAAACAACTGACATCTCATAACTCATTACTGGACACTTCATTGCACTACAGAGAGAAGAAATCCAGCTCCACCCACCAGAACACCAACACAAGCTTCCCTAACCAAGAAACCTTGACAGGCCACTGATACAACCCCACCCACAGTGAGGAAACTCCATAATAAAGAGAGCTCCACAAACTGCCAGAATACAGAAAGGCCACCCCAAACGCAGCAATATAAACAAGATGAAGAGACAGAGGAATACCCAGCAGGTAGAGGAACAGGATAAATGCACACCAAATCAAACAAAAGAGGAAGAGATAGGGAATCTACCTGATAAAGAATTCCAAATAATGATAGTGAAAATGACCCAAAATTTTGAAAACAAAATGGAATCACAGATAAATAGCCTGGAGACAAGGATTGAGAAGATACAAGAAAGGATTAACAAGGACCTAGAAGAAATAAAAAGAGTCAATATATAATGAATAATGCAATAAATGAGATCAGAAATACTCTGGAGGCAACAAATAGTAGAATAGCGGAGGCAGAAGATAGGATTAGTGAAGTAGAAGATAGAATGGTAGAAACAAATGAATCAGAGAGGAAAAAAGGAAAATGAATTCAAAGAAATGAGGACAATCTCAGAGACCTCTGGGACAATGTTAAACACCCCAACATTCGAATTATAGGAGTCCCAGAAGAAGAAGACAAAAAGAAAAACCATGAGAAAATACTTGAGGAGATAATAGTTGAAAATTTCCCTAAAATGGGGAAGGAAATAATCACCCAAGTCCAAGAAACCCAGAGAGTCCCAAACAGGATAAACCCAAGGCAAAACATTCTAAGACACATATTAATCAAATTAACAAAGATCAAACACAAAGAACAAATATTGAAAGCAGCAAGGGGAAAACAACAAATAACACATAAGGGGATTCCCATAAGGATAACAGCTGATCTTTCAATAGAAACTCTTCAGGCCAGGAGGGAATGGCAAGACATACTCAAAGTGATGAAAGAAAATACAGCCCAGATTACTGTACCCAGCAAGAATCTCATTCAAATATGAAGGAGAAATCAAAAGCTTTACAGACAAGCAAAAGCTGAGAGAATTCAGCACCACCAAACCAGCTCTTCAACAAATGCTAAAGGATTTTCTCTAGACAGGAAACACAAAAAGAGTGTATAAACCCGAACCCAAAACAACAAAGTAAATGGCAATGGGATCATACTTAGCAATAATTACCTTAAACATAAATGGGTTGAATGCCCCAACCAAAAGACAAAGACTGGCTGAATGGATACAAAAACAAGACCTCTATATATGTTGTCTACAAGAGACCCACCTCAAAACAAGGGACACATACAAAGTGAAGGGCTGGAAAAAGATATTCCACACAAATAGAGACCAAAAGAAAGCAGGAGTAGCAATACTCATATCAGATAAAATAGACTTTAAAACAAAGGCTGTGAAAAGAGACAAAGAAGGATACTACATAATGATCAAAGGATCAATCCAAGAAGATATAAAAATTAAAAATATATATGCACCCAACATAGGAGCACTGCAATATGTAAGACAAATGCTAACAAGTATGAAAGGGGAAATTAACAATAACACAATAATAGTGGGAGACTTTAATACCCCACTCACACCTATGGATAGATCAACTAAACAGAACATTAACAAAGAAATGCAAACTTTAAATGATACAATAGACCAGTTAGACCTAATTGATATCTATAGGACATTTCACCCCAAAACAATCAATTTCACCTTTTTCTCAAGTGCTCATGGAACCTTCTCCAGGAAAGATCACATATCCTGGGCCATAAGTCTGGCCTTGATAAATTTTTAAAAAAATGAAATCATTCCAAGCATCTTTTCTGACCATAATGCAGTAAGATTAGATATCAATTACAGGAGAAAAACTATTAAAAATTCCAGCATATGGAGGCTGAACAACACACTTCTGAATAACCAACAAATCACAGAAGAAATCAAAATATGCATAGAAATGAATGAAAATGAAAACACAACAATCCAAAACCTGTGGGACACTATAAAAGCAGTGCTAAGGGGAAAGTTCATAGCAATACAGGCATACCTCAAGAAACAAGAAAAAAGTCAAATAAGCAACCTAACTATACACCTAAAGCAACTAGAAAAGGAAGAAATGGAGAACCCCAGGGTTAGTAGAAGGAAAGAAATCTTAAAAATTAGGGCAGAAATAAATGCAAAAGAAACAAAAGAGACCATAGCAAAAATCAACAAAGCCAAAAGCTGGTTCTTCGAGAGGATAAATGAAATTGACAGACCATTAGCCAGACTCATCAAGAAACAAAGGGAGAAAAATCAAATCAATAAAATTAGAAATGAAAATGGAGAGATCACAACAGACAACACAGAAATACAAAGGATCATAAGAAATTACTATCAGCAATCATATGCCAATAAAATAGACAACATGGAAGAAATGGACAAATTCTTAGACAAGTACAACTTTCCAAAACTGAACCAGGAAGAAATAGAAAATCTTAACAGACCCATCACAAGCATGGAAGTTGAAACTGTAATCAGAAATCTTCCAGCAAACAAAAGCCCAGGTCCAGACAGCTTCACAGCTGAATTCTACCAAAAATTTAGAGAAGAGCTAACACCTATCCTACTCAAACTCTTCCAGAAAGTTGCAGAGGAAGGTAAACTTCCAAACTCATTCTATGAGGCCACTATCACCCTAATACCAAAACCTGACAAAGATGCCACAAAAAAAGAAAACTACAGGCCAACATCACTGATGAACATAGATGCAAAAATCCTTAACAAAATTCTAGCAATCAGAATCCAACAACACATTAAAAAGATCATACACCATGATCAAGTGGGGTTTATCCCAGGGATGCAAGGATTCTTCAATAGCCACAAATCAATCAATGTAATTTACCACATTAAAAAATTGAAAAATAAAAGCCATATGATTATCTCAATAGATGCAGAGAAAGCCTTTGACAAAACAACATCCATTTATGATAAAAACTCTCCAGAAAGCAGGAATAGAAGGAACATACCTCAACTTAATAAAAGCTATATATGACAAACCTACAGCAAACATTATCCTCACTGGTGAAAAACTGAAAGCATTTCCCCTAAAGTCAGGAACAAGACAAGGGTGCCCACTTTCACCACTACTTTTCAACATAGTTCTGGAAGTTTTGGCCACAGCAATCAGAGCAGAAAAAGAAATAAAAGGAATCCAAATTGGAAAAGAAGAAGTAAAACTCTCACTGTTTGCAGATGACATGATCCTCTACATAGAAAACCCTAAAGACTCCACCAGAAAATTACTAGAGCTAATCAATGAATATAGAAATGTTGAAGGATATAAAATCAACACACAGAACTCCCTTGCATCTTTAACAAGTGGTGCTGGGGAAACTGGTCAACCACTTGTAAAAGAATGAAACTAGAACACTTTCTAACACCATACACAAAAATAAACTCAAAATGGATTAAAGATCTAAATGTAAGACTAGAAACTATAAAACTCCTAGAGGAGAACATAGGCAAAACACTCTCCGACATAAATCACAGCAGGATCCTCTATGACCCACCTCCCAGAATACTGGAAATAAAAGCAAAAATAAACAAATGGGACCTAATTAAAATTAAAAGCTTCTGCACAACAAAGGAAACTATAAGCAAGGTGAAAAGACAGCCTTCAGAATGGGAGAAAATAATAGCAAATGAAGCAACTGACAAAGAACTAATCTCAGAAATATACAAGCAACTCATGCAGTTCAATTCCAGAAAAATAAACGACCCAATCAAAAAATGGGCCAAAGAACTAAATAGACATTTCTCCAAAGAAGACATACGGATAGCTAACAAACACATGAAAAGATGCTCAACATTACTCATTATCAGAGAAATGCAAATCAAGACCACATTGAGGCACCATTTCACACCAGTCAGAATGGCTGTGATCTAAAAGTCTATAAGCAATAAATGCTGGAGAGGGTGTGGAGAAAAGGGAACCCTCTTACACTGTTGGTGGGAATGCAAACTAGTACAGCCACTATGGAGAACAGTCTGGAGATTCCTTAAAAAACTGGAAATAGAACTGCCTTATGACCCAGCAATCCCACTACTGGGCATACACACCGAGGAAACCAGAATTGAAAGAGACACATGTACCCCAATGTTCATCGCAGCACTGTTTATACTAGCCAGGACAGGGAAGCAACCTAGATGTCCATTAGCAAACAAATGGATAAGAAAGCTGTGGTATATATACACAATGGAGTATTACTCACCATTAAAAAGAATACATTTGAATCAGTTCTGATGAGGTGGATGAAACTGGAGCCTATTATACAGAATGAAGTAAGCCAGAAAGAAAAACACCAATACAGTATACTAACACATATATGTGGAATTTAGAAAGATGGTAATGATAACCCTGTATGTGAGACAGCAAAAGAGACACAGATGTATAGAACAGGCTTTTGGACTCTGTGGGAGAGGGAGAGGGTGGGATGAGTTGGGAGAATGGCATTGAAACATGTATAATATCATGTAAGAAATGAATCGCCAGTCTAGGTTTGATGAAGGATACAGGATGCTTGGGGCTGGTGCACTGGGATGACCCAGAGAGATGGTATAGGGAGGGAGGCGGGAGGGGGGTTCAGGATTGGGAACTCATGTACACCCGTGGCAGATTCATGTTGATGTATGGCAAAACCAATACAGTATTGTAAAGTAAAATAAAGTTTAAAAAAAATAAAAAATTAAAATCCTTAAAAAAAAAAAAGACTTTAAAAGTGATCCACATTAAAAAAAAAAAAAGAATTTATGCAGGAAAATGACCCAATTATTTAGAGTGAAAGTTTAAGTGCTCCTTGCTTAGTCATGTCCATCCCTTTGCAACCCCATGGACTGTAGTCTACCAGGCTCCTCCATCCATGGGATTCTCTGGGCAAGAATACTAGAGTGGGTTGCATTCCCTTCTCCAGGGGATCTTCCTGAACCAAGGCTTGAACCTGGGTCTCCTGCATTGCAGGCAGATTCTTTACCATCTGAACTACCAGGGATCTTCAAATATGTACACTTATCTATGTATAATTTAAAGAAACACGTAAGATTGAAAGTAAAGATTGAAAAAAAGATACTGTGCAACCACAACCAATGCCCCTGCTGTCCCCTCCTCAAAATACAAAAAATAGGAATGGCTCTCCCACCTCCCCTTTCTGTGCTTCTCCCTTTCCTGAACCATCCGGTCTTAAGGCCACAGGTGGTGCAGTGTAAGGCGGCCCCCATGCTGAGGGTCGGAAGGCTGAGGGGCGGGGACCAAAGCAGGAGTCAGAACTTGCACAGGGGGCGGAGCTGTCCATGGAGGAAGGAACCGCAGGGCTCATTTCACGGGCAAGTGACAAGATTCCACTATGATTATAAAGGATCATAATCATTCATTAGGATGCTATTTGGTGATCTGCGGTCACCAAATTGACTATTTTTGAGAAAAGAGCAGAAGCAGGTTAATCCGATGAAAGATTCTTACTGTAGCCCAGGTGAGAGATAATGATGGTTCTGTCTCAGGTAGCATTAATAACAGGAGAGAAAGAGTAAATGGCTCTAAAAATAAGAACAGGAAACAGTTCGCAGACAAACAGTTCTGTGGTTATAAACAACCCTTTCCTACTGAGGCTTTTGTTTTGTTTTTGTTTTGGGGGGGGGGGTGGGGGGAAGGAGGGTGTGGTGTACCAGGCGCACATAGGAAACGGAGGAATCCATTCATCTGCATTTTCCCTAATTTCATCAGAGAGCACTTACCCTCCAGAGATGGCTCAAATGTCCTCCCTTCCACACGCCCTCTCATCCCCTGCATTAACCACTTCAGACTCCTCTGTGCGCCTGGGCCAAAAAAAAAAAAAACCAACAGTCTTGCCACTTCCTCTTGTGGTTAGTGATGCTTGTTTTCACTTCCAGATTTGAAGCTCCTGTGGTGCAGACTCCTATCTTGGGCAGCACAGGGCCTCCGTACTAGCAGAGTCAGAATCATCGTCTGCATTACCTAAAGTATGTGCAAAATACCTAAACAAAACCACTGTTTAATAAGAGCATTTTCCAGGGCTTCCCTGGTGGTCCAGTGGTTACGAATCCACCTGCCAATGCAGGAGACATGGGTTCCATTCTTGTTCTGGGAAGATCCCACATGCTGCAGGGCAACTAAGCCCATGCCACAACTACTGAACCTGTGCTCCACAATAAGAGAAGCCACCACAATGAGAAACCCTCACACCCCAGCTAGAGTAGCCTCCACTCACCACAACTGGAGAAAGAAAGCCCACAGGCAGCAACAAAGACCCAGCGTAGCCAAAATAAATAATTAAGTAAATAAGTAAATAAATAAATTAGTGGGTGTTTTTTTTTTTAAAAGCATTTCCCAAAGAGAGGTATTAAACCAAGGGATTTATTGGTTAAAGCCACAGCGTCTCATTCATCACTCCACTCATTAGCCAAATTACTGTAGAACCTCCTGGGTAAGACAGGGTTTCAAAGTCCCATCCTAAACAAAATTCTGGCTCTTCAAGGACAACCTCAGAACCTGCCTTGAAAACAACCAGCATAGAAAATTCTTTCCAGTTAAGAAGTCTGGAACTCTCACTTATATCCAATTTAACAACAATCGGGCTCAATGGCAAAGAATCTGCCTGTAACACAGGAGACATAGAATGCAGGAAGCATGGGTTCAGTCTCTGGGTCAGGAAGATCCCCTTGAGAAGGAAATGGCAACACACTTCAGTATTCTTGCCTTGGAAATCCCATGAACAGAGGAGTCTGGGCGTGGGGGGGGGGGTGCGGGCAGCTGAGGGAGGGGGGCGGCTACAGTCTATGGGGCTGCAAAAGAGTCAGACACGACTGAGCAATTAAACAAGATGTCAGGGTTGCCAGCATGAGAAGATGGTTGCTATAATAAGCAGGTCTTAACCAAGGTCAAATGTTCAGTCCATTTGGCAATGTTGACTGTCAGGTGTGCATTCCAGAGATTAGGCTCACTCTCTTCTCCCTGTTACAGAGCTCCATTGAGTTGATGCTATACTGTAGCTATAAGAAGAGTATAATTTCCTGTAAACTCTTCTTAAAATTATGCTAAAGAATACATAGGCATTTACTATCCTAGGCTTATTAAAAACAAAAAGTTAAAGATCATATCGAATCCCTTGTGATGGTTTTGTCCAGACATGTGCCTTGATTTTGCTTTTCAGCTGCTACTGTGGATTTCTGTAAGCCCAGTAACTTTGTCATTCCTTGTCATTGCTATGTTCTTGGACCAGGCACACATAGCAGGCACCAAGTATGTTTTACTTTATAAAGCTAGAGAAACAGCCATTTGAAGGCTTTCCCAAGAAAGCTATCATTCCCAATTGGTTTGTATAACTGGCAAGAATGTGTCTTAAGTGAAGGGATATACTTTTGAAAGCATCTCCAAAAAAATTAAATTCACTTATTTTTAAAAGTAGTATCATATTTCACCTTGCAAGGAGACTGACTTTTTGGTCCCCGTCTTCCAGGCACCCCACACCCTAATCACAGCTTAGAGCTCAACGGGATTCACGGTATTTCAGCTCACCAAGACAGGGCATAAATATTCTATTTTAAAAGCTGTTTGGGGGCATCTTTTCCAAGAAACCATTGAGTAGCCAGAACTGCTGTATGCTTCCTACAACAGCAGGGGGCACCCATCAAGGAGACTGTTGACCCCCGTGAAGAGCAATCAAAGGGCTTTGACGGGACTTCGGTCCAAGTTGACTCAGACCATAGGCAGTCAGAGAACTTGTCATTCAACCAAAAATTCAGAAAATACCACTGCACCTGCTTTCAGCTGCCATCATGCCATTAGGTTATCATATGCAATGTGACTGTTAAGAATTTCAGAGCTTTCCCTGTATTGGTCTGTATCTTCCTTTTTATCACTTCATCTTACAAAAAAAAAACCTTCAGCACAGTACTTACTTCGTAAATTAAGCTCTAATCCTAAAGGAAGCGCTCTGCTCTTTATATTAAAATAATGACTCAGAAACTTTTTAGAAAGCTGTTTCTTTCTAGAACTCTTATTTCCACCAACATGTACCCATCCTCTTTTTATATGATAAAAGAAAACTATTTTGACTGCTTCCATTAACTAGCAATGGCACCCACTCCAGTATTCTTGCCTGGAGAATCCCCATGGACAGAGAAGCCTGGTGGGCTACAGTCTGTGGGGTTGAAAAGATATACGACTGAGCGACTAAGCACAGCACAGCACGTTAACTAGCAAGGTACTCACACCAAAGACTGAAGGAAGATACATTACCTCGGCAGATAAGCAGACTGGAGAGGCCAGCTGTTGGTCTTCACCTTGAGGGTGTTGGCTGAGCCAAGAAAGCTTAGGCAGTGGTTTCCAGAGCTTCAGGGACCGTAAAGGCTGAGCCCAGAAGAATCAATGCTTTCAAACTGTGGTGTCGGAGAAGACTCTTGAGAGTCCCTTGAACACCAAGATCAAACCAATCAATTCTAAAGGAAATCAATCCTGAATATTCTGCAAGGATTGATGCTGAACTGTAGCTCTAATACTTTGGCCACCTGAGGTGAAGAGTTGTCTCACTGGAAAAGGCCTGATGCTGGGAAAGACTGAGGGCAAGAGAAGAAGGGGGCAGCAGAGGAGGAGATGGTTGGATGGCATCACTGACTCAGTGGACATTAGTTTGAGCAAACTCTGGGAGATAGTAGAGGACAGGGAAGTCTGGTGTGCTGCAGTCCACAGGATCACAGTCGGACACAACTGAGCAACCACAACAAGGACCTAAGGGACCAGATAGAAAGTTGAAGACCAGCCCAAGGTGAGAAGTCTAACTAGAAACTCTTTCCTTGAAGGGTGAGATCTCATAGGACCACATCTTTTAAGTAAAGAGAAAGAAGAAATTACCCATCCTTCACTCCCAGATGCCAGCCCAATAAATTGCCTGTCAAACCTTAGTGCTAAGTGAAAGGGAAAAATAATTTCCCCCTAAGGATTTAAAACCACTTGGCAATTGAAAGAAAAGAATTACTCATAAACATAACAATATGGACGAATCTCAAAAACATTAGGCAGAGAATTCAAAACCACCAGATGACCTCATTTGGGTTGACAAGCCACACTCTCACTATATACATGGTTCAATAAATCTCAAGCTAGTCAGTTTGTATAAAGCGGTGCCAGGTTGACTGTACCCTAGAACAGAGGTAGGCAAACCATTCCAGGTGAAGGGCCAGAGAGTAAATATTTTAGGCATTGTGGGCAATCCGGTCACTGTTGCAACTGCTCAGCTCTGCAGTTGTAGCACAGAAGCAAATAGACAGTGAGTGAACAAACAGGTGTGGCTATCTTCCAATAAAATCTTACAAAATTTTTAAAAAAAATTGCACAAGGTCCAGCCTATGGGCTATAGTTTGCTTATCCTTGATCTGAAGGCCTGAAGCTTGAAGATAATTCCAAAGATGACATCATCATGAAAACTCTCTAAACACACAAGAAATGACTCCCTTAATGAGAAGCCACAGAGGGGGGAAAAAAAAAAGACTCAGACTCAAGAAAGATGTAAGACTTTGGAATAGGTGGAAAAACATACAAAATCTATATGTATAAGATGCTCCAAAACTTACTAAAGAGTAAGCACTCTTGAAAAAGAATCAAATACACAAGGAACTGTATTCAATATCTTATAATAACTTAGAAAAGAATCTGAAACAAATAGACATATATAGATGCAGATACAGATATGTGAACAACTGAATCACTTAGCTATACACCTGAAACTAACACATTATAAATCAACTACACTGCAATTTAGACAAAAAAATAAAAGAAAAAAAATGTATATGCAAAACAGAAATAGACTAACAGGTATAGAAAAGAAATTAGTGATTACCAACGGGGAGAGGAAAGGAGGAAGGACAAACTGAGGGCATGGAATGAAGAGACACAAACTACTATGTTTAAAACAGACAAGCAACAAGGATAAGCACATCTTGTAATAATTTTTAATGGAGTATAATCTGTGAAAATACTGAGTCACTATGCTGTAAAACTGAAATGAATATAAAACTATATTTTAATTAAAAAAATATTAAACACTGTGATTTTAAGCAATACGCCCTTTAAAGAATTATATTTTAAAATCTTTAATAAAATACCTTGCAGCCTCATAAAAAATAAAAAGAATCAAATATAACTCATAAAAATGAAAACTATAAAAACTGAAATTAAAGACTCAATGAAAGGACTGCTGCTGCTAAGTTGCTTCAGTCGTGTCCGACTCTGTGCAACCCCATAGATGGCAGCCCACCAGGCTCCCCCATCCCTGGGATTTTCCAGGCAAGAACATTGGAGTGGGTTGCCATTTCCTTCTCCAATGCATGAAAGTGAAAGTGAAGTCACTGAGTCGTGTCCAACTCTCAGTGACCCCATGGACTGCAGCCTACCAGGCTCCTCCATCCATGGGATTTTCCAGGCAAGAGTACTGGAGTGGGGTGCCATTGCCTTCTCCAGAAAGAAGTCTAGGTAGAGGCAAAGAAATGGCAAGTATAAAAAAGAGAGGTTAAGAGACATACAGGATAGAGTGAGAAAGTCTAGCACTTGCTTAATCAGACTTCTAAAAAGACAGGAGAGGGCAAGTGGGACAGAAACATTATGGAAAGGAGTATCTGAGAATTGATGGAAAATACTAAACCACAGATGAGAAGTCAAGTCACAAGCAAGACAGATAACAAGAGACTCACACTGAGTACATCCCAGCAAAGTGGTAAAAGAGCAAAAACAAATCACCTTAAATATGTTCAAAGAAACACTACCTTCAAAGAAGTAATAATCATGCCTCATAGCTGACTTCTCAGTAGCAACTATGGGATGATCCTTAACGTCTTTTGAGAAAAATAACTTGATATGAACATAAACTTCTACATCTAGCAAAAACTTTCAAGAATGTATACAAAATAAATAAACATTCAGAAAAACAAAAACTGAATTTGCCACCAAGAGACTCTCAATCAGAAAAGTGATCCCACATGGACGGACTGAGATAAAAGAGGTACGGAATAACAAAGCAGTCAACATATGGGTAAACACTGACTATATAAAATTACAAAAAAGATTATGATGGCAACAATGATTATGATATTTTGTGATTATATAAGTAATTTAAATGCATAATAGCATATAAATTGAAAGAAGGAATGAATGATTGGAATTCTAAGTCCCTGTTTTATTCATGAGTATAAGGATAGTGATCAGTTTCAGACGCTGGTAAGTATACAAGTTAAAATTTATAAAGTAACCACAGACGAAAACAAGACCATTAAACCCCAATTTAAGAACAGAAAATGGAAAAAGAAATAAACCCAAAAAAGGGCAAGAAGGAGAGAGAGAGCTATTTTTAAAAATGTAAGAAAGAAAACAGGGCTTCCCTGGTGGCTCAGTGGTAAAAAAAAAAAAAAAAAAAAAACTCGCCTGCCAATGTAGAAGATTCAGAGTCAATCCCTAGTCTGGGAAGATCCCCTGGAGAAGGAAACGGTAACCCACTCTGGTATTCTTGCCTGGAAAATCCCACGGACAGAGGAGCCTGGCAGGCTACAATCCATGGGGTTGCAGAAGAGTTGGACACAACTTAGCGACAAAACAACAAACAACAAGAAAGCACAAAATAAGATTAAAAATAAAGTTCAAATATGTTACTAAATGTAAATGTTGCTTTCATGTAGTGCTGATAGTGTAATTTATGTAAAATGGTACAAACTTTTTGAAAATGTATGGCTGTTTCAATGCTAAAGTTGAAATGCTTATACCCTATCCTAGAACAATCCTAATTCCTACTACACATCCAACTAGAGAAACTCCTAAGCATGTCTAACAAGAGATACACAAGCATGTCTCAATACACTAAAAAGAACCCTACTGTCCATTGACTATAAATGGAATAACAGTGAATTTTTCATACCTTCCAGGATACAGTCATGTTCTACTTCTTGGCTTGGTAACAAATATGCCAATAACAAAGTATTTGTTTTTATCATTGCCCTTAAAAGTATACCTGCACATAAATGCACACACAAATATTTGTGTGTGCTCTAGAATTTCACAATAAATAAAAAGACAAATGAGAATCAGAGCAGTAATTGGTCTAAGGCCGAAAAGCTGATTAGTGCTACAGTCACAATTAGAAAATGTCTTTATGACTCTTTATCTCATCCTAACCATACTGCCTCTTGAGAAATCTGTATGCAGGTCAGGAAGCAACAGTTAGAACTGGACATGGAACAACAGACTGGTTCCAAATAGGAAAAGGAGGACGTCAAGCCTGTATATTGTCACCCTGCTTATTTAACTTCTATGCAGAGTACATCATGAGAAACGCTGGACTGGAAGAAACACAAGCTGGAATCAAGATTGCCAGGAGAAATATCAGCAACCTCAGGTATGCAGATGACACCACCCTTATGGCAGGAAGTGAAGAGGAACTCAAAAGCCTCTTGATGAAAGTAAAAGAGGAGAGTGAAAAAATTGGCTTAAAGCTCAACATTCAGAAAACTAAGATCATGGCATCCGGTCCCATCACTTCATGGGAAATACATGGGGAAATAGTGGAAACAGTGTCAGACTTTATCTTTTGGGGCTCCAAAATTACTGCAGATGGTGATTGCAGCCATGAAATTAAAAGACGCTTACTCCTTGGAAGAAAAGTTATGACCAACCTAGATAGCATATTCAAAAGCAGAGACATTACTTTGCCGACTAAGGTCCTTCTGGTCAAGGCTATGGTTTTTCCTGTAGTCATGTATGGATGTGAGAGTTGGACTGTGAAGAAGGCTGAGTGCCAAAGAATTGATGCTTTTAAACTGTGGTGTTGGAGAAGACTCTTGAGAGTCCCTTGGACTGCAAGGAGATCTAACCAGTCCATTCTGAAGGAGATCAGCCCTGGGATTTCTTTGGAAGGAATGATGCTAAAGCAGAAACTCCAGTACTTTGGCCACCTCATGCGAAGAGTTGACTCATTGGAAAAGATTGATGCTGGGAGGGATTGGGGGCAGGAGGAGAAGGGGATGACCCAGGATGAGATGGCTGGATGGCATCACTGACTCGATGGACATGAGTCTGAGTGAACTTCGGGAGTTGGTGATGGACAGGGAGGCCTGGCGTGCTGCGATTAATGGGGTTGCAAGAGTCGGACACGACTGAGTGAATGAACTGAACTGAACCGAACCAAACCATTACTCAAAAAAATAACATCAAATACCAGTAGCATCAATCCATTGGAACCCAGTATTCGAAAAAAAAAAAAAAAAGGCAAGCATACAGCTTTTGTCAAGTTCCTAACAAGGTCCCTTGTTTTCACACCTCATCCTCCCTGTGGTCTCCTATCATAAGCCACTAGACCCAGCAAGAAACAGGTTAGATCTGCAGTACCACACTTAAAAAAGTATCATATTTTAGAAACAGCTACTGAGACCAACTCTGGTCCAGAGGTGGCCCTCCTAACCCCAGTACATTATCTGTAGTCACGATAAACCAACAGCCCTTCTTGTGTATTTCCAGATATCAATAGAATGCCTGAAATGTAGCATATGCAAATCACCAAGTCGACTAAACTTTGGCAAGTCTGCCTCTACTAGAAAACTTTCCTCACCACTGTTCTTTGCACCAGGCTGTGATTCAAGACTGTTTCCCCTATGCTCTGACGATTATCTGCTGATTCAGACATGGCTGCTCATCGAATCCCAATATGTGCCAGGATGTGTCAGAAACCCTTGGTGTTCTTGAAACCCAGTGTCTATAAAGGTCACCAAGACAACAAAGGGTAGGAATAATAAAAGGGCCATCACATTTTTTTAGGTGACGGCCCATCACAAGACTCAATGAAAGGGTTAGATGAAACGGCTTATCTAACGGGATTTTTTTCTACCAAATCCTGCTTACCCTTCATATACCAATAGTTACAGAAGTCCAAGGAATACTGAACTCTGGGCACAATATTTCTAAACTGGGGATAATATACAAAGAAAGGCAAGTTAAAAAAAAAAAAGGTGTTCTAGGGAACATAAGCTAAATCTGAGCAGTATTTGCTTTCTAAAAACATGTTGTCAGTAATACTGTAATTCCTAAAACAACTTGAAAACTAGTTGTGTAAGTCAAAAACTTATAAGACAAAGGTTCTGGTGCTCTGTGATGACCTATAGGGGTGGAATGGTGGGGGGTGGGGGCGGGTTTTGCAGAGGAGAGAGGCTCAAGGGAGGGGATATATTTATACATATAGTTGATTCACCGTGTACAGCAGAAACCAAGACAACATTGTAAAGCAATTATATTCTGATAAAAAAACAGCATTAGATTTTCTAGTGAATATGTGATAGCATTACTGCTTTCATGGTGCCCTTGGAAAGATACGTATTATCAGTATCCAAACAAAACAACTGTTAGTTGTTCTCCCAACTTTTCTGAGAATTGACCTAATTAATAAAATGAGTTTATTAATTCAAGCTGTATTGAACATGACAAGCAAAAAGAAAAGGAAATCTGAGAAAAAAAGAGTCACTGCAACATACAAATTCACTGATTTGAGGTCAAAGCTTACCATCCAGGAGAGTTTTTTGGGGGTGTGGGGGCAAAGGTTAAAGCAAGAACCAAGGAAAAAGATGGGGGGAAGTGAGAAGAGAAGGCTAGCTGACCGTGATGGTCACCTGTTCACAAATTTTCCTTTGGGATCAAATCCATGTGGCTTGATGAGAAGAATACACACTGATAGTGCTGGGGCAGGCCTGTCTCAAGTTAAGAGAGAAGGGCCTGCATTCATTTGCAAAACAACCGAAGTCTATGTTTTGCACTAGACAAGGTCCAAGAGTCAGAGTCCAGACAAACTTAGCTTAAAAAAAAAAAAGAGGAAAAAAACACACCAAAACCAATGGTCCGTGTTTCTCATTTTCTAGCCGTGGCAATCTGATAAAATCTAACTATATCACTGAAACGAGGAAATAAACAATCCTTGATTGTAATATGAAAAAATTTAACTTACTCAAAATCAAAAGGAGGCAAGAGAGTTGAGGTATGGAGAAAATAACACAACACACGTTTAGAAATATAGAATTCATTTATATTCACCGTAAGACAGTGTCATATTTTGTACATGGTTCCCAGAAGAGAAATAACACTCTGACGGCACTATATTGCTATCAACATTGCTTATGCTGCACAGTCGGGAAACACTGATTTTCCCCTTTAAAAGATTTAAGGCTCAGATTCCAAAAGGTAATTTTACCACTTATTTTCCTGTTTAAGAAAATGGGAAAGTTCTGAACTAAAGGACAAAGGGGTGATGGGGGAGGAACAGCAACACCCACTTCACTCACAACACCCCCAACTCTATTGGTGGTGGTTGTCAGAGGCTCTTCCTCTTTGAAATGTGTTTGGTGACATGGATCAAACAAATCAGCAGATGGGAGAGGCGTCAGGTAGAGATCTTTACTATAGAAACATGGAAAACTAAAAGCTTTATCACCAGTTGCTGGCTAACATAGGTCTATTTGAAAGTCACCTACATATAAATATGCTCTCACTATAATGTAGATTCACTTTTCTTTGGTAAAGCTCACCAAATAGGATGTCTCTTCTAACACGCCAGTAAAAAATACTTAATTTCCTTTCAACTTTCAGATCAAGGGGCCACAAAGCTGTCCTTTCTCCTAAAGACTGTCTTCCATTTTTCTTTTCAACCTTGTAGCAGAACAAAACCATGAGAGCCATTTGAACCTAATGTGCAATTCTTGTTTAAGTGATTAAGGAAAGTGGGAAGGGAAGGGCGTGTGAAAACGAATTGTGAACAGAGTTTGGAGTATTTTGTTGAGAACTGCCCTCTCAATGAGTTCCAAACACAATGAGTTTCCAAAGTGTTTTAGAAGAACTTTTTCCAGTACAAATATGTCATTCAATCCACAAGGCCACAGTCATGTCACAAAAGGCAGAATCAGTTCAAACTCAGTACACTGCTTTTCAGTTCATACGGCTAATGCTGTACCAACAAAAGCCAAAAAGGGCACCGTGGGTTCCGCCTCTGGCATGAGGAGGTAGAGACAACCATCCTGCAGAAAGGTTAACAATTAAAAAAAAAAAAAAAGTAAAACAAAACAACACACTCCCTTCCTCCCCTCGCCAAAAAAAAAAAAAAAAAAAAAACAATCTCCACCCTGTTCCATCTCTAAGGACTAGCTCTGGAAAGCATGGATGGCATTCAGTCCAATTCCGACTTGAGAGATCCGTTGCCCACAATCATTTTGCTGTAATTCTTCTGCTGCTCTTCCTTAAAGGCATCCTTCACCTTGGCTCTCTTCAGCCCTCCATCCCTGAGAACAGAAAGACACATCAATACTCCCAGCAACGATTTCAAAGGGTTACCTCCTCATACATGCTGCACAGTGCCATGGCGCTGAGCAGACACTCAGAGAGGAGGGGAAGTACCATGGATTCGGAAGCAGAAAGACCCAGATTTCAGTCTCTGCTCTACCGCTTAACCAGACCTGCGTTACTTAAAGGAAGGAACAATCTCTTTGATGTTTGGTAAGAATTAAGCACAATTTCAAAAGCAGAAACATGACTTTGCCAACAAAGGTCCGTCTAGTCAAGGCTATGGTTTTTCCAGTGGTCATGTATGGATGTGAGAGTTGGACTGTGAAGAAAGCTGAGTGCTGAAGAATTGATGCTTTTGAACTGTGGTGTTGGAGAAGACTCTTGAGAGTCCCTTGGACTGCAAGGAGATCTAACCAGTCCATCCTGAAGCAGATCAGTCCTGGGTGTTCTTTGGAGGGAATGATGCTAAAGCTGAAACTCCAGTACTTTGGCCACCTCATGCGAAGAGCTGACTCATTGGAAAAGACTGTGATGCTGGGAGGGATTAGGGGCAGGAGGAGAAGGGGACGACCCAGGATGAGATGGCTGGATGGCATCACTGACTCGATGGACGTGAGTCTGAGTGAACTCTGGGAGTTGGTGATGGACAGGGAGGCCTGGTGTTCTACAATTCATGGGGTCGCAAAGAGTCAGACACGACTGAGCAACTGAACTGAACTGAACTGAACTGAAGCACAATTTCACAGCTCAGTTTCTTTTTAGAAGTTAGGGCTGCTATCTTCCATATTTGGATGCTATATTAAAACTCAGACTGTTTATCTTTTTCCCCAGGGAAAGCCAAGTACTAGATTTTTTCATCTAAATCAGCCTATGTGTATGTTAGTCGCTCAGTCATGTCCGACTCTCTGCAACCCCATGGACTGTAGCCCACCAGCCTCCTCTGTCCATGGGATTCTCCAGGCAAGAACACTGGAGTGGGTTGCCATTTCCTTCTCCAGGGGATCTTCCCAACCCAGGTATCAAAACCCAGGTCTCCTGCATTCCAGGCAGATACTTTACTGTCTGAGTTACTGGGCTTCCCTGGTCTCACTATAAATACACATATAAGAAATGATGAAGGTGCTATGTGTGGGGGTGGGCATGGGGTAAATTCCTCAACAAGAAATGTGCTCATGATTCAAATCTAATCCTGTGTCTAACAAGTCATGTTTTGATTCAAAGTGCTCTATTGTAAGTATTGATAATCTTCCATATTCCAAAAGAGACTAAAAATAAATAAAACAAGCAACAAAAACATAAATGGTATTTAACCAATCACAGTGCCTATGTAAGCAGCATTCCTTAATTCAGAGCCTATGAATCTTTGAACTCTCTCGGGGGTGGTAAAAATCACACCTGCCAAAGTTAAAAGGATTGTGTATGTCTTTCTTCCTTTTGACAATACAAAGAAACAACATGTTGGAAGACCTGGAAGAAGACTGGATTATCTGGATCCACTCTCTCCTAATCTCACACTTTAGATTTTAATTCCCAGGAGACCATGGACCAAGAAAGTGCTTACTTTATACTCTGCCTGTTTAATTTTAACCCAGCTAAGTACGAATGTTTACCAAGTGCTCTCTAATGATGATGGGTGTTTCACAGGTTAGCCAGTGAACTCAATGCCGTGAAGACAGAACTTGACCTACAAACAGAAGACAGCCTGAGTACGCTGTAACGTTCAGGCCTCTAGAGTCAAAACTAAGACATGGTCCACCACAAAGTCCTCAACTTTAAAAATGGACTTCGGCCCACAAATCTTCCAGGGGGTCAGCTGTAGTAAATTTCCATGAAATAAGGTTAGAAGTTGTCATGAGACCTCCAGAATTGTCCACAAGAGCCTCTTTTATCCACAGGAGATGCTTCTCCCTATACACAGCATTTAGGGGCTTCCCTGGTACCACTCAACATCTGCTCAAGGACAGATGTTGGTTAACTGACCTGTTGCCTGTTTTGGCTGCTCAAGGAGAGACGTTGCTAATTGACTTGTTGCCTGTTTGGGCCTGGACATCAGAAAAGGAGGAATGGCCTTTCCTCTGGCTCTCCCTCCCTTTCTGAGTTCTTACTCTTCAGAATTTACATAAAAGCAATGTGTGCGGGGCTTAGTGGCTCAATCAAGTCCAATTCTTTGTGACCCCATGGACTGTAGCTCACCAGGCTTCTCTGTCCGTGGGGATTCTCCAGGCAAGAATACTAGAGTGGGTTGCCATCCCCTCCTCCAGGGGATCTTTCCAACCCAGGGATCAAACCCAGGTCTCCCACATTGCAGGTGGATTCTTTACTGTCTGAGCCACCAGGAAAGGCCAAGAATACTGGAGTGGGTAGCCTATCCCATCTCCAGGGGATCTTCCCAACACAGGAATCGAACCGGGGTCTCCTGCATTTGTAGGCAGATTCTTTACCAGCTGAGTTACCAATTCAGTTCAGTTGCTCAGTCATGTCCGACTCTTTGTGACCCCATGGACTGCAGCACACCCAGCTTCTCTGTCCATTGCCAATTCCCAGAGCTTACTCAAACTCATGTCCATCGAGTTGGTGATGCCATCCAGCTTGGTTGGTAAGAACTAAGAAAGGGAGGGAGGGCCAGAGGAAAGGCCATTCCTCCTTTTCTGGGGTCCAGGCCAAAACAGGCAACAAATCTCTTTATCGACATCTGTCCTTGAAAATCCTGAGCATCTCCCTTCTAAAGAAAGTAAAAGTGAAGTCACTCAGTGAGGTCCAACTCTTTGCGATCCCATGGGCTGTAGCCTACCAGGTTCCTCCATCCATTTCCTTCTCCAGGGGATCTTCCTGTCCCAGGGATAGAACCTGAGTCTCCTGCATTGCAGGCAGATGCTTTACCATCTGAGCCACTGCTCTAAGCACTCCAACTGTGACTCATCACCCCCTAGAGACTTCAAAGCTTTATTCAATTCCCCTTCGCAATGGCAGGAGATCTTAGTTCTTAAGGAGGGCAGCAGCTGAATATAAAAGCCAGTTTAAGATGATACAATTGAGGACTTCCCTGGTGATCCAGTGGTTAAGAATCCACCTGTCAATGCAGGGGACACAGGTTAGATCCCTGGTCTGGGAGGATCCCACATACCGAGGGGCAACTAAGCCGTGCACTGAACTACTGAGCCCATGTGCTGCAACTACTGAAGCCTGTGCGCCTAGAGCCCATCCTCTGTCTCAACTACAGATTGGCACTTGCCAAGAGCATCTGCCACTGGCTGGAAGAAGTACAAGCTGGAACCAAGATCGCCGGGAGAAATCTCAGTAACCTCAGATATGCAGATGACACCACCCTTATGGCAGAAAATGAAGAGGAACTAAAAAGCCTCTTGATGAAAGTGAAAGAGGAGAGTGAAAAAGTTGGCTTAAAGCTCAACATTCAGAAAACGAAGATCATGGCATCCGGTCCCATCACTTCCTGGGAAATAGACGGGGAAACAGTGGAAACAGTGTCAGACTTTATTTTATGGGGCTCCAAAATCACTGCAGATGGTGATTGCAGCCATGAAATTAAAAGACGCTTACTCCTTGGAAGGAAAGTTATGACCAACCTAGATAGCATATTGAAAAGCAGAGATATTATTTTGCCAACAAAGGTCCGTCTAGTCAAGGCTGTGGTTTTTCCAGTGGTCATGTATGGATGTGAGAGTTGGACTGTGAAGAAAGCTGAGTGCCAAAGAATTGATGCTTTTGAACTGTGGTGTTGGAGAAGACTCTTGAGAGTCCCTTGGACTGCAAGGAAATCCAACCATTCCATTCTAAAGGAGATCAGTCCTGGGTGTTCTTTGGAAGGACTGATGTTAAAGCTGAAACTCCAGTACTTTGGCCACCTCATGCGAAGAGCTGACTCATTAGAAAAGACTGTGATGCTGGGAGGGATTGGGGGCAGGAGGAGAAGGGGACGACAGAGGATGAGATGGCTGGATGGCACCACTGACTCGATGGACATGGGTTTGGATGAACTCTGGGAGTTGGTGATGGACCGGGAGGCCTGGTGTGCTGCAATTCATGGGGTCGCAAAGAGTCGGACACGACTGAGCGACTGAACTGAACTGAAGTGAACAACAACAAGAGCATTTGCCATCTGCCTCTGAGGAGCCTGAACCCTGTGCTGCTGCAGCTGTTGACACTCAACAACCCGAGGGAGTTTAGGGTGGACAGTGAGGCACTCTGTGCTCCACAGAATCTGACAGAACAGGCCTTTAGATAGTTAGATATTTTCAGGAACTGATTTCATGATCCCAATCTTTGCATCTCTTCATATCTAGAAAATCTAAAAGTCCCTTCATGATGACATCAGCTCTTCATGACGAGCAGGAAGCCTTTTGTAAAGTGCTTGATTCACCAAAATCTTATATATTGACCTTCCCCCACTACCTCTTTGGAGTAGTCTCTCGGAGCAGTCTGAGGTACTGTCTCCTGGGCTACAGTCCCCATTTCACCCTAAATAAAACTTAACTTGCAACTCTCACGTAGTGCATCTTTTTAAATTGACATCTGCAACAAGAGAAGCCACTGCAATGAGAAATTCATGCCCCATTACTAGAGAGACCCCCTACTCACCACAACTAAAGAAAGCCCACCTGTGGCAACGAGCCAGCAGAGCCAAAAATAAATAAATTTTAAAAATAGTCACCTAATAATTTTTAAAAAGATGTTTCAATTAAGTTATCATTTAATCTGGTGGGGGGGTGGAGAGAATCTAGACATGTTAATTCATACCCAACAGATGAATGATAAATACAACCGGAAAGGCAGTGAACTTATTTTCTTTTAAAAGAAGAGTCTAGGTAATTAAAACTAACTTTTTTGTTATAAAACTGCAGATAGCCTGATAAAAGGCAATTTTAAAACTATGAGGATCATTTCTGCCATTCCGTTCAGGCCAATCTGGCTGAGGACAGTCTGTCCTGGAGCTAACTCCCTTAGGCTCCTTTAGTTTCTCAAGGCTTTCTTCCTTTTCTTGGTATCTGAGGCTACAGATCCAAAGCTTTTCATAATGGCTTCAGGGCAGGAACAGGGTTAGGATGTCAAATAAAAGGAAGGGGGATAAAGAATAAAAAACAATGGACGAGGAAGAGGAAGCCAGTTATACATATGAACATGGGTCACTAAGATATCTGTAAACTGGAGCATTGGTAAGTCTGTTCATTTCTTGATGGCAGTGATAAGGATAGAATAGGATACTTGTACAGGTAGTTGTAAAGGTCCCAGCAGGGGACTATAAATAGATACAGAATCCGAGGAAACTTTGGGAGACTGATTGCTCAAGAAAGCTCCATCTAGTCAAAGTCACGGTTTTTCCAGAAGTCATGTACAGATATGAGAGTTGAACCATAAAGAAAGCTGAGCACCAAAGAACTGATGCTTTCAAATTGTGGTGCTAGAAAAGACTCGTGAGAGTCTCTTGGACTACAGGAGATCAAACCAGTCAATCCTAAAGGAAATCAACCCTGAATATGCCCCAATACTTTGGTCACCTGATGCAAAGAGCTGACTCATTGGAAAAAACCCTCATGCTGGGAAAGACTGAGGGCAGGAGAAGAAGGGGGCGACAGAGAATGAGATTGTTGGTTGGCATCGCCAACTCAATGGACATGAGTTTGAGCAAATTCTGGGAGATAGGGAGGGACAGGGAAGCCTGGAGTGCTGCAGTTTGTGGGATCACAAAGAGTCAGACATGCGGAGGGACTAAACAACAACGGGTAGTTGTAAAGGTCTCAGTATGGGACTATAGATAGAGAAACTTAGAAAATTTGGGGAGACCACTGTAAGTTAATGATTGCTCAAGAAAATATGGGATTATCATGGAATGAAGCAGGCTTGTTTTGCTATAAAGCCATAAATAAAAAAGCATGAGACATTCCCCAGGTCATAGGTGAAAGGAAAACATTACCACCCTTCTACTGATTTGAATAAGCTATGATAGTCCCAGTTTGACCTCGTAGGGTCAGACACTCTCCTGCCCAATACAAAGGAGGCGCTAATGATGTAAGCCTGACCTCTACTCAGAGAAGACAGTCTTTTCCTCTCCCTCCTTTTTCTTTGATTATAAAATTGTAGACCACTTAAATTATGGGACAGGCAACCCGCCCGTTTGCATTTCCTCAACTATCCTATAGTAACGTATCTACTTTTTGCCTCTTACTGAATTTCCTCTGCACTGAGACACAAAGTACCTGAGCCTCAGTAACCCCAGACATCAGGTGAGTGATTCTAGTTAAGACCGTGGGCTCAAGCCCCAATCTAGGTTTAGGCGGGGTTCAAGTCCCAGCCACATGGACTGAAGTCCCACTCTGGGTCACCTGGTTTCAGTAGGATGTCTGCAATTTAGTTTCACATATTCCAGTTTAGAGAGTATAATAAGAATGTTAGTCCTAACCTATCTTAACCATAGTTCAGGGAGTTGCCCTAAATCAAGAACTCGTAGCCCCAGAGCAGTGAGCCAGGCATTTAATCAGAAGGCCACCCTCCAGAGGTGCCACAATAAGGCTTCCACTATCTTGATCTCCCATCAAATTTCCAAGCTTTGTTAATTAGCATAGTGAATTTAGAAATGTGTTTTCACTGCAGAAGTTAGTGGCTTGTTAATTAGACTTTCCTGGGTGAAATTAGTTGTGTTCAAGATACGTGAATTGATGAAATTATTTTAGAGATATCCCCCACCCTTGCATTAAAGGGTATATAAGAAGCCAGGCAGCCCTTCTTCCATAGGCTTAATCCCTAAGCAGTTCTGGGTCCCTCTGCCGGTTCAGAAGGTTTTGGCTGCCTAGCTGACAGCCTGACTTGGCTAGCCACATCCTGCTCCAAGACACTCCCAAAATTGCCTCTAGTGAACTTCTCATGTCAAGTGTTTTCAAAACACCAAATAGATAGATAGCAGGGACTTTATTAAACGCACAGGACTTAATGAATGGACTGTTTTTGTGCTAAATATGTTAATACAGTGCGTGTATATACAAATTTAATCTCCCATTATAACCTAGGGATATTCAACCCTCACTGACACAGGCTAAATGTTTGCATGTGCCCCCCAAAATTCAGGTACTGAGGCCCTAACCTTCAATAATACACTATTTGGAGATGGAGCTTTGGGGAGCCAGTTAGGTATGGATGAGGTCATCAGGGATGGGCCCTCAAGACAGGAACAGTGCCCGTGTAAGAAGACACACCAGAGAGCTTCCAGCCTTCAGCACTGTGACAAAATAAATTTCTGTTGCTTAAGCCACCCAATCTATGGGAGCTTGTTCTGGCAGCCTGATCAGATTAACACTCTCACCTATATTCTTTCTTAAAAAAAACACAAAACTAAAGCCATAGATATCCATACTTAAAATATTTCACTTATTTCCTGTCAAGTTTTTAAGTTTTCTTTAATATAATTACAGCTGGAGATAAATAAAAACAAGTGTGTAAGTTGCCCCCTGCTTCAAAGATCCATTTCCCTCAAATCCAATCCCACTTTCTTCTTCAGTGAAAGATCCCTAAATTTTAGCTAAACATATGGCCAAGCAGGAGGTTCCCTGGTGGCTCTGACAGTACAGAGTCTGCCTGCAATGGAGACCCGGGTTTGACCCCTGGGTCGGGAAGATCCCCTGGAGAAAGAAATGGCAACCCACTCCAGTACTCTTGCCTGGAGAATTACATGGACAGAGGAGCCTGGCAAGCCCCAGTTCATGGGTTTGCAGAGTGGGACGTGACTGAGCCACTATTGTGGCCAAGCAGAACAAAGACTACATTTCTGAGCCGCCTCTGCAGCAAGGTGTTATCACGTGACTTGAGTTCGAGTCAACAGATAGAAGTGGAAGTGGTATGTCCAACTTCCAGCTTTTGCTCTTAAACACATGAATGCATCCTTCTTGTTTTAGTTCTTCCCTGCTAGTCATGTTACTGTACTCACTGGGCAGTCGTCTTGGACCATACTGAGAATGGAAGATCAATACAAAATGAGCTGTTATACCAGTCTAGGCTGCCTATGATGAAGTATGGGAGATAAAATTCTATCTTATTTAAGCCATCGTTATGCTGTATAAACCACTGTCAATGTCAGCTAAACCTCCAGCTAATAAGCATAATAAATGACATTTTTTTTAAGTAATAATACTTCTGAAAAATTTCTTACCAAGGAAGCTCAGTCAATCCTCCTTGTACAGCAATAGCAGACTTAACCCTGTTAGCAAACTGGACTGCGTCTTCTCCTTCCTGGAATAAAAAATTACCAGTACACCCTGAAGATAGAGCTCTCAAATAATGCTTTCAAATGTCTCACAATTACTTAGATTTGTTTTAAAGTATAATGTTCACATTTTTAACTCAAATATGCTCTATTCTGAATTATAGCAAATATCATTTGTCCATCAAGAAAATGCAGTGCTGTTTTTGTTTAATATCTTTATCACATATATACATTATGCTCTTTACTAGACTTATTCCAGATACAACATTCAACAGTATCTGTAGGTTCAATAAACCAACAACAATGGTAAAAACTATTATGGAAAAGAATTCTCCTGATCTAAAACCAGCGTGACTTTGCAGAGCGCTAGATACATTTTTTTAATGACTCTTTTGCTGAGAAAGCAGAAAGTCCAACTTCAACTGATGCCGTCACCTAATTAGATAAAGCGCCTGTTATTTATGCAATACCTCTCTGGTCATGGGGGGCATGTACCACACGTCACAGACGATGGCCCAGCTGGTCATCACTCGAAGCAGGTAGCTCACAATGTTGTATTTACTACTGTTCCAAAACGCATCACCAAACTGAGGATTGTACTGAGAAAAGAGAAAAGAAAATGCATTCTAGTTAGGAATTAAATGGCAGCTTCTCTTCTACATGCCAGTACGTGACAGGCCAAACATCTATCAGACCTGCCCACCTCCAAAAAGAAAAAAAAGAAGCTACTTTACTTGATCCAAAGTAAAGTAAAGTAAAAGTAAAATAAAGGATCCAAAGAGCAAACAAGATGTAGAAAACAACCTATGGTTACCAGGGGTAAAGGAGGGGACGGATAAATTGGGAGACTGAGATTGACATAAACACACTACTATATAGAAAACAGATAACTAATAAGGACCTACTATATAGCACAGGGAAGTCTACTCAATACTCTGTAACAGCCTATATGGGAAAAAAATCTAAAAGACTGGATATATGTATAACTGAGTGGATTCACTTTGCGGAACACCTGAAACACAACCTGTAAATCAACTATATTCCAATGAAACTTTTAACAAAAGAAAAGAAACAAAATAAAGAATAAACCAGGCCAGGAAAACTCCCCTGACTAGAGCCTCAGAGCACTTAGACTGGAGGGTTATTGACATGATTCTTAAATATCTGTCTACCCACTTCACTGGAAGGTGGGTGAAAGGAGGAATAGTGTCTGATTGCTTATCACAGTGTCCTCAGTAGGCAGACACTGGCTTGGCACATAGTATCCCCCTACCGCTACATACCTATATCCATATCAATAGACAGAAAAAGGGATCAAGCAAATGGGACAAATGTAAACAATGAGTGGATATGAATAAAGAGCACACGCTCAGTCGTGCCCAACTCTTTGTGACCCCATGAACTGTGTAGCCCATAAGCCTCCACTGTCCATGGAATTGTCCAGGCAAGAATACTGCAGGGGGTTGCCACTTCCTTCCCCAGGGGATCCTCCCGACTCAGGGATTGAACTCGTGTCTCCTGCATTGCAGGAAGATTCTTTACCATCTGAGCAACTAGGGAAGCAAAGAGCACACAAGTATTCCATATTTTTGCAAATCTTAAGTTTGAAATTATATCAAAATAAAGTGACCAAGTCACTGTCTTTGGCAGGGAGGGGTGTGAGAGTGGATAATCTGTCTTACCTTAATGGCAACTGGATGGATGGTTCCTCCAATTTCAAAGCTTCCTTTTTTAAACATCATGACTGAAGTATTGTTGATACAAGTTCCTATAAGGACATCGGTAGGGAGTGAATTAAAGCAGTCAATTTAAAAAGGAAATATTTTGTTATAAATAATTTTAAATATTCAGGTCACATCAAAATTACAGACTTTTTAAAAATTACAGATATTTTAAATGCTATCATTTTACAAATTAACTCCTGTTTAAGTAGTAGTAATTCAACAGTTCTAAGCAGGTTTAACTAGAGACAGAAATGGCAACCCACTCCAGTACTCTTGCCTGGAAAATCCCATGGGTGGAGGACCCTGGAAGGCTGCAGTCCATGGGGTTGCGAAGAATGACTTCACTTTCACTTTTCGCTTTCATGCTTTGGAGAAGGAAATGGCAACCCACTCCAGTGTTCTTGCCTGGAGAATCCCAGGGACAGGGGAGCCTGGTGGGCTGCCGTCTATGGGGTCGCACAGAGTCAGACACGACTGAATCGACTTAGCAGCAGCAGCAAGCAGGTTTAACAACAAATTTTACTTTATTGTTGACTACTCTAGAGATACAATTTCTTCACAACAGATGGCAACTTCAATATATTTTAAAATAAGAACCTTTATAAAGTTATGGACAATACCTATCTAAGTTCATTAAAAGTGGAATTGTTAGTCACTCAGTCATGTCCAACTCTTTGGGGCCCCATGGACTGTAGCCGCCAGGCTCCTCTGTCCATAGAATTCTCCAGCCAAGAATACTGGAGTCGGTTGCCATTTCCTTCTCCAGAGGATCTTCCCAACCCAGGGATCGAACCCGAGTCTCCTGCATTACAGGCAGATTCTTCACCATCTGAACCACCAGGGAAGTCCATCAAACTTCATTACCCAGAAACAAGTTCTGAGATCAAAAAGGTACCATGACTTCCATCAAACCTCATAAGAAAGCAGCGAATTACTGGCTCAGAGAGGCCATGCCTTTCCTAAAGGAGAGCAGAAATCTGGACTAAGAATGCCAGCTCCAGAACAATCCAGCTCCCCATATACTTTGGGTACCTGTTGTTATCAACCATAAGCTTGGTAAGCAATACCACTTCTCACCTTCAGGAAAGATTAATATGGGTAATTCTTTCTTATGAGCAATATGTTCTTTTAGTCTGTGAAGAAAAATAAAGGATCTAAATTAGACCTTCGAAAAGAGAGAGGTGGGAATCCTCTTTGGTATCTTTTCTCTGCAAATTTTTTAAAATTGGTATACAGTTGCTTTACAATATTGTGTTAATTTCTGCTGTACCACAATGTGAATCAGCTGTAAGTATCCATATACCCCCTCCTTCTTGAGCCTCCCTCCCACCCTACCCCCATCCCACCCTCTAGGTCATCACTCAGCACTGAGCTGAGCTCCCTGTACTACACAGCAGCAGCTTCCCACTAGCGATTTTACACATGTAGTGTACATACATCAATCCCAATCTCTCTTTGGTATTCTTTACTCTCTACTAACACAAATATAATTGTAAAGCAATAAGGAGAAGAGAAAGGAAATAAACTCAAGTTGGTCCCTTTCTAAACAAGCATTAAGAGCTAGCAAAGCTGAGATAGACAGATGGCAACTGCCAGCGTGCACACCACTGCTCAACAATCACAAGACAGGGAACAGTTCTCTAACCTTAAAGACATTTCAATAGGTATGTGCCATTTCACTCTTAAAAGCGTAGCCCACCATCATATTTACAGAAGCAACGACTCAAGTGCCTCCAGTTAAAGGTCTCAGGCAAAAAGCTGCTTCAAACAAAGGTTTCTGGTGGCTTAACTCCACTCCAAGACCCAGAAGTTCCCTCTCCTGTTCCATAAAGAGTGCTAGCTCTGTCTGCCTTTCAGTTCAATTCAGTTGCTCAGTTGTGTCCCACTTTTTGTGATCACAAGGACTACTGCAGCGTGCCAGGCCTCTCTGTCCATCACCAACTCCTGGAGCTTGCTCAAACTCATATCCATCAAGTCGGTGATGCCATCCAACCATCTCATCCTCTGTCATCCCCTTTTCCTCCTGCCTTCAGTCTTTCCCAGCATCAGGGTCTTTTCCAATGAGACAACTCTTCACATCAAATGTCCAAAGTACTTGGAGTTTCAGCTTCAGCATCAGTCATTCCAATGAATAGTCAGATCTGATTTCCTGCAGGATTGACTGGTTTGATCTCCTTGCAATCCAAGGGACTCTCAAGAGTCTTCTGCAACATCACAGTTCAAAAGCATCAATTCTTTGGGGCTCAGCTTTACGGTCCAACTCCCACATCCACACGTGACTACTGGAAAAACCATAGCTTTGACCAGATGGACCTTCGTCGGTAAATAATGACTCTGCTTTTTAATATGATGTCTAGGTTGGTTGTGGCTCAGCTGCTAAAGAATCCACCTGCAATGCAGGAGACCTGGGTTCGATCCCTGGCCTGGGAAGATACCCTAAAGAAGGAAAAGGCTACCCATTCCAGTATTCTGCCCTGGAGAATTCCATGGACTATATAATCCATGGGGTCACAAAGAGTCGGACACTTTTCATGACGAAAGTGACCAACTTTCACTTTCTTTTTTCACTTTTTGGGTTGGTCATAGCTTGTCTTCCAAGAAGCAAGCGTCTTTTAATTTCATGGCTGCGGTCACAATCTACAGTGATTTTGGAGCCCTAGAAAAAAGTTTCTCCCTGTTTCCACTGTTTCCTCATCTACTTGCCATGAAGTGATGGGACCAGATGTCATGATCTTAGTTTTTTGCAAGTTGAGTTTGAAATCAACTTTTTCACTCTCCTCTTTCACTTTCATCAAGAGGCTCTTTATTTCTTCTTTGCTTTCTGCCATAAGTGTGGTCTTATCTGCATATCTGAGGTTATTGATATTTCTCCCAGCAATCTTGATTCCAGCTTGTGCTTCATCCAGCTGGGCATTCCACTTGATGTACTCTGCATATAAGTTAAATAAGCAGGATGACAATATACAGCCTTGACGTACTCCTTTCCCAATCTGGAACCAGTCTGTTGTTCCATATCCCATTCTAAACGTTGCTTCTTGACCTGCATACAGATTTCTCAGGAGGGAGGTCAGGTGGTCTGGTATTCCCATCTCTTTCCGAATTTTCCAGTTTGTTGTGATCTACACAGTCAAAGGCTTTGGCATAATCAATAAAGCCAGATTAGATGTTTTTCTGGAACTCTCTTGCTTTTTCAATGATTCAGTGGTTGTTGGCAATTTGATCTCTGGTTCCTCTGTCTTTTCTAAATCCAGCTTGAACATCTGGAATTTCACAGCTCACATATTGCTGAAGCCTGGCTTGGAGAATTTTGAGCATTACTTTACTAGCATGTAAGATGAGTGCAACTGTACGGCAGTATGAACATTCTTTAGTGTTGACCTTCTTTGAGACTGGAATGAAAACTGACCTTTTCCAGTCCTGTGGCCACTGCTGAGTTTTCCAAATTTGCTGGCATAGTGAGTGTAGCACCTTCACAGCACAATCTTTTAGGATTTGAAATAGCTCAGCTGGAATTCCATCACCTCCACTAGCTTTGTTCATAGTGATGCTTCCTAAGGCCCACTTGACTGCACATTCCAGGATGTCTGGCTCTAGGTGAGTGATCACACCATTCATGGTTCTCTGGATCATTAAGGGCTTTTTTGCACAGTTTTTCTGTGTATTCTTGCCACCTCTTCTTAACATCTTCTGCTTCTGTTAGGTCCATACCATTTCTGTCCTTTATCAAGCCCATCTTTACATGATATGTTCCCCTGGTATCTCTAATTTTCTTCAAGAAATCTAGTCTTTCCCATTCTATTGTTTTCCTCTATTTCCTTGCATTGATTGCTGAGGAAGGCTTTCTTATCTCTCCTTGCTATTCTTTGAACTTTCCATTCAGATGCTTATAGCTTTCCTTTTCTCCTTTGCCTTTCACTTCTCTTCTTTTCTCAGCTATCTGTAAGGCCTTTTCAGACAACCAGTTTGCCTTTTTGCCTGTCAATCTCTAGATGCGTGTAGGTGATAACATCCAGCAAATACTTAATCAACCATCTATCTATTTATTCAGCCAACCATTACCAATTATTTACATTCAAGGTAGTAATTTTCAGTTTTAGAAATTCAGTGACTGGAACCTAAGTCAGGGCAATGTAAATGTATGGGTCTTCTAATCACATCATCTATACCACCATGACTACAGAATTCAAAATTTTTTAAATCCAGTTAAGACAGGTGGCTGACCGGAAATGGCCAACCACAAAACAGAGGTCCATATATTTTAGTTTTAACCCTTAGTTTTAGTGTTAACCTTTAGTACCGCTGGCTGCCCTCTTTGATGGGAAGACCAAGATTTTATGCCAACCCAACGGATACCAACTAATGTCACTGCTTACCTCTTAATAACCAAGTGTCGATCTTTCATTTCTGAGCGTTCAAACCAGACATGTGGACAAGCCTTGACCATGGCTCTCTGAATAATTCCCATCAATCCACCATGAACCTGGCCAACCTACAAGGACCATGAGAAAATGGAAAAAATGTAAAGGCATAGCTCCAAAAAAAGCCTTCTTTTCTTTAACCAGTAAGTCCCTATTCCCCACTCAGAGAAAACACTGGTCTTCTACTGACTGAGGTTTTCTTAGTCTCTTCAAAGGTCATGCATGCATGCTCAGTCGTTCAGTAGTATCCCACTCTGTTGCAACCCCATGGACTGTAGCCTGCCCGGCTCCTCTGTCCATGGGATTCTCCAGGAAAGAATACTTGAGTGGGTTGCCATTTCTTCCACCAGGGAATCTTCCCGACCTAGGAACTGAACCCGCATCTCCTGCTGCCTCCTGCTTTGGCAGGTGGTGCTTTACTACCTGGGAAGCCCATGCTCAAAGGACATGACTGGCCAAATATAAGCACAAAATGTTCTTGAGTAGCACCTTCGAATTTTAAGTTATGTTGCGGTACTGGCTTTACGATAGCTTTTACAAGTAGAGATTTTCCAATTAAGTCTAAGTAAGTGAAATACAAATTAAAACTACACTGAAATATGATTTCAGACCCAACAGACTGGCAAAGATTCAAAAGCATGACAATGAACCAAGGCACTCATACAGTGCTTGGGATGGGGAGCTTATAACACTCATAGAAGGAAATCTGGCAATATCTATTAAAATTACATATACATTAGCTTCTCTGGAGCTCAGATGGTAAAGAATCTGCCTCCAATGCAGGACACTGGAGTTCAATCCCTGGGTCTGGAAGATCCCCTGGAAAAGGGAATGGTAACCAACATCTATTTCTGCTTTATTGACTATGCCAAAGCCTTTGACTGTATGGATCACAATAAACTGTGGAAAATTCTCAAAGAGATGGGAATACCAGACTACTTGACCTGCCTCTTAAGAAACCTACATGCAGGTCAGAAGCAACAGTTAGAACTGGACATGGAACAACAGACTGGTTTCAAATAGGAAATGGAGTACGTCAAGGCTGTATATTGTCACCCTGCGTATTTAACTTATATGCAGAGTACATCATGAGAAACGCTGGGCTGGAAGAAGTACAAGCTGGAATCAAGATTGCTGGGAGAAATATCAATAACCTCAGATATGCAGATGACACCACTCTTATAGCAGAAAGTGAAGAAGAACTAAAGAGCCTCTTGATGAAAGTGAAAGAGGGGAGTGAAAAAGTTGGCTTAAAGCTCAACATTCAGAAAACTAAGATCATGGCATCCAGTCCCATCATTTCATGGCAAATAGATGAGAAAACAGTGGAAACAGTGGCTGACTATTTTTCTGGGCTCCAAAAACACTGCAGATGGTGATTGCAGCCATGAAATTAAAAGACGCTTATTCCTTGGAAGGAAAGTTATGACCCACCTAGACAGCATATTAAAAAGCAGAGACATTATTTTGCCAACAAAGGTCTGTCTAGTCAAGGCTATGGTTTTTCCAGTGGTCACGTATGGATGTGAAGAGTTGGGACGGTGAAGAAAGCTGAGCACCAAAGAGTTGATGCTTTTGAACTGTGGTGTTGGAGAAGACTTTTGAGAGTCCCTTGGACTGCAAGGAAATCCAACCAGTCCATCCTAAAGGAGATCAGTCCTGGGTGTTCTGTGGAAGGACTGATGTTGAAGCTGAAACTCCAATATTTTGGCCATCTGATGCGAAGAGCTGACTCATTTGAAAAGACCCTGATGCTGGGAAAGATTGAGGGCAGGAGGAGAAGGGGATGACAGAGGATGAGATGGTTGGATGGCATCACCGACTAGACTGACATGGGTTTGGGTAGACTTCAGGAGTTGGTGATAGACAGGAGACCTGGCGTGCTGCAGTCCATGGGGTCGCAAAAAGTCGGACATGACTGAGCGACTGAACTGAACTGAACTGAACCCACTCCAGTATTCTTGCCTGGAGAACTCCATGGACAGAGAAGCCTGGGGCCTACAACCCATGGGATCGCAAAGAAGCAGACATAACTGAGTGACTAATACTTTCACTTCACTTTACACAAACATTTATCCTTAAACTCAATAATTCACTTCTAGGATTTACGCTGAAGATACACTCCAAACAAAATGGAAATACATATGCACAACATTTAAACTGCAGCATTATTCATAATGTGAGCTACTGGAAAACACCTGAATTCGAAAAATCCATTTGGCTTAGAGAGGATAGGACTGGGGAGGAGGACAAAATAGGTGAAGGAGATTAAGAGTACCAACTTCCAGGTACAAAACAAGTAAGCCATGGGATGTAATGTACTGCACAAGGAATACAGTCAATAACATTGCAATAACTTTGTATGGTGAACAGACAAATGTTAAACGTATAGTGGTGATCAATTCACAGTGTACATAAGTGATGAATCATCATATTGTACACCTGAAACCAACATAACATTGTATTCAACTACAATTAAAAAATTAAAAGTAAAAAATAAATCCAACAGGCTTTTGGTTTCTATCACTCAACCCATCAAAGCTTGCAGTTCTATTTCTAAGCCTTGGCTAATACTGTAAATTATACAATTGCATATTGAAGCTGTAATGACAATTATATATGATCAAGAAGCACCGAAATTCTAAGAAAATTCTGAGGCCTTCAGTCACAAATGAGTTATACTCAAATCTTTGTTGACTAAGACACAGAATGAGTATTGTCTCAGAAACACAAAATCATGATTAGGCAAGTTGGTTAAGAAATTTACAAAGATAGTATTGTAGGAAAACAGCTGCTTTCTCAGCTAAACATCTCAGCCCTAACCTCTCTGGATTACAGGGAAGGTCACAATGGACGTGAAAGGTCACAGAAGATTACAACGGATGTGAACATTCTTGTCCACTTAAATGCAAGGAATTATTATATACACCCAGAGATGGGTGGAGTCTATCAAGGACTGTTAACATGAGGGTCTCTGGATGGGCTTTTTGGAATCCATAAACATCTTGGAACTACATAAAAATATTTGTTGGTATAAAGCAAGTGCATGCTATTGTTTTTCTGAAAAAAAAGGATACATAAATATTAACTGATTGCTAACCTAAAAAATGTCAAGAACTACCAATTCCCATAAGTCTTTTCAGAGAAGTAGTTAAAGCTTCCTTAGATTCAGGAAGAGCTCCACAACTTAGAGAAATTTATAACTTGTTAAAAGGTAGTTGTCCAAGAGTTATATATCTGAACTTATATTTTAGACAATATCTGCCAATAAGAAAGTAGTTTTTACAAAGATCTTGAAACCCCCTTCAATGAATGTATAACCCACAGGCAATCACACTACCAGGACTCCATGGTGGCCTACAGACACTTCAGTTGCCTTCCCAGGAAAGCACACCAGACCACGACTATCAATCATAGGAGCAGGAGACTAAGAGGTACAAAACTCCCATCTAGAAAATAAATAAGCTACAAGGACATATTGCGCAATGCAGGGAATACGGCCAATACTTTACAACTATAACTGGAGTATAACCTTTAAAAAACAGTAAATCACTATTGTGTAAGCCTGAAACTTCTGTAATATTGTACATCAACTATATCTCTAAATAAAAAAATAAAATAAAGGTTCCCTTCAAATGCTTTCACAGAAAAACACACCGGACCCCTACTATCAGTTACTGGAGCTGACGAGTAAAATTAAAAAAATCCAAACCCACCTGTTCTCTATGTGAAGCCCAAGTCACCAACAAGAGATATGAAAAGAATTCCCCTCCTTGGGGTCCTGGGCTCCCCTGGTGGCTCAGGAGGTAAAGAATCTGCCTGCGATTCAGGAGACCTGGGTTCGATCCCTGAGTTGGGAAGATCCCCTGGAGGAGGGCATGGCAACCCACTCCAGTATTCTTGCCTGGAGAATTCCATGGACAGAGGAGCCTGGCGGGCTATAGTCCATGAGGTCGCAGAGTCAGACACAACATAGTGACCAAGCACACCTCAGGATCCCTGTGCCATCTTTCTATTTCACACGGCAGCTTGGGGCATATTTACCACCATGCAGGAAAGAACACCTTTAGAGATTCTCCAGATTTAACCTGACACTCACAGGAAAGCGATGAAGGAAATCTTGACAAATTCTTCAGGGTGATAGAAAACACCCACTGACTTGAAACACCTTAGATTTGAAAAAAATGCAAGAAATGCCACAAAAAGGTCTTTAGAGGTGTTTGATTTCAGTAGGCTTTGTCTTTTCTTTGGGGGCTGTCAGCAAGAACTGACAAAGGCAATGTGGTATAAATAGTAGCCTTTCTTGCTTGATCTTCACTAAAGAGCCAGGTTATTTTTTTTTTCTTTTTTAATTGCATATGACTCCCTAAAGGGAAAAAGAACTAATTAGCTGGTGAGGGATTTGTACAGCTCTAAAGAGGATGACTTTACCATCTTAAAGTGTCGTTAAACACTGCAGGGATTCTAGAAGCAAGATGGAATCAACTTTATAAAGTCTAGTCATGCTCAAGTGTATCTACATTTCAGTACATTAATTTCTTACCTTAAATATAATGACTATTTTCTTTCTCTTGCACTATATATTCCTCATGTAATTATATATTAATAATATAAATAATGCAAATACATTATTAACGTAGGTAAATATATTAGTAATTTATGGGTTTCCCCGGTGGCTCAGACGGTTAAGAATCAGCCTACAATTCAGGAGACCTGGGTTCGATCCCTGGGTTGGGAAGATCCCCTGGAAGAAGGCATGGCAACCCACTCCAGTATTCTTGCCTGGAGAATCCCCATGGACAGAGAGGCCTGGAAGGCTACGGTCCATGGGGTCACAAAGAGTTGGACATGACTGAAGTGACTAGGCATTAATAATTTATAGACTTACTTATATAGTATAACCCAGCCACTTTCTAATATAAAACTAACTTTCTAATTTGTACCAAAATAAAATAAAAGTCTGACTAATCCACAGAACATGCAAGTACTTGAAATACCAGTGAGTTTTTCTTACCATAGTATAGCACCCATCCGTTGTCAAGATCAAAACATCAATTGGGGACGTATGGTTGGCAACACAAATGCCTCCCTTCTGGGGCCTGTACTGCCTGCAATTACATACAGTGGTTAACACTAAACATTGAAAAATGGCCACTATTTTGCAAAAAAGCAACTTCCACGGTAGTTCAGATGATAAAGAATCCACCTGCAATGCAAGAGACTCGGGTGTGATCCCTGGGTCAGGAAGATCCCCCGGAGAAGTAAATGGCTACCCACTCCAGTATTCTTGCCTGGAGAACTCCATGGACAGAGGAGCCTGGTGGGCTACAGTCTATGGAGTCGCAGAGTTAGACACAACTGAGCAACTAACTCATAATACACCTGGAGAAATTCATGCTATTTTGTTTTTTAAAGTACACTAAGAAAAAGAAACTTTCAAATATATGGGCTCATCTTAAAAGGGTTGTCTCTAGGCAGTATGATGGGAGGTGGGTAAGAGTATATGGGGGGGGGGACCACAGTTTTCCCTTTACATATATTTATATCGCTTTTCTATAATGATCATATTGTCCTTTTAGAATGAAAAAAAATTTTTAATATTAGACTGAATTATCAATACAAAGATTCCATCACTTTAATAAACTTTGTGATATGTAAGCTTTCCTTATTTTATCCTAAGTATTTTTGTATTATTTCAATCTTCATAAATATCACTTTCAGTTGCTTCAGAGTGATCCAGAGTAAATGTACTATAGTTTCCTTTGCCTTATCCCCCTAAAGCAGAAGTTGGCAAACTTTTCCTATGGAAGCCCAGACAGTAAATACTCTAGGGTTTGCAAGCCAGCCAATCCCAGTCAAAACTCCTGGACTCTGCTGTTTTGGCACAATGGCAGCTACAGATAATACATAAATGAATGAGCATGGCTGTATTCCAATAAAACTTTATTTACAAAAACCAGAGGACCGACCACATTCGGCCTACAGGCTCATAGTTTAGTTTGCCAACCTCTGTCCCAAAGTTTAAGCAGTATTTGACATTACTGAAGCAAAGTAGTTTTCTTTGAGCCTAAACAGAGAAGAAAGGGAACAAAATGCATAACAACTTCAGCATGTTTTCCTTAAACTTAGAAGCAATTCTACAATAAGTTGTGAACAACTCTATGTAATTAAAGTGCCTTTTCCGAAGAAGGGGCTTCCCTGATGGCTCAGACAGTAAAGAATCTGCCTGCAATGCAGGAGACCAGGGTTTGATCCCTGGGTCAGGAGGATCCCCTGGAGGAGGGCATGGCAACTCACTCCAGTATTCTTGCCTGGAGATTTCCATGGACAGAGGAGCCTGGTTGGCCACAGTCCATGGGATCGCAGAGTCAGACATGACTGAGTTACTAACATTTCATTTTCATTTAATTTCTGAAGAAGGTGTTTCCTTTGATCACACTTTTACCAAAACATTTTCTTCTCATTCTCACCCCAAAACTTATAGCCCAATCACAAAAGTCATGTAATTTTAGAAATATAAAAGGGCTTTTAAGTTGGTAACACATGGCAAAGCCAAATGATGAAATGTTTTCCTTCTACAAATTAGACAGAAAGATCCAGTCACATAGATACAGAGAACAAACCAATGGTTGTAAGTGTAAGTGGGGGCGGGCAATATGGGGGTGAGGGAGTGGGGAGTACAAATTCTTGGGTGTAAGATAAGCTCAAGGATGTAATGTACAACAAGGGGAATATAGCCAACGTTTTGTAATAACTGTAAGTAGAAAGTAACCTTTAAAAGATAAAATCTTTTTTAATTTTTAAAAAAAGATCTAGTCAGTAGAAAAGAGATGTTTGTCCTAGAATTTTTAAGCTAATGATATTAAGTATATAAAAATTGAATTTACAGAAAAGTAATTCAAAAACAATCAAAACAAACTTCATGTGGCTAATGACTTCATTTATCACCTTTCTCCTTCCTGATGAAGGGGTGAGGGAAGCAGAAAGCTAGGTTCTGTTTTCAGCTCAGTGTTCGGATTTTAGAAGCTGGCAGGGCTGAGACTAGAAACCAGCCTCAGAATTCCAAGTCTAGCATTCTTTCCACCATTCTACAACCCTATCACCTTCACCATTTAAAAAAATTTTAATTAACCCCATTCTAAACCTAACTCTGACATTTATTAGGCATGTGACCCTAAACAACCCAATCCCGGAGCTTCCACTTCTTCACCTATAAAATGGTATAATAGCACCTTCTCTTAGAGATAACCTAGGAGAAAGAATCAGAGGCCAGACCTGCATACCATAAATGCCCAATAATTAGGTGTCATTACATATTTATCATCATGTTCCATGGGGCTTCCCTGGTGGCTCAGAGGTTAAGGCGTCTGCCTGCAATGCAGGAGACCCGGGTTCAATCCCTGGGTCGGGAAGGTCCCCTGGAGAAGAAAGTGGCAACCCACTCCAGTATTGCCTAGATAAGCCCATGGAGGGAGGAGCCTGGTAGGCTACAGTCCATGGGGTCGAAAAGAGTCGGACTGAGCGACTTCACTTTCACTTTTCTGCAAATGGATTGCCTGAGTGGGAGAGGGGGCGCTGTGCTGGGTCTTTGTTACAGCATTTGGGCGTCTCTAGTTGTGGCGTGCGGGCTTAGTTGCCCTGCGGGATGTGAGATCTTAGTTCACCAGGGACTGAAGCCCCGCCCAGGCATTAGAAGGTGGATCTTAACCACTGGACCACCAGGGCAGTCCCTGGATTGCTTTCGAAAAGTGTTCAGGTGCATTGCTATGTCTGTGACACTCCATCACACTCCGGAAGTACTCTTACTTCCCTTGTTTCCCCCACCCACTCCTGTCAGTCACATGCTAGATTGACCTGAGAAAGCAGGTACGAAAGCGATACACACTCACCTGTTATGATAGTGAATGGTTCCAGAGAGGGCACGAACACAGATGCGGCAGCAAGTCAGGTGGACCAGTTCACTCAGCAGGTTTTTGAGTCTGAAAGAGACAGAACACATTTTATTGTGCAGCTCTGGGCTCTCCTATGAAATAACACAAAGCTCCAGGGTGTTCCTTCACAGCAGCATACTGTGTTCTGAAATACGAGCACAGTTCAATTCTCAAGGTCCCACTGAGGCATTTAGGACAAAACTCTAATGGAAAATGGTTCCCATCATGACAAATCCTTGACCAAGATTAGCTGAGGCATCTATGGTCTTGGCCTCATAAGAGTCTCTTGTGTTCCTTGAGTTGCTCAGTCTATTTTCTCCCTCCTCCTCTTCACTTTCTCTTTCGTAAGAGCAACTTCTGTCAACAAGCATGATGGAAAATCACATAGAGACTCTGAAGATGAAGTGAGCAGCATTTTAATACATGTGCTAAGGCCATAAATTTGAGGCAGTATACAGGAATCACACAAATATTCTCTTTGTGGACACAGCTAAGAAAAGGGACAATCCAGGACTTCCCTGGTGGTCCAGTGGTTAAGACACCACACTTTCAAGGCAGGGGCACGGGTTCAATCCCTGGTCAGGGAACTAAGATTCCCCATGCCACGCAACATGGCCAGAAAACTTTTTTTTTTAAATGTAAAAAGAAAGAAAAGGGACAATCCTATTAAATGGCTGGGAGGTAAAAAAAAACATTTCACCTGTTTCTCGGCAGCTGTCCAACCAGGGTGGTTCCTATAACAAACAAACTGATCCCAATGAAAGCCAACGTAAGCCTGAAAGAGAAAAGAAAAGGCAATGCAAAAGCTAGTTGAACAGCAGGGGGAAAGAGAAGGAACATAAAATTCAAGGATAACAAAACCACAAGTAAGTTGTGGAGCATCCATGTTACAGAATACGATGCAGTCATTCAAAGAATCAACCAAATCTATAGATTCTGACACACAAGAACGGTTCTTGGTACATTTTGAGAGAGAAAAAGCAGCGTTAACTTTCAAAATACTGTGTAAGGTTTGACACTGTTTTCAACAAAACAGCAAGCACGTAACCAGCCTACAGATGTATAGAGCAGACCTGGAAATGTGTTCACAAAACTGCCCCATTCAGTCTATGCAATTATCAAAGGGTTAATCAGGCTAGTGGAGAGAATAAAATCTTGCTCTTCTGCTTTTCTGAAGTTTTTTATTTTTTTAATTAAAAAAAATATTTTTTATTAGAGTGTAATTGTTTTACAATGTTGTGTTAGTTTCTGCTCTATAACAAAGTGAATCAGCTCTAAGTATACACGTATCCCCTTCCTCTTGAGCCTTCCTCCCACCCCTCTAGGTCATCACAAAGCACTGAGCTGAGTTCCCTGTTCTCCCCACTAGTATCTAGTTTACACATGGTGTACATATGTCACTCATAACAGTGTATAAAGCTTCCCTGGTGGCTCAGATGGTAAAGAATCTGCCTGCAACGCAGGAGGCCCAGGTTTGATCCCTGAGTCAGGAAGGTCCCCTGGAGAAGGGAATGGCAACCCACTCCAGTATTATTGTCTGGACAATCCCGGTTCATAGGAGCCTGGCGGGCTACGGTTCAGGAGGGGCAGAGTCGAACAGGACTGAATGACTAACACTTTCACTTTTTTTTCCTTTCACATAATGTATAAAGGAGTCACTTTAGATTGAAAGTAGTTATTCTGGTGTGGCCTGGTGAGGCTATAAAAGAAAATACCTTGCAAAGCTCTAAAAATAACTTGTTTTCCTGTATTTTCTAAGTTCAGTTCAGTTCAGTCACTCAGTCGTTTCCGACTGTTTGCGACCCCATCGACTGCAGCACGCCAGGCCTCCCTGTCCATCACCAGCTCCCAGAGTTTATTCAAACTCATGTTTATTGAGTTGGTGATGCCATCCAACCATCTCATCCTCTGTCATCCCCTTCTCCTACCTTCAATCTTTTCCAGCATCAGGGTCTTTTTAAATCATGGGGACTAAAGGGAAAAAATCAAATTTTCCTCAAAGAAATTTAAAATGTATAGCAAATGGCAAGGAAGTTTTACCTAAAGTTTCCTTCATAATAAGAACAGCACATTATATTTTCCATGCAAATTTAACTGCTGTACCTTCGTGAGGTTCTAAATAGCTCAGAAGTTAGTAAACAAGGTGATAGACAGGACCTCTCATCTCAACAGACGCTTTCTAATTTTTAAAAAGTGCTTTTAATATCTGGGCCAGTCACTTCAAAAACAAAAGTTATTTTTAGAATTGTAAATAGAATCACTCAAAAAGAAAAGACTGAGATTTTAAATCTTTCAAGATAAATAGGGCTTCCTTATAAATTCTTTGTTAGGGTTTTAAACCTTGTTAAAGTCTTGGTTTAACACCTTTTGAGACAGCAGTTCGAAGGTCTGTTTCATTTTCTTCGGACACATATTTTCATGTCAGCCACTAATGCAATAACTAAAGGACTGGGTAATCTCATCCATCAATTATACACATTTTTAAAATACTGCCACCTTGCATAATGAATCATTTGCTCCTAACACATTAAATCAGAAGAGGTCATATATTTATGCTTAACAGCTGGGTTCAAAACTACTGAACATTTTAATTCGCTAAATTAATGGAAAATTCTGTCTTTCAGTGTCAGTGAGCCAACGTTGAGAGTTCTCACAGATGACACAAGTTCTCTGGCACAATCTGTTTTGCTGAAGAACTGTAGTGAGATACAATTCACATGTCATACAATTCACCTACTTAAAGTGGCAATTCAATGGTTTTTGGAACATTCAGTTATACCACCATCAACGCAATCAATTTTAGCACAATCTGTGTTTTAAATGCTCCACTTTGTAGAAACTACCTTTTTTTTTTCCATTGGAATATAATTGCTTTACAATGTTGTTTTGGTTTCTGCTGTACAACAATGTGAATCAGCTCTAAGTATGCATATATCCCCTCTTGAGCCTCTCTCCCGATCCCCGACGCCCATCCCACCCCTCTAGGCCATGCCATCACAGAGCATCAAGCTGAGCTCCCTGTGCTAACAGAGCAGCTTCCCACTAGCTAGCTAGTCTATAAACTATGTCAGAGTTGCTCTCTCAATGTGTCCCACTCTCTCCTTCCCCCACTGTGTCCACAAGTCCTTCAAACTGCTTCTTCTAAAAAGTACTTACAAAGTAATTCTTTCACATGAAGGGTATGTACTAAGAGGAGGAGCTTCAATTCTGCCATTTTCTTCTTTTGCTGGGGGCTTACATTACTGGATTATCCTAAATCTGTGGTTTATTTGCAAGAATCTTGTATGTCATGTACCTATTTTATGAGTAGAAATTTAAACTAGATAACAGAATCATATCACTATTTGGTGGGCCCCTCCAGCAGTTGGAGAAGGCAATGGCACCCCACTCCAGTACTCTTGCCTGGAAAATCCCATGGATGGAGGAGCCTGGTAGGCTGCAGTCCATGGGGTCGCTAAGTCGGACATGACTGAGCGACTTCACTTTCACCTTTCGCTTTCATGCACTAGAGAAAGAAATGGCAACCCACTCCAGTGTTGCTGCCTGGAGAATCCCAGGGACAGGGGAGCCTGGTGGGCTGTCGTCTATGGGGTTGCACAGAGTCGGACATGACTGAAGTGACTTAGCAACAGCAATACCAATCCAGCAAGTGGAAGCTAACCAACATAGGAAAGCATCTCAAGTGCCCTGGACTGTAAAATCCTCACTGTTTCTTCAGGTTGCTTGGATACAGTGTCTGACTAATGGACCAAGTGAAGATGTAAGAGCTCATCTATATATTATTCAACTTTACTGAAATTTCATTTCTTTATAAGAATAAAATAATATCAATGGAAAGTGCTAATTATAAACAGACTAGAAACTTCCAATAAGTAAAAGTTGAACTTTTTTTTCTTTGGTTGTGCTGGGTCTTCTTTGATGCATGAGTTTACTCTAGTTGTGGCACGCAGGCTCCTCACTGCAGTAGCTTCTCTTGTTGCGGAACACGGGCTCCAGGGTGCACGTAGGCTTCAGTCGTTGGCGTATACAGGCTAAGCAGATGTAGGTCCCCAGCTCTAGAGCACAGGCTCAATAGCTGTGGCTCAAGGGCTTAGTTCCTCCGAAGCATGTGGGATCCTCCTGGCTCAGGGATCGAACCCGTGTCTCCTGCACTGGCAGGCGGATTCTTCACCACTGAGCTACCAGGGATGCTCAAAGCAGAACCATTTCATTTTTACACACCAAAGGATAAACTTGTGTATCCCCAGAGAACATGAACCCCACTTTGGGAACACTGACTTAATGTTCAAGCAATATTTCCGAATTTCACTCTGTTATCACAGCTGAAATGATTCCCCAAAGATACCCCAACCATCTAATTTTTTTTTCTCCCCTCCCCTCCCTCCTACCCCCACCATCTAGACACTGGCAACAAGAGGACAAGAAAAGAGAAACAGCTTGGTAGAAATGTACCTTTGCCTACACTTAAGCAACCTCTTTCCTTGTAATAAATCTGAGTGAGGCAAGAATAGGCCACCCTAGGGGTGGTAAAGACATTTCAACTCACGTGCCAATTTTAGTTGGCTGGTAGCAACTGCCTGGAAAGCCCTATTGAGAGCACACCAAGGCCACATCCAGGGGAGTGAAGCAAGACCATGAACGACATGTCGTGCCTGGCACCCACATTTCCACCTGCCACCATCACAGTAAAGAGACCTCAACCACTTCCTCCCGCTGCCCGGCTTGTCCAGCTTCATCACTTTTTCTACTTATGCTCCGCACTGTGACTCCAGTAAACTGGGCTTTGAGGCTAACTCCTCATAAGGAGGCATGCTAACTTAGAACCAAAGGGGACCCAACTAGTGAACTTTTAATACAAAAGTGAGAGATCAAAATGGAGCGAGGTGGAACAAAGTCATCCTCCCAAATATCTCTCTCCCATGTGGCAACCACTCTCCGGAATTTTTTTCTCTCCTGTGCAGTTATGAACTGCTACAGACCAGTGAAGAGAGGAGTCACAGTTTGGATGACACTCTGGTGGACGTGAAACTGTACATATTTTCCCTTCTTTTTTCTAACTTCCCTTTTCTATCCATCCTCAGGGCTTCCCGGGTGGCTCAGTGGTAAAGAATCCACCTGATAATGCAGGAGACATGGGTTTGATCCCTGGGTCCAGAAGATCCCCTGGAGGAGGAAATGACAACCTCCTCCAGTAATCTTGCCTGGGAAATCCCAGGGACAGAGGAGCCTGGCAGGCTACAGTCCATGGGGCCACAAAGAGTCGGACACAACTTTGCGACTCAACAACAATGAAAATCCATCCTCAAATTATCTATGACTAAAAAAGCGACATGGATCCAGATGGATATATACTGGATTCTGAATATATACTTTCATCTGGGGAAGACACGAGAGAAGAGATAATATGTCTTTGAGGAGGTCACACTCAGTGGTGTTTTCTACTAATAAATGGGAAGGGGTGGGATTACTGCCACTAATACTCGGGTGTGATCACTACATACATAATTTAAAAAAAGAAAGCTGGGGGACTTCCCTGATGGTCCAGCAGTTAAGACTTCCCCTTCCAATGCAGGGTGTGTGGGTTCCATCCCTGGTCAGGAAGCTAATATCCCACATGCCCCATGGTCAAAAACAAACAAACAAACAAAAAAAACCATAAAGTAGAAGCAATATTGTAACAAATTCCATAAAGACTATAAGGTACACCTCAAAAAAAAATCATAAGTACATAAACAGAGAAGTCAATGGCACCCCACTCCAGTACCCTTGCCTAGAGAATCCCATGGACGGAGGAGCCTGGTGGGCTGCAGTCCATGAGGTTGCCAAGAGTCGGACACGACTGAGCGACTTCACTTTCACTTTTCCCTTTCCTGCAGTGGAGAAGGAAATGGCAACCCACTCCAGTGTTCTTGCCTGGAGAATCCCAGGGACGGGGGAGCCTGGTGGGCTGCCGTCTATGGGGTCGCACAGAGTCGGACACGACTGAAGTGACTTAGCAGCGGCAGCAAGTACATAAAACGAAAGCTGGACTGGCTGTACCATCAGGTTGCCGGCGGGGAGACGCACCTCAGCGGCAGGAGAACACAGTAGCGCACGATGACGCCCAGCACCCACACCGCGGTGAGCCGCGGACTGACGTACTGGAAGTTCACGTTGGTCCTCGTGAGGAGGTTCCACGACACTAGCTCCTCTGAGGAGAACCTCTGGGTCACTTCGTCTTCCACAATGGCTTCCAACCCCTTCTTGGAGAAATAAAACACGTCAGACAGCTCAAAGTCCCTTCCTCGCAGACCAGACAGCCCTTTTTCCATGGGTGACTCGTCTCTTTGGATAATACCTTAAAAGAAAGCATCAGGACATGAGAAAACGCCATCGGACAGCAGAACAAGTGATCAAAAAGGCTACTTTACACAGAAGACAAATGCATCTAATGGGTAACATGAAGCAGATTTCAGAAATAAAGGGTGAGCAACTGCAGGGAGAAAAGAGGTAAAATCAGAGTCTGCATGAAATGGCTTCTATTCGATGATTTCAGTTCATTACAGAGGAAATCTTGTCCTCAGCAACCCTCTTGCTTGCATTCATCCCTATGTATCATCAGCAAAAGAACTCACAAACTCTCCCCAGAATATACACCTAGATCGTGTAGAAACAAAGGTTTATATTTCCCCCAGTGAAAAACTATAAAGCCAGAAAGTAAGCAAAATGGCAAAAGGTATTTTCCACAAATAGCAAAAGGCTGATATTTTTAATTTGTAAAAATTATTTAATAAGAAAAACACAGGCTCCTAAAAAAAAAATAAACAAAGTTCATGAACTGAATTCATACAAACAACATAAATAGTTAACAAATATTCAATGCCTTTTTTAGTCATCCAAGAATGTGAATCAGACACAGCGGCCTACTCACATGATCAAATCAGCAGCATCTTTGTTTAATGATAAAATTCAGACAGAAATGACACAGGTATTCTCATACTCAACTGTATGAGTATGGAATTGGATTATTTTCAGTGAATCATGTGAGAGAGGCACTGATGTCAGTTTGTCCTATGACTTTTGCCGTTTAACTCCGAATACTTGGTTTAAGGTAGTCAGTTAAGGAGCAATCTTGTCAAAATCTGTTTGGCACAAAGAGACTAAAAATAGTTTTGCCGACGATTATAATTCCAATTCTAGGAAACTGTCACAAGAAAATAATCAGAAATGCAGGCAAGAGTGTTTACTGTAGTATTTTCCATTAGAATCAATCCAGATAACATAATATAGTGCATCTTTTAAAAAAAAAAAAACAGAACTATAATGTTAAGTGAAAAAAGTCAAGATCTAAAACTCTGGTTTACTCAACTCTATGAAATGTATATACAGTAAAAATGTTAAGAAGAAAAAAATTAAGAGGTTACTCTGGGCTGTTAGGTTTTCCTCTTTATACTATTTATTGTATTTTCCATAAAGAAAATAATTCAAGGATTTTTCAAAGTAGCGTAAGTTTGACAAATTGAAAAATGACTAATACCACCCAGTTCTAACCATGTATTAAAAATAATAAATGAGAAGATCATCAAAGAATAAAAAGTAGCTGCATACACAGTGACATGGCTATCCATCTGTCCCTATGGGGCGCATCACAAACAAATTTACATCCAAATTTAATTAGAAAAGTCAAGAATTAAGATGTTAAATTCCCTGAAAGAAGATCGCCTTTGATTTCCTCACTTTTCCATTTCCTAGGAAATCACTGAGGACAGCGGAGGAAGCTATGTTATCTACCTGCTGGAGAACTTGGATGTGTATCCAAAGAAGCAGCTATACTATACCCATTTTCTTTTTTCTGAAAGAACTGCAGCATAATGGAGTAGAAAATAAAGAGGATGTGAAGTCCAAAGTCCAGTTCTATCAGGACAACCACCAGGTAGCTCTCTGTCCAGGTGTAACTGATAAGTCACCTAACTTGGTGTCCTTCTTTATAAAATGGGGATGGAGGGCGGTTGGGAAAGTGTTTAGTATCCTTACAAAGACTAAAGTTTTCTGATTTTACTTTTGGGGTTTGGAGTGGGTTTTCTTTCCATTTTGCCCAAAGCAAAGCTAATACCTAACCACCTTAAGAATGAGAGCACTAAAGTAAGTTCTTGAATGATCATTAGATTATCTTCTTAGTTCAGTCCAAGCAGTTTAATCTTTCTTCATCTCTGCAAAGGGTTTAATCAGAATTAGAGAATAAACCAGCGTTCTACTGAATTACCCTCATGTTCCGTAGGGACTGCAATACCACTCACAGCAGGTTACTCTATCCAATATGGCCAATATTTAGCAGTACAAGAGTTTCATTATTTACCAATGTACAGATTTTCTTTTTTAAGTCTAGAGAGGAGAGATGACCAGTTACTTGGGAAACTGCTGAATGAAACACATTGGAGACAGGAGTGTGTGTATGCTTAGTCGCTCAGTCATTTCTGACTTTGTGACCCCACTGACTGTAGCCCACCAGGCTCCTCTGTCCATGGGGATTCTCCAGGCAAGAATACTGAAACAGGCTGCCTTTTCCTTCTCCAGGGGATCTTCCAGATCCAGGGATTGAACCCAGGTCTCCGCACTGCAGGCAGATTCTTTGCCATCTGAGCCACCAGCCCTTCTAAAAATAAGCTTTTTCAGAGGACTTCCCAGGTAGTGCTAGTGGTAAAGAATTCGCCTGCCAATGCAGGAGACACAGGTTTTATACCTGGGCCAGGAAGATCTCACTGACAAGGAGCAACTAAGTCTTTATTGCACAACTATTCAGCTTGTGCTCTAGAGCCCAGGAGCTGCAACTACTGAGCCCACATGCAAACTACTAAAGCCTGCATGCCCTAGAGGCTGTGCTCCACAAGAGAAGCCACCGAAATGAGAAACCCACACACTGCACCTGGAGTGTAGGCCCCGCTCCTGCAACCAGAGAAAAGACTGCGCAGCAACAAAGAGCCAGCACAGCCAAAATTAACTAAGTAAATAAGTAATTTTTTAAATTAACTAAACGTCTTAGATCATTTCCAAACATCAGAAAAAAACAGATAATTCAGAGTAATACATGAAAGGTGATTATTTTTAGAGTTTGCTTAATGCAAAACAATAGATACTGTATTATTTAAGGATACATACATGTATGGTGGCGGGGGGCTTCCCTGGTGGCTCAGCTGATAAAGAATCCACCTGCAATGCAGGAGACCTGGGTTCGATCCCTGGGTTGGGAAAATCCCCCGGAGAAGGGAATGGCTACCCACTCCAGTATTCTGGTCTGGAGAATTCCATGGACTATATAGTCCATGGGGTCACAAAGAGTTGGACATGACTGAGCTACTTTCACTTCACTTCACTTCATTTCACATGTATAGGGGAATTATGAAAATATGCATAAAAATAATAAACATCAAATCAGAGTAGTAGTTTCAGGGGTTGGCAGGGCCATATAAATGCGTATCAAACTAGCACAGATGTTTCAATATTGGGTTTTTATTGTCATTAAGGAAACCTCACTATTGTTAATAAATTAATCCTGATCCTTCAGTGACCCGCAATTCTTAAATTGACAAAACCCTGATTCTAGGAGTTATTTCCTTTTGTTTTACAAGTTAACTTCAAAAAAAGAAAGCCACAAACATTTGAACTTTGTCCTTATACCAAATGCTTCGGCCAACCCGACAAGGTTCATATTTTGGGATGAAGATAAAATTACAACAACTATCTCCATCTAATGCAAGAGATGAATTGCACAAGCTTCCTGTGCCCCCTGCCTCGAGCAAGCCATTGGTACATAAATAATACCAGCTATGACAGGCCTGTTAAAAAAAATGGAGGCTTAAGTTAAAACCATCTCAAATATAATTAACTCTAAATTAGCTGAGTGAACCCTTGGAATAACTGCCCATTTATACGTCATGCTCGTTTTTCCACCTTGCAGCTGTAAAGTATGTTTTCTGGGTCAGTGATTACTACAGAAAATCAGGGTCTACTACACATCAGAAGTGGATATAACCAGCTTATGTAGAGAAACTAATCCTTAACCTACCAATGGGCTCTATTCCAAACATCAGAAGCTCAGAGTTTAAAACACTCTCTCATGGAAACTTTGTGTGAATTAGTCTGTTTGAGCTGGAATCCTATACAAGCAAAGTCTACTTAACTCAAAATATACGTGACCACAGATCATGCAGTACCAGTACCATGAAATTGGTACTTGGAGTACTTTGGCCTCCAATACTTTGGCCACTTGATGTGAAGAACCGACTCATTGAAAAAGACTGATGCTGGGAAAGACTGAAGGCAGGAGGAGAAGGGGACAACAGAGGATGAGATGGTTGGATGGCATCACCGACTCAATGGACATGAGTTTGAGCAAGCTCCGGGAGTTGATGATGGACAGGGAAGCCTGACATGCTGCAGTCCATGGGGTCACAAAGAGTAGGATACAACTGAGTGATGAACTGAACTGAACCATGAAATAGAAATTTCCTTTAGCACTATTTCCACAAGAAATTTAAAAATTTAGTTTGGAATTAACAAAAAGAAAAAATTCCTCATCCTGTAGGGACTTAGAGGGGGCAACAGGAGGACTTTTTGGGACATGGGTAATGTTCCACTTCTTGATCTAGATGAGAGGTTCATGGATACATTTACTTTGGGAAATACATCAAGTTGTACAGTTATAATTTTGCACCCTTGTCTATGTATATTATGTTTCAATTTTTTAAGAAAAATCATACTTGAGACCTGCTGCACAGTATGGCCTATGGTTAACAATACTGTATTGTACACTTTAAATTTTGTTAATAAAGTAGATCTTATGTTGAATGTTTCCACAACTATGAGAAAAAAGGAATCGATGGAGACAGTATCTGTTAATCCTCTATTTTCATGATTTATCTATTACAGGACTAAGTAAATACTACTTCCCTTTAAAAAAAAAGTTTACTGTGTGTGTGTGTGTGTGTGTGTGTGTGTGTGTGTATTCAGTCGTTCAGCCATGTCTGACTCTTTATGACCCAAGCCCACCAGGCTCCTCTATCTACGGGATTTTCCTGGCAACAATACAGGAGTGGGTTGCCATTGTGTGTGTGTGTGTGTGTGTGTGTGTGTGTGTGTGTGTGTGTGTGTGTGTGTGTGTGTGTGTGTGTGTGTGTGTGTGTGTGTATTCAGTCGTTCAGCCTCCTACATTCTTCCCTCCCTGGCAACAATACAGGAGTGGGTTGCCATTGTGTGTGTGTGTGTGTGTGTGTGTGTGTGTGTGTATTCAGTCGTTCAGCCTCCTACATTCTTCCCTCCCCTGCCCCAGTATCCTTTCTGATCCATAAATGCAATCTGCTTGAGTAAAGAGACCAAGGTAAAGTAGCTATAAAAATTAACTATATGCCGTTGGGTTTTGGAGAGTGGGGTGAGTCAGAGCTGCTGGGATTAAAGAGCAGAAATATTCAGAGCCAAGCTCCGGTGAGATAAGACCCATGTTTAGTCACTTAGGCGTAGTTCAAGGTCCTGATGCAATGCTAGCAGGCCAAGGCCAAGGATTCCTTAAGAGACCACTGAGCGCTGTCCTCGTGCATCTCCAGTTCATTAACCATCACAGATATTAACACACTAACCAGTTCACCAACTACACAGTCACACAACTGCACAGGTTTCTAGTCCACTTTTTGTCACCTTTTTTCAAAACAATTTACCTGTAATACAACAAGGCTAACCTTGAGACATACCATGTGCAAAAAATTCCCTGGGCTGTTAGTCAAAATACAGTTTCCAGCACATAATTTATCTGATTTGACTCTGCTTTTTCATAGCAAATTCTTTGTGTTCCTGATGACAACTGCTTTCCTTCTTAACTAACTTTTAAAATCCAGCTTACTGTTATCAACTTAGTATAATAATGGTACCTCGATTATATTTTTTTCAAGTTAAGTTTTTGAGGTGCATGCATACTAAGGTACTTAGAGGTAAAATGACATAGTATCTAGATTAGTTTTAAAATACTGGAGTGGGCTGCTGTGCCCTCCTCCAGGGGATCTTCCCGACCCAGGGATGGAGCCAGCGTCTCTTAAGTCTCCTGCAATTGCATTTGACTGTGCTTGACAGGTGGGTTCTTTACCATGGGCCACGTGGGAAGCCCCATATAAAGAAATAGTCCACAGCAATTAAAAAAAAACCCACTGATTCATGCCATGGCAAGGAGAAGTTGCACAAACATTATGCTGGGTGAGAAAACTGATACAAAACAGCCCGAACTGTGAATTTCAATAAATGGGAAAAACTAAATGATGATGACAGAAAGCAAGAGAGGTTTCAGCAGGGACTGAGGGATGAGTGACGTCTCCTAGAGAGGGGCCTGCAAGAACCTTGAGATGATGAATACAATCTTTGGTTGAATCTGGGGGGTAGTCACATTGGTCTACAAACATGTAAAAATTCATCTTGTTGAACAGCTGATATTTGTACAGCTTAACGTACCCTAATTATGCCTCAGGTTTTGTTTTTTTTTTAAGAGTCTTCCTTCACACGGACTTCTCTGGTGGCCCAGCAGTTAAGACTCCACGCTCCCAACTCAGGGGACAAGGTTCGATCCCTGGTCAAGGAATTAAGATCCCACATGCTGTATGGTACATGGTGTGGCCAAAAAAAATAAAAGGTCTCCACAGCTTTCAGCTTTTAGCCTCTCAATTAGAGGCTCTAGCCAATCCACACCCACACTTCCCATGGATATTTTTGTCTTCTTTCCTGAACTAAAAGACAGCTAACATTTATTGAGCACTTCCTGATGCCAGACTGTGTGCTAAACCCTTGACACGTACACTGACGGAATCCCCATAATCCTGGGAGGTACTGTCTATTATCTCCATTTTGCAGATGAGGAAATTAAGACTCAGAGTGATTAACTTGCCCAGGGCCATGGGGAGAAAGAGGAATAGAACCAGGATTTAAAAACCAAGCTTGTGACTCCGAAACCAAACGTTCCCTCATATCCTAGGTTTCCAAATTCCATGTTACTCTGTCCAACACTCGATCTTTCACAAACCTCAAAGACATAATTAAGATCTTCCCCCATCAACTCCACATCAGCCTAGTTTTTCCTTGCTAAACAGAAGCCCTACTCAAGTAGTAGTTCTTCCTAATATTTCTTCTACCTCTGAAGGAAGAAATGGAACTTCAATACGGGAAAATCTATATGTGGCCTCCATCTGCCGTTAATCTGGACACACACTTGTCACTAACTGAACGAGGCTCAATCATCTTTCCCAGGAAGCCAGAACCCAAGTCACTGTTTTGTTGTTGCTTTTTTTAACAGGGGCAGGAATCTTTACAGACTGGAGCACATCGTTTAGGTCTTCCCACTACAAGCCCAACAAAGAACAGCCCCCAGGCAGTGGTCTATTTAATACTCCCTCGGTTTATAGTTTGGCCAGACTCAGGTTCTCTCAGGAGGCTGTTCTGTCCAGTTTATGACTCAGCACACAGATGTCCTCCCTGTATCTTTCCTCTTCAAGTCTTCTCTGAGGCAGAGGCAGCTGCCCCATGTATCTTGCAGATCAGTCAAGGTTTAGAAAGGATAATCATCCTTAATGCTTATTGCTGTCGCTAAGGTATATTCTAAAATTGTCTACATCTGTTATATTAACAAAGGTACAGTAATCTGTACTGTCACCCAGCCAAGTTTTGGAGAAAACAGCTTCTATTGCTTTTGGTCCCAATAAATAACCTGCTACATCCTCAGCCATGACTGTACAATGAATTCAAGGTCTCTGAGCCAAAGACAGATGGACTGTGCCATTAACAAGGGTAAGCCTCAGTTTCCTCACCTGCACAGACCCTTCGAAGCATCTATATTTGAGTATTATTTTTCTTAAAGAGAGTCTCCAAACTGTCTAAGAGTCAGGCCCCCTGGACTGGCCCTCACCTCTGAATCACATTATTATTTTGTTGCTACAAGCGACAAATCTATGTTAACACACTTACTCTACAACCTAAAACAGTTGTGCATGCTCAGTTGCTTCAGTCAGGTCCAAGTCTGTGACCCCGTAGACTGTAGCCTGCCAGGTTCCTCTGTCTATGGGATTTTCCCGGCAAGAAAACTGGAGTAGGTTGCCATGTCCTCCTCCAGGGGATCTTCCCGACCCAGGGATTGAACCCACATCTCCTGCATTACAGGCAGAGTTTTTGCCACTGAGCTACCAGGGAAGCCCCCTAAAATGGTTTAGAAGAAGAAATACTTAGGATTGAGAAAACCACATTATTACCAATTAGTATTAGAACACTGAGATTTCATACACATTAACATCTTTCTCTTATTTTCACCTATGATTGATATTTTATCTATCTGATGGTCAAATGAACAATGTACTTGTAAGAGGAGCTGCTGTTTGCTCGGTCATTTGGATGCTGTTTTAAGGTCTGAAGTTTCCGTCTTCTTGGAAACGGAGAGATTGGTGAAGATAAAAAGCAAAAATGTGAAAACAATGCAAACTGAAAACAAAATTACTACGCAGAGGTTTTACAAGTGTCCCTGCTTTAGAACTAGATTCATGTGTACCATAAAACAGAACCATAAAAAGAAAAGGGGGCAAGGAATTTCCTGGTGGTCCAGTGGTCAGGACTTGGCACTTTCACAGCCAAGCACCTGGATTCAATCCCTGGTGGGGGATCTAAGATTCTACATAGATACTTCAAGCTGCACGGCCAAAAACAAAAGGGGGTGGACAATATCAGAACTATCATGAAGCTATCACTATCATATACATGATATGTGCTAAAAATAAGTGCTGACTTAGCACTTCTTCTGGTTTCCTAAGCGCTACTCTATCACGATGGCCTGGTTTTTTAAAAAGCATTAGAGTTATGAAATTATGCACCTCTAGTAACATTTCCCCAGTTGGCACATTTAAGAGTTACATTCAACTTTTTTTTTTTTTTTTACATAAAAAGGGTAAAGTTTACTTTAAATACCTATATATCCCATCAGTTAATCCAAGCAAGAAAAATAAGGACAGGGGAGAAAGTCACGTAAGTGTAAAATAAGAATTTACAAAGATGAAATTAGAAACTAGAGAAGCCTGCACATGGAAACAAGAAGCCTTGAACCACAACTAAAGAAGCCCCTGTGTGATGCAAATAGAGAAAGCCTACACGCAGCAACGAAAACCCAACACAACCAAAAAAGAGAAAAAAAAATAATATAAACAGAAAGTATAAAAGGAATAAGAAACAACTTTGCACAAAGTCCTGCCAAATTTAATAGAAAGCTGAGCAAAAGTGTTGGCTTTCTAACTAAAAAAAAAAAAATTACTAATATTAACACCAAGAGATGAATGCTCTAAAGAGAACCATTTGCACAAATGAAATAATGTGGGAGTAAAGAAACGTTATCAGTCCCAGACCCAAACTGTTTTTACAAGGAATTCTACCAAACCTTTAAATCTGAGAAGAAAGGGGACAAGGGGAAAGAAGGGAAGGAGAGGGGAAAAGTAAGTTGGTAGGTAATACATTAACCTCAAGTATAAGGATCAACTGCAAAAGGTCCTAACTTCAATTTTGGCAGACAGTTTCTAGCACATCATGGTCAAGCAATGTTTAGTCCATAAACTCAAAGATGACTCAGATATTATGCTATTAATGTAACACGAAAATATGCCTAAGGGGGGGAAATGTATATTCATCACCAAACATGCTGAAAAAAAACATTAAAACCTCAACATTTGTTCTTGACTTACAAAACAAGCATCAAGAAGTGTTTACCATAAGATGGAAAACTAGATCAAGCCCAACCTGATGCTTACTGGGAAGACACTGGAGGCCTGTCTCCTGTAGGAATGACAACTAACAGCACTGCTAGTCAACACGGTACTGAAGCAGCAGCCAGAACAATTAGACCAGGGAAAGAAATGAAGCATAAACTGGAAAAGAGGGATTTTGCTGGCAGTCCAGTCTCCAGTGGGAGACTCCAGACTCCCACTGCAGGGGGCATGGGTCTGATCCCCAGTCAGGGAACCAAGATCCAACATGCTGTGTGATACAATCAAGAAAAAAAAAGAAAGAAAATAAACTGGAAAAGAAATAAAATATAGACTAAAGTTGAATAATAGGTGGCAAAACTATCACTATTTGACAATAAAATAATTGCTTACCTGGGGGAAAAAACAAGGAAATATGAAAATCTACATATAGTAGGAAAATTCTTATTTGAGTATATCCTGCCTTTACTAAAATCAAACGTTTTCCAATATACAAACAACAACCAGTTAGAAGATACGATGGAAGACGATGCTCCATTTATAATATCAGCTAGAATTATAAACTTAAGAAGAAATGTACACTATCTAAGGAAAACTTTCAAACACCTCTGGACGATACAAAACAAACAAACAAACACCTAAACAAATGGAAAGGTGTAATATCCTTGGAGAGGAAGACTCAACACTGATAATTTCAAACCACCCTCGGCAAATTTACAAATTTAACACAATGCCAATAAAAACAGATGTTGTATTTCCTCTTGATCACAGACAAGCTAAATCTCAAGATCATACGGGTCAAAAGTAAGAATTATCAAGACAGTTTTCTGTAAGGAAAAGTGACCGAACAGCAATCCCTGCTGCTGCTGCTGCTGCTGCTGCTGCTAAGTCGCTTCTGTCGTGTCTGACTCTGCGCGATCCCATAGATGGCAGCCTACCAGGCTACCCCGTCCCTGGGATTCTCCAGGCAAGAACACTGGAGTGGGTTGCCATTTCCTTCTCCAATGGGTGAAAGTGAAGTTGCTCAGTCATGTCCAACTCTTAGTGACCCCATGGACTGCAGCCCACCAGGCTTCTCCGTCCATGGGATTCTCCAGGCAAGAGTACTGGAGTGGGGTGCCATTTCCTTCTCCCTACCAGATACTAAAACAATCTGTTAAAATGTCAATATTTAAGGCAACATACCCGTGCAAGAGAAGACAAGTAAATGTTACAGAACAGAAAGTTCAGAAATAGATCCAAAAATATACTAGAACACAGGAAACTTTGAAGGATGCATTGAAAATCAGTTGGGTAGAGATGGCAACAGGGAGTTGGCAACATCTGGATAGTCATCTGGACAAACAGACCAGAATAAATGAATCAAAGATTTAAGTTTTTTTAAAGCCATAAAAGTAATCAAATAAAACATTAGGTAATTCCCTTAGGACTTGGCAGAGGGAAAAATCTTTCTACTAAAAAACTCAAAATTCAGACGCTATAAAAAGAAAAACTGATAAGTTTGACTACATAAAGATGAAAAATATTCGTAAAGTAAGATACATGATAAGCAAGGACAAAACACGAACTGCAAACTGAAAGCAGTACTTTTATCTCCGCAGAGACAAAAGCTAACCACTTGAATGCATGAGAAGATCCTAGATGTCAAGGTGAAACAGAAATCAAGAGAAATAGAAAAGTGGCCCCCAAAAAAGAAAAATGACCAAAGATGGGAGTAGACGGTTCCCAGAAAAACAAATACAAATGGCCCTTAAAAACATGAAACAAGTACCAAATCACACTCTCTATAAAAGAAATGCAAATTAGGACTAAAGGGTTTCAGGACTTCCCTAGTGGTCTAGTGGCTAAGACAGCCCTCCCAATGCAGGGGCCCTGGTTGGATCCCTGGTCAGGGAACTAGATCCCACATGCCTCAACTAAACGTCTTCTAGGCTGCAACAAAGATCGAAGATGAGCGGGCCGCAACTAAGACTCCTTGCAGTCAGTCAAATAAATTAATTAATTAAAACTAAGGGGGGAAAAAGTATCAGTGGGCAGAGAAATACAGAGAGAAAATATAAAGTCAGAACTCCCTCTCCTCTGAATTTCCACTCTCTCTGCTCCTGTTCTCTTCCCTGGTGAATCCTCATTTGGTTCATTTATCTCTTCCTGCTCCTTTTCCATTTTTTCTTTTTTCTCTAGCCTCAATAAAATGTCTTTCACTAAGTGAGTTCACTCAGTCCACCATTTCAACTTCTACCCTCTGCAAATAACCCCCAAACGTGCAACTCTAGTCCTGACTTCTTCCCCAAGGCTCACATTTTATAATATATGGCTGCCCTCCACCTCTACCCAGCCTCATGGCTCTGGTTCAAAGCTCCTTTACCTGCCAGAATGGCTTTCCATCTACCACCATCCCTTCTCCACTTCCCCCACCCTCTTCCTGTCTAGCCTCACTTCCACAAAGCTACCAGATTTGTCCTGAATTTAATTAAATAATCTCTTGGCCTGGCATTCAACATCTTTCAGAAATGAAACATCCAATCTCGATTCTTTCCACCTCCAACTCATCTTCCCTCATCCTAGCTCCAGCCAGGCTAGGTCCCTAGTTCTTAGGCCCCTAATACCTCTTAGACTCTCCTACACTTCTGCCTTTGCTTACAATTTCTTCCACTTGATACTCTTTTTTCCCGCAATCACTCAAAATTCGTCACATCAGCGGAACTCCACTTTCCCCTTTTCATTTTCCTTGAGCCCATAAACCACCAACCCCACTCATTATATGATGCAGGAGTTGTTTTAACTGATTATCTGCAAAGACAAGGTGGGGAAAGACTGTGTTTCACCAAACTTACAAAATATCACTTATAAGTTTCTAAATCTAAATCAGTTTAGTAGTTCAGTTCAGTCACTCAGTCATGTCTGACTCTTTGCGACCCCATGGACTGCAGCATGCCAGGCTTCCCTGTCCTTCACCAACTCCTGGAGCCTGCTCAAACTCATGTCAATCGAGTCAGTGATGCCATCCAACTGTCTCATCCTCTGTCATCCCCTTCTCTTCCTGCCTTCAATCTTTCCCAGCATCAGAGTCTTTTCCAATGAGTCAATTCTTCGCATCAGGTGTCCAAAGTATTAGAATTTCAACTTCAGCATTTAAATCAGGCTTTTCCTACAACTAAATCAGGCTTATACTAAAAGACACAATGGATGGATTGCCCTGTGAAGATGATGGGGACTTCCCTGGGGGTTAAGAATCCTCCTGCCAACGCAGGGGACACAAGTTCGATCCCTGATCCGGGAATATCCCACATGCTGCAACTAAGCCCACGCGGTGCAACTAAGCCCACGTGCCATAACTAATAAGCCTGCATTCTAGAGCCCATGAGTCGCAACTACTGAAGCTGATGTGCCTAGAGCCCGTGCTCCACAACAGAAGAAGCCACCGCAATCAGAAGCCCACGTACCGCAACTACAGAGTAGCCCCCGTCATCACCACAACTAGAGAAAGCTGACGCACAGCAACAAAGACCCAGCACAACCATAAATAAATAATTTTTTAAAAAAAAAGATGAGGGTGAAATGGCAAAGCAATGTCCTGCCTTTAAAAAAAAAAAGATGTCAGTTCTGTTTGTTGATTACAAAATGCCTGTTTTTCTCTCGCACAGGTACTCTGAGACACAAGCTTCCCTACTAATTAGGGATCTTGGGCACAGGCTCGTTGAGAGGGGCATCAGAGGCTAAGCAGAGAACTGCCGCGCTGGGATTTCACAATGCCTGCTGGCGTCACACATTCGATAACTGTTGCAAAGGGCCATGTGGGTTGCCACTGACTGGCAAGAAAACTCACTGTGGGAACATGGGAGTCACTGAAAATGGGGAGACTCATTTATTCAAGTAAATCTGTGCAAATGCTGTGGCAGAAGCAGGAAGAGAAAGGAAGGGGATTCAAGTCTGCATGAAACACTGACAGATACCAACGTAATAAAAAGTTTACCAAACTTGGGGGAAAAAATCAACAACACCAAGCCTCTGCAAAGACTTGGAGTACTTTACATAGTCTACCAAGCGGGTGCACGCCATAAATCACACGTAGCCAACATCTGCACTGTCTATCCAATCTTAATCTCCTTTCCTTCTCCCTTTTAAGGGATGGTCTCTGGAATTCATTATCAATTTCCACTTTGCTTAAACCAAGAGACCACTGGTTACAAAGGGATATCTGAAATCACCATCTATAACAATGTTTTCTCTTAGAACTTGAAGAAAGGGGTCATTTGCTATGTATTTGCACCATCTCCAAAGTACAGTAAGTCCCCTACATAACCTTCAACTTGTGAACTTTCAAACATGAACACGTGTTTGCAGGTCCATTCACATAAGTTAGTTCTATCTGAGAAGATACAGGACCCAAACATAGAACAGTACAGGAAGAAAACAGCAGTGTTCAGAATGCAATCCAGTGCCACCGGGTCATCCAGGAGAAGAAAAAAAAATAGCTACTACCCAGACGGGAAAAAAGCGGACACAGTGACAGATTTTATTTTCTGGGGCTCCAAAATCACTGCAGATGGTAACCGTAGCCACGAAATTAGAAGATGCTTGCTCCCTGGAAGAAAAGCTATGACAAGCCTAGACAGTGTATTAAAGAGCATAGACATCATTTTGCCGACAAAGGTCCGTACAGTCAAAGCTACAGTTTTTCAAGTAGTCATATACGGATGTGAGAGTTGGACCATAAAGAAGGCTGAGTGGTGACAAAGACATCATCACTTAGTGATCTCTCCAGGGTCACAGGAAGATTAACATGGTCCTGGACTGGCCAAAAAGTTCATTTGGGTTTTTCTGTAACAGTGTATGGAAAAACCCAAATGAACTTTCTGCCAACCCAACAGAACACATTTGTTGACCCTGTTATTTGGGATTAAGATAGAAGCAAAAGTTCTGCTGCAATAAATGTTCTATTTTCCTGATTTCCACATGGTTCATATATCTATGATGGAGTAATTTGCCGTTTTCATTGTGAGTAATTTTCTATTAGTGTCTCGGTTATCAAGACGAAAAGTACTAAGCCAGAAGTACTGGAAATGTACTTGCAGCCTCTTGAGAAACATGGATGAGAAAACCTACCATCATTTCCATCATTATATCCCTCAGTAGTTCAGAAACGTACAAAATAGCCAATACTGACTATAAAATGGGAGGATTTTAGCCCCATATATATAATCGTGGAATGAATTATATATTTATACCCATTTCAAGGCATCAATGGGGTAGAAGTAAGGACACTGTAATCAGCTGTCAATTGACACTGCAGAGAAACCAACAGGCATAGTTTCATTTTAACAACTAACATTTTAACATCTCATTCAATACACTGTCAACTCATATTTTGACTGACACACATTATTCATTGCTGTGGACGTAACTAATCAGATTAAACAAGAAATTCTACAACACAAAAGTGTCCATAAAACTTTATCATCAAATGGACCATTAATTCAATTAAAATGTCAGTCTTAGGGTTTGGCATTTATGTACAGTAGCTTAAATCGTAATGTGGAATAGTCTGAAAAGAGTCATTTCTTTAACATTTCTGTTGATGTCTTGAGATTGAAATGTTATGAGTTTCCTAGGAAGTGACAAAGCCAACACCCAGGAGAGGAGTTTCCATTTGTGCAAGAGTCACCTCAACCTTCAAAGGGAGAATCAGAGACGCTGACCAGACAGGCTGGTAAGGAAGGCATGGATTAGGGTAGAGTGGTGGCAAGGGGTTCTGAGTAGGAAAGACAAACTGAGATTCCTTTCCAGGCTGCCTTTGACTAGTGACGTGATCTGAAGCAAGTTACTTGAGCTTCTGCATCTATAGTTTTCTCATCCATAAAAGGAGGATTAAGAAAATGTTGTTTAGTTGCTAAGTCGTGTCTGACTCTTTTGAGACCTCATGGACTGTAGCCCGCCAGGCTCTTCTGTCCATGGGATTATCCGAGCCAGAATACTAGAGTGGGTTGCCATTTCCTTCTCCAGAGGATCTTCCAGACCGAGGGATCGATTGCACGTCTTCTGCCTTGCAAGGTGGGTTCTTTTTACCACTGAACCACATGGGAAGCCCTAACAAGACATTATCTTGACATAAACAATGTAAATAAAGTTTGCACAATGGAGTCAGTGTTTAACAAAGAGTGGTGATTATCATTATTATTGATAGGTTCTCATCCTTAAGACAGAAACAGAATGGAAAAGCTCTGGCGTTTTGATCAGGGTTTTCTCTGTGGTATAGGGTGCCCAGAAGGGGTGCGTGGGTGGGGAGGCTGGTTTTAGGAACGCTTCTAAAATAATAAGCTACATTTTAAATTTGATGAGTCCCCAATGAGATGTCCACCGCTCCCAGAAGTAAAGAGAACTCTAAATAAACAGGAGACGTGCTCTTGAGTTGACTGTTTTATCATCTGATCCTACATTCTTTTCCCTCTCAAAGAATCCTTGAGTCTTCGTTTATACCCAGCTTTTTCAAATCTCATAATTCTGAAATGCAGATACCCTCTTCTAAACAACTGAGGGAATTGGGATGAAGAGAGCAAAATCATCAACAAGACTTCCAGCAGCTGAGGATTTGTTGTTGTTTAGTCACTAAGTTGTTTCTGACTATTTTCTGACCCCGTGGACTATAGCCTGCCAGGTACTTCTGTCCGTGGGATTTCCCAGGCAAGAGTACTGGAATGGGTTGCCACTTCCTTCACCAGGGGATCATTCCAACCCAGGGAAGATCCTCTGTGTCAACCCTGTGTCTCCAGCATTGGCAGATTCTTTACCACTGAGCCACCCGGAAAACGTAGTCCAACTCTGTGATTCCATGGACTGCAGCCTGCTAGGCTCCTCTGTCCATGGGATTTCCCAAGCAAGGACACTGGAGTGGGTTGCCATTAGATTAAAAATCTGCTTAGATTAGGTGCTTTTTTTTTTTATGGCTGATTCTTACTGATGTATGACAGAAAACAAGAAAATTCTGTAAAGCAATTATCCTTCATTTAAAAAATAAATAAATTTTTTAAAAATAAATTTTAAAAACCCTAATTTCACAGAAAATAGGGACAGGGCACAGGGCAAGTCATCCACTTTGTTACAGCTATATGAAAAGGAAAACAATCTTGAAAAATAATACAGTATGTTTTATGGGCTAAAACATACTGGAAAAACTGGTTTCTTAGGTTAGGAGCCTTCCTCTCTGTGGCTCAAATTGCTCTTTTTCCACCCATCCCTCACCATGCAGTTAAGACGATTAGTCTGCTCTGACGTCTTCTCTTTCCTGCCAGAACCACTCCATCCTGCTTACTCACTGTTGGCCAGAATTACATGCATAGTCATCTGTGTTCAGAGGTAAGTGAGTAAAGATTCCTCTAAAAGAGGAAGTCTATTTTCATCGGAAGACGAGGTGAACTTTGAAGGAAGATTCCCTCCACTCGTCTCTCCCTCTCCTTGAAGAACCTGCCGCCTCCTCTCCCACCATCCAGTGACCCCACTAACCCTGTGGTTTTCATGCCTTACCTCGAGCTCCATCTCCCCCCAAACCAGTCGCCACAAACTGGAGAAATCAAGTTCTGCTCCTTCGAGGGGCTACTGGTTAGAAAACTAAATAAATTATTTCAATGAGAGTGGGTACCAATAGGTTAACATATTATTCACTAAGAGAAGTGGAAGGCGGGGTGGGGGAGAAAGGGAGGATTTTGCCCCCAGGGGGACAGTGGGCAATATCCGGTTGTCACATTAACAATGTGTTACTGCCACAGAGACCCGGAACCATATGCAGGACCGCTCCCTGTAACAAGCAATGATTCAGCTTCAGAGAGGGCAGAGCCTTCGTCTGGGGCTTCCCTGATGGCTCTGTTGGTAAAGAATCTGCCCACAATGCAGGAGACCCTGGTTCGATTCCTGGGTCGGGAAGATCCCCTGGAGGAAGAAATGGCCACCCACTCCAGTACTCTTGCCTGGAGAATCCCATGGACGGAAGAGCCTGGTGGGCAGTAGTCCATGGGGTCACGACAAGTCGGACACGACTGAGCGACTGAACACCAACAAAATGTCAGTAGTACTAAGGTTGTGAAACTCAGCTCTAACTCAGCTACTAGCGCCTCTGTTCCACAGGTTTAAGCTTAAATCCCAGGCACAGGGCATACTGACTAGAGGTGAATTTTGGAGCCTGAATCCTTCAGTCACACCCCTGAGATAAGTTTCTGTTTTCTCTTCACATGAAACTAGTTCCGTTCATCAGACTACAGACTCTAGCTGAATGACTATTGATATTAATAACCTATTTGATTGGTTTTCTTAACATTTATGTTTAAAATACAAGTTTAACCAAAACATACGAGCTCAACAAAGAAAAGAAACCCACTGGCCTATCTGCTTCAGCTATTTTTTAAAGAAAAAATTATAGGTACAGTTAAAGCCCACTTCTCCATCTGACCTTCCTTCTAGCTGATGTATCATTTCCATAAGTATTTTATTACTAATCGACATACATCTACATAAATAAATAGTTTAAGGTACTTAAACTTATATCTGTTTAAGGTATTCAATTTTAAATGAATATTATTATACTGTACATTTATTTTCTCTCAACGTTGTTTGAGATTTGTCTATTTTGTTTTCTTCATATAAATCCAGTTAATTCATTTTGATTGCCATACAGTATAAATAAAGCAGCTTACATAATCTTCCCTCCTCAGGAGTAAGTGGGTCACCTCCACATTTCCACGTTTCTATGCACTCATAATATGCCTCCTAACACGTACATGCTGAGTTTGGATAGGTTCGCTATCACAGGAATCAAGAAGTTAACGAGTAATAAGTAGGTCTTCAACTTTGCTGCTGCTGCTAAGTCGCTTCAGTCATGTTCGACTCTGTGCGACCCCACAGACGGCAGCCCACCAGCCTCCCCCATCCCTGGGATTCTCCAGGCAAGAACACTGGAGTGGGTTGCCATTTGCCAAATTGTCCTCCAAAGTGTCGCTAAACTAAGTTGTCATTATAGCTCAGCAGTAAAGAATCCCATGTGCCTTGTGGTATGGCAAGAAGAAAAAAAAAATTGAGGTGAAATTTATCTAACACCAAATTCACTATCTTCAAGTGTCTAATTCAGTGGTATTTAACTCATTCACAGTGTGCAGCTGCCCCTCTATCTGGTTCCAGAACATTTTCATTCCCACCAAGGGAGACTTGAACCCGTGAAGCAGTCACTCCTTACCCCCCACCCTACCCCCTGACTGTATTCTGTGTCTGTGGATTCATCTCTCCTGGTTGATTTATATAAATGGAATTACAGGGCTTCCCAGGTGGCTCAGTGGTAAAGAATCCACCTGCCAGGCAGGAGACCCCGGGTTCAATCCCTGGGTCAGGAAGATCCCCTCGAGAACGAAATGGTAACCCACTCCAGTATTCTTGCCTGGGAAATCCTATGGATAGAGGAGCCTGGTGGGTTACAGTCCACGGGGTCACATAGAGTTGGACACAACTGAGCAATGAAATAGCAACAACAATTACTAATAATAATAGTGTTGTACTGGTATCAATATGGTTAGTCAGTTCTCACAAAAGAATTCCAAATGTGAATGAAATTAGTGGGAGACATTAGTCGGGCTGAATTCTCCTTGAACAGGTCCATCAGAAGCTTCACCACATTATCTTGTCCTTTGTGTATGTCTGGGAGAAGGGAGAGGTGGAGTTGGGGTGCTGAGGGGCAAGAGATGTCGGAGAGAGGAAAAGTTTAGCCCAGGGGCTTAATTAACGGTAAGCCACGTGACCCCAAATCCTTGCTGGAACAGAGCAAGGTGGAGGGCCGGAGGAGGCAAGTGTGTTTCCCCACTGACGATAATGCTGAGTCAGGCCAGCAACACGCACACCAGAGAACAAGGCCAGCAACACATACGAGGGAACACCAGCAGGTAAGAGCCACAGCCTCTACGTGTACTGTTTGTGACTCACTCCCCAGGTAAGGGCAACTGCAGGCCCTTAATTCCTGCCTGTCAACATTCAGTTGGTAATCATCACGGTGTCCTAGCACCACAAGGCAATTACAGTGGAATTTATCTTGAGTCACGAAAATGACATAATTAACGACATTCATTTCAGTGACAATCACAGTTACTGACTCATTCAGGTCTGACAGTCTAAATCCTGGAAATCAGATACCCAAAGAAAGAGGCGAGTGGCTTCTTATAGTCCAAAGGTCCCTTCCACTATTTACAACAGAGTAAAATAAGTTGTTGAAAATCATGTTCCAGGGTTCCAAGGAGATGCATGTGTCCTACGGCTAGAGCACAGCTGATGCAAAGAAACCAAGACTCTTTTCTTATTTTACCTTCCAGCACATCGGCTCTCAGGGCAGAAAAACTAGGTTAGAGGGCAACTCTGCACTCTCCACTTAAGATGAATGCTTCCTTTATAACATAGTTACTTGAAGGGAGGAGAAAATTTACATTCACCACCGTTTTAACACTAACCCTAACCTAGAGGAGGAATGTACAACGTTAGAGCTTCTTAAAGAGCCTCTTCATGATTATATTTAAAGCTCAATGAGTTAAGACAGTGTTTTAATAAAAGTCATAGTAGAGTACAGTCAAGGACGGCAATGAAGTATTTAAGCACAAAGATAACACTTCCCAAAGTTCAGCTTTCAATCAGCTTCTTCAACAAAGGCACAGAAAAAATATTGGGGTGGCCAAAAAGTTCATTCGTGTTTTTTCCATAAGCCGGTACAGAAAACCCTAAAGAAGTTTTGTGGCCAACCCAATACAGTACAAGAGGGGTTTAAATGGAGAGGGAGACTTGAAAAATGTTTCCAAAAATGTGTTTCACCAAGTAAGAGAGGCAGAGAGAATTTTTGGATGCAGAAAATAAATATAACTCTCATCCCTATTTAGCTCATCTCTTCCTCTCGGTTCCCCAAACCTTTCATCAGCACCACATCATTCGGACATCTCAAAATCATACCCGCACCCCCGGGCTGTGGCCTGCCAGTGACCCTTGCCTAAACTCTGCCCGGCTCAACCCTGACTTGTGCTCTAGTTGGCTGTGGGACAGAGACAGGATGCTCCAAAGGCAGGAGATTGCACCAGCCAGATACACAAGTGCTCAAGGTTTCATCACCCTCTGCCTCTGTCTAGGACTGTGACACTACCTCCCAGCTGACTCCAAGCACCAGAATGTATCCACAGGTGACACACCCTGCCACCAGGCGACCCAAGCAGGACATAAGTCAGGAGGAGAGGGGCATACCAAGCACAGTTGTGGGATTAACAGAGATGAAAGCAGCACATGGCAGAGCCTACATGAGATCTCACATCATCCTCTGCTTATGCAGCTATTTTAGCATTTCTTGCAGTGGGCTGTCGGATGCCCGTCTCCCCACAGGAACCGTGTCTTAATCACCTATGGATCCATTGTCAACCTCACTGGCAACAAATGCTTGGTCTCTGCAATAGTCAATTCCTAACTGCACAGGCTGAAAAGGAAGAGCAGCCACTCTGAAGGAAACAGGATAAATTTCGTAGACATCAAAAGTGTTTGATGACATCAAAAGAGTCAACAGATGACTCTCAACCATTGTGATGTGTATTTTCCCCTCCTGCTCACTCCCACTGTCTCCTGGAGGTACCCAGGAAAAGGCAAAGACCAAAGTCAGAAAAGAGCATGACAAAAATAAATAAATCCAAGTGGAAATATTCATTCCCGTTAGGCTGAAAAAACTAAAACAGGGAGTTCCCTGGCGGCCCAGGGGTTGAAAATCTGCCTTCCAACGCAGGGGACTCGGGTTCGACACCCTGGCCCGGGAACTAAGACCTCACATGCCTTGGGACAACTAAGCCTGTGTGCCTCAACTAGAGAGGCTGCTGCAATAAGGCCAAAACCAAATAATTTTTACAAAACTAAAACAATGCTGCAAACACCCTTACCTAGTGACTTTCATCTTCTTAACTACCAAACTGAAACACTTCGTGCTCTTTTAAATTCATGGCCCAAGATATGTGCCGCCACCACCCCAATCTATAGGGTCCCAGAGAATTTCATCCAAGGTCAACAACAGCCCAACATCTCACCAAGTGCAACAAAATATTAGCAATAAAGTTTCTTCTTTCCTTAAATCACAGGACACACATTTAAAGAGAACCCAGAAAAAAAAAGTTAGTAGGTCGTTTAGTGCCGTTTAGTCGCTATCAGAGAGGGTATCCGGCAATAAAAAGAGGATCAAGTATAGCCGGAAATACCCAATCTTGGTAAAAATGTTATCGGTGCTAATCCTTTGGTGTTTACATAGACAACGCAAAGCTCACTAGTTGCTTCAATCATTAGAACACAGCAATCTAATTATACAAAAATGCACAGATATGTTCCTTCAAATTCTTTATTTCCAAAATGCACTATAATTTCTACAATTCCTTAGACAAGCCTTCAGAAGACAAATTCCATGGAATTGAAGACAAATCCCATTCCATCTAGTGAAGTGTTTGACATTTTGACCATGTTGAACCCTAAATCAGATGAGCACAATATTGTTTCTATACATTATTTTTGGGAAACACATACAGGCTAATTCTTTTAATTAAATCAAGGATTTATTTCTTCGTAATTTCATTGCCATTGCTTCCACAGAATTCTACTCCCCTATGAACCCCGTGTCTTAAAAAATTCTTAAAATTCTTAACTCACATGAAAGGGGTTTTTGGGACAAAGGAAAAACACACAAACAGAAGCAAGGACTGGTCAGCTCGCTTGATTTGGTAACTCACTTCTAACAAAAACTAAGGCAGTGTGTCTTTACTACGGAATTTTCTGAGCCTTTATTACTAGACATTATTAGTAGCATGTGGTGACTCCCAAGCTTATATCACAAGGGAGGTTTTTTTTTTCATGAATTACTAATTGGGTTTTAGCAGGAAATAATATTTTAAGGAACATACTTTGAGAACCAAAGTTAGAATAAAGTGCTAATGAAATCTCAAACATAGGTTTAACTTAACCCCAGATAGTCCAATTAGCCCCCCTCTTCTTTTTCTTAAGACCATTTAAATACCATGGGCAACCACTTTTAAATGCATACCTTTAGAAATACCCTGTAAGAACACACAGATGAACCAGCATGGTATGACTACAGTAAAAAGTCATCCAGAACTCAGAAGGCTGCTATTTTGCATAAAGGACAGAATTATGAACAATCCAAGGCCCAGAACATGCACTATTTTGGGTATATTTCAAATTCAAGTTGTGTAGAAACATATCCACCCAATCTGGATATTTTAACCATCATAATGAAAAGGGAGACTTACCGACAGAAGCTGAGTTTTTAAGGGCTGATTGCTTTGCAACTCCTGTTTCAATTCGTAATGTGGCCCACTGTTGAAAACACAAGAAGTTATGAATGTAAAATGTGCCACAGACAGGACACAACATATTTAAACCATGCTTAAATAACATGAAATTAATCATTAAGCCCTCATGCTATCTGAATTGAAGAGATACCCCACTGAATCTCTGATATAATAGCATTCCAAGTCCCAGGTATACTCTTACATTAGTTACCAATAATTCCCAAATAAAAATGAGGAAAAGATCATGTTTACCTTATTAAAACTCTCACACACACCTGGTATCCAATAAATTACTCCTTGAAAAGGTCAGGAAGTATGTAGGACAGGAGCACAGACTATAGCATCAACTCTGTCTGGGTGTAAAATTACTTCATTCCTCTCAGCCTCAATTTCCTCATCTGTTAAATGAGGATAATAGTTCCTATCCCATACGGTTGCCATGAGGATTAAATGAGATTAATACATGTAAAGACATAAACACAGGACACAAAGAGTATTATTTTCATAACAAATTAGGCATTTAAGGATGAGACATTCTCCAAGATGCCTAACTGCCTATATCAGACAGAAGCTTGCAGCAGGACTATTGCGAGACTTGGAAAGCTGGAAAGGAATCCATGAAGTCACTGAGGAGACTGGTGAAGACATATACACACTGCTATACATAAAATAAGTAACTAACAAGGACCTGCTGTATAGCGCAGGGAACTCTACTCAATACTCTGTAAATGGCCTATTTTGGGAAAAGAATCTAAAAAATGTGAAAAAATATATATATATAAAACTGATTCACTATGCTATACATATGAAGCTAACACAACATTGTAAAGCAACTATATATATACCAATAAAAAATTTTAAAAACAACAAAGAAACAAAAGTTTAAAAAAAAAATCTGCCCATGAGGTCAGTTACCTACTAAGATAAAGAAAATATTATGATTAAGAGGAACCAGTTTTGAGAGAATTTAAGAACAGAAAAAATTAACTCCCAGAAATATAGCAAGGTGTGATTTGCTCTTTTCTTTTTTATACTTTTTTAATATATTTCCCAAATCATCTACCATTAACATCACAGTTCAAGAGCAGCAAGTGAACTCTTTTGACAGCATTCCAGAAGACCCAATGGCTACCATCTTCAGTTGAGAAAGGATCAATTAAAATATCATCTAGATAATTACAATTCTAGAAGCTAACAGTGCCTAAACTGACTCGGGGAGGTAGGAGAAGAGCAAAACAAGAAGTGAAGGTCACTGTAATAATTATAATTAAGAGTTCAGCACCTTTGAAGGGGCAAAAAGACAGGATTTGTTAAGCATGTCAAGGCAAAAACCTCAGTTATTGGGACTTTCCTGGTCGTCCAGTGGTTACGAGTTCACCTTCCAGTGCAGTTCAACCCCTGGTTGGGGAATTAAGATCCCACATGCTGCAGGGTAACTATGCCTGCATGCCATAACTAGAGAGCTCGAGCACTCCAACTGCTGAGTCCACAGGAAACAAGAGAATCCTGCGCACCTCAACAAAGACCCAGCATAATCCCCTTGCAAAATACAAACAAATGAAAAAACACACTTCAGTTATTGCAGGGCTTGAAGGGATTAAGCAGAAGGATAAAAGGGTTTTTTTTTTTCCTTAAAATAAATAAGAAAATAAGTGTTAGAGAATAAATAACCTAAAACATGTACATGAAGGTCAAGAAGTAGGGCATAACCTGACTGTATCAGGACCCTTGCACCACATCCCAAACAGCAAAGCAGGAACATGCCATTTGTGCCTAGAAAACAGCCTATAAATAGATGCCTAATCTTCCCGGCTTCAAGTGGCAAGTTGCAAATGATAACAGGCTCAGAGTCTTAATTTGGTTTCGTCCTTTTCTCCCCCTTGCTCATCTCAGGCAAGAATTCTCAAATTCTGGACTTTTATGCTCCCATCTTGTCTCAGTAGAGGTGAAGGTTTATTTCCGTGTGTGTGTGTGTGTGTGTGTGTGTGTGTGTGTGTGTGTGCTTTGTGACCACACACAAGGTCCAATGCTTTGTGACCTCATAGACTGTAGCCTGTCAAGCTCCTCTGCCCATGGGACTTCCCAGGCAAGAATCCTAGAGTAGGTTGCCATGCCCTCCTTCAGGGTTCTTTCCAACCCGGAGATCGAACCCACGTTTCCAATGTGTCTCCTGCACTACAGAAAGATTCTTTCCTGCTGCGCCACTGCGGAAAGGTTTTTCACTTTACAGTCTTGGTACCTATCATTGGTTAAGTAGACTAAAGATATGATTAAGATAAAATTTTGTAAATAAACATTCATCCTTATCTTGGAGCTTTTTTTTTAATGTGGGCATGCGCTTTTGAGTATTATATAAGTGGGAATTACCTTAGACTAGGACAATCAGTTCACGCTGACAGGATGGAAAATATCGGTATCGCATGACTATTATGAGCTGAACTGTACAAATTCATGTGTTAAATGAATTTGTACCTAACCCCCAGTACCTCAAAATGTGGCTGTATTTGAAAACTGAGTCTTTAAAGAGGTGACTAAGTTAAAAAGAAGCCCTTAGGATGAAGCCCTAATCCAGTATGACTGGTATCCTTATACAAACAGGGGGAACTAGGGACACGTATACACAAGACAGACCATCCAGGTCACTACCTACAAGACGGCACCATCTACAAGCCCAGGAGAGAGGCCTCAGGAGAAATCAAACCTGCTGACACCTTGATCTTGGACTTCTAGCTTCCAGAACCGTGAGGGAATAAATTTCCATGGTTTAAGCTGCGGAGTTTATGGGATTCTGCTACAGTAACAAACTAATATGGGTACTCTGCTCCAACAGCATGATGTGCTCCATGTCTGTCATCACCCGAGGTTTAGAACAAAGCCCCTCTCCTAAAATGCTAGCTCCAAAGTCTGTCCTCCAAAACACAGTTACTGTGTTCAAGACAAGCACATTTTTTTGCCTTTGCTTTTAATGACTAATTAATTGTTTAGCGGTGTCTGGTCTTAGTTGTGGCACATGGAATCCAGTCCTCTGACCAGGGGTCAAACCTAGCCCCCTGCATTGGGAGCAAGCAGTCTTAGGCACTGGACCACCAGGGAAGTCCTGACAACTTTCAGTCAGGTTGTCATTTCACTTAATTTCAAAATCCTCTTGAAAGAAAATAAGCAGCTGTCCACAATTCATAGTAAAGAAATGGGTAAGCCTAATGTTTCAAGCTTGGGCCAAAATTTGCAAAAACGTGACACTATCAGCTAGGCAATTCAACTTCCAGTTTCCATGCTAAAAAGACACGTAATAATTAACTAAGGAGAGGGAAAGGAAGAAGGAAAAAATGAACAAAATTGTAGCTCAGAGGGTAAAGTGTCTGCCTGCAATGCAAGAGACCTGGGTTCGATCCCTGGGTTGGGAAGATCCCCTGGAGAAGCAAATAGCAACCAACTCCAGTACTCTTGCCTGGAAAATCCCACGGATGGAGAAACCTGGTAGGCTACAGTCCATGGGATTGCAAAGAGTTGGACCCGACTGAGGGGCTTTACTTTCAAAAGGTTAGGCCTACTCAATGGCTGGCCATCAACTGTAGCAAAATAAAACGGTCTCTTGGCAGAGTACGAACTCAGGCTCTAGATTCAAGTTAAATGCTGATTCTACCACTGACAGCTGTATGCCACTGTCCAGTCAACTCACCTCTCTGAACCTTCTCTCCTCAGTTTATCAGTGGGAATAACACACCCTATCCCAGAGAGGTGCTGTGGAATGAAGTTAAGTAAGAAGCACATTGCTTTGGTAGTTTTCTTTTATTATCACTTAATGGCTCAGCAGGTAAAGAATCCGCCTGCAATGCAAGAGACACAGGAGCCCCGATTTGATCCCTGGGTAGGAAAGATCCCCTGGAGGAGGGCATGGCAACCCACTCCACTATTCTTGCTTGGGAAATCCTATGGACAGAGGAGCCTGGCAAGCTACAGTCCGTGGGTCACAAAGAGTCAGACACAACTGAGCAACTAAGCGCACTCTGTCATTAACAGTCATGGCCTTCTAGAAGGTTTACTGTATTTCCAACACCAGGGGTAATACCTGAGTGTTATAACAACAGAAGTGTTAACCGTCTGAAAATTATTGACCAGAAAAATAACCAGTGAATGGAGGAGACGGTAAGGGAAAGAATACTAACTAAAATACAAGGCAGGAGTAGTCTGCTCTGAATATGTGTGCTGACCCATCAGATCTGAAGGTAGATTAATTCTTGGCTACATAAGAGCAACACACACACACACAACCAATGACTGTTCCAATCCAAACTCCACTAAGATTTGAGCACCTAGTGTATATTAAGGGCTTTCATTCACTTCTCCTCATTCAATCTGCACAATAACTCTGTGAGCTATATTCCTAAATACACAGGAAGAAACTAAGGTGGAGATGTTTGAATGACCTGCCCAAGGTTACAACGCCGGAAATTTGGAGGCAGCTGTTCATGTGTCCAACTTATTCTTCAAAAGTTGAGGGGAAAATTAAGTCCATTAACATTTATTTTTATCTATCTATTGCTTGCTAGATGGCATCACGGACTCGATGGATGTGGGTCTGGGTGAACTCCGGGAGATGGTGATGGACAGAGAAGCCTGGTGTGCTGCGATTCATGGGGTCGCAAAGAGTCGGACATGACTGAGCAACTGAACTGAACTGATTGCTTGCAATATCTGGTTAGATTCAGCAATTTATGTATCACTCCCCTGTATCTTTTTCTCCATTAATCCTATATTCTCTTTCCATTCTTTATTTCCCTCTAATTGTGAACTTCAGGCCAACAAATAACAGTCCTTAGGCCAATTAATAACAAGCATCATTAACCCTTCCTGGTTGAAAACAGCATAATCCAACCTTTAATCCATGCTCCTGTTTGATAAACATAAAAAACTCATAGTCTCTTCCAGAGATCTAAATATATATTAATACACCCTACCAGACAGATGGACTATGCATTCCCTCAGTCAGAAGTTTTACTTTTCATAGTTTGTACTCCTAAAACAACTTTCTCCAATATAAAGTCATAATATTGACACATCTACTTCCTAAACATTACTATATACCCCTAGAAAATCACTGGTTTAAAGGGACTTCTCTGGTGGTCCAATGGCTGACTCTGCGCTCCCAATAGAGGGGGCCTGGGAGTTTGCATGCCATGACTTAGCCCTGGCAAAACCAAATATATAAGTAAATAAAAATAAAAACTACAAAAAAACAAACAGAAGTGAAGAAAATCACTGGTTTAGAGAATCACTCACTTACTCTATGATAAGAATTCAAGCCCTGTTTTTCAAGACACATAAAGATATTCAGCAATGCAGAAGGCAGCATTCAGCAGGTACTTAATAAATAATTATTACCTGAACTGGAAAGCTAAGAAGAGTCCTCAGCTGGCTGAGTTATTTGACAACTAGTTGTTTTCATAGTCAGCTCTTCTGAAGATTACCCCCTCACACTGCAACTTCCAGAATTTGAGTTTATGGTCACAAAAAAGCTACCCATTGTCAAGAAAACTTATCAAAGTAAACACACAATGTATTAAGCTAAAAAATCTTTTAAAATGGTATGTAAACTGTAACCAAGGAAACCTGAGAAAATATTCAATTCTAATTAAAGAGTCCAAAGAGGGATTTCCCTGGTGGTCCAGTGGTTGAGACTCCAAGCTCCCAATGCAGGGGGCCCAGGTTCAATCCCTGGTTGGGGAACTACATCCCACACCCAGCAACTAAGAGTTCACGTGCCGAAACTATTAATAAAAGATCCCACATGCTGCAACAAAAACCAAAGATCTCACATGCCACAGCTAAGACCCCTCACAGCCAATTAAATTTTTTTTAATTAATTAAATTAAATTAATATATTTTTTTAAAGAGTCCAAACAGTATTACTAGGGCTGTGTGTGCACTCAGTCTCTATGTTCAACTCTTTGGGACCCAAAGAACTACGTATATAGCCAGCCAGGCTCCTCTCTCCATGGAATTTTCCAGGCAAGAATACTGGAATGGGTTGCCATTTCGTTCTCCAGGGGACCTTCCTAACCGAGGAACTGAACCCAAGCTTCTCAAGTCTCCTGCATTGGCAGACAGATTCTTTACCACAGGGCCACCTGGGAAGCCACATATTCTTGGGACTGGAAAGTAAAAGAAAGAAACCCCGGAGTCAGTTGAGAATATACTAAGGAATAATGAGCAACAGAAGGTCTGGACCTTGAATGGACTTTAACAAAGAGTAGGGTATTTGTCCAAATGTAAAAATGTTTTAATATTAAACAATCAGCACAATCTTTAAGGGAATTATTCCCATAGTTGGCAGAAAAACAATCCACTATACCAACCTCTGCCTAACAAATGTCTTTCAAACACCAGATCCAGTCCTGGGCTTCCCTGATGGCCCAGGGCCCTCAATTAGTCAATTGAGAACTCAACTAGTTCTCAATTAATTTAGAATTAAATTAATTCTAAGCCTGTGCACTGCAACTACTGAACGGGTGCACAGTAGGGCCCATACTCCACAATAAGAGAAACCTTCCCTGGTGGCTCAAAGGTTAAAGCATCTGCCTGGAATGTGGGAGACCCAGGTTCGATCCCTGGGTAGGGAAGATCACCTGGAGAAGGAAAGGGCAACCCACTCCAGTACTCTTGCCTGGAGAATCCCATGGAGGGAGGAGCCTGTTAGGTAGGCTACAGTCCACGGGGTCGCAAAGAGTCAGACACGACTGAGCGACTTCACTCACTCACATGCTGCAACTGAAGAAGAGCCCACCTACTGCAACAAAGACCCAGCAGCTGCAAGAAAGACCCAACGCAAATACAGGAAAAGAAAACTGGCATTCCTGAGTTCCACTAACAAGGAGTACATCTCTGAAATCTCTTCAAATCTAGATGGACAAAAATTAAAACTTGAGGTCCTGCCACACTGAAAGTCAGATCCGGGACTGGAGGTATCTCTTCAAAGTGTAGAATTTATTTGCCAAGCTAACAGCAACTAGAGGGCTTCCCCGGTGACTCAGTGGTATAAAGAATCCAAGAATTGTGTTCAGTCCCTGGGTTGGGAAGATCACCTAGAGGAGGAAATAGCAACCCACTCCAGTATTCTTGCTTGAAAAACCACATGGACAGAGGAGTCTGGCAGGCTACAGTCTATGAGGTCACAAAGAGTCAGATACTACTGAGAATACAAGCACCCACGCACGCTACAGGGAAGGGCAGGCCAGGCTCCTTGACGTCTCTTTAGCTGTACCTGACTTACGCAAGCATTCAGGAGTCAGCACCTGGGAAGACAGAGTGTGCGATTTACTCTATTCTCACTTGGAGTGTCGGTTCCAAAAGATATTACTATGTGGGAGAACAGTTCGGTCATTTCAGAGTTCTAAGAGTGAACACCAGCTGAAAATAATCATCTGCTACAGGGAGATGATCTAAGGCAAGAGGCAGCTAGGAAATTCACATCTCTAGAAATTTATGTGTGACCATTCGTGACCATGTCCAAAGTGTGACGTCAACAAGGAAGGTTTGAGACTGAAATATCTCCCAAGTAGAAAAAACAGAACTTTTAAAACATGAGGACTGATGAATAGTCAAATATAACTTAAAAACTAGACAGAAAATCAACCATAAAGTGCAACAAAAATGTGCGATAAAACAGATGAGTAGGTAGAAGAGATTTGCAGGAGATTAGTTGGTGGTTGGGGAGAAGGCAATGGCGCCCCACTTCAGTACTCTTGCCTGGACAATCCCATGGACCCAGGAGCCTGGTGGGCTGCAGTCCATGGGCTCACTAAGAGTCGACACGACTGAGTGACTTGACTTTCACTTTTCACTTTCATGCATTGGAGAAGGAAATAGCAACCCACTCCAGTGTTCTCGCCTGGAGAATCCGAGGTACGGCGGAGCCTGCTGGGCTGCCATCTGTGGGGTCACACAGAGTCAGACACAACTGAAGCGACTTAGCAGCAGCAGCAGCTGGTGGATGATCAACAGGTAATCTCCAGGTAGGACATAAAAGATTAGAAATGTGTATCTGAAAGCCACTCTCCTGGCTGAGGGAGAAGAGCAAATAAAGCCAAGCCGTGGGCAGACAGAGAATAAGGGCAGAAAAATGAGAACCCGTGTAAGAAGGTACTGTAAAGAATCCACCTGTCAATGCAGGAGACACAGAAGACTCAGGTTTGATCCCTGGGTCGGGAAGATCCCCTGGAAGAGGAAATGACAAGCCACTCAGTATTCTTGCCTGGGAAACCACATGGACAAGCTACAGTCCATGGAGTCACAAAGAGTTGCACACCACTGAGCAGGCATGTAGGCACATTAGAAGCTTCCTTCTGTAGCAGCTAGAGAAACAAGCATGTAAGATCCTCAGGGATAGAACCTGTGTCTCTTGCAGTGGAAGCATATAGTCTTAACCACTGGACCACCAGGCAAGTCCCAACAATATTATTCTTTTAATAGCAGCAAACATTACACAGCACCTAACATGTCCAGATACCAATCTGAAGTGCTTGACATATTTTAACTCACTCAACTCACTTAACAACCCTATGGAAGTAGTTCTTATCATTACTACTATCTTATAGATAAGGAACATGAAGCATAAGAAGTAGGTGAGTTCCCTGTTGAGAAGCAGAGCTGGGATTTTGGTACCAAGTCAAAGCAAATCTGTACCCAGAGTTTGCACTATTAACGTTTAGGCTACAGGCCCTCACTTCAGTTAGACTACTGTCTCCACTGCTTGATCCAAGCAAACCACTGAACTTCTCAGAGTTTCAGTGTCCTTACCTGTAAAGGGGGGGATAACATTTGCTCTCCCTACATCTGATGAGAGTCCACAGGGAACCCTCCATGACTTAATAAAACCCTGTATGAAGGGCAAGTTACAGTTGTTTCATCAGGGCCACTCCCATCTAACACCTTTCTTTGCAAAATTTGGAAAACAGGAGGGTAGGGAGAGCTGAAGTCAAAGAAAACATAGATTTTCAGTGACATGTCAAGTGCTATTGGTTAGATTAAATTTCCATGACTCCTAAAATATAATCAGATTTCTTTCTACCATCCATTCTTATCTGGGGCATAAACTTGATGCCTTTCTAGACGGGAAACCTTAGTCCACAGAAGGACCTCTGAAACCTGAGGTTGTACAAACTAAGGAGAATGAGGTGGTGGCTGCCTCGCTTAAAGAACATAAAGAAACACCGGTGATAAAAAAGGCGGTCGCGTTGTTATTGAAGTGAAGTGAAGTCGCTCAGTCGTGTCCGACTCTTCGCGATCCCATGGACTGTAGCCTGCAGCCTGGTAAGCTACAGTCCATGGAATTCACCAGGCAAGAACACTGGAGTGGGTTGCCATTTCCTTGTCCAGGGGATCTTCCCGACCCAGGGATCGAACCCAGGTCTTCTCATTGCAGGCAGACGCTTTAACCGTCTGAGTTACTAGGGAAGCGTTGTTATTGAGATGAGTAAAAATCATCATCATAATAACAGGGAGTGGGGGTCTTTCTACCTCCAACCACAGCAACAAGGTGGTCCAGTGGTCTCAGAATCCCTCCAACTCTGCAGGAGAAGCCGGGATACGGCCGAGGATAAACTAAAACGCACCTCCTTCCAGACCACTGACCTTCCTCCTGGTCTCCTGGAGTCTCCTCGGCTCTCAGCTCTAACCTTGTTCCCCATCGCCCCGGGTTCCCCTCCCCGCCCCCGCCAAAGCCCTCCGAGGAGGAAGCGCAGCATCGCTCCACGGACTCACCTCTAAAGTTTTCACCAGGATCTTCATGTAGATCTCAGAGATGCCCAAAGACACCCCAAAGGCCGAAGGCAGGAGTATGAGGCCGAACACCAGAGTCAGCCAGGTGTAAAGGATCTGCCCGGCCAGCTCCGTGCCATCCATGGCTCGGCGCACCCCGACGGGGGTCCCCGGAGGAGGTCCGAGTGCGATGGCCGTCCCTGTCTCCAGGTAGTCCGAAGGCAACTCCGGGAGCAGCAGCGCGGAGCCCGGCTCCCGGGAGTCAACGCCGCCGCCTCCCGGCACTCACCTCTGCGAGGGTAAAAAGAAGAAGGAGAAAAAAAAAAAAAAAAACTTTCAGAAGGACAGCAATTTCCTTCCTTACTCTTCGGGCTCCTCCTCGCCGCGGCCGATTAACTCTCTCTGAGCCAGAGGCCCAGGCCCCCCGCCGAAGCCGTCGCCTGGAGCGCAGACCTGGGAGCGAGCGCGGAGACACGCGAGCGCGGCGGGGAACCGGCTCCAGCCCTGGTCCGATTTCCGCTGGGTGGCGATTGCGACAACTCCAGCGGTGACTCACGGAGGCCCTCCGGGACGAGGATCCCGAGGCGCACCGCACCGCGCCGCCGCGGACCTGGCGCCCGGCCGAGGACTGCACCGCCGGCGGGCTGCGCGCGGACGCCGGGAGTCCCTATTTCTGCGTCCTGCCCTGGCCCCACCTCCTCCGCCACCCAACGGGGAGCCTCCAGGCGGGATCCACGCGGAAAGCGCCGCAGCCTCCCCGAGCGGCCTCCCGCCTTCGCCGCGCCCCGCCTCTCAGCACTCTCGGCGGAGGACCCTTTGGGAGCAGAATTTTCATCTGCAAAACGTTAGCCTTTTCTTAAGCCCAGAATGGACTACCGATGGGTCCGGGACGCTTGAGAAGGTCCTATTTGGGTATAAAACGACCTCTCGGCCGGGCTTTCAAGGCGGAGGGGCGAGGAGGGGAACGCCTCGGTTCCTCAGCTTCCAGGTCTCCCACACCTCCTTCTCCCCCCGCCCCCCATCACCTCCCTCTACTGCTGAGCCGCTGGGGAGAGACCTAGCCCATCTCGGGAGCGGAAAGCTTTTCACTGACCGCTCACCTCGCTCAGCAGCCGCGGCCCTGGCACAGAAATCCTTCCGCCCAGGGTCGCTCCCATCCTGGGGCAAAATTCCGACCACAGCTCCCCTCTCCTTTCACCCCCGACTCAAGGCACGGAAACCGCAGAAGAACGCCGGGCCCGCGCTGGCTTCACCCCGCGGACGCGCGCTGCCAGGGAATTCAGTCCCCGCACCGCTGTCTGGCTGGCCCTCCTTCGAACAACCGTGGAGGGGTATTGACTTCACTGCGGTTCAAGCCTTTTAGAAACCTGATCAGTTTTTAAGAATAAGCCGGAGAAGGGATGTTGAGACTGTGTAGTAGATGAGAAAATCAGGCTCCCCGGGATTTCCAGGTCGTCACTGAATGAGACCAAAAATCTCACAGCAGTCTCTTTCGGGTGTTATTTCAAGCTGTAAAAACGGGGAGGGCAAGAAAAACTGAATTCAGAGGGTTGATCGAAAATACTGCCAAGGAGGCTGCCGGGCCTAAGGTGTAGCGGAACCTAGGAGCGGAAGGAAGGAGAATCCCCCAGCGAAGAATGTAAATATTCGGCCTTTGCACCTTTCTTCTGGTGGGTATCACAACCCCTTACCTCCCACCCCCTCACCCCCCGCCCCGCACCACCACTAAGAAGGGGCAAAGAAATGTAACTGGGTCCTAAAATTCAAGTTATGAATAAAGAAGTTTCACGCGCTTGGCTTCTCAACATTAAACCTCTGTTTGGTCTGCCATTTTATGAAAACAAGAAAAACAATTGCCGAAATCCTTACCAAGTCCTTGCTGGAAACAAACACATATTTAATCCAAATCCTCAAAGATTATTTTGACTCAACACTATACATTCAAGCAAAACTCTTAAGCGCTCCTTTTATTTCCTCAAAGGAAGATGACTAAGGAACCCTGAGCGATTATACCAAAGTTTACCCAACAAGTCCCAGTGCAGGCAGCTTGTTTAAGGATGGATTTTTTCTACCCATTGAGACCCAAAAGCTGAGCACCCACAATCTCCAATGATTTTTGTTGCTCATGACCAAATTTCATGAGCTGGGTTTGCTTCTTTTGTTTTGGGGGGCTTTTTTTTTTTCCCACGGAAGAAGTATTGTCCCACAGCAAAGTGGTAAAATGGCTATGATCTCGAGAGACCTCTGCCTGCAGCAGCTTGAAAAGGGGCTTCGGTTCCCTGCCAGAGATGGATGCCGTCCTCAGTGACAACACCCTGGCTTCTCAGCTTTGCAGAAAATAATTCCCACAAAGAAGGCAAGTGGTGAAACAAGTAAAGCCTTTGTTAGGAGGAAAAGAATAATGTGGATGAACACACAAGCGGGCTCAGAGAGTCACTGAGTTGCACCCTCCTGGCAGTTTTAATTACTTTTATGGGGCATTTCTTCCCTGTTTCCTCTGGCCAATCATTTTGATTTGCCTGGTCCTGCAACCATGTGTGCAGGCTCATTTCTTAGCAAAAATGGAGTCTAGTGAAGAGGCTCCTGGGTAGTTGATTATCACTTACTATGAGGTGACGCCCCCTCCCTTTTTGGCCACCAAGGAGCATTTCTGCGGACGTGTGATCTGGGAGGTCTCTTCGACTTGGAGAATAAGGAATATGTGGTCTTCCATGTTTTATCTGGACAAGACCCAGCTTCCTCCATCGTTCTGTTTTTATAGAATTTCTGCTATTACAGAGTTTCTATCCAAAGCCTGGGGCTCATCTATCTCCTGCCTCAGCAATAAAGTAGAATTTGAAGGGTTTCGACTCCAGCACACAAATTTGAACAATTCATTTAGTCTTCTGTGCTTCAGTTTTCTCATCAGTAAAATGGATTCTTTTTAGGGTCAAATGTGATGATGTGTGTGAAATCATTTAGCAACAACAAAGCTCTATGTAGACATTGAAGGGGGCTTCAATGAGAGATATAAAAGATCATCTTTTTCTTGCCTGAAATACAGGAACCAAGATAAGCTCACTTTTGCAGTGATGGGAGAGGGAGAGGGGAGACAAGACATAGCAAGGGGTCTCCATGCTTTCTCAGCCTTCTCACTTCACTCCTTTCCTTGCACGCCCTAAGGCTCTATCATTTAAACCTAGGAAGGATACTCCCTCCCGTGCTACACTTAAGACTCCCTTCACTGTCTTAGGGCTGCCATAACAAATTACCACAAACATAGTGACTTTGGTGGTGGTTTAGTCGCTAAGTCATGTCCAGCTCTTGCCACCACATGGACTGTAGCCCACCAAGTTCCTCTGTCCATGGGGTTCTCCAGGCAAGAATACTGGAGTGGGTTGCCATTTCCTTTTTCAGGGGATCTTACCAACCTAGGGATTGAACCTAGGTCTCCTGCATTGCAGGCAGATTCTTAACTGACTTAGCCACCAAGGAAGCCTCCTAGTGACTAAACATAAATTTATTCTCTCAGGTCTAGAGGCCAGAAGTCTGAAATCAATGTGTCTGCAGAGCCAAGCTCCCTCCAAAGGCTCCAGGGGCAAATCATTCTGGCGTCTTCCAGCTTCGGGGGTACTTCTCAGTGTTCCTTGGCTTGTGGCAGCATACCTGCTGCCTCAGTCTTCAAATGGCCTTTTCTTCTCTTATAAAGACACCCATCACCCCGGATTTAAGGCTCACTCTAATGCAGGATGATTTGCTTTTAAAAAATATTTTATTATTTATTTATTTGTTTGACTACTCTGGGTCTTAGTCGCAGCACCCTGGATTTTCGAGCTTCAATTGCAGCACGTGGGATCTTTAGTTGCAGCATGTGAGATCTAGTTCCCTGATCAGTTACTGAACCTAGGCCTGCTGCATTGAGAGCTCAGAGTCAGCCACTGGACCACCAGGAAAGTCCCCAGAACAATTTCATCTTGAGATTCTTACTTGATCATATTTAATCTGCAAAGAACTTTTTTTCCAAATGAGTTCATGTTCACAGGTTAGAATTTGGGCATATCTTCTGGGAGGCTACAGTTCAACCCACTACTCCTACCATATCTGTAAACCAGGGTTAATAACACCTACCTGGCCAGGTTGTTATTGGGATTTGAGATAATCCATTTAAACTTTAGCTGATAGTAAATACTCAATAATGAGGTTGTTCAGGACAATTCTGTCTTTACCTGTTCTGCCATACATTTTTAATAACACTTCCTTTGACTCTCAAAAAATGCCCTGGTTTGAGTGATAAATCCCACGGTTCCCTTGTGTAATTTCTAAGATCCCTTCCAAGTCCTAAGATATTAAACTTTTTGATGAAACTGTCAAGTCCATGCATGACTCCTTGTCAACACCTGAGGCCAAGTGAAGTTGTATAGGAGAATGAAGAAAAGGGTTAGCATCCAGTCCAGAGCGCCTCAAACTTTTAAGTGGGTAGGAATCCCTGTGGCTCCTGAGAGTGAAGATTCTTCCTAGGGCTGGGTTGGGGCCTGAGATTCTGCATTTCTAGGAGCTCCCAGGTGATGCTGATATTATTGTTGGTGTACAGACACACTTTGCGCAGCAAGCCCTTAGAGTGTGGACAAAGACGAGAGATTTTTATATTTAACTGATGGCAAAAGGTCATGGGGGAAAACAAACATACAGTTACGAAAGGGGAAAGGTGGGAGGAGGGATGAATTAGGAGTTTGGGATTAACAGACAAACACTACTACACATAAAACATATAAACAACAAGGACCTACTGTATACCACAGCAAACTATATTCAACATCTTGTAATAACCTATAATGGAAAAGAATCTGAAAAAGAGTATATATACACAAATATATGTATAACTGAACCACTTTTCTCTGTACCTGAAACTAACATGACATTTTTAATTACTTATTCCCTTCAGTTGCTTAGTCATGTCCGACTCTTTGTGACCCCATGAATCGCAGCATGCCAGGCCTCCCTGTCCATCACCAACTCCCGGAGATCACCCAAACTCATGTCCATCGAGTTGGTGATGCCATCCGCAATCTTATCCTCTGTCGTCCCCTTCTCCTCCTGCCCCCAATCCCTCTCAGCATCAGAGTCTTTTCCAATGAGTCAACTCTTCGCATGAGGTGGCCAAAGTGCTGGAGTTTCAGTTTCAACATCCGTCCTTCCAAAGAACACCCAGGGCTGATCTCCTTTAGAATGGACTGGTTGGAACTCCTTGCAGTCCAAGGGACTCTCAAGAGTCTTCTCCAACATTACAGTTCAAAAGCATCCACTCTTTGGCACTCAGCTTTCTTCACAGTCCAACTCTCACATCCATACATGACCACTGGAAAAACCATAGCCTTGACTAAACGGACCTTTGTTGGTAAAGTAATGTCTCTGCTTTTGAATATGCTATCTAGGTTGGTCATAACTTTCCTTCCAAGGAGTAGCATCTTTTAATTTCATGGCTGCAGTCACCATCTGCAGTGATTATGAAGCCCCAAAAATAAAGTCGGACACTGTTTCCACTATTTCCCCATCTATTTCCCATGAAGTGATGGGACCAGATGCCATGATCTTCGTTTTCTGAATGTTGATCTTTAAGCCAACTTTTTCACTCTCCTCTTTCACTTTCATCAAGAGGCTTTTTAGTTCCTCTTCACTTGCTGTCATAAGGGTGGTGTCATCTGCATATCTGAGGTTATTGATATTTCTCCCGGCAATCTTGATTCCAGCTTGTGTTTCTTCCAATCCAGCGTTTCTCATGATGTACTCTGCATAGAAGTTAAATAAGCATGGTGACAATATACAGCCTTGACGTACTCTTTTTCCTATTTGGAACCAGTCTGTTGTTCCATGTCCAGTTCTAACTGTTGCTTCCTGACCTGCATATAGGTTTCTCAAGAGGCAGGTCAGGTGGTCTGGTATTCCCATCTCTTTCAGAATTTTCCACAGTTGATTGTGATCCACACAAAGGCTTTGGCATAGTCAATAAAGCAGAAATAGATGTTTTTCTGGAACTCTCTTGCTTTTTCCATGATCCAGCAGATATTGGCAATTTGATCTCTGGTTCCTCTGCCTTTTCCAAAACCAGCTTGAACATCAGGAAGTTCATGGTTCACGTATTGCTGAAGCCTGGCTTGGAGAATTTTGAGCATTACTTTACTAGCGTGTGAGATGAGTGCAATTGTGCAGTAGTTGGAGTATTCTTTGGCATTGCCTTTCTTTGGAATTGGAATGAAAACTGACCTTTTCCAGTCCTGTGGGCACTGCTGAATTTTCCAAATTTGCTGGCATATTGAGTGCAGCACTTTCACAGCATCATCTTTCAGGATTTGAAATAGCTCAACTGGAATTCCATCACCTCCACTAGCTTTGTTCATAGTGATGCTTTCTAAGGCCCACTTGACTTCACATTCCAGGATGTCTGGCTATAGGTGAGTGATTACACCATGGTGATTATCTTGGTCGTGAAGATCTCTTTTGTACAGTTCTTCTGTGTATTCTTGCCACCTCTTCTTAATATTTTCTGCTTCTGTTAGGTCCATACCATTTCTGTCCTTTATTGAGCCTATCTTTGCATGAAATGTTCCCTTGGTATCTCTAGTTTTCTTGAAGAGATCTCTAGTCTTTCCCATTCTGTTCTTTTCCTCTATTTCTTTACATTGATCTCTGAGGAGGGCTTTCTTATCTCTCCTTGCTATTCTTTGGAACTCTGCATTCAGATGCTTATATCTTTCCTTTTCTTCTTTGCTTTTCACTTGTCTTCTTTTCACAGCTATTTGTAAGGCCTCCCCAGACAGCCATTTTGCTTTTTTGCATTTCTTTTCCATAGGGATGGTCTTGATCCCTGTCTCCTGTACAGTGTCACAAACCTCCATCCATAGTTCATCAGGCACTCTATCTATCAGATCTAGGCCCTTAAATCTATTTCTCACCTTCACCGTATAATCATAAGGAATTTGATTTAGGTCATACATGAACGGTCTAGTGGTTTTCCCTACTTTCTTTAATTTCAGTCTGAATTTGGCAATAAGGAGTTCATGATCTGAGCCACAGTCAGCTCCTGGTCTTGTTTTTGCTGACTGTATAGAGCTTCTCCATCTTTGGCTGCAAAGAATATAATCAATCTGACTTCGGTGTTGACCATCTGGTAATGTCCACATGTAGAGTCTTCTCTTGTGTTGTTGGAAGAGGGTGTTTTCTATGACCAGTGCTTTCTCTTTGCAAAACTCTATTAGCCTTTGCCCTGCTTCATTCCATATTCCAAGGCCAAATTTTCCTGTTACCCCAGGTGTTTCTTGACTTCCTACTTTTGCATTCCAGTCCCCTGTAATGAAAAGGACATCTTTTGGGGGTGTTAGTTCTAAAAGGTCGTGTAGGTCTTCATAGAACCGTTCTTCAGCATTACTGGTTGGGGCATAGACTTGGATTACTGTGATATTGAATGGTTTGCCTTGGAAACGAACAGAGATCATTCTGTCGTTTTGGAGATTGCATCCAAGCACTGCATTTCGGACTCTTTTGTTGACCATGATGGCTACTCCATTTCTTCTAAGGGATTCCTGCCCACAGTAGTAGATATAATGGTCATCTGAATTAAATTCACCCATTCCAGTCCATTTTAGTTCGCTGATTCCTAGAATGTCGACGTTCACTCTTGCCACCTCCTGTTTGACCACTTCCAATTTGCCTTGATTCATGGACCTAACATTCCAGGTCCCTATGCAATATTGTTCTTTACAACATCGGACCTTGCTTCTATCACCAGTCATATCCACAGCTGGGTATTGTTTTTGCTTGGTTCCATCCCTTCATTGTTTCTGGAGTTAATTCTCCACTGATCTCCAGTAGTTATTGGGCACCTACCGACCTGGGGAGTTCCTCTTTCAGTATCCTATCATTTTGCCTTTTCATACTGTTCATGGGGTTCTCAAATAATACTAAATAAATAAACAGAACAGGAAAAGGCCAAGTGAGTCCAGGTAAGTCTCCAGGAGCCAATGCAGGAAGAACTGATTCTGAAAAAACACCTTCTTATTTGAGGATTTATTGTATTATCTGCACCTTCTTCATACCCTTGTTTTGACAGCAATTGTGAACAGAGTAATTTAGGCTAAAAAGCTTTGAACAAATGTCAATACACTCATGAATAGATGCCTATGGCAAATAAGATATCATAGTTGGAGCCAAATGGCAAATATTGATTTAAGAGGAAGGAATCTACACTGGCAAAGGAGAAATCTGAGGGTGAAGGAGATTGCTGAAGCATTTTATTTAACAGTAAGTCTTGCATTTCTTGCCTCAGTCTCTGTGTGAGACCTCTCTTTTCTCTAATTTCACACTTTTCTTGGGCCTTCATCAGAACCCGCCTTGACGTGTGTGTTTGCTTCATCATCACACTGTCAACTGCTTAATTCCAGGAACCATATTATTTCTCTGTGACTCCCTCCCATTATTCCACCCCTTCTACTGGCACATAATTTTACCACATGCCATACTGTTGCTCAAAGCCAGCAGTTATCCCCTAATGGCCCTAATGGCCACATATTAAAGTGCAAACATCTCAAATATCTTAGGCTAGATCTTAAAGGACTCCGCTGATACTCCGGAGTGACATTTTAAGTCTCTAGGAGTTAGGGTCTTTTTAGAAATAGTGTCCAGTAGTCCCTGAAAAATCCGATTATTTCCCTTTCTTCAATGCACAGTCACCCTGATAAATGGCTATAGGTCCCTTTACAGAAGATTGGAAGACAGATCAACAGTATAAAACTTTGGCAGTCTTCAAGGGGACCCAGCCTTCCCTTCTTTCGAGTGGTTCAAATTCTGCAAATCAGCTAAAGTTTCAGAATCGATTGAGAGACTGTGCCTGTTCTGTGATTCGAGTTAGACTTCTGTTTACTAACCTAGAACCTTCCCACTTATACAACTGAGAGTTTAGTTGACTGTCCATCTATTTTATTTGATCAATTATTCAACACAATAGATTTCTTTAAGTCAGACCATGCTGATACTACTTTGACTCTTCTGTCCATTACAATCATTATACTCCCTTTGTCTTTGGTGTTTAAATGCAGCCACTTGGCACCTGCCTTCCTGGAGTCCCATTATCCCCAATGCCTATAGGGATCATAGTTGAATGGTAGCTGTTCCCTCTGTAAATTCTGACCTACAGAGGTGAGCAACCACAGAACTCTTCAAAGATGCTGGGGCTCCTCCCACAAATTTATCTCTCAGAGTTGAGGTAAAAGGCACACCTTTGGACCCTCCCAGGGTGAATGAGCAGGTCTTACATGATAAATGCACGCTAGCATTCCATCTCCCTAAGCCTCTAGACACTTTCTTTTATGGCATACCAACGAAGTTCTAGCACTGAACTCATTCAGTGGAGACCACTGATGGATGCATGTGGATGCATGTTTCAGATAACAAATCAAGCTATTAGCGTCCTTTCTAACCCCTTGAGCCAAAACCCATTCTAGAATTTCTGCTTAATGGATCATCTCAATAAATTCCACCTGACCCACCTTTCCATTCCTTCCACCATGCTCTCACACCCTTAATATCCATTCCCACGCATATCCCCTAGATTTCTGCCTGTAAAAATTAGGAAAATCACATGGTTCTTTTGGAGTATAGCGCACCTTCTCATGGAGATACCTCACACTTTGTACCTCGCCTCTGGCCTGCCAGGACTTGAGTTTAGTTACAGGTCTAGAAGCAGAGAGTAATAGAGGCAGATCCTGAGAAGGATCAGCAGTGTCTTGCAGGGCAGGTACTTCAGGGCAGGGCTAAAGGTTTCATTACAGGTTTTCCAGGCAGGGGTAGAAAGCTGCTTCTACTGGCAAAAATGACTCAGCAGAATTTTGGGCTTCAATGTCCCTAGCTTCCAGATCTGCCCATAGATATCCCCATGCGAATTTTCAGGATGATCTCTCTTCCCAAGCAACGCCCTCACTTTTGTATCATTAGTTCAGCCTCTGAAACATGAGACTCTAGGTTCGGTTTTCAAAAATGTTGGCTCATAGCTTTAGGAGATAAGATTATCCTTCCGGGCAGATATAGAAGCTTTCAGACCATTATGTAAAGCTCAACCTTCATAACGAATTTGAAGCCCTCAACTAACCTTTTTCTTTTCCCTACCGAAGAAGGGCAATTAGGAGCAACTAGCCAATCTCATTATACAGTAAGTTCCCTACACACAAAGTTTTGAGCTTTCAAAGATGAGAAGCTGCCCCTGTATGCCAGTCATTGTACCACTGTACTTTTCAAGATACTTTACTGTAGGATTTTAAATGTTCTCTTTATTTTTTGTTAGTCTGTTTTTTATGTATTATCTGTGTGAAAAGTATTATAAACCTACGACAGCATACAGTACTATATAGCTAATTGTGTTAGCTCGGTATCTAGGCTTTGTTGGATTTACAAATGTACTTTCAGAACGGAACTTGTTCATATGTAGGGAATTTATTGTATTCCTCAGTTTGACTAAACGTGGTCACCTAGAACCTTGGCCTTCTATTGACTAGAAATATCCAATGGCCATATTTTGGATACCTCTTTACATATTACCAAGTAGACTAACAGCACCCTTTCTAGCATGGAAAAGAGAAGCATTAGTGCCTGTAAGTCTAGTTGGATTAGAAAAGGGCTTCCCTGGTGGCTCAGTGGTAGAGAATCCGCCTGCATTTCAGGAGCTACAGAAAATGCAGATTCGATCCCTGGGTCAGGAAGATCCCCTGGAGGAGGGCATGTTAACCCACTCCAGTATTCCTGCCTGGAGAATCCCATGGACAGAGGAACCTGGCAAGCTACAGTCCATAGGATTGCAGAGAGTCAGACATGACTCAAGTGATTTAGCACGCACTTACAGATTAGAAAACCACCTCCAGAAAACTCATCCTTAATATTCTGTTCTTCTTAACCACTTTTGCTACCAAAATTAAATCAGAGAAACAGAATAGAAGGAGATTATATATGAAGAGATTTCCTGTAAAGAATTACTTGCATGGTTATGGGAGCTGGCTAAGCAAGTGTGAAACACGTAGGACAAACTATCAGGAAGGGCAGGCTGAAAACCTCAGGTGCAGGAAGCTGCAGTCACAGGTGGAATTTCTCCTTCAGCGAAGCATCAGTTCTGCTTTTAACTTTTGGGCTGATTGACTCAGGCCCACCCAGTTTACCTGGGATACTCTCCCCATGTCAACTATGGACTTTAATCCCTCATACAAAGTAGTGTCCCAGCAGCACCTAGATTTGTGTTTGACTGAGTCACTGAGGAGCCTGGCCAGGTGTAGACAAGAAAAGACTGTCAATCACAAGGGTGAGAAAATCAGGGTAAAAAAGGAAAATATTGTTGTTTAGTCACTAAGTTTTGTCCAACTCTTCTGTGACCCCATGGGCTATAGCCCACCAGGCTGCTCTGTCCATGGGATTTCCCAGACAAAAATATTGGAGTAAGTTGCCATTTCATTCTCCAGGGGATCTTCCCAACCCAGGGAACTCATGTTTCCTGCATTGCAGGCGGATTCTTTCCCACTGAGCCACCAGGGAAGCACCACCCCCCACCACCAAAGGAAAATAACCTCCAAGTATCACTATAAAAACAGCTGTGACGTCATACCCCTGAAAGGGCTTCAGGGACCTCCAGGAGTCCCTGGGCTAACATTTATGAACTACTTACCAACATAAAAGTGTTTCTCCAACAAAACCTTGATAGCACATGGAGGCACATCACTTACAGTGGAGCTGCCTAATACCTCATGCTTCATTTCATTTATTTGAAAGAAATTATGAAAGTGAAAGTGTTAATCACTCAGTCACATCTGATTCTTTGCTACCCCATGGACTGTAGCCAGCCAGGATCCTTTGTCCATGGAATTCTTCAGGATAGAATACTAGAATGAGTATCCATTCCATTCTCCAGGGGATCTTCCTGCAGCAGTTTCTTTTATCATCTAAGCCACGAGGGAAGCCCTGAAGTAAATTAGATGATGAAAATAATGAAAAGAGGGAATTCCCTGGTGATCCAGTGGTTAGGACTCAGTGCTTTCGTTGCTGGGGTCCAGGGTTCAATCCCTGGTCAGGAAACTAAAATTTCGAAAGCTGTACAGCACATCCAAAAAAATTCTTTTTAATAAGCAAATCAAATTAAATAATAAAAAAAGCCAGAATTGAATGGTTGGTAGCATGTTGAGATGGAGAATATAAATCTGCTTTTCCTTCTGGAGGTATCAGTTCCTGGGAGGACCCTCAAAGTGTGAGATTTCCTCCACTGAATGTGATTCTGGTGTTTAATGGTTGAGGGCATATTTTCAAAAGCTTAGCTCTGAAAGTCACATCATTTACTTACTCTATGCTCAGTCCAGGAAGCAATGAATCTATTCCAATATCAAAGGGAAAATTGACATGGTGATGGAGTCTGTCTTCATGATGGAGCATTCCCAGGGAATTTTTCAAGAATAATTTTGACACACAGAACTTTTTCTTTATGGATAAGTTTAGAATCTAATTCTTGGATCAGGATGTGACTCCTTGGATTCTAATCTAGAGTCTGATTGGGAATCACTATCATAGGCCATGATATCAAACTTACTATATCAAATCTCCAAAGTTGTAGTATAAACTAGTGGTGAAAATTTTTCATCCCAAGGCATACTGTTATGATATAGTGATACACTCAATATACACTTGCAAAATTGAACAGAATGCCCTCAAAGGGCAAAAATGCAGCTTCAAGGGTTATGTACATTGAGAGGGGAAAAATCTCTGATCAGGAAGTCCAGGATGTCTTCCCAATCCTTTTATTCACTGGGTATATGTAAATCAGCAGTCAGAAACTAGAGGGCCTTCACGATGATCCACACATATTTTTTTAGAAAATCTGAATTGATTGCCTGCATATTAAAATATTCACACTAAGATTAGAATTCTGGGTTCTCTTAGAATCAGGCAGCACTGAGCGCCCATTCCTATAGGACATACCCTCTCCTGTGTCCTCTGTGTTCACCCCTTCGTGGTTGTTCTTCATCACCATGGCACTAGTATATTTTTTATAGTAGAATAGACATAATGGGGAAATGGCATGTACTTTGTACTTAAGTAGTTATTAAAATTTTTCTTAACCCCAGTCTACTTCCTCATTTTTGTTACAGCTTCTTTCAGTAGATATTTAAATTTGAGAATAGATATATTTCAGCTCGTCTTGGTTAGTCAGAATTTCTTCCACTAGGGATGCTACCCCTTACTACCAAAGTTTTAGATTTCATTATTCATTATTTTTTTAGATTTCATTATTTTTTTCTTTTCCCTTCTTTCTTCCATTCTTTCTCATTTTACTTTTTGTTAGAAAGATTAGAGAAAAAGTTTGATGACCAAGTGCCCTGTCTCCATAAAAATATTAAGACAGAAGACCTCATCATAGAGTTTGCCAACTCTGGGGAAGGGGAGAGAGGTGAGAACAAAGAAAAATACAAGTGGAAGTTACAAGAATGTTGGCAAAGGTTTCCATTAAGAAACAGCTCACTTATTAAGGGGAAGGTCTTATTCCTCAGGCAGTTGTAATCACTTTTATCCCCAGTAGCATCCATATTCTATCAATCTTCCCAAAATATCTGTCCAAATTTGTAAGAATCATTACATTATTTTAATAACCACTAAACTTTTAATGGGTTTTTTAAATTGGCTTTATATTTCAATTTTCCTGGCAATAGCACCATTTTGCATTCTAGAGACAGTGGGTCAAGACCTCATGTCTGCAAGTATTGCACCATATCTACATGCTTACACACATAGGCATGTACCTAGGTCTTGGTGGCTTGGTGATTTCAGGCACGGTTTATAATTCTGTAACAGTACAATCAGTCCCACTCTAAATTCATACTTGGTTGGAAAACCTGTCAGAGAGACTGATTTTCTGTCTCTGTCATTAAAGGATTCACATTTCAGGGAAAATTTGTTAACAAATTTAAATTAAAAATTTGAAAGACCAAGTGCAGCTCTGAATTCTGTATTTGAGGAAGTGGTAATAAATGGAAACTAGTATTTTAAATATTATTCAAGTTCATACTTTCCCTTCACTAAGACAGAATAAAAATAAGTAGATTAGTAGTTAAAGATAATAATCAATTTTATCCAGAATTAGTCTTGAAGTCTTCATTCTGCAAGTTCATAAGTTAAAGGCTTCTCAAATCAGGAAAGTCTCCTTTAATTAATGAATTGCTGCCACCACCCTGCAATATATAGTGCTAAAGTTCACTTCTGCATTTTGAGCAGACAGTAACTGCCTGCCAACGATAATTTAAAAGAAAACGACCTGCTGACTAATTAATAATTTCAATGCACTCTGACCTCTGTTAAAACTAAAATCTCTTCAAGTACCATGATGGCTGTTATAACACAGTCTGATCATTATATAATGCTTCACCCATTACTCTTTATTTGTCCCCTACTGGTACCTCCTTGCTATAGTCCTGCAGAAAAACACCCACCCTCCTGATCAAGCCAAAGTTTAGTTGAGCAAAACTTGAAGGAGATAGCAGTGCCAAGCACCTTCTGGTTGATTTTTTAGCTTCAATTATTTCTGCAATTCTTATTGTTATTTTAACAAACAGAAACACTTTTGTTTTACTTACATTTAAGTCCATCATATTTTTTTTTCTTGTTAGAATCTAACAACACGTTGGGCAGAACCTCAACATAAACACAAAGATAACTGGTAACCCAACCTTGTCCATGAGTCAGTCAACAGTCAGGTGGAAACCATCACCTCCCCAGTGCTTCTCAAATTGGAGTCCCTGAAACCCACAGGGGACATAGACATATTCTCGGGGGTCCGTAAATCCTCTGTAAGTAGTGGTCATCCACTCTTTTATTTAATATTTCTTAAGTTAGCATAAACAAACATGCTAGCGATCTGAAAATTCTCTGGTTTGAGCAACCCAAAAAGATGGTGATATAATTTTGAATCTGATGAACGTAAAGCCATCAGTATTTTTTGGAAACAGGGAAAACCCAGCCTATGAATCTGTCTCTAAAGACCTAAAAAAGCAGATGGTTCACCTATATATGTGTGTTGAATGAATGAAAGAGAACATCATGAAATGGAGCAGGACCCTGTGGTCCTTACCCCCCACTATCTCTTCTGCCTGTATTTTGGAAAGCTTTAGTCAAAGAATAAGTTTAATCAGAGAAATTAGAAATGCTGAAACAAAGGAAAACAGTCAAAGGAGACTAAACAATAATAATGTTGCCAAGGTCCTTTAGCTCTTTCTCAAGGGTTATAGAGAATATTCTGAGCCACATCCTATGAGCTGTCTTACAGGTACTAAAACATCAGGTGGAGAAGTTAACTACACGATGACCAGACAGTACTGAGGACATAAGTTGCCACAATTCTGAAAACTGGCCTCAGAGAAGCAGGAAAATATGGACCCTGGAACTGAAGATTAACTGTACCTAACACGATCAAGATAACACTGGTCAGACCAATTTGAAGATGACTCTTAGAGATGACTGTGCTATTTCCGCATGTAGCAAACACCCAACCCCCAATTCCACTGCTGCCACTCTGTCTATAAAAGCTCTCATCCTCTGCTTGTCAGCCGTGTAGGGGAGTCAGCCTTCCTTCAGACAGATATCTGCCACCCTCCCCCTCCAGTTGCCAGCATCTGAAATTAAAAAGAAAACTTTCCACCGACCTGGCCTGTTTATTGGCTTTTGCGCAGCAAGCAACCGGACCCCACAAACTCTTTTACTAACAATCAGCTTGCTTACTGTTGACTGAAGCTTCAGCCTCCTAGATTTTCCTATTGACGTGCCTTTACAAAAGTGTATCCAGAGGGCATTTTCTCCATAACTCCTATTTGGAAAATACCATGTTTTTCCATGAAAATACCATGACTGGAGAAAATACCAGTATCCCCAGCCCTCCTAAAGTCAAAACCACACCAATGATTCCACAGCGGAGATTTTGCAAGAGTGTCTAGGAATGAGCTACCCTGAGGAGTAAGGTTCCTCCTTAGGACTCCAGTGGGGTTAGAGAGGATGAGACAGAATACAAAATGTGGGACCCACCACCACCTTAGCGCTGATCATCTCTTTTTAAGATAGCTAAAACGACCCTTGGTGTTAAAACCAAAAGCTTGATTTGGTCAGGCTTTTGTGGCCAGTTCATAACAATCAAACTCACAGGAGACTGAGCTACGACTCAGAATGCCAAAGGCCATGTATGGTCTTGTGTGTGTTTTTCTAGTAGACAGAACATCTTCAAAATATAGTGCCTCTTCCTCCACTGTGTCAAAGACATAGAAGGCCAAACTCAAGGCAAAAGAAATGGGAGCCGTAGAGTGTAAATAGTTTTCTCATCCAGGGCCAAGAGAAACCTGGCGTAGAATCGCTGCTGTGGGGCTGAAAGATGAGTGACCACCATCCATTCCCTCCTCTGGTCAAGCTACACAATGACGCCAAGTCAGCCTCTCTGGTTTCTTTCCTTTTCCTGGTTCCACGTGGACTCCCTGCCTTCTTTATGTAAACAGGTTTCTTAATAGTCAGTGAGGTCACAGGTTCCTTTCATGTTAGTCATTTTCTAGTCGTTCTTCTAGGAAATTTATCCTAGTCACCTTCATGGACATTCCTCACATCTCTTTGGTAACACATTGACCAGTTTTGTTTTGTTTTGTTTTTTTCCTTCCTGATGTATTTTATTTTTTTTCCCCCACTACCAATGACTCTGCATAGTTTCATTCATCCCCTCAAAGCATTCTGGGGGGAAAAAATGGGAATAAGTACTCAAGAAAAAAATAAAAGGTTACCAAAGAAATATATACATGTACATTATTTTCATTCTCAAAGGATGTTCTTATTTCTGAGTTCTGATAATCTGAGGATGTCTTACTCCATATTCTACACGGTGACTTTTAAAATAATCTTCTAATGAAAAAGTCCATTAATTCAATAACAAATATGGAGGTATTACTATGTATATGCCAGAATTAAATTTTAGAAATTTAAAGAAGAGTAAAATGATCCAGTGCATGCAAAGAAATTAACTAAGAAGGTCCATAAATACAGAGTAACACAGAAAGAATCCCCTTTGGCCCCTCCCAATCCATTTTCCACTTGGCTATTGGAGCAGTCATTTTGAAAGCAAGCATCAGCATATTTGGGGTTATGTAGTCTTAGTCATGTGTACAATATCAACATTCCAGTATAGACTGGGTTGTGCCAAGTTCAGTCCTGTTCCTCATTACTATCTCTTCCAGTATAAAGTGAAAACTCTGACTCCTCTACCCTGGGGCAAAAGCTCTGGATCTCCTGCAAGAAATTCTTGAATAAGCCCATACCCATCTTCCCAAGGTAAGCCCTCTTTGCTGTAACTATGAACTCTAGGAACAAAGAAAATAAAAAATGTTTCTCACCACCGAAGCAAAAGAGCCTCAGTATGCAGATTCAGTTATCTACATCTACTTAGAGTCTAAGTACTGATTAAGACTTATGTCTAAGACATCTGTATCCCTTGGGAGGGGAGTTTGAGGGAGAAGGGATACTTGTATACGTATGGGTAGGTGAGTCCCTTCACTGTTCATCTGAAACCATCACAATATTGCTTGTTAATCGGCTCTAACCCAATAGAAAATAAAAATCTACATGCTTGTTTTTCTTTCAGTTTTCTTCTTTCAACAAAGGGTAACTACTTCTTTAAAATTTGTATAATCAAAAGGTTCATTCAGGTGATTTTCCAGAATAAAGAGACTCATCTCAGATGAATCAAAATAAGTTTCTGAAATACATGTTTGTTTTCTCTCTCAGTTCATATAATCCTTTCCCTAAGTTTTGGTCAGGGCTTCTACCTCTGATATTTGCCTGGGCACTGGTTCTTTCCCTGACCCTTTTGCCAGCAAATTTGGAAAACTCAGCAGTGGCCACAGGACTGGAAAAGGTCAGTTCTCATTCCAATTCCAAAGAAAGGCAATGCCAAAGAATGCTCAAACTACCGCACAATTGCACTCATCTCACACGCTAGTAAAGTAATGCTCAAAGTTCTCCAAGCCAGGCTTCAGCAATACGTGGACCGTGAACTCCCTGATGTTCAAGCTGGTTTTAGAAAAGGCAGAGGAACCAGAGATCAAATTGCCAACATCCGCTGGATCATCAAAAAAGCAAGAGAGTTCCAGAAAAACATCTATTTCTGCTTTATTGACTATGCCAAAGCCTTTGACTGTGTGGATCACAATCAACTGTGGAAAATTCTGAAAGAGATGGGAATACCAGACCACCTGACCTGCCTCTTGAGAAACCTATATGCAGGTCAGGAAGCAACAGTTAGAACTGGACATGGAACAACAGATTGGTTCCAAATAGGAAAAGGAGTACGTCAAGGCTGTATATTGTCACTCTGCTTATTTAACTTCTTTGCAGAGTACATCATGAGAAATGCTGGGTTGGAAGAAGCACAAGCTGGAATCAAGATTGCCGGGAGAAATCTCAATAACCTCAGATATGCAGATGACACCACCCTTATGGCAGAAAGTGAAGAGGAACTAAAAAGCCTCTTGATGAAAGTGAAAGAAGAGAGTGAAAAAGTTGGCTTAAAGCTCAACATTCAGAAAACTAAGATCATGGCATCCGGTCCCATCACTTCATGGGAAATACATGGGGAAACAGTAGAAACAGTGTCAGACTTTACTTTTTTGGGCTCCAAAATCACTGCAGATGGTGACTGCAGCCATGTAAGAATTAAAGATATTAAAATTAAAAAAAATAAAATTAAAAATTAAAAAAATAAAAATAAAAATAAAATAAAAATAAAAGATGCTTATTCCTTGGAAGAAAAGTTATGACCAACCTAGATAGTATATTCAAAAGCAGAGACATTCCTTTGCCGACTAAGGTCCGTCTAGTCAAGGCTATGGTTTTTCCTGTGGTCATGTATGGATGTGAGAGTTGGACTGTGAAGAAGGCTGAGTGCCGAAGAATGGATGCTTTTGGACTGTGGTGTTGGAGAAGACTCTTGAGAGTCCCTTGGACTGCAAGGAGATCCAACCAGTCCATCCTGAAGGAGATCAGCCCTGGGATTTCTTTGGAAGGAATGATGCTAAAGCTGAAACTCCAGTACTTTGGCCACCTCATGAGAAGAGTTGACTCATTGGAAAAGACTCTGATGCTGGGAGGGATTGGGGGCAGGAGGAGAAGGGGATGACCGAGGATGAGATGGCTGGATGGCATCATGGACTCGATGGACGTGAGTCTGAGTGAACTCCAGGAGATGGTGATGGACAGGGAGGCCTGGTGTGCTGCGATTCATGGGGTCTCAAAGAGTCGGACACGACTGAGCGACAGAACTGAACTGAACTGAATTTTCCTCCCTTCTAGATCCTTGAGAAGATTTTTCCTAATCCCAATACTAGGGGGAGTAGATACCTTAGTTATCCTTGCTTCTAGCTTTCTATATTTTTCCTACAAAGTGCTGATCAGAATTGTAATTATGTCATCACGTAGGAGATTATGTCTTTGATGTTTCTGTCTCCAACTAGATTATAAATTTCATTAGAGCAGACACTGTGTTTTATTATTCAATGACCTTCAGTAGTTAACATGGCGTGTGTGCTTAGTTATGTCCAACTCTTTGAAGCCCTTTGGACTATAGCCTGCCAGGCTCTCTGTCCATGGGATTTTTCAGGCAAGAATACTGGAAGTTAGCATGGCACCTGACTTAAAGCAGGTATCAATAAGACTGAGGGCTTCCCAGGGGGGGCCAGTGGTAAAGAATCTGCTTGCCAAGGCAGAAGATGCAGGAGATGGGGGTTCAGTCTCTGGGTTGGGAAGAACCCCTAAAGGAGGCAATGGCAACCCACCCCAGTATTCTTGCCTGGAGAATTCTATGGACAGAGGAGCCTGGTGGGCTACAGTCCATGGGGCTGCAGAGAGTCAGACATAACTGAGTGGGTGCATGTGCACAGACACATATACACACACACACACATTCTCAATAAGAGTGAATTCATGAATACAAGGTAAGTATAAATATAAGGCAAGATTCTTGCCCTCCAAGAACTTAGACTCTTACAGAGGAAAGAAAAAAACAACAATAAGAAATACCTAACTAGCCCAACAGTCAATAATTAAGTACCAAAGTATTTATTCCCACATATATTTATTTAGTGTCAACTTTGATCTAGACCTATTCTAGAGATTGCAAATAAAGTGGGGTTAGGGAGAGAGATACATAATCTCTATTTGTAGGATGCTTACATTTTAGCAAAGTGATTGATATTGATTAAAAAGTTCCAGAAGAACAAAAATAGCTTTCTGACTTCCCTGCTAGTCCAGTGGTTAAGACTCCACACGCCCATGCCAGGAGGCACAGGTTCAATCCCTGGTCAGGGAACTAAGCTTCTGCATGCCAAAAAAATTAAAAATAACTTTCTACAATGGAAAGAGACCAGGAGAACACAGAACTCCAATAGGCGGGATACAAATTGTAGAAAAGAGAGAAAGCATGAAAGGGATTGCTATGGACTCAATGCTTGTGTGCCTCAGCCAGTTCATATTTTTAGTCCTAACCCCCAGGTGACGGCATTAAGAGGTGGGGCCTTTGGGAGTTGATTGAGTCAGGAGAGCAGAGCCCTCAGGACTGAGATTAGAGCCCTTACAAGAGGGACCCCACAAAGCCAGCTCATCTCTTGTGCCATGTGAGGTTACAGTGAGAAGAACTCATCAGACACCAAATCTGTTGGCACTATGATCTTGAACTTCCCAGCCTCTAGAACTGTGAGAAATAAATGTTTATTGTCCATAAACTACCTAGTTGATTGTATTTTTGCCATAACAGCCTGAACAGACTAAAGCAGGGATATAAGAAAATAAAATTTTATAGAAAAAGAGCATGATCTTGGCAGAGACTGGAGGAAAGACTGTGCTTTAGGGCAGTAGGAGATGAGGAGGCTTTTTAACAGCAGAGTAATCTTCTGCTTTAGGAAGTGTATTAATGTGCTAGGACTGCCTTAATAAATGACCTCAAACCAGTTGGCTTAAATAACAGAGACTCTCTGTCTCACAGTTCCGGAGGCTAAAAGTCCAGACTCAGCAGGGCAGGGCTGGTTCCTTCTGAGTCGGGAGGGAAAGCCTGTCTGTGCCTCTCTCCTAGCTTCTGGCACTTTGCCTGCAATCTGCTTCTCTGGCTTGTGTTTGTATCCTATTCCTCCTCCTGTGTTTCACAGCATTCTACCCGTGTGCGCATGTCTATTCACGTGGCATTCTTTTGTCAAAAACACCAGGCATATTGAAGTAGGATTCCACCCTCTGAGGTAACTTCAGTTTCCTCACCTCTAAAATGTGGATAATAAAAGCACTTATCTGAGACTTCTCCGGTGGGTCAGTGGCTAAGACACCACACTCCCAATGTGGGGGGCCCTGAGTTCAATTCCTGGTCAGGGAATTAGATCCCGCATGCCACAACTAAGACCCAGCACAGCCAGATAAATAAATATATATTTCTTAAAGAGTACCCTTTAAAAACTAAAAATAAATCACATATAATCTTCTGTAGAGCAGTGGTTTACAAACTTGAGGACAATCAGAATGACCTTTTCAAAACTGCCCCTGCCTGGGCCTCATCTCTGATGATTTCAATTCATTAGCTCTGTCCTGAGGCCTAGGAACCAATTTCTAAGATGCTCAAGGGATGCAGGCAGCCTTGGGGGACAGGAATAGTAAAAAGACTCAGGACTACTTATGTACATGTGGAAATTCTATCAAATGATGCATTCATTACTTGAAATAATAAGCAAAATCTAAATGAAATAAATCTAAATCTTAGGTGATTCTTAAGTGATTTGAGAACCACTGATGTGGGAGCTTCTCAACAGTATGCCTCACAGGTAAGTGCTTCAAAACATTTTCTGTGATTATGCATTAAATAGTGTATGTTGTTAATTCATGTTTATAAAAGCAAACCTTTCCATTTGTTTACTTCTACTTCATGTCTTCATCAGTTCTGATATATTTGCAGTATGAAACAGGTTCCCAGGAATGAAATTCCGGTTGACAACACTGCATCTCTAGGAAAAAAGGACTTGGTTGACTAAAACCTTTGAGAACTGCAAAAACTCTTGGCCTGGAACACTCCATTCAGTCTCCTGTAGGAGGAAACTCCACCAAACTTTTACACAGCTCCTAGCAACCTAATTGAAGGCAGGAGGAGTAGGGGATGACAGAGGATGAGGTGGTTGGATGGCATCCCCGACTCAACGGACATGAGTTTGAGCAAGCTCCCGGAGGAGGTAACAGACAGGGAAGCCTGGAGTGCTGCAAGCCAGCAGGCATGCCTTGCCTAATCATATTTATGCTGATCAACCCTTTGTAATTTTTCACTTGGCTGACTCTACTTGAGCCCCCTGATGACTACCCCTCGGTACTCTCTTATTCTCCCTCCTAAATGCCCAGTTGAAACCGAGCAGGGCCCGGCAGGGGTCTTCCAGGGGACAGACTCCTCCTCCTTCCTCAACACCTGCCTCTTGTTTGCAGAAAAGCTTTGGCCTCCTATGCCTTCCCTGAATTCCTAAGAGCAAATTTAATCTGAAAAATGAAAAAGTGCAGAAAGGAAAGCAGTCAAGCAATACAAGATGATAAAAGTTTAACCATAAACTATGGTTAGAGTCAAGGAAGGGACTTCCCTGGTGGGCCAGTGATTAAGACTCTGTGTTCCCAATGCAGGGGGCCCACGTTCCATATCCCTGGTCAGTGAACTAAACCCTGCGTGCTGCAACTAAAGATCCTGCATGCTACAACCAAGACCCGGAACAGCAAAATAAATAAATAAATATATTTTTAAAAATTAAAAAAGTGACGTGGTTGCTCCTAGTATCAAATACGTTAAACTCACCATTGGAAGGTTGCAAGCTGGTCCAGGTTATATTATCAGTCTGGCAATCCCAGTTTAGCTCTCTCAGGCTCAAAATGGTAACTTCAGAGAAATTAATAAATAATTATTGGGACTAATTCAGAGACTTTCAGTTAATTGGCGTATTAGGAGTTCACTCTTGGTTACAATTAAACAAAGGTAAAAAGCAAGTATATAAAGGGGGTGGCAAGATGGGAAGAAAAAAGATAGTCTAGAAATAATGGGCTCTATTTTCTTTTATTAGTTTCCCTAGTGGCTCCATGGTAAAGAACCCACCTGTCACTATAGGAGATGCAGGTTCAGTCCATAGGTTGGGAGGATCCTCTGGTGAAGGAAATGGCAACCCACTCCAGTATTCTTGCCTGGGAAATCCCATGGACAGAGAAGCCTGGTGGACATGGGATCACATGGGATCACAAAGAGTCAGACATGACTTAGCAACTAAACAGCAAAAAACAACAAAGTTTCTTTCATTTAAGTCATCTGAGTGGAAAGCATCACAGAGGGCCTATCCAGGAGTCTACCCTGGGACATGCTGACTGAGTCCTGAGGGGGGAAACAATTTCAGTTACCTGCAAATTCTTTTGAAGAGCAGTTTGTTAACTGTTACTGCAAGCACCTGGAGATGTTATTAAGGCCCTGAGTGCTATGCTCCACCATCTGAAATTCTGATGTCTTAGGTTTGAGGTGGGGCTGGAGAATTTGCAAATCTAATAGCATCCAAGATGCTTCTGCTCCAGCATTTGGAGAATCATTGTTTTGGAAAACCATGAGAGCTTTCTCTGTAGTGTGAAACATCTGCTATTTTTCTGTTGGCACCTCTATTTTAGGTAAACCAGGGTTGTACCCTTTCCTCATCAGAAATTCTCCATTTCGCCCTTTAGGTCAATGTCAGCTTCTAAAGGAAACAAATTGTCCATAAGGGCTGCTTTTTGGCACAATCCTTGAAGATGATGCTGTGAAAGTGCTGCACTCAATATGCTGGCAAATTTGGAAAACACAGCAGTGGCCACAGGACTGGAAAAGGTCAGTTTTCATTCCAATTCCAAAGAAAGGCAATGCAAAAGAATGCTCAAACTACCACACAATTGCACTCATCTCACACGCTAGTAAAGTAATGCTCAAAGTTCTCCAAGCCAGGCTTCAGGAATACGTGAACCTTGAACTTCCAGATGTTCAAGCTGGTTTTAGAAAAGGCAGAGGAACCAGAGATCAAATTGCCAACATCCGCTGGATCATCAAAAAAGCAAGAGAGTTCCAGAAAAACATCTATTTCTGCTTTATTGACTATGCCAAAGCCTTTGACTGTGTGGATCACAATAAACTGTGGAAAATTCTGAAAGAGATGGAAATACCAGACCACTTGACCTGCCTCTTGAGAAATCTGTATGCAGGTCAGGAAGCAACAGTTAGAACTGGACATGGAACAACAGACTGGTTCCAAATAGGAAAAGGAGTATGTCAAGGCTGTATATTGTCACCCTGCTTATTTAACTTATATGCAGAGTACATCATGAGAAACGCTGGACTGGAAGAAGCACAAGCTGGAATCAAGATTGCCTGGAGAAATCTCAATAACCTCAGATATGCAGATGACACCACCCTTATGGCAGAAAGTGAAGAAGAACTAAAGAGCCCCTTGATAAAAGCAAAAGAGGAGAGTGAAAATGTTGGCTTAAAGCTCAACATTCAGAAAACTAAGATCATGGCATCTGGTCCCATCACTTCATGGGAAATAGATGGGAAAACAGTGGAAACCATGACAGACTTTATTTGGGGGCTCCAAAACCACTGCAGATGGTGATTGCAGCCATGAAATTAAAAGACGCTTACTCCTTGGAAGAAAACTTATGACCAACCTAGACAGCATATTGAAAAGCAGAAACATCACTTTGTCAACAAAGGTCCATCTAGTCAAGGCTATGGTCTTTCCACTGGTCATGTATGGATGTGAGAGTTGGACCATAAATAAAGCTGAGTGCCGAAGAATGGATGCTTTTGAACTGTGGTGTTGGAGAAGACTCTTGAGAGTCCCTTGGACTGCAAAGAGATCCAACCAGTCCATTCTAAAGGAGATCAGTCCTGGGTGTTCATTAGCAGGACTGACTTTGAAGCTGAAACTCCAATACTTTGGCCACCTGATGCAAAGAGTCGACTCATTTGAAAAGACCCTGATGCTGGGAAAGACTGAGGGCAGGAGGAGAAGGGGACGACAGAGGATGAGATGGTTGGATGGCATCACCAACTCGATGAACATGGGTTTGTGTGAACTCCGGGAGTTGGTGATGAACAGAGGGGCCTGTCGTGCTGTGGTTCATGGGGTCGCAAAGAGCAACTGAGCAAATGAACTGAGCTGGAATAATGACTTTATAGGAACATTAAGTACCCATACATCAGATAACAGAGAAAGGCAAAAAGTGTAATGGCAATCATGACTATCATAAGAATTACTTTGAACCTATTTTTATAAGCAATTCTCTAGTCAGCCTGGGACTAGCCAGTTTGAGTCACAGGGTTAAACTATGTATTGCAGATTTTTGTTCAAGAACTTGTAGTCAGGTCAAAAATCTTTGCACAAACCAGTGTTTCAGACCTCTCCTGGTACTCTGTCATCCTGATAAAATGGATTTGCTTGAGTATTTTTGGAAAGTCCAACTGACCACTGATATAAGGTGGGTTCTTTGACAGCCACCACTGAGATGAAGTTTGGTCTATAGGGCATTTATTAAGGATCAGTGAAACCAAGCAGGACCCTGCAGGGCCTTCTTGGGTACAAAAGCTCCTCCATGTCCCCCACTTCTTGTTTGTAGAAAACTCTTAGCTTCCTAGGCCTTCCCCAAGTTCCAAAGAGCAGACTCAAGCAGTTAATAATTAGAGAATCAAGGGAATAGAGAAACAAAGGAAAAGCAGTCAGGACACAACAGTTCAGTCACAACAGAGTCACAGGAGCCCTAGTTCCTCTGGAAGGGATATAGATAATAATCTGAGGCATACCTTGGAATTGCTGTGCAGAAACTGAGATTCCCCCAACCTGGTGGCAGATGGTGACTACAAGCTGACCCATGTAAATCCCAGACTGGTTGAAAGCAGAAAACTAATAATTAAGTTTCCCAAAACATCACCCTGTTACTTCACCACCAGTTAATCAGAAGAATGTCCACAAGCTGATCAGATACTTTTGACCCTCACCCCATTGTTGCCTTTAAAAATCCTTCCCTAAAAGCCATGGGGGAGTAAACCCAAGTTTGGTTCAGTAATGACAACACCTGGGAGGATGGAGAGTGGTGGGGGGGAAAAGGATTAGGCAGAAAGTGAAATCCAACAGTCATGCAGACTTGGCAAAGCCTCAGCCCAACCAAAGCCACAGGGAGTTCTGGGGCATATATGACCCACAGGAGTTATCCCCCATTGAGCCAAAATGGCCCTTATGCCCCTGCTGCTGCTGCTGCTGCTGCTGCTAAGTCGCTGCAGTTGTGTCCAACTCTGTGCGACCCCATAGACGGCAGCCCACCAGGCTCCCCCGTCCCTGGGATTCTCCAGGCAAGAACACTGGAGTGGGTTGCCATTTCCTTCTCCAATGCATGAAAGTGAAAAGTGAAAATGAAGTCGATCAGTTAAATGTCAGCCACCCTAGAAAGGGCAGGTCCTTGGACAAGGTAGCTTCCTGGAGCTAAAAGAAACTTTGGCAGCTGAAATAGGAAGTCTTGTTCTCCAGAATTATGTCTAAATTATAAGTTGCATTTTGATGAGGTCATCACAGGAAGAAATGTCCCAGGAATTCTCATTGAGGAGACAAAAATGTCCAGTTTAAGGTATAAGTTGCTGTCTGATTTTTCGGTCTGATTGTGGAGGATAAATGCCCTGAATGGTATTAAATAAATCACATAATTGTCTCCATATGGCTTTGTGAGAAAATAATTAGATAATAGCTTTCATTATGAGTCCCTTTTCTCTTTCTATTCTTGATGTCTGTTGGGTTTCTTTAAGGCTCTGGAAGATAACAATAATAGGAGCTAATTAATGGAGGCCTGGAGTACACTTGAAACGTGCAGATGTGCGGAGCTGATAATATTCTAGAGGGTTCTAGGGTCAGTTAATTCAATAGTTGCAAAGTCCAGTGGTTGGAAAGTCCATTTGTTGGAAAGATTTGAAGTCACTTTGATTGTTTAAGAATGATATTTAAGGAGGTTAAAGTCCATTGTGAGACCATGAGTCTTGATCCAAAGGTCATGAGAGAAAGATAATTATACTGAGAACTGCAAAATCTCTTGGCACAAAAGGCTCCATCCAAACTCATGCACTAAGACACTTGAATAGACTTCATAGCTTCTAGCAGATTAAGGCCATGTCCCTGGGATGACCCAGCTGCCCTTGAATTTCTGTCTTGATAAGCTGAGGAGTGACCTCCCTTTCTTAGAGCATTTACTTAAAAGAGCTTACAATTATAAATCCTTCCTCTATCTAAAAAGAGGTATTTGTGTTTCCTACAATCTGAGCATCTTTCTCAAGGACCTGAAAACTGTTCCTTTAAAATGTAATCATCACGAAAGATAGGGTCATGTGAGAGCTGGACTATAAAGAAAGCTGAGGGCTGAAGAATTGATGCTTTTGAACTGTGGTGTTGGAGAAGACTCTTGAGAGTCCCTTGGACTGCAAGGAGATCCAACCAGTCCATTCTGAAGGAGATCAGCCCTGGGATTTCTTTGGAAGAAATGATGCTAAAGCTGAAACTCCAGTACTTTGGCCACCTCATGCAAAGAGTTGACTCTGGAAAAGCCTCTGATGCTGGGAGGGATTGGGGGCAGGAGAAGAAGGGGACGACAGAGGATGAGATGGCTGGATGGCATCACTGACTCGATGGATTCTTTACCAGCTGAACTACCAAAGAAGCCTCCTTTGGAAGGGTAGAGGCCTCATTTCAAGAAAATGCCAGTTAGCAGTCCAGGTCAAATCATATTTACATTGACCAATCTTCTTACCCTTTTCCAGTAATTTTTCACTTTCCTGCCTTTGCTTCAGCCCCCTCTCAGCCCTTTGTACTTCCGCATTCTTCCTCTCCACAAATTGGAGTGGAGCTCAGGTCTTTTCTTCAGTGGTGGTGGTGGTGGTGGTGGTGGTGGTGGTGGTTTAGTCAATAAGCCGTGTCTGAGTCTTCTGACCCCAGGGACTGCAGCCCACCAGGTTCCTCCGTCTATGGGATTTCACCGGCAAGAAGACTGGCGTGGGTTGCCACTTCCTTCTCTAGGGGATCTTCTCCTATGATAGTAATTACTACTTAAAGTCTGTTTTTACTCCTTTAATGAATGTCCAGCTTTGTTTATCTTTGACAATAGCCAATGCCATCTTCTTGATACATAAAACATTTGGCATGGAACAAGATGTATTTATTTGAGATCAGTAGAGAATTGCAATTCGGAATCTGCAGACGTGGCAAGCCACATGGAAGCCCCAGCACAGCAAGAGAAGGAGAACATTTTTATCAAGAGGAAAAGGCAGTTTGGAGGGCAATTGTAGAAAGGCACCCAGGGCTTTTCATATGCTGAGTAAAGAAAGGTCTTTCTTCCTGTTGTTGGGCTTGCTCTCACAGGGTGTGAGAGCTCCCCCTCCTGGTCTCTGGATTATATTTAACTGAGGCTTCAGTTTACTAATTATTTTTCACAGGAGAAAGCTTTCTACTTCTGGAAGTCATCTGCTCATGGAGACTGTTTAAGGAGCCTCAGAATCAGATCTCCAGTGAACTAGATATCTGGGGTCCTAAGTGCATCAGGCTGGTGGTGTGGAGTGAATTATGTCCCCACAATGCTTATGTTGACACCCTAAAAACCAGTACTTCAAGACTATGACTGTATTAAGTTAAAATGTGTTCCTTAGGGTGGGTGGGCCCTAATCTAAATGACTGATGTCCTTACAGGAAGAGAAAGTTTGAATACACAGACACCAGGGATGCTCATGCACAAAAGAAGGATCATGAGAAAACAGAGCAAGAAGGCACCCATTTACAAACTAAGGAGAGAGACCTCAGAAAAGAAAAATCCTGCTGACACCTTGACTTTGCACTTCTAACCTCCAGAACTGGAAGTAATTTCTGTCATTTAAGCCACCTAGTCTTGCGGTATTTTGTTATGGTAGCCCTAGTCAACAAATACAACTGGGAAGCGAGTGTGTGTGTTGGTGCTAGGAAACGTAACTAGGATCTATGTTCTCTCCTAGTATGTTCTAAGGCTGACTTCTGCTGATATCTTTTCTTATATCTCCTGGTGGTACACCAAGGAAGGGTAAGGTAATGGTAATGTTCTTTTTGGAAACGTTTGTGTACCTATTGGACTTATATGTTTGTGTACCTATCGGACATACACTGTTGAAATTGTAGGGGGAGTGTGTAATTTCCTCGGTTCTGTCTTGCTGCAGCAAAAATTTGAAGCAATGAACAGACCAGTATTACATCTCTGTGATACAGATCCGTTTTTTTTTGGCAAGTGAAAGAAAATACATCTTCGAGGCATAAGGCATGAGGGCGGGTTGACCCAAAATATGTGAAGAGAAGAGACACCCCCAGCTCAATTTTGGCTCCTCTGTTTATGTGTTTTTTCTCCTCCCCCTGAGACTGCCCTATGTAAACTGGGCTAGCCAGGAGGGCTGTTTGTTTTACCTGAGGTCCTCACTCCAGTCCTCAGATCTTCCTTTGCTCTATATTCGGGGGCTTTTCCCTTCTTTGTCTTTTAGCCACCGCCGTTTTAGACTCCTTTTTCCTATTCTAACTACCTAACAAAATGATACTTTGAAAATACTTAACAAGGTTGGAAAGTATCTAGGAGGAATCCATCAGAGTAGGAATCATGCCAAGCTTTATGAGCCTCGCTGAAAGAATTTCAAAGACTTGATGGGGATTTCTGACATAAAGATTATAATATCAGCGCGCGCGTGTGTGTGTTATTCGCTCCATCTTCTCCAACTCTTTGTGACCTCAAGAACTGTAGCTCTCTAGGCTTCTCTGTCCGTGGAATTCTCCAGGAAAGACTACTGGAGTGGGTAGCCATTCCCTTCTCCAGGTATATTCTAGACCCAGGGATTGAACCCGGGTCTCCCACATTGCAGGTAGATTCTTTACCATCTGAGTTATAGGGAGCTAAAACTTGAGCTGAAGGGAGACTACTCTTTATAGAGATTTTAGCCTATTCTGGTATTATAATAGATTATCTTATCTTCTGCCTGGCATGCTGCGATTCATGGGGTCACAAAGAGTCGGACATGACTGAGCGACTGAACTAACTATCTTATCTTCTGAGTTTGGGGATTCAGAATGATATGGATGATATTTCTGATCCATGAAATGTCATGAATATATCTTGTATAGTTCTTTAAGTACTTTACATGTAAAATGAGTTTTTTGAAAATTTATAGAGTATATTAAAGAAATCCTCAGACTGATGAAAATAAAATCCATGCCTTTTTTTTTAAGCAAAACTTCAAGACAGGAAAAGTTTCAATTTGACCAGAACATTTACAAACTATTATTCAAGTGTATTATTCAAGTTCAGTGCTAAACAATCTAGGTAATGAGGAAATCTGTTCGTAAATTCTAAAAATAGCTCTTGAAGTGGCGGTTTCAGTTATATTCGACTCTGCAACTCCATGGACTGTAGCCTACCAGGCTCCTCTGTCCAGGCCAGAATACTGGAGGGGGTTGCCATGCTCTCCTCCAGGAGATCTTCCTAACCCATGGATTGAACCCAGGTCTCCCACATTGCAGGTGGATTCTTTACCATATGAGCCACCAGGGAAGGCCATGATAATTATAAAGAAGGCAGAATAAAATCAGGTAAAATTCTTTTCATCAATACTTCAACATTGTTTGAGCCAAGTTGTCCCTGTCATTTCAGGTTATTCCTTGCAGCATTTGGTTGCGTGTTTTTTGTTTTTCTTTAATCTAGAATGTTTTCTCAGTCTTTGTATTTCATGCCATTGACATTTATAAAGAATACAGGTCAGTTTCTTATAAAATGTTCTTCTGTTTAAGTTTGATGTCTCATGAAAAAAATTCACTTTTAGCAAGAATATGGCCGAACAGACGTTTTATCAGAGCTTTGTACCAGGAGGCATCTGATGCTGATTTGCCTTTTTTTTGGTGATGTTAACTTCAACTATTTGATTAAGATGGTGTTTGTAAAACAGGTATTTTTCCTCCTATCATTCATAAATATCTTTTGTGGAAATATTCATTGCTGTTGCTGTTTAGTCACTAAGTCGTGTCCAACTCTTTTGCAACCACGTGGTCTGTAGCCCACCAGGCTCCTCTCTCCGTGGGATTTCCCAGACAGGAATATTGGAGTGGGTTTCCATTTCCTACTCAGACACTACATAAATAGCGGTTAGTCAAACTTAACCCACTAGTTTTAGTATCTGTTGCCTTGTATCAATTATGATGATGATGATAATAGTTGCTAACAGGGATTTTCTAATTTTCTGACTCCTTTTCCACTTTTCAGTTGGTTTGCAATGGTAAGGAAGAGCTTTCTCTTTAGCCCATTTATTTATTCATCAGCTCATTTGTATCAGTATGGACTGAAAGATTCTTATTTTTTCCAGTGGGACATAATTTATTACTCTTGTTATTCATTTTGATATATCATCTCAGATGTGGTCAGTATCAGCCCTTTCCACCTGACTTCTCTGTCAGATCAGCATGTTTATCTCATTCATTGAATCTATCTTTATTTTCTGGCACTAAATAAATGTTTCAGGCTCATCTTGTATTTTCTCTTGCTCCAGCTTTCACAGTTAGTGAAGAAAGAAGCAAATGACCATTAAAAATCTTTTTAAAGCAATTCTATTGTTTGTATGGATTCAGTGCTTAGACTTTTGGTAAATGATCTCTGCTTGGATTCCATTCAGCAAATGGCATTAGTCTTAATCAGTAATTGCCTCTTATTCAAGAGTAACGGTTATTAATCATGACACAGGGAGGTCTTCCTAAACATGATACCTTAGACAGAAAGATTAAGGATATGAATAAAAGCTTTAAAGCTTCTGTATTAAAATAGTTTACCTTAAATGCATGTAAAAGTTAGAAGCGATCTGGGAAAAAAAATACTTTCGATATTTGACAGACAAGGTCGATACCTTTAATATATAAGCATGTTTAAAGCAATAAGATATAAATGAGAAGGCATTAACTCTTCCATTTCTATACAGTATTCTCTCAATCTAATTGCAGCCCACGTTAGGGCTTCACCAAGATGTTTCCTGCTGCAGTGCATGAGGCTCCTGTATCAAGCCATCTCAGAGACTTTTAATTAGTGAAGAAGAAAATGGGGGAAGGTAGCGGGAAGAGCCAAGGGACTCCACAAGGTGGAAATCTTCAGGTGGTTATTAAGAAGTGGGATGAATAAAACATACATTGATAGAGCTGAGAAAAGGAACACTATCCAAGCTTGGGTGGACCAAATGGACCCCCTGATGGTCTCGAAACATTAAAATGCCCCAACAAGTCTGCTCTATTTAGCTCAGTTTGGAAGAACTTTTTAAAAGCTAGAAAGCAAAGAATTGAATGGGAAACCTGACTTAGCATGGCCTGGGGCGATCAATAGTCAGGCAGACAAATCAACACGAAAATTTGACAAAGCAGGGTCCTTCCTTAGGCTGGAGACCCAAAATCTAATGCACGGGAGTGGGTAAAACAGCCTGGGGATGAGGGAGCCCATTTGTTTAATTTGGCTTTTGTTTCCCTTGCCTGAGGAGAAGTATCTGGAAAGGTATTGCTGAGACTGATGTCAAAGAGTGCACCGCTTATGTTTTTCTCTGTGACTTTAATTGTTTTAGGCCTGACATTCAAGTCTTTAATCTGGAACCCCATTCTTTAGTTTTAATGGTAGTTTGGTTACTTAGGCACAGTTGATTCAATCATCACCTATTAGTGATTTAAACTCAATTTCCAGCCCCTCTCATTTAAGAAGTCAGTGTTAGTCACTCAGTCATGTCCAACTCTCTTTGACCCCATGGATTGTAGCCCACCAGGCTCCTCTGTTCTTGGAATTCTCCAGGCAAGACTACTGGAGTGGGTTGCTATTCCCTTCTCCAGAGAAGAAGTCAGGAGTGGGGCTAAAAGTTTCAATCCTCTAATCAAGTCTTCCTCTTTCTGGAAACTAGGTCCCATCTTAAACCTATCTAGCCCACCACTCTCATTCCCCAACAATCACTTTCGCGTACGGAAGACACTACTATCATGCTGGAGATTGCCAGGATTTTAAGAACTCTGTTCCTGGATGCAGGAACAAAGACGAAATGAATTTTTTTATTATACCATTGCTATCCTAATGAATATGCTGTGGTCTGCCATGAAAGTTTTTGGCATTTTTTTAGATATAATTTTATTTATTTATTTTTGGCTGTGCTGGGTCTTCGTTGCTTTTTGCTCTGGCTTTCTCTAGTTGTGATGAGTGAAGGCTACTCTTTATTGTGGTGCTCGGGCTTCTCATTGCAGTGGTTTCTCTTATTGTAGAGAACCGGCTTTAGGTGCACGGGCTTCAGTAGTTGCAGCACTCAAGTCAGTAGTTAAGGCACATGGGCTTAGGTGCTCCTTGTGTGTGAATCTTCCTGAACCAGGGATCGAAGCCGTGTTCCCTGAACCAGCAAGCAGATTCATATCCACTGTGCCACCATTTTTGTTTTTTAATTTTTATTTTATATTAGAGTTGATTTTATCTTTTTTATTTTTTAAATTCAAGAATATAAACACATTTATTAAGTGCCAGATAAAAATAACAATCACCTAAATAACTACTTAATTTCAATCAGTGTCAGAATACTCAATAGCAGCACCAGACATAAGAACTCAATTGTGACTCCATGGAATGTAGCCCGCTAGGCTCCTCTGTCTATGGGATTTCCAGGCAAGAAGACTGGAGTGGGTTGCCATTTCCTTCTCCAGGTGATTTTATATTTTATATTGATAGTTGATTAACAATGTTGTGTTAGTTTTAGGTGTACAGCAAAATGAATCAGTTATACATATACAAGTATCCTTTTTCAAATCTTTTCCCTTTTAAGTTATACAGAATATTGAGCAGGGTTCCCTACGTTGTATAGTGGGCCATTATGGCTTTGATTTGCATTACCCTAATGACTAGTGAAGAGGAACTAAAAAGCCTCTTGGTGAAAGTGAAAGTGGAGAGTGAAAAAGTTGACTTAAAGCTCAACATTCAGAAAATGAAGATCATGGCATCTGGTTCCATCACTTCATGGGAAATAGATGGGGAAACAGTGGAAACAGTGTCAAACTTTATTTTTGGGGGGGGCTCCAAAATCACTGCAGATGGTGACTGCAGTCATGAAATTAAAAGACGCTTACTCCTTGGAAGAAAACTTATGACCAACCTAGATAGCATATTGAAAAGCAGAAACATTACTTTGCCAACAAAGGTCCATCTAGTCAAGGCTATGGTTTTTCCTGTGGTCATGTATGGATGTGAGAGTTGGACTGTGAAGAAGGCTGAGTGCCGAAGAATGGATGCTTTTGAACTGTGGTGTTGGAGAAGACTCTTGAGAGTCCCTTGGACTGCAAGGAGATCCAACCAGTCCATTCTGAAGGAGATCAACCCTGGGATTTCTTTGGAAGGAATGATGCTAAAGCTGAAACTCCAGTACTTTGGCCACCTCATGCGAAGAGTTGACTCATTGGAAAAGACTTTGATGGTGGGAGGGATTGGGGGCAGGAGGAGAAGGGGACAACCCAGGATGAGATGGCTGGATGGCATCACTGACTCGATGGATGTGAGTCTGAGTGAACTCTGGGAGTTGGTGATGGACAGGGAGGCCTGGCATGCTGCAATTCACAACTGAGCAACTGAACTGGACTGAATGACTAGTGATGTTAAGTATTTTTTCGTGTACTTATTGAGTGCATGCTCAGTCATTAAGTCATGTCCGACTCTTTGCAACTCCATGGACTTAGCCCACCAGGCTCCTCTGTCCATGGAATTTTTCCAGGCAAGAATACTGAAGTGGGTTGCCTTTTCCTACTCCAAGGATTCCTGACCCAAGGATCAGACCAGGTCTCTTGCATCTCCTGCATTGGCAAGTAGATTCTTTAGCAGTAGCACCACCTGGGAAACCTGTGCATCTTCTTTACAGAAAAGTCTACTCCAGTCCTTTGCTAATTTTTTTTTCTGCTGTCATTGAATTATAGCTCTTTATATGTACTCTGGATATTAATTCCTTATCAGATACATGATTCACGAATACTTCTCCTATTCTGTACATTGCCTTTTCACTCCCCTGATAGTGTCGTTTGATCAACAAAGTTTTTAATTTGATGAGTAAATAAAATTCATCTTTTTTTTCCTTTGGTGTTACCTACAAAAAAATCATGGCCAAATCCACTGTCATGAAGATTCCCCCCATGTTTTCTTCTATGAATGCTAGTTTTAGGTCTTTCATTTAGGTATATAATTCATTTTGAGCTAATTATTGTATATGGCAAAAAGTAAAGGTTTAATTACATTCTTTTGCATTTATTGAAAAGCCTGTCCTTCCCCCAATGAATTGTCTTGGCAACCATGTCAAAAATCATTCGCTCTTGTATGTGAGGGTTAACTTTCATTCTCTTGGACAAACTTTTAAAAAGTTTTTAATCCTTTATATCATTATTACCTATAAAACACAACTTAAGTGAAAATCTTTTTGTATTAACAGTAACTTTGCTGAAACGACAGCAAGAAACTTAATTTTAGAGAAAAAACATAACTTTTAATGCTATACATGTCTTCAACATGTTAGTCAAATATGGCTGCTACACAACAAAACCCAGAAACAAGCAATATTAATTCAATTCAGTAGTCTGATATATAGCTAGCTTTCATTTAAAAACCATAGCTTTACATATCACGTGTGGAAAATTGTTAATTCATAATCTTCCTACTCCCCTTGAAGACGGCAAGTTAAAATTTTAAATAACCTCCTGCTCATTCTACTTCTGTAATTCAGCTTGCCCCTTGCAAAGTCTAGATCACGTAGGTCACCTAGTCTCAGAAAGTTGGACTTACAATACTAGGAACTGGAGCTAATCTCACTCATCCTTGTCTGCTCTTCCCAATTGTCCAGCCCCTGCAAACCTGCTTAATCACGCCTGTCTGTGGAAAGGTCAGGCATCCCCCTCCCCATCTTGACCACTGTACCCGGGTATGCAAAACCCCTTAGTTTAAACCAGCCTATTAGCAGCTAGTGATGCCCACTATAGTTTGTGTATAAAAACTCTGTAATCCCTTTGTTCAGGGCTCAGAGCTTGGAGTATTAACTTCTCTGGGCCCGCCAGCGTAATAAACCTGAGTTCTCCAACTCTCTGACTGTGGTGCTTGGTTTCTTAATTACTGGTTTCTGCAGCACCCTTATCAAATGATCAGCATGTTTACAACTATCACTAACTTGTCAGAACAAGGTTAAACAGTCTGCAGATTCTTTGAATTGAGTCCTCAATTTTCTAAAAGCAAACATTCAAAGAAATACATCCCTCTCCCTCACTCCACGACATGGAACATTGCTAGAGAGTTCTAGAAGAGACATTCTCTGACATTGTCGTTAGTATTCTAGAAGTTTCAAATGGTAAAGCGCAGCATCTGACTCTGTGAAAACTCCAAACGTGGCATTTCCATTATGATATTATGCCACTAGGCAATGCTTCTATTCTGTCAGCTGTTTTCATCTTCCATACTTTCGTTTGTATGCCAGGGCCCCTGAGTGCTACTAAGGCGCTATACCTGGCCCTGGGCAGAGCAGTTGCCCAACACCCAGAAAGACGGACCTGAGCACTAGTTACAACCTTTTCGCCGCGGCCTTCCCACCAGAGGGCGCCCGAGCCTCGCCCGCCGGTCCGCGGCACCTCGGAGCGCGCCGTGGCCACTGCGCAGGCGTAGGTCCACCTCCTGGCGCGACTCCGCCTCCTCACTCGGCCCCGCCCACGCCCCGCCCCCTGGGGCCGCGCGGCGGCGACGGAAGCATGGAGGGCGAGAGCACGTCGGCGGTGCTGTCTGGATTTGTGCTCGGCGCGCTCGCCTTCCAGCACCTCAACACCGACTCGGACACGGTGAGCCGAGGGCGGGGGCGGGATCCGGCGTCGCCTCGGAGGGCCCCCCCCCTTCCCCCTGCGCTTGGGCGACCTCCGGGCCGCCGCTGCTCGGGTCCCGCCCGTGGGCTCCCCGCCGCCGACGCCCAGGCTCTCTGCCGTCGGAGCTGCCTTCTCTCGCTCCTGGGAGGTCTTAGAGATTTCTTCTCCAGGTTCAGCTCCCCTCTAGCAACCAGTGTTTGCGTTTCCGTGCCCCGCACGCCCCCGTGTCTCTCGGCAGTCCCCCTTTTCTGGTCGAACTCGGCCGTGAAGGAATAGAAAGTTCACACAGCGTTCCCGCCGCGGCTCGGAACGTTGCGGGTTAACTTGCTCCTTGCTCCCGACCGTGGTTTTCGCAGACAACTCGGTGTTTCCCTTGCGGAGCCGCAGGTGGGCACCTTTGCTCAAATGGATGGCTTGTAAAGGAAAGATGGATGATGCCACCGGTGGCTATTTTGGCGTCAGTCTTAGTACGCGGAGATGTATATCGGGTATCTGACTTGTTTGCGTTGGTGTCAAATATATTAAGCTATGGCCTCAGCTTTCGCTTATAAACATTTAAGTATAACCTCCAATATTAAATATTTAAATGCTGACTTCACACTCTGCCTAGGTTCAAAACCTCTAGATAAAGTTAAGTAGTGAAGTAGGTTTTTTTAAATATAGCCTATTTTTAACTTTTATATTTATGAAACTAACTGCTACTAAGTCACTTCAGTCGTGTCCGACTCTGCCACCCCATGGACGGCAGCCCACCAGGCTCCCCCATCCCTGGGATTCTCCAGGCAGGAACACTGGAGTGGGTTGCCATTTCCTTCTCCAATTATGAAACTAAAAACCACTGTAAAACTTTGAGCCCGAGAAATAGTGTCATAAAGAGTAAGTGTTTTGTGTTAGTCGTTCAGTGGTGTCCGACTCTTTGCGACCCTATGGGCTGTATAGCATGCCAGGCTCCTCTGTCCTTGGTATTCTCCAGGCAAGAATACTGGAGTGGGTTGCCATTCCTTTCTCCAGGGGATCTTCCTGACCCAGGAATCGAACCTAGGCCTCCTGCATGGCAGGCAGATTCTTGGCCGTCTGAGCCACCAGGGAAGTGCTTAGTAACTTGCTAATAGGGTTTAGAGAATATTGTACTGTTCAGAGCTTTGTGATTTCTGCTAAATTTTGTGCCTTTCATTTTGTAATAAAGGCTTGTCTTTTCCAAAATAGTTTTTTGGCGCAATCCTAATAATCACTTCATGGCAGATACATGGGGAAACAGCGGAAACAGTGTCAGACTTTACTTTTGTGGGCTCCAAAATCACTGCAGATGGTGACTGCAGCCATGAAATTAAAAGACACTTACTCCTTGGAAGAAAAGTTATGACCAACCTAGACAGCGTATTGAAAAGCAGAGACATTACTTTGCCAACAAAGGTCCGTCTAGTCAAGACTATGGTTTTTCCAGTGGTCATGTATGGATGTGAGAGTTGGACTGTGAAGAAAGCTGAGCACTGAAGAATTGAACTGTGGTGTTGGAGAAGACTCTTGAGAATCCCTTAGACTGCAAAGAGATCCAACTAGTCCATTCTAAAGAAGATCAGTCCTGGGTGTTCATTGGCAGGATTGATGCTGAAGCTGAAACTCCAGTACTTTGGCCACCTTATGTGAAGAGTTGACTCATTGGAAAAGACTCTGATGCTGGGAGGGATTGGGGGCAGGAGGAGAAGAGGACGACAGAGGATGAGCTGTCGCATCACCAACTCGATGGACATGAGTCTGAGTGAACTCTGGGAGTTGGTGATGGACAGGGAGGCCTGGCGTGCTGCGATTCATGGGGTCGCAAAGAGTCATACATGACTGAGCAACTTAACTAATAAGGTTGGAATGGATAGCTTTCATGTATGCAAATTTAAATTACATTGTAGCTTAACACCTAGCATAGAGCAAATACATGATGATTTAAAATACGTGTGTTGTGGAAATTATCTTCAAATATCTTAGTGTAAATATAAACAGAATGGGTCTAATCCTGTGTAGCTTAAAGGATTAGCACTTGCAAAGTACCGTACTGTTAGGGCTTTGCTTCTCAGATCTTTTTCCTAAAGCCTTTGAAAGGTGGTTTTCTGGGTAGTTGTATTGTCTTCTGTTGTCTCTTTTCCAGGGCTTTGTCTAGAACACTAGAGAGTAGATTGTGGATCGTTCTCCTTTGATTCTAATGAAGACTCACCTGGTGGAAACATTGTTTTGCGTTCTTTTAATGAATTTTTAAAAATAGTCTTAACTAATTATAAAGATTAAACATTCACTGTCAAGCACATTTTGTCTCTAAATGTACCAAGAGAAATAATTGAATTCTCTGAAATTCACAGAAGTCACTGCTGTTGTGGCAAAATGCCTACATCTTAAAAAGAACCAAGCTCCTCTTTTATAAAGCAGACTCTGATATTTATTTCCAATTCATGAGTTATGAGCACGGTTCTTAATCTAAAAAGCCCACCCTGTGTCATTTCATAGCGCAGAAGCCACCACTGACTCTCAGAAGCCTGTGCCATTGATGCCCCTGGTCATTTAGGATGGTCGGTTATTGGCACTGTTCCTTCTACCTATGATGATTTCCTTACAGATGGGTGGTGGGTTAGTTGCTAAGTTGTGTCCAGCTCTTTCGACCCCATGTACTGTCGCCCACCTGACTCCTCTGTCCATGGGATTTCCCAGGCAAGAAAACTGGAGCCAGTTGCCATTTTCCTTCTCCAGGGAATCTTCCCAACCCAGGGATCAAACCCGTGTCTCTGGCATTGGCAGGCAGACTCTTTGTAAGCTTTCCTTACAAATGGAGCTTCCCTGGTGGATCAGCCAGTAAAGAATCCACCTTCAATGTAGGAGATCTGGGTTCGATCCCTAGGTTGGGAAGATCTCCTGAAGAAGGAAACAGCTACCCACTTCAGTATCCTGTCCTGAAGAATTCAGACAGAGGAGCCTGGTGTGTTACAGTCCATGAGGTCGCAAAGCGTCAGATGCAGCTGGTCGGACACAGCTGAGCAACTTTCAGTTACAAACGGGAGTCTTCTTTTCTAAGGCTAACTGTGCTGCTCCTCCTTCCTAAACATTGTGCTCTCATTTCTGGCTTTAAGCCTTTTGTGCTTCCAAGAGTGCTAAAGTCACAGTGGTATTTACAGTCTCTTCTACTGGTGTTTTTAAAACTGGTCATGGTCCCTTATAAACCAAAGTGCCCCTGGTCTTTTGAGTATGCCCCTGTTGGTAGCACACACCCATGTGGTTAAAGTCTTGGGAAATACTGGTTAATTAAGTGACTGAATGGTAATCCTATTGGTGTTTTCCATATACTGCTTATTCTTATCCTCCTAGGAAGGTTTTCTCCTTGGGGAAGTGAAAGGTGAAGCCAAGAACAGCATCACTGATTCCCAGATGGATGATGTTGAAGTTATTTATACCATTGGTGAGTCACTTATTTCTGTGTCTCCTATTTTGATAGTTTATGCTGAAAGGGATCAGCATACTTTTAAGTTGTTAAGGAATAGATAAGAATTTTTAAAGGCAAATTTTAGAACAATATATCGCACTCATTTCTTAAAGATATGGCTATACCCTAAAGCAAGAAACAGTGTGAGACAGGAAGCAGATTAAGATTAGTGTCGGGAGACAAGGGTGAAACATAGTTCCTGCGTACATGTAAGTGGCAGGAAGATGGTCCAGCAAAAGAAGGAATAAGCAAGAGAGAAAAAGTAAAACAGGTTGGAGTAAAATGTAAAATGGTGCAGAAAATTTGGAAGATGAGAACTAAAAAAACTTACTGGTTAAATAACTGGAGTGTTAGTCACTCAGCCCTCTTTGAGACCCCATGGACTGTAGCCCACCAGACTCCTCTGTCCATGGGATTTCCCAGGCAAGAATACTGGAGTGGGTTGCCATTCCATTTTCCAGGGGATCTTCCTGACCCAGGGATTGAACTGAGATCCCCTGCACTGCAGGCAGATTCTGTACTCTCTGAGCCACCAGGGAAGCCCAAAGGTTGGGCCTTATCACCATTGCTGCTGCTGCTAAGTTGCTTCAGTCATGTCCGACTCTGTGCGACCCCATAGACAGCAGCCCACTAGGCTCCTCTGTCCCTGGGATTCTCCAGGCAAGAATACTGGAGTGGGTTGCCATTTCCTTGTCCAATGCATGAAAGTGAAAAGTGAAAGTGCGGTCGCTCAGTCGTGCCTGACTCTTAGCCGCCTCATGGACTGCAGCCCACCAGGCTCCTCCATCCTTGGGATTTTCCAGGCAAGAGTGCTGGAGTGGGGTGCCATTGCCATATCACCATTAGGTATTATCAAATCTTTCAGTCTTCACCAGTTTGATAAGTGAAAAAAGTACAACCTGCAGATATTTACCTGAAAGATTCTTCTACAGCAGTTTGGTGTTGGGTTTTCTCATATAGGTGAAGACTCACAAATTCTCCATAATCAAACTGATGTCTTTGATTTAAGTGACTAAGGAAATTTCAGGTAGTTTGGCTAGGATCTCCCCAAGGAGAAGACACGCCACAGGAACTGTCTGAGAGATTGGTGATGACTGTCACAGTGGTCCTGTAAATGCTCTCTGACAAACACAGAAAGATGGGGTGCCTAGAAGAGCTTGTATTGTCTTGTGTGATCATATGTGAGTCTTTCACTCTTTTCACTGTTCCCTACTGAGTCTTGAGGGATCTGAAAGTTTGGAATGATAGAGGAAACACCATATTCATCTTGATACTTCTTACATGAATTGCTTCCTATGTGATCTGTAATGATGTCTCATATGATAGAATTTAATGTTTGCACAGCATCTGCAACTACCAGAATTCAGATGTATTTAGATGTAGTATTTCTACAGACAGGAGAATAAAATTCACCTCTTAAGAGATGTTGAACATTTTTTCTCTAGTCTACAATTAACACTGACAAATCCTTTGTGAAACAACCAGTTGGAATAACAGATAATTCCTTTAACAGCTACTTTTATCAGTTGGGTAAAATTGGAGCATTACCATTTCAGAACTCAGTGAATATAGCAACTGTGACTTTGTCTTTTGTGTAGCCATTGTTAAACCTAGTTAGAAAGAATGTAGGATTTTAGTCACAAGTGAGGCTCTGGGTTGAAATTCTGGCTCCACCAGTGGCTTAGGTAAACTACTTAATCTCTCCGCCTGTTGCCTCATCTTTAAAATGGAAGGAATAATCACATCTATCATGTGGGTTTGTTGTCAGGATTAAATGAGATAACAGTAATGTAAATCCTGGCATGAAATGCTTGATATATGTTGTTCAAGTGATCATTAATGTAATCATAACTAAACATTCTTTTTTTTTCCCCAGACATTCAGAAATACATTTCATGCTATCAGCTTTTTAGGTGAGTAGTAAGAGCAAGTCAGAAATCCATTGTGAAAATTATTATCTGCAAGTGAATCTTTAACAAAGTATCTTAGTTACAAGTTATACATGGTGGTACAGATTAAAATAAAGAGCTTTTAAATACCTGAAAATTCACCTCTTCATTTTGGCCCTGTCTAATAGTTCTTTCTCTGTGTTTATCTGCTTCCTTCAGCTGGTCCTCACTGCCTCTCCCAGGCACCAGTTTGCCTTGAGGATTGCTCTTGCTTCTCCCCCCCATCACCTCATCACATACTATAAACTCAGTGACGTGTTCTCATACATCAGCAGCAGCCCTTTTTTCCTATCTTTTTATTCCGGTTTTGCCTCACTTCTGTTTTTTTAATGTTACTTTTTGTCTATTAACTGGTTAGGTTCTTTATCTAACCTGCTTCCTGTTGTTTTTCAAGGGTGGAAACCTACACTCTTAACCCTACAGATAGTAGTAGTACTCTTAGTCCTGATAGGCTGTGATATTGTTAAAAACTTTTCATTGAGGTTTATAATACATAGAAAAGTACACAAATCAATGAACTTCTATAAAGTAAGCCACTATAATCATAAAACAATATGGTGTGGTTTTGGTGAAATAGCTTTATGGTTTATGTAAACGGTATGTGAATGTCTTAGAGTCACACTGTATGCACCATTTCCGAGGTTGTGTGAGAGTTGCGGTGGAGCAGAGTGTTAAGGTGAGAAACACCGCTGGAGGCTTAGTGTGGTCTTAAACTGCTGTACTGGAAAGGGGCACAGCTCCCCTGTGTTGCCTAATATACAATGGGTATGAGAAAATACCTTTTGAATGAGGGATTCTTGGTGGAGATTCATAAAGAGTACTTTCTTGAGGAACTCTGGGGCAGGAATAGATTAAGGAGGGAGAATGAAAAAAACAATAAGTGATTCAGTATCTCCTGGCAACCACTTGGCTTAATTAGACCAGCTTTTAAGAGTCTTAGAGCTGAGGACGCGGTCTGATCCAGTGATAAGGAACCCATGCCTCAGCCTTTTAGGTTTACAGAATTGTGGGGCAGGGGACGGAATAACCAACAGGTTAGCAGCAGAGCAAAACTAGAAGGATCCAGATTTCTTAAGTTCTAATCCTACAGCATGCTGTACTGTTTCTCTCTTGTTTTAAATGATACAGGTACACGTGTTAAACAGTCTTTCAATACCATACTTCATGGAATCCGAGCTGGATAAGCCTCAGCACTCAGTTTTGTGTTCTAATATGCAGGGTGGCAAACTGTGGCCCCATGACCTGTTTTTATGTGGCCCTCCATAAATAACATATTTTTTAAGAGTTAAAATGATGGACAAATGTGTAACAGAGACTGTTCTGCAAAGCCTAAGGTATCTACTTTTCTGGCCTTTTTACAGCACAGGTTTATCAACACTGCTCTGATACATTGTTTTTGAATGTTTTCTACTGAAATTACTGATCCTCTTACCTCAGAAATCTGGAAAACAGCCCATTGAAGCCTGAAACTGAAAGTCACTTAAAAAAAAATTAAGCAGTCTAACTTGAATTCTGCTGCACAGTGTATTTCTGCTTTTAAAAATGCCCCCTTTCCCAAAAGCTTCACGTAAATTAGTGCTGGCACAGAAGATGTACACTGTTTTCCTGCTGTTTGTTTTACACTCTGGTATGTTGCTTTGTTTCCCAGTTTGAGACGCTCAGAAGTGGATCATCCTAGAGAAAACACAGGAATAAACTCTTGTATTTAGATTTTTCATGTTGGAATGAATAGGTGAGATGGAAGAGCCTGTTCAGTGAGTTGAACTGTTTCCCTTTAGAGGTAGAACACTTTATTTTGTCTGTTTTGTAAGTTGAAAAAGTATATTGCCTATTAGGATATATTTTTTCACTTTTACGTAGCTGAATTTTTTCAGTGTGCAGATTAGAGTTACCAGTAAAAGCCTATTACAGTGAATTGTATTTGTCAGGAATTTGGCATAACAGATATCTCATCATCGAAAAGAATATTGTTGATCTTAGAATGGAAGTTAAAAAGGAGGAAAATATTTCCCAGCCCTGGAGGGGAAAGAAAGCTGGAAGTCAGTGCTTTAGAATCTTGTAGAAATACTTTTCACTTCTCCCTACATTTCCTATCTATATTTAACATTCCAGCTACAGAACAGATCACTAAACTAATACCTATCCCCTCCCCGACCCCCCCAAAAATCAACCAACTCCTAAAGCACTTCTGTTAATTTAAGTATAGCTTTTGGAATTAGCAATGAATAAATTGTTTTCTTTTTGATTTGCTTCATTACACATTCTTTTGTATGTGTCATTATTGTAAAAAAAAGTTTAGTATGTAAATTGTGAACTAGCTATGTGAACTTACAAATACCTGTATTTAATGGATAGTTTGTTTTGTTTTAGGTTAAAAAAAATGTGGTGCCCATACTTACCCCTTGAAGTTTCTCCATTCCTTTTCCTTTTTAATTGCTTACGGACCACATATTTCTACCACTTTTTAAGTCTGTTCATTTGAGAGCTTTCTCTCCTATTTATTTTAGAACTTCATCTAACAGGTAAGTAAGTCTATGAATGTTGGGTTGTCGGGCTAGGAGTAACTGAAGTTAAAAGTGCCAACAAAATCATCATATTTTTAGTTTATTTCAAACGCCTTTAATTTTGTCTTTTATAGCTTTTATAATTCTTCTGGTGAAGTAAATGAGCAGGCGCTGAAGAAAATATTATCAAATGTCAAGAAGGTATTCCCTGATTTACCCTTTCTCTTTTTGTATTATATGTATTATTGTAAGCTCCTGAAAATGTGTAGTACTTTGACAGAACTTTCAAGCAGCATTTGTCTTCACAAAGTCTATAAAGCAGGTGAGGAAAGACTTGTTCTTTGCAGAAATTCAGAGGGGTTTCTCTGAAAGCAAGGCTAGTCACTAAGAGTCTTCATCTTGCTCTCTCCTTCTCCTGGCTGTTCTGGCTTACGTAGTGTCTCCCTTTTCTCCATCCCCACCATGCCCCTTCCCACACCGCTTATCACTAGGGACTCACGCCACTGCCGTCCTTTCCCATAGCTACAGTTAGTTTCTGCTATTGCAGGGATGGTTTCCCACACAGCACCCCATCTGGATCCTCCCCAGCCTGCTTGGTGTTCAGTTAAAACTTGTTGAATGATCAAAAAACATTTTTGTCCAAAGACAACATTTTTTCCTGGTACTTATTTCGCCTTAAAACTTCTTCATCTCTTAGTCGAGAATAAAAGTAGATTTAGTAAAAGAAGTTTCTTTCAAAAAGCATCGCTTGTTGAAAGTGTTTGAGCTTTTCCTCCAGTTTTATTTGGGTATTTAAAAATGTGCTTGGAAATAGCTAGGACATGGAGGAACCCTAGATGTCCATCGACAGATGAATGGATAGCGCAGCTATGGTACATGTATACAATGCAGTATTATTCAGCCATGAAAAGGAACGCATTTGAGTCCGTTCTAATGAGGTGGATGAACCTAGAGCCTATGATACAGAATGAAGTAAGTCAGAAAGAGAAAAACAGATATCGTATATTAATGCATGTATATGGAATCTAGAAAGATGGTACAGATGAACCTATTTGCAGGGCTGCAGTGGAGACGCAGACACAGAGAACAGACTTATGGACACGGAGGGGAGGGGAGGGGAGGAAAGAGAGGGTAGGATGAATGGAGATAGTCACATGGAAACATACACTACCATATTGAAAATAGATAGCCAGTGGGAATTTGCTGTATGACTCAGCAAACTCATACCTGGGCTCTGTAACAACCTAGAGGGGTGGATGGGGTGGGATGGGGTGGGAGGGAGGTTTCAGAGAGAAGGGATATATGTATAACTGTGGCTGACTCATGTTGATGTATGGCAGAAAACAGCACAACATTGTAAACCAATTATCCTTCAATTAAAAGTAAATTTTAAAAAATGTACTTGTAAAAATGTTTTAGTTTTTAAGTAAAAGTAATTTTAATTTTCTCAATTTAAACACTCAAACATTAAAATTAGTTGCTGAAACTGTCAGAGATCTCCAAAGTGGTGTTTTTCTCTTTTAGTACTGTTTCCAGTAAATGAGAATTTTTCCAGTTTGAAGAAAAAGGTTTAGTGATACTAACAACACATTTGTTTAGCATGTTATAATTTACAAAACCCTTCCATATGATCTTAATCTTGCAACGAAATCTGTGATAACATGCCTGTTGTATAAATGTCAATTAAAAGCTATTTGCTTCAGTTTACTTCCTTAGCAAACCAAGGATCCAGACAGGAAGTTAATTGGTTTTCATTGACATTTTCTTCATTTAAATTTTGACTAAAGATTAAGATTTAAGATATAAAATGCCATAAGAGAACTAGAGGAAGTTAAGAATTTTTCCTTTAATCCATATTGAATAAAATTGTAGCGCTGTTAACTGAATGGGAACTAATAACTGCAAGTCAGTTTGCACACTATGTATAAGGTTAAAGCATATTCTTAAGTGTATGTTTTGATTATTTAGGCCCCAAATCTTGCTGAATATTAAGCCATTTTTAAGATTGTCAGTTTCATTACTTAATTATGACAGTAAGACACATAATAATTGTAACCATGAAGGTATACACCTGATATATCATTTCTTTCAGGATGTGGTTGGTTGGTACAAATTGCGACGTCATTCAGACCAGATCATGACATTTAGAGAGAGACTGCTTCACAGAAACTTACAGCAGCATCTTTCAAGCCAGGAACTTGTTTTTCTGTTATTAACACCAAGTATAATAACAGAAAGCTGCTCTACTCATCGACTGGAGCACGCCTTATATAAGCCTCAGAAAGGGTAAATGTGGGCCAGTTACTGGCTGTTTTCAGATAACAGAAAAATGCGCTCAATATTTTCATTGTACTTTTTATGGCTTACTGTTTTCGTATATTGGCATTAGGTTGTCACAATGATTCTTTTTGGTCTGTTTTAACATTAGTTCTTCATAGATAGGAAAATGAAGGTCGGATGAGGAAATTAGAAGTCCAGTATGGCAACCCACACCAGTATTCTTGTCTGCAGAATCCCATGGACAGAGGAGCCTGGTGGACTACAGTCCCTGGGGTCACAAGAGCTGGACACGACTTAGCAACTAAACAACAGTGGAATGATGACTTGAGTTTCTGACACTGAGAATTTGCTGTTGTTTGCCATAAGGTGGAAAAAATACGCATGCTTTAGGTATCAGTTGCTAACGAATATAATGTAGAACTGAAGCCTGTGTACCTGAGCAGCTTTTCTCTTGACCTCTGCCAGGAAACAAAGTGTTTCTTGTTGATCCACCAAAATGAGTTAATAGGACTCTCCACAGGAAATATAGACAGCATTTTCATAGAGTATGAAAATGAAGTTCACAGAGTACCAGTGAAGAGTAATTCATGAAAGATAGGATGAATCGCAGTGGTAATACCTTATTTTCACATGTGGTGATCTGTTAAAATAGCCATTAAAGTATTTTTTTCACACAATAATCTTACACTATGCACATTCACAATTTTTAAAAGCTATTTGTCTCAAATCAATAAATTTTTTCTTGCGTAAGTAGTAAGGGATGGGGTTTGTTTTTTAATCTTGTAGGAAAAGGTAGTCTATACTAATAACTAGATGCTAGTTTTTCACTTTATTTTTAATTTATTTTTAAAATTTTTATTTCTTCAGACTTTTTCACAGGATACCTTTAGTGGTGGCCAATCTGGGCATGTCCGAACAGCTGGGTTATAAAACTACATCTGGTTCCTGTACATCTGCTGGTTTCAGTCGAGCAGTAAAAACACACAGGTGAGATTCCCCAACTGCTTTCCCACTAAACTTAACTCCTACTCATTTTTTGAAGTTAATTTTTTATTACACAAGAGAATAAAAGTGAAAGGAAAACTGACTAATGGCCACATTACTCAAGCTTACTTAAGTAAACGATTTAACTTCTCTGTATTTCCTTCCAGCATCTGTCCATTTGTCAAATACAAAAGGGGGTGGTAGTGTACAGCCTACATATTGTGACATATTTACTCTTAGAATAAGGAGCTAGCCCCAAAACAATAATTTTCTAAGGCAGCAGTTCAGATTATAAAGGTGAAAAATTAGATTGTATATTAAACTTAAAAAATGAGGCTTTAGTCAAGACTCACACTGTTGACTGTGGAGCTGTAAGTTTTGTGAGCAGTAAGGGAATAATGAATGGCAGGAATCACAACACTGGTACTGTAGGGTACTTACTAAATGTAAATTTTATGAGACTAATGAACTCGATTTTATTTATCTTTGTGTTCCCACAGTGCTTAAACAGTGCCTTATTGAAATTGAATACCATGTTTCATTGATTTTAAGACACAAAGTTTTATATTTATCTCAGTTGGGAGTTTTATAAAACATGCCTTAGAATTTTCTTTTATATATATGTAATGTTGCTTTTTTCAATCAATGATGACTTGAACTTAGTAAGATAACTGACGGATGGCGTTGCCAAGACAGATCCGTCCTCTACCCATCTCCTTCAGTCTTTCTCTGCTTTCACTTAACCTCTCCTTTGAGTCCTGGAAATAGTATTTAGGAGGCTAAAAAGTTTGCTGAGGTGAAGATAGATGAACTAGGTTTTCTGGTTGGTTTTGCTGTATACAAATAGGTTAACAAAATTGTGGTCCCTGCAAAACCAATAAAAACAATCTTCTATTGTTCCTCAACTACAAAGAAGTTTTTTCATTGTATTATTAAAATGAATTCTGTATATTTGCCTGGAAGAAATGGTAATTTTTTTATAGCTCTGAATTTTTTAAAGAAGATGGATCTTTAAAGGAGGTGCAGAAGATAAATGAAATGTATAGTTCTTTACAAGATGAGTTAAAGGTAAGTTAAACATTTAAAAATCTCTTATAGAACAGACTTGTGGACACAGCGGGGGAAGGAGAGGGTGGGATGAATGGACAAAGTAGCACTCAAACACACACATTACCATGCAAAACAGATAGCCAGCAGGAAGTCCCTATGCAAGGGGGCTCAACCCAGTGCTTGGGACAACCTAGAGGGTCGGATGGGGGTGGAGAGGTGGGAGGGAGATTCAAGGGGGAAGGGACATGCACATACCTATGGCTGATGAAACCAACACAACATTGTAAAGCAGTTAATTATCCTCCAGTTAAAACATTTTAAAAATCTCTTACAGAGTTCATGTCACATTGATCACTGAATATATACTCAGAGGACAGCTTCATAGTTGACTAGACATAAGTTTTTGTATTAGTTTAGCTTCATTAATGAAGACCTCCATCTCAGTGATCGACAGAAATAAAAGTTCAGTCTGATTCACATTGTGTCTAGGCTGCATCTCTGCTTCTGTTCTAAACGTCATCTTCATTCTGGGGTCTAGCCCTTATGTGGGACATGTTCATCTCACGACAAAGGGAAAAGAGCAGTAAAGCTGGTGGGAATTCACAGCAGCGGTTAGAACTTCTGCTCAGAGCTGGCATGTCACCTACCTCCTCTCACATTTTACTGGCCAGAGGCTGCCATGGTAGTAGGCAGGGATATATGACCCTTTCACAGGATAAAAAGGGAAGCAAATTGCCACAGTACTGATCTGTCTCACTGTGTCCACTCAGGTCCCTTGAGAAGTAGACACCAACATGGGCATTCAGACGTGCAAGTGGCTTGTTAGGCCTTTGAAGAATACAGGGGAGAGCCCAAGAGTGGCGGGGAGACTTGCCATGTTAAGTCTGACACCTGAGAGAGGAAACAGGGGAAGGGGGATGAGGAGGGTAGGAAGAGCTGTGGACTCCATAGCCAGAAAAACTTCAGCCAGGTGATGCAGAGTCTGAGCGAAGGTGTCCTATAGAAATAGACTCATACCCTCACTGTGCTCAGTCATTGGCTAAGAGAGGCCCAGGGGGAGCATGACCTAAGCGCACACCAGCAGTAGAACTAAAAGGATAGCAGCAGGAGCCACCGGTCAGCTGTGCTTCCTGCAGATGGGGATCTGAGTAGCATGCTCCGTGGCCACCGTCCTCATCAGTACAGCACACCCAGAGAAACGGGGTTAATGCATTTTACACACTAGTAATATTGTGCTTTTTTTTTTTTAATATGAACTACATTATATGAACTTTAGAAAACAGAGACGCGTCAAGAATCTTACCACTGTAACTGCACTGTTTGCACTTCGTCACATTCTTCAGTTTTCCCCTAACGCGCTTTCGTACTGTGCACAGTAATGGGGACAGAGAAATGTGTGTCATGATTTTTATTTGATGTAGCATTAATTTCTCATATTTTAGTTCCTTTTAATAGTATATTTCCTAGAGTGGTATATTAGACTTCTTATGTTAAAAGTACCAACTTGGGCTAATTTAGGGAACGGAGAGGTCTGTGAGGGGAGAGACGACAGGTCACTGAGCCTAGGAAGGAACTAGAACCAGGAGCTCGGATGCCATCTGGACTTCCTGTGTCTGCACGCTGGGTTCCTTCACAGTCTGTGCCGATCTTGTTTACTCACCCACTGGCTGACCAGGGAGCAGCTAACCTATAGCTTCTGCATTTAGACCTCTTCTGTTTGAGAGATTGGGACTTGCCAGTTGGCTGTTGTAGTATTTCTGCTTGGGTCAGGTTGGTGAAAGGTTACTGGTGAACTCTTAAGGGCAGGGTGTGTAAGTTCATGAGAAGTAGGCTGGGTAGAAGTGCCATAAGGTATGCACTAAAACAGGCTTACTACACTATAATTGGAAATTAGTTGTTTTGATCTGATACTGAGAACCATCATATATAAATTTTTGTTTCTTATTTAGATATATTCCCAAAATGAAATCACTGAGTCAAAGGGTGTTAGTACTAAAAAAAACTGATGACACATTAAGACCACTCTGCATTTCAACAAGTTTTACAGGAATTAAAATCGTCAGTAGTTTTATTTTGTAAAACAATTTACTTTTTTTCATACTTATTGTTAGTTTCTTAATGTTAGGTTTGCAGTAACTGCATCTCAAAATAATGTTTCAAAGCAAGTTAAATATCTTGTTTGTATTATCTAGGAAATAACTTGAATGATAGAACTGTATAAGTGGGAACTTATTCCTTCAGAAAACTGCAAAATAAAATGTTAAAGAGGAATAATCAATGTTATATACTATGAAGGATTTTGTATTTGTGAACCTAGACTGTAGTAACAATTTGGAACTTTAGCTGTGCCCTTAAACTATTTTATTTTGCAGAGTATATGTGAAAAAGTAGAACACAGTGAGAGAGCTGTAGAAAAACTACTAAATGATGTAAACAGATTAAAAGGAGAAATTAAAAAAAGAAAACAAGCACAGTTGCAAGCAACACGTAAGTAGAAAGTTCACATTTTCACTATGTTCCTTGCTTTAAAGAAAAATTCTCACTGATTGGAATTATGGATGAGGTGACTGCACTAACTGATGAACTTGCCAGCTGGGGATTAAAAACATCTTCTACTAATACTCTTAAAACCCACCCAACAAAGAACATGGTACTACTGTAGCTATACTATCTTGATATTAAGAAATACCTTTAATTTCCTATTAGCATAGTGTGACATACAAATTTGGGATTACCGTTTTTCTTAATTTAGGTAATCGGGTAGAATTCTTTAAAGTCCTTTTGACTTTACCTACAATTAAATACAGGAGCTTTGTAGTACAGATCCCGTATGTTGAACTGTTTGTTTGCTTGTTTAGGAGAGAAGAATGTCCAGAAAGACCCTCAGGAGAACATTTTGCTTTGTCAAGCTTTACGGACCTTTTTTCCGGATTGTGAACTTCTCCATTCATGTGTTATCTCCTTGAAAAATAGGCGCATTTCTGGAAGTAGCTGTACTACCACCCACCCTCTCAGTGGGGTCCACAATCTAACCTTAATGGTGGAATACACAGACTTTCCTGAAGCGAGTCCAGCTCGTAGTGCCCTGCCGGTGACCAAGCGGAAAGCCTCAGACATGGATGATGGGTGGCAGTTCAAGAAGTCACGGCTGGGAGAGATACAGAACAGACCCTCTAAAACATATACTAATAGTAGTAACCAAGAAAAAGCATCCCCAGTGAGCAGCCCAGAAACTGATGAAGAGATGGAGAGAATGAAGGGTTCTGGTGAATATCCACAGTCTCCTACCTTCTGATGCTTTGGGGCCCAAAGGAGAATTTTGATCAGCTGAAGGGGAAAGCCAAATGTATTTTTTTTTACTGTGTTCAGCTCTTTGCAGTAACACATAGGGAAGTTCTAGTGCATTTATTTTATAAAATACTTTAAATTGAATCAGTCCAGAATCTTTGAGTACAGAACAAGCCTGGTAATGCAGTGTGTTTGGATCAGCACTTGTTCAGTTAGTTGAAAAAGCCCATTAAGTGGGACTCAAATGATACATATAAATAAATGTGGATGGTGTCTATCACAGAGATTTCACTTTAACTTAAAGCAGAAACATATAATCATTTGTCAAACTTCTGTAGGGCCAGGAACATTTTTATGGATGTATTGGATTTCCTGGGCTTCCCTGGCCCTGGTACCTCAGATGGTAAAGAATCTGCCTGCAGTACGAGAGACTGGGTTCAGTCCCTGGGTTGGGAAGATCCCCTGGAGAAGGGAAGAATACCCATTCTAGTATTCTTGCCTGGAGAATTACATGGACAGAGAAGCCTGGCAGTCTACAGTCCATGGGGTCACACAGAGTCGAACACTACTGAGCAACTAACACTTGGAGTTCCTAAGTAAATCACACCCATTACTTACGTAAGTCCCAGTTTTAGATTCTTTAAAGAAATTTGCAAAGCAGCCTAAGTACAAAATGCTACTAGGGTTTTTTCATTTCCCATTTCCAGTGTTGTTTGTCTTAACCACACCTAATTTGACTTTTTTTAAATGCTAGTTGTCTTTAATCAGGTCTCAAAGTTTACTTGGTTTTCATTGCAGTAGTAACTTTTTAATGCTTATATTCATCAGTACAAAAACAACTGACATAGGTTTGGCAACAAAATAATTCTTGGTAATACAGAACTCAACAGGTAAGAGTTGTGGGCTTCCATGTGGTTTTTAAGGAGGATGTAAAGCCCCTGTTCAGTGAGTTGGTTAAGTGGAGGTTGGTTAAGAGCACTTTGATGGTCTGGTTTTTGTATGTCTTTTCTGTAACTGAATTTCCCAGGAAGACACATCATGTTTTACTGTCCAGGTGGAATGTTGAACCCACACGTTGACTATTGCTCTTCCATCAGTGACTTCCTAAGTGATGTTTTTTTTTATATATTAGCTATGAATGTGCTGCCATCTTTTATGTGTTAACATACATTAGTTACTGTGGGGCACTTATGGAGCCCACATAGTACCTGGGATGATGTGTGCAAATCATGAGTTGCTGTTGGGATTGCTTTACTGGTTACATAAGTGCAGGACGGGAGAAGAAATAGGGTTCTATCCGAACCCTAATTTTAAAATAAGCTGATGTCCCATCCTTCAGGGAATGAAAAAGAGAAAAAACAATGCTTGTAAGACATTTTTTTCTCATTATTCTCTGTCTTTGGGGGATTTGTTTGTATTACTGGAATAAGAGACATAGCATAGATTGCCTATGGATCGGCTTATTTAGAGGACACTACTAGTTTATGATAGACTAGCCCAGAGCTGAGTGTTGGGTCCACTGTCAATCCCCAAGTGACATCTCTGCAGAGAGAAGATGCCTGGTCCTAATCAAGCTTACTTACTTGCTTGTTAGGAAATCTTTGACAATTTCAAATCTACACCCAGTCCTGTGGGATCTGTACATTACATAAGCATTCCACTGTCCTGCACCCATACTCTACAATCCTGTTTACAACACAGAATCTGGGCATAAAGTCAAGTTCCAGTACAAGTCGGCCCTGCCGTGTTTGTAGTGTGTTGAATGAACTGTTTGGGAGGGCCAGATTTAGGTGAAGCCCCCACAGTAACAATTTTTTAAATATATGTGTATGTTAAATGTAACAAGTGTTAACATTTTAAAATATATGTGTGTGTAAATGTGACAAGTATTAACATTTTAAATAATCTGATTACCCTAGTGAACATTCTGATATGAAGAGGAAGCTTCACTCCTGAAACACTTTCCTCATGATTCCAAATCACTATAAGAATTAAAAACTTAATACTTTATAGTTTCACAAGATTTAGCCTGTTAGTTTTTCTACTCAGTGGTTATTAAATCTTATAGTTTGAGCCAGTATTAGCACCACACAACCACTTATTGCAAAATATGTTTATTGATGATAACTTTATATAATTTACTCCCTATATTTGATGTTACAAACTTTAGGGTCTTTGAGATAGGCAGGATCCTTGTAGGTAACTGGCATAAACCCTGTGAAGAGAGAGTGAAAGTTCTTCACAAAAGACAATGAGCAAAATCTTGTTTAGCATAATTCAGTGTTTTGGATGCTCTTACCCAATATTTGAGCTCTCTTAATTGCTTTTGTGATTTCTTTTTGTTTCTTCCCACAAAGACCTATGAAAGAAAATACTCTCTTATTCATAAAAAAAAACCAATATTCAAAATGCATGGCAATTATGTCACAGAAGGGCTGGAAAACTGTATAGAGCCTGAGAGTATCTTGGGCTTTGTGGGCTGCAGTCTCTGTTGTCATTAATTCTGCTCTTGTAGCTCAGACTTGTGGAAACTTAGCTATTTAGCAGGTGGCAGATCTGATTTGGCCTGTAGGCAATAGGCCCCTAGTTTCTCTACATGTTGTCACCCTATAGTTAACTGAGTATAAGAAGATATGCAAAATAATTGCCCTTTTGGCCTCAGAAGACTTTCTCAAAGTACACATAGTTTTTGGTCTAATAGTAACTTGTGGCAATATGTGAAAATCTGCCAGTTTTTTTTTTTTTTAATAACAGAAGTAGGCTTATCTACATTTAAGTTGCTGTAATAGAAAACGAAATACCTGTTATGTGCCTTCCATAAATGCATCCAGTAAATGGAGAAATAAACTGGGATAAAAGCTGGTTTGAGTTGTATTTGGAAAGGAAAAAAATTTTATGTTAATACACTTGTTATTCAACCTTGTATAATTCAAAACACCTTATATCACCTTCAAGCTATAAAAGGCTTATTAATAAATCTTAGACAAACTTCAAACATATGAATAAAAACACTGAATTATGTTCATTCTATTAACAGATCATCTTTAAAATAACCAAATTGTGAAAGTTAACATCTCTTCCCCAGTGTGTCAAAAAAAAGTCTATACAACAGATTAATGAGCATGTTCTTTCAGTGCTAAAGCTGTTTTCTTCACTTTTCCACAGATAACTTTTCTAAAGCACTGCTGCTTATGCCAAGGTACAGAACATTCCAACTGTTATGATAGACTATCCCATAATATCAGACTACAGTGAGGTCTTCAAGATGTACAGGTATATCAGGCCATTTGCTGTTACTTATGTTTTATTAATCTGAATACTTGCATTTTACAGTTTCTTGGGTTTTCTCCACCAAAGAAGCTATCACTGTATACGACTGTCAGTATACTTAACTCCGATACCATCTTCTCCCCCAAATTTGCCACTTTTATTTTTTTTTTCCAAATTTGCCACTTTTAATCTGCTGAGCACTCGACAACAGATAAAATGAATTCAAAATAGTGATACTGGTGGTGAGGTACAGATATCAACTTCAACACAGGAGCTTTTCCCTAACTACTCAACTCCACCGACTTAGAATCACTGCCACAGGGAGCTACTGTTAAGAGGTTTGGGACAAAGGAAAAAACAAGAAACACTGAGATGATTAAGAGTAAATGAAGGACAGCCCAGAGGTTCCGATTTGAATAAAACACATGCCTTATACATGCAAGTATAACCAGATTTGAAGTTTTGAAGCTGCTGAAACAGTCACCCCTACACAAAGCCCATTTTAAAAACTGACTTGGTTCTCTACTGTATTAATAAAAGAGCAAAAGTCCCAAATCAAGTATCACAGTGAAGTAAAACCAGATCTCACCTGTACATTCTTATAATCTACACGTTTTTCACACAAGATACATTTTTTCAGAGGCTCCTTATAAGGATTTTCCATTGGAATAGGCTAGCATAAAGAAAAAAACAAAAATCTGATAATTTTTTTGTGTTAACTTTGAATCAAAAAAATCTTAGGGTACCACATTTAAATCTCTCCAAGGGATTAGTTGTACCTTTCTTACTGTTAAAATGAATAAGTAACAGTCTGGCTTACAAAAGAAAAACAGTTATTTCTGAAAAATACCATTTTAAAGTTTGAGTGTACTCATATATATTTTGTACAAGTATCTTAGTTTGGCTAAGGAGGGATTAATTGATGGAGGACGAATCTGTGAAAAATACAATCTTTGGGGGGAAAAGGGTTTATAGGAGGAAAAAAATAAAATCTTCAGTAAGTGATTAAAAATGCTCCGCTCAGATTGTCAGGTGACTAAAAAGTCTTATACTTAAAAACAGCACAACAAATAAGATATGCAATTCTTAAACTAGTATAATCTCTGAATCCACTCCTATATTTCTCCAGATGTCTTACTGATATTTTTGTGCTACAAAAAGACAGTGCCCCCATGTGTGTGCTAAGTTACTTCAATCGTGTCCAACTCCTTGTGACCCATCGACTGCAGTCCGCCAGGCTCCTCTGCCCATGGGATTCTCCACGCAAGAATACTGGAGTGGGTTGCCATTTCCTCCCCCAGCAGATCTTCCCGGCCCAGGGACTAAACCCACGTCTCCTTATGTCTCCTGCACTAGCAGGCGGGTTCTTTACCTCTGTCCACCAGCCCCAGTGTCTCCACAGCTTACTGTAACACTACGCAGGTTTGTTTTTCTTTACTACAATTTTATAGTAGTATAAAATTGTTTTATAACAATTTAAAAGTCCTAGACTGTTTTATAAGTTTGTGTCAGCCTTTTTGGTTTTTCTTTGTTCACTACTGCTTCTAAAGCTGCCATCACAAGGCCTCTGTCCTAAAATCACTTTAGGTGTCTCCAGTATACAGCTTCTGAATCTAGAAATGGCTTTTGAAGTCTTGAACCCCTGTAGTTGTACTCAAAACTTCAAATAAATGGGGCTTTGTGCCTTTTTCTGAGGAACCCTTAGCTTTCATGAGAGTCTCACTGGGATTTAAGGACCTAAAGAGAAGCTCTGGTAACTTCATTTACTCTCTTGACTATGGTGTGAGTTAGATGACCAAGACGGATGCTCAAAGGGACTAGAGGAGTTCTTTCATTTCTTCTAATTCCTCAAATGTTCCTAATTCAACTTACATTCAACTCACGTGTAATGACTATTCCTTCTCTAGGTGTTTTATGTGGTCTGCTGCTGCTGCTGCTAAGTTGCTTCAGTCGTGTCCAACACTGTGCAACCCCATAGACGGCAGCCCACCAGGATCGCCCGTCCCTGGGATTCTCCAGGCAAAAATACTGGAGTGGGTTGCCATTTCCTTCTCCTTTATGTGGTCTAACTAGTATCAAATTGTCTTTGTACGTAGCAAGAAAAGCTATACTGCCTAAATCCAATACTAGTACTTGAAATCCATAAAAAACATACATCTACAGTTTAGAAGAAACTATTTAATGTCCTGACATAAACCTTTAATGACTAAGATAAAAATAGAATTGAATTTGAAATGAGGACAGGGAGTCAAGGTATGGGTAAACTTTGTACAACCCTTTTGTTGGACTTCTGCAATTACAGCATGCATCAAAACTACCTTTTAAAATTCCCAAAGCACATATCTAGAAAGAAAAATACGGTGTTACAGAAGTCATGCTTCTTGCTAACAATCTAGGAATTCTCTTACTTCAAAGTTCACTTAAGTGACTACTCATCAATAAATTACAATTTTCAAACTCAGATTAATGATTATCATCTTGATTGTCTTTGTCCTTCAGCTGAACTCTGTTCAAACAGCTAAGACATAATCTGGTCTTAGTTGCAAATACCTTATTAAAAGGAAGAAAAAAAATTCTTACCAGGTCCTCACTGCTGGTTACCTGTTTATATTGTGAACAACTTCTCCACAGCACTGCAATTAAAAAGAAACAGCAACAAAGTATTTTTTGTTAGCTCAGCATCTAAGGAAAGATTGTGTTTCTGTTGAGGCAAGATGAACTAAGGGACACAATGTAAAAGGTTTATATTCATTATTACTAACAAAGTAAAATAAAGGGCCTTTAGGTTTGAGGCAGTGGTGGACTTAGGATAAAAATGCTTTCTGGGGTGTTGGGAAAAGGGCATATATACCCCTAGCCATACAACCTCTCACCTGTTCTTGAAATTTATTTTCCCTTCTCTCCGTGGGTAAGGACAGATTTTAATGCAAACTGAAAGGCATTGTCATACCAAAGGGAAAATGAAAACAGACTACAAAAAAAGCACAAAGCAGATAAAAGTGCAGAAGTGATAGATTCCGTGGCCTATGTCACACTTTCGCCCTGATCTGGGGCCCTAGGATATCTGCGATTTGCTCCTAGGTGACTGAAAATGCTCCTTCCTTACCAAGTCTACCTGAAGATCTTGGGGGAGTCCCTGCCTCTTTTTGAGAATCGCTCCTCGTACGTTAAAACACTGTACTGGACGACATCTCAAGCCCTCTTCAGCTTTAAAATACTAGTCATTTAAAATAGGGGCCATTACAGATGCCCACTTCTTTTGGAGAAATAATCGCCTAAACACCAGCGTCCTTTAGCTAACAGCGACGACTCCAACGACCTAACTAGACCTAAACCAATGGCTGCAATGCTACAAAAAAGCATAGGATATGGAGACTTTACCTGCACGAGTCCCGGGATTTGTGAGGCAGACAAAAGCCGTTGGGAAACGCGTAAACTTTCTCTTCCCTAGCCCACCGAAAAGAGCTACCACGGCAGCCATAGTTCCTTGCTCCTCCCTTTCCTTTCCTGTTTCCAAAAACGTCCAGACAAGTCCCTTCCGCTGTACTTCCCCTAGAGGCCCGCGGACTCGGTTCAAAGGTTCCGCAGTTTGCCGGTGGGGTTTTCAATACGCCTGCGCAGTACCTTCCCTTTCTCCTCCGCCCGCCCCCTTCCCCGCCCCCCACCGCTTGCCGAGCCGCCCCCCCAGCACACTTAAGATTGGATGAGGAGAGGGCGGGCTCCCAGGTTTGTGCCTCCGCTTCCGTCCTCAAAGCCGTCCTTCCCCAAGGTGGATGGAGAGGGGAGCGCAGCTTCCACCTGTTGCTACCCTCCCCTTGTTGCTGCACTTACCCCTCCACTAGGGGGTTGGCGGCTGGGTCACGGGGAAAGAAGTTGGGGCTGGGCCCTCAGGCCCTGCCATGGACGAAGGTGGTTCCCGCATCCGCAGGCGGGTGTCCGTCCGCAAAAGAAACCGTCCTAGTCTAGAGGGCGTTTTTGCCGCCTCCCCCGCGACCGAGCTTAAACACCGCGATGAGGAGAAGGAGGACGAGGAGATGGTGGCCGGGAGCCGGCGGCGGAAAACCGTGGACGTGCAGCCGGTCGAGGTACAGCTCCATCACCTCTCAGATTGCCCTGAGTTCCTCGTTCTATTTCCCACCTTTGGAGTGATGATACATACCCAGGTCCCCACTGCGCATGCTCCCTGAAAGGCGGGGAATTTGAAACTCCCGAGTTTGGCCGTTCCCGTCTCAGGTGCAAGCAATTGACAGGTCATCTACTAGCCTTCTTGGGCTTACCTCATCTTTGTTATCGCTGTTAATCCTCACTGTTAGCCCCCGTAGATATATATAATTGTGAAACAGACCTTGAGACATAAAAGGAATGGCATGACACAAAGTCCTATACTTCCAAGTTTTTGCTTCTCCTTGTACTAAAAGTACCCAGACCTGTTATGGGCTTTGTTAAGCTATTTGCTTTATCCAGGTTTTACAAGAGAAATTAGACCGGGAAGTTAAGAAACTACACTTCCTATTCCAAATCTTGGGTTCTTAATCCCTTCACTTTGTTGCTACCCCCAAATTATATCTCTTCTGTTTATAGACTGTCCCAAGTCACTTTCCATTTCAATTCTATTCTAAGAACAATCTTCTTGGAGTGCCCCAGTGACACAAGCATGATTTTGTTGCAGGCCAGTATGGCACCCCACTCCAGTACTCTTGCCTGGAAAATCCCATGGATGGAGGAGCCTGGTGGGCTGCATTCCATGGGGTCGCAAGAGTCGGACATGAATGGGCTCTTTCGCTTTCACTTTTCACTTTAATGCATTGGAGAGGGAAATGGCAACCCACTCAGTGTTCTTGCCTGGAGAATCCCAGGGACGGGGGAGCCTGGTGGGCTGCTGTCTCTGGGGTCGAAGAGAGTCGAACACGACTGAAGTGACTTAGCAGCAGTAGCAGTGTCTGCAGATGGGACGGGAAACAGTACTGCGGTTATCAGAAACTCCTAGTGAGATGATATCCCTCCCAGTACATGGCCTTTGGTCTTGCTACCATTTTAAAGGATTTAACGGTCGCCTAAGAATTAGGATCCCAGCATCACTAGGGGTACAGTTGATGTCAGTCACTTAACGTCTCTGGGCTTCCGTGTGACCATACAATTATATACCTAGGAGAGCTTTCAGCTGAAACTTTTATTCTTAAAGAAGCTAGACTCCACGATAAATCTTTTTTGTTTTCTTTCCAGATTATTGACAGTGAAGAGGACATGTTTGGTGACTATGATAGCTTTGCTGAGAACTCTTTTTTAGCTCAAGTTGATGACCTGGAACAAAAGTATTTGCAACTTCCTGAACATAGGAACCATGCTACAGACCATGCCACTGAAGATCTTTGTTCAGAAAGCGATAAACAGAACACGCTGAACGTTACTGCTGTAGGTGACTGTACAGAATTAAATATAGATGACCACACAAAGAAGGAGAGCAGGCATGAAGATGTCTCTATTGAACCTGAAGCTGATATTTTGTATGATGTACCTTCTTCTCAGGTTTTATTCTTTGAAAATTTGCATAACTCTTCCAGTGATTTGGGTGGTCCATCTACTGAAGAAAAGGATTGGAACTCATCCTGTCCTAAGACTGTGAATGAGGAATTGCTGGTTAATAGCAGAGAGCAGCCCCAGCAGACTGTTGAATCCTCTTCTAAAATTAGAACTAGTTCAGATGCAAATAGAAAAAGTCTGAAAGATCATCTAAAAAGTACCATGACTGGAAATGCCAAAGCCCAAACACCAATATTTTCTAGGACTAAACAGCTCAAAGAGACTCTCCTATCTGAAGAAATTAATGTTGCTAAGAAAACAATTGAGTCATCATCAGATGACCTTGGTCCTTTCTATTCATTACCCAGCAAAGTGAGAGATCTTTATGTTCAGTTCAAGGGAATTGAAAAATTATATGGTAATGTTTTTTGCTGGAATGAAAAAACATTTACCCTCATTACCATAATATTGGTGCAAATCAGTAGAAAAAAGATGCATCCATGGTCCTATCTCTCACCTTAAATCAAAAACTCGTCCTCTCAGCTTTCCATCCGTATCCTGCTGCTATTGAACTTTTCTTCCCTTCGTGGCCACACTGCTCCAACCTGTTATCCTTGCTGTCTCCTTTTCCTCGCCTCAGATAATTCCCAGCCCATTCTACGTCTGCGTTTTGTGTTGTCCCTTATTATATAATGACTGGGGTGTAAACCAGTGAGACTTTAGTTCTTCCCTGACTTCTCAGTTGCTTACCTAACACAACTGACCAGACCCTTCCTGAAACACCCATTTTTTGACATTCCGCTCCTGGTTTTTTTCCCTAATTAGCTGGCTGCTCCTCAGTCTTCTTAGCTTCCTTAGCTGACTGTTACTTTGCTACCAAAACTTAGTTGCTGAAATTCCTTTGACTACTCATGTCTTGAGTGAGTCAGTATTGATATCATTAATTAAAAATAAACATCTTTAAAGACAGCTTAAGTTAGGATTTAAATGCAGAGAAGTAGTAGTAATAATAGCTGATTTGTCTTGTAATGTTTTTGCAAAAACCTTGGCTCCTTGCGTATTTTCAAATATGTGTCATTTTAAACAAAGAAGGGACACTTGCTGCCATCCTGAAAGAGCATCCTATCAACAAGTCACTTCATAATTACTTCTGAAACTCCTAAGTTAGTATCATGACCCACCTGAAAACACAGGTTCTTATCTCAGGGGGAGGACATTGAGGTTGGAGAAGTAGGACTACAGGAAACAAAGTCTAATTCAAGGTTTTGCAAGAGTCTAACAAACTAAATTGTGAGGTTTGCAGTTCAGGAGCTAAAGGTGTGTATTGTCCTTGAAGTTGATGTTTCTTTTCTGCCCTCTACCTTTCTTCCCAGCACCTTGTTCTGTGTTTCATCTGCATCTCCTGCCCTCAGGACAAGACTCTTATCTAACTCATCTTTTTCTCTTTTAAAAAGAGTTCTTCTTATTTATTTATTTATTTTTGGCTGCACTGGGTCTTCTTTGCTGAGCGCGGCTATCTCTAGTTGCAGTGAGCAGGGGCTACCCCCTAGTTGCGGTGTGCAGGCTTCTCGTTGCAGTGGCTTCTCTTGTTGCAGAGCACAGGCCCTAGGGTCCATGGGCTCAGTAGTTGCGGCTCCCGGGCTCTGGAGCACAGGCTCGGGAGTTGGGCACGTGGGCTTAGTTGTCGCGCGACGTGGGATCTTGGGGATTGTCAAGCAGCAACCTGATGATGAGTTCTGGCACTGTCCCTTGACCACAAGTTTTGTACTCTGAGCCTTAGTTCCTGATCTGTTAAAAAGGGATAATAATTTTTTTGCTGCTTATATTGTGTTAAGAACTTGCCAAGTTAGACTTTGGTTATGACTGTCAGTAATCATATATTGTTTGCTTTAAAGTAAGAACTTTAGGAAATACTTTTTAAAATATCAATATTTGTAAATCTGATGACGGTATGACCAATTTAAAACATTAATATGTGTGTTACTTTTCACTAAGCTAAAACAATGCTTCTCAAAGTGCAGTTCCTAACTGCAGCATCAGCACCACCTGGAAATCTGTTGAAATACACATTCCCAGGTCCCACCACAGCCCTCCTGAGTCGGCACCTTGGGCTGGGATCTGGCATTCTGCTCAGATAAGCCCTCCTGATCCTGATCTGCAGAAAGTTTGAGAGCTCCTGAGAGGGAGAACTTCAGCCTTATACAGTACTGTTGTTTTTGCCTTTTAGGCATAGAATTACATTCTTAGTGTTTTATAAAAATATTGGGAACTAAATGTAATTTTTTTTAGTATGTGAAGATAAATGTTATTTCTAAATATTTATTATTTTGGTCATTTTATACTTTAAAACCCTTGAGTTGGATAAAATATGGACATGTAGTTTCACATAAACATCTGCAGTTTGATAACTAATGGGTGATACTAGCCTAAAGTATTTTCTAATATTTAGGTATTAAATATTCAGTGTATGTAAATATTTTTGAAAATTTTTCGTCAAAGCATAGTTGATTTACAACATTATAGCAGCTGTGGAAAAACCCAAATGAACTTTGCAGCCTACTCAACATGTTAGTTTCAGGTATACAACATAGTGATTCAATATTGTTACAGCTTATATACTCCATTTAAAGTTATTACAAAATAATGGCTATTATTTCCCTGTACTGTAAAATCCTAAAATACTTTTAAAGTAAAAAATACATAATCATTTGCATATATTTCAGGCTGCAAATAATTAGTTCATATGATTGTGTAATAATTCAGTCTTTACCCTGTTATTAGCTCTTTGTTATATAAACAATGCTATGGTGAACATCTTGCACATAACCTTTACACGTGCACTTGCTTTTTATTTGTCAGTGTAGAGTTCTATAAGCAATACTGCTAGATCAAAGGCAGCATGCAGTTTTACGTTTATTGCTGATAGAGTGCTTCCCAAAAAGACTGTAGCAGTTTATACTTTCATCAACCACACACAAAAGTGCCTGTTTGTTCCTGGTCTAGTCACCTCTGTATTTTACATGTGGGGGGCTTTTTGTTTAGGTAGTTATTTAATGCTTTTTATTGGATTATTTCTTTTGCCAAGCTGATAGGTAACAGTAGAGCATCTTTCCATATATTTATAAACCACCTGCACTTCTCCATGCTGTGAAATGTCTTATCATATCTTTTGCCCATTTTTCTAGAGGTAAATATAATGCACATTTTGAAGACTTTTGATGATCCACATTGTCCACTTTTCCTACAAAGTACTTATACTAGTTTTCACATTTTATTTTGGATCTAATATCCTTTTCATGAATTCCACCTTGCTAACTTGTGGAAACTCTAGATTTTGTTGTTTAGTCACTAAGTCATGTCTGACTCTTGCAACCCTATGGACTGTAGCTGGCCAGGCTCCTCTGTCCATGGAATTTCCCAGGCAAGAGTACTGGAGTGAGTTGCCATTTCCTTCTCCACGGGATCTTCCCAACTCAGGGATCGAACCCCCATGTCTCTCATGTCTTCTACATTGGCAGGTGGATTCTTTACCACTGAGCCACCAGGGAAGCCCTAGACATCGTGGTTAATAACCCTAGTCTTCTATGGTTTAAGCAATCTCATCAGTTTAAGGATTTTATTTTGTTTTTGCCACACCAGATCTTAGGTGCAGCATGCGGGATCTTATCCCCTCATCAGGAATCAAACTCAGTCCCCCTGCACTGGGAGTCTTAACCACTGGGCCACAGGGAAGTCCCTCTCATCGGTTTAAAGTGGTATTGAGACCATTCAAACCAGCTCCCTTTGAAAGCTGGTTGAATAGTCTTTCTAGGTTTGTGTAAATTCTCTTTTTTTTTTCCCTCTTGGCTCTGTTTCTCTGTTGGGTGAATGAGGAAGGGAAGCTTACACAGTGTCCTTACCGAACATAAGAGAAAGACCTTAGAATTCACACAGATTCTTGAAATGCCCCTTAGCCCCTCTGATGTCCCAGGCGATACCTCTTGTCCAGCAGGCCTGCATGCCCGGTGGAATCTTAGACCTCAGTCTGCAGCTGGCAATTGGGTAAACTAGTTGCCCACCCCACCAATCAGGCCTGAACTAGTATATACACCATACATTGGAGATTTTTTATATTTATATATAGTTAACATTTATTACTATAAGAAGATGCTACACAGGGTAGGATTTGATTTTTTCTTCTTAGAACACTTTGTAGAAGGGAAAAATAAGGCTTTTTCTTTTTTTCAATTCCACAGAATGGCAACATACTTGCTTAACGTTGAAATCTGTGCAAGAAAGAAAAAATTTAATATATTCCTTGCCAACAAGTGGTGGAAAAACCCTCGTGGCTGAGATTTTAATGCTACAAGAACTGCTATGCCGGCGAAGAGATGTTTTAATGATCCTACCATACGTGGCAATTGTTCAAGAAAAGGTGTGATTTTTTTTTTTAAAGAAAATGGTATTTGTTAATGTTATTTTGATGTTCAGATATGAAAACTAGAATAAATGTAACAACTTTTTATTGACTGAGAAGAGGTAGCCTTATTGATGGAGAATTATTATTTTTAGGATATGAAGAAGCAGTGTGGTGTAGCTACTAAAAATCTCTTTTAATACTAATTACCTGTTTAAGAAAGAGGTTTTTTCCCCCTAACCTTGTGAATTAAACTCCATTTCAAATGTTCTACTGATAATTTAGCATTCTTTTTCAAGCAGAAACTAACCAGTTATTTTATCAAAATAAATGAGTTATTCTGATGTTTTTTAATATCAGAAAAGACAAAATTTATTTTTACATTTATTACATAGTTTAAAAGTGGCATTCATTTGCAAGAGTCAATACATTAATTATGACATTTCTTAGATGTATATGTTTTAACTGTAACCTTATTCCCATTGATTTATATTAAACACTATTTTAGATTTTTTTTAAATCCCTATGAACATTTAATAATTAGAGTTCTTATTTATCTGACTTTTTTGTTTATTTTAATGTTCTAGATTTCAGGTTTGTCAAGTTTTGGAATAGAACTGGGTTTCTTTGTTGAGGAATACGCTGGAAGCAAAGGAAAATTTCCTCCAATTAAAAGAAGGGAAAAAAAATCATTATATATTGCCACTATTGAAAAAGGACATAGTCTGGTGAACTCCTTGATTGAAACTGGAAGAATTAGCAGTCTGGGTCTGGTTGTTGTAGATGAGGTTGGTTACTATGTTTGTTGATTTATTAACATTTTTATTATACTAACACTTATGTGTATCTGTTTGATACCTAATGAGGATGAGTAATTTATTTTAATATATAGACAGTGTGTAGATGAAGGCATTTCATGCTTAGTAATCTTAAATTCAGTTTTGTGTCAGTTGTTTCTTAAAGAGTGAATATATGTCCATATGTTCAGCTGTATGGTAGTACTGATGAATTCCTGATCCCAGGACATTGTCCTAGGGATAACTTCAATAAATTAAAATATCAGTGAAATAATGTATATATACTCTAGTTGGTACATAACTAAAATGCTTGAGTTATAAAGCATACATTGCTTCTTCATTTCATCAAATACATGCTTGTTTTATATAGGTGTTATATGCAGATTTCATTTTATCTTTTTTTTTTTTTTAATCTCAAAGTTGCACATGATTGGTGAAGGAACCCGTGGGGCTATACTGGAAATGACTCTGGCAAAAATCCTCTACACCAGCAGTAAGTTTTTTTTCAAATGTGGTCACTAGTTGATTTATAATCAAGAGACCTATAAAAGACTTAATCCTATCACTAGCTAGATTATGTAACCTAAAGTAAGATGCTTAAGCTTTCTTAGTTTTTTATTTCTAAAATAAGTTTATACATTTTTGTTGGATGCATGAGTAGAATCTTGAAGATAAAAGTTAGCATTTGAAGATGTCCCCATCAGTATCCTCCACTTACTAGCTCTGTGTGCTTAAGCACATGACTTAACCGCTCTTTCCTCATCTGTAAAATGGGCACAATAATGGTACCAACATGATGGGATTGTTGTAAGAATTACATGCTGTAACACATGTGATGAGCACATTCAGCCATGCTCAGCACATAGCACAGTAAAGGTCTGCTGCTGTTGCCATCATCAATATCATTTAAAACAATGTCTGTAAATAGTCACTTTAAGGAGCTATTTTGCAACATCAGATAGTCTCTAAATGTATATGAAATATTTATTCTAAATGTCTTCTCTTTTTATATACTATTGCAATAGCTTATTATGTATTTTAATAGTTTATAGAAAATTATTAATCATAAAGGTCAGATTTTAAGAATTATTTTAAAAATTCTGATAACTAGTATTTAGGCAGATTGTAGCACTTTATAATCATTGATTAAAAAATGTTTACTGAGTACCCACTGCATGTCAGGCCCTATTTTAAGAGCTAGGGATGTAGCAGTGAATAAAACAAAGTCCCTGCCTGTATCAAACCTATATTTTAATGAAAGTGAACAGATAATAAGCAGATAAACAAGAAAACAGTGTGTCAGATAGTGACAAATTCTATGGAAAAATATAAAGCAGAGGAAGAAAGGAGAATGATCATCTACTTGTCACATCCAGTGTACACTGATAGTTCTTATCTTAATTTCTTTTCAGTATTTGAGTATTCATCATTCTTTTTTCCTTTGGGTGCTGAAACACCATTCTGTCTTCGTTTCCCTATTGTCTTTCTGTGAGACCAATCATGTGTTAGCACTGAGAGGTAGAACAGCGTAATGGCTAAGGGCAGACTCTGCAGCTGGATTCCAATCCTGGCTCACTTTTAACTTTGTATGTGACCTTGGGCAGGTATAGTATATAGTATAATAATTGTGCTGCTTTTTCCTTGTGCATCAAAAATGGAGGACAGTGATAGAACCTTCCTCACTGACTCGCTGTGGAGACAGCATGAGTCAGTCTTTGTAAAGCATCTAGCATAGTACCTGCACATAATGGACACGTGTTTGCTGTGTACTTATGTGTATACTTTTGTGCACTGCTGCTGAATACTTATGTACACTGATGCTGTATACTTACGTGAATACTTATGTACACTGCTGCTGTGGACTTATGTGTATACTTATGTATACTGCTGCTGAATACTTATGTACACTGATGCTGTATACTTACGTGAATACTTATGTATACTGCTGCTGTGGACTTATGTGTATACTTATGTATACTGCTGCTGTATACTTATTACACTGCTACTGTGTACCTACATGTATAGTTATGTATACTGCTGCTATATACTTATTTATATAAGTATACTGATACATGTTTATGTGTCTTTCTGTCACCAATGCCTTGCACTTAATAGATATTTGAACAAAAGGGCTCTCTTCAGTTTCCCCTTTTGTTCTCCTTTGTGACACTACTTGCTAAGTGTGTTCATTGTATACATTGGTGTTACCATATTCATCCCTTGTTTCCTTCTTCATACAGTTTCTACTAATTCTCATCCATACTCATGACTTCAAAGTCTTCCTGTGTTCTGATGGCTCCCAATTTGTGTGACCAGCTTATACCTCTCTTCTGAGTAATATCATCTGCCAGATTAATTGTCTGATTATAGAGTTGATTGTTGAACAACACAGGTTTGAATTGCATGGGTTCACTTGTAAGTGGGTTTTTTCAGTAATAAGTGCTACAGTACCACAGGATCTGTGGTTGGTTGAATCCAGAGATGCAGAACTGAAGATAAGGAGGGCCAAGTAGAGGTTTTACATGGATTTTCAACTATACAGAGGGGTGGTGTCCCTAACCCTCATTTTGTTCACAGTCAACTGTGTTTGTCTCACCTGCCCCCTCTTTCCCACATCACTCTGGAAAAATTACAAACATGAAAAGGTTGCTAAAATTACTGTTATGATATACTAAATAACACATTTTTCTCAATATTTTTTTTTAAGAAATGACTCAAATTATTGGTATGAGTGCAACGTTAAACAATGTTGAAGACCTACAAAAGTTCCTGCAAGCAGAATATTACACCAGTCAGTTTAGACCAGTATGTATCTAAGGTTTGATTTGTTATGTATCATTTTTGCTACATATCATATTTGTAGCAAACATACTATATAAGAATTTTGAGAATGATGAAGGTATGTAATGCCACTCACTATATCTACATGTAACACGTCTATATGGAGAGAGCATACGCAGTGGGGTCAGGGAGCTTGGCCAGGATGGGTGCCCCGCTCACAGACTTCAGTGAATATTTATTGAATGAAAATTTTCAGACCCATTCTGCTTTTCCACTTTATATTCTGTAAGGAAAATTTTTTCATCTGGTAAGAATTTAGCGATTCATGTTTTGAGTTATTGACACATAAAAAAGTTTATCTTAAAAATTAAGATGTTTTCAAAGATTTAAGTTTTGATAGTTATAATGCTTTTTTAAAATAAATTAAGACCTCACATGTATATAAATTTGAATTCCCCAATAACAGTATTCCCAAAAGGCTTGAAGAAAATAAGTACATATTATTCATAGTTATTTGAAAGAAGCTTATAATGTACATGTACTCCGTAGTCTCTGTGTCTAAATAGGTTTTCAGAAAATAATTTTTTAGAATTACAAAATTTTATCGTGAAATTTGGTGTTTTTACATTTGCACCGAATGTGAGAATTTTCAAGAGATAGTTCCTGACCTTAATTGTCAAGTTAGATGGTGTTCTGTAGGTGGCTATGTGGTACAGTGGATAGTACATTGAGCTTCTCAATGCTATTCTTTAAAAAATTCAATAAGCTCTATTTACAAACTTCTTTTGTCTACAGATACTTAAGTTGACAATAATTTGGTGGTATTCACATTAAAACTGGTGACTAATAAAGTTTTAAATCTGGAGGAGTAACACAAATAACTCCTTAATAAAAGATGAGTGTGAACACTTGGCTCACCTTTACTTCCTCTTGTGACAAGTACAAGTGTCTGATTTTCCTTTTAGATATGTGCATATTTAATTCAAAAGTATTTCCTCAAGGATAGTAATCCCTATTTTGATTTAAAAGCAAAAAGAAACTTAAATGGGAAAGAAAGAAATTTAAGTTAAAACATTCTGCATACCTTAGGAAAGCTAAATTTTTGTTCTGATTTATAACACATTTTACAAGATTTGAAACTCTAGAAAAAGGAATTTATATATGATATTAATTGCACATGTCCTTTTAATTCAAGGTTGAATTAAAAGAATATATGAAAATAAATGACACAATATATGAAGTTGACAGCAGAGCTGAGAATGGCATGACTTTCTCACGCCTCCTTAATTATAAGGTAACCTTTATAATCCCTGATAGTGAGGTTCCTAGACTTTGTGCCCAGCTGCCCTGGGACACCACAAAGGAGTCACATGGGTACCATGGGAAAGTTTAGATATTTCAGAGAAAAAAGGCTGATTGTGGACATCTGTTGGACACCATATAAATGACTGGTTCAAGACAGTTTCCAATGTCAATATTAGATCACACTACATTCCTTCCTAAGATAGCGTATCTTTGTGAAGTTGGTGATTTTTTTTCTTTTGTTCTTTTGCACTTACTGTAAGCAAATACCATGTGAAAATCAATGTGGAACAGGAAATGAGGGTTTCATGGTTTGAAAGACTGCAGGCCAGGTGTGCATACTTCTCATTAGTGGGTTATGATTGTTATTTAAGAATGAAATGAAAAATTTTTTTTTCAACTGACATTTGTTGTTATTCAGATGGCTACTTATTTATGAAGAAATGCATACTTGTTGTTTGGACCTGACCACCTAATAATCAGACTGTTTGGTATTTCTTTTGACCTTGGGGCTCCATGGACTAAGAAAGCCTGGAGATCTTTTCCATAAATGTTTATTCATTCAGCAGCAACAGTAATACAAGAAGAAATATTTGTGGGCTGTATAGCTCAGATATTGGTGTATGAAAATATGGATGTCTACTGTGCTAGTAGTGTTCTGTGGTTTTCATGGAGGACATTGAAAAGGGAAGAAAGAAATTTTACAGCAGTTTTATTATTCCATGAAGGTATATTGGGCTTCCCTGGTGGCTCAGTGGTAAAGAATCCACCTGCCAATGCAGGAGACAGGGGTTTGATCCCTGGGTCAGGAAAACCCCCTGGAGAAAGAAATGGCAACCCACTCCAGTATTCTTGCCTGGGAAATCCCATGGACACAGGACCCTGGCGAGCTACAGTCCATGGGGTTGCAAAAGAGTCAAACTTGACTGAGCGACTAAACAATAACATAAAGATATATTATTCTAAATCTGTATCTTAGCCATCTTCCCTGGTGGCTCAGATGGTAAAACATCTGCCTACAATGCAGGAGACCCAGGTTTGATCCCTGGGTTGGGAAGATCTCCTGGAGAAGGAAATGGAAACCCATTCCAGTACTCTTGCCTGGAAAATCCCATGGACGGAAGAGCATTGTAGGCTATAGTCCACGGGGTCACAAAGAGTCAGACACGACTGAGCGACTCGACTTTCAAAGTTGAAGAAAGTGAGGAGATTTTAAATAATTTTACATGTTTCTTTGTTCTTTGAGTTCTTTATGTCTGTTTGATAAATATATGAAAACATGTCCTATGGTATGATTGAGTATGTTTTTGAAAACTGTTAGTAATAGCAAGAGGTTTAACTTATTTATGCAGTTCTTTAACTATTATTAGGATCAATTTGTGTTTCTCTCTGTGGGCTTCTTCTGCTTTGATGAAGATGGGCGGGCCATAGAGTTATTAATAAAATTGATTATTTTCACTTCCTTTATTTAAAATTAAATACACCTAACAAAACCCTAATAGCAAAAGTGGGACTTAATATTTTGCTGTGTAATGTAGGTTGCATCTTTTCTTTTAAATGGTCATATTTATTAAATGAGAAGTTCAAAATTGTGGTTGATTTACTCACCTTTCCAAGCACACTGGTAAAATGAAAGGCTTTCATGGTTGCTAACTACTTTATTCCTAAATCTTGTTGTGCAGTATTCTGATACTCTGAAAAAGATGGATCCTGATCACTTGGTAGCACTGGTGACAGAAGTTATTCCCAATTATTCCTGCTTAGTTTTTTGTCCCACTAAGAAGAACTGTGAAAACGTAGCAGAAATGATATGCAAAAGTTTAAGCAAGTATGTCAATCTTCTAAAAATATTCTGTTTCATTTTTATCATGATCTACATACCTGTATTCTGTTTATTTAACAAGCACTGATTACTTTTTGCAGACATTATGCTAAGTTATTATACTAGATTCTAAAGGTCCTGGCCTTCAGGGAAAAAAGCTGAACTGTGAAATTCACAGATATGAAATGGCCAGAGAAAAATTCTAAGGCTACGTGTAAGAGAATGCTGACTAATACAACAGCTTGGCTCCACAGTGAGTCACCTTGAAGCCTTTTTAAAACCTCAGTGCCCAAGCTACCTCCAAGACAAATCAGAATATTTGGGAGTGGGACCCAGGTACTACTATTTTGTAAAGCTTCTAAGCAAGTCCATCATACAGCCAAGGTCAACCACTGGCCTGTGTCATCAGAGGAGTAATCAATAATCATTGTAGGGATGAAGGCCTATGTGATCAGTGTTATAGTCGCTCAGTCGTGTCTGACTCTTTGCAACCCCATAGTCCATGGAATTCAAGCAAGAATACTGGAATGGATTGCCATTCCCTTCTCCAGGGGATCTTCCCAACCCAGAGATCAAACTCAGGTCTCCTGCATTGCAGGCAGATTCTTTACCATCTGAGCTACCAGGGAAGCCCCATGTGATCAGAGGACTAATCAATAATCACTGTAGGGATGAAGGCCTATGTGATCAGAGGACTTATCGGTGTAGGGATTAATCGTATCTTTAGCTTAACTTTCTCTGTAATTAAATACTGTTGCCTTTGTTTTCTTAGTAAGCTTCACACTTGGATTGTGTGGACATTGGAATTGAATTTGCTAAATAATAAAGAAATGTACTGCTTTGTAATTGTATAGTATTTTAGCATTGACTCTGTTACAGAGGTAAGTATAAAATGACTTTAAGTATGAACAGTTTTAGTTTTTTCTGTACCTTTTTGTCCCATGTGTTGTTTTAGCATGTTTTTCGGACTTTTTATGGGCCCCTGAGCCACTGCTATGTGATTATGCACAGATCAGTACCCTGGATTCTAACCCAGCCCTCCTCCACTTGCCCCCACAATCCTACTGTTGTGGATTGGCCTAATACAGAGTTAAACTCATTGGCTAGCACAAAGATGCCGATGTTTGGGATAAAGTCGAGGAGTGTTTCCCATTTCAGTAACAGAGTCTACTTTAAAATTATGATATAGAGTATAAAAACCTAAGGAAATTAAATTATCATTGAAGGATGCTCAGTGAGTCATTTGTTTTCTTAGAATAAGGTAATATAGTCCCGACTAAGTGATGCGGAAATTTAGAGACAGACTTTTGACTGTGTGAAATGTGACTGATTGTTGGTCAAGTTATACCCTTGACTTATTTTGCTTTTCAGAGATAATAGTTTATTTAGGTCATAAATGTTGATGTTTAATATTGACATACTTAAAAATTTGGTTCCCCGGAACCTTTGGTTAGTGAATTGTAATCAACCCTTGATACTTTTGTAAAGAGATAGGACTTAACTCTTTCTGAAGGAAAATTTCCTCTAAAATACATTTTCCATATTACTTGCTGCTTTCTTAAGGTAAATGTCCTGAGTATACTCAGCAGAGGCCACAGGACTGGAAAAGGCCAGTTTTCATTCCAATCCCAACGGGCGATGCTGAAGAGTGTTCAGACTACTGCACATTGCACTCGTTTCACATGCTAGCAAAATAATGCTCCGAACCCTTAGAAAATTCCAGAAAAATACCTACTTCTGCTTCATTGACTACACTAAAGCCTTTGACTGTGTAGATCACAACAAACTGGGGGAAATTCTTAAGGAGATGGGAATACCAGACTACCTTACCTGCCTCCTGAGAAATCTGTATGCACGTCAAGAAGCAACAGTTACAACTGGACGTGGAACAACGGACTGGTTCGAAATTGGGAAAGAAGTACATTAAGGCTGTATATTTTCACCTTGCTTATTTAACGTCTATGCAGAGTACATCATGAGAAACGCTGGGCTGGAGGAAGCACAAGCTGGAATCAAGATTGCCAGGAGAAATCTCAATAACCTCAGATATGCAGATGACACCACCCTTATGGCAGAAAGTGAAGAGGAATTAAGAGCCTCTTGATGAAGGTGAAAGAGGAGAGTGAAAAAGCTAGCTTAAAACTCAACATTTAAAAAATGAAGATCATGGCATCCAGTCCCATCACTTCATGGCAAATAAATGGGGAAACAATGGAAACAGTGACAGACTTTATTTTCTTGGGCTCCAGAATCACTGTGGATGGTGACTGCAGCCATGAAATAAAAAGATACTCCTTGGAAGAAATGCAATGATAAATCTAGACAGCATATTAAAAAGCAGAGAAATTACTTTGCCTACAAAGGTCCATATAATGCTGTGGTTTTTCCAGTAGTCATGTATGGATGTGAGCTGGACCATTAAGAAGGCTGAGCGCCGAAGAATTGATGCCTTTGAACTATGGTGCTGGAGAAGACTCTTGAGATTCTCTTGGACTGCAAGGAGATCACACCAGTCAATCCTAAAGAAAATCAACTCGGAATATTCATTGGAAGGACTGATGCTGAAGCTGAAGCTCCAATACTTTGGCCACCTGATCTGAAGAGCCAACTCATTGGAAAAGACCCTGATGCTGGGAAAGATTGAAAACAAGAGGAGAAGGGGACAACAAAGGACAAGATGGTTGGATGGCATCACTGACTCAATGGACGTGAGTTTGAACAAGCTCTGGGAGTTGGTGAAGGACAGGGAAGCCTGGCGTTCTGCAGTCCATGGAGTCGCAAAGTCTGACATGACTGAGCAACTGAACAACAAACAATAAAATAGTTTAGCTCCCATCTTGGTGGCTGTTAACTAAAATGTTGTCATATTTAGAGCATACTTTTTTCTGTTTTTCTGTAATTTGTACATAGATAAATATAATCTAGGGCTAAATGGTTTCTGATCTCAGTAGTATCTTCGAAAGATAATTTCTTGAAAGTCATGGAGTATCAGCCCTTATCTTAATTATTTGCCTCCTAATCTGACTTTCACAGGAAGCAGGTACAGTACAATCTCCTAGAATATGCTTATTTTGTGTGTTTAAGTACAAAGACTGAAGCAGAGTTTTCCCCAAGTGATTGTCTCAACCTCAAGGAAAATTATGTTTTTTATGGCTGTTAGTGCTTTGGACTTCTAAGTCAAGAATATCTTTTAAACAGTATTTCCTGACAATGGCCAAAGCTCTGATTGTATCACTTTCCCTAAAAATCTCCCTAATAGTGATACCACAGTGCTTCTTAGCCTAGATTCATGCTAAAATCTGACCCAATTTACTCTTTCATCCTTATTTCTTCTACTCTTTATCCAGCCTGCACATCATCCAGACTGACTTCTTGTCTTCTTTTATTCATTTACTTCTGGCTGTGCTGGGCCTTCGTTGCTGCGCACAGCCTTCCTCTAGTTGCAGCGAGCAGGAGCTGCTCTTGGTTGTGGTGCTCGTTGCTGCACACAGGCTTTCTCTAGTTGAAGCGAGCAGGAGCTGCTCTTGGTTGTGGTGCTCAGGCTTCTCATTGCAGTGGCTCCTCTTGTTGCAGACCATGGGCTCTAAAGCTCAGTAGTTGTGGCATACAGGCTTAGTTGCTCCACAGCATATGGAATCTTCCCTAACCAGGGATTGAACCCATGGCCCTTGCGTTGGCAGGCAGATTCTTAACCACAGGACCACCAGGGACGTCCCTACTTGTCTCCTTTGTTTATGCTTTGAGCCACCCATTTCCAGGCCTGCGATCATGCTTTACCTTCTGCTAATAATGTACTTCCCCACCCCCTCACAGTGAAAGAGTTAACTTAGGCAGGTAGATAAGGAGTCCAAGCCTAAGGCCCCTTTAAGGAGGAGGTCAGCATTCTTTCTTTTTTCCATTCTTTTGATGTAGGCAAGTAGTCCTTGTAGGCAGCAGTATCTCTTGTTCAAGGACATGCCTGTTTTTGAGCTTTGGATGTATGTTGTGGGAGACGGTCTGGGTAAAAACTTCCACAGCCTTGAGCTCTGGGTTAACCTGTTCCTTCTGGCTAATCTCATGTTGATGTCATCCAGGGTGTATGTTATGGGAAAGGGTCTGGGCAAAATTCTCACAGCCTTGAAGTATTTTTTATCTATTCTCAGCAGCTAGGTGAGTAGTGTATAAGGCCCCACTTAAATCAGTGAGGCAGGTACTCTGTTACCTTCTTCTGATGTCTTTGTCAGAAGCTTTTTCTGTCACTCACTTTAAATAAAATCTACACAAAGCTCCAAGTGACTGAGACTGTCTTTGGTCCCAGAGTTAAATCTTCTCCCTCAGAGATGACGAATCTGGCAGTACTGTTCACCACTTAGCTATCAACTGCCTCCTCTAAACTGTTCTTCAGGACCCAGCTCACATCTCAACTTCCCCCCACAAAACCCTTCTCCATAGATTCATGTCTTATCTGGTCATTTACAAATAATGTCTCCCTTCTCTTAAAGTATAGGGTAATTGTCCTTAAGACTTAATTCCTTGAGAAGAATTTGTTCCTTTCAGGACCTCAAACTCTGACTGGAAAATAGTAACTCCCTACCCAGCTGTCACTTCTGGTTCTTGCACTGTTGACTCGCGACCACTTTCTGCCCCATTCTTCATTGTCTCCTTGCCACCCATTTCTCAGCTTCTTATGAAATTACTGGACTTGTGCATTTAGCACCAGCCAGAGTTCTCTGTGCTTTCCATGAAGCTTGCTGCAACAGTGCAGAGCTGCCTGTATTATATTTATATCTTAGACAGTATTTTTGGGGTTTCCCAGGTGGCGCTAGTGGTGAAGAACACAGCTGCCAAAGCAGGAGACATAAAAGAACACAGGTTCGATCCCTGGGTAGGGAAGATCCCCTGGAGGAGATGACAACACACCCAAGTATCCAAGCATCCATCCGAAAATCTCATGGGCAGAGGAGACTGGCGGGCTACGGTCCATAGGGTCACAAAGAGTTGGACACGACTGAAGTGACTTAGCACGCACACAGGCTATATTTGTGTGCTACTGGTATTTTGAAGTTGCTATACAGTCAGTTAGTAGTTAGTTGTACTTAGTCTTTACTTTTTTTCTTTTCTAGAAAGGAATTGAGAAAAATAGATGCTTCTAGGTAAGGAGGCACTGTAGGATATTACTGAGGCTTCTCAAGTGCTAATATTTAGACAGTGTTTTATGCATAATTCATATGCTTTAATAATATATATAATTTTTATCTTCAGAGAAGAAAATTTATGACAAAGCAGTTCATCTTCACTGAAGATGTATTTTCTTGTGAAAAAAAAAAATTGTAACTTCTAAGCAGGTGTTTAAACCCAACATTCATGAATTTATAGGAAGTACAGGATTGAACCTCAGGAAGTACAGAAACCCTCTGAAATTATATGCAAAGTGTTGTATTAATGTGAATATCTGTTTTTTCCCTTAGTTTTAAGCAGATTTCACGGGACTTTGTGATCCCCAAATAGGCTGAGAGAAACTGCCTGTTAATGAAATCTGAATTAGAATTCTAAGAACGTTTTATGTACTTACATCAGTAAAAGTAACACAATTTTAAAAGGAGAATGTTTACATATAGGTACTAAAATTAAAATGCTCTGATCAAAGGTTCTAACAGATCTTTTCGCTAGGGAATATCTGAAGCACAAAGAGAAAGAAAAACAGGAGGTGATTATGAACTTGAAGAATGTCAGCGGTGGCAACCTGTGTCGTGTGTTAAAGCGCACCATCCCGTTTGGAGTTGCTTATCACCATAGCGGCTTAACCAGCGATGAAAGGAAGCTCTTGGAGGAGGCCTACTCCACAGGGGTCCTCTGCCTGTTCACCTGCACATCCACCCTCGCAGCAGGTGTTAACCTACCAGCGAGAAGGTAAGTCATTGTCGGTCAGGCTCCAGACTTTTCAGTTCCCAGCTTGCCAACAGGGTTTTTGGGTTTTTTTGTTTGTTTGTTTTATTCTTTCTCAGTAATGAATGAGGATTTATCAAATGTTTTCTTCAGCTTTTGCTGAGTTGATTGTTTGGTTTATTTCCTTTAATATCTTAGTGAAAAATGGCATTAGTAGATCTCTCTCTCTCTCTCTTTTTTTAAATGTATATTTGGCTGTGTCTGGTCTTAGTTGCCCCTTGTGGCCTCTTTGTTGCAGCCCGTGGGCTTCTCTCTAGTTGTGAGCAGGTTTAGTTGCCCCACGGCAGGCGGGATCTTAGTTCTCCAGCCAGGGATCGAACCTGTGTCCCCTGCATTGGAAGACAGATTCTTCACCACTGGACCACCAGGGAAGTCCCTTAGTAGATCTCTTGCTAGTATTATTCCTTCTTTCTTTAGTGCTCTCCCTATCTGGTTTTGATATTAGGGTTTATTATTCTAGTTATGTAGAAACAGTTGGCAAGCTTTTGACCATTTTTTTTTTAATCTGAAAGAGTTTATTTAACGTAGAGATTTCCTGGACACCTTAGAGAACTCATCTATGAAGACTTTTGAGTCTATTAATAGTATCTTTTTTTTTTTTCAGAGTAGATCCTTGTTTACCTTTTTAGTTATTACCAAAGCTGTGGGCCTGTGCAGTTGATTTCCACTCTTAGTTATTGATGACTCTAAAATTTGTGACTTTTTTTTTTTCCAAATAAATGGTCAATTTTTATAAATCATCCAAGGGCTTTGAACTATATATTTTATGTTGGGTATGCACTTTTATGTATCTCAATGAGATCGCAGTTATTAGTCATGTTATCAGCTCCTCTGTTTTCTCTGTGATTCTTTGATCTATCAGTTCCAGAGACATCTGTTAGTTTTCCACTGTAATTATGGAGTTACCAACTTCTTCTCTTTAACATTTTTACAGTTGTTTGCTTTGTAGTTTGTTTCACAACTATTTAGGTATATAAAAGTTTACTCCAAATATCCTATGGCTGAATTACACCTTTTATCAATAGAATAAGTCCTGGTTTTCCTCAGAATGACTTTATTTTGAACACTAGAACTTTTTTTTTTGCCAACTATATCTTTTTCTGTTCTTCCTTCACTTAGGAAGTTTTCCATTTTTTAAAACAATTGTTGAAATAAAAAAGGAAGTTACATATTTTATTTCTCTTGTGAGCAATGGTTACTCTTAAAAATTTAACAGTGGTAATCAAATGTGTTTTTCTATGATTTGAGAATTGATAACTATCCTCTGCTCAACATTACAAGAGTCTTAGCATTTGTATATTTTTCCTACTCTGTCTTGTGTATTGTTGCAGTTACCTAAAATGTTAGGTCTGTATTTTTAATTTTCTCTCATTTTTTAAAAAAATTATTTATCTTTAATTGAAGGACAGTTGCTTTACAGTGTTGTGTTGGTTTCTACCAAACAGCTTCTCTCATCTTATAATCAATAACTATTTAAACTTACCAACAAATCATACCTGTGTGGGTTTTTTGTTTTGTTTTGCCTACCACTGCCCCTTGTATCGAACATCTTCCTTCTGTGATCCATTTTTCATTTTGCCGTTCTTGGGTAATTCTTTTTAGATGATGCATTGGAAATAAAAATTTTTGAACCTTTGCATACTTGAAGCTATCGTTAGTTTAGTCTCACACTTGAACACCTCGCAGCGAACAGAATTCTAGGTTCAGTGTTTTCCCTTAGGAGCCTTTGTAGTATTCTTCTATGTCTTTAAGGAACTAGTGGTGGACATTTTCGTTTTTACATAGGCTTGCTGTTTCTCCCTCTCCAGAAGCTTGTAGGCTTTTCTCTTTAATCTCAGTTCAGTTCAGTTGCTCGGTCGTGTCCGACTCTGCGACCCCATGAACCGCAACACGCCAGGCCTCCCCGTCCATCACCAACTCCCAAACCCATGTCCGTTGAGTCAGTGATGCCATCCAACCATCTCATCCTCTGTCATCCCCCTTTCCTCCTGCCCTTAATCTTTCCCAGCTTCAGGGTCTTTTCAAGTGAGTCAGCTCTTCACACCAGGTGGCCAAAGTATTGGAGTTTCAGCTTCAACATCAGTCCTCCAGTGAACACCCAGGACTGATCTCCTTTAGGATGAACTGGTTAGATCTCCTTGCAGTCCAAGGAACTCTCAAGAGTCTTCTCCAACACCACAGTTCAAAAGCACCCATTCTTTGGCACTCAGCTTTCTTTACAGTCCAACTCTCACATCCATACATGACCACTGGAAAAACCATAGCCTTGACTAGACGGACCTTTGTTGGCAAAGTAATGTCTCTGCTTTTGAATATGCTATCTAGGTTGCTCATAACTTTCCTTCCAAGGAATAAGCGTCTTTTAATTTCATGGCTGCAATCACCATCTGCACTGATTTTGGAGCCCCCCAAAATAAAGTCAGCCACTGTTTCCACTGTTTCCCTATCTATTTGCCATGAAGTGATGGGATTGGATGCCATGATCTTAGTTTTCTGAATGTTGAGCTTTAAGCCAACATTTTCACTCTCCTCTTTCACTTTCTTCAAGAGGCTCTTTAGTTCTTCTTCACTTTCTGCCATAAGGGTGGTATCATCTGCATATCTGAGGTTATTGATATTTCTCCTGGGAATCTTGATTCCAGCTTGTGCTTCTTCCAGCCCAGCGTTTCTCATGATGTATTCTGCATATAAGTTAAATAAGCAGGGTGACAATATACAGCCTTAACATACTCCTTTACCTCAACATTTTGTAATGTGTTTGCTCAGTTGCATCCAATTCTTTACAAACACATGGACTGTAGCCCACCAGACTCCTCTATCCTTGGGATTTCCCAGGCAAGGATACCAGAGTGGGTTGTCATTTCCTACTCCAGGGAATCTTCCTGACTCAGGGATTAACCCACATCTCTGTGTCTCCTGCCTTGGCAGGCAGATTCTTTACCACTGGACCACCAAAGAAGTCCCTAGCTACTTCTGATTCATAGGGCTTAGCCATTGGGTACATGTTCAGTGTAAGGTTTTATGCCTTTCTTCATCTTAGAGTAATTATTTTTCAGTTATTTCTTGTATTATTTCTTTTCTTCCATTTTCTCTTTCTCTGCTTTTATAACTTTAGTTAGATACTTAAATTGGTCATTCATTTCTCATAACTTTTCTTACACGTTTTTCAGTCTATATGAGTTATGTAACTCCTTTACTTTTTATATTACAAAATCAGTTTTTAATTATATCCCACTAACTATATTCATTCATTATTCAGTTCTTCAGTTGAGTTGTTTAAATGAATTAATTTTTTATTTCTAAGAACTCTTTTCTTTTATTGTTCTTTCTTTATAGTACTCTGTTCTTCTATAAATACAGTACCCTTCAAAATTTTCTGTGCGTACTAATTCAATTTTTTTAAAGTTCTTTTCTGTTCCCTGTAGTATCTGTCTCTGTCAGATGTATATTCTGTATGTTCTCATTGTTTTTCTTCTGTGTCATTTGTTTTCTTCATGAATTAGATAATCTTGTCTGTCCATTGAGATTTATAAATAAAGGAGTTGGTTGAATAGTTTAGGAAAATAGCACAGATTTTTCTCTTACCTTTGAACAGGAAAGCTGGCTATAGACTTCTGTATACATAAATAGGATTGAAATCACCATGTTGTAGGTCAAAAACAGTTGAAATCTGCAATTTTATGTAGTTGACAATACAAATTCATAAATAAATACGCGTGTGTTAGTGGCCTGTTGGAGAAGGAAATGGCAACCCACTCCAGTGCTCTTGCCTGGAGAATCCCAGGGACAGGGGAGCCTGGTGGGCTGCCATCTATGGGGTTGCACAGAGTCGGACATGACTGAAGTGACTTAGCAGCAGCAGTGGCCTGTGGTCAGATTTTTCATTTATGGAGTATCAAATCAAAAACCTTTTGAGAGCATTGCTATAGTGGATTGATCATAAGCTTTGCAGCTAAGCAGGCTTAAGCTCAAATTATGGTTCTGTTAATTACTAATCTTGTTGGTTTTTATAAGCTACTTATCTGTGCTTCAGTCAACCACTTTGTGAAGGAAAATTAAAGTACATAAGAATATTATCACCACAAGTTTTGTAAGATTACAGATAATGTACATAAAGAACCTAGAACATCATAACATAGATTACTGGTAAATAGTAGTTACGTATTACTTTGAGTTAATATGTCACTAAACTGAATATCATATAAAAATAATGAAATGAAGAGTTTAAAAATAGATGTTAATGGTATAGATCTAATACCACTTTTAATTAATTTTATCAATTCCATAGAGTTATATTAAGAGCACCCTATGTTGCTAAGGAATTTTTAAAGAGGAATCAGTATAAGCAGATGATTGGCAGAGCTGGCCGTGCTGGAATAGATTCTGTTGGGGAGAGTATCCTTATATTGCAAGAAAAAGACAAGCAACAGGTAATAATCTGGTTGTTAGTTGGTGGTTTTGTTGTCTTTTCTCAGTCTTTAATTTCACCCTTTGATATAATCTTTTAAAAATTAATTATTAATTTCCTTTGAATAATGTTTCCTTCTCTGTGATTAAGCATTAGAAAGAGTAGCTTGAATAGTTCTGTATTTCAATGAAAAGTATTTTCCCTATCTTCTTCCGTTTTCGTGTGGATACGTGCTAAATTCTTATTTTTCTGTCTCTCTGTTTTTTCTCTCTCCCAACCTCCACAAGATCTATGCAAATTATAAAATTTTATATGGAACACAATTTATTTTTTATAATAATGTGAAACATAGTATTGCTTTAACTCTTGTAGGTATTGGAGTTAATAAGCAAACCATTGGAAAACTGCTATAGCCATCTTGTTCAGGAATTCACCAAGGGAATCCAAACTTTGTTTCTTTCTTTGATTGGTTTGAAGGTATTTTTTTTTAATATTTTTATATCTTATTGCTATTATTTGAGACAGTGGCAGTTGAAAAGTTTTGAAAACTGTAAAGAAAGTTGAAAAAAATGTTCACTTCTATATAATGTGAAAAAGATCAGTCTGTGACATGATGAATCTGAAACTGGATTTATATGTGGATTTTTAATCCTTTGAATTGTATGGAACAAATAATAACTGGGCATCCATTACAAGTAAGAGACTTTGGTGGATACTGTGGGGGATAAAGGAGCCTTAGAAGCATGGGTCCTGATGTCAGACAATCCAGCATCTCTGCCTTGGTAAGAAAAGATCCCCTGTAAGTCCTCTGACCATAATAAACATTTGTGAAGTCAGTATAGCCTTTATCAGGCAGAAAGTTAAAAAAAAAAAAAAAAAGTTGGGTGGGGCACAATGGGAAAACAGTCTTTTCCCTAAGATTAGAAATTGACTCTTTTTTCAGGTTATTCTTGAGTAAAACCTCTTTTTTAGGCTTATTCTCTTGTGCCCAAGGTCCCTCAGTCCCAAACTGGTAAAGCCAGGGTTTGAATTCAGCTTTATCGAACTAAAAACCAGGAGTCTTAATCTATCATATAGCCTACCTTTATTATCCCAGATTGGTGTAAGTGAAAGTTCAAAAGGTAATTGATAAGTAAAAGATATCATGAGACTGTTTTGGTTGCCTTGCAGATGAATGGTGTAATATTTTATCCCCTGGCATAAGAGCCAAAGGCTATAGAAAAGAAGAATTAGTCCTGAGTATTGAAGGAGATAGAGGTTTTAGATGAACAGAGAGAAGGAATAAGCCATTCCAGGTACTTAAATTGAAAGATGAGAAACCTAAAGATGATGTGGAATAACAGTCAATAGACTGGATATTGTAGCTATAGAGGAAGGCTGAAGATAACCTAAGAGTAGAAAGTTGGGTGGAAAAAGTTGGGCCAGACTGTGTGCCATAGTTGGAGAGGGTGGCAGAGGGTGCTTAAATACTAGACTGAAGACTTGTAACACAGTCACATATCAGTGGAGGAATCGTCAAGGTGTTTTGTGGTGATTTAGAGCAAGGGCTCCCATGTCACACATACCTGTGTCCCAGTCACAGCTCTGGTCTCTTGTTACCCTGTGTAAATTACTCTCACTTAAAACTCACCGAAAACTATAAAACGCTGCTGAGAGAAATTAAAGATGACCTAAAGAGAGTCTTCTCTAAAGAAAGACCTAAACGGAGAGAGTCTTCATGAATTGGAGCGCTCACTTTTGTTCAAATGTTACTTCTTCCCGCATTGGTCTATAAATTCTGTGCAATCCCAATCAAAATCTCAACAGGTTTTGTTCTTTTTTTTTTTTTAAAGAAATTACAGATCGATACTGAAATTTATTTGGAAATGCCTTAGGGTAGGCAAAGATTTCTTATAAGGAAAGCAAACAACGTAAATCATTAAAGAAAAAAATCAATCGACCTCATATTTTTATAATTCTCTTCAAAAGATGCTACTTAAGCAGTGAAAAGGCAGGAAGAAAATATACATCTGACAAATACGTGTATGTCATGAGTTAGAACTCCATGCAAGGCAATGGAATTGAGGCTTCACTTGAGACCAGTGCACTCAGGTACAGGAATCCTGGGGGAGCCAACTTAGCCACAAGGGTGTGGTTTTATGGGCCTGCGATGCCAGATCCATAGGGCTCAACAGTTTCAGTAAAATTCTGTGTTAACAATTGAAGTACAGCAGCAAGAAGACCAGGCAGAGTCAGCTCAGAAGATTAGCCGGTAGGCAGCTGTTGTTCCAAACCTGCCTTTATGAGGCTTCTGGGCCCTGTGCTGAGAAGAACAGGCCATCAGGGTTCTTCCTGCACATTGAGGTAAGGCTTCACCACAGGGCCCTAGTTGTGGGAAGGAGGCTGGAATTACAGACAGGGTGGAGAGGCAGAAAAATCTTTGGAGTTAGAATTGAAGAAGTCAAGTCCTCCAGACAGAAACAACCAGTGGGATAGGGGTGAGAGGTGAGAAGGGCAGGATGAGGTCAAGAGGCAGGAGGGTGGAGGTGGGCATTCTTGGGGACACTAGGTTTTGGTGGAAGAGATGGAAACTCCAGGAATTAGAACATAACACTTGTTGCGCCCTGGGACGCAGGGAGCCTCCGGTGATCATTTCTCACAACTATGTTTCAGACACCCTGGTAGACCCTTGGTATGTTTTTATCTCTGATCTTTGTGTACCTTTGAATGAAATAATGTAGTTCTGCTTTCACACAAAATAGAATCCGAGGCAAAAAGAGGCCACACAGGCTGCTTGCACACTCTTTCGCAGGTGCTGAGGTCCTGCCTAGATCCCTGTGATGGCCGCCCAGCTGGTCTCCTGGCATCAGCTGTGCCCTGCCTTCCCACAGCCGCTCCATATTATTCTTCAATAGATCGATCTTCTCCAAATATAAATCCCTTTCTGTCTAAAGTTTGTTAGTGGTTGTCTCCCACTGCTGTTAGGATTGAGTCCAGGTCCCTTATCACGGTCTTGTTTAGCTGCTGAGTCGTGTGCAACTTGGTGGCAACCCCATGGGCTGTAGCTCACCAGGCTCCTCTATCCATGGAATTCTCCAGGCAAGAATAGTGGAGTGGGTTGCCATTTCCTTTTCCAGGGGATCTTCCCGACTCAGGGATCGGATCCTCATCTCCTGCACAGGCAGGCAGATTCTTCACTGGCGAGCCACCTGGAAAGCCCTTACCACGAAGCCTGGCGTGCTGCAGTCCATGGGGTCGCAAAGAGTCAGACATGACCGAGGAACTGAACAACAGCAGCACTGTGTAGATTTGGCCTCTGCCTCTCTCTGCATCCTTATCATCTCTCAACACACTCTTCACTCTGCACACCAGACACACTGCCCTTCTGTTTTCATTTCATGTTCTATGCCCTTCCTACCGCAGTGGTCTCCAAGCCTGGGACTCATTCATCTCAGCGCTCGGTCTCACCCACTCCTGCTCCAGACTTTCACTTCACCACCACTTCCTTGGGGAAGCCTTTCTTTACCCCCGAGTGCAGTCAGTCTCTTGGATGCAATTTATAGAAACACCCTTCTTTCCTTTAGTAGCGCCCATCAGTTTGTAGTTGTATTCTTGTTAGTGACTTTCTTTGGCTGATAACTTTACCCCCTCGGAATGAAGCCCTGGGACAGGTCCACATTTATGCTCCTGTATCACCAAATCCCAGTGACTAGCATAGTGCCTGGCATGTGGTTGGCATTCAGTAAATACTTGAATTATGGTCTGGCTTTGGAGTTGGTCATGGCTGCATTTGCAGGTTGGGGCAACAGTGGAGAACCCAGCTTTGAGAAGCCAGAGATAGACGCTATCCCAGTGGGTTAAAATCACTATGTCTAAAAGTTTTTACAGAGGGATACAAAGATAACGTGATGGTAGCTAGAAGGATCAAGTAAAGGGGTTGGTTGGTTTGTTTACCCCCAGTGTTAACTGTACTCAATTAAAAAACAGTATAGAAACTAAGTATGTTGATAATCTGTAAACTGAGTATCAGTTCTTGAATATCTTAAAAGTGCAGTTTTAGCCTGAATGAATATTATGTTAAGGATGGACTTTTATTAAAAGGAGAAAAAGCAATAGGAAGTGTCCCTGCTCCATAGTATTTTTTGCTACCCTTTATATTGGTTTACTGTGAAATTACTACTCCAGTTTTCCCACTGAAATATCATTGGAATTGAAACAGAGAGAAATATGCTCATTGATTGACTATATTTTAGTATAACATGCTGATTTCATTAAAATTGGCTAATGTAAGTTATTCACACTCAGAGTCAGCTCTACGTCTGAATACCTCCATTGTTATTATAAGTTTTAAACAGTGAGCTGGGGGAGAAAAAAAACGGCAGCAAAAGAACAAGAAAAGGAGATGGGGATGAGAGAGACAAAAAGAGGTAGAAAACTGCTGTTTATTTTCAGGTAAAATGTCAGGGAGAATATTGCCGGATCCTGCTTTAGTAGAGACTTTCAGTTGTGTTTTCCATATGTGTTTTTTTAAATACAATTTTTAGAGCTAAAGAATATTTTCACATGTGGCTGGAAGGGGACGGAGGGAGGATTTCTGAAGGAGGCCAAGTGGGAATTAGTGATAACTAGTAGGGAGTGAGCAGAGGGCACAGCTTTGGAGATACTGTGAAATATTACTCAAAAACCTAAGGAGTTTTTGAATCAGAAATGTGTAGATGTCTTCATTAAGAGTATAAATATGATAACTGTATTCTCCCTTCAATTGTTTTTTCTTGTCATTTTAAAATATTATTATAAGAGTACCTTTATGCAACTATGTAGCTTTTATATTGATATTTTATTTGAATAGCTTTGAGGTATGGAAATGAGTCCTCATATTGATGAATTATTCATTCAAAATGATGCCTTGAATTAGAGAAGCTGCTCTAATGGTATCTTGAATTGTTTCAGATTGCAACAAACCTGGATGACATATATCATTTTATGAGTGGTACACTTTTTGGTGTTCAGCAAAAGGTTTTGTTGAAAGAAAAAAGTCTCTGGGAAATAACTATGGAATCACTTAGATACTTGACAGAAAAAGGACTTCTACGAAAAGATACTATGTATGGGTCTGAAGAAGAGTTCCAAAATAATTTTCATATCACAAAGTTGGGACGAGCTTCTTTTAAGGGTAAGAGTTTACCTGAATCTGACTATGAATCTGAGGAAATGCACCGGAAAAAATAGAAATTTTCTGTAACTCTAAATTAGATTTGTAATTTCATATTAATAATAATAATCTTATCTTACAAACTGTTAAACTACTTCAATTTTTTAAAAGTTGAAAAATGTTTTGAATTGCAAGTAATTTAGAATACTGTAGAAATACATGGAGGAAAAGATGATCCTCCCTTCTTTATGCGCGCCTCCCCCAGCAATCATACAAATAATATAAATACAAGGTTTGTAATCATATAAGTCTTAATATCCTACCAAGAATAGCAATAGCAATTTCTAGAAATTTTCTGTAAATTTCATAACAATTTGATATATATTCTTCTAAATATTTTGTGTATGTATATTTATGTTTGTGTTACATGTATGTATGCATATATACATATGTACTATATATGTATCACACACACATGAACACACATATATATTGAATGGTATAAGCATTTGGAGGCAGCTTGCTTTTCTCACTTATAAAATATCATGAGCATCTTCACACATCAGTCCCTTTAAATCTACCTCATTTTCTTTTAGTACAATAGTCATCCATACTATAGATACCATAATGTATTTAACCACTCCCCTATTGATGGACATTTATACTGTTTCTGATTTTTCTCTGTTATAAACAAGAGCATCTCTGTTCATGTATTTTTGGATATGTGTGGAGATGTTTCTTTAGGTTAGATTCCCAAGAATAGATTAATTAGGTCAGAAGGTATGTACTTATTAAATGTTGATGGATACTATAATATCAAAGTGACCTCCTAAATTTTGTGCTAAGTTACATAGTAAGAAATTGTAAAGATTTTTTTTTTTGGCTGTGAGGGATCTTTAGTTGTGGCACTCAAACTCTTATCTGTGACATGTGGGATCTAGTTCCCTAACCAGGGATAGAACCTGGGCCCCCTGTACTGGGACTGTGGCGACTTAGCCACTGAACCACCAGGGAAGTCCCTCAAGATTTTTGCTATGTTTAGGTAAACCAGACTTTCTTTAAAATCACCTCTTTCCTCCTTTGGTGATTATGAAAAATGAACTCTTTGTGTCTTTCTTTTAGGAACTATAGATTTGGCTTATTGTGACATTCTTTACAGAGACTTGAAGAAAGGTCTTGAGGGACTTGTGCTCGAAAGCCTTCTTCATCTAATCTACTTAACAACTCCCTATGATATGGCTTCTCAGTGTGACCCTGATTGGATGATATACTTCAGGCAGGTGAGAAGATAAGATTTTTCAATACAGGCTAAAATAATTAATCACAATATGATTTTTATCATGTGGTTATTCTTTTTTTTTTGCTATTAAAATATACTTGAAATTGGGCCTTTTGAAAGATGAAAAGCCCAATTTCAAATATATTTTCATAGCCAGAAAAAAGACTCAGACGATAAAGAATCTGTCTGCAATGCAGGAGACCTGGGTTTGATCCCTGGCTCGGAAAGATCTGCCGGAGAAGGGGAATGGCAATCCAATCCAGTATTCTTGCCTCAAGAATTCAATGGATGGAGAAGCCTGGTGGGTTAGTCCATGTGAACTGCAAAGAGTCAGACATGACTGAGCGACTAATACTTTTTGTGGCAAGAGCATTTTTTGTTTGTTTCACTTAAATATTTTCTGTTAAATGTAAACATGTTCATTGTCGAAAAAATAAAGAAAGGTGCAGAAGAGAAGAAAGGACCATGTCTGGTCCCCATCCCTCCAAGGTGGTTACTCTTGCGATGTGGGGACCACTACATTTTCTAATGCCTGAAATGTAAAGAAAACCATCGCTGATGGTTGAGAGTTTAATTACATGAAAGCTCTGTCAGAGTCACACACGGTGTCACGTCCTGTCACACCAAACCCAGTGATGTTGATACCTGAGAAGGAATAATCATCTCTATCGCCAGGATTAAGGTGGAACTGGCTGTACTTATCATAAAACCAAGTGGTAGAGGACAGTCTACTATGATTTTACTCTGAACAGGCGGTGGCAGTATGCAGGTCTTCCCAGGTGGCATAGTGGTAAAGAATCTACCTGCCAGTGCAGGAGACACAGGTTTGATCCCTGGGTCAGAAAGATCCCCTGGAATGGGAAATGGCAACCTGTCCAAAAGTATCCTTGCTTGGAGAAGCCCATGGACAGAGGAGCCTGGCAGGTTACAGTCCATGAGCTGGTCATGACTGAGCACATGCGCACAAACACATGTATATAAACAGTGCTGCTGCTAAGTCGCTTCAGTCATGTCTGACTCTGTGCAACCCCATAGACGGCAGCCCACCAGGCTCCTCCGTCCCTGGGGTACTCCAGGCAAGAACACTGGAGTGGGTTGCCATTGCCTTCTCCAATGCATGAAAGTGAAAAGAGAAAGCGAAGCCGCTCAGTCATGTCCAACTTGCAGCGACTCCATAGACTTCAGTCTACCAGGCTCCTCTGTCCATGGGATTTTCCAGGCAAGAGTACTGGAGTGGGTTGCCATTGCCTTCTCCATATAAACAGTGTGGTTACTTCCAAAACCTTTCCCTCCTATCCCTCCCTAGACATCTCCTGTATGAAACATAAACACAGTCCATGAAAATCATAGACCATGGTTACAGTATTTGTGGCCATGTCTTTAAGTTCATTCTATTAAAGTTTGTTATATTTTAATAATACATTAAAAGTATTGCAAGCTTGTAAGTAAAATACTTGTAAGTAAATACTTGTGTTATTTGTATTACTTATAATGCAATACTTGTAAGTAAAATTTGTGTTATTTTTTATAGATTTTTATAATGATGAAAATGTGATATGACTACTAGATCTGGTTAATGGCAGACTTTTTAAAGTTACAGTTTAATTTTCCTCTGTATTCTTTTTCTGTGTAGTTTAACCAACTCAGTCCAGCAGAACAAAATGTCGCTGCTCTGGTTGGAGTCTCTGAGAACTATATTGGGAAGAAAGCATCAGGTCAAGCTATTAGGAAGGTATGTACCATCGTCTTCTTTTTTTTTTCTTTCCTAAATAGCTAAGTTCACGTAACCGTAGTCTTTTTTTCTTTCCTAAATAGCTAAGTTCATGTAACAGAAATTAATGCTGTCATCTCATCTCCTTTGTTTGTTTGATTGTTTTGGTTCACTTTTTTGTCTTTAATATAATTACCACTTTACTATTCAAAACATCTGCAAACCAGAAATTTAGGTATATTTTAAAAATAATGTTCTTTCTGGGTGGTTGTGAAGGCCCTTTTTAGTGTACCTTTGTATTTCTAAAATAGCCATGCACATCTAAGACTCTTAGCATAGGAAAAGGTCAACCTTATTAATCTGTTTTTCTTAGGCTACTCATTATGGTTTAAATTATAACAATTGTAAAATATTTTCACAATGTTATAGAAGAGAATCCTGAAATAAGTTCAGTTCATGGGAGAAAAGTTTTCTAGAAACTTTTTCTTAAGCATCCACTTGGCATCAGGAATTCTAACATAAGACGAGTTTTTGGATTTTTGTTTTTGTTTGTGCTTTTCGTTGTCCCAAAGAACTACCAATGTGCTTGAAGTACGTAAAGCATTTTAGTAGGTTGAAGCAGGGAAGCCAAGTACTCTTGTGTGGTATCTTATATTTTTGTCTTTTAAAGTTAAGTCAACAAACAAGAATCAAGTTCTGAATGCGCCACTAACTGTACGAGAAGTAAAAATAATTCTTTGGCAAACACACATTCATTTCCTTAATTAACATAATTTTCTACCTCATAATAATTACAAGAAGGCAATGGCACCCCTCTCCAGTACTCTTGCCTAGAAAATCCCATGGGCAGAGGAGCCTGGTAGGCTGCAGTCCATGGGGTCACACAGAGTCGGACACGACTGAGCGACTTCACTTTCACTTTTCACTTTCATGCTTTGGAGAAGGAAATGGCAACCCACTCCAGTGTTCTTGCCTGGAGAATCCCAGGGATGGGGGAGCCTGGTGGGCTGCCATCTATGGGGTCGCACAGAGCCGGACACGACTGAAGCGACTTAGCAGCAGCAACATAATAATTACACTTTTTTTTTTTCAATTTTCATTTTCTTTGGTAATCTAATCTTCATGGAAGCCTAATGATCTTACCTACCATTTCCCTGTATATCTTTTAAATTTATATAGATATTACTATTTCATTTTGAAAAATGGAAGATGTTTTACTTACACTTGAATTGAATGGTGAAGCTGTCCCCTGTATTGAAGTATCAAAAAAGTATAAGTGCATGGTACTTCAGTATTCCTATTGTCAATATTTAGATTGGGTCTTTTACCTCAGAAGTGACTATTGTTTAGACCTTCAGAATGTTGAATAAAAATATTTCTTAAAACAAACCTTTTGTTTCAAACTCTAAAATATATTTAAAAAAACATATTAATCTGGAGCTCATTACCAAGTAATAAACAGTTATAAAATCATGTTGCAATAATGCATCTTTTGAAACTTGAATCAGAATTTATTTTTGTTACATTTTATAAAACAGTCAGTAAATGTTTGTTCAATTTATAATTATTTAAAATAGTATGAACATGGATTTAATTACAAATGAACAAGTTACTATTTTAATACTTTATAAGTATCTTTTTAAACAAATTTCTAGAGAACATATTTGCTTAAAATCTACTTGATTTCTCCACATTGGAAAGGACCTTTTTAAACATTTCTTGTAAAAGATCTTGAAATTGGCATAAAGTGACTTATCTCGCCGTGTAATATAATTATGTCATTTTTCTTGGCTTAGAAAATACATTCTAAGCAAAAATCCGCATTGACTCAATTTATAGTTAATAATGAAGGTGCACTAAAGTTGGGAAATTAAAAGGTGATCTTTTCCTAGATGTTATTCAACTATCATGCCTTTTCAGCTTAAAGCTTTTAAAAGGGTGATCTAGTATCAAACGTATAGAATCTAAAATTCTTATGTCCTTCAATGTGCTCATCTAAGTTCTCAAACATTCTAAGTTCTCATCTTAAACATTCTTTTACTATAGTAGAGGATATAATTGTATATTTTAAACCTCCCTTTTCTCTTTAAAGTTCATTCTTTTTTTTTATCTGATTTCAAGCATGCGTTACTCAGTCTTTGAGTTAGCTTGGTATTAGCTATGAAATGCTTTACACAAAAAATAATCACTAGGCACCACAGGCCAAAGCATATATACAGAATAGAAATTATCAACTACAGGAAGCATTCAGTGTTTTAATTTCTGGAAACATTAATTATTTACCATGACTAGGTTTAAGTCATAGGAGCTAATATTTACTCTTAGTTTACAATATAAACAAGCTTATTAACATATTTATCTAAATAAACACATTTGTCTAATTTATAATCACAGTCATATATATATATGTAGAATATGTGTGTGTGTGTGTATATATGTAGAATGTGTGTGTGTGTGTGTGTGTGTGTGTGTGTACCCAACCTGTAAGTACTACCTGAGGCTTCCCTGGTGGCTCAGTGGCTCAGACAGTAAAAGAATCTGCCTGCAATGCAGGAGACCCAGCAGGAAGATCCCCTGGAGAAGGGCATGGCAACCCACTGCAGCATTCTTGCCTGGAGAATTCCATGGACAGAGGAGCCTGGTGGGCTATAGTCCGTGGGGTCACAAAGAGTTGGACACGACCGAGCGACTAACACTCAACACTATAAATTCTACAGTAAATGTAAAGGTTTCCCCAACTCCTTCTCTTCCCGTATTCTTTTCCTAAGGCTGCCATCACAAATTAGCACAAACCCGGTGTCTTAAAACAACAGAGCTTTATTCTGTTACAGGTCAGGAGGCCAGAAGTCTGAAATCAAGATGCTGGCAGAGTTGTTCCTTCTAGAGGCTTGAGGAAGAACCATCTTGCCTCTCTCATGGCCTTTGGTGGTTGTTAGCAATCCTTGTAGTCACCATCTCACCACAGTCTGCCTCCTCTGTCTTCATACCAGTTCCTCTGTCACTCATGTCCTCTCTCTTATAAGGATATCAGTCATTGACTATTGGGCTCAAGGGCCCCCTGTATATCCAGGATGGTTTCATCTCAAGATCCTTTGCTAATTACATCTGCAGAGATTCCCTTCCAAATTAGGTCACGTTCAGAGGCACCAAGGTTTAGGAATTGAGTATATCTTTTGAGGAGGGACAGTTCAACTCACTACACTCCCTATAGAAGGAAATTTAAATTGGAAACAGTTTGACATATCTCTTTTTTTATACACTTGGAAAAAATAATACTTTGAACTAACCTAAAGTACATTTGTTATGACTTCGATTTATTTCTGTAGAACCACTCTGTCCTCTCCCTGCTGTGTGCAGCTTCATTCTCATTCCCTTTTGTCCAGTTTGAATGTGGTGTACATTTTAAGCAGGTCCAATACATGAATTTATTTGTGTCTTTCTAGAAGGTGGACAAGAACATTGTCAACAGACTGTACCTGTCTTTCATTCTTTATACTTTGCTCAAAGAGACCAACATTTGGAGTGTGTCTGAAAAGTTTAACATGCCTCGAGGATATATACAAAGCCTTCTCTCTGCAGCTGCAGCATTCTCCTCCTGTGTGTTACATTTCTGTGAGGTAATTCCATTAACTAGATGATACATGCTTGGCACATCTTGATGTTTTGGTCAAAGTGAACAGAACTCTTTTTAAAAATATTTATTTACTTATTTTAATTGGAGGATAATTACAGTATTGTGATGTTTTTTGCCATCAATATGAATCGGCCACAAGTATACATGTGTTCCTCTCTCCTGAACCCCCTCCCTAGAATTCTTCCTGTTGACTGATTTTTCGGTTTACACTCTTTGTCCTCATCCTAAAAGCATTCTGTTCAAATCCCTCCACCTCTGCCATGTTTCCTCATAGTAATTTTGCTCAGAGTCGTTGTTCACCTCTGGCTTTACGCAACTTCCAGAGTTTACCAAAGGGCGAGTCCTTTCTGAGCCCCCTACCACACATACTGAATTCTGAAATATCTTACGACATTTCAATCCTGCGAATCTCTTTTGTTTTGCAGGAGCTTGAGGAGTTCTGGGTTTACAGGGCCCTTTTGGGAGAACTCACCAAGAAGCTGACCTACTGTGTAAAGGCAGAGCTAATCCCACTGATGGAAGTGACTGGGGTTTTAGAGGTTAGTGACTTGTTAGCTCCCCAACTGAGATGATTTCAGCTCACAGAAAAATCAGATTTTACTGCTGTGTCACAGAGTAAGTGGCAACAATAGCCATATTACTCATTTATCATGGGAATCTTTTTTATTTGTTTTTAATAAATTGCTGCCCTGGCCTCCCCCAAATCCCTATCAGTCCAGAAGCAGTCCTGATGTAAAGTCACATTTGTGGATAAATGTAGCAGTAGAGACAGGGTGATTCTCCCCAAGTGCGCGTGCCACCCCTCTTTCCTCCAAGCAGGCGTGTGTGCCGTGCCTTCCTCCTCTCCAGCAGAGACTCCCCTTCTGACTCACTGTCAGTTTAGACAGTGCTAGTTGAAGGTGGTGGCTGCTCGGTGGCAGTGAGGGTCATTTACATTTTCTAAGAGAATGAGATGAAGGTTTCCTCAGCTGGTTTCTCAGCTTTCTATTTTTGACCAACCCTTGCTTTCTGTTTATTCTGTTATTCAGTTCTTAAACCAGAGGAATTCTGCTTGGGAAAGCATGCACACTCATACATACACTCACATACACACTCCAGAGGTCCCTGTGTAGTTAGTGAGAACATTCTAAGGATACTGAACTAAGACATTTGATTGAGAATTTGAACTAATGTCCCTCCCCCAAGTACCCTAAGGAGTTTTTTGTTTCTTTACTATTTAATTAATTAATTAATTTTTTACTGTGTTGGGTCTTAGTTGGGGCATGGGGTATCTTCATTGTGGCACGTGGGACCTGTCATTGTGGCATGTGGGCTTAGTTGCCCCACAGCATGTGGGATCCTAACCTTAACCAGGGATCGAACCCACATCTTCTGCATTGGAAGGTGGATTCTTAACCACTGGATCACCAGAGAAGTCTCCAGGTTTCTAATTGCTGATTGCTGCTGCTGCTGCTAAGTTGCTTCAGTCGTGTCCAACTCTGGGTGACCCCATAGATGACAGCAAACAGGCTCCCCCGTCCCTGGGATTCTCCAGGCAAGAACACTGGAGTGGGTTGCCATTTCCTTCTCCAATGCATGAAAGTGAAAAGTGAAAGTGAAGTCGCTCAGTCGTGTCCAACTCTTCACGACCCCATGGACTGCAGCCTACCAGACTCCTCCGCCCATGGGATTTCCCAGGCAAGAGTACTGGAGTGGGTTGCCATTGCCTTCTCTGATTTCTGATTGCAGCACACATCAATTGACTTCAGCTGCACAGAAAACTAGCTCTCTTGCAGTCAGATTGGAGCCACCTAAATTATTTTAAAATTCTTCTAAAACACTTTTAAAATTCCTTCAGATTCTGATGTGTTATCTTTTCATATTTACTTTATTATCTTAGTTTATTCCTATCTCTTGCAAATGAATTTTTCCCTTCAGTAAAACACTTAATTATTTTTTCCTAATCCCCAATTCTGATCCTAATGATTTTTATAAATACTTTGCAGGGTCGAGCAAGACAGTTATACAGTGCAGGTTATAAAAGTCTAACGCACTTAGCTAATGCAAACCCTGAAGTGCTGATAAGGACAATTGATCATTTATCAAGATGCCAGGCCAAGCAAATTGTTTCATCAGCCAAGGTAAGCAAACAAGGCATTTTTTAATCTTTATAATATTTTACAGAGTTATCTCCTTATACTTTAGACATATTAACTATAGGCACAAAAATATATATTCACAATATGTGGATAAAAATAGTGCATATGTCATGATACAAGGCTTGTTAAAAAGAGAAAAAGGATCTCCTAAAAAATAAAGGCACTTTTAAGAGTTCATTGACATATAAGGAACTCTGAACTCATTGAATTCTGCCTCCTACTACTCTTGTCACAGAAGTCCTTTCCTCAGCATCCCCAACATCTGGTCTTCTCACCTTTAAACACCCCCACTGACAAGGAATTTACAACCTGGAGAACTAAGTTTTATTTTTGGACTCAGTGTTACAAACAGCATCCCAGTATAATGAGGCTGCCTTAAAATGCCTACCATGGTATCATAGTACTACCTCTGCAACCAGGCTCTTCCTTTTCTCATTTGGTGATTTTTCACATACTTGAAAGGAGATCCAGCCAGTCCATTCTAAAGGAGATCAGTCCTGGGTGTTCTTTGGAAGGAATGATGCTAAAGCTGAAACTCCAGTACTTTGGCCACCTCATGCGGAGAGTTGACTCATTGGAAAAGACTCTGATGCTGGGAGGGATTGAGGGCAAGAGGAGAAGGGGACGACAGAGGATGGGATGGCTGGATGGCATCACTGACTCGATGGACGTGAGTCTGAGTGAACTCCGGGAGATGGTGATGGACAGGGAGGCCTGGTGTGCTGCGATTCATGGGGTCGCAAAGAGTCAGACATGACTGAGCGACTGAACTGAACTGAAAACAGCTCTTGTTGCCTCCCAAGGTTTCTCTTTTTTGTTTCTTTCACCTGTAGTCAACAGTCTACTCTTAGGTTCACTATCGTGGTTACACTTTGCTAGGTGCAATCCAGGTTGTCAGTACCCTCCTGCCCCATGTGGGTAAATCCATTATGCAGCAGTTAGGGGTTATTTGGACTGCCCAGGTGGCTCAGCAGTAAAGAATTCACCTGCCACTGCAGGAGACATGGATTCAATCCCTGAGTCGGGAACATACCCTGGAGAAGGAAAAGGCAACCCACTCCAGTATTCTTGCCTGGAAAATCCCATGGACAGAGCAGCCTGGCGGGCTAAAGTCCATGACATCGTATCCAAGAGTTGGACACAATTTAACAACCCAATAGCAAGGGATTATTTCCTTCTTGATCTCAACTATATTTCCATCCTTGTGGTCTGGAATTGTGTAGTTGTGTGTGTGTGTTTTTTTTAAGTTCATTGTTACACTATTGTCATATATAAATCGAACTGACTGAAAAGTAAGTTTCCAGCTTACTTTTTTGAAAGGCTCTCCCATTGTTTGTATTTTTGTGACTGATCTTCACCACAGCCCTCTCAGGACACTACAACTTGTCCTATTAGATAAGGAGTTCTTTGGGTTGATAGGGTTGAAATTGTAATTATTTCATTGCTGGAGCACCTAGCACGGTATTCAGCCTATAGTAGATGTTTAACAAATATTTAAATAAATAAATAAATGAGATTTAAAGAAATGAAGTGATTTACTCAAGGAAACATAGCTAGTCAGTAAGTAGTAGAGCAAGACTATAGTATTAGACTACATGTTATTAAAGATACAAAGGGGAACTTCCATGGTGGTCCAGGAGTTAAGACTTGCCCTTCCAATGCAGGGGGTCTGGGAGCTAAGATCTCACATGCCTCACAGCCAAAATACCAAAACATAAAACAGCAATATTGTAACAAATTTAATATAGACTTTTAAAGTTGTCCACATCAAAAAAACACAAAAGTATACAGAGGGAACTGTAGTATCCATGGCCAAAATATTTAATAAGTGACTTTAAATGTCAAAAGTATTAGACAACTTCAGGCACAATAATGTGCATAATGTTGTGCTTTATATCAAATTGGTAGAGAGAGTGGTTTTTTTCTTCTATGATTTTTATTGAGCTTTTTGTTATAAAATGTTGTAAGAGAAATAATGCAAGTGTTTCACACCAATATACACAAACCCAGTGGCAACAAATACCAATATTTGATTTCCATTGTTTTTAAAGAAAGGGGGAAAATCATTATTCAAATATTCATTGACATCTACTATGTACTAGGTTTAGAAATACTTTCTTTGTTTATCATGCTCCTTTTGAAATTAACCATATTAGTTTTAGGAGCTTGAATAAAAGTTTTCTTTGAAACACTGATAGTGGCAGCTTATGGTAAATGGTGCTGCTGGATTTGTGGTCTTTGAAGGAGAAGGTTTAACTCCAGGACCAAAGAAGATTCTCAGTCACTCAGAGCTTTGTGTGCAAAATTTTATTTTAAAGTCGCAGAACAGAGAAAGCTTCTGACATAGACATCAGAAGTGGGTAGAAAGAGTACCTGCCTCACTAGTTTAAGTTGGGCCTTATATACTTCTCAACTGGCTGCTGAGACTAGATAAAAAGAATGCCTCAAGATTGTAAGAGTTCCACCAGACCCTTTCCCAAGGCATACATCCTGAGATAACTTTGGCACAAGATTAGCCAGGGAGAACGGGTCCAGGGCAAGGTCTCTGGGCTAGATACACTGTTGCTGTGTAATCAGGGGTACAAGTCTTGAGAAACAGGTTCCCAGGCAAGATTCTTAACAATTATAATCATTTAACGTAGAGCCTAAGGAAAGCATTTCCACGAGTAAGACATTGTGCTGTGTGATCATTAGTTCAGGACCTATAGAAAGCCTAATGTATTGCGAAAGATACATTGTCGCACAAGGCTTAAGGAAAGCATGAGCCAGCATGTTCACCTCCTTCAGTTCAGTTCAGTTCAGTCACTCAGTCATGTCCGACTCTTTGACCCCATGGACTGTAGCACTCCAGGCCTCCCTGTCCATCACCAACTCCCAGAGCTTGCTCAGACTCATGTCCATCAAGTCAGTGATGCCATCCAACACCCGGAGCTTGCTCAAACTCATGTCCATCAAGTTGGTGATGCCATCCAACCATCTCATCCTCTGTCACCCCCTTCTCCTCCCACCTTCAGTCTTTCCCAGCATCAGGGTCTTTTCCAATGAGTCAGTTCTTCGCATCAGGTGGCCAAAGTATTGGAACTTCCACTTCAGCATCAGTCCTTCCAGTGAATATTCAGAACTGATTTCCTTTAGGATTGACTGGTTTGATCCCCAAAAGGCCCCAAGCTTTAACTCTCTCAATAGGTTTTTAAAAGATAGCATACTAAACTGTGAGGATTAATAAAATCTACATATATAGGGTAACATTTTTAAGAACCAATTAAATTTTTTCAAAATTGTCTTAAATTTTGTAGGTTAAAAGTTAATTTTAAGTGGCTGAGTCTTCAATAAAACAAACCTTTGCGAGTATTAAAGCCCCATTATTTTTGGTATACCAAATGCAGTGATCAGCTAAAATGGCTTTAAATGCCTCAGCTTCATTTACTATAATTGCTGTTCTTAAGTGACCATTTTTCGATCTCATTATTAGTTTTAATATCTAGATTATGCTGATACATAAAGATTCAGGTATTGAATAGATGGTGGTAAAATGTTAGCAGTTCCCTAACAATGCATATTTTTGCTTCACGTCTTGATTTTTTAATTGTAGATGCTGTTGCACGAGAAAGCAGAGGCTTTGCAAGAAGAAGTAGAAGAATTATTGAGATTGCCTTCTGATTTCCCTGGTATTGTGGCCTCTTCTACTGAAAAGGCATGAGGCTATCTGAGGAGCGTTTTTAAGTATGAATTATTTATTGTACATGCATTTTATTAAAGCTCTCCTATAAGTTATAAATGAAAAAAATATATTTTAACTATATATTAAGAACTGTGGCTGATGTTTGAATAGTCCTCTCATCCATACTTACATAAATAATTATGCATTATTTCTCTAATCAAAAGTCTGGCATCCACCACAAAATGAAATCCAAGTTTCCCAGTGTATCCCCAGCCTACCTTTGCAACCAGACCTTTCATTATCCTCTTACCCATTTCTTTCATCAAACTGGACTATTTGCAGTCCCAGAATTTTCCCTGGGATTCACAAACCCACTATTTCCTATCTGCCTTATACTATTCCCAGTGCATGGATAATTATCTTTAAAATGGATTATATACTTTGTTTCAACTAAAAATGCTCAAATACTGTCTCCTGTATGAAATTGTCTAAGTTCAGCCTCATCCCCACCCTATCCATGGGTTCTTTCCCTCCTCTAATTATTGTGAGCCCCTCATTCATGCCCAGGTCTTTATAATGCTTTATTAATGTCTGAAATCCCCTAGAGGGCCAAGACCTGTGTTATGGTCTTTGTATGCCACATAGCACCTACACAGTTTGCTGCACAAAGTAAGGACCTCTGTGAAAAGTGAATTCTTACTCAAATTGATAATTTAAAGATTCTCTTTAAACACAACTTAAATATTACCTCTCCCCCCTCCCTTTTCTGATTCTTAGGTCAAATGTAGATGACTGGTTAAACTGGGAAAAGAGTAATTACTATTATTTATAAGTACTGAACTGATTTAGTTCAGTATAAAGCTTATGAAGCTTTCCTCACGTGTCTGAGAGACATCCATTGGCAACTTTGCAGATAGATCCACAGTCTCAGTGCTCTGTGCCTCAACATTTAGCTCATTGTAATTTGGGCACACCTCAGAGATGTTATGAGTTCAGTTCCAGACCACCACAAAAAAGTGATTGTTGCAATAAAGCAAGTCATATGAATTTTTTGGCTTCACAATGCATATGAAGTTATGTTTACACTATACTGGAATCTATTAAGTGTGCAATAGCATATATACCTTAATAAAAAATATTGTTGAAAAACTCTAACCGTCATCTGAGCCTTTGCTGAGTTGTAATCTTTTTGTGACAGTAACATCAAAGATCATGTTAACAAATGTAAGAATAATGACAGAGTTTGAAATATTGTTAGAATTACCAAAATGTAACACAAAGATACAAAGTGAGCAGATGCTATTGGAAAAATGATGCCAATAAAATTAGAGTAATTTGACCAAGGTCCTGTGCTATTGATATTTGTTGCAAAGCAGGGACTTCGGACCTCAGTTCAGTTTAGTTCAGTCGCTCAGTCGTGTCCGACTCTTTGCGACCCCATGAATCGCAGCACTCCAGGCCTCCCTGTCCATCACCAACTCCCAGAGTTCACCCAAACTCATGGACGATCCCAATCTAAAGTCCATGCATGCATGCTCAGTCCTGTCGACTCTTTGCAACTGCACAGACTGTAGCCCACCAGGGTCCTCTATCCATGGGATTTCCCAGGCAAGAATACTGGAGTGGATTGCCATTTCCTCCTCCAGGGGATCTTCCTGACCCAGGGATCAAACCTGCATCTCCTGCATTGGCAGGCAGGTTCTTTACCACTGAGCTGCCTGGGACACCAAAGTCTGTGCAGTTAACCATTATACAGTCTGGCCTTGGTAGAATTTTCCCTGTTTTGTCCTTCCTGGGTGTCTCTTTCTCCTGACCTTGATTTTGTCTCCAGCATGACATCACATCACGACACCTCATGCCCTCGTGTGAGGTACAGGACAGCATCCTAATGCCCTGGTGGAGTCCCGGGCTGCTCTGCATATATTCTATCTGTTGCAGCTAAAAAGTTGTAAGAGAGCAGCTGGCCGCCTGCTGGCTGCTTGGACTCAGCCATGAGGTTGTCCACAGTCCACTGGTCCACAGTTGAGTCTTCAGTGTTTTAAAATCTAGACACCCCAGCTGTATTAGTTTGCCCAAGTGAGTAAGTCTATAAGTAAGCCCTGATTCTTGCTAATCAATTTATGAGGCTGATATATAGTTTATTTTATTAATTTATTAAGATTAGAGGCAGCAGGTTGGAGGAATACCTTTTCAGAAACTAGAAAACCTGTGCCTGCAGTTTGGGACCATCTGCCCTGCCCCCAGTCAGTGTGTCAGTAAGGCGAGCCAACTGAAAGTGTACCAAGGGTAGTGATGACTGATCAGCCCTAAAAGATTTTAAAATATAGAGAAATTGACAGTTCAGCTCTAGAGAAGAAAAGTAGATTAGTGGGAACACAATAGAGAATAAAAATGGATTCAAAGACATTTAAGAATTTAATGTGTAATAAGCATGGCCAACCTAGATAACATATTGAAAAGCAGAGACATTACTTTGCCAACAAAGGTCCATTTAGTCAAGGCTTGGTTTTTCTAGTGGTCATGTATGGATGTGAGAGTTGGACTGTGAAGAAAGCTGAGTGCCAAAGAATTGATGCTTTTGAACTTCGGTGTTGGAGAAGACTCTTGAGAGTCCCTGGGACTGCAAGGAGATCCAACCAGTTCATTCTAAAGGAGATCAGTCCTGGATGTTCTTTGGAAGGAATGATGCTAAAGCTGAAACTCCAGTACTTTGGCCACCTCATGCGGAGAGTTGACTCATTGGAAAAGACTCTGATGCTGGGAGGGATTGGGGGCAGGAGGAAAAGGGGATGACAGAGGATGAGATGGCTGGATGGCATCACTGACTCGACGGACGTGAGTTTGAGTGAACTCCGGGAGATGGTGATGGACAGGGAGGCCTGGTGTGCTGCGATTCATGGGGTCGCAAAGAGTCGGACACGACTGAGCAACTGAACTGAACTGAATTGAAGCATGGTTTTTCAGTTTTGATTGATAGAAACCCAGGTATATCTAGCTTAAACAAAAAAGAAAATATAGTGGCCGCATTCTTAAACATGACAGCAATCACACTGGTCTCGGAGCAACTGGAACCAGAGACTAGCCTCTCAGGGCTTGCCACCTCTTCTTTGTCAGGCAACTCTAGACCGACTGACTCAGTGGCTTCAAGATGAAAGCAGAAAGAGCTCTCTGCTGCCATCCCAGGTGGAGAAATCCCTGAAGAGATTCTGTTTGGTCTAATTGGTCCTTCACCCGCCTCTGAGGCCAAGATCTAGAGTTTCTGCTTTGTGTTAGTTTTTTCAGAAGTTGGAGGGAAGGAGTGGTGGGCAAAGAAGTACAGAGAACACTTAAGTCACAGTGGAGAAGACGGATCACTCCAAGAATGGCTTTCAAACGACGGCCGCATCACGTTTTAGGAAAATATTCAGCTGAATTTCAACCTGTGTTCTTAAACCAACTTAAGTTTTAGGTAAAATGAGAAGATCTGAATGTGGACTTCTTGGTGGTGTCATCTGACTTCTCTGAAGCATCAAGAAGTGTACCTATAGTTCCCTTGAATTGAGCTTCAACACATTAAAATTTTAGCAATTCTTGTGTTGCTGTCCAGTTTTCCTTTTTGGATTTTTTTCAAGCTATGAGCAAGATTGCCCATTTCTAGAGTGCTTAACTTCACAACGACCTTTCTTATGTCCTAGCTTTTTTGGATTTGCATTATGAGCTTAAACAATCACCACCAAAAGAAAAAAAAGAATTTTTTTTTTCTATTGGGTACAGCAAATTTTTGATCAAGTTTAAGCATTTCAAATGCAGCTATCCTCTCAACAAATACCCAAACTGCTATTTTTTTCAGGAAGGACTAAGAATCACTGCAGCTTTTGAATTCCATACCAATATGATAAAAGTAGTACAAAGACATGTAAGCATTGTTATACTTAGTTTTCTTTGACAATTTCCAGTAATTTAGAATCATACTGATAAATTTGCATTTTCTTTTGTTACTGTCAATGATAATAAGGATGACAATAAACCACCATTTATTGAGGGCTTACGCGGATGTGAGAGTTGGACTGTGAAGAAAGCTGAGCGCCGAAGCATTGATGCTTTTGAACTGTGGTGCTGGAGAAGACTCTTGAGAGGCCCTTGGACTGCAAGGAGATCCAACCAGTCCATTCTGAAGGAGATCGGCCCTGGGATTTCTTTGGAGGGAATGATGCTAAAGCTGAAACTCCAGTACTTTGGCCACCTCATGCGAAGAGTCGACTCATTGGAAAAGACTCTGATGCTGGGAGGGATTGGGGGCAGGAGGAGAAGGGGCCGACAGAGAATGAGATGGCTGGATGGCATCACTGACTTGATGGACGTGAGTCTGAGTGAACTCCGGGAGTTGGTGATGGACAGGGAGGCCTGGCGTGCTGCGATTCATGGGGTCGCAAGGAGTCGGACATGACTGAGTGACTGAACTTAACTGAACTGACTGACCCTGTGCCAACAATATGTTAAATGTTTTGTATGCATAGAGATTCCTTACTGAGGAATCTGAGGTACATTATCGTTTTCTACCCTGTGTTACAAATGAAGAAAGTGTGGTTTGCCCAGGATCACTCCATTGATAAGGAAGAGAGCCTAGGTCACAGCTAGCGTAGACTGGTAGTTCTTTCTTTGTGTTTATTCGTATGGGAATGGCAACTCTCTCCACTATTCTTACCTGGAGAATTCCCATGGATAGAGGAGCCTGGTGGGCTACAGTCTATGGGATTGCAAAGAGTTGGACACGACTGAATGACGAACACACACACATACAAATTCGCATTACAGGCTACCCTATGTGTGTTTGGAAAGGATTTGATCAAGATGGCTGCTGCTGCTGCTGCTAAGTCGCTTCAGTCGTGTCCAACTCTGTGCAACCCCATAGATGGCAGCCCACCAGGCTCCCCTGTCCCTAGGATTCTCCAGGCAAGAACACTGGAGTGGGTTGCCATTTCCTTCTCCAATGCATAAAAATGAAAAGTAAAAGTGAAGTCGCTCAGACAGCATATATAATAGGCCTTCCTCCTGCCTAAAATGCTATGAAGTGATGACAAATATGATGTGATAAATTAGCATGCTTCATTTATAAAATAGTCTTTTGATCTCTCTCTTTCGTACATGGTTGCCCAAGTGATATGTGGTCACTTGGAGTACTTGAAGATATGATAATTCTCTTTCAGGAGAGCATATGTATGTAATGTATAAAAATTTTGCTATTAGAATTAACACTGCCACTCAAGAGGAAATGAATGAATTTACTCTAGCTGAACCAAATGTATTAGATGATTAAACCTCCCCCAAAGGAGATTTATGCACAGAGAAGGTTCCTTTTTTATAGAAGTTAACTATGGTAAATACCTACCATTTTTATTAATTGCATCTTCTCCAGTGAAAAGTTTTTTTATTTATCCCTTCAACAATTTAAATAAAATGTAGAAGTTCTATCAGTACTTGACTCAAAAAAAGCAACAGCAAAAAAGATCTGATTATCACGGAGATTGGAAGTTTGCATCCCTAATTTCTGAGGGGTTTTATGAGCCATGTATTCCATGATATTTCCCCTAAGTTTGTTTTCTGTCTTCAAAGAGGCATAAAGTGTGTTATTATAATAAAGAGATATGCATAAAACTAGGGAAATGTAGGCTACCAGCAATGTAAGTATAAAGAACCAGCTATTATAATGCTGTGTGCTAAATCAGTGTCTTTTATAATAAAACATAATATTACTGTATGGTAACACACAAAATTGGAAAACTTCTACTCACTCTACATGGAGTACAGTAACACTAGTTTAATTCTGTGTAAATTTGTAAGTACTTTGAGAGTCTACTGCTCATTCTAGAAATGGTGAAGGAATTCAGCATTTTGCTGAAATTCGTTAGAATCATTCAAAAGCTCAACGAAAACATGTGTGTGCATTTTACTAAATAGTGTCGATGCGCTTAGCCTGCTGATAGTTACAGGTGGAAAGCAAAAGGGGGACTATCTGATTCTTGTTTCTTTTAGGAGCAGTAGAGCATAAATGGCTTCCCAAAGAACCCACTTGCCGGTGCAGGAGATATAAGAGACAGGGGTTCGATCCCTGGGTCAGGAAGATCCCTGGAGTAGGAAATGGCAACAACTCATTCCAGTATTTTTACCTGGAGAATCCCATGAACATAGGACCCTGGCGGGCTACCGTCCACAGGGTAGCAAAGAGTTGGACACAAGTGAAGTGACTTAGAATAAGTACGTGAACCACGAGCCACTGCTGGTGTGAAAGTGACATAGTGAAGCACTGCGTAACAAACGCTTGTAAGGCACTAGAGACAGAAGTAGGAGGCAGTGTTTTTGAAGGGAGAACTGGTGAAAGAGGTCAACCACAGACTGAAAGAGGGCTGGGAATATCTGAACAGAGGGAGCAGGGCAGATAGGGAACAGGGGACGTGAAAGACAACAGGGGCGTTGTCTTCTAGCTGCGCTGTTCGAAGGGAAGGCTGCAAGCCACGCCATCTGTATATCTGTGTTTTCGAAGCAGTAACTAGAAACCACAAAAGCAGCAACAGGTGACTTGTGCTGAGCCATCTCTACGTTTGCACCTGGATCACCTTGTGATCAATGAAAAGCCCTGGTGAAACTTTACCTGACAGGTGGACACGTGTGACCGTGAGCCATTTGGAGATCACGTTCACAACCTTGGCCTTGTTGGCACTGTGATCTGTCTGTCCAGTCCTTGCTCCCTAGGGCAGAAATAAAATGTCTGAGCTTTGTCAAAGATAAGCTGGACACTAGGTAAAGCGGTAAAGATAAAATTTATTCAGTACTAAGTGTATGCTAGGAGGGATTGGGGGCAGGAGGAAAAGGGGATGACAGAGGATGAGATGGCTGGATGGCATCACCAACTCGATGGATGTGAGTTTGAGTGGACTCCGGGAGTTGGTGATGAACAGGGAGGCCTGGCGTGCTGCGATTCATGGGGTCGCAAAGAGTCGGACACGACTGAGCGACTGAACTGACTGAACTGAACTGAAGTGCAGAGTGACTACACTGAAGCCTTTGTGGATCACAACAAACTGTGGAAAATTCTTTAATGGGAATACCAGACTGCCTTACCTGCCTCCTGAGAAACCTATATGCAGGTCAAGAAGCAGCGGTTAGACCTGGACATGGAACAGCAGACTGGTTCAAAGTTGGAAAAAGAGTACATCAAGGCTGTATATTGTCACCTTGCTTATATAATGTATATGCAGAGCACATTTGCAAAATGCCAGGCTGGATGAATCGCAAACTGGAATCAAGATTCCCAGGAGAAATATCAACAACCTCAGATATGTGGATGATATGACTCTTAACGGCAGAAAGTGAATAAGAAATAAAGAGCCTCTTGATAAGGATGGAAGAGGAAAGTGAAAAAGCTGGCTTAAAACTCAACATTCAAAAAACTAAGATAACGACATCCAGTCACATTACTTCATGGCAAATAGGGGGGAAAGTGGAAGCAATGACAGATTTTATTTTCTTGGGCTCCAAAATCACTACAGGTGGTGACTACAGCCATGAAATTAAAAGGCACTTGTTCCTTGGAAGAAAAGCTATGGCAAGCCTAGACAGCATATTAAAAAGCAGAGATATCACTTTGCCAACAAAGATCAGTATAGTCAAAGCTATGGTTTTTCCAGTAGCCATGTATGGATGTGAGAGTTGGACCATAAAGAAGGCTGAGTGCCGAAGAATTGATGCTTTTGAACTGTGGTGTTGAAGACTTCTTAAGAGTCCCTTGGACAGAAGGAGATCCTTCTGTCCAGTTAATCCTAAAGGAAATCAGTCCTGAATATTCATTGGAAGGACTGATGCTGAAGCTGAAGCGCCAATACTTTGGCCACCTGATGCAAAGAGGCAACTCATTGGAAAAAGACCCTGATGCTGCGAAAGATTGAAGATGAGAGAAGGGGATGACAGAGGATGAGATGGTTAGATGCCATCACCGACTCAATGGACATGAGTTTGAGCAAACTTCAGGAGATAGTGCTGCAGTCCATGGGGTCGCAAAGAGTCAGACTTGACTTAGCAGCTGAACAAGAACAAGGGCAAAGGTGATGGGCATTTTTATGGGAGAATGAGGGGGCAGTGGGGAACAAGCGGGCACTCCAACAGAGCCTTTGTTTATTCATTGATTCTTATCTAGAGAAGCAAGCTTCTAGTACCTTTATGACAGGAGGTAGTGGTGCAAGATAGAGCAAGCCACACATAGCCTTCTAAAGTAACTGCTCAAACAGGGAGGAGGGTGTGCAGGGGCCTACTGTCTATTACCAGGTCTGCTGCTGCTGCTGCTGCTACCAGGTCTAAGTTGGAGCAAACAGTAACCCTCCTGGTGGTTTTCTCAGGCTGCCTGAGAAAAGGGGAGACTGGGGTCATCCTAGGTGGCAGCCTTGAGCTATGAGGTGCTATGTTAGCGTCTATAGAATCTTTTAGAGGGGGCTTGGGAGGGAGTGGGTGGAATCAGTTGTGCTGAGAGTCTGCTGTTTTTCTAGGTCAGATTTAAGGGCTGGTCAAAAAGAGGGCTCAGATGAGTCCATCTAAAATTTGGTCAAGAAGAGAATCTGTCACTTTCTAGAATTTGTTCAACATGCACCACTTGGCTCACTTTAAAACATGCCATCACTGGGACCACCCTGGTGGTCTAGTGTTTAAGACTCTGTGATTCCAATGCAGGGGGCGTGGGTTTGATCCCCGGTTCGGGAATTGAAATCCCACATGCTGCACAGCCAAAAAATTAAAAAATAAAATGCAAAACAGCGTGCTATCACTAAGGCTGATATTTGGTTTCCTTCCATCTATGTTATGAAACATAGGCCTTGGTCTTTTTCTCAGCATGATCACAGAGGAGTAGGAAGGGGGTTTCGCAGGAGTTATTCCAGCTCTTCACAAAGCTCTTGTGTTCACCTCTCAAGACTCCTGCAGCAGGAGGAAGCCTTCAGAAACTGGAACAACTGTGGAAAGCCCCCTCTGCCCATCACTCATGCCTGAGCAGGTGCAGTCCAGAGTGACCTTGAGGGGGCTTGGACTTTTACAGGCAACAGGCTGCACGTTAGTTGTTCCAGCCTGTGCAGACACACTGAATCAAAATGAAATGTTAACGACGGTGGTGTCTGTCCCACTCTGCTGGGGACACTAAAATGCAGAGAAACGAGGCTCTAACAGCTGTCAGTAATTGGGTCACGCCTTCCCTGGCGCCCTGGCCTCCTAGATTTATGCCAGCACCTATTATTATTAATGCTGCCAAAAAGACTTGCCTTTGCCAAGATGTTGGCTGGAGGAACATGTGTTCTTACCGGAGAGGCTGAAAGTCCTTGAGAGAAGCACAAAAGGAGGGCATGAATCCGTACGTAGAAAATGATGTGTGTGGTATGATGCTTCACCAGATGGTCCCACATGCAGATCAAGCTCGGCCGTTGATGCGTCTGCCCTTCTCTTACCAAGGGCAGTGTTTACTTTTGGTGGAAACTGACTAGGAGGTGACCGTTTTGCTGCTGTTTCCCTCGAAAAGAGCAGATCCTAGCAGATGCTGCTGAAACATCTTTCTTGTCGATTCAACAGAGAGAAAACGTCTTTCCCATTATTTATTCCAAATGCGTGATTGGCGTGTTCCTGATTCACAGTGGCTAGTGGTTTCATTCACACACAGTGATGAACTGACTGGGTCTTATGTCTGTAGAGACTGCCAAGCAGGCTAGGATCTAGGTGTCTGTTTTACCAAAAGCTTTACTTTTGTTTTAGGTTCAAACGATTCGTTACCAAAAGAAACCACTCAATACACACATAAACAATTGCAATTTTTCTAGAAGAGTTAGTTCAGTTCAGCCATTCAGTCATGTCCAACTCTTTTTGACCCCATGGACTGCAGCACACCAGGCTTCCCTGTCCATCACTAACTCCCAGAGCTTGCTCAAATTCCTGTCCATCGAGTCAGTGATGCCATCCAACCATCTCATCCTCTGTCATCCCCTTCTCCCCCAGCCTTCAATCTTTCCCAACATCAGAGTCTTTTCCAATGAGTCAGTTTTTGCATCAGGTGGCCAAATTATTTGTCTAGAAGATTATTTGACTTAAATTTCAATATACAATCATTAAAAGAAATGGAAACAATAGAGAGTAACATCGTATGTGCCTGCGTGCTCCTGTCTGACTCTTTGTGACCCCATGGACTCTAGCCCACCAGGCTCCTCTGTCCATGGGATTTTCCAGCAAGAATACTGGAGCAGGATGCCATTCCTTCTCCAGGGGAGTCCTCACCACACAGGGAGAGAACCCACTGTCTCTTGCATCTTCTGCATTGGCTGGCAGATTCTTTACCACTAGCGCCACCTGTAGATCACCAAATTGGGCCAAACTACATTCAGACTTGAACAGCACTGGTAAGTCCCTGGTTAACAGCAATCTGGAGTCCCAATTGGGAAAGGGTCGTGGGCGGCGCATCCACCCAACAGGTGAGACTTCAAATTGCAGTTTCGGGGGCTCTCGCTTATAGTCCCAGGCTGCAAACTGATTTCATCATCAGTTTGCATGAAAAATGCAGCTCTGGTTTTCCTTTCACCTTTTTGCACCTTTGTTTCATCTTGTGAGCAGCCACAGGATTTTGTTAGATCCTGAGGAGTTGGTCAGACTCCCCAGGACTCAAGAATTCCAAGACTTGCTCCCTTTCTTGTATAAAGTACCACCTGACTAGTTGTGCTTGCAGGCAGGCATGGAAACATCCCGTGTTCAGGCAGGTCGGAGGCCTGCTCTCCTGCTTCTGAAGCCTGAACAAGACCTCCTCCATTTTAATTTTCCTAACAGTATCCCGTCCCACGTTTCCACTCCTCTGCAGGAACTTTGGTGATCTCTGTTGAATGAGAAGCTTGAATTCAACTCCTGAAAACTGGTGCCCTGGCTGATCTCTGCTGGAATTGTACAGGAAACTGTTCCATAGGGACTTCAAATTGCTTGGAAGAGAATGAGCTCCGTTCTTTTTTTTCTGGGGCCACTTGTCACATCCATATTGTGAGTTAAGAGACTTCCAAGTGCTTTTCTGGTGTTCTATTTAAGCACTAAAGTTTGCTGTTGCTTATTAGCTGTTGTTCAGTCACCAAGTTGTGTCCGGCTTTTTTTTGCCCAATGGACTGCAGCATGCCAGGCCTCCCTGTCCCTCACCATCTCCCAGAGTTTACCCAAGTTCATGGCCATTGAATCAGTGATGCCATCCAACTGTCTCCTCTGTCACCCTCTTCTCCTTCTGCCTTCAGTCTTTCCCAGCATCAGGGTCTTTTCCCATGAGTCAGCTGTTCGAATCAGGTGGTCAAAGTATTGGAGCTTCAGCTTCAACATAAAATCATAGTTTTCATGCATGTGGCTGCTGGGGGGCATGGTAGAGGTATCTCAAACTGAAAAAAAAAAACAGGAAGTGACTGGCAAAGAAAGTGACAATGAGCTGTTTGGCCACAGTATCTGTATAACTATGAGCAAAGAAGACAGAGAGAAAGGAAAGATGGAATCCAGTGGACGAAGGGGGAATAAACAGGCCCAGCTTTCAGCATCAGAACGTTGCTGAAAATGTTCCTCTAATCCTACTATGGAAACCAGAAGGGCCTTGATTTCAGATACAGGTCAATCACAGCATCTGGTACCTGCTGAAGTTGCTTTATGCAACCTGTACTTTCTATTGAGGGCCAGCTGTGCACTGCAGAGGATGTAAAGGTGAATCTGATAGGTCCTGGTCCTTCAGAATTATAGAACTTAGCAGAGAGAAGGCATGTTTATGAACTATAACTATTCAGTTCAGTTCAGTTGCTCAGCCGTGTCCAACTCTTTGCAACCCCATGAACCACAGCATGCCAGGTCTCCCTGTCCATCACCAACTCCTGGAGTCCACCCAAACCCATGTCTATTGAGTCAGTGATGCCATCCAACCATCTTATCCTCTGTCATCCCCTTCTCCTCTTGCCCTCAATCTTTCCCAGCATCAGGGTGTTTTCAAATGAGTCAGTTCTTCTTATCAGGTGGCCAAAGTATTGGAGTTTCAGCTTCAACATCAGTCCTTCCAATGAATATTTAGGACTGATTTTCTTTAGGATGGACTGGTTGGATCTCTTTGCAGTCCAAGGGACTCTCAACAGTCTTCTTCAACACCACAGTTCCAAAGCATCAATTCTTTGACGCTCAGCTTTCTTTATAGCCCAACTCTCACATCCATACATGGCCACTGGAAAAACCATAGCCTTGACTAGACGGACCTCTGTTGGCAAAATAATATCTCTGCTTTTTAATATGCTATCTAGGTTGGTCATAACTTTCCTTCCAAGGAGTAAGCATCTTTTAATTTCATGGCTGTAATCACCATCTTCACTGATTTTGGAGCTCAGGAAAATAAAATCAGCCACTGTTTCCACTGTTTCCCCATCTACTTGCCATGAAGTGATGGGACCGGATGGCATGATCTTATAGTTTTCTGAATGTTGAGCTTTAAGCCAACTTTTTCACTCTCCTCTTTCACTTTCATCAAGAGGCTCTTTAGTTCTTCTTCACCTTTTGCTATAAGAGTGGTGTCATCTGCATACCTGAGGTTATTGATATTTCTCCTGGCAATCTTGATTCCAGCTTAGCATAACAGGAGTAAATAAGGAGAGGAACTTCAGAGTAGAGCTAGAAGCACAATGATGAGGTAGATCAGAAGAAGAGGTTAAGACCACGAGCCCTTCCTTCTCCACCTCCCTGATCTATTTGGGAAAAGAGGAAAGAGTGAAGAGTCTGAGTGCTGTGTGACACTTGCTTGCTGAATTCCCAGTTGTGGCTGTGATGATTTACATGAACAAAGAATTCAGAAGATGGCTTCAAGTATGGCTAGATCCAGGAATCAAATTTTCTCCTCAAAACACTGTCTCTGTTTTCTTTAATTCTGCTTCCCCTAAAATTGCCTCCATTCTCAGTCAGGCTTATCCTCACAGCTAAGAATTCCTCTTTCACGTTCTTCATGGTGGCTAGAATGATAAACAATTGACCAGTCCTTAGATACAAGACCACCCTTAAAGCTACAATGATTTGGGTCATAACCCACCCCTCTGGACTGATTGAGAAAGACAATCAAGGTGTTTTTTTTTTTTTTTTTAAAAAAAGGAAGCTGGATGGTGGTGGGCTAGTAGAGAGATGTCTTCCACTAAGAAGACTGACTCAGAGTTCCTCTGAGAATAGCAGTGCTCAGCCCATGTTTGAGCAAACATTGCTGTAACATGCATCATACAGGTGTGGCTCATGGAGTAAGATCAGAAGGCTTACTAACATCCCAGCCCAGTCTTAGACTCAACTACCTGTTTGGGTTGCATGTCTTGATAATTCATCTAGGCCATTGCTTCTTTTTTTTTTTTTTTTTTTAGTTTTTTATTTTTTAAATTTTAAAATCTTTAATTCTTACATGCGTTCCCAAACATGAACCCCCCTCCCACCTCCCTCCCCATAACATCTCTCTGGGTCATCCCCATGCTTGGGGCTGGTGCATGGGGATGACCTAGGCCATTGCTTCTTAATGAAGGATGGTTCCCATCCCCACGCCCCAGGACGGTTGCCACCATCTGGAGACATTTTTTTTGTTGTCATAGGTTGGGTGAGGAGGGGATGCCCAGCTGCCATCTAGTGGCTAGAGGCCAAGGATGCTGTTAAACATCCTACAATACACAAGACAATTCCCACCACAAAGAATTATCTTGTCAAACGAAAAAAAGGAGTGGGGGGTTGGGGTGGGAATTAACTTCACATTTGCTGAATTACATTTTTCTTTTTTTGGCTCATTATCTGACACAACTGAGTTGTTAAATTACCCCTCAGTATATGTAAGGACAAATAAGAGGTTTAATTCTTGCTGGAAAGAGACCCCTTACTTTTTCCTTTTCTTTCAGAATTTCTTGCTCTGTATATATATACATTTTTTTATTGACGAAATAAGCCTATTGCTGGTTTCACAACTTGGGGATATTTCCCAAGGACCTGGGAGCCATATTTTAGAAAGTTGCACGGGGACTTCCCTGGTGGTCTGGTGGCTAGACTCCATGCTCCCAGTGTAGGGGGCTTGGGTTCGAATCCTGGTCGGGAAACTAAATCCCATAGGCAACAGCTGAAAGAAACTTCATACTACAACTAAAGATCCTGCAGGCTGCAACGAAGATCAAAGGTCCCTCACATTGCAACTAAGATCCAGCACAGTCAAATAAATACATAAATATAAATAAATAAATATTTTCTAAAAGAAAGAAATTTGCATCAAGGAAGCCCTCACCCCTTCCCCCACTTTCCCAGGAGGAGCTGCGCCTAACGTCAGCTGTCCCCAGCTGCAAATCGAAAAACCGACCTAACGCCATGGGTTGCACCCTCTCTGTTGTGAGTGTGTAAAGTGGCTTTCTATCTCTGCCATCTCTTAGCAGATGGCCTAACCTGCACATAGCATTCTGGTTTACACTTAGTCAATAGTGCAATTGTTTTCTTCCTCTTCTTTGTAGAGAGTTTTTCTGGGCTGTGAAGAGATTTTTTTTTAAATTATATTCCCGCCCTCAATGCCAATTGATCAGTGAGATTAAAGCACAAACCTTTTAACACTCAGAGATGTGGATGCTAACATTTCTCCATGGTTTTCTAATAAGGATGTGCTCACTCAGTTGTGTCCAACATTTTGCAACCCCATGGCCTGTAGCCTGCCAGCTTCCTCCATCCGTGAGATTTTCCTGGCAAGAATACTGGAGTGGGTTGCCATTTCCTCCTCCAGGCAATCTTCCTGATACAGGTACCAAACCCACATCTGCTGCATTGCCAGGCGGATTCTTCACCGCTGAGCCACCAGGGAAGGCCTCTAATAAGGATACTGCATACCAATTTACAGTGATTTTCTTTTCGTCTTGATTCAGTTTAAGTTCTGTTTGTTTCAACGTTCTTATAACCTGTCTTTAACCAAATAATAATAAATATTAGTACTGTTTTCAAATAAGTTGTATGTGACCTTCAAATCACCTTTGTTTCAAAAGAAAGATTTCCTGTTTCATATTTCTTTCCAAGAAATCATTCTATTCATTTAAAATTTTCTCCTTTCCTTTATTAATGGGAACTATGCTTAATAAAAACAATAACTGAGCTCTAGAAAGAAATAGTGATTAGCTGGGGTTTTTTTTTGTTTGTTTGTTTGTTTTTTGCAAAAAAAGTATAGTAAAATGAGCTCTGGTTTCAGGTTTGGGAGGCAAAAGTTGAACTGCTGCATAGATGGCAAAGTCCCAGAGGAAGTGACTTTTCTGCTGCTGCTTATGTAACTGTCCAAAGAGCAAGGAGTGCTGAGTATGCGGTAAATACTTAAAAAGCAATGTCAAATCAGGATAGAAGGTAAAACAAAAACAACAAAATATCAGCAGACAAGAATGATCTACAGGGCATTGTCTATCTTATATGATTAATGACTTACTTTTGTTTTTTAAATATTATTAAGTGTGGAGAAAAGAGCTTTTTTATACTATAATACTAGTATTTACTGCTAAAAATTTAGAAAATAAAGAAAAGCCCAAAAAAGGAAATTTTAAATGGTCTGATCCTACACAACATTGTAAAAAAATTCTCCAATAAAAATCAATATTAAAAATTAAAATTTGAGCTGTAAAAAAATGGTCTCATCCAGAAATAACTCATACTGACACTTTTTTTTATTTTTTTTATTTTTTTTATTTTTTATTTTTTTCTCTTCTTTTTTTTTTTTTCTCATACTGACACTTTGGCATATGTTCATTTCTTCTTCCCGTGCAAACGTCTACATTTTTAACAAGGTTATGAATGTGCTGCCAATTAGTCCTGCGTCAGAGAGAGAAGGGTCACTGCGAACATCTGGGGATCAGACATGGTCCAGCAGTTGCTAGAAGCTGATGAGAGCAATAATGATCACATCTTATTTGGGAGAATCATCCATCCTTGTTAAGATAATGAACTGTGAAGTTTACATTTGTACATAGCCAAGCCACACAACCACAAATGAAAAAGCAGTTCTTTTCCAAAGCCTTTATAGGAAAGGAAAAACTTTTTCTTCCACCTGCTTATGTTTAGTCCCTGGGGCCTGTGACTTAAACTGACAAAAGATTAACAGGAGAAAAAAGTTTAGAGGTATACGCATAGAAGCCAATAAAAGAAGCAGCTGGCTAGTTAAATGGTTAAAGTCAGAGGTTTATATATCAAGCAGAATTAGTTGTTTTGAAGCTGTTTGCACCCTTCTTCATTGGTCACTGGACAACTGGACAATTCAAGGGTGAGTGAGAGGGTAACAGAGCCTCCTGGGTGGGCCGAGGCAGCAGCTATGTAGCTGAGGGCAATTTCCGGCAAAGGCAGCAAGTGTGGGATGTTATCAGCCCCCACTCCCAGAAACTAGGGTGGCAGTGGTATATCTGATGGGTCCCCCAGCTGCCTCCAGCACAGGGAAACAGCTGCAGTCCTACTTCTTCAGCCTGGGTCAGGGGGATGTGAATCTGGGGGAAATAACATGGAAGAACCAGATTCAGGAACACCCCTTTCCTCCTGCGTGTCCTTCCAGTGTCTTCTCTTGACAAACCCCAACAACATGTTCTCCACAAATGAGAAGTGACATGAGGGTCTAACCCACTACCACAGAGCAGATAACAAAGAGTAGATTTTGAGCTGATGGGCAATAAGTTAATAACTGACACACACACTGAGATCACATTTAGACACCAAACCTTCCTTGGCTTTTCTTCTTTTCCTCCATTCTTTTTGAATGTTTATGATACTTAGCCCAAGAGGCAGGTCAGGACATCTGGTATTCCCATCTCTTTCAGAATTTTCCACAGTTTATTGTGATCCACACAGTCAAAGGCTTTGGCATAGTCAATAAAGCAGAAATAGATGTTTTTCTGGAACTCTCTTGCTTTTTCCATGATCCAGCAGATGTTGGCAATTTGATCTCTGGTTCCTCTGCCTTTTCTAAAACCAGCTTGAACATCTGGAAGTTCACAGTTCATGTATTGCTGAAGCCTGGCTTGGAGAATTTTGAGCATTACTTTACTAGCATGTGAGATGAGTATAATTGCATGGTGGTTTGAGCATTCTTTGGCATTGCCTTTCTTTGGGATTGGAATAAAAACTGACTTTTCCAATCCTGTGGCCACTACTGAGTCTTTCAAATTTGTTGGCATATTGAGTGCAGCACTTTCACAGCATCATCTTTCAGGATTTGAAATAGCTCAACTGCAATTCCATCACCTCCACTAGCTTTGTTTATAGTGATATTTTCTAAGGCCCACTTGACTTCACATTCCAGGATGTCTGGCTCTAGGTGACTGATCACACCATTGTGATTATCTGGGTTGTGAAGATCTTTTTTGTACAGTTCTTCTGTGTATTCTTGCTACCTCTTCTTAATGTCTTCTGCTTCTGTTAGGTCTTAAGAAACCTGTATGCAGGTCAGGAAGCAACAATTAGAACTGGACATGGAACAACAGACTGGTTCCAAATAGGAAAAGGAGTATGTCAAGGCTGTATATTGTCCCTCTGCTTATTTAACTTCTATGCAGAGTGCATCATGAGAAACGCTGGGCTGGAGGAAGCGCAAGCTGGAATCAAGATTCCCGGGAGAAATATCAATAACCTCAGATATGCAGATGACACTACCCTTATGGCAGAAAGTGAAGAGGAACTAAAAAGCCTCTTGATGAAAGTGAAAGAGGAGAGTGAAAAAGTTGGCTTAAAGCTCAACATTCAGAAAACGAAGATCATGGCATCCGGTCCCATCACTTCATGGGAAATAGATGAGGAAACAGTGGAAACAGTGTCAAACTTTATTTTTGGGGGCTCCAAAATCACTGCAGATGGTGATTGCAGCCATGAAATTAAAAGACGCTTACTCCTTGGAAGGAAAGTTATGAGCAACCTAGATAGCATATTCAAAAGCAGAGACATTACTTTGCCAACAAAGGTCTGTCTAGTCAAGGTTATGGTTTTTCCAGTGGTCATGTATAGATGTGAGAGTTGGACTGTGAAGAAAGCTGAGCGCTGAAGAATTGATGCTTTTAAACCGTGGTGTTGGAGAAGACTCTTGAGAGTCCCCTGGACTGCAAGATCAAACACTCCATTCTAAAGGGGATCAGTCCTGGGTGTTCTTTGGAAGGACTGATGCTACAGCTCAAACTCCAATACTTTGGCCACCTCATGCGTGACTCATTGGAGAAAACTCTGATCCTGGGAGGGATTGGGGGCAGAAAGAAAAGGGGATGACAGAGGATGAGATGGCTGGATGGCATCACCGATTCAATGGACGTGAGTTTGAATGAACTCCAGGAGTTGGTGATGGACAGGGAGGCCTGGCGTGCTGCAATTCGTGGGGTCGCAGAGAGTCAGACACGACTGAATGACTGAACTGAACTGAATTGAATACTTAGCCCTGGATTAACAAAAGAGCCTGTGTTACTTGCTCTCATGATCAGTCCTGCAGTGGTGGCAAGAAGCTAAGAGGCACCCAGCACACCAGAAGTGGCATGACATGCAGTACAGGGAAACCCAGGAAGCACAGCCCTGAGAGCCAGCACCTCTGAGGTGCTGGGACAAGTACGGTCAAAGCCAAACAATTCTGCCAAGTGCCTGGCCAAGCAGTGATGGCTGCTTGAAATGCACTGAGGAAAATGATGAAGTTAGGTTGTTGGGTTTGGCCTCAAAGGCTATGGTGTTAATGGTTTTCCTGGAGCTTGTTTTGAGGCTATCAAAGTAGCCAGTGTCTTAACACATACATGTGGAATCTAGAAAAAAGGTACAGATGATCTTGTTTCCAAAACAGAAATAGAGACGCAGACATAGAGAACAAAAGCTGGGACATGAAAGAGGAAAGGCAGGGAAGAGATGAATTGGAAGGCTGAGATCGACATATACAGACTACTTTGTATAAAGTAGATAACTGATGAGAACCTGTTGTATATAACACAGGGCCTTACTCGGTGCTCTGTGGTGACCTAAATGTGAAGGAAATCCAGAAAAGAGGGGCTATATGTATACGTATGGCTGATTCACTTTGCTGTACAGCAGAAACTAACACAATACTGTAAAGCAACTACACTCCAATAAAATTAATTTTTAAAAATAGACTTCCCTGGTGGTACTGTGGATAAGAATCAGCCTGCCATGGCAGGGGAAACAGGTCCAAGCCCCAGTCTGGGAAGATCCCACAAGCCTCAGTGCAATTAAACCAGTGTGCCACAACTATTTGAGCACATGCTCCAGAGCCCTGGAGCCAAAACTACTGAAGCCCGTGGGCAGCCACTGCAATAGGAAGCCCGCAAGCTGCACCTAGAGAGAGGCCCCCGATCTCTGCAACTAGAGAAAACATGCTCAGCAGCCAAGACCCAGAGCAACCAAAAATAAATAAATTAAATTAATTTTAAAAGTTAATTTAACAGTGGTTTCAAAAATTTCAAAAACTGACTTCAAAAGTAGCCAGTATCTCTTTCAGCCTGAAAAAGAGGTAAAAGATCATAAATTGTGATGATGCAAAAACGTTAGTAGTGCATTCTGATAAAATATGTTTATATTTTACCTTAAAATACGTTTGAACATAAATTTTCAAAAATTAACAAAAGAGAATAATATTATATTCTCCAAATAATGTCTTTTTCATTGTCATGAAGAGAACCTAGTGTCATAGATATCCCCAGAAAATAGAGAGAAGACCACGCAAAGCCCCAACCAGGTAAGATTTTTTAAAAATATTCTCTTGTCTATGTCGATTGACCTCCAAAGTAAATTTCAAATAATGTGTTCCTGTCTTTTGTTTTATTTATTTTTAAATATAAATTTATTTATTTAAATTGGAGGCTAATTACTTTACAATATTGTATTGATTTTGCGATACATCAACATGAATTCGCCACAGGTGTTCACGTGTTCCCCATCTTGAACCCCCCTCCCACCTCCCTCCCTATACCATCCCTCTGGGTCATCCCAGTGCACCAGCCCCAAGCATCCTGTCTCATGCATCGAACCTAGCCTGGCAATTCATTTCATATATGATATTATACATATTTCAATGCCATTCTCCCAAGTCATCCCACCCTCTCCCTCTCCCACAGAGTCCAGAAGTCTGTTCTATACATCTATGTCTCTTTTGCTGTCTCGCATACAGGGTTATTGTTACCATCTTTCTAAATTCTATATATATGCATTAGTATACTGTATTGTTTTTCTTTCTGGCTTACTTCAGTCTGTATAATAGGCTCCAGTTTCATCCACCTCATCAGAACTGATTCAAATGTATTGTTTTTAATGGCTGAGTAATACTCCATTGTGTATATGTACCACAGCTTTCTTATCCATTCATCTGATGATGGACATCTAGGTTGCTTAAGTGTCCCGGCTATTATAAACAGTGATACGATAAACATTGGGGTACACGTGTCTCTTTCAATTCTGGTTTCTTCGGTGTGTATGCCCAGTAGTGGGATTGCTGGGTCATAAGGCAGTTCTATTTCAAGTTTTTTAAAGAATCCCCACACTGTTCTCCATAGTGGCTGTACTAGTTTGCATTCCCACCAACAGAGTAAGAGGGTTCCCTTTTCTCCACACCCTCTCCAGCATTTATTGCTTGTAGACTTTTGGATCACAGCCATTCTGACTGGCATGAGATGGTACCTCATTGTGGTTTTGATTTGCATTTCTCTGATAATGAATGATGTTGATCATCTTTTCATGTGTTTGTTAGCCATCTGTATGTCTTCTTTGGAGAAATGTCTGTTAGTTCTTTGGCCCATTTTTTGATTGGGTCGTTTATTTTTCTGGAATTGAGCTGCAGGAGTTGCTTGTGTGTTTTTGAGATTAGTTGTTTGTCAGTTGCTTCATTTGCTATTATTTTCTCCCATACTGAAGGCTGTCTTTTCACCTTGCTTATAGTTTCCTTTGTTATGCAGAAGCTTTTAATTTTAATTAGGTCCCGTTTGTTTATTTTTGCTTTTATTTCCAATATCTTGGGAGGTGGGTCATAGAGGATCCTGCTGTGATTTATGTTGGAGAGTGTTTTGACTATGTTCTCCTCTAGGAGTTTTATACTTTCTGGTCTTACATTTAGATCTTTAATCCATTTTGAGTTTATTTTTGTGTATGGTGTTAGAAAGTGTTCTAGTTTCATTCTTTTACAAGTGGTTGACCAGTTTTCCCAGCACCACTTGTTAAAGAGATTGTCTTTAATCCACTGTATATTCTTGCCTCCTTTGTCAAAGATAAGGTGTCCATAGGTGCCTGGATTTATCTCTGGGCTTTTTATTTTGTTCCATTGATCTATATTTCTGTCTTTGTGCCAGTACCATACTGTCTTGATGACTGTGGCTTTGTAGTAGAGCCTGAAGTTAGGCAGGTTGATTCCTCCAGTTCCGTTCTTCTTTCTCAAGATTGCTTTGGCTATTCGAGGTTTTTTGCATTTCCATACAAATTGTGAAATTGTTTGTTTTAGCTCTGTGAAAAATACTGTTGGTAGTTTGATAAGGATTGCATTGAATCTATAGATTGCTTTGGGTAATAAACTCGTTTTCACTATATTGATTCTTCCGATCCATGAACAGGGTATATTTCTCCATCTATTAGTGTCCTCTTTGATTTCTTTCACCAATGTTTATAGTTTTCTGTATATAAGTCTTTAGTTTCTTTAGGTAGATATATTCCTAAGTATTGTATTCTTTTCGTTGCAATGGTGAATGGAATTGCTCCCTTATTTTTCTACTTTCTCATTATTAGTATATAGGAATGCAAGGGAGTTCTGTGTGTTGATTTTATATCCTTCAACATTTCTATATTCATTGATTAGCTCTAGTAATTTTCTGGTGGAGTCTTTAGGGTTTTCTATGTAGAGGATCATGTCATCTGCAAACAGTGAGAGTTTTACTTCTTCTTTTCCAATTTGGATTCCTTTTATTTCTTTTTCTGCTCTGATTGCTGTGGCCAAAACTTCCAAAACTATGTTGAATAATAGTGGTGAACGGTGCCACCCTTGTCTTATTCCTGACTTTAGGGGAAATGCTTTCAATATTTCAGCATTGAGGATAATGTTTGCTGTGGGTTTGTCACATATAGCTTTTATTATGTTGAGGTATGATCCTTCTATTCCTGCTTTCTGGAGAGTTTTTATCATAAATGGATGTTGAACTTTGTCAAAGGCTTTCTCTGCATCTATTAAGGTAACAATATGGCTCTTATTTTTCAATTTATTAATGTGGTGTATTACATGGATTGATTTATGGATATTGAAGAATCCTTGCATCCCTGGGATAAAGCCCACTTGATCATGATATATGATCTTTTTAATGTGTTGTTGGATTCTGATTGCTAGAATTTTGTTAAGGATTTTTGCATCTATGTTCATCAGTGATATTGGCCTGTAGTTTTCTTTTTTTGTGGCATCTTTGTCAGGTTTTGGTATTAGGGTGATAGTGGCCTCATAGAATGAGTTTGCAATTTTACCTTCCTCTGCAATTTTCTGGAAGAGTTTGAGTAGGATAGGTGTTAGCTCTTCTCTAAATTTTTGGTAGAATTCAGCTGTGAAGCCATCTGGACCTGCTTTTGTTTGCTGGAAGATTTCTGATTACAGTTTCAATTTCCATGCTTGTGATGTGTCTATTAAGATTTTCTATTTCTTCCTGGTTCAGTTTTGGAAAGTTGTACTTGTCTAAGAATTTGTCCATTTCTTCCACATTGTCCATTTTATTGGCATATAATTGCTGATAGTAGTCTCTTATGATCCTTTGTATTTCTGTATTGTCTGTTGTGATCCCTCCATTTTCATTTCTAATTTTATTGATTTGATTTTTCTCCCTTTGTTTCTTGATGAGTCTGGCTAATGGTTTGTCAATTTTATTTATCCCCTCAAAGAACCAGCTTTTGGCTTTGTTGATTTTTGCTAAGGTCTCTTTTGTTTCTTTTGCATTTATTTCTGCCCTAATTTTTAAGATTTCTTTCCTTCTAGTAACCCTGGGGTTCTCCATTTCTTCCTTTTCTAGTTGCTTTAGGTGTAAAGTTAGGTTATTTACTTGGCTTTTTTCTTGTTTCTTGAGGTATGCCTGTATTGCTATGAACCCTCCCCTTAGCACTGCTTTTACAGTGTCCCACAGGTTTTGGGTTGTTGTGTTTTCATTTTCATTCATTTCTATGCATATTTTGATTATTTTTATTTCTTCTGTGATTTGTTGGTTACTTAGCAGTGTGTTGTTCAGCCTCCATATATTAAAATTTTTAATAGTTTTTCTCCTGTAATTGAGATTTAATCTTACTGCATTGTGATCAGAAAAGATGCTTGGAATGATTTCAATTTTTTTTAATTTACCAAGGCTAAACTTATGGCCCAGGATGTGATCTATTCTAGAGAAGGTTCCGTGTGCGCTTGAGAAAAAGGTGAAATTCATTTTTGGGGGGTGAAATGTCCTATAGATATCAATTAGGTCTAACTGGTCTATTGTATCATTTAAAGTTTGTGTTTCCTTGTTAATTTTCTGTTTAGTTGATCTATCCATAGGTGTGAGTGGGGTATTAAAGTCTCCCAATATTATTGTGTTATTGTTAATTTCCCCTTTCATACTTGTTAGCATTTGTCTTACATATTGCGGTGCTCCTATGTTGGGTGCATATATACATTTAATTGTTATATCTTCTTCTTGGATTGATCCTTTGATCATTATGTAGTGGCCTTCTTTGTCTCTTTTCACAGCCTTTGTTTTAAAGTCTATTTTATCTGAGTATTGCTACTCCTGCTTTCTTTTGATCTCTATTTGCATGGAATATCTTTTTCCAGCCCTTCACTTTCAGTCTGTATGTGTCCCTTGTTTTGAGGTGGGTCTCTTGTAGACAACATATATAGGGCTCTTGTTTTTGTATCCATTCAGCCAGTCTTTGTCTTTTGGTTGGGGCATTCAACCCATTTATGTTAAAGGTAATTATTGATAAGTGTGATCCCGTTGCCATTTACTTTACTGTTTTGGGTTTGAGTTTATACACCCTTTTTGTGTTTCCTGTCTAGAGAATATCCTGTAGCATTTGTTGGAGAGCTGGTTTGGTGGTGCTGAATTCTCTCAGCTTTTGCTTGTCTGTAAAGCTTTTGATTTCTCCTTCATATTTGAATGAGATCCATGCTGGGTACAGTAATCTTGGCTGTAGGTTATTTTCTCTCATCACTTTAAGTATGTCTTGCCATTCCCTCCTGGTCTGAAGAGTTTCTATTGAAAGATCAGCTGTTATCCTTATGGGAATCCCCCTGTGTGTTATTTGTTGTTTTTCCCTTGTTGCTTTTAATATTTGTTTTTGGGTTTGATCTTTGTTAATTTGATTAATATGTGTCTTGGGGTGTTTCACCTTGGGTTTATCCTGTTTGGGACTCTCTGGGTTTCTTGGATTTGGGTGATTATTTCCTTCCCCATTTTAGGGAAGTTTTTGACTATTATCTCCTCAGATATTTTCTCATGGTCTTTTTTTTTTTTTTTGTCTTCTTCTTCTGGGATTCCTATAATTCGAATGTTGGAGCATTTCATATTGTCCTGAAGGTCTCTGAGATTGTCCTCATTTCTTTTAATTAGTTTTTCTTTTTTCCTCTCTGATTCATTTATTTCTACCATTCTATCTTCTATTTCACCAATCCTATCTTCTGCCTCCATTATTCTACTATTTGTTGCCTCCAGAGTGTTTCTGGTCTCATTTATTGCATTATTCATTATATATTGACTCTTTTTTATTTCTTCTAGGTCCTTGTTAAACCTTTCTTGCGTCTTCTACAGGCTATTTATCTGTGATTCCATTTTTATTTCAAGATTTTGGATCATTTTCACTATCATTATTTGGAATTATCAGGTAGATTCCCTATCTCTTCCTCTTTTGTTTGGTTTGGTGGGCATTTATCCAGTTCCTTTACCTGCTGGGTATCCCTCTGTCTCTTCATCTTGTTTATATTGCTGCATTTGGTGTGGGCTTTCTGTATTCTGGCTGTTTGTGGAGTTCTCTTTATTGTGGAGTTTCCTCACTGTGGGTGGGGTTGTACGGGTGGCTTGTCAAGGTTTCCTGGTTAAGGAAGCTTGTGTCAGTGTTCTGGTGGATGGAACTGGATTTCTTCTCTCTGGAGTGCAATGAAGTGTTCAGTAATGAGTTATGAGATGTCAGTGTGTTTGGAGTGACTTTGGGCAGCCTATATATTGAAACTCAGGGCTGTGTTCCTGTGTTGCTGGATAATTTGCATGGTATGTCTTGCTCTGGAATTTGTTGGCTCTGGGATGGTGCTTGATGTCAGTGTAGGTATGGAGGCATTTGATGAGCTCCTGTCGGTTAATGTTCCCTGGAGTCAGGAGTTCTCTGGTGTTCTCAGGAGTTCTCTGGTGTTCTCAGGATTTGGACTTAAGCCTCCTCCTTCCGATTTTCAGTCTTATTTTTACAGTAGCCTCAAGACTTCTCCATCTATACAGCACCATTGATAAAACATCTAGGTTAAAGATGAAACGTTTCTCCACAGTGAGGGACACCCAGAGAGGTTCACAGAGTTACATGGAGAAGAGAAGAGGGAGGAGGGAGATAGATGTGACCCGAATGAGATGAGGTGGAATCAAAAGAAGAGAGAGCAAGCTAGCCAGTAGTCACTTCCTTATGTGCATTCCACAGTCTGGACCACTCAGAGATGTTCACAGAGTTATACAGAGAAGAGGAGAGGGAGGAAGGAGACAGAGGTGGCCAGGAGGATAAAAGGGGGAATCAAAAGGAGAGAGACAGATTTAGCCAGCAGTCAGTTTCCTAAGTGTTTTCCACCATCAAGAACGCGCAAAGAGATTCACAGAGTTGGGTAGAGAAGAGAAGGGGGAGGGAGGAGATAGAGGCGACCTGATGGAGAAAAAGGAGAGTCCAAAGGGGGAGAAAGCAGTCAAGCCAGTAATCTCGCTCCCAGGTAAAAATGGGTACTGAAGACTGGGTTCTTAAAGGTACAAAATTGATAACAAATACCAAAAAGCAAAGATTAAAACTCTAGAGTAGAGGTTGGATTTTCAAAAATACAATATTAAAGAAAAGAAAAAAAGTCACAAAAATTATAATATATATATATAAAGTTTGCTTTAAAAAATAGGGTCTCTATTTTTTTTGCAAAGTAATAGTAGGTCATAAAAATGAAAATTAAAGGAGTAATAGAGGATTTAAAATTTTTTTAATAAAAAAATAAAGAATGATAGTAAAAATATATCTATATCTAGGACTGTCTCTGATGTTGTTGCGGGCACTGTGGGGTCAGTTCATTTTCGGATAGTTCCTTGGTCCAGCTTATATTTCTCAAGATCTCTAGGCCCCTTCCTATGTAGTCGGTACTAACTACAGGGTTTTAATCTATTGCACCTGCCACTTCCAAGGCGGTCCCCTCTGTTTTAGTTTCTTATGCTCGCTGGTCTCTTCAGTGTCTAATATCCACCCTGACACAAGGGGGAGGTGGTGGACACTGTTTTAGGCTCACTTGTTCGGTCGCACTGTGGGGAGGGAGGGACACTGCAAACAAATAACACTGACGTGTGCTCACAGTGTCTCAGCCACACTGGGCCTGCCCCCGCTAACGGCGTGTGTGCTTTCCCTGTCTACACTGCTTAGGCCCTAGGTTGCTCTGCCGGAAACTGTCTGAGGCTGGCCCTGGGTTGTATGCACTTCGCAGGTCTAAGCCGCTCAGGTTCAGGCACTTGGGTAGTCCTCAGAGGCGCACACTCGTTTGGGCCTGTGTTTTGTGCCCTTCCCAGGTCCAAACAGCCCAGGTGATCAGGTGTTTGGCGAGCGCGGTCGCTGCAACTTGTCGCCTCCCCCGTCCCTGACGCTCAGTTTTCTGGGTGTCCAACCAGTGCACCTTCTCAGGCAGATGTTGACCGTCCAGAACCCCAAGAAGTCTTAGTTAGCAAAGAAGCCTGCTTGCAGTTTGGTAGATAATGCCTCTCTGGGGCTGCGATTGCCCCCTTCCAGCTCTGGCTGCCTGTCACCGGAGGGGGATGGTCTGCAGCCGGCTAGCTCTGTTCAGTCCTTTGTTCTGTGAGTGGGCCTGGAGGTGTCTTAGGTTAGGGCTTTTTGCGTGGTAGCTATCCCACAGTCTGGTTTGCTAGCTCAAGTTCCCTCAGATTGCCCTTGGGGCATTCAGGCCCAGTCCTTACTCTAAGCAATGCAGCCCACACCTCCCTGCCCAGCCCCTGCTTTCTAGTGGCAGATGCAGGCGTCTGCGCTGCTTCTCCACTGGGGGAGTTACCATTGGGCACAAAATCTGTGGGTTTTAATTATTTACTTATTTTTCCTCCTGGTCATGTTGCCCTCTGTGGTTCCAACGCTCACCACAGACTCGGCAGTGAGAGTGTTTCCCGGTGTTTATTAACCTCTCCTTTTGAGACTCCCTTCCCAGGACAGAGCTCCGTCCCTACCTCTTTCGTCTCTCTTTTTGTCTTTTATATTTTTTCCTACCTCCTTTCGAAGACAATGGGCTGCTTTTCTGGGTGTCTGATGTCCTCTGCTGGCATTCACAAGTTGTTTTGTGGAATTTACTCAGCGTTTAAATGTTCTTTTGATGAATTTGTGGAGGGAGAAAATGGTCTTCCCATCCTATTCCTCCGCCATCTTAGGACCGCCTCCTCCCTGTCTTATAATTTTAGAGCTGAGTGAACCTGTCAGGCTCAGCACTCATTTATATTCCTGAAACTTGCACACACACAAAAAAAAATCCAAACTGTTCACTGGTATTATATACTTCCTATTCCTAGACATAGGGAAATAGATTTATATCACCTGTATTGCTGGCTTTTTAAAATGTTTTAACTGTGCACTTACATATATCAGAAAAACTATTCATTTTTTCCTGGGATCAATAGAGAAATGTACTAAAGATCAGCCAATGGCAGTGATTTTAGAAATTATTATGTACTTCCATTTCTGGGAACATTACCATTTAGAAGATTAATGATATTTAGGGAAAACCATAATACAGTATAGTCTATGAAAGATGTCACTCTTCTTATTCTATTTATTTATGACTACTTACTCTATTTATGACTGCTTTTGTAAATGAAACAAATGCTTTAAGATGCTTGTCCATGTAAAAAGGATATATAGGACATCCCTGGTGGTCCAGTGGTTAAAAATCTGCCAGTGCAGGGGACATGGGTTTGATCCCTGGTCCAGGAAGATTCCACATGTCACAGGGCAACTAAGCCCATGTGCCACAACTGCTGAGCCTGCCCTCTAGAGCTCGTGATCCAAAATAAGAGAAGCAAACATAGTGAGAAGCCCACTCGCTGCTACAAGAAAGCAGCCCCTACACTTTCCAACTAGAGAAAGGCCGTGCACAGCAGTGAAGATCCAGTGTAGCCAAAAGTAAGTTAATTAAATAATTTGTAAAAGATTTAATATATATATGTAAAACTGAATCATTTTGCTGTACACCAGAAACACTGTAAATCATCTATACTTCAGTTTTAAAATATTTGTTGATTTGATGATCTAGATAGGCCTAGATTGGGAAACAGTGGGGAGTCTTTGAATCCTACTGATGTCTCTATAGCTACGTCCAATGGCCTGTTCTCAGTCTTCTTTCTGTATGGCATCTTTGAAATGCCTGATTCTGTCAATCAATCTCAAGATCTTATTTATTCTCAGGCTTTGTACAGACACCGATTCTCTGCGCACTACTCCACATCTTCTGTGTGTACATCTTTCCCCTCTGAGCAGGTGTATACCGGACAGACCTCACTCTCCACTATCACCTTAAGATGACAACTCATCTTGCTGGTCCTAAATTCCACTCTCCTGTCTCCAAATCACCTTTCCCCAAATGTTACCATGAACACCCAGTGAAACTTTTATTCACCAGCAAGCCTGCAGCCATGGCTCTTAGAAGCTGGACTGCAATTGAGAAAGCCTGGATCAAATCCCAGATTTGTGTGAGCTTGAGGGTGTCATCTTGCCTCTCTGAACCTCAGTTTACAACTTTGTGAAATGGGGATTTCTACCCTGCCTTGTATGATGGTCATGTGACATTATACACATGGAAACACTTTGTGAAAAGGTGACTGTTCTTCATCAAGATCTCAACAAAATGCAGGTGTTTTTTGAGGATATTTTGCACTTACTGTTTCATTTGATCTAACAACAGCTCTGCAAGATAGATATTATTCCTTTACAAAATGAAATAAATTGGGGCTTAGAATGCTTAAGTGTTTTGCTCAAGGCTGCAAAGCTAGTACTAGGGCTGAGATGAAAAAAGAAAGTGTTAGTCACTCAGTTGTGTCCAACTCTTTGCAACCCCATGGACTGTAGCCCACCGCTTCTGTCTGTGGAATTCTCCAGGAAAGAATGCTGGAGGAGTAGCCAGCATGATCCTTCTCCAGGGGATCACCGCAACCCAGGAATTGAACCCGCATCTCCTGTATTACAGGCAGATTCTTTACCATCTGAGCCACCAAGGAAGCCCCTAGGGCTGAGATGAAAACCTGTGTTTAGTTCCATAGCCCATCCTCAAACAACAGTCAGGTTTCTTGGCTGCAGGTCACAGAAACTGACACTGTCTATTATAACAAAAGGATGGTGAGTGTTTACTGTATTGACTTGAAACCTAAGAACCAGACTTGGAAAATTAGCTGCAACCAAGGAAGCTCCAGGGGATAAAAAAGAAAGTATATGGAGTCATCTTTTGAGCCGTGACAGTTGGGAGGGACACTGGCACCAGACCCTGCTGCCGTCGACAGAGCATCCCCGCAGGCGCCAAGGACAGCCGCTTGCTCCAGATTCAAACTCCCAGTGTCCGGTGGAGCGCGCCTGGTTGCCAAGGGATGGGAGAGCGGTGTCCTCCCATTTCCGCTTCTACTATCAGAGGGAGGGCACTGGGAAAGTTAGGCAGGGACTCCTGCACACCCCCACTGCCCAACACACACACACACACACACACACACACACACACACACACACACACACACACACACATACTCCCTCTCCTTTCCTCCCTCCCCAGAGAGAATAAAGTATTTTCTTTCTTGTCCACTGTCTCTGTCTCTCCTCTGATTTTAACCTCTCCACGCCGTTTGTTTTCAATCCCCACAAAATGAATTCAAATCTCTCCAGTCCCTACTGAAGAGATTTACACGATGGAGCTGCCGGTGTCCGCCTTAAATTCATGATCACCAACCTCAGATGGGCTCAGCCCTGCCCAGAAATCAGGCTACATCTCTCTGATCAACCCTCTTCCACTCAACAGAATGGCTATTTCAAACCTCCATACCCCTCAGATCTCTGAAGGTTGTAAGGATCCATTGTACAACAGGATGAAAAGAAAAATCCATCTTACTGTCTCAGAGGCCAGGAGCAAGTAATCCCAACCCCAACAGCTAGGAGTGATACAAAATTGAGGCTGGACCCTGGGTTACCGCAGAGGAGACCAGAGCAAGGAGGCAAGTTAGGCCGTTTGCAAATTACCATCCCAGGATGCCTCCAGACAGACTAAGGGATGTGCCAACTGAAAATATAAAGATATATTATGTCATTCATTCTGGTAAAGGTCTGAACCTTTTGTAGGTCTTGGGTACAAAACAACAAGTCTTGAGTATACAACAAGTAAAGTTGTATAAAAATACAACTTTACTTATTACTTCTTTATTATTGCTTATCTGTTATTACTATTTATTTTGTTATATTACTCAAATGAGTAAAGAAAGACATATTTAGAAGAGGATGCTGGGATAATTAGTTTAAATTTTAGAGAAATAAAAGCTATTTAAGTTCTCACTTGGATAATATCAAAACCACCTCAAGATACTTTAAAATTATATGAATAAATAGAACAAAAATAAGCTTTAAAAATTTTTTAAATTTTTAACTTTTCAAATTATGAAAGTATGATAACATATTTACAGGAGACTTGGAAAATACAGAACAAGCATTTGGTTAAGAAATAAGCTTTTATCAAATAATTAGAATATGGGAATATTTGACCACATAAAATTTTTATCTGTTATATGTAAAAATAAAATTAGATTTAGAAAAAAAATCTGTGTGGTATGAAAAATGCTGGGAACAAAATAGTTTAGTTGGCAAGGGATTTGTTACAAAGTGAATTGTTTCCCCCTAAACTCATATGTTGAAACCATAACCCCCAACATCTCAGGATATGACTGCATTTGGAAGGAGTCTTTAATGAGGTCATGAAGGTAAAATGAGGAGATTAGGATGGATCTTAATCCAATATTAATGGTGTCCTTATAAGGAGGGGAGATTAAGACACAGACACTCAGAGGGAGGCCATCTGAAGGTACAGGGAGAAGATGATTGTCTACAAGCCAAGAAGAGAGGCTTCGATAGAAACCATTACTGTCAACAAGGTCTTGAGCTTCTAGCCTCCAGAATAATGAGACAATAAATTTGTTTCAGCCACCCAGTCTGGTGTACTTTTTTATCATAGTCCTAGTAAACTAATACAGACATGTATAGATCTTTTACAGAAAATAACACAATTAATAAAATTACTCAAAGGCAGAATGAAAATTCTCATGAAAGAGATGACTTTTGAGCCTGGTTCTAAAAACCAAAGGAAAATTGTTGATACCCAATGAGCTTGTAATCACTGATGTAACCACCGATTTAATAAAAAATGAGTAAATCCAAAACACCAAACTTAAGGCTGTACTTGGGTATCAGTGAAATAAACACTAGCAACAAACTAATTTAAGCCTTGTTGAAACAGATGTATGTCAGATACAAACTTCTTGTTGTTGTTCAGTAGCAAAATTATGTTCAGCTCTCTGCGACCCCATGGACTGCAGCACATCAGGCTTCCTTCCCTGTCCTTCACTATCTCCCAGAGTTTGCTCAAACCCATGTCCGTTGAGTTGGTGATGCCACCCAACCATCTCATCTTCTGTCACTCCCTTCTCCTCCTGCCCTCAATCTTTCCCAACATCAGAGTCTTTTTCAATGAGTTGGCTCTTTGCCTCAGGTGGCCAAAGAATTGGGACATATTCAGGGTTGATTTAATTTAGGATTGACTTATCTGATCTCCTTGCAGTCCAAGGGACTCTCAAGAGTCTTTTCCAACCACAGTTGAAAAGCATCAATTCTTTGGCACTCAGCCTTCATTATGGTCCAACTCTCACATTCATACATGACTACTGGAAAAACCATAGCTTTGACTATATAGATGTCTCTGCTGTTTAGGTTTGTCATAGCTTTTCTCCCAAGAGCAAGCATCTTTTAATTTCATGGCTGCAGTCACCATCTGCTCAAGAAAAGAAACATGTCGCTGTTTCCACTTTTCCCCCATCTATTTGCCATGAAGTGATGGGACCAGATGCCATGATCTTAGTTTTTTCAATATTGAGATTTAAGTCAGATTTTTTCACTCTCTTCTTTCGCCCTCATCAAGAGGCTTTTTAGCTCCTCTTCACTTTCTGCCATAAGGATGGTGTCATCTGCATATCTGAGGTTATTGATATTTCTCCCAGCTATCTTGATTCCAGCTTGTGCTTCATCCAGCGTGGCATTTCACATGATGCACTCTACATATAAGTTAAATAAGCAGGGTGACAATATACAGCCTTAACATGCTTCTTTCCCAATTTGGAACCTGTCCGTTCTTCCACATCCGATTCTAACTGCTGCTTCTTGACCTGCATACAGATTTTTCAGGTGACAGGTCAGGTGGTCTGGTATTCCCATCTCTTGAAGAATATTCTTCGGTTTGTTGTGATCCAGACAGTCAAAGGCTTAGCAGAGTCAATGAAGCAGAGTTGGTTTGTTTTGGAATTCCCTTGCCTTTTCAATGATCCAATGGATATTGTCAATTTGATCTCTGGTTCCTCTGCCATTTCTAAATCCAGATTGTACATTTGGAAGTTCTTGGTTTACATATTGTTGAAGACTAACTTGAAGGATTTTGAGTATTACCTCGCCAGCATGAGAAATGAGCACAATTGTGTGGTACCTTGAACATTCTTTGATGTTGCCTTTCTTTGGTATGGGAATGAAAACTGACTTTTTCCAATCCTGTGGCCAGTATGGAGTTTTCCAAATTTGCTGGTATATTGAGTGCAGCACTTTCACAGCATCATCTTTGTGAATTAGGATTTGAAGTAGCTTGGCTGGAATTCCATCACCTCCACTAGCTTTGTTCATCGTGATAAGGCCTACTTGACCTCATATTCCAGGATGTCTGGCTCTAAGTGAGTGATCACACCATGGTGGTTATCTAGGTCATTAAGATCTTTTTTGTATAGTTTGTCTGTGCATTCTTGCCACCTCTTCTTATCTCTTCTGCTTCTGTTAGGTCCTTGCCATTTCTGTCCTTTCTAGTGACCATCTTTGCATGAAATATTCCCTTGCTATCTCCAATTTTCTTGAAGAGATCTTTAGTCTTTCTTCTTCTATTGCTTTTCTCTATTTCTTTGCATTGTTCACTTAAGAAGGGCTTCTTGTCTCTCCTTGCTGTTCTCTGGTCTGTGTTGCTTTGATAGGGTTTTGTGGTGAGCTAATCTTATGGGAAACAAATGACAAACAGATTAGGTAGACTGAATCTGTTTGTGCCGAGTAACTGTTGCTGTAGCATGTTTGCCATTGTCAGCCCTGGGTCTGCAGCTGTTTCATGGGGATGGATGTGGTGGACAGTCACACAGACAGTCACACAACGCATCCTGATTCCCTTCTAGAGGACCTGGAAAGTTGTGGAGGTGGGAAAACCCAGAGCCACACTTTGCTTCCTATACTTCTTTGTGGCTACAGTCCTAGATACGAAAGAGATGACACCATAAGATGCATGTTCACCTCTACAGCTACTATTCTTTACCTTAGGCTCCTTGTGTGTAAAACAGAGATCACAGCATCTACCTCATAGGGTTCTAATGAGAACTAGTAAATTAAATTATATAAATTGCTTAGCCTGGTGCATAGTATTGTTAGGGGAAGCACACTAATTGAAACCGCCCACCCTGGCCAGGCACCATAGTAACCATTTGCATGAGTTGTTTTATGACAAGAGATCCTGATAAGGAATATGGAACTAATAAGCCACCACCAACCAGAAGAGTTTGGGAAAAGTCAAAAGGAGACACCACGTGTCTATCCGCTTCCCAGAATCCCTCTCGCTAGCATCCATCTTGGCTGAGCAATGCGTGCGCCACCAGGAAAGACTCTGAATTAGAATGATTGGCCAAAGACCACCTGGAAACTAATCCCATCACCATAATACCTGAGCCTGCAAGCCATGCGGCAGAGCAGTTCTCCTGGGCTCCCTTACCCTACTGCTCTCCACCCAGGTGCCCTTTCCCAATAAAATCTCTTGCTTTGTCAGCACGTGTGTCTCCTCAGACAATTCATTTTCGAGTGTTAGACAAGAGCCCAGTTTCAGGTCCTGGAAGGGATCCCCCTTCCTGCAACAGTATCAGTAAGTGTTACCTTTATTACCATCTTTGTCATAGTAGTTATTTTGAAGGTGGAAGTGACGGGCAGGCTACCTTCCTGCTGTGTAGCTGTCTTCCTCTGCCCTGGGGATTTCTACAGCCAGGGTTTGGGGTCCCTCATTAACTTCCTAGTAGCCCCAGGCAGTTGGTTGTGGATCAGGGCTGTGGAACCGTTTCTTTGAAGTCAACAAGGCTCACTCAACCTCTGACTCCATGGTGGGCCAATTTTGCAACATGTCTTTGAGACTTATTACAGAGGCCCAGCCTGGAGCCCTTTCTTCCAGCTCCTGCAAGTGATTTTGTAAGAAAATTGTGAAAATTAGGGTTAGGGTTAGGGTCAGGGTTAGGGTTACCATTTTCGATAGCTCTTTCTGCATATGCATCTGTTGCCACAGTTGAGTCCTGAATGTGCCTTTCTCAGTGTCCCTTTGCCCATTTTCAGAGTTCTGAAAATGAACAGGAAAACTGGCTTAGAAGGCATCACAGAGCTGTCTTGCAAAGCCCAGTCTGGAACCCAAGGGTCCTGCTCAGCACTGTTCTGCTTTATCGGACTCCAAGGAGGATGTCCTGTCTAGAGCTGCCAACTGACTCTAGAGATCACGCCCCACCTCCCCACAGAGCTAACAACAGAGAAGGGGGAAGGGAACTTGTCCTTTATTGACATCCCCTCTGTGTTGGACATACCTCCGGAGGCAAAAGACCAATCGTATTCATCTTGTAGCCCCAGTACCGGCACAATCTATTCTGTTTATCATGTGTTTGTTATATATCTGAACTGAGCTGTTGAACAGGGCGTATTGCAGAATTCCCACATCTCCACTGAGAACTAAGTTTCTGAGGAAACCAAGGGAAAATGACGATGTGCTTATTTCCATGTATGTTTTAGGTTGGTATTTCAGATTGAATTTACTGTGCATTTTATTTGCTCTGAACTGAGAATGGAAGTCCTAACACAGTAGAACCTAAAGAAACTACTGAAACCATGATACCTCTCTCATTTAAGATTGCATTAACTAAATAAGTTAATTTTTTTAAAGATATTCAGATTCTTTGGCTACTATTTAGTAAGTGGTCTTTATTTCTTAGTCAAAGTTCTTTGGGTTACAAGTTAGAGAAAACCAAGCAGAAGAAGGTAGGGTGAATGGGGGGGTGGTTTATTCTAAAATGCAGGGTCACTGCACAGACTCAAAGGAGAGGATGTGCCCTTGGGGTTACAGGGGACGGAACCAGGAGCCAGAAAGCGATCAGACAGCTACTCTCTGTGTCTCCCATGCGGCCTAGCGCATATCTTCCTTTGCTTCGCCCAGCACTTCTGCATCTTTCTCTCTCTCTTTTCATTTCTCTCTCTCTCTGCAGGCAAGCTCCTTGGGCTCCACAGACATGAGGTGCAAGATGGCTGCCCCACCGTAGTAGCTTCACAACCCCCTTCACAGGGCCTCCCATTTACAGACCAGCAGACACTCTCCCACATCTCTAAGTCTCAACTTCCTAGAAAGGAATGACCAAGTTTGGCTTGCATTCCCAACCTTGGTCAATCAACTGTAGTAGGAAACAGTGGCCATCACATAGGACAAGCTTCCTGTAGAATCAGCTCTGTGGACAGGTGGGAGGGGCAGTTCTTGGGGGCACAGAGAGCAGGTAAACACACCATCCTGTGCATTTGACAATGTCTCAGATAACAGTTCCCTGATAGCTCTGTTGATAAAGAATCTGCCTGCAATGCAGGCTACCCTGGGTTGATTCCTGGGTTGGGAAGATCCTCTGTAGAAGGGATAGGCTACCCACGCCAGTATTCTTGGGTTTCCCTTATGGCTCAGCTGGTAGAGAATCCGCCCACAATGCCGGAGACCTGGATTCGACCTCTGGGTTGGGAAGATTCCCCTGGAGAAGGGAAAGGCTACCCACTCTAGTATTCTGGCCTGGAGAATTCCATGGGGTCGCAACTGAGCGACTTTCACTTTCACAGGGAACAAGGACTTTGTCGCTTTGATGTGAAATTGATATAACTCTTATACTGCCTGCATATAGTAGTATCCTCCTTCACATTTAAAAAATGACGCTCTTTTCATGTGAATGTGTATTTGCATTTTAAGTGTGTTTGCGTATGGCCACTTAAAATAAACCACATTAGCTCGGTCACTTTAGTATTTTCCTTATCTAAGCAGGATGGTATGGCTCTGAGAATAGTTATCAAAGTAACTAGAAAAAGTATCTAATGAGATAACTAAAAAAAGAATTTGTGGGTGTTGCTGGGTGGCTAAATCATCCTGGGGGTACAAATTAGGCCATTTGGAAGGGATATTCATTTATTCAGGCCACCAGAGCATCACTGGAGGAATTACTATTCTGGGAAGTCAGGGTAAAAAGGACCCTAGTGACTGAAAAATTTTAGACTGCTTCCAAAAGCTCCAATTTGCACCCAGGGAGTACAAAGAAGAATTTGATTGGAATAAATAGGCAGATAAATAATGCAAAAGCAGAGTGTCTGGGCCAAGGTGGAAGTCATATTTGTGAACTCAGGTACTGAGGGAAAGATTTAAAGCATGTTTCATAGAAAGGTGTGTGTGCCTGCACTTCGTTGCATCTGACTCCTTGCGACCCACCCCATGGACTGTAGCCCACTAGGCTCCTCTGTCCATGGAATTTTCCAGGCAAGAATACTGGAGTGGGTTGCCATTTCTTTCTCCAGGAAATCTTCCTGACCCAGGGATTCAACCCATGTCTCTTACATCTCCTGCACTGGCAGGCGGGTTCTTTACCAGCTGAGCCACTGGGGAAGCCTTGGTGACCATAGCAAATTAATTGGCATGAGGCTGTGACATTGGGGTGTCAGTATCTAGCACATATACCATTGTGGATACACATCTGAGTTTGGAGCCAAAGCCCCAAAATGTCATATCTGAAGTTTTGTAAGAGGAGCAGGCCCCTATTATCACTGCTTTCCAGGCTTTCCCACCCTCACAACCTGTTCTCTTCAACCCTCATCTAAAGCAAGATTCCTCCACTGCAGCAATAGATACTATCAAAGTCTTTTTTTTCTTTATTTTAATGTCCTCATCTAAAGCAAGATTCCTCCACTGCAGCAATAGATACTATCAAAGTCTTTTTTTTCTTTATTTTAATGTCCTCATCTAAAGCAAGATTCCTCCACTGTAGCAATAGATACTATCAAAGTCTTTTTTTTCTTTATTTTAATGTCCTCATCTAAAGCAAGATTCCTCTACTGCAGCAATAGATACTATCAAAGTCTTTTTTTTCTTTATTTTAATGTCCTCATAGGTAGTGTCTATGCACAGAGAATTATTTTTTAAAAATTAGTATCTCAGTTATTTAAAACGTGATTATTTCTTAAGCTTTTAAGAAGTCACAGTCTTTTTAAAATTTTTTATTTATTTATTTTTGACCACACAGGGTCTCCATTGCTGCATGTGAGCTTTCTCTAGTTGTGGCAAGTGGGGGCTACTCTAGTTGTTGTGTGTGACCTTCCCACTGCGGTGGATCCTCTTGTTGTGGAGCGTGGACTTATTTACCCCATGACGTGGGATCTTAGTTCCCTGACCAGGGATCAGACCCATGTCCCCTGCATTTGGCAGGCAGATTCTTAACTATTGGACCACCAGGGAAGTCCCATAGTTTTTAAAACATGTAATTCTTTTTATATATCTGGAAATTTTTAACACTCCCCTTAAGAATAAATTTTTTAAGTGAGTAGATTCCCTTAAATATTTCCTACTATGTTTATACTTTTAACATATTTACCTTTCAAGTACTATTGAAACAAACAAAACTTCCTATTTTAAAATCTTGTAAATTAAACTTATAACACCTCAACTTAAAATCAGGAGCCAAATCAGTTGCTCAGTTGTACATTTACCTGGGAGTTACAAAGCTAAAATATTATGAAAACAGGCCAAATTCTCTTAAAGACTTAAAAATCAAATATGTACAATTTCTTTAACCCAAAGATATTCATGTGATTTTCCTAAACACTCTTATACTAGTTGCCTTCTAAGGTGGAGAGGTGCTTATCCACCAAGGAAAAGATGATGTCATCCCACACCCAGGAAATTATCTTCTCAGGTGCTTGAGACATCGCAGAACAACCAGAAGTTTCAGCCTGACCAGCTTTTCTTACAACCCAGCCTAGGCTGAGCTCCCACCTCTAATTACTATAGTTTTTGTGCCATAATTTAAGGGAGTGGGTAGTGAACAGCAAGGCTGACATCCATTAAGCAACGGGCACAGTGTCTAGGACTTTTAGTGTGTGCCTGCGTTCAGTCTTGTCCAATTCTTTGTGATCTCATGAACTGTAGCCCACCAGTCTCCTCCGTCCATTGAATTTTCCCAGACAGGAATACTGGAACAGGTCACCATTTCCTACTCCAGGGGCTCTCCCTGACCCAGGATCGAAGTGGTGCCCACAAATATATTCTAATTTTCATTTGTTTTAAAATCAGAAGAGAATATTAATATGATAACAATGCATCAGTTCAGTTCAGTTCAGTCGCTCAGTCGTGTGCGACTCTTTGCGACGCCATGAATTGCAGCACGCCAGGCCTTCCTGTCCATCACCAACTCCCGGAGTTCACTCAGACTCACATCCATCGAGTCCGTGGTGCCATCCAGCCATCTCATCCTCTGTCGTCCCCTTCTTCTCCTGCCCCCAATCCCTCCCAGCATCAGAGTCTTTTCCAATGAGTCAACTCTTTGCATGAGGTGGCCAAAGTACTGGAGTTTCAGCTTTAGCATCATTCCTTCCAAAGAAATCCCAGGGCTGATCTCCTTCAGAATGGACTGGTTGGATCTCCTTGCAGTCCAAGGGGCCCTCAAGAGTCTTCTCCAACACCACAGTTCAAAAGCAACAATTCTTTGGCACTCAGCCTTCTTCACAGTCCAACTCTCACATCCATACATGACCACTGGAAAAACCATAGCCTTGACTAGATGGACCTTAGTTGGCAAAGTAACGTCTCTGCTTTTGAATATACTATCTAGGTTGGTCATAACTTTTCTTCCAAGGAGTAAGCATCTTTTAATTTCATGGCTGCAGTCACCATCTGCAGTGATTTTGGAGCCCAAGAAAATAAAGTCTGACACTGTTTCCACTGTTTCCCCATCTATTTCCCATGAATTGATGGGACCAGATGCCATGATCTTCATTTTCTAAATGTTGAGCTTTAAGCCAACTTTTTCGCTCTCCTCTTTCACTTTCATCAAGAGGCTTTTTAGTTCCTCTTCACTTTCTGCCATAGGGTGGTGTCATCTGCAATGCATATATACTACCAAATCAAGTTTGGATTATATTCATCTTTATTCCGATGCAGTAGTAAAAACACAATAAGATTTTTTCCCACAAAGGCAAAAGTGCCCAAAGCTTGCAGAAATCATCAGGCGACCCTGGTTCCTTAGCCCACTTCCCTGGGTGTGTACTCTATCAGGCCCTCATTCTTAAATCTACAGAATTTTCACACCTCACCTGGATGCATCCCTCATGCCAGTGCATTTCCTTAGCTTTTAAGGTACTTAGGGGTCAGAATTCTGTGTTCTTTTTATTTCTTTTTATTTATTTTTTTTCTGTGTTCTTTTTAAATTCTTACTATCTTGAAGGACATACAACACTTACTTATGTTAAAATGCTATACAATTCAGTCATTTCATAAAAGAAGCTGTTCAAATGACAATTGAGCACGTAAAATATGTCATTAGTCATCAGCAAAATGAACATTGAAACCACAATGAGATAGGTTTTTAGTGCCCTATATGGGCATATAATGGGTACAGTTTTTTAAACTGACAACGCCAAATGTTGGCGAAGGTATGGAAAAACCAAGACACTCAAACATGGTTTATAGGAGTGTGAAGTGGTACAGTCACTTGAGAAAAAATTTTGGCAGGTCCTATGACCCAAATAATTCCACTTCTGGATATTTACCCTGGAGAAATGAAAATATATGTCCACAGAAGGACTAAGGTAAGAATGTTCTGAGGACTTCCCTGGCAGTCTAGTGGTTAAGACTGCTTTTCCAACGCCAGGGGCATGGGTTCAATCCTTGGTCAGGGAGCTAAGATTCCACATTCTTTGTAGCATGGTCAAAAGATAAAAATAAATAAAATAATAAGAATTTTTTAAAAAGAAAAGAGAATCTTCTAAGTAGCTTTACTCATACTAGCCCAAAAGTGGCAATGCCCATTGATAGAAAAATGGATAAACAACCAGTGGTGTATTCATAGAATAAAAGTGAAGTCTCTCAGTTGTGTCTGACTCTTTGCAACCCCATGGACTATAGCCCACCAGGCTCCTCTGTCTATGGGATTCTCCAGGCAAGAGTACTGGAGTGTGTTGCGATTTCCTTCTCCACATAGGATGGAAACTGCCTAGAAAAACAGAATGAATTCTGATACATACAACAGCCTGAATTAATTTTGAAGACATCATGCTGACTGAAAGGAATATTATGCAACCGTACATAATGCATGATTCTAGTGGGGTTTTTTTGTTTTTTATTTTTAGTTTTAGAGCAGGCTGAAGTAATATTTGATGAATGAAGTCAGAACAGTGATTGCTTTGAGGGATGGGGGAAGGGATTTACTGAGGAAGGGTTTAAAGAAAGTTTCCAGAGTGATAGAGATTTGGATTCACACATTGTCAAAAGTCATCCAATGTTACATGTAGAATTTGTGCACTTCACTTGTTAAAAACAAAATTCAACTGAGGAAATTTCAAAGATTTTATTGACTATATTCAGTGATTCATGAACCAGGCAGCATCAAATGCAGCAGTCAGAAAGGAGTTCTGAGGAGCTGGACGAAACAAGACTTATATAGTTAAAAGGGAATGGAACAAGGAAGTTGTAGCGGGCAAAATAGCAGACTAGTTATTGCAAGGTCACTTGCCTTAGAGGATGGCAGGGGTCTAAGAAGCCAATTACCTAACTAGTGCTGAGCAAGTGATTCCTGACTGACTGGTTGAAGATTCCATTTCAGTGCTGAAACTGTCCTATCTCAGTTTAGTGACATGAATCTTTGCCTAAGTGACTCCATCTGGGGCCTGTTGTCTTGTTTTTAACACACTGTATGTAAATTTTTCCTAGAAACAAGCAACTATAAACAAATATTGAGCTAGAGGTAATAATTTTCATGTTGAAATGTTGAAACTACCACAGAATTGCACTCATCTCACACGCTAGTAAAGTAATGCTCAAAGTTCTCCAAGCCAGGCTTCAGCAATACATGAACTGTGAACTTCCAGATGTTTAAGCTGGTTTTAGAAAAGGCAGAGGAACCAGAGATCAAACTGCCAACATCCACCGGATAATTGAAAAAGCAAGAGAGTTAAAAAAAAAAAATCTATTTCTGCTTTATCAACTATGCCCAAGCCTTTGACTGTATGTATCACAATAAACTGTGGAAAATTCTGAAAGAGATGGGAATACCAGGCCACCTGACCTGCCTCTTGAGAAAGCTACATGCAGGTCAAGAAGCAACAGTTAGAACTGGACCTGGAACAACAGACTGCTTCCAAATAGGAAAAGGAGTAGGTCAAAGCTGTATATTGTCACCCTGCTTATTTAACTTCTATGCAGAGTACATCGTGAGAAATGCTGGGCTGGAAGAAGCACAAGCTGGAATCAAGATTGCCGGGAGAAATCTCAATAACCTCAGATATGCAGATGACACCACCCTTATGGCAGAAAGTGAAGAGGAACTAAAGAGCCTCTTGATGAAAGTGAAAGAGGAGAGTGAAAAAGTTGGCTTAAACTCAACATTCAGAAAACTAAAATCATGGCATCCGGTCCCATGACTTCATGGGAAATAGATGGGGAAACAGTGGAAACAGTGGCTGACTTCATTTTTCTGGGCTCCAAAATCACTGCAGATGGTGACTGCAGCCATGAAATTAAAAGATGCTTACTCCTTGGGATGAAAGTTATGACCCACCTAGACAGCATATTGAAAAGCAGAGACATTACTTTGCCAACAAAGGTCCTTCTAGTCAAGGCTATGGTTTTTCCAGTGGTCATGTAAGGATGTGAGAGTTGGACTGCGAAGAAAGCTCAGTGCCGAAGAACTGATACTTTTGAACTGTGGTGTTGGAGAAGACTCTTGAGAGTCCCTTGGACTGCAAGGAGATCCAACCAGTCCATCCTAAAGGAGATCAGTTCTGGGTGTTCATTGGAAGGACTGATGTTAAAGCTGAAACTCCAATACTTTTGACCACCTGATGTGAAGACCTGACTCGTTTGAAAAGCCCCTGATTCTGGGAAAGATTGAGGGCAGGAGGAGAAGGGGACAACAGAGAATGAGATGGTTGGATGGCATCACCAACTCAATGGACATGGGTTTGGGTGGACTCTGCGTGTTGGTGATGGACAGGGAGGCCTGGCATGCTGCGATTCATGGGGTCTCCAAGAGTCGTACACGACTGAGTGACTGAACTGAACTGAAGTCTTTAAGGGTATACTGACTATAGCTTACATTGCAATATCAATAAATAAGCTGATGGGCAAAGAATTTAAACGGCCATTTCTTCAAAGAAAATGTACAAATGGCTAATAAGAACATGATGTTCAGCATCATTTTTCGTTAGAGGAATGCAAATCAAAATCACAATAAAATCTCACTTTACAGCTCCTAGGATAAGTATAATGATAATAATAATTTTTTAAAAAGACAGAAAATAACAAGTGTTGCAAACCTGAGACCCAGCAAGTCTGCTTCAGCAAGTTTATCTAAGGAAATAATGACAAGTTAGTTGAAATAAATGTATGTGGGAAGAAGTTTCCCAAAGTGTTGTTTATCATAACACAACCTTTGGAAACACAGTAAATAAACACCGTGGCAGAGATGAATCTCAGAGCACAAATTGAGGTATGCCTTAAGTATAAAACTGTAAATACTTTTTCTGTGACAACTCAATTTTTACTTTGAGCCCATTCCATAGGAGGTGTAACAATCTCAGTCAATTAATAATTTTCCCTCTTCATGCGTAGAAAAAAGGGAACCCTCTTACACTGTTGGTGGGAATGTAATTTGGTACAGCCACTATGGAGAACAGTATGGAGAGTCTTCAAAAAACTAAAAATGGAGCCACCATATGATCTAGCAATTCCACTTCTGCACACATATCCAGACAAAACTCTAATTTGGAAAGATGCATGTACCCTTATGTTCATAGCAGCACTATTCACAGTAACCAAGGTATGGAAAAACCTAAATGTCCATTGACACATTAATGGATAAAGAAGATATGGTGTATACATATATATATATATATATATGAATATTGCTCAGGAATTAAATAATGCAACAACACTGATGCAACTAGAGATTATCATATTAAGCAAAGTAAGTCAAGAAGAGAAAAACAAATACCCTATAACATTCCTTATACAAGGAATCTAAAACACGGAACAAGTGAACACATCTGTGAAACAGAAATAGACTCACAGATACAGCAGATGGGCTTCTAGTTGCCAGGGGTTTGTGGTGAGGTGGGGTGAGGGATGAATTGGAAGTCTGGGGTTAGCAGATACAAGCTACTAATATAAAATAGATAAACAACAAGGTCCTATTGTACAGCACAGGGAACTATGTTCAATAGTTTATAATAAAGCAACATGGAAAAGAAAAATAAACATTTTAAAATAGAAACAAATTGTAAAAAATTTCCACCTGAAACTATCACAACATCGTTCACTGGCTATACCTCAATACAGAATAAAGAGTTTTTAAAAAGGAAATTTTTCCTACCTTGCAGGATTATATCTGAGTTTGAGGAGGGGCACTTGCATGGCGCCAAGGGGTAGTATTTGTAAGGAGCAGGCAGGTAATGGACCGAACTGAGCTTCCAGGTAACCATCAACTCTGGTGTCAGCTGGAACACCTATTGGTCCACCTGCCTCTTGGTCATTGTCAAGACCTTTCTGCCAATTACAACTTCATCAGTAATTTTGAAATACTTACCATGAAAAAGTTCAATTATATCTAAAAATATATTCACTTTATCATGGGAGATTTCAACATTATCTTTGTCATGAAATTAAAAAGGAATTGCTGTAAAATTCTTATAATAGAATTATAACTATTAAAATTTTTTGCTGTTTATTATATACTTGTATGAACAAAGAATTTAATCAAGATGATGGCCAACCATTTTAAGCACAACACTAGATATTAAAAAGTTTTGTTCATGGAATCATGCTCAAGTCTTTTGTTAAGAAAATGGAAGAGACAGTGTTTGGAAGTTGTGTACAAATCAAATATTTAGCAACTACATGCTCTGTATTTTATTTTTCTTATCATAATTATGTAATACACAAAATAGAATGATTGTTTTCACCAAGTGTACAAGGTTGGGCAACTGCACTCTGGTGACATGTTACCTCTGATGCACCTCACACAATCTCCTTAGAGCATTAGGCTTTTGGAAATGAAAGTTTTTTTATTTTTTAAATTTTTTCTTCTTTTTTTGCCTTGTTACATCCTTCCCATGGGACAATGAGTCTGGTGGACCACTTGTTATAAAGGGAAGACAAAAAGAAAAAAAGAGTATAAGTTGGTAAAACAAAATTTCAACTGTAAGTGAATAAGGTCTGAGGATCTAATGTAAAACATGATGACTGTAGTTGATGACACTATATTGAATATTTAAAATTCGCTTAGAGAGTAGAACTTAAATGTCTTCTCTCTGTCACACACACACACACACTAAATATGTGAGGTGATGGATTTTAATTAACAAGATTGAGGAATATTTTCACAATGCATACATATCGCAAATCACCATTATGTACACATTAAAAATCTTAACATGTTGTCAGTATACTTCAATAAAGCTGAAATTTTAAAAGTATTTTTTAAAAGACCCAGAATAATATTGATAAAATAACTGTTCTTGAAATGCAGCCCATAGTCCATAAAGGATCCCAATATCCTGGCAGGAGGTCTATGAGGTCAAAACTCTTTTCATAATAATACTAAAATGTTATTTGCTCTCTTCATTCTCTTAGGAGATAACAGTGCAGTTTTCCAGAAGCTACACATGTAATATCATAACAGACTGACTTTAGCAGTTGATAGAGAATCCAGCTGTCTTCCATTAAGCCAGACATGAAAAGGATTTGCAGAAATGTAAAACAATGCCACCCTTCTCACTAATTGTCTTGCTTTGTTATTGTTCAGATGCTAAGTCATGTTTGACTTCGACCCCACGAACTGCAGCTCGCCAGGCTTCACTGTGTCCCAGAGTTTGCTCAAACTCATGTCCACTGAGTCAGTGATGCCATCCAACCATCTCATCCTCTGCTGCCCACTTCTCCTCCTGCCCTCAATCTTTCCCAGCATCAGGATCCTTTCCAATGAGTCGGGTCTCACATTAGGTGTCTTGAACATGAACGTGAACGTGAAGTCGCTCAGTCGTGTCTGACTCTTTGGGACCCCATGGACTGTAGCCTACCAGGCTCCTCCCTTCCATGGGATTCTCCAGGCAAGAATACTGGAGCGGGTTGCCATTTCCTTCTCCAGGGGATCTTCCAGACCCAGGTATCGAACTCAGGTCTCCAGCATTCCAGGCAGATGCTTTAACCTCTGAGCCATAGCTCTAAAGCCAAATTGTGTTACTTATATTAATTTTAAGTGTGTTTATATAATCATTTTAAATGACTAAACATTTTAAGTTCCTCAGTTTTAATACCTAGTACATTAAATATCACAGATATAAACGCACAAAAACGTTTTTTGACTTCCCAATAAATTTTAATTGTGTAAAGGGGTCCTGAGGTCAAAAACTTTGAGAATCACTGCCAAAGTTTTATTCTGTCACACACCTAGTATGGCAGGAAGCTCTGCAACCACTGAAATGGAACATGGAAACCTATCTGCTGAATGAAAAGATAGCTTGTTTATTGTGAAAGTGGATATGATGTGATTCCATATTTATTTACTTAAAGCATTTTTTTATATGGACCATTTTTAAAGTCTTTATGCATTTGTTACAGTATTGTTTCTGTTTTAGGCTTTGGGTTTTTGTCCACAAGACCTGGGATCATAGCTCCTTGACCAGGGATCAAACCCACACCCCTTGCATTGGAAGGCAAAGTCTTAACCACTGGACCATCAGGGAAGTCATGTGATCCCATATTTAATTTAAAAAGTGTGTATGTGTGTCACCATAAGAAAAATGTACAGAAGGATATATGTCGATTAATGCTAATTATTTCTAGGCTGTAAGATTATGAAGACACCTGTTTTCTTTATTCATTTCTTTATGTACTAATATAAAGCACTTTATTGTGGTAATAAATACATAACTTACAGCTCACCATCTCAGCCTCTTCACGTGTACAATCCAGTAGTGCTAAGTATGTTCATATTGTTGTGAACCATATCTCCAGATCTCTTATATCTTGCAAATTTGAAAGTCTACACTCATTAAACAACCACTCCCCATCCTGCACACTCCCAGCCACTAGCAGCTACAGTTTTACTTTCTCTCTCTATGAATCTCACTAATCTAGGCACCTCATATAAATGGAACATACAGTATTTATTTGTATGTGTGTGACTGCCTTATTTTACATTGAATTATATCCCTTAACGCGAAAGTGTTAGCTGCTCAGTCGTGTCCGACTGCTGGTGGGCTACAGCCCACCAACCTCCTCTGTCCATTGAATTCTCCAGGCAAGAATACTGGAGTGCATTTTCTTCTCCAGGGGATCTTCCCAACCCAAGGACTGAACCCAGGTCTCTTGCATTGCAGGCAGATTCTTTACCATCTGAGCCATACCCCTTAGATTCATCTATCTTATAGCTTGTGACAGGATTTCCTCCCTGTTTAAGACAATAATATTTCATTGTATGTATATACCACATCTGTTTACATGTTTATTCACCAGTAGACATTTGAGTTGATTCTAAGCATACTAATTTTTTAATTTTTTAAAGAACATGAATTCACTTTAGAAATAGAAATAAAATAAGGCGATTTCCATTCTTGGAAAAAGATGACACATTCTCCCTTAAAAAGCACAGGGAACAAACAGAAGGAAAGGGAGGTTTCAGAATTCCTTAATTTAGTTGATCAGCCTGTTGCGCAACACTTGACTCATTGGAAAAGACTCTGATGCTGGGAGGGATTAGGGGCAGGAGGAGAAGGGGACGACCGAGGATGAGATGGCTGGATGGCATCACTGACTCGATGGACGTGAGTCTGAATGAACTCCGGGAGTTGGTGATGGACAGGGAGGCCTGGCGTGCTGCGATTCATGGCGTCGCAAAGAGTCGGACACGACTGAGCGACTGAACTGACTAAGGAAAAAAAAGATTATCCATAATCCTGTCACTGAAAAATTAATCAAGAAAGAAAGAAATGGAAAATTTTATTTGAACTAAATTTGAGGATTTCAAAAAGCTCCAAGAACTGTTCCTCTTTTTAGAAGTCAAGGCAGAGGATGGCCTAGTGGTTTAGACTCCATACTCCCAATGCAGGGCACACAGGTATGACCCCTGGTTGGCGAGCTAGGATCCCCCATGCCGCTTGTGGTGAGTGAAGTCGTTCAGTCGTGTCCGACTCTTTGTAACCCCATGGACCGTAGCCTACTAGGCTCCTCTGTCCATGGAATTTTCCAGGCAAGAGTACTGGAGTGGGTTGCTATTTCCTTCTCCAGCTTGTGGTGAAGCCAAGCAAAAAAAAAAAAGGCAAGGCAGAATTGTATCAGTTTTCTGAGACAGAGGGCTGTACATTAGATGACATATTTTTTAAATTGTCAAATATTTACTTTCTTTGTGTGTTATTTAATTTTTTTTGGAGTATGATTGATTTGCAGTGTTGTGTTAGTTTCAAGTGTACAGCAAAGTGAATCTGTTATACAAATGCACATACCCACTCTTTTTTAGATTCTTCGTAATATGGACCATTACGGAGAATTGAGTTGAGTTCCCTGAGCTATACAGGAGGTCCTTATTAATTATCTATTTCATATACAGTAGTGTGTTTATGTCAGTTCCAATCTTCTAATTTAACCCTCCTTCCCTTACCCCTTGGTAGCCATAAGTTTATTTTTTACATCTGTAACTCTATTTCAATTTTGTAGATAAGTACATCTGTAGCTTTTTTTTTTAAGATTACACATATAAGGGATATCATATGGTATCTATTTTTCTCCAGATGATGTAGTATTGACAGTTTATACAGTCCAGATCTAAGTGTCATCATGACTCCTTATAAGATCGAGAAGGAATGCTACCTTTTAAGGAGTCGTCTTACCAACGCTGGAAGAATGTTGCACCTTACAGCTGAGCAGATATTTCTGTCTACAGGTTTGCTCAATGCAGTAACAGAGATACACAATACCCAGTGTGGGAAGAGAGGAAACTAAAGGGTAGATAACATTTCTCATGTGTAAATTTTTCTTGTCTTGCCATAAAATATGTATTTTACTTCATAATCCAAATATTAATGAAGAAGAAATATGGGTTTGGACAGCTTCTCTGCACATAAAATGTAGAAACCTATCTAGAAGCTGCAATTTACTCTAATTTGACCCTTTTACCCTGAACACTAGAGTCTCCCCAGCCCACTGTCTCCTCAAACTCTCTCCTCTCCAAATTTATACAAAAAAAATCTCATCTAGACACTCTGACTTTCTCATAGGCTGCATGTACATGATCAAGGAATCTGAAAAGTTACCATACTGTAAGATGTATTCTATCCCCAGAGAGCTAAAACCATTGTAAAACCCTTCATGGCATCATATCTTTTAGACAACCTGATGTTGTATTTCTAGCATTTTATTTTTTTAAAAAATTTATTTATCTGGCTGCAAGTCTTAGTTACAGCATGTGGATTCCAGTTCCCTGACCAGGGATCGAACCCCAGGTCCCCTGCATTAGGAGCTCAGAGTCTTAGCCACTTGACCACCAGAGAAGCCCCTCTGAGCATTCTTTTTTTAATGCCCATACACATCTTTTGAAAACTTTTTATTATGGACAGTTTCAAATATATACAAAAGTAGATAAAGAGCCAAACGCCCCTCTATTTCATTCCTCTGTTGTTACATAATCTCAAACTTTGTGATATAAATCAAGAACCATTTTTCTACGTTCCTGGCATCTAAAGATCAGGAATTTGGACAGCACATGGCAGACGTGGCTTGTTTCTGCTCCACAGTGTCTGGGGCCTCAACTGAAAAGAGCAAAATGAGTGGTGTGATTTGAATCACCCAAGCTAGAATCATCTGGAGGTTTCTTCACTCACAGGTCTGTGCCTGTGCTGGGGTGATGGCAAGGCTGAAATTAACCGAGGTTGTTGACTGGAGTGTCTCCCTTTGACTTAGGTTTCTCCTAACGTGGCAGCTGGGTGCCCAGAGGGAGCAACCCGATTGAGCAAGAGAACCAAGGGCATCAGGTGGGAGCTGCGTGGCCTTCATGACCTAGCCTCAGAAGTCACCTTCCGTCATTTCTCTTATGCCACGTGTTTTATAAATTGGTCACACTATTGACAATCATTAATCCTTATGAATGTAGGGAAGGCTGAAAATGAAAATCACTATAATTTTGGACAAAAGGAAATAGGTTATTTCTATTCTTGTGTGTTAGTCACTCAGTCATGTCCAACTCTTTGCGACCCCATAGACTATAGCCCACCAGGCTCCTCTGTCTATGGAATTTTCCAGGCAAGAATCCTGGAGTGGGTTGCCATGCCCTTCTCCAATTTCTATTCTTAGTTAATTGAAAATTAGAATATTTTACATGGTTAACTGTATTTGACAATTCTTATCTGCTCTGAATAGGGAAGTCACAATACTCTTCAGTCAGTTTCATACCTAAAGGAAATGTGAAACTTTCCCATTCACCTTTATATTTCTTTCTTTTTAAATTTTTATTGGAGTATAGTTGCTTTACAATGTTGTGTTAGTTTCCGCTATACAGCAAAGTGGATCAACTATCTTATGCCATATTGATCAAAGTCATTGTAAGCCTGCTAATATTCAAGGGAAGAAGCATAGATCCTCACCTTTCTATGGGAGGATGGAAAGGTCAAGTTACAGAGGACATGTGGTTTGGGAAATACTGTTACTTCTAAATTTAGAAAATAAAATTGCATCCCCATCACCCAACTTCAAGAACTGTTCACTCAGGGTCAATCTTGTTTCATCCACACCCAAACCCTCCTCTGGCTGAGTGTTATTTTGAAGAAAATAGCAAACATCATACCACAGTAACCATAAACATTTCAGCATACACCTTTAAAAGATAAAGATTCTTGAAAAATAGCCACAATGCCATTGTCCTACCTAAAAAAAAATTGACAACTTGTCTAATATCATTAAATATCCAGTCTGTATTTCCCTAATTGCCTCACAAATGTTTTAAAACAAAGTTTCTTTGTTTGAATTGGGATTGGGATCAGGTTATTTCTAGCATTTTTGGATAGATTCTTTAGTATGAATTCACATTTGGCCTGCATATGTCTGAAGAACTTCAGATTGAGGATAAACATTTGTCTCTAAGTGCAGCCACTGTGAAAAACAGTATGAAGGTTCCACAGAAAACTAAAAATAGAATTGCCATATGATCCAGCAATCTCACTCATAGGCATAAAACCCAGAGAAAACTGTAATTAAAAAAGATGCCTGAACCCCCATGTTCATAGTAGCACTATTTACAACAGCCAAAGCATGGAAATAACCTAAATGTCCATCAACAGATGACTGGATAAAGAAAACGTGTGTGTGTGTGTTTAGTCGCTCAGTCATGTCTGATGATTTGCAGCCCCATGGACTGTAGCCCACCAAACTCCTCTGTCCATGGAATTTTCTAGGCAAGAATACTAGAGCAGACTGCTATTTCCTACTCCAGGGGATCTTCCCAACCCAGGAATCAAACCCTCATCTCTTGCATCTTCTGCACAGGTGGATTCTTTATCACTAGCACCACCTGGGAAGCCCCAAAGAAGATATGGTACACATAGGAAAAGGAGTGTGTCAAGGCTGTATACTGTCAGCCTGCATTTAACTTATATGCAGAGTACATCATGAGAAATGCTGGACTGGAAGAAACACAAGCTGGAATCAAGATTGCTGGGAGAAATATTAATAACCTCAGATATGCAGAAAGTGAAGAGGAGTTAAAAGCCTCTTGATGAAAGTGAAAGAAGACAGTGAAAAAGTTGGCTTAAAGCTCAACATTCAGAAAACAAAGATCATGGCATCCGGTCCCATCACTTCATGGGAAATAGATGGGGAAACAGTGGAAACAGTGTCAGGCTTTATTTTGGGGGGCTCCAAAATCACTGAAGATGGTGACTTCAGCCATGAAATTAAAAGACGCTTACTCCTTGGAAGAAAACTTATGACCAACCTAGATAGCATATTCAAAAGCAGAGACATTACTTTGCCAACAGAGGTCCATCTAGTCAAGGCTATGGTTTTTCCTGTGGTCATGTATGGATGTGAGAGTTGGACTGTGAACAAGGCTGAGTGCAGAAGAATTGATGCCTTTGAACTGTGGTGTTGGAGAAGACTCTTGAGAGTCCCTTGGACTGCAAGGAGATCCAACCCGTCCATTCTGAAGGAGATCAGCCCTGGGATTTCTTTGGAAGGAATGATGCTAAAGCTGAAACTCCAGTACTTTGGCCACCTCATGCGAAGAGTTGACTCATTGGAAAAGACTCTGATGCTGGGAGGGATTGGGGACGACCGAGGATGAGATGGCTGGATGGCATCACTGACTTGATGGGCGTGAGTCTGAATGAACTCCGGGAGTTGGTGATGGACAGGGAGGCCTGGCGTGCTGCGATTCATGGGGTCTCAAAGAGTTGGACACGACTGAGCGACTGAACTGAACTGAACTGATACATGGAATACTTCTCAGTGGTGGCTCAGATGGTAAAGCGTCTGTCTACAATGCGGGAGACCTGGGTTCGATCCCTGGGTGGAGAAGATCTCCTGGAGAAGGAAATGACATCCTACTCCTGTGGGTCACAAAGAATTGGACACAACTGAGCTACTTCACTTGACTTATAAAAAAGAACTAAATAATACCATTTACAGTAACATGGATGCAACTAGAGACTGTCATACCAAGTGAAGTAAATCAGAAAAACAAATACCATATGATATCACTTTTATGTGGAATCTAAAATATGGCACAAATCAATCTATTCTACAGAAACAGAATCATGGAAACAGAGAGTAGACTGGTGGTTTCCAAAGGGAGCAGGTTGAAGAAGGGATGGAGTGGGAGGTTGGGGTGAGCAGATGTAAGCTTTCAATGTGTAGAATGGATAACAAGATCCTACTGTATAGCACAGAGAGCTGTATTCAATTTCCTATGATAAACCGTAATGGAAAAGAATATGTGTGTGTATGTATGTATAACTGAATCACTTTGTGGTACAGCAGTAATTAATACAACATTGTAAATGAACTATACTTCAATTTTTTTTAATGCAAAAAAAAAAAAAGGTTTGCCTCTATCACCACACCTAATGATTTCTCCACCTGGTTGCAAATGAAATAACTTAACAAGACCCAAGTTTCTCAGCCACAGTGTTTTCCATTTTCTATTCATTTTATGAATAGATGACAAAGTCTAATGCAATATTCAAATAATTGCACAATCATGCCCAAATAACTGTTCAATGAGAGTTGTAGCAGCCACTGACCATCCAGCTCATTGAGCACTCCAACATGCACTTTGGCCACAATCTGGATGCAAACAATTACCATTACAAGGCCCAAGTCACCAGCGCTAAATCAGTTCCAACACAAGGCCTGTTTCCTACACAGGCCACCTTAACTCCTTATCTGGAGTCAACAAAGCAGGCAATATTTCCACTCCACTTCATAGCACTTATTTCTTAAGAGAGCCCCAAGCTAGCTGATTGTTTAGTCACTAAGCTCTGGGATTCTCCAAGCAAGAATACTGGAGTGGGTAGCCATTTCCTTCTCCAGGGGATCTTCCCAACCCAGGGATCAAACTCATGTCTCTTGCATTGGCAGTTACCTGATGCCTGGACCCAAACCAAGAACACAATAGATAGCATATGCTACATGTAATATGGGATAGACACCTCCTCCCTATCTCTCCAACTACTTCCCTATTTCCAGGGCATTTCTTTGCCCACGTTTGCATTGTTTATACTGTTTATAGAACCAGAGATAACAATGAATAATGTCCCACTTAATTCACTTTATTGTGCTTTTTTGGCATGAGTATAATAATTATCAGGGTCTTCCAGGCTCTTCGGGCTTCCCTCGTGGCTCAGATGGTAAAGAATCTGCCTGCAATGCAGGAGATCCAGGTTCAATCCCTGCGTCAGGAAGATGCCCTGGAGAAGGGAATAGCAACCCACTCCAGTATTCTTGCCTGGGGAATTCCATAGCTTAGTGACTAAACAATCAGCTAGCTTGGGGCTCTCTTAAGAAATAAGTGCTATGAAGTGGAGTGGAAATAATGCCCATCCCACTTCATCATCCCAGAGACTGGTGACCAAAACTGAGCAGTCTGTTTCCTCTGGCGACCTCTGAACAAATCCTCAGCTTACACCACAATAACCTACCTGGTTACTGTGAGTGACCACTGCGACTTATAGGTCCTTATTCTAGGAATACTTCCTGCTTTCTCTGACACCCCTAGGCTTACTTCCTGGCTCCAAGCACCTACTTTCCTATAGACATAGAGTGAAATACACATTTACAGGTATACATCGACATAAAGCTAATAAAAACAAACTGGGAACCTAGTCTAGAGCTGTAGAGAGATGCACATCCATGTTGCATAAACAGACGTCCACCCAAGAGTGGAAACAGAATATCTACAGTTTGCTTTTTAAAATATAAATCTAGGACTCTCCTGGTGGTCAGTGGTTAAGAATCTGCCTGCCAATGCAGGGAACATCGGTTCAACCCCTGGTTTGGGAAGATCCCACATGCTGAGCCCACAAGTACAATGCTACAATTACTAAAGTCTGCATGCCTAGAGTCCATGCTGTGCAACAAGAGAAACCACCGCAGTGAGAAGCCCAAGCAACTAGAGCGGAACCCCCACTTGCTGCAACTTAAGAAAGCCCCCATGCAGCAGTGAAGACCAAAATTTAAAAAAAAAATTTAAATGTTATATAAAATGTAAACCTTGTCATATCACATCCCTTCTCTGCCTGCCAAAAGCTTGAAGCCCTTCCAGTGCCCTCTCTAGCCCTATTGCTACAGGGATATTGCAAGACCCTGCAATGCCAGTCCCTGCACTCTCTCAGTCCAGCACCTTCACCCACGCACAAGCCATCTCCTTGGCCTCGAATACTTCCCACTCCCCAACTTTGCCATGTTGTTTACTCATCATTCAGCTTTCAACTTAACTTTTACCTCCTATGGAACAACCCCACCCACCCAAATTCAAATCTTTCAACATACGCATGTAAAGCACCGTGATCATCTTTGAAGCATCTGCCACACTTGCAGTTTCACTTCTGTGCGATTTTTATTTTTAATACCATCTGCCTCCCCAGGGAGACAGAGTTGCAGAGCACAGGGACTTCTGCTTGCTGCTTCCTACTGCCCAGCCCAGTGCTTGACACGTTATAGGCACCCAGTCATCTTTGAGGGGCTTCCCAGATGGGGCTAGTGGTAAAGAACCCACCTGCCAAAGCAGGAGACATAAGAGATGTAGGTTTGATCCTCAGGTTGGGAGATCCCCTGGAGGAGGGCTTGGCAACCCACTCCAGTATTCTTGCCTGGAGAATCCCATGGACAGGGGAGCCTGGTGGGCTACAGTCTATAGGACTGCAGAAAGCTGAACACAGCAAGTGACTTAGCACACAGGCACACACAACTTGGAATGACTAGATGAATTAATAAACCTGTAAGAGCTCCTCGAAGAATAACATATGCTCAGTACATGTTAACTTCCTTCTTTCCAACCTCTGACATATACTTGCTTTTAGTTTCTCTTTGCTTTAGACTGCAGCGGGATCATTAAAAAAATTTTTTAAACTTCAGTAAATCTTAACCCAATAACTGACAACATAGTAGCTGTGTACGATGCTAGTGGTAAAGAACCTGCCTGCCAATGCAGGAGACATAAAGAGAAATGGGCTCCATCCCTGGGTTGGAAAGATTTCCTGGAGGAGGGCACGGCAACCCACTCTGGTGTTCTTGCCTGGAGAATCTCAGGGACAGAGGAGCCTGGAGGCCTACAGTTCATAGTGTTGCAAAGATATGACTGAAGTGACTTAGCACGCATGCATCACAATCTGAAGGGAGCCACAAATGTCTGCGAGATTGCTCTCACTAAGGGATTTCTACATTAGGAAAATCTTAATTTTTCTAGACAGACAAGTGAAAACATTATTTTCTGATGATGCTCTGAAATCAGCTGTTGTCCTACAACTGTTTGCAGTTGTAGACCCAGGTAAACCTTCTGTGAGTCCCTAAAAACTCAGTGTCACAACTGAAGTCAATCCAAGGTCACATAGAAATGATGCCCCTGCATAATTATTGAGATTCACATGTACTGCTAATCATGATCATCACAAAATTTGGGAGTCACTGAGTCTGGGAGAAAATAGGGGGGAAATCTCTAGACTTAGAAAGCTGGGTCCAAATCTACTTTATAAGGCTATTATGAAGATTAAATGAGTCATAATAATAAGTACTCATCTCTTGAACACATACCTCATATTGCATATGGAGCTAGATTGTGTTACATGTATAAAGTTAATTGAGTCTCAAAACAAGCACTGTGAACTACGCATTATTACACCCAGTTTCCCAATGAGGAAGCTGAGGCTCTGGGAAGTTGAACAACTGGCCCAAACTTTCACACCCTCCCAAATTGCAGGGCTAGGATGCTTGTGTTGGGTTGGCCAAAAAGTTAATTTGGGGTTTTCTGTAAGACAGGGGTTCACAAAAAACTCCAAAAGAACTTTTTGGCCAACCCAATTAAAGCACTCTAGCTAGAATGTATGTAAGCTGGAGCATGCCACAAAACTGTAAGGAGTCTAATTATGAAGTGTCTCTGAAAAGACAAGATCTATTCATATCACCATATAGCTTCCCTCCCGTGTGCCTGTGTACTCTTATGTTATTAATATATTATCTAGCATAGTGGATCAAACCAATTGAGATCAGGATCCAGGAACTCACTGGATCTCAACCATCATTTACGCAAGTCAGTTTTCTTCACTTCCTCATTTATGTTTTCCCAGTTTCCATATTAGTAACTCACATGTGGACCGCACTGACCCACATCTCAGGATGTCACGAGGACTTACTCTTTAAGAAACTTGCGATGATCAATTTTTCAAATCGCCCAAATATTCCAGAGAAACCGGTGTTACTTTTGCCCCATGACGACAAGGGCATGGGTGAGGTGGGGTGGTTGTGGAAGCAATGTCGTGACAGAGGCAGAAAAAGAGCCAAACGTCTGCTTTTCCACCTCCATGTCTGTGGCCATATGATCTCCTGGGAACTTGATGCTTATGCAGGAATTTTTTTCTCATGGATTGCTGAAGGATATAAACCTGATTCAGATTGCAAAATTACTGAGTCACGGATACATACATATGTAAAATATCCAAATTGTAACCTTCCTCAATTGACTATACATTTAATTTTTAATGAGAATTTGGAGGCCCAGTGGATAGGACTTAGAACTTTTGCTACTGGGGCCCGGGTTTCATCTATGGTTGGGGATCCAAGAATAGATAGATCTGTGAAAATTAGATTTAAATTTCAGAATAATTCATTTGTATTTATTGCTTTATTGGAGGCACAATCTAAGCAGAAAATTCTGAGGGTTTTGATGTCATTTGCTTACTCAACTTTGATTGATGTGAGGGTGACTTGAGCTTCCATGAATGCAGTAGTAGTATAAACCCTATTTCTGGAGTTTATAATCCGGCAGGTGAGGACAACAGGGGAGCAATACTAACAGATGTGGTTTGAGTACTATCAAGTTCAGGATGCTGTGAGAGTGTGTCATGGGGGAATTCAGCTGCCTGGAGATTCAGGCAAAGAGTCTTTGAGGAAGTTAACATTTCAGCTGAGACAGACTGCTGTTTCTTCTGGGTTCTATAACTGCTTTCCCATCCGGATTCTGACACTTGGAAATGTCAACGTCTCAGAGCTTGGGTGCTCACATGTAAAATGAGGATAATACCCACTTATCAGTGTTGTGGGAGTAAGTGAGAAGACAGGTAAAGCATCTCTCATGGTACCAGGCACAGTCAATCCCAAGTGCATGGCTGGGTTTCCCAGGTGTGCCCAGTCACCTCCAGCTCTTTGCAACCCCATGGACTGTAGCCAGCCAGGCTCCTCATCCATGGGATTTTCCAGGCATATATACTGGAGTGGGTTGCCATTTCCTCCGTCAAGGAATCTTCCGAACCCAGGGATCAAACCCAAGACGCCTGGATGGCAGGCAGAATCTTTACCACTGTGCCGCCTGAGAAAACAGTCCATGGAGTCACAAAAAGTCCAACAACTGAGCAGGCACCCACGCAAGCACATGGGGCTTGTTATAATGTTGTCGCCACGCATTCCGGGAAACAAACTCACTCAGAAGGACAAAGCAGATAGTGGAGTGCAGTTTATTACACCAATGGGCCCAGGGTAGAGTCTCCTCTTAGCCAACGACCTCGACCAGTTTTTGTGAAAACCTTATATGCTCTAAGTGTATGTGCCCAAACCCACGTACTTCCCCAAATTTCCTGAAACTAGTCTGAACAAAGGAAAAGAAAGATACAATCAAAGTTAACCCATGATTCATATGCCTTAAGCCTAGGTAGTTAACAGTGGACAATTATCAATAGGCCTGTGGTCATACCCCAATAAGCATAATAGAATGTATGATTCTATTCGGTCACACAGATAATTAGGGTATTCTTTTAGGTGATGGGTTCTGGGAGCCTGGTTTTCTAGTTGGTATGTCGTTTCCATAGATACTGGGCTATAGTTCAAAATCCACAGTCCAGCCCAAGATGGAGTCCTGCTTTCAAGACAGAGCCTGTTCTGTTTCCTCCTTAAATGATGAATTATCAGTGTAGGGATCAAAGGGAAACTGAAGAAAACTTTGGCCGACAGCTGAAGATAAATGCGTCAGGAGAAAACTTGGCAAAGGATCCACATTAAAGGGACAGTCGCTACCCCTTATTTGTAAGGCTTTCAGTTCAGTTTAGTTCAGTCAGTCACTCAGTCGAGTCTGACTCTTTGTGACCCCCATGGACTGCAACACACCAGGCCTCCCTGTCCATCACCAACTCCCAAAGTTAACTCAAACTCATGTCCATTGAGTTGGTGAGGCCATCCAATCATCTCATTCTCTGTCATCCCCTTCTCCTCCCTCCTTCAATCTTTCCTAGCATCAGGGTCTTTTCCAATGAGTCAGCTCTTCGCATCAGGTGGCCAAAATAATGGAGTTTCAGCTTCAGCATCAGTCCTTCCAGTGAATATTCAGGACTGATTTCCTTTAGGATGGACTGGTTGTGAAGGAGGAAACAGACAGATCTGGACTCCATCTTAGGCCTATTCATGCTGATCATGCTCGGCCACCTCTCCAATGAACTCTGAACTCTGTGCTTAGTGGCTATGGAAATGACAAGAGAAGGATAAGACCCTCTCTGGACAGGGGAGCTTGAAGATCACATCCAGGTTAGTCATCACCTAAGAGAAAACACACTCTAATCACCCCTCCCTGCCTCCGGACAGGTCATAAATTCTTATTGATTATTAACTGTTTGAACACATAACACATGAATGATGGGGTTATTGTGATTGTATTTACCCATCCTTTGTTTTATGTAAGTCTCAAGGAAATTGGGGTGGTGGGTTCGGACACGTACACATGGGGTATAAAAGATTTTCACAAATGCTGGTCAGGGTCCTTGGCTAAGAGGAGGCTCTGCCTTGGGCCCAACTCCACTATCTGCATTGTCCTTCTGAGTAAGTTTGTTTCCCAGAATGCGTGGCTATTACATTTGGTGCATGGGCCAGGAAACTCCTCACTTTGAGAGGACAGGTCTCATTTGAGGCCACCCTGAGGCTTTGCGGCTTGAATCTCCTAGAGAGAGGAAGGCGCCTCGCCCCTCTGGAAGAATTCAGCCTTTCAAGCCCGGTTTCTTCGCTTTGGCAGGTAGTGAACGGCAGCAAGGGAACTGAGCACTCAGGTGAGGAGGAACCCACCTGGCAGGGTGGAAGAGGGGGCCTGATCACACCCCTGGGAGGGCCTAGAAGGGGCACAGACCCACAATAGGCAGGCAGCAGCGATTGCTTGGTACACAGGTTGACGAGCGTGCTAGGGTTTAGGAAGGAAATTTGTGAAGGTCACTTAGGAGGTGTGTCCACGCTGTCTCAGGGAAAATTATTATCAGCGATCGCCAGGGGATTTTTAGGATAGAAAACTGGTCCTTGTATGTTCATATTCTGCCCTCCCCCAGGAGGTGTCCCATTTGCTGTGAAATTCTTGACCCCCTCAAAACTGTAAGGCTAGAAGGAGGAGGATACATAAGTGAGTATGAATTGGCTTTTCCGGAGATGGCCTGGGACATGGGATATTTAACCCAATTGTGTTTTCATCAGCACCTGATCAAGCCCACCAAGGCAGAATGGACTTGAAGGGAGAAACAGTCTTGGACCACGTGGTGTTCTGGTACGGCTGTGCTGACCAGCAGGTGAAGGCACACCAATCCCCCTTCTCCCTCTGGGATCTGGCAGGTAAGGCTCTTCTCACCCCAATTAAGGAGGCAGAATGGCAATTTAAGTGTCTTGAGTGGAAATATCAGAAGTACAGAGGGTACTGAGAACTTTGTAGACGAAACGAAAAGGAAAAGTAGAAGGTCTGAGAAGGTAAGCAAGATGGGGGGAAGTGAATCTAAGGCGACTGTATTGGAGTGCAGGATTAAAAGTTTTAAGAAGGGATTTGGAGGAGATTATGGGGTGAAGATGAAGCCTAACCGCCTCCACATGCTCTGTGAGGTCGAATGGCCCCCTATGGGAGTAGGATGGCCGCCAGAGAACACCATGAACTTAAAAATAGAGGAAGCAGTCTATACAGCAGTCACAGGAGGGCCAGGATTAATATCCATATACTGACTCATGGCTAGGCTTAGCTCAAGACCCTCCTACTTGGACAAGGTTCTGTATCCAGAAGGGAAAGGGGAAAATATTAATGGCACAAAAATTGACTGATGATAAAAAAGGAAATTCTACAGGATTTGGACGGGGACGACCTGACCTCTCCCCCATACTGGATAATGACGCTCTTGCCTCCCAGTGCTCCACCAGGACCGGACGCCGCCTTACTGCCTGATCCAGGGCCAGGTGAAGTCCTGCAGCAGCCGCTGCTCCTCCACCAGCTCTCCCTGAGGTGCTAGAGCCGCCACCTCAGCAGGCTCCGATCCCGGTAACAGAAGCCTCTGGCCAGAACTTCCAGGATCCAGCTCCAGCCGAACTGCCCAAGCTATACCTCCCACTTCTCCCGGTGAGTACTGACAAGAAGGGGAGGGAGACGTTGGAATTAAGCAGAGACTGCGCTTTGCCAGAGAGCCGGAGGGAACAAAAGAGAACAGATAAGAGATTTGCAATGCTAGCTGCTGCTCTGGGAAAGTCTATCTCGGCCCTCCGGAAAACCTCATCTGCCCCAGGGACAGGACAGTCCTTCAGCCGGTCCAGTCCTGTTACAGCCAAATTAGTGTGCTTGGTGACAAGCTTTTGGCCACTGGAAGAATGAATGCCCTAAGGCAAGGAAGGAAGAGGAAGTTCCCGCAGTTGTGGGGCTTGCTGACTTGGAAATTAAATAGGGCTGCCGAGGCTCAGAGATATCAGGTCCCTGAGAGCCCATGGTAACCTTAAAAGTGGGGGACCAAAACACTGACTTCATGGTGGATATAGGAGCAGAACTGTCGGTAGTAACAAAACCTGTGGCACCACTGTCCAAAAAGACTACCGCCGTAACTGGGGTATTGGGAGAAGTGATGATTAAATCGTTTTGCCAGCCCAGAAAATGTCAGATGGGGGGCACCAAGTGATTCATGAATTCCTCTACATTCCTGAGTGCCCAGTACCCCTGTTGGGAAGAGACTTGTTCTCCAAACTGGGAGCACAAGTGATTTTCTCCCCTGAGGAGAGACCCACCTTCTGGAAGGACACTATGACTTATTAGCTCTCTTTCTCAATACCACCCCAAGATGAGTGGAGTTTGCATGAGCCCCCAAAGGAAGAACCGGGTGGGCTGGAAGAGCATGAGAGAGAGCTAACTCAATTATTCCCTGAGGTCTGGGCGGAAGACAAACCCCTCTCCCCTCAGGCTGGCTAAACATCAAGCCCCAGTGATAATAGAACTCAAAGCAGGCACCATCCCAGTTAGAAAGCGCCAGCACCTGCTACCAATAGAGGCCTGGGCCGGCATACTGCCCCGCATCAATAGATTGAAACAAGCGGGCATTCTAGTAGAGTGCCAGTTGGCTTGGAATACACTGATCCTGCCAGTCAAAAAGGAAGGAGGACAGGACTATAGTCCTGTACAGGATCTCAGGCTAGTCAACCAGCCCACTGTTCCAAACCCCTATACCTTACTTAGCCTCCTCCCGCCGAGGACTAAAGTTTATACTCGCCTAGATTTCAAGGATGCCTTCTGCGTATGCCTCGCCCCAGCATCACAGCCCATCTTTGCCTTTGATTGGGAAGATCCAGTTGGGGGCACCAAGCAGCAGCTCATCTGGACTCCCCCACAAGGGTTTAAGAACTCCCCAGCCATCTTTGGGGAAGCCTTGCTTCTGACCTGAATTCATTCCATCCGAAAGAGTATGGATGTTGGCTCCTACAATACAGGGATGACCTGCTGCTGGCCGCCGAGACCAAGAAAAAATGCTGGGAAGGGACAAAAGCACTGCTCCAGCTGCTGATGGGAGCAGGTTACCGGGTGTCAAAGAAGAAGGCACAGATCTGCAAGGAGGCGGTAAGGTATCTGGGGTTTGTTTTAAAGAAGGACACAAGGTTCCAGACCCTAGTTGGGTCCTATACACTGATGGCACTAGTCTGATAAAACAAGGACAGTGGCTTTCAGGTTAGCCAAAGCAGAAGGGGCCATCAAGACTCAAAAGGGATGGTGGGAATTGCCACGCGGCAAATTATTGGTACCAGAGGAGCTGGCACACAATCTGATAAGCCAAACACACCAAGCGACCCACCTAGGCCATGCTGCCTGCTCACAGGTTAACGCTGCCTCTTGGGTATTCAGACAAAAACCTCTGGGCATTCAGCTGAAAGGCACGCTGCCCTTTGAACACCTGGGAGTGGACTTCACTGAAATGAAACCTCAGTGACACTACCGTTACCTGCTGATCATGGTATGTACGTTCTCGGGATGGGTAGAAGCTTTTTCACCTGGGCTGAAAGAGCGTCAGAAGTAGCCCGGTGCTTGCTTAGGGAAATAGTTCCCAGATTTGGACTTCCTACCAGCATTGGTTCAGACAATGACCCGGCTTTTGTAGCTGATTTAGTACAACAAGTAAGCAAAACTTTAAACATCAAATGGAAATTGCACACTGCATATAGGCCCAGAGTTCTGAGATGGTGGAATGAACCAACCAGACGTTAAAGAGACTCTCCAAGTGTATCTCAGAGACTGATTGCTCCTGGGTGGACTTGCTTCCAACAGCTCTGCTCAGACTCAGGATGACCCCACAGTCCCATGGCTCTTCTCCATACAAAATTGTGTATGGCAGGCCCCCTCCCATAATAAAACAAGTGTCAACAAATTTGCCTTAGGTAAGGGGAGATAGGATTTCACAGCAGATGGAACAGGGTAAGGTAATAAATTGGGTAACTAAGTTTGTACAAGAAAGCGTTGGGGAACAGATTCATGAGTTTATGCTTGGTGACCAAGTATGGGTCAAAGATTGGACACATGATTTGCTAGCCCTTTGGTGAAAGGGCCCTTATGTTATTCTAACTACCCCTACTGCAGTTAAAGTTGCAGGTATTGTCCCTTGGATCCATCATACGAGGGTGAAGAGAACATACCACGCAGACCCCAAAAACGCTCAGTGGACTGCACAGAGGGACCCCGCTGACCCTCGAGAGACTAAGACCATCCTTAAGAAGAAGGAAAAGAAGATCCTGGATGAGCCTCTTCAGGATGAAACCGCACAATCAACTCCTGCTGCTTGGCCTCATTAACGTGATTTTGAATTTAACTTCCGTTTCAACTCAGGACAATGTTTTCATCTCATGGGCACATTCCTATGCAGACTTCCACAGCATTTCCAACTGCTGGGTATGTAGGGCTATGCCTCCATAAGTGATGGATGGACTTCCTTGGTGGGTGTCACTGCTCTGCCAAGGAGATTTACAACCACTCTGCTCTTTTCTGGGATGACAAAAAGAGACTTTCCTCTCTCTTATCAATCATAACCTCTCCTTGCTCTCTTGGTGTAAGACCTAGAGTCAATAGACTCAGGTCTTGAGGTTACATTTGATATAAATGCCAGTGTAACAAAAGCCTAACCTACAACAGTTCAGTTCAGTTGCTCAGTCATGTCTGACTCTTTGCGAGCCCATGAACTGCAGCATGCCAGGCCTCCCTGTCCATCACCAACACCCAGAATCCACCCAAACCCATGTCTGTTGAGTCGGTGATGCCATCCAACCATCTCATCTTCTGTCATCCCCTTCTCCTCCTGCCCTCAGGGTCTTTTCCAATGAGTCAGCTCTTCGCATCAGGTGGCCAAAGTACTGGAGTTTCAGCTTTAACATCAGTCCTTCCAATTCCAAAGAACACCCAGGACTGATCTCCTTTAGAATGGATTGGTTGGATCTCCTTGCAGTCCAAGGGACTCTCAAGAGTCTTCTCCAACACCACAGTGCAAAAGCATCAATTCTTCGGTGCTCAGCTTTCTTCACAGTTCAACTCTCACATCCACACTACTGGAAAAAACATAGCCTTTACTAGACAGACCTTTGTTGGCAAAGTAATGTCTCTGCTTTTGAATATGCTGTCTAGGTTGGTCATAACTTTCCTTCGAAGGAGTAAGCATCTTTTAATTTCATGGCTGCGGTCACCATCTGCAGTGATTTTGGAGCCCCAAAAAAAACGTCTGTCACTGTTTCCACTGTTTCCCCATCTATTTGCCATGAAGTGATGGGACCAGATGCCATGATCTTAGTTTTCTGAATGTTGACCTTTAAGCCAACTTTTTCACTCTCCTCTTTCACTTTTATCCAGAGGCTTTTTAGTTCCTCTTCACTTTCTGCCATAAGGGTGGTGTCATCTGCATATCTGAGGTTATTGATAGTTCTCCCGGCAATCTTGATTCCAGCTTGTGTGTCTTCCAGACCAGCGTTTCTCATGATGTACTCTGCATAGAAGTCAAATAAGCAGGGTGACAACATACAGCCTTGATGTACTCCTTTTCCTATTTGGAACCAGTCTGTTCCATGCCCAGTTCTAACTGTTGCTTCCTGACCTGCATACGGGTTTCTCAAGAAGCAGGTCAGGTGGTCTGGTATTCTTGTCTCTTTCAGAATTTTCCGCAGTTTATTGTGATCCACACAGTCAAAGGCTTTGGCATAGTCAATAAAGCAGAAATAGATGTTTTTCTGGAACTCTCTTGCTTTTTCAATGATCCAGCAGATGTTGGCAATTTGATCTCTGGTTCCTCTGCCTTTTCTAAAACCAGCTTGAACATCTGGAAGTTCATGGCTCATGTATTGCTGAAGCCTGGCTTGGAGAATTTTGAGCATTACTTCAATTGTGCGGTAGTTTGAGCATTCTTTGTCATTGCCTCTCTTTGGGATTGGAATGAAAACTGATCGTTTCCAGTCCTGTGGCCACTGCTGAGTTTTCCAAATTTGCTGGCATACAACAAGCCCCGGTAAATCTACCTTATTTACATGCTAGGTGGACAAGATCCGTGTTTTGATGGTATGAGTATATTGCTGCCTTTTTCGTAACCTCTGTAGGGACAACAGATATCATGATTAAAGCAGAGACCTTGACTAATTTCACAAAACAGGCCCTTCTAGATAGAACAAAAGCCATCCAAGCCTTAAATGAAGAGCAAATCCAAATGAGAAAAGCGGTAATTCATAGTAGAATGGCTTTGGACATACTCACAGCTACTCAAGGACCTGTGCTATGATTAAGATTGAATGTTGTGTATACATTCCTGACTTATCTGGCAATGTATCCACTGCTTTAGATAACATGAAAAACCATGTAAAAGCAATGTCAAATGAAAACATTCCTTTCTGGACTTCGGTCCTATCTTGGGTGAAGGGCGATTGGTGGAAAACTAAATTTACCACTGCTATAGTTAGTTGCCTTGATAGTTCTGCTTTGTGGACCCTGAATTTTACAATGTATTATGAACTTTGTAACCCGAAGGTTGTTGTCATTCTCCCAAATTGGTGGTTGGAGAGCCAGGGTGCAATATATCCCTATGAATGATGCTCATAATATGAGTTAAGAGCATCAAGAGCTGGGAATGAAGGAGGAAACAGACAGCTGGACTCCAACTTAGGCCTATTCATGCTGATCATGCTCGGCCACCTCTCCAATGGACTCTGAACTCTGTGCTTAGTGCCTATGGAAACGACAATAGAAGGATAAGACCCCCTCTGGACAGGGGAATCTTGAAGATCACATCCAGGTTAGTCATCGCCTAAGAGAAAACATACTCTAATCACCCCTGCCTCCAGATAGGTCATAAATTATTATTATTAACTGTCTGAACACATAACACAGGAATGATGGGGTTATTGTGATTGTATTTACCCTTCCTTTGCTTTATGTAAGTCTCAAGGAAATTGGGGTGGTGGGTTCGGACATGTACACATGGAGTATAAAAGATTTTCACAAATGCTGGTCGGGGTCCTTGGCTAAGAGGAGACTCTGCCTTGGGCCCGCCGGTGTAATAAACTGCACTCCACTATCTGCACTGTCCTTCTGAGTGAGTTTGTTTCCCAGAGTGCGTGGCTATTACAGTTGGATCTCCATGCAGTCCCAGGGACTCTCAAGAGTCTTCTCCAACACCACAGTCCAAAAGCATCCATTCTTTGGCACTCAGCTTTCTTTATAGTCCAACTCTCACATCCATACATGACTACTGGAAAATCATAGCCTTGACTAGATGGACCTTTGTTGGCAAAGTAATGTCTCTGCTTTTGAATATGCTGTCTAGGTTGGTCATAACTTTCCTTCGAAGGAGTAAGCGTCTTTTAATGTCACGGCTGCGGTCACCATCTGCAGTGATTTTGGAGCCCCCAAAAAACAAAGTCTGTCACTGTTTCCACTGTTTCCCCATCTATTTGCCATGAAGTGATGGGACCAGATGCCAAGATCTTAGTTTTCTGAATGTTGACCTTTAAGCCAACTTTTTCACTCTCCTCTTTCACTTTTATCCAGAGGCTTTTTAGTTCCTCTTCACTTTCTGCCATAAGGGTGGTGTCATCTGCATATCTGAGGTTACTGATATTTCTCCTGGCCATCTTGATTCCAGCTTGTGCTTCATCCAGACCAGCATTTCTCACGATGTACTCTGCATAGAAGTTAAATAAGCAGAGTGACAATATACAGCCTTGACGTACTCCTTTTGCTGTTTGGAACCAATCTGTTGTTCCATGTCCAGTTCTAACTGTTGCTTCCTGGCCTGCATACAGGTTTCTCAAGAGGCAGGTCAGGTGGTCTCAGAATTGTCCACAGTTTATTGTGATCCACACAGTCAAAGGCTTTGGCATAGTCAATAAAGCAGAAATAGATGTTTTTCTGGAACTCTCTTGCTTTTTTGATGATCCAGCGGATGTTGGCAATTTGACCTCTGGCTCCTCTGCCTTTTCTAAATCCATCTTGAACATCTCGAAGTTCACAGTTCATGTATTGTTGAAACCTGGCTTGGAGAATTTTGAGCATTACTTTGCTAGCTGTGAGATGAGCACAATTGCATGGTAGTACAAGCATTCTTTGGCATTGCCTTTCTTTGGGATTGGAGTGAAAACTTTTCTAGTCCTGTGGCCACTGCTGAATTTTCCAAATTTGCTGACATACTGAGTGTAGCATTTTCACAGCACCATCTTTTAGGATTTGAAATAGCTCAATTAGAATTCCATCACCTCCACTAGCTCTGTTCATAGTGATGTTTCCTAAGGCCCATTTGACTTCACATTCCAGGATGTCTGGTTCTAGGTGAGTGATCGCACCATTGTGACTATCTGGGTCATGAAGGTCTTTTTTTGTACAGTTCTTCTGTGTATTCTTGCCACCTCTTCTTAATATCTTCTGCTTCTGTTAGGTCTATACCATTTCTGTCCTTTATCGACCCCATCTTTGCATGAAATGTTCCCTTGGTATCTCTAATTTTCTTGAAGAGATCTCTAGTCTTTCCCATTCTATTGTTTTCCTCTATTTCTTTGCACTAATCACTGAGGAAGGCTTTCTTATCTCTCCTTGCTATTCTTTGGAATTCTGCATTCAAATGGGTATATCTTTCCTTTTTTCTTCTTTGCTTTTTGCTTCTCTTCTTTTCCCAGCTATTTGTAAGGACTTGTCAGACAGCCATTTTGCTTTTTTGCATTTCTTTTTCTTGGGGATGGTCTTGCTCCCTGTCTCCTGTACAATGTCATGAACCTCCGTCCATAGTTCATCAGATCTCTGATAGATCTCTGTCTATCAGATTTAGTCCCTTAAAACTATTTCTCACTTCTGCTGTATAATCCTTATGGATTTGATTTAGGTCATACCTGAATGGTCTAGTGGTTTCCCTACTTTCTTCTATTTAAGTCTGAATTTGGCAATAAGGAGTTCATGATCTGTACCACAGTCAACTCCAGGTCTTGTTTTTGCTGACTGTATAAAGCGTCTCCATCTTTGTTGCAAAGAATCAATCAATATGATTTCAGTGTTGAACATATTGTATGGCTTTACGTCCTGAGTTTCAGATGTTGGAGCACGGAATACTTCAGTGCTCTGCTAAATACAGTTTTCATGAGAAATTGATAAGAAATGTTTGGAGTTTTGATCTATTTCCAGGTGTAGGTTAGCTAATGTCGAGGTCAGATTTTTGTCAGGCAAAACTGAGATGACTGGGAAACAGCACTCCAGCCAGAGAACACACAGTTCATCAGATTCTGGCAAGCTCTAAGGGCTTCACTCATAGCTCAATTGGTAAAGAATCCTCCTGCAATGCAGGAGACCCCCGTTGGATTCAGGCCTTGGGGAAGATTCGCTGGAGGAGGGATAGGCTGCCCACTCCAGTATTCTTGCACTTCCCTTGTGGCTCAGATGGTAAAGAATCTGCCTGCAATGCAGGAGACCTGGGTTCCATCCTTGGGTTGGGAAGATCCCGTGGAGAAGGGAAAGGCTACCCACTCCAGTATTCTGGCCTGGAGAATTCCATGGACTGTACAGTCCGTGGGGGTCGCAAAGAGTGGGACAGAGACTCAGCAACTTTCACTTTCAGTGGCTCAGCTGGCGAAGAATCCGCCTACAATTCAGGAGACTCAGGTTTGATCCCTGGGTAGGGAAAATCCCCTGGAGAAGAGCATGGGAACCCACTCCAGTTATGCTTGCCTGGAGAATCCCACGGACAGAGGACAGAGGTTCCTGGCGGCCCCAGGCTATGAGGCTCCAAAGAGTGGGACACGGAGTGACAAGCAAGTGTTCCAAAAGCCAGACGAGAGTGAAGCGATGTATGCTCACTGGAGGCTTTAGTTGAGGTCAGAAGACCCGGTGGGCGCCATGGGGAGGACCTGGAAGGAGGAACCGCTGGCCTTTTCGCTAACTGACTTCGTGCTTCAGGGAGCCAGGTCCGGGGTGCCCAGCCCTCCTCCCCGGGAGCTCCTCGGGCCTCCTGGACACTTGGCTCCTGGCCACGTCCGCACCCTTCGAACGGGTGTGGGTGATTTCGTAAGTGGACGTGACACAGCCACCGTGGGGGAAAGCTTACAGGGAAGCGGGAGTGAGCCGGGAGGCGGGCGCGGTGGGAGGGGTGAGGGGAGGAGGGAGACGGGGAGGACCGCGGAAAGCACGCCGCGCCCGGCGTGAGGAAGTGCACAAGGTCTCGGCGCTGTCTGCGCGCGGCCGGCTGGAGGGGCGGCCAGGTGAGCCGGGGATGCTGGCGTGCGGGAAGCCGGGGATGCTGGCGTGCTGGAAGCTAGGGCTGCGGCCGCCGCCGCTGCCGCTGCTGCCGCTGCTGCTGCTGCTGCTGGGGCCGCTGGGTCCCTGCTCCCCGGGGGCCCCCGCCGCAGCCGCACCGGCCGACGACGCCGCAAAGCTCGAGTTCTCCACCGAGCGGCCGCTGCACCTGGTGAGTCCCGCGTTCCTGTCCTTCACCATCGACGCCAACCTGGCCACGGACCCGCGCTTCTTCACCTTCCTGGGGTAAGTGCCGGCCTGCGGGTCCCTGGCCTCCTCGCTCCTGGTCTCCTGACGTCCACGGCCTGCCCGCCGGCCACTCCTCCTCTCTTTACTCCGGGACCTTCTCACCATCTGTCTCTCTCTCCTTTCTCTCTCTCTCTGTCTCTCCCCAGCCCACCCCCGCTGCTGTGTTCCCCGAACCGCCCTTTCCCGCCTTCATTCATTCAGCAAGTGGTGCCTGAGCGCCAACTGATGGCTAGATATTAGGGTAGAAATTGAGAAAAGAAACTTTCCATCTGCCCCAGAAACTTGCCTGCAGGATGGTACCCACCTAGAACACCTGGAGGGCTTTGAGCGCTTGAATTTACTGCCCAGTGTAGGACAAGTAACGCTGTGCCAGGCTCCAGTCTCTTACACGCTGGTAATGTTGTAGCCACACGTTCTAAAAAACAAACTCACTCAGAAGGACAATGCAGATAGTGGAGTGCAGTTTATTACACCAGCGGGCCCAAGGCAGAGCCTCCTCTTAGCCAAGACCCTGACCAGTTTTTCTGAAAACCTTGTATACCCTAGTGTTCATGCCAAACCCACCTCCCCAAATTCCCTGAAACTAGTCTGAACAAAGGAAAAGAAAGATACAATCAAAGATAACTTTGGGCTTCATATGCCTTACGCCTAGGAAGTTAACAGCAGACAGTTATCAATAGGCCTGTGGTCATACCCCAATAAGCAAAATAGAATTTATGATTCTATTAGGTTACACTGATAATTAGGGTATTCTTTTAGGCAACAGAGAGTCTAGGTAGGAGCCCTGCGGCTCTTGCATGCAGGGGGCCTGGTTTTCCAGTTGATATGTCGTTTCCATAGATACTGGACATATAAGTCAAAGTCCACAGTCTGGCCCAAGATGGAGCCTGTTCTGTCTGTTTCCTCCTTCGTTCCCCGCCCTTGATGCTTTTAACTCATAGTAGGAGCATCATTCATAGGGCTGTATGCACTCTGACTCTCCAACCTCTAATTTGGGAGAACCACATCAACCTTTGCGTTACAAAGTTCATAATACATTGTAAAATAAAGGGTCCACAAAGCAGAACTATCAAGGCAACTATAACAATGGTAAATATAGTGTTCCACCAATCACCCCTCACCCAAGATAGGACGGAAGTCCAAAAAGGAAGATTATCATCAGACATAAGTTTTACCTGACCTTCCATGTCATCTAGGGTGGCTGATACATAGTCAGATAAATCAGGAATATATACACAACATTCAACTTTAATTATAGCACGGGTCCCTCTTTGTACTGAAACTATGGTCAGTCTCAAGATGATACCAGCAAGTCCTTGTAGCAGCAGTTGATTGTAGAGCTTCGTCTCTTTTTGTTCTCTAAGATGATCTTGGTTTCACGGGGATCAGTGGGGTCCTTTTATGTAGTCCGCACAGCATCCTCCGGGTCTCGTGGTGTGCTCTCTTCACCCTCATGTGGTGGATCCAGGGAGTGACACCTGCAACTTGAACTGCAGCAGGGCTGGTTAGAGCAACAATATATGGACCCTTCCAATGTGGGGCCAAGGAGTCGCTTTTCCAGTCCTTGACCACACCTGATCCCTGGGCACAAATTAGTGAATCTGTTCCCCAAGGGGGAACGGCACCCTTTCTTGGACAAACTTAGTTACTTGATTTATTACCTTCCCCAGTTGTTCCATCTGCTGTGAAATCTCATCTCCCCTTACCTGAGGCAAATTTGTTGACACCTGTTTTATTAAGGGAGGGAGCCTCCCATACACAATTTGTACAGAGAAGAGCCATGCGACTGTGGGGTCATCCTGAGTCTGAGCAGAGCCGTTGGAAACAAGTCCATCCAGGAACAGTCAGTCTCTAAGATGAATGTTGGAGAGTGTCTTGGAGAGTGTCTCTTTAAGTGTCCGGATGGTTTCTTCCACCATCTCAGAACTCTGGGGCCTATATGTTGTATGTAATTTCCACTTGATGTTTGAAGTTTTGCTTACTTGTTATACTAAATCAGCTATGAAATCCGGGCCATTGTCCGATCCAGTGCTGGTAGGAAATCCAAATCTGGGAACTATCTCCCTAAGCAGGTACCAGGCTACCTTTGATGCTCTCTCAGTCCAGGTAGGAAAAGCTTCTACCCATCCCGAGAAGGTACATATTATGACCAGCAGGTAATGGTAGTGCCAGTGAGGTTTCATTTCAGTGAAGTCCTCTTCCAGGTGTTCAAAGGGCAGTGTGCCTTTTACCTGAATCCCTGGAGGTTTCTGTCTGTGCTGAGAGGCAGCATTGACCTGTGAGCAGGCAGCGCAATTCTGAGATTTTGTCCTGCATAGGGAAAAGAGGTGGGGAACCAAGAAATAGCTTCCAATTAGCTCTTCCAGTTTATCATGGCCTAGATGGGTTGCTTGGTGTGTTTGGCTTACCAGAGTGGGTGCCAGCTCCTCCAGTACCAATAATTTGCCACTTGGCAATTCCAACCATCCCTTTTCAGTCTTGGCCCTTTCTGCTTTGGCTAGTTGGTTTGGGGCTTCAGTGTATTTTGGAGAGTCTAGCATTAGCTCAGGCAGCTCTGCCAAAATGAGAGCTTTAACAGGGGCCCCTCTTGTCACCCCCAAGCCCTCGGCTGGCTTGTTTAGTGGTCTTATCTGTCAGTCTGTTCCATGAGCCCAGGGGGTATCCTCTTTTTGACGTCCTCAGCAGTGTATGACTGCAACCCTTTCTGGTTCCCAGGCAGCATCTAATAGGGTCTTAATTTCTTCCTTATTTTTAATATCTTTTTCACTGACTGTCAAAGGCCTCCTTATACAGAGCCCTGTAGTGTGGCAAAAGCATACCTGGAGTCTGTGTAAATGTTTGTCTTCTTACCTTTTGAGAGCTGGAGGGCCTTGATTAGAGCATATGGTTCGGCCATTGAGCAGACCAGTGTGATGGCAGAGAACTAGCCTCAACGATGGTTTCTTCCATGACTCTTGCATATCCCAAGAGTCATTGTCCCTGTTTCACCAGGCTGGTGCCATTGGTGTATACGACCCAATCTGGGTCCGGGATTGGCTGGTCTCTCAAGTCAGGACTGCTGGCCTATTTCCTTGCAATCATGTGAGGGCCCACCTTCTCCCACAAGAAAGAGAGCTGCCAGATTCAGGGCCTGACAAGGCTCAGTAGTAACATGGGTTTCTCACATAACAGTCTCTGGTATTGAGTAATCTGGGATGTTGCCAGCCATTTATGGGAGTCCCCTGGCAGGGGAGTGTTGACCTCATGTGGGACTTTTAGGAACAAATCTTGGCCCAAAGTCAGCTTGGTTGCCTCCCGGACCAGTAAGGCAACTGCAGCACCAGCCTGTAAGTGTCCCAGCCACCCAGTGGCAACATGGTCCAGCTGATTAGAGATAAGTCACTGGTCTGTCCCATGTCCCCATAGTCTGGGACAACAATCCCGTGGCCATGTTGTCCTTTCCAGTCACATAAAGAATAAATGGCTTAGCAAGGTCTGTCAGGCCCAAGGCGGGTGCTGACATAATTGTACCGGGTTTGAGTTCTCTTACCAGTGGGACTTGTTTTGCAAGCCTGGGGTGGGTTGTCTTCCGCCCGGACCTCAGGGAATTGTTGAGTTAACTTTCTTGACTGTTTAGCCTATCCGGTTTCCCTTCCGGGAGATCGTGCAACCTCCATTCATCTTGAAGGGTTACTGAAAGGAAGAGTAAATAGGTGGTTGAGCCCACTCGAACAGTGGGTCTTTCGTGGGGGGAAAGGTCACTTGTGCCCCCAATTTAGACAGCAAGTTTCTTCCCAACAAAGGTACTGGGCATTCAGGAATGTATAAAAACTCATGAGTCACTTGGTGTCCCCCCATCTGACATTTTCAGGGTAGGCTAGAGACACAAAGGCTGCATTTATCACCATCTGAGATCCAGCTCTCGCTGGGTCTACTGGCGTATAAAGTCTATAGGGTCGCACAATCTTTTTGAGAACTCAGAGGGTGATTTGCTTTCCCTTTGAATCACTTGGGAGGGTTTTGAGATACTCATAGCTTTTTGGGCCCCCCTCTTGAGACCTTGTAAAATAGTCACCTGATATCTCTCCAGGTGGCCCGTCCCTTTTTCTGTGTTACAGTCCCAACTTGGCCTCTCATTGGGGGTAGCTAGTTCTCTCAACCGCTGCGGGTTTGCAGTACACTCGGGTTCCACTTCTCTTAACCATTGTTTGGCCTCAGTTAGGATTCTGTGTCTTTAAAAAAAAAAAAAATCCTGTGTCTTTCCTCATTGCTGAGAAGGGAGACTAGTAGTTGGATTATGTCATCCTATACAGGGCGGTGGGCTCGAAAAATAGCCTCCATTAGCCTAATCATCGGAGAAGGCAATGGCACCCCACTCCAGTACTCTTGCCTGGAAAATCCCATGGACGGAGGAGCCTGGTGGGCTGCAGTCCATGGGGTCACTAAGAGTCAGACACGACTGAGTGACTTCACTTTCACTTTTCACTTTTCACTTTCATGCATTGGAGAAGGAAATGGCAACCCACTCCAGTGTTCTTGCCTGGAGAATCCCAGGGACGGGGGAGCCTGGTGGGCTGCCATCTATGGGGTTGCACAGAGTTGGACACGACTGAAGCGACTTAGCAGCAGCAGCAGCCTAATCATGGCTTGTGGCTCCCCCAAGTACGGTGGAGGGTATCTCTGCCAGTTTAATACATCCGTAGAGGAAAATGGCTGGTAATACTAGGCTACAGGGGGCTGATGGTAGTTCCCTTGAGTCCTGAACTGGAGGCTCTTGTAGCTCTCTGAGGGGCATCTGTAGTGGGGTTCTTCCCCCTGTTCCTTAGCAGAGCGCAGCCTCTGTCTAATTGCTGTGTTTTCTTCCCCCTTCCCATCAGTACTCACCGGGAGATATGGATACAATCTAGAAGGTCTAGCTGAGGCGGAGTTCTGGGGGCATTGACCAGAGGTCTCCATTGCTGTGATTGGAGCCTGGTGGCTCTACAAACTCCGGGAGAGCTGGCGGAGGAGCAGCGGCTGCTGCAGGACTTCACCTGGCCCTGGATTGGGCAGTAAGGTGGCGTCCGGTCCTGGTGGAGAACTGGGAGGCAGGCCCATCATTATCCAGTATGGGGGAGAGGTCAGGTCGTCCCCGTCCAAATCCTGTAGAATTTCCTTTTTTATCATCAGTCAATTTTTGTGCCATTAATATTTCCCCCTTTCCCTTCTGGATGTAGAACTTTGTCCAAGTAGGAGGGTCTTGAGCTAAGCCTAGCCATGAGTCAATATATGGATATTGATCCAGGTGTCCTGGCCCTCCTGTGACTGCTGTATAGACTGCTTCCTCTATTTTTAAGTTCATGGTGTTCTCTGGTGGCCATCCTACTCCCATAGGGGGCCATTCGACCTCACAGAGCATGTGGAGGCGGTCAGGCTTCATCTTTACCCCATAGTCTCCTCCAAATCTCTTCTTTAAAATTTTAAACATGTATCTAATACAGTTGCCTTAGATTCACTTCTGCCATCTTGTTTACCTTCTCGGACCTTCTTCTACTTTTCCTTTTCATTCTGTCTACGAAGTTCTCAGTACCTTATGTACTTCTGATATTTCCACTCAAGACACTTAAGTTACCATTCTGCCTCCTTCCTAACTGGGGTGAGAAGAGCCTTACCTGCCAGATCCCAGAGGGAGAAGGGGAATCAGCGTGTCTTTATCTGCCGGTCAGCACAGCTGAACCAGAACACCACATGGTCCAAGACTGTTTCTCCCTTAACTTTTAAAGTCCATTCTGCCTTGGTGGGCTTGATCAGGTGCGGATGAAAATACAGATGGGTTAAATATCCCACATCCCGGGCCATCTCCAGAAAAGCCAATTCATACTCACTTATGTATCCCCCTCCTTCTAGCCTGACAATTCCTTGAGGGTCAAGAATTTCAAAGCAGATGGGACACCTCCTTGGGGAGAGCAGAATACGAGCACACAAAAAACAAGCTTCTTCTCTTAAAAATCCCCTGGCAATTGCTTGGTAATAATTTTCCCCAAGACAGTGTGGACACCACCTCCTAAATGACCTTCACAAATTTCTTTTCTAAGCCCTAACACACTCGTCAACCTGCGTACCAAGCAATCGTTGCCACCTTCCTATTCCAGGCTCCTGTGGGTCTGTGCCCCTCTTAGTCCCTCCCAGGGAGGTGATCAAGCCCCCTTTTCCACCCTGCCGGGTGGGTTCCTCCTCACCTGAGCGCTCAGTTCCCCTGCTACCGTCCACTACCTGCTAACATGAAAGGTCCGGGCATTGAGAAGCAGAATCCTTCCAGAAGGGCGAGGCGCCTTCCCCCCACTAGAAGATTCAAGCCATGAGGCCTCGGAGTAGTCCCAGATGGGACTTGTCTCCTCAAAGTGAAGAGTTTCTTGGCCAATGCACCAAATGTTGTAGCCACGCGTTCCAGGAAACAAACTCACTCAGGACAATGCAGATAGTGGAGTGCCGTTTATTACACCAGTGGCCCAAGGCAGAATCTCCTCTTTCTTAGCCAAGAATCCTGACCAGTTTTTCTGAAAACCTTATATACCCTAAGTGGACATGCCAAACCCACCTCCCCAAATTCTCTGAAACTAGTCTGAACAAAGGAAAAGAAAGATACAATCAAAGATAACTTTGGGCTTCATATGCCTTAAGCCTGGGTAGTTAACAGGGAACAATTAGGCCTATGGTCATACCCCAATAAGCAAAATAGAATTTATGATTCTATTCAGTTACACAGATAATTAGGGTATTCTTTTAGGCAACAGAGTCTAGGTACAAGCCTCTTCCATGCAGGGGGCCTGGTTTTCCAGTTGATATGTCGTTTCCGTAGATACTGGGCATATAGGTCAAAGTCCACAGTCTGGCCCAAGATGGAGCCCTGCTTTCAAGATGGAGCCTGTTCTGCCTGTTTCCTCTTTCAGTAGGAAGGTTAAAGAAAGAAGGAGGAGGTGGAAAAGGTCATCAAGGAGAATAAGCTTACTTATTATCCTATAATAAAACTTTAATTTTTTAAATTTTTATTTATTTGACTGCATAAGCACACAGGATTTTTAGTTGCCACGTGTGGGGGTCCAGCTCCCAGACCAAGGATGGAACATCAGCCCCTTACATCGTGAGTGAGTCTGCCCCTTCCATTGTCTCAGCCACTGGATCACCAGGAAAGTCCCAATAAAACTTAAAGGGTAGTTTTAGGTTCACAGCAAAATCGTGCCCTAGGTACAGAAATTTCCCATTCCACAGTGATACCTCGGAGAAGGCAATGGCACCCCACTCCGGTACTTTTGCCTGGAAAATCCCATGGATGGAGGAGCCTGGTAGGCTGCAGTCCATTGGGTTGCTGCAGGTCGGACTCGACTGAGTGACTTCACTTTCACTTTCACTTTCATGCATTGGAGAAGGAAATGGCAACCCACTCCAGTGTTCTTGCCTGGAGAATCCCAGGGAAGGGGGAGCCTGGTGGGCTGCCTTCTATGGGGTCGCACAGAGTCGGACATGACTGAAGCGACTTAGCAGCAGCAGCAGCAGTGATACCTGGAAGATTATTACAGTGACTTACAGAGCCTTAACAAAAAGCTTTCTCTCCAAAATGAGGCTGCAAAATGTGGCACTGCTTTATCAGCTGGAATTTTTTTCTCCTTTGAGGAAGACTGAGCCTGGTGTAGGCAGGTTCCCTGGCCCCTGCCAGTGAGTGTGGGCTAATCCTGAGATAGGGCACTACCAGACCCAGGTCATCCAGGCCATTCATCTGGTTCATGTGAGCCTCCAGAGAATGCCACGCCTCTCACCCAACTCAAAACAACTGGGAGTCCTGCCATTACCAAACACCTACAGTCTAGCCTTCTGCTGTCATTGGTAATTCTAGTTATTTATTATGCAAATAGGGCTCAGAGGTAAAGAATCTGCCTGCAATACAGGAGACCTGGTTGATCCCTGAGTCAACAAGATCCCTATGGAAGGGAATAGCTACCCACTCCAGTATTCTTGCCTGGGTAATTCCATGGACAGAGGAGCCTGGAAGCCTACGGTCCATGGGGTCGCACAGAGTCAGACACGACTGAGTGACTTAGCAGCAGCGGCAGCACTGTGCAAATAAAAGCACATGGTCTAACACGACTGACACTGAGCCCAGCCTTGATTCCCAGCTCTGTCAAAACCTGGTGGCTTGGTCTTTACAGGTTGCTTGGCAACTTCAACTTTAGAATGGAACTTCTAAAACCTTCTTGTAGGATTGTGATGCGCATTTGATGAGATAATAAATAAGTACTTAACATAATGTTTGACAGTGTTCAAAATTTAATTGCTACTTTTGTTTAATTGTTTTTTGTTTAATTGCTTTTTTGTTAATTGTTTCCTAGAAATTGGTGAGTATTTGCTAACCATTCATCAGTTCTCTGTGGATTTCTTTCAATGGTCACTAACCTCTATCAAGTGTTTCCTTGTGGGAAGAAGTTCCCACTTTGAGCCCTTCCCCTTACCCATAGTGAGCTGATATTGTGCAGCCCTTGGTGCTGGTTGAGAGAAAGATTACTCTGGTGAAACACTGGGCTACAGGGCTCCATATGTGAGGACCCCCAGGCTTAGAAGGGATGTGAGGAGTGGGGATGGGAGGATGTGATAGGGGAAGAGAGAATGGAAGGTGCCTTACTGCAAACAGAAAAACTAAGTAAATAACCATTTACTGAAATGTGAGAACTTAAGTCCTTTTCTGCTACTGTGGCCAGCATATACCCTACCCCACCCCTCCCCAAAGAAGGGCATTTGAGGATCCCTTTCTGGGGAAACAAGTCCAAAAAACCCCTGAAGTATGACTTTTGGGGTTTGGGTCTGATCACCCTGCAATCAAGCTAACCAACTCACAAGCAATACCCTCCCCCCACCCCCACTCCCCCACCCCAGTCCCAGTCCCAAACACACACACACAACTTCCATCCTGTGATTTAGTGAGTGGAATACCCTCTCCTCTTCTTAAATGCCTCTCTTAATTTCTCATAGCACTCTTTCTTTCCCCACTGATCTCCACCTTTTTGTTAAAGGCTGAAGGATAATGAAAACCAAAACAGTATAGAGTGCAATTAATAAAACTGTTTGCTTACAAAACACAGAGCATTGTTGTTCCCAAGGGCTTCAGGGCTGGCTCCCAGATGAGCTGCTGCTCATCTTCCACGTCTACTGGCAGAGACCTTAAAGATTCCAGCTTAGGACGCATAAGCTCCCTCCCCTTCTCACCTAGGACAGAGCTTCTGAATTAGAGCTTCCGGTGGGTCCATTTCCCCAGGAGGGTTGGCACAGTGCCCAAAATGACCTTGTCATCTCAGAAGACAAAATATTTAGCTTCCATCTCGGAAGACAACCCAGGGCTTATCTGTCACAGGAGCCGAGAGTCACACGGGCATTTTTGTATTTCATTTCCTCAAAAGTTAACTGCTTGGGTGAAGAGCTGAGCAGATGAAAGCTGAAATGCTAAGAAGGAAAGGATTATAAAAATAGTTGACACTCATTGCGCCGCCGTCACAGGCCAGTCCCCATTCTAAGCATCTCCTGGGTATTAGTTCACTTAAGTCCTTGCTACAAAACTCTAAGGTCAGGAATATTATTATCCCCATTTTTAAAATGAAGAGGTTGAATCTTAGGGAGATTCAGCAGCTTGCCCATGGTCAGCCAGCTGTGAGACGAAGGAGCAGAGTTTGAAACCAGATGCTAACTGCACAGACACGAGGACACAAAAAGAAAGTAAAGCATTTTATATATTTTTAAAGGCAGCAGAGGAGGGGTGGGAGAAAAAGATCGTCTGGAAACGAACTGAGATGACTGATGGACCGAATTGAGAATAGAAAACTCAAGGTTCATACCTCGACGGTACTTCAAAGGAGATCACAGCAAATTCAGTCAGGTGGTTCTGGTTCCAGTTTCCCATAATGGCAAACAGATGTGTTTGGTGGTTTGTTTGCTTGTTTCCCACATTTGCAATTAAAGAACATGGAGTACGTAGAACGTCAATGACAGTGGAAGAACAATCTACAATCAGAAAGGAGCATCTTTTCAGTTTGTCCTCTTCCCAGAAGAAACTCATCAACAACCCAGGCAAAGACTTCCTAAGCCCGAAGATCTGGTTCTCAAAGACGGGAGGACAGAGGCCAGCACAACTCAATGGAAATAGAATGTGGGCCTCACGTGCAAGCCTCGTAATATAATTTAAAGTTCTCTAATTCAGTTCAGTTCAGTCACTCAGTCGTGTCCGACTCTTTGCAACCCCATGAATCGCAGCATGCCAGGCCTCCCTGTTCATCACCAACTCCCAGAGTCTACCCAAACTCATGTCCATCAAGTCGGTGATGCCATCCAGCCGTCTCATCCTCTGTCGTCCCCTTCTCCTCCTGCCCCTAATCCCTCCCAGCATCAGAGTCTTTTCCAGTGAGTCAACTCTTCGCATGAGGTGGCCAAAGTATTGGAGTTTCTTCTAATAGCCATACTTAAAAAAGGTAAAAAGAAACAGGAATAACTTATTTTAATATTATATTTTGCTTAATACAAAAGTAGCCAAATTATTATCATTCAACATACAATCAATACAAAATATTAATGAGATATTTTACACTGATTTTCGAGCCAAGTCTTCAGAGAAATCTGGTGTATATCTTATATTCACAGCATGTCTCAGTTCAGACTAGCCACATATCAAGGGTTACCGCATGTGGTTACCATCTTGGCAGTGCGGCCACATTTCAATCAAGACACATATTAAGCACAGTTCACTAATTCAAGATAAAAAATTAGAGTGCTGAGCCAGTGGTAGAAATCAGGAGTGCTACAGAGAAAAAAACAGTGGTGCTACACAGTAACCATGCAGTAAAAATAAGACTCCAAGCTCCCCATGCAGGGGGCCCAGCTTCCATCACTGATCAGGGACTAGATCCCACATGCTTCATGGCATGACCAAAACAAGAAAAATGGTTTGCTTATTTTATTTCAGCAAAATACACCTCCTTTGCCAATTTGACAAATACTTAGTATTTGTAACTTCCAATAATCAGGTTCCTTCATCTTCATTGACAAAGTTGCTTTTCCTCTTGGGAAAAGCACTTATCAGCAATGCTAAATGCAGGTCTGGATAACTGATGTTTGCTTCCCTCGTGGCTCAGACAGTAAAGAATCCGCTGCAATGCAGGAGACTTGGGTTCGATCCCTGGGTTGGGAAGATTCCCTGGAGAAGGGAATGGCAACCCACTCTATTATTCTTGCCTGGAGAATTCCATGGACAGAGGAGCCTGGCCGGTTCCAGTCCATGGGGTCGCCAAGAGTCAGACATGACTGAGCGACTAACACTTGGCTTCACTCTGTGTGCCTGTTGCTGAAAGAAAGAACCACAGCCAACAAAACAACTGAGGGCAATCACAAGCCATAGGCTCATATGTTTTGACCCCTGAGACTCCCCTCTGGTTGAACAGTGCTCACTATTCCCTTCCCTCCCAAACCATTCCCCGTGCAGCCTGCAGCCCTTTGCATAGTAATCCTGCTCCATCCTCCTCGGAGAAAATTCCTGCTTCTTCTTTGCCTTAGCTCAAACTGAGCTCTTCTCTGAAGACCCAAGTGGAGAAATAGATGCTGCTTCTCCTCTGAAGTAGCCCACCAGAGTAGAAGCTGTGCCTTGTCCAACACTGTAGCCCCTTCCCATTACCCAGGGCAGCTTCTAGATCATTGCCCACTGGTTTGAACTCCAGTTGCTGTGGTTCAAATCCCCAGTGGCTTGTTACCTTGGGCAGATGACCTAGCCTCGTTTTGTTCAGGTTCCTTGTCTGTAAAATGAGGGTAATAAAGACACCTACCTCTTTGGGTTGTTTGGGGATGAAGTGAAATAATCTACGCAAAGTGTCTAAAGCATTCAGTTTGGACAACTGCTGCCCGCTGGAGAGGACTGTCCTGATCTGTGTGAGGTTCACTGTCTCGTGTCTGGCTCTCCTCGTCTGCTCTTTGCCACTGCGTCCACTCCCTTCTTTCTTACTCCTCCTTATTGATGATCAGCACTGATTTGTCTCCTCTGCACTTCCACGCCCCGCCACCTTCCTAGGTGACTTCAAGTCCACTTGAATACTGTCTTTCAATTTCTTCACATCTGCATTTTCTAATAATCTTCACTCGGTGTTTTATTGGAACCAGCTTCCACTGGCTTGTGAAATGTGTTCATTTCTTCCCAACTCCACATTCAGTGACATCAGTACCATTATCTTGAAATATAGCCCTGAAGGGAATATTACATCATGGCAATTGTTAAATGCAAAAAAAAAGGGGGGGGGGCAGTTTTCTGGGAGATGGGAGCCAGTTTCCTAGCACACACCGCTTCATTTCAGCCACCTGATGCCATGTCTGTGGCTTGACTCTTCCCATAACTAAGAACCTTTCAACATCTGAACTCTTAAAACTTCTATTCTTGAACTATACTCTCCACTCTCTTAGGTTTTTTTGAGTCTGTGGATCCCAGTACAACTATTTTTTAAGTACCTCTACTAAACAGCCTCTTTTTCTATTCCTTCCATATCTGATTTAGGCCTCTTGGTTTATTCCATGAGTCATTCTTATGATAACACCCCCAAACTCCTGTCTCATTTTCTTCTTGCTAAAACCCAAACCTAGCTTAGTCTAGCTATATTTTCCCTCTTGGGAATCTATAAGGTGGCCATAAAGTCTGGAAATGGAAAATATTATCTAATCATGAATAGTCATGTGTATTAATAAGCCAGTTTTAGGTATTTGCCTCTTCTTTCTGTCTCAATGGACACCCTGTGTAGCTGGGCTGTTACACTCTTAGGGGCAAAGGGGAATCTCCCAGCCACATGGATTGATGCTGCATTAGAAATTCCTGGCCTCCAGATTTAATTGCTCTTTTTTAGAAACAATTTTAAGTAAGTGGCTGAGGTTTCTTTATAATTTATTTATTTATGGCTGTGCTGGGTCTTCCTTGCTGCTCAGATGTTTCTCTAGTTGTGGTATGAAGGCTTTTCACTGTGGTGGTTTCTCTTGTTGCAGAGAACAGGCTCTAGGGTGCATGGGCTTCAGTAGTTGTAGCTCCCAGGCTGTAGAGCTCAGGCTCAATAGTTGTGGCTTAGTTGTTCCAAGGCATGTGAAATCTTCCCCAATTAGGATTTGAACAGGTGTCTCCTGCATTGGCAGGTGGAGTCTTTACCATTGTACCAACCAGGGAAGCCCCCGGACTAACTTGGTCTTTAATGCTACCCTTCATGCTCTATTTCCCTGTCTTTCTCATTCTCCACTTCCTTCAAATCTCTGATCCCACCTCCAACTCATCACTCTTAGCCTATGACCACATTTCTCATTCCCAAAGAAAATGAAGTCACTAGACAGGAACTTGGGCTTCCCATAGCTCCATTAATAAAGAATCCGCCTGCAATGCAGGAGACCCTGGTTTGATTCCTGGGTCGGGAAGATCTGCTGGAGAAGGGATTGGCTACCCATTCCAGTATTCTTGGGCTTCCCTGGTGGCTCAGCTGGTAAAGAATCCACCTGCAATTCGGGAGACCTGGGTTCTATCCCTGGGTTGGGAAGATCCCCTGGGGAAGGGAAAGGCTACCCACTTCAGTATTCTGGCCTGGAGAATTCCATGGACTGTATAGTCCATGGGGGTCACAAAGAATCAGACACGACTGAGCGACTTTCACTTTCAGACAGGAGCTTCTTTTTCTTCCTGCTGTCGAACCTGCAGGTATAGCACGGATGAGTCTAGCTTTCTTCCTTTCTCTCTTCTCAGGCCAGTTCTTCCAGCTCTGCTGTTGCTTCCGTCCACTCCTGCCTCCCCAAGGACTCTGCTCTAGCACTCATCTCTTCTCTCTCCTGTACCTTTTACCCCTCCCTTATTATTGGATCCTTCTTCTTAGCCTAGAAACATCAAGTCTTTCCCCTCTCAAGCACCTCTGCAGTCACTGCTCTTTCTCCTATTTGCAGCCTTTCTTACTGCTAGTGCTTTCCATGTTCCACCCACATGATGACCCCATCATCGTGTCAAAAAATCAATCTCTCCAACATCATTAGTGACCTTACTTTTTCAAGCTTTTTTTTTAAATTGTGGTAAAATTAATATAAAACATACTATTTTAACCATGTGGAGGAGGAAATGGCAAATCACTCCAGTATCCTTACCTGGAGAATGCCACGGACAGAGGAGCCTGGTGGGCTACAGTCCATGGGGTCGCAAAGAGTCAGACATGACTGAGTGACTAACAAACACATTTTAACCATCAGGCTTCCCTGGTGGCTCAGAAGTAAAGAATCCACTTGCCAATGCAGGAGACATGGGCTTGATCCCTGGGTTGGGAAGATCCCCTGGAGAAGGAAATGGCAATCCACTTCAGTATTCTTGCCTGGGAAATCCCATGGACAGAAGAGCCTTCAGGGCTACAGTCCATGGGGTCGAAAAAGAGTCAGACACAACTTAGCGACTAAACAATGATTTTAATCATGTTTAACTACACAGTTCAGTGGCACTAAGTATATTCATGTGATTGTGCCGCTCTCCCCATCATCCATCTCCTGAATTTTCCACCTTCCTACACTGAAACTCTGTCCCCATTAAACACTAACTCCCCAGCCACCCCACCTCCTCAGCCCCTGGCATCTACCAATGTACTTTTTTATGATTTTGACTATTCTAGGTACTTTGTCTAAGTGGATTCAAATAGTATTTGTCTGCACCTAATGTATATTGGAATGCATTTTTAAGTTTCACTTAATGTAGGATCCATGGAATTTATACAGTCCATGGAATTCTCCAGAATACTGGAGTAGGTAGCCATTCTTTTCTCCGGGGGATCTTCCGAACCCAGGGACCAAACCCAGGTCACCCACATTGCAAGCGGATTCTACCACCTAAGCTATCAGGGAAGCTCAATATATGATCACTGACCTTCATTTATTGAGAAATCCAATCCTTGTCTTACTTGTCTCTATTATGGGTTGAATGTCTGGATGGCCCCCCTACAGTTCCTATGTTGAAGTCCTCATCCCTGGCACCTCAGTCTGTGCCCTTATTTGAAAATAATGTCATTGCAGACACAATTGGGCTTCCCAGGTGGTGCAGTGGTAAAGAACCCACCTGCCAATGCAGGAGACCTGGGGTGGATCCCTGGGTCGGGACAATCCCTTGGAGTAGGAAATGGCTACCCACTCCAGTATTCTTGCCTGGAGAATTCCACGGACAGAGGAGCCTGGTAGGGTCGCAAAGAGTCAGACACAACCGAAACAATTAAGCATGCACACACGCAGACATAATTAGTTAAGAATTGGTCATACTGGAGTGGAGTGGGCCCCCATTCAGTAGGACTGATGACCTTATAAAAAGGGGGAATTTGGAAACAGGCACGAACACACAGAGAACACCATGTGTCCTTGGAGCTGTACTGCTCTGAGAAGCTTTCAGAAGCTGGGAGAAAGGCCTGCAGTAGATCCTCCCCCAGCACCTGCAGGGGGAGCGTGGCCTTAACAACATCTTGATTTCAGACTCCTTGCCTCCAGAGCTATGACACAGGTCCATTGTTTAAGCTGCCCAGTTTGTGGTGTTTTGCCACTACGGCCCTAGCAAACCAATTCAGCCTCCCAGAAGCATTTGGCAAGAGTGACAACTGAAATGCCTTCTCATCCCTTCAGATCGGTGTCCCTGCCATCACTCTAAGGTTCTTCATCACCTCTTCCTCAAGCTTGTCTCAGTGGTGCTGTTCCCCGGGCTTCTGACCTAGGCCTTCACCTTCTTTTTTTATTATATTTATTTATTTATTTATTTGGCTGTGCCGGGTCTTAGTTGCAGCATGCAGGTTCTTTAGCTGTGGCATGCAAACTCTTCAGGGTTGAACCCGGGCGCCCTGCATTGGGAGCATGGAGTCTTAGCCACTGGACACCAGGGAAATCCCGAGGCCTTCTTTTTTCACTTTACATAATCTCCTGAGTGGTTTCATCTCATCATTTAAATTACTGTTCAGGCAGTGGTGTGTCAAGCAATGTTTCACAACTGGCTCTCTGAGAGGAGAGGAGACTGATTTTTTTTTTCTAATTTCTGTGGTCTAAACACCCCCACCATGGCTGATTTCAAACTGCCAACAGTTAAACACTGGTTCTCAAAACATAACAGTTGGCGCTCACAAGCTGGTACCAGCCAGTACAGGGTGACTCCCACACACCTCCGCTTTTGTGTCAGAGATAAGTAACTTATTTTTACACATACAGTAAAATAAAAATACCTGCAGACGTTTCTTTCCACTAACGAACTGTTCCAGAAACGCAACACCTGCCACAGCTTTTGTGTGCTCTTTGGTTATTTCCATGTCATGGTGGTGGTGGTGAATTATTTTCCTCCTTTCTTTTTTCCATGTGTGATAGAAATACTGTACCTTTGTTCAGTTTTGTTTTTAAGACAAGCTCGCAGGTGTTTTAAATGTGGCTTTTATCAGAGAGCATCAATATTGTTTCTCAAAACAAGAAAAGATTCCATTGTATCAAGGACAAAAAGGTCCTTGATACAATACTCTGAAACATGTGATTTTGTTTACTTGGCAGAAGTCATAGCATTGGGTTTTAATTTTGTTCAGGAAACGGTCTATGTCTGACCCCTCATGCCCTGTTGTCAGGTTGGACTAGATTGTTCATGCACTTGGGCATGCTTGCTGAGTTGCTTCAGTTGTGTCCGACTCATTGCAACCCTATGGACTGTAGCCCACCAGGCTCCTCAGTCCATGGGATTCCCCAGGCAAGAATACGAACCTTTATTAAGCGCCGGCTGTGTGCCAGGTACTTGTCTAGGTTCTCATCTGGGTGCTGAGGCAATTCTGATGATCCGGACAGAGTCCTTCCTTTTCACAGAGCTTAGCTCGAGATGGGGGTGGGGATAGATAATAAACCAAGCAATCGCAATAGAAAGCTAATTTCAGAGACTGCTGGATGCTCAGAAGAAAACAAAGGCAGAGTATTGTGGTTGAGAGTGACCTGAGGGGGTACAGCCACCACCTCCGGGAGCCAGGCTGTGGTGCTCCGACTTCAGAGGCAGGCGGTACACAGACGCCTGCCTTGAGATCCCACAGCTCCTGCCTGCACTCGTGTTCCCTTCATTTCCCAGAGAGCGCCATTTCAATTGCTCTCCCATCTCAACTGCTTACAGACATCAGCCCCACAAATCTAAAAGAACTTCCTCTGTCACCACACACAACCAAAATCAAAATCTAGGACCAGTATCAGTGCCTGGCCAAAAAGCACCGGGGCAGGGCCAGCCCGAAGTGACTCTGCAGAAGTTCCTTGTATCAGGTTTAGGGGGGCAACTCTACTCGCGGGGTTCACTAGTTCACACCAGTGGTTCACATTAGTGAAACCACGTTAGTCAAAGCACCAAAGATGAGCACTGGAGAATTGATGCTTTTGGTGCTGTAGAAGACTCTTGAGAGTCCCTTGGACAGCAAGAAGATCCAACCAGTCAATCCTAAAGGAAATCAGTCCTGAATATTCCTTGGAAGGACTGATGCTGAAGCTGAAGCTCCAAGACTTTGGCCACCTGATGCAAACAGCTGACTCACTGGAAAAGACCCTGATGCTGGGAAAGATTCAAGGCAGGAGAAGAAGGGGACTACAGAGGTCCGTTGAGTCAATTGGATGGCATCACTGACTCAACAGACCTGAGTTTGAACAAACTCCAAGAGATAGTGAAGGACAAGGAAGCCTGGTATGCTGCAATCCATGACGTTGCAAAGAGTCAGACATGACTGAGTGAACAGCAACAAAAGGGTAACCACACTAGTGATTCACACTAAGCATTCACTGACTTTTAAACTGAGGACTCACCTCCCCTTTATGTCTTTTCTGAGCTCCAGACACACATGGCCAGGGGCCTGATGGAAATGGTTATTGGTGCCCCACTGGTATCTTGCAACACTGAGTCCCAAGCCTGCCTTCATCCCTGTCTCCAGTCTAATGCCTATTTATTTTTCATCTCATCAAATGATATTTCCATCTTCCAAGATGCTTCCCAGGAGTAATCTTGGATTCTTCTCCAACATTCCATTAAATACTCAAGCTAGTATTTCTGGGTTTCCCAGGTAGCTCAGTGGTAAAGAATCTGCCTGCCAATGCGTGAGGTGCAGTTTCAATTCCTGAGTGAGGAAGATTCCCCAGAGGAGGAAATGGCAACCCGCTCCAGTATTCTTGCTGGGAAAATTCTGTGGGCGGAGGAGCCTGGTGGACTACAGTCTGTGGGGTCACAGAGTCAGACATGACTGAGCATGCATGGACACTAGTATTTCTATCTCCACTTGTGTCTTGAATTTATCCACCTTGCTTCATCCCTGCTTTCATTACCTGACCTCAGCCCGTCACTTTCTTTCAATATTAACACAACCACAGTCTTGGTCCTTCTGTTCAGTGATTTACATGGCAGCCTGGGATTCTTCTCTAAAACAAAAGTCTGGTGCAGCCACTCCATTGCTTTAAATCCTCCCATGGTGCCATCTTATAAACCAGATCTCCTTCCAGGACATGGCAGCTCACCAGCCATCCATGATATGGTCCTGCCTGCCCTGCCAGTCTATCCTCTCCCAGCACCTCCCTGCCCTCAGTCTCTAGGTTCAAGCCACACCTTGAGCATCTTAAAAGAACTTGAAGTATTTTCAAGGGTCCCTGAACCTACGGTGGGTCCTGGCACAAGGAGATGAAGCGCAGAGTGAAATTCATTCAAGGATGTTATCAATGAGGAATTGATTGAAATCCCTGACAGCACTAGAGAACTCAGGGAACGGTGGCCTCTTCCAGGAAATCCTTAGAACCTCTTGAAAACAAAGGGGAATGTTAGCTCGCACCAAGTAAGGATTCAGAAGAAAGTCATTTCCCCTTTGCTACGAACCCAAATGAAACTAAACTGTAGGAAGGGGGGACAGGATGTCAAGAAATATTGGCAATTAGATAGTTCTCTGGCATGATTTTCCAATTTGAAACAAACCCACATGCAAACTAATTAACTGGGCCATTTTGAGAACACACAGAGTCAGTCCCGTGTATTTTAAGAGCTATCCAGAGAGCATGGTGGCCAGGATCCCATATGCGAGGCTTCAGAAATACATGGCAGCTTGTTCCTGTTACCTGCGTCTTCTGTTTTCTTAGTTTTGTTCACTAAGTATTCATGACATCTTCACCTTTCTGAGAGAATGTATTATAAATCATTTGAATTCGGTTCTATAACATTCTGTACTATTCTGAGCACCTAACAGGAACATTTTTGGCTTGATGACTTATGCATTTAGAATTGCTTGAATTGGAAGTGTCCTTGGTGGGTAGGAATCAGAATCTTACACCATTCTAAGTCATTTGACTTATATTGAAAAGGATAGTTTTCCTTGGGGTGGTGGAGGTGGAGGTTGGTGAGGGAGAGGAAAAGCACTCGTAAGTCACTTATGAACTTCTCTGGGAACAGAAATTTTTCAAGACAATATATTTTTCAAAGAAACAGAGTCATCTTTCCTGTAGTTTCCACTCTCTTATGTCTTTTCCTCCATCAGTCACAGAAGATTATGAATTCTCTGAAAGCACTAAACACTGTCCTGCTAGTCAGGTTGAAATATAAGCTCTTGGCTGAGTCAGCACTCCCAGTTGCCTTCAGATGCCTATAAGAGCAGCCTTGCAATTAGGAAGATTCCAATTGAGACTATGTCCCCGATAGAGTGATATGACTTCTTTCTCCAGTGCCCTTACAGCTAGATGTTAGAAAATGGGTCCACCGAGAGAGGGGACTCAATGTGTAGACGTAATTGTCTTGGGGAAAAAAATAATTTTAATTTCTTGCTTGTCTTCATAACAGTTCTTCAAAGCTTCGTACCTTGGCCAGAGGTTTGTCTCCTGCATACCTAAGATTTGGTGGCACCAAGGCAGACTTTCTCATTTTTGACCCCAAGAAGGAACCAGCATTTGAAGAGAGAAGTTACTGGCTATCTCAAGTCAACCAGGGTGAAATTTTTTAAAGATTACCCATTTATTTGAGTTCGCTTGAGTCGGTCACGAGCATTCTCAGAGAAGAGTGGTTTGTCATATCACCAATTGATAAGAGATGAAGGGCTCCCAGTGGAACTGTGGGGATGCCTACACAAAAGGAGGAAGCAGTGGGCAGGTTTCCTCCTCTTGATGTTCTCAGGAATGTGAGACATGGGGGGCACCAGGAAGGTGCTGGACACGGCTGTAAGAGAGTTAGTGTTACTCGCTCAGTCTTGTTGGACTCTTTGTGATTCTATTGACTGCAGCCTTCCAGGGGATCTTCCCAACCCAGGGATCAAACCCAGGTCTGCAGCATTGCAGGAGAATTCTTTACCATCTGAGCCACCAGGGAAGCCCTTAAGAGAGTTAATTGTGCTGTAAACAGAACAAAGATTGTAGCTAAAGGGCAGAGCTGCCTAGAGGAACCTGTGGGGAGAAATGAACCAAAACAGAGAGTATTCCCTGCTGAAGAGACAGCACTGATTGAAGCTCATTTATTCCAGAAAATGTGGATAAAAAGTGTAATAAGGGGATGTGGAGCTATGCTCTACATCTAAGAATGGATTTTAAGGCTTGATTTGTTGGGCAGTGGTTCTCAGACTTTACTGACTATACACAGTCACCCAGGGGGAGTTTGAATATTTGAATTCCTGGGCACCAACCTTAGATTACAAGTTGAGCCAGCTCCTCCTTGTGATTCTAAATATTAGGAGTCTGTGGGCTTCATCTGAGAAACACTCTAAGGCACCACGAGGATTTGCCCTTGTCTTTCATAAGTGCTATACAAACATCAAATGGAAGTTAAATTAGTATCTTAATAATTATTGAATGACATCTGAATGACAACAATGTATTATATATATATTAATGAACAATATTTTGCTATTTTATATATTACATTTTTTTGTGCTTAGGAAGTGTTTAGAACAGTTCATCAGTAACTGGGCCAAAGTCGATAAAATAGTAATTAGAAAAAATGAACAAAAGCCAGGAGGGTTTTCCTGGAATAACACACTGGAATATGTTTAGACCTGGCCCTTTCCCCCCAGTCAGTCATACGCGTTTTGAAGTTCTCATAAGTTTACATAGGAGACTGTCCTTCATTCATCAGCTTTCTTCATCCTGGTGGGGAGAGAGGATCACTGGGATTATCCAAGTGCTTCTGAAACATCCGTTATGAGGGGCTTCCCTGGTGGCTCAGACTGTAAAGAATCTGCCTGCAGTGCCGGAGACCCAGGTTTGATCCCTGGGTCAAGAAGATCCCCTGGAAAAGGGAATGGCTACCCACTCCAGTAGTTTTCATTCTGTCTGCCCTCTGATGGATAAGGATAAGAGTCTTGTGGAAACTTCTTGATGGGAAGGACTGACTGTGGGGAAAACTGGGTCTTGATCTGATGGGCAGGGCCATGCTCAGTAAATCTTGAATCCAGTTTTCTGCCAATGGGTGGGTCTCTGTTCCTTCCCTGTAGTTCAGCCTGAGGCCAAACTATGGTAGGGATAAAGATTTAAGGGAGGAGGAGGAGGGGACAACAAAGGGCAAAATGGTTGGATGGCATCACTGACTCAATGGACATGAGTTTGAGCAAGCTCCGGGAGATGGTGAAGGATAGGGAAGCCTGGCATGCTGCAGTCCATGGAGTCTCTAAGAGTTGGACACGACTTAGCGACTGAACAACCCACTCCAGTATTCTTGCCTGGAGAATTCCTTGGATCGAGGAGCTTGATGGGCTGCAGTCCATGGGGTCACAGTGTCAGACCCGACTGAGCGACCAACACGTTCTGAAACATCCTTTTTATGAACACAGGATGGATGAGGCACCCGCTGTCTGGAAGCCAGAATGTGAAGCTTCTAAGAAAGGAAGTCACGGGGGGCCAGCCAGTCCTGGCAGCCCGAGCCTGGCAGCCCTGCTGCCTCATGATAAAGAAGTATGACAAGTACTGTCCTGCCGGACAGGATGGGGTGGCTTTGTCCAAGTATACACGCTGTGGTCTCGGGAGCTTTGATGATACCAGATATGAAGGAATATAAGTCAGCATTCCCTGTCCTACCATTTTGGCAAGAGGAGATTGCCACAAAGCAGATATAATCCATGCAAAGCAAATTACTGTGTATTTTGACAGTGAACTTTAAGAGAACTGAACAATGTTTTGTCTTCCAGAGGGGTTATCTAGTAATTTCAAGTTTCGGAGGAGCCTCCTGAATTGCCAAATAACTTGAAGTTATGTGCAGTGTATCTGTGTCCAGTATATGTGCGGTGTTTCTTAGGAAACATGCCTTTGGCTGTTGGTTTTTTGTTTTTTGTTTTTTTGTTTTGTGGTGATTGGTCAAGCAGCAAATTTGACATATATAACAGAATACATCTTTCTCTGATCTTAGACCCCAAAACCAGAAACTCACCTATCCTGCTTTAGTTCACATATATAGCTAGGTAAATAAGCGTATGGGATTTCAACCTTATCATTGTAAAAGTAGATTCTCTGAATTATTCATTTCATTTGCAGATATTTGCAAATCCAGATCCATCCCTTCTGATGTGGAGAAGAAGCTGCAGTTGGAATGGCCCTTCCAGGAGCAAGTGCTGCTCAGAGAACAGTATCAGAAAAAGTTCACAAACAATACCTACTCAAGTAAGAAATGAAAGGCACCCTACTGGTGTCCCAGCCCCCGAAATGTTTGGATGGCTTGAACTTGGACTAAAATTTAAGAAGCCCTATAGCAGTCATTGAAGGCTGCATAATCTTCAGATGTTAGCAAGAGTTAGTGGACAATCTTGAACCTCAAGTTTCTGTTTTCTTTACCTGACTTTGCCTACTAGCCAGGGAGTCATTCAGTCTATTTTATCCATAGTATCGGTAGTATATATATATCAATCCCAATCTCTCAGTTCATCCCTCCCCACCCCCAGCTTTCCCCTCTTGCTCTCCATACATTTGTTCTCTACATCTGTACCTCAATTTCTGCTTTGCAAATGAGATCATCTATACCATTTTTCTAGGCTTCCCAGGTGGTGCTAGTGGTAAAGAACATGTCTCCCACTGCAGGAGACATAAGAGACTCAGGTTCGATCCCTGGGTCGGGAAGATCCCCTGGAGGAGAGCATGGCAACCCACTCCAGTGTTCTTGCCTGGAGAATCCCACGGATAGAGGATCCTGGTGGGCTGTAGACCATAGGGTCACGAAGAGTTGGTCACAACTGAAGCAATTTAGCATGCATGCACACACGCATATTGCTTTTCGAAGTAGATAACTATTGAGAACCTACTGTATAGCTCAGGGAACTCTACTCAGTGCTCTGTAGTGACCTAAATGGGAAGGAAATTCAACAAAGAGGGAGTATATGGATACGTATAGCTGATTCACGTTGCTGTACAGCAGAAACTAACACAACATTGTAAAGCAATAACAATTTTAAAAGTGAATCATTCATTCACAAGCTAATGATGACCTTAACTGCTCTGAAGAATTAAGAAGTCAAGGAAGACATGAATACATTCCTTGAGAAAAAGTAAAATACCAAAGTGTGAAGAGTGAAATGTGAAATCATTCACACCTCATTGTCCATACTGTTTCGCCTCTCAGAAGCAGCCCCTGTGATGAACTGTGTATCACTGGCAGGACAGTTTTCTCATTTTCTTTCCTGCATGGCTTTGAAAACTTAGGACTAGCTCAGCTAACCAGGAATTTATTTCCATTCGTGGAAAAAGTTTTCCAGTGTTTAAACAGGATGATGTTGTCACGTGTATCTGTGGGTATGCTGTGTGCTCAATTGTGTCTGACTCTTTGCAACCGTATGAGCTGTAGCCTGCCAGGCTCCTCCATCTGTGGAATTCTCCAGGTAAGAATACTGGAGCAGGTTGTCATTCCTAAACCAGAGCATCTTCCCAACCCAGGAATCAACACATGTCTCTGGCATCTCCTACACTGGCAGGCAGACTCTTTACCACTCTGCCACCTGATGTTCTTACGCAGGTCTCTAAAACAAACAAGCAGTCCTTATCTAACTGTGAAACCTGAAAGTTGATGCTTTATACCCAACTAAGGGATGATGTTGCCCCAGATCTCAGTTAAGAAAATGTCCTGTGTAGATACTCTACACCTATCTTCTTTTGACTTCTGAAAAATAAATGATCTTGAGAAGACTCTACACATGGGCATCACCAGATAGTCAACACCAAAATCAGATTGATTATATTCTTTGCAGCCAAAGATGGAGAAGCTCTATACAGTCAGCAAAAACAAGACCGGGAGCTGACTGTGGCTCAGATCATGAACTCCTTATTGCCAAATTCAGACTGAAATTGAAGAAAGTGGAGAAAACCACTAGACCATTCAGGTATTACCTAAATCAAATCCCTTATGACTATATGATGGAAGTGAGAAATAGATTTAAGGGACTAGATCTGATAGATAGAGAACCTGATGAACTATGGACGGAGGTTTGTGACATTGTACAGGAGACAGGAATCAAGACCATCCCCAAGAAAAAGAAATGCAAAAAAGCAAAATGGCTGTCTGAGGAGGCCTTAACTGTGAAAAGAAGAGAAGCAGAAAGCAAAGGAGAAAAGGAAAGATATACCCACTTGAATGCAGAGTTCCAAAGAATAGCAAGGAGAGATAAGAAAGCTTTCCTCAGCAATCAATGCAAAGAAATAGAGGAAAACAACAGAATGGGAAAGACTAGAGATCTCTTCAAGAAAATTAGAGATACCAAGGGAACATTTCATGCAAAGATGGGCTCAGTGAAGGACAGAAATGGTAGGGATCTAACAGAAGCAGAAGATATTAAGAGGTGGCAAGAATACACAGAAGAACTGTACAAAAAGTATCTTCATGACCCAGATAATCAGGATGGTGTGATCACTCACCTAGAGCCAGACATCCTGGAATGTGAAGTCAAGTGGGCCTTAGAAAGCATCACTACAAACAAAGCTGGTGGAGGTGATGGAATTCCAGTTGAGCTATTTCAAATCCTGAACGATGATGCTGTGAAAGTGCTGCACTCAATATGCCAACAAATTTGGAAAACTCAGCAGTGGCCACAGGACTGGAAAAGGTCAGTTTTCATTCCAATCCCAAAGAAAGGCAATGCCAAAGAATGTTCAAACTACCGCACAATTGCACTCATCTCACACGCTAGTAAAGTAATGCTCAAAATTCTCCAAGCCAGACTTCAGCAATACGTGAACCGTGAACTTCCTGACGTTCAAGCTGGTTTTAGAAAAGGCAGAGAAACCAGAGACCAAATTGCCAACATCCACTGGATCATTGAAAAAGCAAGAGAGTTCCAGAAAAACATCTATTTCTGCTTTATTGACTATGCCAAAGCCTTTGACTGTGTGGATCACAATAAACAGTGGAAAATTCTGGAAGAGATGGGAATACCAGACCACCTGACCTGCCTCTTGAGAAACCTACATGCAGGTCAAGAAGCAACAGTTAGAACTGGACCTGGAACAACAGACTGCTTCCAAATAGGAAAAGGAGTATGTCAAGGGTGTATATTGTCACCCTGCTTATTTGACTTCTATGCAGAGTACATCATGAGAAACGCTGGGCTGGAGGAAGCACAACTGGAATCAAGATTGCCAGGAGAAATCTCAATAACCTCAGATATGCAGATGACACCACCCTTATGGCAGAAAGTGAAGAAGAACTAACGAGCCTCTTGATGAAAGTGAAAGAGGAGAGTGAAAAAGTTGGCTTAAAACTCAACATTCAGAAAACTAAGGTCATGGCATCCGGTCCCATCACTTCATGGGAAATAGATGGGGAAACAGTGGCTGACTTCATTTTTCTGGGCTCCAAAATCATTGTAGATGGTGATTATAGCCATGAAATTAAAAGACGCTTACTCCTTGGAAGGAAAGTTATGACCAACCTAAACAGCATATTAAAAAGCAGAGACATTACTTTGCTAACAAAGGTCTGTCTAGTCAAGGCTATGGTTTTTCCAGTGGTCATGTATGCATGTGAGAGTTGGACTGTGAAGAAAGCTGAGTGCCGAAGAATTGATGCTTTTGAGCTGTGGTGTTGGAGAAGACTCTTGAGAGTCCCTTGGACTGCAAGGAGATCCAACCAGTCCATCCTAAAGGAGGTCAGTCCTGGGTGTTCGCTGGAAGGACTGATGCTGAAGCTGAAACTCCAATACTTTGGCCACCTGATGCGAAGAGCTGACTCATTGGAAAAGACCCTGATGCTGTGAAAGATTGAGGGCAGGAGGAGAAGGGGACAACAGAGGATGAGATGGCTGGATGGCATCACTGACTCAATGGACATGGGTTTGGGTGAACTCTGGGAGTTGGTGATGGACAGGGAGGCCTGGCGTGCTGCGGTTCATGGGCTCACAAAGAGTTGGACATAACTGAGCAACTGAACTGAACCGAACTGAAGTTAAATTGGGTAGTCAACATTTCTAAGAGTATATTTTTGACATTAAATCATTTCTTTGTAAGATTTTACTATAAACTATTTGAATTCCAGTGTAGTCAATGAATTTTTTAAAATATTTTTAATATATAAGGTACAGGAGGAAACTAACATGTAAGAAATCAGAAAATAGGTTATATGCTAATAGAAAATGTAGTCCTCTAAATTATTTTTTGCATTTTGAAGCAGAGGGCTGTGGGGGAAATATTCTAATCCTTTACTGATATGATCTATGGGACTTCCTTGGCAGTCCAGTAGTTAAGATCCTGTACTTCCAATGGAGGGAGTATTGGTTTGATCCCTGGTTGGGAAAGTAAGATCCCACATGCCTCATGGTGTGGTCAAAAATTAAAATATATTTTAAAAAAAGATTTTAAAAAATAATATGATCCATGGTTGAACAAAATTTGGCATAACAGGGCCTTCTCAGATCCCATTAAAGAATGACACAAGTCCAAGAGGCCCACACAGTAAGATCTCAGTTGTAATAAATCATCCGATATAGGCCTGCTAGAGAAGATGCCACGGTATTAGGCATATAGAGTCACACATGTTTTCTTGGTCATCTTAAACATATTCCAATTTACCTTAAATTTTTCTTTAAAAATGTTTGCTGCCTCGCATGATCTTTTTAGAACCAAGATGGTATGTTTTTAACATCTTTTCCCTGCCTCTGGAACTTGGACCTTCCTAGTCTCTACACCAGGGGAAAGCCCTTCTTTCACTAACTGTATCACAGGGTCAGTATAATCCCAGCCACCCTGTTGGCAATGCTACAGTGTATGACAAATACTACAGATAGTTAATTGTGTTTGGAAAGATTTTGACTTCTGAGTTGAAAGTTTCTATTTTAATCTGCATGTCTTAGAAACATACTGATAGGAAATTTACTGCATTTGGTCTGGGCACCAACTCATTGCAGGAATAAGTATCTAAGAAGCTCATAGATGTTGCCACACTTGGTTCTGTATCATGGCCAAGGCTGGTAATTTCTGAGTAACTGAGAGTGGTATCATGTGATGGAAGAGGTAGCAAAAGTCTATTTTGTTTTTTGCTTAGTTAATGGCCTGTCCCTTTGAAACAGGTGTCCTAGAAGCTCTAGGTAAGTTTTCTAATTACAGGCCACATCGGATGCTGTGTTTCACTTAAGTAGAAGATGACAATAACATTTGTCATGAGAATATAAATTCACATTGTAAATCTGTCTGGGCAGAAAAAGGAAGCAGTGTTACAGGTGTGATTTTGGGTGTGACTGCAGAAAGGAGGATTCCTTTATTAAAATAATCATATTTAATGAGCTATTTTTTTTCTCTCTTTCTTCTCCACCTTCCGCATTGTTCCACTCCCAGACTGGATGCTGGACACACTTACACAAACGGAAATGGTACAATAGTCAGTGCCTAGGTTTAATGGTTCATTTAGATTATCTTGGTCCCGGGGAGTTGTCCACCCTCTCAGACAGTGAGAGATAAGAGACTGGATAACGCCTGGGAATCGGATAACTCACTATGAGTTTTCTTATTTTTATTTTGAGGAGGGAATAGGTTGGGTGAGTTTTATTTTTAAAATTTTTATTGAAGCGTAGTTGCCGTGCACTGTGTTAGTATCTACTGTACAGCAAAGTGAATCAGCTGTGCGTATACATACATCCCTTCTGTTTTGGATTTCCTTCCCATCTAGGTCACCACAGAGCACTGCCTGGAGTTCCCTGAGCTATGCAATATTTTCTGGTTAGTTATCTATGTCATACAAAGTATCAATAGTGTCTATATGTCAATTTCAGTCTCTTAATTCACCCCATCCCCCACAACCCTCCCACACCCACCCCGCCACTTGGCGGGTTTTTTATTTAATTATTTTTTGGCTGCACTGTGTCTTTGCGCTCAACTAGAGCTCTCTCTAGTTGTAGTGCGAGGGCCTCTCATTGCAGAGGTTTCTCCTGTTGGGGAGCACAGTCTCTAGGTATGAGGGCTGCAGCACTTGTGAGGTAGGGGCTCGGTAGTCTAGACTCAGGCTCTAGAGTGCAGACTCAATAGTTACGGCACATGGGCCTAGTTGCTCCTCGGCATGTGGGATCTTGCCTGACCAGGGATTGAACTTGTGTGTCTGCTGCATTGGCAGGCAGATTCTTCACCAATGGACCACCAGAGAACTCCTGCAGTTTTATTGGTCAAGAGTGGATTTGAACTCTGTAAGATACAGCCCTTATCCTAGGAGGAGTTACTGCTATAGAATTTGAAGCTACTTAAAGTGTATTTGGAAAGAGGAGATAGAGGAAGAGGAAGGTATGAACTGAATAAATACTTGAAAATGTAAACATTCTAGGTTTCTTGAAAACGCTATAAGCTTTGTTGTGGTTCTAGGCAATCACAGTGCTTTACATCTATAAGAGTTTTCTGTGGTTTACCAACGGTTTTCCCATGTGCTATCTCAGCTTGGTTCTGTGAGGTAGATGGATGATGGGACCAGTTCCAGGTCTGTAGATCAGTACCTTGGGCTCATGCAGGTTGAAGGGTCATCGCTGATGATTCAGTCTGTAAGTGGGAGGGTAAGGCCCAAACCCAGATATATGATTCTTGATTGAGGACACGTTCTCAGCTTGATTTGCTATAGATGTGTAAAATATAGCTGTGACCATGAATGACAGTCAGAGGGCCTTTATAACAGGCTCTAGTAATCTGGCACTGTCCCCAGATAGTTCTGTGATATTGGGCAGAGCTCTTTATCTCTTTGGGTGTCAGTTTCCTCATAGAAAAATGAGGATGGGCACCATATTGTAGGAGTAAGTATCTAAGAAGCTCATGGATGTTGCCACACTTGGGGAAGACTCCATAAAGGCCATGAAGGCCCACGCTGTCCTCCACTGCAGCCCCAAGAGCCCAGGAAGAAGCTGCAAGACTCAGAGCTTTTCAGCCCCCGATGTCTGTAAGTCCTTGATGAGAGGCAGTAGTCTCGTGGAAGCGGGTGACAGAGCAAATATCAAAAACACCGAAAATAGCTTGCTAGTGTCATTACCGCTCCTCAGCTATTATGGGCAGTATTAAATCTATGGTTTCACTGCTATGGTGACCCAAGTAGTTCAGCCTGAAGACTCAGAAGTGAAAGTGAAGTGAAGTCGCTCAGTCGTGTCCGACTTTTTACTACCCCATGGACTGTAGCCTACCAGGCTTCTCCTTCCATGGGATTCTCCAGGCAAGAGTACTAGAGTGGGTTGCCATTTCCTTCTCCAGGGGATCTCCCCAACCCAGGGATCGAACCCTGGTCTCCTGCATTCCAGGCAGACACTTTAACCTCTGAGCCACCAGGGAAGTCCAGACTCAGAAACAAAACCAAGACAAAACCGCTTTTAGGGAGAAAGCTGGTAAATTTGCCAGATACAGATTTTTTTTTAACTAGCGGAGGGACTTCCCTGGTAGTCCAACGGTTAAGAGTCCAAGCTCCCAATATAGGGGTATAGGTTCAATCCCTAGTCAGGGAACCCAGAGGACATGTCCAGAAAAGATAGAAATTTTAAAAAAGGAAAATGAACTAAAGGAGTGAATTTCTGTTTAATAGATAACTCTAAATATACATTAAGATCACCAGATTTTTGCAGATACTAACTGATTTAAAGACGACACTCAAAAATTGTTGCCAGTCTTCCCTGGTAGATTAATGATAAAGAATCTGCCTGCCAAGGTGGGAGACACGGAATTCAATCCCTGGTCTGGGAAGATTCCATATGTCACGGGGCAACTAAGTCCACGTGCACCAACAACTGAGTCAGTTCTCTGCAGCCGGAGCTCCACAACAAGAGAAGGTACGGCAGTGAGAAGCCAGTTCACCACAGCTAGAGAGTAGCTACCTGTCCTCAGCTAGAGAACAGCCCACGAAGCAACAAAGACCCAGCACAGCCAAAAATAAAAACAAATAAGTAAATAAAATAAATACACCGTTGCCAGTCTCAGAAAGAAGTTGCTATTGCTATTGCTAAGTCACTTCAGTCGTGTCCATGTGCGACCCCATAGACGGCAGCCCACCAGGCTCCCCTGTCCCTGGGATTCTCCAGGCAAGAACACTGGAGTGGGTTGCCATTGCCTTCAACGCATTAAAGCGAAAAGTGAAAGTGAAGTCACTCAGTTATGTCCGACTCTTAGCAACTTCCTGGACTGCAGCCTACCAGGCTCCTCCGTCCATGGGATTTTCCAGGCAAGAGTATTGGAGTGGGGTGCCATTACCTTCTCCACAGAAAGAGGTTAGAGGCTAGCTAATCGTTAAAAAACTGAGTTCAAAAGTTCCAAAGCTTTAATAATCCCTTAGTGATGCTGTAATTTTTTTTTCACAGCACATCTAGCCCAAAAGAAATGCCTAAGAGTTTTCAATTAAACTGTTAGGTCCGAACAACCTAATAGTAATAGTTTTCATCATGTCCAACAGATGCTAATGTGTTCCCTTGCAAATTTAAAAGATCCTGCAGTACCCTTGTAAGTCGAGTTGCCTGGTTAAATTTTAATTTCAAATAAACAATCATTTCTTTACTGCAGGTTTTTCTCAAATATTGTATTTGACATACACTAAAAACTATTCGTTATTTATCTAAAGTTCAAATTTAACTGATGTCAGATGTCCTGTAAATTTATTGTCTAAACTGTCTCAGTAAATTCACTCCTCAGGGTGCCTTAAGGCCAAAGGAAAGGGGGCAACAGAGGCTGAGGTGGTTAGAGAGCATCACTGACTCAATGGACATGAATCTGTGCAAACTCCAGGAGATAGTGGAGGACAGAGGAGCCTGGTACGCTGCACTTCATGGGGTCACAAAGAGTCAGACATGACTTAGCGACTGAAAAACAACGAAAGGCTACCTTGGCACTGAGTTTGGAAACCATGTCCCTAGAGCTCCAAACCAGTTTTTTAAATGTAAAATTTCATTTGTTAATATTTTGGATTAATAAATTATATACATGATTTTTTCAAACAATGTTTTAAAAAGCTAATCAAAATTACCAAGTTATTTTGTGAGTGAAGATTTTTAGGTTATGAAGAGTGGGATTTATGTTGACTAATGAAAAGTCTGGCCTGTGTGTGCTGAGCATTGAGTTTCCCCAGTTCACCTGAGGTCACTTGAGCAAAACCCAAGTGTCAGACCAAAGCCTCTGGTACCTTCCTTGGACTTGATTCAGCAGCTAAAGCAAACAAAGTCATATTGGCTTTTTTTTTTTTAGTCCAATTTTTCTGGACTCCTATTCATAATTATAAGGACTCATTAGGACTAGAATTCCTTCCATTTAACTACAGAAATAGTAATTTATTACGAGGAGCAAATCTGGAAGCCTTCATCACTTTGACATTCAGGTGCCGACCTAACCATGTAATGGCAACATTTTTCTTTTAGAACACTCAGTGGATATGCTGTACACTTTTGCCAGTTGCTCAGGACTGAACTTGATCTTTGGTCTAAATGCATTACTACGAACTGCAGATATGCACTGGGACAGTTCCAACGCTCAGTTACTCCTGGACTACTGCTCTTCCAAGAATTATGACATTTCTTGGGAACTAGGCAACGGTAAGTGCCTCCCACCTCCAGAAACATTTCAATAATAAGGAGACCCCCCTTTGGCATTATTTGTTCCTATTTATGACCTTTTTAATAATAGTAAATGTGACTTTTCTCTTGGAATATTTGTATAAGTGCTCAATGGTATAAGTTTGGAATTGTGGCAGAAAACTCCTTACGTAGCCCAGATGTTATGGCTCATCCCAGTTTACATTTGAGCACTTCCACAGCTCCCTTGCCTGCCAATGCAGGAGATTGTAAGAGATGAGGGTTTAATCCCTGGGTCAGGAATATCCCCTGGAGGAGGAAATGACAACCCACTCCAGTATTCTTGCCTGGAGAATCTCATGGACAGAGCAGCCTGGCAGGCTACCGTCCATGGGGTCACAAAGAGTTGGACATGATTGTAGAAACTTAGCACACACACACACAGCTCCCTGATTCCTTTGAGATCTTTGGGGTCACTTGGCAGGTCACTTGGCAGGTTGGACTCAAGCAGTTTGCTTCTGCCTTTCCATCTCTTCCTCTGTTCTCCGCTTGTCATTTAATCTCGGCAACCCCATCCTAACATTCATCATAGGTTCAAGCTAGAAGTTCCAGGACTGAATTCCCTCTGGGTCAAGCTCTTGAGTGTCTCCTTCTTCATTCTTTTTTTTGCAAGAACTTCTAAATTCTAATTAAAGTGGGTCTTCTCTGGTGGCTAAGATGGTAAAGAATTCTTCCTGCAATGCAGGAGGCCCAGGTTCAATATCTGGGTGGTGAAGATCCTCTGGAGAAGGAAATGGCAACTCACTCTGATATGCTTGCCTGGAGAATTCCATGGACAGAGGAGCTTGGTGGGTACAATCCATGGGGTTGCAAAGAGTCAGACACAACTGAGTGACTAATACTTTCACTTGTAAAGTGCTAATTAGCCACGTTCATTGAAGTGTTTACAGTGCTTTGTCTATACATCAGCTAATGGAACTAAACAGAAAATGGAAAGTGAGATGGTGAATACAGTTTTGACCTTCATTTCATAGATGACCAAAGAGGCACAAAAAGTGTTAGCTAAATATATAGCTGTGCGCATACATCTGTGCTTAGTTGCTCAATCATATCCAACTCTTTGTGACCCCATGGACTGTAGCCCACCGGGCTCCTCTGTCCATGAGATTCTCCAAGGCAAGAATACTGGAGTGGGTTGCCATTTCCGCCTCAAGGGGATCTTCCCGGGGATTGACCCCATGTCTCCTGTCTCCTACATTGTAGGCAGATTCTTTACTAATAACGCTAGGCAATTATGAGTTAGAGAAATCTTAGAGGAGTTAGCATTTGAACCCAGGCAGTCTGGCTCTAGAACGAGGTCATTGCTCTCTTGAGACTTCTGTTCTGGAGGTAAGGAGCCAGACCTACCAGAAAGCAAGCAAAGAAGTGATACATATCTATAGTGGCATGTGTTATGAGAAACTCCAGCCACAGATTTGGGGGCTCGGTGGCTAAGGATAACTAACAAGGTGAAGCACTGAAGCAAAATGGAAGGGTAGAGGCAACCATGTCTTAGCTAGATGCTGCTGACCAGGCTTCCTGCAGCAACTATGTGAACCATAGGTCATCCTTACCTGTCTCTGTACATCCCTGCCTCCCAACTTTTCTACCCTACCCATCCCCAAGTCTTTCTGCTCTTCAGGGCAAGATAAAACAGTGATGTCATCACGTGTCCCTCTTCCTTAGGCTCCATTTTGCAAAGAGAAGGTCTGGTTTTCAGGGTAAAGGAGAAGAGTAAAGTCATTTGGGAAGTAGATTAGACATTTCCCGTGCCTTCCTCCCATCTCTTCAGTTTTGTTACTTCCAGATTACTTCATATATAATTTGCCCTTGTAATTCTCAATAAGACTTTTTTTAAAGAATTTGTCTTAATTTTTATCTGCTATTAAGATAACTTTTGACATTATAGAGGCAATATGGAGCTTCAAAAATTCTAATTAGTGAAGATGACACACGCGTATGGCAATATAAGCTCAACAAGACTTTTAATTACATTGTAGAAATGGGTTTTTAAATGCCTTCTCCTCGCAGTCTTTTTTAAAGTAAATTAGGCTATTAAATACTGGATATAGACTATTTCCTGAATATCCATTGGTTTAATATACCCATCATTAATTTCCAACTGTTTTATTACCCCCTCATACTTCAGTTATATAACTTAAATTTTTGTTTTCTTGTAACATCTCCTTTATAACTAGGTATTTTACCTTTCTTGACTTTGGATTTTAAGGTTTCGTAATGTGAAAAATGCCCTGTTGCTTTTATGTTTGCCTCTAAATAGAAAAAAATTCTAGGTGAGCATTTATTTTGAGAATTGCTCTTTCAGAACCTAACAGTTTCCAGAGGAAAGCTGGTATTTTCATCAATGGATGGCAGTTAGGAGAAGATTTTATTGAATTGCGTAAACTTCTAGGAAAATCTGCTTTCAAAAATGCAAAACTCTATGGTCCTGATATTGGCCAGCCTAGAAGAAGTACTGTTAAGATGCTGAAGAGGTAAGAACTAGAGGAAGCAGAACCATTCTTAAAATTATTTTTCTTCGGTGGAGGATCCTCAATAAACCACCTGTTATTAAATAATCTTTGGACTTCCCTGGTGGTCCAATGGTTAAGATTCTGTGCTTCCATTTCAGAGGGGCCTGGGTTTGGTCCCTGGTCAGGGAAGTTCCAAGTGCCACATGGTACAACCAATAAATAAGTAAGCCATTTTGTTGCCTGACTAGATGGTTTACCAAAAGAGCAAACACTGACTGGCTCAGAATATCAAAGATTTGGGGGCAAATGGCACCTGTGATTAAAAATTTGTATTAGAATTAGGAAGTTTGTGTTGCTTTATCCTAAAGTAGTAACCAGCCCATTTATAGGGAAAATAACTTGTGTGCATATATTATCCATAAAAGAATTAAGTGATAATATAATAGATTTTTTTTTCTAGTTTCCTAAAAGCTGGGGGAGAAGTGATTGATTCAGTTACTTGGCATCAGTAAGTATGTCTCCTACTGTTAATACTAAGAAAGTACAGCTAGCTTTACTTATGACCTAGTTTTCAAAACAATGTTTTCATTAAGTGCTAATTGACTTTATAGTGTCTCAAGCGGCATTGTACTAGGATTTTAATATTAATAAAGCAAAAATTTTAACTAATTTTAAGTAACATGGTGATTTCTACAAGATCAAAGCACACTTTCATTTAAGTCATAGAACAGATATGTGGCTAAAATGAATACACTTGCCAATGAATGGATAACCCACAATACATACACTTATGACTATGTTTTCTCAAGACAGAGTAACTGGTCTCCTCCCATCTTATTCTCTCCTTAGTAGAACCTCTGCCTTTTTTTTTTTTTTTTAAATAGCACAGGGGTGGGAAGAAGTAGAAAGGAGGACAAAGGTTGCTAGTTAACTTAAAAGCAGAAAGTAAAGTTTGGTATTTCTTCCTGAATATGTTCTGAATAATTCAGCTACTATGTGAATGGGCGAAATGCTACCAAAGAAGATTTCCTAAACCCTGATATACTGGACACTTTTATTTCATCTGTGCAAAAAACTTTCCAGGTAATAGTCTTTTTTTTTTCCCCCTCTCTTTTTAATGTAAAACCACAGTACTTTGTAGTCTAGCTAGTCCTAAATTCTGTGGGTATATAAATGTACATGTTTTTCCAGTTTTAGAGAACAGGCACTAGGTCTTATTTACCTTCAGTTCCTTCCTCTTGGGTCTTACCCATGTATATTGATTAGAAATTAAAAATATTTCCCACAGCCGTTCAGTAGAATAACTCTCATAGTCTGTAAGAATGGGGTTATTTGCATTCCTTCCACACCTAGTATTCCAATAAAAGTTAATTGCCCCAAACCTAAATGACTGTGAACATATTTTATAACTGTATTGGATGGTGGGTCTTGGGAATGCAAGGTTTTGAATGTGGAGTAATCTTTAGCATCATATTTTGTCCTCTCACTTGCAATTACAAAGGAGACTTTTCTGTTCCACAGATTGTTGAGAAGATAAGACCCCACAAGAAGGTTTGGTTAGGAGAGACCAGTTCTGCATTTGGGGGTGGAGCACCCTTGCTGTCCAACACCTTTGCTGCTGGCTTTATGTGAGTGAGCCTGCACTTGTCTCAGGGACCATATAGTACTCTCCTGTTCTTCTATTCAGCTGAAATAACTCATCGGCCAAAAATCAAGGACAATTTCTATGGCAAAACTCCAAAATTCATGCCAGATTTTACAATAAAATAATTTACTAAATTAGTTGGACATCTTTAATGCGTGCCTCAGATTAATCATTGTATGAATGAACTGCTTTAGAAGTTTTGTTCCTTAATTATGGCCCAGAACTATGTGAAGCATTCCTTTCTCTAAAGAAGCACGTGGTAAAAGAGTGTATCAAGAGCCTTGACCCTGAGAAGGATACTGAGTACTTATAGCTCTGTTCATAGATTCTCAAGACCGTTTAGAGCCTGGAAGTAGGAGGTCACACCCGAGGGGCTGCCAATGAATGTGAAGATTTACTAAATCACCACCTTGTCCAACCTCCACAAACTTGATTGCTTGAAAACCAACTTGTTTCAGTTCAGTTCAGTTCAGTTCAGTCGCTCAGTCGTGTCCGACTCTTTGCAACCCCATGAATTGCATGCTATTACTCGGTTAACGCCCTTAACCTAACGTTCTGTATCCTCACTGAGCTTTATTCTCTTTCCTTTCCTACCCTCATTCTTAGAAGCCCTGAATAAAGCACACATCTTTATCCTTATGTAGGGGCATGAGGAACAGAGAAAACAGTGGAAGTGTTTGTTTTGCCACTAAATAAAGATGTGGAGGAGTCCCCTGGTAGTCCTGTGGTTAGGACTTTGCCTTCCAATGCAGGGGGTGTGGGTTCGATCAACTGGTTAGGGACCGCATGTCTCTAGATCAAAAACCAATCGCCAGTCCAGGTTCGATGCATGAAGACAGGGTGCTCAGGGCTGGTGCACTGGGATGACCCAGAGGGATGGGATGGGGAGGGAGGTGGGAAGGGGGTTCAGGATGGGGAACACATGTACACCCATGGCTGATTCATATCAATGTATGGCAAAAACCACTACAATATTGTAAAGTAATTAGCCTCCAGTTAAAGTAAATAAAAATAAAATTAAGTTAAAAAAGAAAAACCAAAACGTAAAACAGAAGCAATACTGTAACAAATTCAATAATGACTTTAAAAATGGTCCACATTAAAAAAAAAAAAGATGGAGGAAAGAGATGTCCATAGAAGCTTTATTATTTTGCGTTTCACTGACCACCAGCAACCTTTACTTCTATCCTCAACATGGGGATGGTGGTGGAGAGGTGGCGGGTGGGAGGGGGAGCATGGATCCAACAGGATGGAGAACAATTGTCCGTATTGTCTAATTGTCTATAGCTGTGGGCATCTATGGCTTTGTAGACGTTATCCTACCCTGATAGGGACTCCTATGGCATATTAACAGTCTTCAAGACTTTGTTATCATGCAGCAGTGTGAGAGCACATGAAGAAAAGGATAGTCTCTATTTCATCGGAATGTCTTATTCATGACTAATACCACTTTTCTGGTTTTCTGTCAACTCTTCCCACACAGAGGAATAAATCAGAATAGTGTAGAGGTAAAATTGAGTTATTTTGTTTTCCAAATCTGAAGAAAGCTTGGCCTCACTCTGTTCCAGGTGGCTGGATAAATTGGGCCTGTCGGCCAGAATGGGCATAGAAGTGGTGATGAGGCAAGTGTTGTTTGGAGCCGGAAACTACCACCTAGTGGATGGAAATTTTGAACCTTTGCCTGTAAGTGACCATTATTTTCCTATTATTGTGAGTCGTTTAAATTACTGAGGTCGCCCATTTTAAGCTTTTATGAGGAGTCAATTCTCTCGTTAAATTCAGGGCTCTTAGTAAGTAGCCAAACCATGGAAAGGTGGACTGGAAGAAATCTTAGAAGAAACCCACTGTAACATTTTTGTGTCTCAAGAGATAGAGACCCAGAAATAATGATTTCAACGTGAGTCACTGGGGTCATGTCATGAGATTTTTTTTTTAAGGGGGTAATTTGAAATTTTATGACTTCAATTTTACATGATAACAAACTTGAATCAACTAGTTTTCAAAGTAAATCAAAGTTGAAATTGCCATTAGTATCCAAAGTTTCAAAATGTTTTTATGTCATGTTACTTAACTTTTAGATGACCTAGTACCATGTATTTGTTCAAAAATATCACCCTAAGATTGGCTATTTTGTTAATAATCTTCAAGATATTTATGAATAAAGTCTCATTTCCACCCTATCTCCAACTACATCTGGTGCTAAATCAGGAACTGTAGCCTTTCATATAAAAACCACCTTGAAGATATATATATATGAATAGTATAGATATAGCTCTGAGAAGTATGACCTTGATTTTTGTTGTCTAAAATAGCATTTGAGAATATCTGTTTTCTAAGAATAATTCCTACGGGAATTATTTGAACACTGTAGGAAAGCTAAGAAGGTCTGCAAAAAGCACATGCTAAATATAAGCTAGGCTTTTGTGGTTTATAGATATCCCCCTAAAATTGCTTTTAATCTATAGTGGTCCAAGCTCATGGAGCACACTGTTCATAATAAAACATTTCTACAAAATGGAATCTCTTCCCCAAGTCATTTATAAAATGAGTTAAACCAAGTATGATCATTTCACTGAACAAATATCCAAAATCTACTACTGGCCATTTCTTAAATGGACCTTGAACAAGGAAGAGAAGTTAATAATTTCTTCACAATGTGCTCTAAGTACAATATCTAGAAATTCGCTACTTTACCCCGTCACTCTTTATAACTAATGCCAGCTATTTATAATGTTGTCTAAAGCTTCAAACACAAACTTTTGACTTAAGAACTCTTTGTATATATGCTAAATATATTTCTTCCTCAAGGTTTACAAGTCAGCTAGAAAAACTTGAAGGAGTAAATGGTACCATTGACATCTGCAGGATCCTAGGGAATCAGCCTTAAAGCTATTGTACATGTCTGTTTTCTTATTTGATTTGCATAACAGTCCTGGAAGGTGGCAACACAGGTGTCTTAGATTCATCTATCTATTTATTAATTGTTTAATTGGAGGATAATTTCTTTATAATGTGCTGGTTTTTGCTGTACAACAATGCAAATAAATCATAATTTTATATATGTGTGTGTATATATATCCACTCTCTTTTGAACCTCCCTCTCTCCTCCCATCCCACCCCTCTAGGTCATCACAAGACGCCAGGCTTGACTCCCCATTTTTCAAATGTTTTTGTTGTTCAGTGGCTAGGTGGTTTCCTGTTCTTTGTGACCCCGTGAACTGCAGCACACCAGGCCTCCCTATCCCTCACTATCTCCTGGAGTTTGCTCAAACTCATGTCCATTGAGTCAGTGATGCCATCCAACCATCTCATCCTCTGTCGTCCCTTTCTCCTCCTGCCCTCAATCTTTCCCAGCATCAGGATCTTTTCTAATGAATCGGTTCTTTGCATCAGGTGGCCAAAGTACTGAAGTTTCAGCTTTGGCATCAGTCCTTCCAATGAATATTCAGGGTGGATTTGCTTTCTCATTTTTCACACAGGGACGTTCAAATTAAGGGATGCTTGTGGGATTTGCTGGAGGTCACACTGTCTTGTTATTCTAAAGAATCCTATACAAATCCTGGCTCTTAACCTGCTTGCTTTCTATCCACCCACCCACCTCCCCTCACAGAATCGTGCTAAAGTTATGCCTCTTTTGAAAGCATTTAATTGATTCTTCTCTGTAAAACCTTAAGTCTCCAGTGTAAAATCTAAAGCAGAGAAACAAAAGCTGTTTGCCTATTAAATCTGCTTTATCTCAGTTCAAGGGCTTCCCTGTGGCTCAGCTGGTAAAGAATCCACCTGCAATGTGGGACACCTGGGAGGAAGGGCTGACGTTATATATATCTAGTGAATTAAAAAATAACTTTCTTATTATGAAAAATTTCAAAGTAAAGGGAAAAATATATGAAGCCCTAATCTTGTTTAATCCATAATCCTACCTGTCCCTCACCTCCCACTTACTGGATTACTTCCAAGCAAACCTCAGGTATATCATTTTATCTGTAAGTATTTCAGTATGTTTCTCCTTTGGAAAAACATAACACAATATAATTATCACACTTTAAAATATTGACAATAACTTCTTAATATCATTAAATATTTAGTCAGTGTTTCACATTTTCCTTACTGTCTCAACTGTCTTTAGCAGTTGGTTTATTCACATCAGAATCCAAACAAGGTCCATATATTGCATATATTATGTCTCTTTTTTAAGCATTTATTATATCTCTTAAGCCTGTTAATCTTTAACTTCTCCCTCCCTCTCTTTTTTTTTTTTCCCTTGGAATTGATTAATTAAACAAACCAGGTAATTTGTTCTATAATGTTTTCTACATTCTGCATTTTACTAAGGTTTCAGAGGCAGTTCTGTTCCACAGATAGAAGTTTTTATCTTTCAAACTTGGCTTTGTATGTGTATATGTGTATGTGAGTGTGTATCTAAAATTTTTGCTTTGAGTTTTGAATTCTTGGATGACAGACAACACAGAATATTTATACTGCCTCTGAGCAATCAGTTATATTCTTGAGATCTACCTCCTAGCAGACATAGCCCTCTGAATCATGGAAATATAGTCCTCTGGTGATGAACAGCAGCAACAAGATCCTGCCCTCAGATTCACGGTGGCAACACAGACCAAAAGATGAATCTTTTAAATACCTCCAGGATAACAATCACACTGTTTGTAGGATAGCTATTTGTTTGACACTGTTTTTGTTAAAAAGTAAGTAAAGATCTATTTTGTCCCTCCCCTCTCCAATCACTCCAACTAGGATTATTGGCTCTCTCTTCTGTTCAAGAAACTGGTGGGCAACAAAGTGTTAATAGCAAGTGTGAAAGGTCCAGACAGACACAAACTGCGAGTATATCTTCATTGCACAAACATCAACCAGTAAGTGTGTAACACACCCTTTACCAATCAAGTTTTAATAAGTAAGCACACAACTTCCTACTCTAACACCCTGCTGTCTTCTATTTATACAGTGGATCTAATGTGTCTCATTGTCCTTTATTTGTTTTCATTCTCATAGTGATATGGTGCCAGAGTCAAGCTAAAAAAAAAAAAAAAGAGGTTAAATGTAGGCATTTACAGTCCAGCAAAGATTTGTACAATGATTTGATTAACATAATACATAATAAAAATATATCCTGAATTTAAATAAAGAATAGTACAAATGTAAGCACATAAAACAGATTTCATATGCATGATTAATCAATTGAATGACTATGGATGAATATAAATATGAATTCATATGAGTGAATAGTTATGTGACTATACTTATCATTTTGAATCATATCTGATTAATTTAATAAAGAAGAAAAATTAAAAGGTGACTGATAACAACTCTCATGTTTTCAGAAGTTTTAACCCAATTTCTGGAATTGAGAGGCCATAGAGATTTTTATAGTATAGTACTCTGGCTTTAGGTAGCAAAAAATATTCCTAAGTTTGAAATTTTTCTCTTCTTAGTTTCAGTTTGTCTTTCCTGATAGAATAATACCAAAATATTAATTTTAGCTACAAAGGCTATCCGCGGTTTCCTATTTCACTGAATGGGAACTCTGTGTTTGGTGAGTGGCCCCATTAGGACTGGTAGGGAATGACTTAGGTGGATAAATTCTGTAAAATGTTGGTAGATTTAACTTTCTTATTTGTGTTGGTCTTTTCATAAGGTTAGAAAAAGTCTTGGTTTATATGGTTTATAATATGAATTCATATGAGCCCACAAAATTTTCCTTTTATCATTTAGCTTTCCTAAGTTTGAACATGTATGAGCTGACTGACTTCCTCACAAGTCAGTCTGGCAAAGCAGCAAAGATTGCAAAGTGCTAAAGCCCAGGAAATGGTTGTGTAAAGAGCAATATTTTTATCACATTTTCAAAACAGGACCACATCAGCTGTCTGATACTATCATAACTGGAAGATGCAAAGAGGGTGCAGCATCACTAAAAATACTAAATACATTTGGTATTATCTGTGATTATATTGTAACCAACTACTTAATTGCTTAAATTAAATAAACACTTTTATTGAGTTCATGTATTTGCTTTCAGCCCTAGGTATAAAGAAGGAGATTTAACTCTCTATGCCTTAAACCTCCATAATGTCACCAAGTACTTGAAGTTACCACATCACTTTTTTAACAATCGAGTGGATAAATACCTCGTAAAACCTTCAGGACCTGATGGCTTACTTTCTAAGTGAGTAATTTTCTTGGTTCATTTCCAACTTTCACCCAAAGTGAATTTTATTGGTATTTGCCAGAATATTGTGTGTTGACAGGGAGCAAAAGAAAAAAAATCAACTATTTCAAGTTCTAACAATTCTTAATATTCAGGAAGTTATATGCGAATACACACCAATACAGGTGTAACTCATTTGGAGAATCAAAGCAGAAGGACGGGAAGACAAACAGCAGTTATCTTACAGAAATGTTTTCATTTCAAGACAACTTGGTGTATATCAGGATCCACTCAATGCATTTAGATTATTTGCTCCAAAAAAATAATCCTTGGTAATACAGTCACTAACGCAAAAATACCTGTATGTAATTGCTATATAAAGGCATAGGAGTTGCTATAAAATATCATGTGTCATGGATGTGATTCTCTTACAGTATCGCAATAGTTTTTTATTGGTTAGAGTGAAGAAAAAGGGTGGTCAGAAATGTGCCTTTAGGTGAATTATTTAAAGTTGGTTCTTAAACATTTTACTTTTAAAAGCCCATGATTGAATATGTCTTAAAAAGCTTATATTCAACAGAATACCCAAGGGACTTCCCTGGTGGTCCAATGGTTAGCACTCCACGCTCCCAATGCAAGGCACCTGGGTTTAACTCCCGATCAGGCAACTAGATCCCATATGCTGCAACTAAAGTTTGCATGCCATAACAAAGACTGAAGACCCTGCATGTGCAAATAAGGCGCAGCCAAATAAATAAACAGTCTTCTAAAACCAGACTACCCAAGAATGAGTTAGGCATGACAAATATTTCTGTCCAGCATGTGTTGGAAGGATCTCTTTTCTTCATGGCTATTCTCATACTATGTGTGTGTGTGCTCAGTTGCTCAGTTGTGTCTGACTCTTTGCCACTCCATGGGCTCTGGCCCGCCAAGCTCCTCTGTCCATGGGATTATCTCGGCAAGAGTACTGGAGTGGGTTGCCAGTTCCTCTTCTAGTGGATCTCCCATCTCTGCAAATGCTCTATGAGTGATGTTTTCAGTGACAGCATCAGAACCTGAAAAAGTGCCATAAACATGCTTTCTCCAAAGTCCTATCCCCATGCTGCGAAGTCGCTTCAGTCGTGTCCAATTCTGTGCGACCCCATAGACGGCAGCCCACCAGGCTCCTCCGTCCCTGGGATTCTCCAGGCAAGAACACTGGAGTGGGTTGCCATTTCCTTCTCCAGTGCATGAAAGTGAAAAGTGAAAGTGAAGTCGCTCAGTCGTGTCCGACTTTTCACAACTCCATTGACTGCAGCCCACCAGGCTCCTCCGTCCATGGGATTTTCCAGGCAAGAGTACTGGAGTGGGGTGCCATTGCCTTCTCCGCCTATCCCCACAGACAAACATTATTAACAATGGGTATCACTCCATGGTTTTTTTCCTGTCCTTTATTTTACTATATATAACTGTAATCATACAACTTCTAATAGGAGAAATTGAAGGAGAACCCACAAGTTTTCCCAAGTATCTTTCCATTTATAGTCTTTGTAGACATTTTAATGGGCTGCATGTTTTATAAAATACCATGGTTTGCTTACTCATTTTCCTACTGTTTTCTCCCATACTTTTTCCCCCGTTATAAATAATGTATATTTGAATAACAGATACTTCTCTCTTTGGGGATTTTGACACTTTTTAAAGCTCTTAGCATATTTGTGTCTGGCACCAGGAAGGGAAAAACTCTGAAGTAACCGAATAACAGTTGTAGAGTTAGATGTATCTTAAGAGGGACTTCGCTGGTGGTCCAGTGGTTGAGACTCTGTGCTCCCAATGCAGGTGTCACAGGGTCGATCCCTGGTTGGGGAACTAAGATCCTGAGTGGCATAGCAAAAAGCAAAGTCTTCGAGATCATTTTTGTTTAGCCTTAGATGGGTATCTAGGGCCATTCAGCCCTGTTTGTTTCCTCTCTGTTGGATCTCACAGCATCTGCTGGTGACTGTTCTCTGTGGCAAGGAGTAGGTGCCTTTGGACCTTTCATCTGCTGCTCTTAGTTCTATTCCCTGGAGCAGAGGATGGAATCTGCACTTCATGCCTGCGGACAAGTGGGTTTAGAGGATTTTTTTTTTCTTCTCTTTCTGGTAGGGGAGAGTAGCATACACTCTGTGTTAATTTTTATTTCCAATTAGGTGTCAATGTTGTAAAAATTGACAAGTATTAAAATATCTGGATTTCTAGCTTTCCTTTGAAAATAGGTGCTCTGGCAACTCTGGGGTGTTTTCCCAATTCGATGGAGCTGAACTGGGATTATTCACTTTAGACAACTCATCTAGCTCTCTGTTCCCCTTAGTCCCTATGTGACCCTGCTGTCATGGGCCTGTCCTACTGCTGGTACGTCACTTCCTTGACCCCGAGGGCATTTGAGTTTGCTACTCTTAATCTGAAACAACACAGAATGCTCTGTTTTCTCCAGAATAACTCTCAGATATTTGAGGGACAATCGGACTGTCTTCTCTCCAGGCTCAATATGCCCAGTTTTTTCAGTGATTCTTCTCTATGCTTTTTTACCAGACCCTGTTGCATTCTGATCATATATTTCATGCTTTATACTTGGAAAACTGGTGAAATTGTGGACATTGTTGTATTACCCTAAGTTCTTCTTGATGACTATATATTACTTATATTTTTCTCTCTTTAAAAGGTTGCAAAAGTATCCCAGATACATTTAATGAATGCACAGTTTGCACACATGCTCATGCTAACAGCCTCAGGGGGTTAAATAATGATTACCTTTAAAAAGTTAGTTTTCACTTATATAACTTCTATAGTGCCCATATAAGGTCCTGTATCATAAGTATTTAATAAATATTTGAACTGAATATACGTTAACATAAAAGCAGTATTTTATAGTTATCTCAGATGACTTTTGCCCACCTTCTCCAATTCTACCAAATCTGTTGCTTGCTAATTCCTTCCAGCTCTATTTGGTCTGAAACTTGACAAGCATGTCTTCTATTTCTTGTCACCATATTACTAACTTAGAAATAGGAAATAAGACACTACCTTCAAATAAAACCCTACCCTTATTGGCCAGCCCAATAAGGAAATATTCCGCATGCTTTAAGCTTACACTCAGTATGCGGATAACACCTTTTAGATATATTCATAGCTGATTAAACAGTGTAGACAGGTAGATTAGATATTACCTTGCCCATGTTTCATCATCTTAACCCAGAGCAGCATTAATTTACAGTGATCAGACTTAGCTTTAAACCCTGTGACCTCTCTCAAAGACTTTCTGAAACGTTTTTGTGCACCTCTGTCACAGTCCTCAATCTCTTGCAGAAGAGCTCTAACTATCACCATTTAGAGATGTTGTCGAGACCTATTTTTGTTTGCGGTTTCCTGATGGTGGTCATGGCGTTTCCTCCTCCACCCCTTGCAGGAAGTGCTGTGATATAGGTGCTGAGACAAAGCTCGGGTGCATGTGAGCTGAGTGTAACTGCAATGCAGGCTTGTTAGCCTTCAGCACAATTATGGTTATCTTATTACATCTTTAGGTACAGAGCCCACAACTGGGCATTTAAGCAAGGAATAATGGAAACTAATTTCTCTGCTGACTGATACTTGGTAAGGATAGAGTGTGAGAGCTCTTTAAAAATGAAAACTTTGTAACAATGCTAAACTGGAAACAAACAAGTGTCTAACACTAGACAATTTAGTAAATAAAATGCTGGTACAATGGAATCTTGTGCAGTCATTAGAATGATGCAGTGGATGAATGTTTAATGGTGTGAGCAAATGTTAGGATATGTTAAGGGGGAAAGAATTAAGTTTTAAGAGACTATATACTGTATGCTCATTTTTGTCCATATGAAAATATGTATGTTCATACATACATTAAAAAGAGATGAAGAAATATACATCAAAATCTTAAAAATGGTCATGAGATAGTTTGCTTCTGTTATATTTATTTATCTGCATAATAAGGATGATGATAGATAATACTTTTACATGCTTATTATGTATAAGGCACTGTTATAAGTATTCTACATATAATATATGTATTACAGGTATGACATAAACTCTGGCATTAACCTAAATTTTCAACAACATAAAACTTTTTCTTTATAAAAATTTCATAACATAAAAACCATTTAAGAAAAAGATAAAAGAGATAAAAATATCATTTAGAATTATGGAAGTAAGTATCAATAAAACTAAAAGTAGACTAAAGCTTTTTTCCTAAGCTCTTACTTATATAAGATTTGTTGCCGTAAGAATATATTGCTGTGTTTAGTTGCTTCAGTTGTGTCCGACTTTTTGTGACCTCATAGATTGTAGCCCACCAAGCCCCACTGTGCATGGGGATTCTCCAGGCAAGAACACTGGAGTGGATTGCCATACCCTCCTCCAGGGGATCTTCCCAACCTAGGGATGGAACATTGCATCCCTGGGTTGCAATCTCCCACATTGCAGGCAGATTCTTTACCGTCTGAGCCACCAGGGAAGCCCAAGTATATATTAATTTGATTTCAATAATAATAAATATACATAACACTTGTCCTTGATTTTTTTCTATTTTTGACTCAGTTTTTAATTTAAATTTTAATAGTGAGATGCAAAGAAAACAATTATTTTTTTAAATCCATGGTTTAGCTAAAGAAAATCATTTTTCTTCACCGCAGCAATATATATTCTACCAAAGTAGCTTAACAGCTTAAGAAAATGAATACATACCTCCTGGGAGACGGGAAGTAAGAGGGTTTACAGACATAGTTACAAGTGGGAAATTGACAATCATTTTGTATGTTAAATTCATGCAAGTCATATTCCATCCTATATATTTGCTTCATATCTAGATGTTTACAATTACTTACCATTCCCCCCAAAAATGCCACAAATCCAGAAGTGTGTCATCTTCATCCTTTTTACACCTCCATCATCTTGCCTAGTATGGATTGTATGTGCTTCATTTTCTGTAAAGGGCCGGATAGTAAATATTTGGGGGCTTTGCAGACCGTATGGTTTCTGTCACAACTGTTCAGCTCTACCAGTGTAGCTTAAAGGTCATCTCGGTCAAATACTTACCTGACATAGTGTTCAAATACAAGTTACATGATATAAACTGCCACAGGAAAAAAATTGGGGCCTTAAAAAGTTCTCAGGACTTTTATAGACTAGATGGAAGATGTACAGCTTGGCTAACCTGGATGCATCTTTCCCCTTTGCAGATCTGTCCAGCTCAATGACCAAATTCTGAAGATGGTGGACGAACAAACCCTGCCAGCTTTGATAGGAAAACCTCTCTACCCAGGAAGTTCACTGGGCATGCCACCTTTCTCATACGGATTTTTTGTGATAAGAAATGCCAAAGTTGCTGCTTGTATCTGAAAGTGAAAGACATGTACTAGCCTGGAGATTGAATTTTTGAGTGTATTGATAAGAGGAAAGCAAAATTCAAACTATAGGAAGGCAAGCAGATGTATTACAGACCCAGTGGGTGGGAGATTTCGAGTCCTTGGGAGACTCAGTATGAGATTTAGCACAGAATTTTGTTCTAAGTGGACCCCTGCTAATAAGGCCAAACACCATGGTTATATGTTTACATGTAGTATTTTAAAGTTATTAAAAATGTACATGATATAATACAGCCAGGAGCCAAGTATGTGAAGGATATATTATTAGTTTCAAGAAAGTATTTAGTTGTTTTTATTTAAAATAAAACAGTTACTAGGAAAGTGTCAGAGTCTTCCCTTATATGCTATCTCTACTGACTGCTATAGAAAAAGTTTGCTATCACAAGCTCCGAATCGTCTATGAAAGAGAGACAATCTCTTTGCATCTTAACGGAGAGCTGAGTTCAGTTGCTGTTTCCCTTCCCTTTGTTGTTTGTCTTTGTCAGTAATACCATGTGAGAAGACAGATGGCTAGATGTGATAGTATTTTCTAAAAAGATTAATGACAATTCAGAGGGAAGGGATTATATACACTTCAAATGAAATAAAAAATGACTGCAAATGAAATAGATTTACCAGGAGGAGAAAATTTAACTCCATACATTACAACCATCTGTTCGTGTTTATCTCTGTTAGTCACGTAGTCGTGTCCGACTCTGTAACCCCATGGACTGTATGTAACCCACCAGGCTCCTCTGGCCATGGAATTCTCCAGGCAAGAATACTGGAGTGGTTGCCATTCCCTTCTCCAGAGGATCTTCCCGACCCAGGGATTGAACCCAGGTCTCTCTCATTGCAGGCAGATTCTCTACTGTCTAAGCCACCAGAGAAGCCCCATGCTTACCTTTAATTTACCTTAAATTCTTGCTTTAGTTGGCTGCAAGTAACAGAAAACCCTGATTCCAGTGGCTTGAACCACCAGACATTCGTAATCCCACATAGTGAGAAGTTCAAGTTGGGTGAGCTCCACTGCTGAAAATGTCACCAAAGAAACAGGTTGCTTGTATCTCTCTGCTCTGTCACCAGCTTCATTCTCAAGCTGGAGGCATGATGTCTGTAGCTCTTCCATGGGCCCATTCAGACCTGGAAGTAGCCAGAGAAAGATGAGCCCTTTTTCTGTCTTCTTCATAGACTTTTGAACGTCTCAGAGGTTCTCTCACCAAACCTCTCTTCCTGTGTCCTTGTGTCATACTGGCCAAGAGAGGGTTGTATAGCCACTGTCTTCAACTGCCAACATCAGTGAGATTCCTCCAGTTGTCTCCTAATAATCTTGGAATGAAGGGTGTTGAGAAGTCTGTGACATTGATCACTACAGCTCCCTGCTTTTATCAGTAACAGAATGTATTATTTTCTCCTGTATCTTAATTCTACTGCTAACTGCTGCTAACTCGCTTCAGTCGTGTCTGACTCTGTGCGACCCCATAGATGATGGCAGCCCACCAGGCTCCCCCATCCCTGGGATTTTCCAGGCAAGAACACTGGAGTGGGTTGCCATTTCCTTCTCCAGTGCATGAAAGTGAAAAGTGAATGTGAAGTCGCTCAGTCGTGTCTGACTCCTAGCGACCCCATGGACTGCAGCCTGTAATTATATTTATGCCTGTTATGAATATTGTCTCATTTAAGTACATTTATAAGGAGCTAAAGCTGGTACCTAAAGTTTGGATGCTTTAATATCTTTAAATTTTATATGTCAGTGGTTTTTATATTTTCACATTTGAAATAAAGTAATTTTTGTAACCTAATGTTACAATGATTATTCTTTTAATAAAGCGTAAGCCTACAGATCCCTTGTTTCCTTCACCACTTTGTTTATACCCTAACCTTTGTTTGTCCTTTCAGCCTTCCCTACACCAAGAGTTGACCTTGACGAAAAGAGACCATCAGGCACAAACATAATTCCCTCCCTCATCGTGGAGATCGGATCATGATCAAAGTTCAATCCAGTCTATTTTTCTTCTCCCTGTCCCTTCGGCCACTTAATAAATTCAAGGCCCAATTTTTCACTGGTATTGTTATAATCTCCTAATTGGTCTCTTTGACTTTGCTTAAAATTCTTAAAAATTTTAATGGGCTTAAATGGGCTTAAAATGTGCTTAAAAATTAAAATGGCTCTCCATTCCCTTAGTAGATAGGCCCTTCCAGAACAGCACGGGCTGTTTTCTTTGGCCTCAATTCTTGCTGCTTACCCCATGAATTCTGTTCTCCCACCCACACGCTGGTTGAACAATCTGGACAAACGGCCTCCTTCACCTTTTGCTTCTGGACCTTTAGTGCTGCTCCTTCTGCTCTGCATCTGGACTCTTCTAATCGTCCTCTCTATGCGGCAAACTTTTATGTTTATTAAGACCCAAGGTCTTCCCTGGTGGTCAAGTGGCTAAGACTCCAAGCTCCCAGTGCAGAGGGCCCAGCTTCGATCCCTGGTCAGGGAACTAGACCCCACATGCTGCAACTAAAGATCCCACATGCGTGCTAAGTTGTTTCAGGGTCGTTCATGTCCACCTCTGTGCGACCCTATGGTCTATAGCCTACCAGCCTCTTCTGTCCATGGATTTCCCAGGCAAGAACACTGGAGTGGGTTGCCATTCCATCCTCCAGGGGATCTTCCTCACCCAGGGATTGAACCCGAGTCTTTCATGCCTCCTGCATTGGCAGGCAGATTCTTTACCACTAGTGCCACCTGGGAAGCCCCAAAGATCCCACACATCACAGCAAAGATGGAAGATCCCCCATGCTGCAGCTAACATCTGGCACATCAAATAAAAAAATATTAAAAAAAGGAAAAAGACCCAGCTCAAACAGCAGTTTCAATGCCTTCCCCATCATCTGAGTAGCTTTAGTCATATTTCTTTCCTCCTATAGCAGTTTAGACATTTATTTTTGTATGGTTGATGATAGTCCACTAGTTTTTAAATTAGTTCTTAGGTTACTTTATCAAATGCAACTTATATGTTTATTTACATTCCCATAGACCTTGCAAAGGACACTAACACGGCTAGTTTACCTGAAACTGCAGCACAACAAACTTAATAAGGCAAATCTGCATATTTAACAAAATATTTCTAAACATACCTTAAAAAATTTAAAACACAATTAAAAAAAATTCTTATACATCTAAAAAAAAATCACACAAAAATTTAGTAGATCAAGTTCCCTAAGCATTTAAACACCTTAAAAACAACATTAATTACAAAACCTATATAAACACAATTTGTACGAAAATGTCATTTTCTCATGCCAAAGTTACAAATTTACTATCCTAGCCAGAGTTAACAGAATTACCAGTTCAGGGCCTCTATACCAAGTACGGTAACCATTAGCATTTGACTAGAGAATCTAGAAACAGGATATAGAACCACTAGTGTGTTGGGTTCAACCCCTTCCTATGCTTAGGTAGAAGAAAAGTCTGAGATAAGGACTTGGGGTCCAGTAGTTTATTTGGGATCTCAGGAAGCAGGCATGAGAGATCAGGGAGAGTGAGATGGAGGAAAAGGAAAAGCCAGTATTGAAGTTTGTTGTTGAATTTGCTGCAATAGGCAATGAGAGTTCAGTTCCACCAGTACCACTGAGAAACAGGGATGCCTTTCATAATTTTTCTCTTATTATTCTCATGTTTCTTAGCAGGTATCATTTCATACTCACTTTATTGTCAATTATAATTTTCACAAAGAACATCTGCTTCACATAAAATAGTTTTAAGGCCAAACTGAAAGCAGTTAGGAACTCTCTTCAGAGAGGAGCCAAGGGAAAGACATTCAAAGAAAGTGTGGAAACAGGAAAAAAGAAATTATCTGGCTATCATTTGAAACTTAGTTTGGCTATTTGTGACTGGTTATCCTTAGTATTTTGATCGCCTAACCCTGAGGTAATTACCAATTAAATGACTGAGCAGGTATGCATTTAGACCACCACAGCACAGAATCACATCAGTCTAATAACTTCCTTGTTGAATTAATGTAATAGAACACATGGAGGAGGAGGGTTGTGTGATCAGGAGGTATTCCCTGGCAATGCTGACCCTTGGCCTAAACATCATACTTGTCCCCCAGAAACCCTATGAAGACCCACATCCTCAAAGAGTACCCTTATCCTAGGGTCAGTACACACTCAGAAGCTCTCTGTTGTCCTCCACTGAATCAGGGTTGCAAGAACGCCTATCCCTCTGTAGCAGATCCCAACTGGCAAACTATTGCAACATTTATAACTGGGGGTGGGCGGGGTGAGGGGGATAGGTAGGAAAAGTCCACCTTGGATGGCTAGACCAGCAAAGGCAGCCACTTTAGAATGTACCTCATCCTCAGAGGCAGGCGTATGACCCTTTACCTGAAGTGCTTATCTGTCTCAGTCTATTTGTTTTGGCTGCAAATGAATGGCAGTCTCTAGATTGCTATTTATCACTGCCCTCCAGTTATGTGTCTTTAACAGTGAGCTCATCTGTTTCCAGCTTCTGAAAGAGTAAGTTGCATAGCCAGCTGGAACAAGTACGCTTCAGCACGCTACTGCTCTCTCGTCCTTGGAGCATGTCTTTTATTTTCACAGAAAATGTCCTAAGCTAAGTCTAGTGACCTGACTACAAACACTTGCCTGTTTGTTTCTTTAAGGAAGGAAGAAGTTTATGCAGGTTAAGTTTATATTAGGACTAGAATGGCTATATCTTTTAAGTCCCCTTCTGACTTCTATATACATGCTAAGTCACTTCAGTCGTGTCCGACTCTGTGTGACCCCCATAGACGCAGCCCACCAGGCTCCCCCGACCCTGGGATTCTCCAGGCAAGAACACTGGAGTGGGTTTATAACATTTATATATGGAACACATATTTATGAATATTTATATAATATTGTCATATAAGAAAAAGATTTGATCTTTGCCCCCAGTTCTTGGCACAAAGTTCCTGAAATCCTTAGAATTTCCTGAGTGGTAAGAGTGTCTTATCTCATTCGTAAGGAACCCCCTTTGAGCACAGCAGAATTTATACTAAAGAGGGGACTTTTAGAAGTGACTGTGTTAATCGCTCAGTTGTGTCTGACTCTATGTGACCCTATGGAGTGTATGTAGCCAGGCTCCTCTGTCCATAGAATTCTCCAGGCAAGAATACTGGAGTGGGACGTCCTGCAGGATGGAGGCTAGCAGCAAGAAGAACCAACCACCTGTTAGTGAGTTGGAACTTTTACTCCCACTCAGACCTCCAGAGGGGGCAGAAGGACAAAAGACTGAGTTCAGTCATCAATGGCTAGTGATTTTGTCAATCATGCCGATATAATGAGGCCTCCAAAAAACCCCAAAGGAACAGGGTTCAAGGGCTTCAGGATTGGGAACACATGGTGGTGAAGGGAGAGTGGTATCTGTCTAAAGAGAGTGGAAGCTCTGTGCTTGCCCTGTTCATCTCTTCCATCTATCTGTTTCATAGTTATGTTCTTTTATTAAGAAAAAAAAGCAAAACTGATCATTGGTAAGTGAAATGTTTTCCTAAGTTCTCTGAGTCACTCTAGTAAATTAATCTGGATGGCAAATGCATGCATCCTCAGTCATGTCTGACTCTTTGCAACCCCATGGACTGCAACCCACCAGGCTCCTCTGTCCATGGGATTTTCCAGGCAAGAATACTGGAGTGGGTTGCTATTTCCCACTCGGGGAGATCTTCCTGACCCAGGGATCAAACCTGTGTCTCTTGAGTCTCCTGCGTTGGCAGGTGGATTCTTTTACCACTGTGCCACCTGGGAGCAAAATTTATCACCCCAAAATATGTCTCTTTGGCGTGAAGATTACTGTAGACTGGTTGTTTTCTAAAAAAACAAATGGATCAGGAAGAGTTTTTATCTCCTTCCCTCTTCAATTGCCTACAAACTGGAGAAAGAGGATTTGTTCCAGGAAGGGAGCTATCACCATAGATAAGTACAGTACAATGTGAGCTAGGTTTGGTAGACAGGGAGGAACCTAGCAAAATCTGTTTGTTAAAATTCTCTGTCTGGGGAATTCCCTGGCAGTCAAGGGGTTAGGACTTCAGCTTCCACTGCAGGGGCCACAGGTTCAATCCCTGGCCAGGGAACTAAGATCCCACAAGCCATGCAGCATGACCAAAATAAAATAAAAATAAATAAATAAAACTTCATTTAAAAAACATTTGATAAAAAAAGTGAAATTCTGTGTCCTATTATTTCTATATGGCCCAGCAAATATTTGTTTACCAAACATTTGCTCTTCTTGTTCCCTCTGTGAAATTTCTTTCTCTTTGAAGTCCCAGACCCCTATCCCTTTCTCTTTAGTCCAGGAGATCATATATACCTCATTTTACCTGTCTCTGGGGGCTCTCATGTTAGGATTCCTCCTACAAATGTAATTAAATTTCACTTTCTCTTATTAATCTGTCTCATGTCAATTAAGTCTGAGACTAGTCAAAAGAACCTAGAGAGGCAGAGGAAAACTTTTTTCCTCCCCCACAAGGATAGCTCAGAAGCACAGGTAACAATCCAGACTTTTGACGGGCTTTGCTGGTGGCTCAGAAGGTAAAGAATCCACCTGCACTGAAGGAGACCTGTGTTCAATACCTGGGTTGGGAATATCCCCTGGAGAAGGAAATGGCAACCCACTCCAGTATTCTTCCCTAGAGAATTTCATGGAAGGAGGAGCCTGGTGGGCTACAGTCCATGGGGTCCCAAAGAGTCAGACACAACTGAGCCACTTTCACTGAAAGGGGACTATCAACAATCTTACAGGACTCAGCCTAAAACCTGTGGGAGCTGATGCAAACTCCAGCTAGATAGCGCCAGGATTGAGTAAAATTTCAGGACACTTGAGTGTTGCAGAAGCGTTTGATGTGTGGGAAATCCACACGTCTGGTGTCACAAATCATATAGTGCTGTAGTTGAGAATAGATAGGTACAGGAGAATGTGTCTTTTCCTTTACAAATATAGAATAACATTTCCCAGTGCCTGGATCCCACTGTCTACAACTAAACAGAGTGTTCAGTATGGAAGCCCTTCCACATTCATTATGTTTCTTCTTCCCCATTAAGCTGGAAGGAGGAGAAGGGGAAGACAGAGGATGAGATGGTTGGATGGCATCACCGATTGGATGGACATGAATCTGAGCAAGCTTCGGGAGTTACTGAACTAGTGTGAACTAGTTTCCTAAATTTATTAAGGACTACTTCCTTGACCACCACCACTGGAGACTCAAGATATCACTGAATTACTGATCCGGGTTTTAAAGATAGGCGCTTAAGACTAACCTAATTCCCTGGAACACTAAAATTCAAACGCAAGACTTGCCCACAGTCACTCAGTAATGATTAAATGGGATAATACATGTAAAGTGCCTGTCAAGGAGCCTGGCACAGAGGGCCACCCAGGAGTTGACTAGAATGAAGTGCTCAGACCAGATGTTCCAGCTGCAAGCTCACAGGAGCCCACACACTCGCTGCCTCTGGGTTATGCGAACTCTGAATTGACTATCAAATTTAAGGTTTTCATTTGTGCAGTGAACGTCCCTTAACCCTGAATATGGCTTTAGTTTACCTTCTTGGCTTTTGGCCGTTTGGTGACCTTTTAGCTTTAAAAAGGAAACAGTTTCTACTGCAAACCAGTATTGGGCTTCCGTAGGTTTTTCTCAGGTGGTTTTATTTTATTTTACTTTTCCCTATAACAACTGCTACGTATTTTGATACCAGGAATTCCTTCCTCTGAGGAACTCCTTCACAGCGCTAGGTGACCGCGACACTTTTCACTTCACGTTACTCGAAAGGATCAGGCCACTGGGCCATGGAGCCGGACCGGCGCGGACGGTCATCCCGCTTACGTCACCCCGCAGCCTGCCGCTGACCTGACGCTCGTGAATGACGTCAGGCCGCTGCGGGTCCAGGCTCTCCCGAGCGCCATGCTGGGCGCTGGCGGCGCGAGACTCGTGCAGGGCCTGCGGGCTGGGACGCAGGCATGGCTGTGGGGCGCGCGCGGCCGCTCCCTGGCCCTGGTGCACGCGGCCCGCGGGCTCCAAGCGGCGAACTGGCAGCCCTCGGCCGGGCGGGGGCCGCGCGGGCGCCCGCTGAGCCTGTCGGCAGCCGCGGTCGTGAACTTGGCGCCCCGCCCTCTGCAGCCCTACCTGCGCCTCATGCGGTTGGACAAGCCCATAGGTGAGTGCGGACGGACGCGGCGGTCCGGGGGCTGGAAATGAAGCCCGAAAGCCGCGGCTTGGCCTCTAGGTGCTCCTTACCCGCGAGAAACCCGAACAGGGCGATCTCCGAAGTGCCCGGCCGGCTGTCACCCGCTCCCTGAATCCTGAGCGCCTGAGCGGGGCAGAAACTCCGCTCATCCCACAGACCGTGTTTGCAAGTTATGAATCGAGCGGAAATTCCGTGCCCGCATCCCTGGATTTGCGCAGATTTACAGTGTGCAAGCGGAGAAGGCGATGGCACCCCACTCTAGTACTCTTGCCTGGAAAATCCCATGGACGGAGGAGCCTGGTAGGCTGCAGTCCATGGGGTCGCGAAGAGTCGGACACGACTGAGCGACTTCACTTTCACTTTTCACTTTCATGCATTGGAGTAGGAAATGGCAACCCACTCCAGTGTTCTTGCCTGGAGAATCCCAGGGACGGGGGAGCCTGGTGGGCTGCCGTCTATGGGGTCACGCAGAGTCGGACACGGCTGAAGCGACTTAGCAGTAGCACAGTGTGCAAGCATTTCCACATTCATTATGTTTCATCTTTCCCTTAATGCTGCAAGGCCCCCAAAGCAAATGCAGAGGAAACCAAGGCTCTCTGGAGAGCAGACCGGATGATGCTGAGTTTCTTAGCTCTTTGCCCTGCACTGTTTGTAGCACAAAGATTTAATTCATTCGAATGCTGCAGGCATTGTACTTGTCTACTACTTATCAGCTCACGGTCGCCTCCTAAGGGAGGATTTCCTTGACTTTTCTGTGTAACATACTCACCTTTCACTGCAGTCTCTATCTCTTTACCTCTCATTTTTCTTCATAACCTTCGCTGCTAGCCTTATGCGTTTATTGGTTGATACACTTTTCCAATACAGCATAAACTCCACTTATATGGGACTTTTATTTCTAGTGTCTAGAAGACCCTGGCAGTAATATTGAAAGATTGAAGTCCTACTACATCGTCTAGCCTTAGGGATAGAAAGAGCTGTGGCCACTTTGTCCTTTCAGAGAACTCCCAGTCTGGTTTAAAAAAAAGTAACAAAGTATTGGGTGAGTTGGGAAAGTATGGGATCAAATATAAGTGATACAGATAGTAAGTACAGCGGGAAAAGAGTAATTATTGTGAATGTTCATTGCTGGAAAAAAGTTGAGAAGAAAGTATACCTCAGAGCAGTGGTCCCCAGTGTTTTTGGCATCAGGGACTGGTTTCAAGAAAGACAGTTTTTCCCAATGTTGGGGGTTGTGGGGGACTGACATGGTTTTGGGTTGATTCAAGTGCATTTTGGGCTTGGTAAAGAATCTTTGGTAAAGAATCCAGCTGCAATGTGGGGACCTGGGTTTGATCCTTGGATTGGGAAGATCCCCTAGAGAAGGGAAGGGCTACCCACTCCAGTATTCTGGCCGGGAGAATTCCATGGACTATTTAGTCTATGGGGTCGCAAAGAGGTAGACAAAACTGAGCGACTTTCACTTTCGCTTCACTTTTCAAGCGCATCACATTTATTGTGCACTTTATTTCTATTATTATGACATCAGCTTCACCTCAGGTCATCAGGCATTAGATCCGAGAGATTGGGGACCCCTGCCTCAAAGGACAGGTAGATTTTGCAGAGGAGGAAAGAGTTCCTCATTGGTGGGGGAATTATTTTTGCAAAGACTCAAGTATAGAGTGTTGGTACACTAAGGATATAAGCTCATCTGGAACCCCAGTTGAGCATAGAAAATAGTGGGCATCAGGGCTGGATAAGAGCTGGATGGAATAAGAATACACAGAGGGGAGGGTGGGGTGGAGGCTGAACTCCAGGTAATTTGGCTGACGGCATGTACCATTGCAGTGGATGGTTCAGTTCAGTTCAATCGCTCAGTCGTGTCCAACTCTTTGTGACCCCATGAACCGCAGCACGCCAGGCCTCCCTGTCCATCACCAACTCCTGCAATCCACCCAAACCTATGTCCATTGAGTCAGTGATGCCATCCAACCATTTCATCCTCTGTCGTCCCCTTCTCCTCCTGCCCTCAATCTTTCCCAGCATCAGGGTCTTTTCCAATGAGTCAGCTCTTCACATCAGGTGGCCAAAGTATTGGAGTTTCAGCTTCAACATCAGTCCTTCCAATGGACACCCAGGACTGATCTCCTTTAGGATGGCCTGGTTGGATCTCCTTGCAGTCCAAGGGACTCTCAAGAGTCTTCTCCAACACCACAGTTCAAAAGCATTAATTCTTCAGTGCCCATCTTTCTTTATAGTCCAACTCTCACATCCATACATGACCACTGGAAAAACCATAGCCTTGACTAGACGGACCTGTGTTAGCAAAGTAATGTCTCTGCTTTTTAATATGCTGTCTAGGTTGGTCATAACTTTCCTTCCAAGGAGTAAGCCTCTTTTAATTTAATGGCTGCACTTACCATCTGCAGTGATCTTGGAGCCCAGAAAAATAAAATCAGCCACTGTTTCCCCATCTATTTGCTATGAAGTGATGAAACAGGATGCCATGATCTTAGTTTTCTGAATGTTGAGCTTTAAGCCAACTTTTTCTTTTTTTTTTTTTAAGCAGTGGATGATAAATACATTCAAATGCCTAGATATAGTCCCTCCACCTTTGCTCAGCTAAGACCCCCAAATTAGGCCTTGTTTTTGGTATTCTAAATTTATGCACTACCAATTTGAGATCAGAGCACTAAGAATTTATAGCAATCAGCAGTTAAAGTGAAAAAGTCAATTAAATGGTAGGCACAGTCCTGTCGTCATGACCCATGGCATTTGGGGCCAGATTCAAGTTGATAGGCATAAAATTTTAAGCCTAATTCTAACCTGAAGCCTAATGTTATTCTGTTGTGATATGTGTCACAGAGCCGTACGTAGTGTAGGCTTATGGGCTTCTAATATCAGCAACTGCTCTAAGTCCCATTTCCATAAATCTCTGGCTTCTCTCTTAGAGGCTCGACCACATAATAAGAGACTGTAAAGAGTTTATATATGAGTAAAACTCTAGAGCCAGACTTCTTTGAATCTTCACTCTGCTCACTTGAGAGACCTCTGGTAAGTTACTTTACCCCTCTGGGCCTTCATGTCTCATCTATAAAATGAGGATACTAAGAATACTGACTTTCTAAAGTTGTCATGAGAATTTAATAAGTGTCAAGTCCTCAGAACAGTGCTTAACATAATAAATGCATGAGAATGTTAGCCATTACTTGAGAAATTGGAATTGGAGAAGACTGGGTAAGTAGTATTAAGTATGTTAGGAGGATACCTGCCTGCTTGCTTTGGTTCTAAATAAGATGACTGTAGGACTTTTCAGACAACCTATTAACAGTCTCAGTACTGTGCCGTGTGCTAAGTCGCTTCAGTCGTGTCTGCCTTTTCAAACCTGTAGACTGTAGCCCGCCAGGCTCCTCTGTCCATGGGATTCTCCAGGCAAGAATACTGGAGTGGGTTGCCATGCCCTCCTGCAGGGGATCTTCCTGACTCAGGGGTTGAACCCAGGTCTCTTTCGTCTCCTGCATTGGCAGGCAGGTTCTTTACCACTAGCCCCACCTGGGCACTCTCAGTACTATTATAATTCATTCAGCAAGCATCGTTTTGAGCCCCTACTGTATGCCAGGAATGATAACTTGACAGTAGTAGAATTCCAGATTTGATTTTTCTTTGCTTAAATTCTTCTTTTGTGGGTATTATGTGTATGGTTTTATAATTTTACTTATTTTTGACCGTGCTGGGTCTTGGTTGCTGCGTGGGTTTTTCTCTAGTTGCAGCGAGCAGGGGCCACTCTCTAGGTGTGGTGCGGGGGCTTCTCACTGTGGTGGCTTCTCTTGTTGCAGAGCACAGACTCTAGGCCCACGGACTTCAGTCGTTGCGGCACGTGGGCTCAGTAATGGGCATTCTCGAGGGTCAGTAGTTGTGGTGCACAGGCTTAGTTGCTCTGTGGCACGTGAGATCTTCCTGGATTAGGGATCGAACCCATGTCTCCTACATTAGTAGGAGGATTCTTTACCATTGAGCCACCAGGGAAGCCCCTATGTGTGATGTTTTAATTTGCTGAAGTTTGCTATTGTTAAAAAGTGGGTTTCACTGTTTTTCGGAAAGGATTACAACTTCCTACAACCATGTCACAGACTACATTATTTCAGGAAGTTGCAGCAGGTGGCGCTCTTTCCACTAAATTGGTGTAACTGGTTTTACTGCGTTTATGGCTGTTGGTGGTGTCTTGAAGATAGTATCTATTAGCACATGAATCTTAGACTCGGTTTACACAAGCTCCTGGTCCACTCATCACCTTTCAGAATGCTTGCTCAATTTATCTGTAGTTTTCCAGAGAGTCTTTACCTTTTCTTTTAAAAAAAAAAGTTTTATTGTGGTAAAAGTCACATAACATAAATCATACTATTTTAACCATATTTAACTGTACAGTTCAATGGAACTAGGTAAATTCACATTGTTGTGCAGAGAGTTTTTACTTTTTATGTAATGAATATATCTTTCTAAAACCTATTTGTATTCTCACTACCTTTCTTCATGGGAGAGAACAGAATGAAAATATTATGTTGATAGTCAGTCGCAAAAGTGTCATAGGGAAGACAAAGACATGTTGCTGAGTATCAGGAGGGCAAAAGAAAAAGAAGGAATTCATGGTTATATAGAGATTTAGATATCCAGAGTGATAGTCTGGAGGCAAACTGCCTGGATTTGAATTCCAGCCACGTTGAATTCTGCCATGTTTTATCTATGTTGTTCAGTCACTAAGTTGTGTTGGACTGTTTGTGACCCCATGGACTGCAGCTCACCAGACTCCCCTCTCCTTCACTATCTGCCAGAATTTCCTCAAATTCATGTCCATTGAGTTCGTGATGCTATCTAACCATCTCATCCTCTGCCGCCCCCTTCTCCTTTTGCCTTTAATCTCTCCCAGCATCAGAGTCTTTTCCAGTGAGTTGGCTCTTCGCATCAGGTGGCCAAAGCATTGGAGCTTCAGCTTCAGCATCAGTCCTTCCAATGAATATTCAAGGTTGATTTCCTTTAAGATTGGCTGGTTTGATATCCTCGTAGTCCAAGAGACTCTCAAGAGTCTTCTCCAACGTCACAGTTTGAAAGCTTCAGTTCTTCAGCGCTCGCCTTCTTTATGGTCCAACTCTCACACCTGTAAATGACTACTGGAAAAACCATAGCTTTGACTCTAGGGACCTATGTCAGCAAGTGTTGTCTCTACTTTTTAATGTGCTGCCTAGAAGGCGATGGCACCCCACTCCAATACTCTAATCCTGGAAAATCCCATGGATGGAGGAGCCTGGTGGGCCACAGTCCATGGGGTCGCGAAGAGTCAGAAGGTAAGGAGTCTGCTTGCAGTGCAGGAGACCTGGGTTCAATCCCTGGGTCGGAAAGATTCCCCTGGAGAAGGGAATGGCAACCCACTCTGATATTCTTGCCTGGAGAATTTTCATGGACAGAGGAGCCTGGTGGGCTACAGTCCATGGAGTCTCAGAGAGTCAGACACGACTGAGCGACTGACTCTTTCAGGTTTGGCTAGGTTTGTCTGTGTGGCTTTAGGCAAATTACTTTCTCAGTGCTTCAGTTTCTGTGTTTGTTAAGTAAATATAATATCCTACCGCATACGTTCATTGTGAGAATCAAAAGTATTAGATGACAGCACCTGTCGCAGGTAAACACTGAACTTTAATTGTTTTCCATTATCACTGTCATTAGCATTGTCATAACAACTCTAAGAGGTAGGTGTTCTTTCCCCTCTTTTCTAGATAAGAAAGACTGAACGTTCAAATTTAATATACTTGAGTGTCTGGTATAACTTGGTAGGAGCAGACACTAGAACCTTCATTACAGAAACCTTCCTCATCTATAGGAGTACCCTACAGCTTCCCATCAGTGCATGCAGAACCTATAACACAGACTTACGGCCAAGGAAATCTTGACACCAACATGAAATGCTATCTTTGTCTTCAGAATTCTTCTTTAAGTGAAACCTTCAGTTCTTATTGCATCAGGAAAATGCCTGTGAACAGAACAGGTTCAGCTAGCCACTCCTGTCCCTCCGAACTCTACTGGTAGGTGCAGGGAAAAGGAAGTTCTGAAACCCACTGTGTATTACTTAACCTCTCTGTGCATCTGTTTCCTCATCTGTAAAATGGGAGTAATAACAGTGCCTGCTTTATAAGGGTGTCTTTGACAATTAAATGAGTCTGTATGGAGAGAGCATCAGGAGCACTGCCTGACACTCCACAAATGTTTACCGAACGTTATTGTTGTTACTGTTTGAGATGGGACACACTGAATGTGAGTCTATCCAGGACAACCTAAATTCAGCTCTAGATTGGTCCTTCCTGTGTCTTAGCCTCTCCTTGCCTTGCCTTTTCTGCAGTGTGTGTTTATACCCCTTTTGGAAAAGCTTTCCTGATTTTTCCCTGCTCCGTCCCCAGTTAACTTGGGTGGCACTGTCTTATGCCTTTGTAGGATCCTGTACTTGCCCTGTTGTTGAATTGGTCTATTTTATTGTTATTGTTTGCTTAACTGGGTTTCTCCCTTTTGATTTACAAGCTGTAGGAAGGGAGAAACCATCTCTCTCTTAGTCACCATTGTATTCACAATTCCTGGAACATCTCTAGTACAAAGATGTGCTTTATAAATATTTGCAGATGAATAAAGCTTGAATTTAATGAGGCTTAAACATGAGCCTAAGGACTTTGTCATCTGACCATTTTTGTGCAGTATCTGATTTCTTTAGCCACATGTCCTGTTTTCACTTTTTGAGGAGGAAGAAATTATCCTCCACCCTCCTAAGTCTAAGAATTAAGTTGACATGAGACACATTAATAGGAGATAATCAAACAAAAGTTTCATTGTATGAATGCAGGAGAGAGACTCAAGAAGACTGAGCAACTCACCAAAATGGTCAAAATATCCTCATCATAAATACCATCTTTAGCTAAAGACATGGCAGGATATTGTAGGTAGTGGTTTGGAACCTCAAAGGGGTGGGGAGGAAGATAATTCACTGGAGATAGAAAAGCAGATGTTTAATAAACAGTTATCTCTGGTCTCCAGGTCCTACCAAGTTTCCTACAGCACACCTAGCCCATGTTTTTGGCAGTTATCTGATGATAGCACTATTCTATAACAAGAAAACTTCCTCAATCTTCTGTTTCTTAAAGATAATCAGCCTAAATTAATCGTCATGCCAGAGGGACACATTTGAGGGATTGGGGAGGAGGGAGGGGTGGGTGTTGTACTCTTATATTTCTTAGTAGGAAAGGAAAGCTTCAATTCAGTTCAGTTCAGTCGCTCAGTCGAGTCCGACTCTTTGCCACCCCGTGAATTGCAGCACGCCAGGCCTCCCTGTCCATCACCAACTCCCAGAGTTCACTCAGACTCACGTCCATAAAGTCAGTGATGCCATCTCATCCTCTGTCGTCCCCTTCTCCTGCTGCCCCCAATCCCTCCCAGCATCAGAGTTTTTCCAGTGAGTCAACTCTTCGCATGAGGTGGCCAAAGTACTGGAGTTTCAGCTTTAGCATCATTCCTTCCAAAGAAATCCCAGGGTTGATCTCCTTTAGAATGGACTGATTGGATCTCCTTGCAGTCCAAGGGACTCTCAAGGGTCTTCTCCAACACCACAGTTCAAAAGCATCAATTCTTCAGCGCTCAGCATTCTTCCCAGTCCAACTCTCACATCCATACATGACCACTGGAAAAACCATAGCCTTAACTAGACGGACATTAGTCGGCAAAGTAATGTCTCTGCTTTTGAATATGCTATCTAGGTTGGTCATAACTTTTCTTCCAAGGAGTAAGTGTCTTTTAATTTCATGGCTGCAGTCACCATCTACATTGATTTTGGAGCCCAAAAAAATAAAGTCTGACACTGTTTCCACTGTTTCCCCATCTATTTGCCATGAAGTGATGGGACCAGATGCCATGATCTTTGTTTTCTGAATGTTGAGCTTTAAGCCAACTTTTTCACTCTCCTCTTTTACTTTCATCAAGAGGCTTTTTAGTTCCTCTTCACTTTCTGCCATAAGGGTGGTGTCATCTGCATATCTGAGCTTATTTATATTTTTCCCGGCAATCTTGATTCCAGCTTGTGCTTCTTCCAGCCCAGCGTTTCTCATGATGTACTCTACATAGAAGTTAAATAAACAGGCTGACAGTATACAGCCTTGACGTACTCCTTTTCCTATTTGGAACCAGTCTGTTGTTCCATGTCCAATTCTAACTGTTGCTTCCTGACTTGCATGTAGGTTTCTCAAGAGGCAGGTCAGGTGGTCTGGTATTCCCATCTCTTTCAGAATTTTCCACAGTTTATTGTTAGAACTTATCTAATAGGTGCTATATCCAAACAATCATTGAAAGATTTTCTTTTGAAAATTGGATATCTATTCTTTTGAAAATTGGATATCTACTAAAGTTGATGTGTGAAATATCCATCCCTGTAGTCTCCTTGGTTTTAGCTTAATTTCATCTAGTTTAGGAGCTGGGTACCAGAACTACTCATATTTGTGCACGTCTTGTTCTAGCAAAATATTTTATTTAAAAAAAGTAGGTTAATTCCTCTCTCCCCAAGTCATTTTAGTATATTGTGTTAACAACAATAAATAGTTTTATTCACTTTTTTGAGCAGGTAATCCACACATATAATAATGCATATGACACGATTCAGAAGGTACAAGGGTGTATGTAAAGTGAAAACTAAGTCTTCCGCTGCTTTTTCCGTACCAGTTCTCTTCCCTGAAAGCAATTGTTATTATCAGTTTCTAATGAGTGCTTCCTGGCATAGTTTATGAACATACATTCAAATGTATATATTTGTGTAGTATGTATGTGCATGTGCCTATATATACACATACACACACATATATAGTAAAAATTCTCAGCTGTCCTCCATAGAATCGTTGGTGACCTCATCAGAAATACATGAGTATCCAAATCCCCAGAGTATGTCAGACTTTGGTTTTTGTCAACCTGATAGGTGAAAAAATATTATCTCAATGTAGTTTTGATGTGTGTTTATCAGGTTGAGTATCTTTTCATTGGTATAAAAGCCGTTTGCATTTTCCATTATGTTTTTTGTCCATTTTTTTCAGTTGGGCTGTTGATGTCTCTCCAGTTTCTGGGAACCCTACATGTTAGGGAGAATAGCCCTCCGTGACATGAGTTTCAAGTTTATTTTCCCAGTTTTGTCATGTGGTTTTGCCTTTGTGTTCCTTACTTCTTTTGGCTGCAGCGTTCAAGCGAACGAAAGCAGTTAACTGACTTGACTCTGTACCCTGTTTTGTCTCTTTATTTTTGCTCAGGAACCTGGCTGCTGTATCTGCCATGTACTTGGAGCATCGGTCTGGCAGCAGACCCAGGCTGTCTCCCAGATTGGTACATGTTATCTCTGTTTGGCACTGGAGCCGTTCTGATGCGTGGAGCCGGCTGTACTATTAACGACATGTGGGACCAGGACTATGATAAAAAGGTAAATTCATCCCAGAAAGGCACAGGGACTCCTCTCAGTTCTGCAGAGTAAGACCGTGGCCTGCCTTTTGAATGCCACACAAAGGGACAGGATCACTTAGTGTCCTCACTGAAATAACAAGTGCCGGTATCCTCTGAATAGCTGGTGTTGTAAAGTGCAGAGAGCTACCTTTCTTAACCCAGGAGCAGCTGCGGGGGCCGTGTGCACTTCCTTTTTACAACATAAATTCAAACTTGGAAGGCCAGAGTAAGGATATTAGAAGTGAAAGTGAAAATTCCATCCTGAACCTGGGGGTGCCTGAAAGAACTGTCAGCCCTTCCTTTGAGAACTTTTGGGACCATAACCATTCTTGTGTAAATCTAACCTTAATTTAAATGAACCAAGGCAGCCCTACTAGCATTTGCAAAACATAATTTCATCTTTTTTTCCTCCTTAGAAAAAGCAATACATGCTTACTCTGAAACACTCAATACAAAAAATAGAAAGGATAGAAAATGCCAGTGTTCCTTATCTGCCTTCCCCAAGCCCCAAGAGAAAACTTCATTTAAAACTTGATACATTATATTTATTTTCCCAAGGGAAAGGTCCATTTTGTTTGCCTTTTATTCCAGCAGCCATACTATAACAAGTACAAGCTCATTAAATGCTTGAGTAAATAATCAAATAAATATTCAATTTGTAAGAAATCCAGGATGAATTATGTAAAGTAAATAATCATATAACACATAAAGTGAATAATCTTCTGGGGTTTGTCTTTCCTATAAGTCTGAGTTTTCCTTAAGTAAAGCATACCTATAATGATGTTTAGTTCAGTTCAGTCGCTCAGTTGTGTCCGACTCTTTGTGACCCCATGAATTGCAGCACGCCGGGCCTCCCTGTCCATCACCAACTCCTGGAGTTCACTCAGACTCACGTCCATCGAGTCAGTGATGCCATCCAGCCATCTCATCCTCTGTTGTCCCCTTCTCCTCCTGCCCCCAATCCCTCCCAGCATCAGAGTCTTTTCCAGTGAGTCAGCTCTTCGCATGAAGTGGCCAAAGTATTGGAGTTTCAGCTTTAGCATCAGTCCTTCCAAAGAACATCCAGGGCTGATCTCCTTTAGAATGGACTGGTTGGATCTCCTTGCAGTCCAAGGGACTCTCAAGAGTCTTTTCCAACACCACAGTTCAAAAGCATCAATTCTTTGGCACTCAGCTTTCTTCACAGTCCAACTCTCTGCATACATGACCACAGGAAAAACCATAGCCTTGACTAGATGGACCTTTGTTGGCAAAGTAATGTCTCTGCTTTTGAATATGCTATCTAGGTTTAATATGCTATCTAGATTTTTAGTTCACATTAGTATTTTTTTTAATACAAAAACATTTATCAAATACCTATTGTGAATGAGACACAGTGACGGATTCTGGGATTGCATGGATGAAAGATAACATTGCTGACTTCAGTTTAGTACTGTTAGCTATCAAGAGATAGTGTCCATAAAGAAACTTACTGAAGACCACCTACCTTACCTTAGCATCATGGACGGGGTTAGAGAGACTTTTTCAGGTAGGGTAAGGTGACTTTCAAACTATGACAGAATAAGATGCCAAAAATAAAGTCTGGGCTGGAAGGTGAAGGCCACTCTAGGTAGAGGGAATCCAGAGGCATGGCTGTGAGCTAAAGTCTGTGATGCTTTATGGTTGCAACTGTGGGTTTGTGTGTGTGGCTGGAGGGTAGGACAGTAGCAGAGAGTCACTTGATCCACAGTAAAGGCATCTCTATGTCTCACTGACCCAGTTGGGATGCCTTGATCCATGCCAAGCGATGCATACTTTCTTAATTTGGGAGGTTGCACTTCCTGGTAGATTTTTCATTCTGTATAACCATATGAACAAGGGTATACTAGTGTATATCCCTTCAGAATAATTATTGAACACATTTAGAGCAGCTTGGTGTCAGTTTCCTGATTGTGATGTTGTAAAGCTTTACAGAATATTCCCCTTAGAGGAAACTGGATAATGGATACAAAGGGTTTCTATATTTCTTAAAATACAGAGATTTTTTTTAATTGCATATTAATCCACAAATTATCTCTAAAAGTTTAATTAAAAAATAACATAATTAACTTTAAAATAACATAATCAAACCGACCAACTTTTTCTACTTCTAAAATTAACAAAATAGAGCCATTTTAGTTTTCTCTTAAGTAAATTTTTTTCTCCCTAGATAAAAGGGAACTGATTAGATATCTTACATCTCCCCCATGCCTTTTTCACTGATTAGAAGAATCCAGAGTCTGTGTTGACGTACAGCAGAGCACTTAAGTGAGTGTTTTATAGCTCTGGTTTTGCTAACATGAATTTTAAAATGTTGTGAGCATCTCTTTGAGGGAGTGGGTTGAAAAGCTTGGTCAAATTGTAATGCTTACCTTACAGTTTCTTAAAGGCTGTATATCCATAAGTATATGTTTATGGCTGAAGGTTTTGTTTAATATGTGTGTGTGTGTGTTGCTCAGTCGTGTCCGACCCTTTGTGACCCCATAGGCTGTAGCTCACCAGGCCCCTCTGTCCATGGAGTTCTCCAGTCAAGAATACTGCAGTGGGTTGCCATTTCCTTCTCCATTTGGTTAATATAGTAGATGACTAAGTAAATTGCTGATACATTAAATGATAAGTGAATTGCTATCAGGTTATATGGACCAAATGTGTTTTGTTGATAAGGTATGTAGTCTGCTCAGTTCAGTTCAGTTCAGTCGCTCAGTCGTGTCCGACTCCTTGCGATCCCATGAATCGCAGCACACCAGGCCTCCCTGTCCATCACCAACTCCTGGAGTTCACTCAGACTCATGTCCATCGAGTCAGTGATTCCATCCAGCCATCTCATCCTCGGTCGTCCCCTTCTTCTCCTGCCCCCAGTCCTTCCCAGCATCAGAGTCTTTTCCAATGAGTCAACTCGTCGCATGAGGTGGCCAAAGTACTAGAGTTTCAGCTTTAGCATCATTCCTTCCAAAGAAATCCCAGGGTTGATCTCCTTCAGAATGGATGTAGTCTGCTAGTCATGTGATAAACATTATGTCCCAAAATCTCAGTGCGCAGGTGTTAATGATTTGGTTTTGTCAGCTGTGAGCATTCTAGTTCCATAAAAACCACATAGAATATGTTTTTTGATTATCATGTTACATCATTTTTAGTCTTTTGATGGGTGCTTTATTTTCAGCTCTCACGTTTAGCCAGGCAGTTTCCCTTGTCCTGAAGGGGCAGTGTAATCTTGTGACTAGTACCGTGCTTGGTGGGACTGGACTGACTGTGCTACCTTCATGTCTGTGACCTTGGGGAGTTCCTGAGCCTCTCCGTCTCAGTTTCCCAAAACTTAGAAGTGGCAAGAACTTCAAGTGGCTAAAAACGGTCGTTATAAGGACTCAACAATGTGATGTGTATATGACTCTTAGATTAAGTAGTCTACTGTAACACTCAAATACTGGCAGGAATAAGCATAATATCCTAAGTCAAATATAAGAACATAAATATTATTATTACTTAAAACTACAAATCGAGGATAAAATATCCAGTTCTGGCACTGACCAAGATGAATCATTACAGTTTCTGACAAACTGTTTCATTGCACAGTGAGGCATGCTCTAAATCTGGTCAGCACAACTTTTCTTTAAAGGGCCAGACAGTAAATATTTTAGCTTTGTGGGCCATGTAGTCTTTGTTGTAACTGCTGCGTTCTGTTGCAGCATGGAAGCAGACACATACAGTATGTAAGGAAATGGGCATCTCACTGATTCAATAAAATTTTATTTATGGATACTGAAATTTGAATTTCAGCCTGCTTGCATGTGGCACAATACTTTACTCTTTCTCTGATTTACTTTCAATCACCAAAAAAAGTAAAAGCCATTCTTAGCTCATCAGTTCAGTTCAGTTCAGTCGCTCAGTCGTGTCCGACTCTCTGCGACCCCATGAATCGCAGCACGCCAGGCCTCCCTGCCCATCACCAACTCCCGGAGTTCACTCAGACTCATGTCCATCGAGTCAGTGATGCCATCCAGCCATCTCATCCTCTGTCGTCCCCTTCTCCTCCTGCCCCCAATCCCTCCCAGCATCAGAGTCTTTTCCAGTGAGTCAACTCTTCGCATGAGGTGGCCAAAGTACTGGAATTTCAGCTTTAGCATCATTCCTTCCAAAGAAATCCCAGGGCTGATCTCCTTCAGAATGGACTGGTTGGACCTCATAGTGCCATATAAAAACAGAAGGCTGAATTTGGCTCACAGGCCATAGTTTGCTGAACCCTTGATATAAGTCATACAAAATATATTAATTATAGTAAATATTTATGGCATCAGACATTGCACTGTGAAGTAGGTACTATTATTACCTCTCCCTCTCTTTCTCTTTTTCCTTTAGTAAGTAAGTAACCTAAACCTTGGAGAAGGCAATGGCACCCCACTCCAGTACTCTTGCCTGGAAAATCCCATGGACAGAGGAGCCTGGTGGGCTGCAGTTCATGGGGTTGCTAAGAGTTGGACACAACTGAGCGACTTCCCTTTCACTTTTCACTTTCATGCATTGGAGAAGGAAATGGCAACCCACTCCAGTGTTCTTGCCTGGAGAATCCCAGGGACAGAAGAGCCTGGTGGGCTGCCATCTATGGGGTCACGCAGAGTCAGACACGACTGAAGTGACTTAGCAGCAGCAGCAGCAACCTAAACCTGTGGGAGGTCAAGTAATTTGCCAGAATTCACAGAGCCAATAAGTGATGGAATTAGATTCAAATGCTAGGCTCTCTGATACCAGACCCTGAGTTCTCAACTTCCAGCAGTGCTGAAAATTTTGGTTATGCTGTTTATTTGTGGTTGAGTTTAGAATAATCACAAGGTTTCAAACCCTGGCTCCCTGCATTGGAAATTTGAAGTCTTAGCCTCTGGACCACCATGGAAGCCCCATTCCCACTTTCAGACTCACATAATCTGTCTTCTTTCTTCATAGCTGACATCTGTTGTAGTGCTCCCCATACTCACATGATAGCACCCTTATCTGACTTGCTCTGCACTTTCCCTTCCTGACAGTCCCGTTAATTTTGTCCCTCATTGCTCTCTAGAAATTGAGCATATACTTGCTAAGCTGGGTAGCTAGTTAGATTGGGAAGTTGCTTTGTTTTGTTTGTAGATGGGGATGGGCGACAGAAAGAGGAGTGAATGGTGGGACTTTTTAGTTCTTTTCAAAGCTGTTTTAAATAGGAACTTTGATTCTTGGCAGTACTTCCAGTGTTCACTTTTTATTCATGTATCTGTGTTAGTGGGTACCATGGGCCAGTCTCTTGAGTCAATGTTTAAGTAAATAATTGAGCTATTTCTCAACGCTAAGGGATCTGTTTTATGTGTTAAGGTTACAAGAACAGCAAGTCGCCCAATAGCTGCTGGAGACATTTCAACGTTTCAGTCCTTTGTTTTTCTTGGGGGACAGCTGACCTTGGCCCTGGGCATTCTTCTGTGTCTGAATTACTACAGGTACAGTAAATGTGTTTTTCATAATCATGCATAAAATCTCTCATTTGGTACAGAAGTAGATATAAGATAGAATCAAAATACCTGAATCACAAAGTTGTTTAGTACCTAATCAAACATCTGTAAAGTTAACAATCTAAGTAAATCACCGCATGTTGTATAAAGTCAGGAATGCTTTCGGCCAAAGGAATGATGAGAGCAGCAATTTCATTTATCCTTCCCTGGTAACTTAGACAGTAAAGTATCTGCCTACAATGCAGAAGACTGGGGTCAATCCCTGGGTCAGGAAGATTCTCTGGAGAAGGAAATGGCAACCCACTCCAGTACTCTTGCCTGGAAAATCCCATGGACGGAGGAGTGTGGCAGGCTACAGTCCATGGGGTCGCAAAGAGTCGGACACGGCTGAGCGACGTCACTCATTCACTCGCTCACACCACCTCCAGGACTTGCGCTGTGTGTTCCCTCAAGGACTCAAGGCACTTTCCTAGGTTTTCTAGGTGCATGCATGGGAGTGTGTGTGTAAACCCATTTGTGTAATTTTTCCTATCCACGTAGTGTCTCTGAAGTGGTAGGGGCAGGAGAGGCAGGAATGATTGTACTCACTTTGCAAAAAAAAGGTCTTTCCCAGAGTCGTATTCCTAATCAGCGACAGAAGAAAAAGGACTCATTTGTGAACCTCTTAAACGCAGACAGAATTAAACTTTTGTGTATCAGATGGCTGCTTACTACATAGTGCTTCAATAAGACAGAAAAGAGGAGGAGCTCAGCGAATAAGCATATGGAGACTAGACTTACTGCATATCTTATCCTGATAGTCTAGTGGTATCTTATCAGTCGAGTGATAACACTTTGAAAGGTTATTCCTGGAGGGGTAATGCCGGGTGAGCTGTGAGCATCCTGAGAACATCTGATGTCTTCCTCCTTTCCTAGGTGCTTTGTGACCTTATCCTCCAGAGAAATAATGCCTTGTCGTGCGTACAGGGAGGAGTATTTGGACTCCCATTCTCTGTTAGGACATCTCAGTTTACCTGCTGTCTCGATGTTTTAAAGTGAAATTTAGACAGGCAGTAGCATATGGGGAATATCGTGTTGGATTCTGGGGCCAGATGCCTTAGGCCTGAGTCCAGCCCCGCTGCTGACTAGCTGTTATGACACGTGGCAGATTACTTTCTCTTTGTGCTTTAGTTTTTCCCTCTGCGCCCCGCCCCGCCAAAAAAAACCAACCAACCAAGAAGGATAAAACTGCCCATCTCTTAGGGTTGTAGTGAAGATTATTATGACTTAACCATATGTAGAGCCGTTAGAGTAGTAGTCGTGTCCGACTCTTTGTGACCCCATGGACTGTAGCCTACCACGCTCCTCCGTCCATGGGATTTTCCAGGCAAGAGTACTGGAGTGGGTTGCCATTTCCTTCTCCAGAGAATCTTCCCAACCCAGGGATTGAACCTGGGTCTCCCGCATTGTAGGCAGATGCTTTACCATCTGAGCCACCAGGGAAGTCTAATACAGGAAAGCAATATATGTGTTAGCTATTCTTATTTTGTTTGGTTGTTTATAAACTGAAGGTATTTTAAGTTATTTTTGAGTGGAGGATAATTGCATTATAATGTGTTAGTTTCTGCCATAAATGCGAATCAGCCATAAGTATACATATAGACCCTCTCTCGAGCCTCCCTCTCACCCCTCACCCCACATTGCACCCTTCTAGGTCATCACAGCACTGAGCTGAGCCCCCTGTGTATAGCACTTTAGGTATTTTCTAATCATCCTTTATACTAATTAAAGTTCAGGAATCAAAGTCTAGGAAGAAAATTTTACCAAATAAAAAGGTATAATTTAAGATAAATCATTTCCTAATTAGTGTTACTGTTGTTATCTTTTGGTGATTTTTAAGAGATGGTGACACTAATCTTTTTAATTTTTTTTTTTTTTCTTGATTTCAGTATAGCTCTTGGAGCAGCATCCCTACTTCTTGTCATCACCTACCCGCTAATGAAACGAATTACATACTGGCCTCAGTTAGCCTTGGGTGAGCTTGAAATAACTACTTAAGTATCTCCTTCAATACCCTCAAGCTATGCTTTTATATATAATATCATACACACATGTGTGTAATGTGACAGAGATAACATGTCAGGTCAGTCGTGAAATTTTCCAAACCAGGAATACATTGTCATATTTTTAAAAAGGGCAATTAGCTGCTTTTTTGGCTAAAAAATCTTGGACATTTACTAAGGTCATCATCATTATTTCTTGAAATGGTCTTAAAAATCTGGGTATGTCATGAAGAAAAAAATGAGCTGCCTCGAGCCTACGTGTCCTAAGGATGCCATGGACTGAGAAGGGGCACAGTTTGTGAGAGCTTCCTCCCTCTCTGTGAAGCTTCCTTAGACTTAGCCAGTCTCTCTCATAGCACTCTCATGTGGCACGACTCATTTCAACAGCAGCAGTTCAACAGGAAGACGCTGAGAGCCTGCCCTCTGTCCCCGTTAATAAACTGTAGACGCCTGGGAGATAGAGTATTCTCTATATATGGATGGTGCTGCATCTAACGTAGCACTCGGCACATTTGGTAGAAAGAGGAAGATAGGTACGTAAGTCAAAATCTATTGCAAAAAGAACTGTTCCTTGACTTTTCTATTCTATTCCTAGAATAATCTTGAAGAGTATTAAGAAAGCTAGTATATTTAAGTATTTCTTGAAACCCTAACTTTTACTTTGTGTCAGGAATCATACTAAGTGCTAGAAAAATAAAAATGACTGAAACACACTCACCACCCTGAAGGAGCAAGTCCCTCAGGTCCCTCAGACTCAGTGAGTCCCAGACAGCTTTTCTCAGACACCCTTTGTTTTTCCCCCCGACGATGCCTGTTTCCACTTAGACTCCCTCTTCGTCAGCTGATGAAGTGCCTCTCATCTGCGGTCCCACAGAGCATGCTTGTGGGCGTGCCTGAGCGACTTGCAGGTTGGGGATGTCTAGCAGGCAGCTCAGTATCTGATCTGAAGCTGAGAGAAGTGATTAGGCTGACACAGAGATACTTAGGAGTTGTCGCCATGCAGATGTTTGTTTACAGTCCTTAGAGAGGGGGTAAGGAACCAGTGTTTCTGTCTGTGCTCTTTGTTTCTGTAACTTGAAGGGGAAATACAGCAATAAAGAAAAGGACACAGGAGTTTGACTCAGACAGGTCTGAGTGCAAACCCTAAGGCATCTCCTATTTATTGGTTGTGCCAGGCGTCATACTAGGTAGGACACATGTTCTTCCCACGAAACCCCCTGTTTATCGCGGGATATTCTCTCTGTTAGCAATGTAATTTTTAATTATGATTTCGGGTTCTGTTTTCCTGTTTTGTAAAGTGTTGCTAATAACTACCACAGACACTTGGGAGGATTTAAGAAAGAAGCGTGAGAAAGCAGCACACGCAGAGCCTGATACATGGAAGCACCTCATGCACATGCCGCCTTCCTCCCCTGTGGATTCTAAAGTACATTTAGACTTTTCTTCTCTTTCTGTTTCGCTGATTGTAGGGTTGACATTTAATTGGGGAGCATTGCTTGGATGGTCTGCTGTCAAGGGCTCCTGTGATCCATCTGTTTGCCTTCCTCTCTATTTTTCTGGAATTATGTGGACTCTGATATACGATACTATCTATGCCCATCAGGTAAAAAAATATCCTTTTTTGTAACTTTGGTTTAACTGTTGGTTGTTTTTTGTTTTGTTTTCTTTTGTTTTGTGTAAGAACTTTAAAATAAGAAGCAAATTAAAAGGAAAGCTTTTTCTTTAGGCTTTTTAAAAAAATTGAGGTAATTGGTTTATAACGTTATGTGTGTCATTTGTACAGCATTGTATTTTGACTTCTGTATACACGTCAAGGTACTGACCACCAGAAGTTTAGTTTCCACCCATCTCCATACTGTTGACTCCCTTTATCCATTTTGCCCTGCCCACAGCCCCTTCCCCTCTGATAACCACTAATCTGTTCTCTATCTATGTGTTTTAGTTTTGTTTGTTCATTTATTTTTTTAATATTCCACATGTGGGTGAAATTGTATGGTATTTGTCTTTTTCTGTCTGACTTTTTATGTAATATAATATTTTATCTAGCATAATACCCTCAAGATCCATCTATGTTGTTGCAAATAGCAAGATTTTATCCTTTTATGGCTAAATAGTATTCCATTGTGTGTGTATATAACACATCTTTGTCAGTTCATCTGTTGATGGGCACTGAGGTTGCGTCCATATCTTAGCTTGTATATGGTGCTGTGATAAACACTGGGGTGCATATGTATCTTCTTGAATTAGTGTTTTCGTTTTCTTTGGTAGATACCCAGAAGTGGACTAGTTGGACCATACAGCAGTTCTGCTCTGTTCTTTTTGAGGCATCTCCCTTCTGTCTTTCCACAGTGACTGCACCTGTCTATATTCCCACCAGCCGTGCACGAGGGCTCCTCTTTCTCCCTCACCTTGTCAACACTTGTTATTCATGTCTTTCTGATAGCCATTCTAACAAGCATGGGGTGATATCTCTTTGTGGTTTGGGTTTGCATTTCCCTATTGATTAATGATGCTGAACATCTTTTCATATGCCTGTTGGCCATCTGTATGTGTTCTTTAGAAAAACTCTTCAGGGCAATGTCTGTTCAGACCCTTTGCCCATTTATTAACTAGGGTTTTTTGTTGTTGTTGTTGAGTTCTTTATATATTTTGAATATTAACATCTTACCAGATATATGAGTTGCAAATATCTTCTCCCATTTGGTAGTTTGTCCTTTCACTTTGTTGATGGTTTCCTTTGCTGTGCAGAAGCTTTTTAGTTTGATGCAGTCTTATTCATTTATTTCTGCTTTCGTTTTGCTTACCTGAGAAGATATATCCATTAAGATATTACTAAGACTGACATCAGTCAGAAGTGTACTGCCTATGTTTTCTTCTATGAGTTTTATGGCTTCAGGTCTTACATTCAAATCTTGAATCCATTTTGAGTTAATTTTTATGTATGATATAAGATAGTGGTCTGGTTTCATTCCTTTTGCACGTGGCTGTCTAGTTTTCCCAACACCATTTATTAAAGAAAGTTGTTTCCATTTTATGTTCTTTGCTCCTTTGTTGTAAATTAATTGTCCATGTACAGGTGAGCTTATTTCTGGGCTCTCAATTCTGTTTCCAGTGATCTATATGTGTCTGTTTTTCTGCCAATACCATGTGATTTCGACTATGATAGCTTTGTAGTATAATTTGAAATCAGGACATATGATGTCTCCAGCTTTGTTCTTTTTTCTCAAGATTGCTTTGGCTTTTTAGGGTCTTTTGTAGTCCCATACAAATTTTAGGATTTTTTTGTTCTGTTTCTATGAAGAAAGTTGTTGGTATTTCGATAGAGGTTGGATTGACTGTAGATTGCTTTAGGAAGTATGGATATTTTAGTAATTTTAATTCTTTGAATCCATCAGCATGGAACAACTTTCCATTTCTTTTTGTCTTCATTTCTTTTAACAATACCTCATATTTTCAGACTCTAGGTCTTTTACCTCCGTGGTTAAATTTATTCCTAGGCATTTTGTTGTTGTGACTGTAAATGAGATTATTTTCTTAATTTCTCTTTCTGCATGCTCAGTGTATAGAAATACAACAAATTTTTGTATGTCAAATTGGTCCCCTACAGCTTTACTATACACATTTATAATTTCTAATAGTTTTTTGGCAGCGTCTTTAGGGTTTTCTATGTATGAAACCATGTCATCTGCCACTAGTGACTGTTTTACTTCTTCCTTTCCAATTTGGGTGTCTTTTCTTTCTTTTTCTTGCTCAACTGCTCTAGCGAGGAATTCCAGTACTATGTTGAATAAAAGTGGCAGGAATGGATATCCTCATCTGCTTTCTGACCCTGGAAGGACAGCTTTCAGATTTTCACCATAGAGTATGTTTGCTGTAGATTTGTCTTATATGACCTTTATTATGTTGAGGTACATTCCCTCCATGCCCACTTTGCATGCAGTCTCTAATGTCACATGACCGTGATTACAACAATAAATAGAAACGCTTACAAATAAAGTTGCTAGAAGAGACCAGTCTGCCATGTGTGAGTGTATCATCAAGACCTAGCTCTACTTAAACAGGAAGGGTTTGACAGGAGAAGCAAGGAATAAACTGAGCCGGACGTGAAATCTGAATGGCTGTGGTTAGGTAGCAAGTGATCGTTTTTCTACATGTTTGATTTTCACAAGATTGAAATATATAGGAAATCATTGAGATTTGAGAACTCTGAAGTAAAGAAGAGCTTATGTGAAGAATTAGACTTGAGTTTGATTTCTGATTTAGTAAAAGTCAGTGTAGGATTGTAAAAGTACAGTGATGCATAGACCTGGAAGATCATTTTAGCAGTTACATTTAACTTCGAGTTGGCCTGCACATTCATATTTGATCAACAGTGTTTCTGAGTTACTGCCATTTTTTACAACTTACGGTATATCTGCATGGTTTCTATGGTTTTATTTTTTCGTTATGCTGGGTCTTTGTTGCGGCACGTGGCCTTCTCTAGTTGAGGCTCGCGGGCTCTCTTATTGCAGCACATGGTCTTAGTTGCCGTGCAGCATGTGGGATGTTAGTTCTCCATCCAGGGATTGAACCCATACGCCCTACATTGGAAGGCAAGTTCTTTACCACTGGACCACTAGGGAGTCCCTGCGTGGTCTTTAAAACACAGTTTCTACTGGAATGAGATGTTAGTGATGGTTGCACAAGGCTTCTTGGGTGGCCCTAATGGTAAAGAACCCACCTGCCAATGCAGGAGATGCAGGTTCGATCCCTGGGTCAGGAAGATGCCCTGGAGGAGGGCATGGCAACCCACGTCATTACTCTTTCCTGGAGAATCTCATGGACAGGGGAGCCAGGTGGGCTATAGTCCATAGGGTTGCCAAGAGTCGGATATGATTGATGTGACTGAGCATGCACTGAATTACATACTTCAAAATGGTGAACTTTGTGGTATGTGAATTAAGTCTCAGTAAAATCAATTTCTTACTGCTTTCCAATGTTAGGATAAGAAAGATGATGCTTTGATTGGGCTCAAGTCTACGGCACTGCGGTTCCGTGAAGACACCAAGAAGTGGCTCAGTGGCTTCAGTGTGTCCATGCTGGGGGCTCTGAGCCTGGTGGGAGTGAACAGTGGTCAGACTGCGCCCTACTACGCTGCCCTGGCTGCTGTAGGGGCCCATCTGACTCACCAGGTTTGGTCTTTTTCTTTCCTTTCCCTCTTTTTCCCTTGGCATAAATTATAAAAATCATTTAAACAAAATGCCCTCTGTGTTTTACCAAGCAAGACACTTCCTAAAACAATTGCTTGGATTATACCGATTTGACTGTCCCTTCTTTGCCCTAGTATGCCATATAAAAAAGCTAGCTGTATTATTTTAGAGAAACAGTATGAACCTAAACCTAGATATTTTTTTTCCTTCTGATTTTCTTGGAATTATTTCTGATGCATGTCTATAAAAATTTGAGCAATGTCTTAATGGTGTGACTTGAGTTGAATTACTCTGAAAGCAAACTGATCAACACAACCATGTTGTGTAAATGTGATGGTTAGCAAACTAATCACTCACATGTTCGGGTCCCACTGGCATTGAGACCAAGGCAAGATAAGACACGAAATGCTAAGATGTAGACAGTGAGGGCCACCAGGTACATTAAACATCTCTTGATGCATTGGACAGCCCTGCACAGTAGAGAGCTGTCCTGCCCAAATGTTACTTGCTCTTCTGTTGAGAAACATTGCTCCAAAGGATAAGGCTAAAATGGAGGGTGGGAGCTGGGGGAAGCAGATCTTAGATCAATCAGTGTAAGGAAGAACTTTCTAAGTAGAACTAAAAATGGCATGTGTTGCCTGTCCAAGTGTTCCTCCACCTGTCAAGAGCTGGTTTTTAGGACAGCTTAGAGGCTATCCGTTGAAAGATATGGTCGATCATTTTCTACGTTGGGAAATAGTCTCAGGTGCATTAAAGGCTTCCTATTGCTTGAAATTCTACAACGTTATCTTCTTCATAGTGACATGTTTATCTGTGATGCTGAGGTCTCACATGGCATGTGCTCTTTCCTCCTAGATTTACACTCTGGACATCCACAGACCTGAGGACTGTTGGGAAAAGTTCACCTCCAACCGAACAATAGGACTAATAATTTTTGTAGGGATTGTCCTTGGGAACTTGTGGAAAGCAAAGGAGACAGATAAAACAAAGAAAAATATAGAAAATAGAATAGAAAATTAGCAGATTAAGTTTATCTAGGGATTTTTAAAACAAACTTTTACAAAACACTTTCAGGTCTTGTTACCACATAATTAGATTTGAATAAGTCTTATGGTATATAACTGAATTACAAACCGGTGGATGAAGTTTTAGAGCATTTTGGCCTAGATTTTAGTTCAAGTATGTACATGTCAGATTCTTCTCCTGTCACAGGAAACAGGGACTGTTTAGGATTTGCAGTGACCTGGAGTATTTAAATTAATGCTTTCTTCCTGTTGTAATCCTCATCTAGAGTCACAGGAATTACATGATTTTTAGCACTTTAGCAATAAAAACTCATATATGTCTCATCTAAATGAATGTCTCTAGGAAAGTGGGCACTTTTTAGGGGAAAGAATAAAAGCTGTTACAGAAAGTTGGGGCTTACTGTTCTTTGCATTGACCTTTACTTACTGCCAAAAGCTGTAATTCAGGAAACCATTCTGGTTTTTATATTTTAGGAGAATTTAAGTAAGTAAATAAAATTTTTTTTACCTACTCTACCTGTACATACTGGTGTTATTTTCAACCCTGACATTTATTTGCAAAGCCTCTATGTGCAGCCATAGGGACTAGAATGAGCAGGCGGTCACCAGGGACTATTTTAGTTTCTGTTTATTTTTTATCTCAGCTGATTGTAATTTATAGGATAGTGGTATATTGGTTACGTGTAATAACTATTTCTTTCCTTGCCCCCTTCAGAATATTCTCAACACAGGAGCCAGAATCATTTTTTTAAGTCCTCTATCAGATCATGTCATTGCTCTGCTCAGAACCCTCCAGGACCTTCACAGCCACCAAGTACAAACTAAAAGTCTAGTCACCTGGAAAGCCCGCCATGATCTGGCCTTGTCTATGACTCGTCTTCTCCGGGGGAATCTTCCCAACCCAGGGATCAAACCCTAGTCTCTTGCATTGCAGGCAAATTCTGTACCATATGAGCCACCCAGAAGCCCCCATTAGATAGAGTTTGGTATATGTTAAAGCCTGTTAAGGGCTGAATTGTTTTGCCCTAAAATTCATATAGTAAAGTTGTAACCCACCCTCAGTAACACAGAACATAACCATATTTGGTGACAAGGTCTTTAAAGAGGTTAGTAAGTGAAAATGAGGTTGTTGGGGTAATTCCGAAACCACTGTGACTGGTGTCCCTATCAGAGGAAATCTGGATACACACAGAGACACAGGCACAGAGAGATGACTGAACACACAGGGAGAAGACGGTCGTCCTCAAGCCAAGGAGAGAGGCTTCAGAAACCAGCCCGTTCAACACCTAGACCTCAGACTTCTGGCCTCCAGAACATGAGAAAGCGAATGTGGTTTTTAACCACCCTTTTGTTATGGCAGCCCAAGCAAACTTCATACCAAGCTGTAGTTCTGAACTGTACAAAAAAGATACTTTACAAGCGCAGTTCCTAGAAAGCACTCCCTTTTCCACCCCAACCGTGACTTTTTTTACTCAAAGTACAAGTTTTAACCCATATGGTGCCTATAATAGTAGCAATCGGAATACAACCCTCCAAAGATGTCCATGTCCTAATGCCAGAGCCAGAAAATATATCACCTTATATGGTAAGGGGGCTTTGCAGATATAGTTGAGGAGGATCTTGAGGCAGGAAGATTATCCTGGCTTATCCAGGCGGCTGCAGTGTAATCACAAGGGTCTTTACAAGAAGGAGGCAAGAAGGTCAAGTCAGTAGTAGGAGATGTGATGACAGAAGCAAGAGGTTAGAGTGAGGCAACAGAGGGTTCACAAGCCAAGAAATGTGGGTGACCTTTAGAAGCAGAGAAAGACAAGGACACAGCTTGTCCCCTCTGAGCCCCTTGAGGGTCCCAACCCTGCGGACACCTTGACTTTAGCGCCATGAGACCGAGTTTGGACTTCTGACCTCCAGAACTGTAAGATCATAAATTTGTGTTGTTTTAAGCCACTAGATTTGTGGTAATTTATTGCAGCTTCCACACGTAAACTAATAGAACAATTATTTGAGCTCTATTGACCTGTCCTCTGAACTCTTGGTACCAGTGGAGCAGTGGCTGAGAATGCAAGTCCCGGTGACAGCTCACCTGGGTTTGAGTCTTTCCTCTAACACACACCAGTTACCTGATCTTCCTGTGGTTCAGTTTCCCAAACGGGGCTAACAATAATCTTATAGATTTCAGAATCATCTGTCTGAAAGCAGAGTCCATGATAACTGGAACTTTGTCTTATCCACTAAAATAGCCCCAGTATAGCACACTGTAGGCATTCAATAAATATTTGTATTTTATCATACATCAGTGAGCCAACATTTGAATACATGCCAGAACCAGGGTTAATTGCCACTGTTAGAAATTTTGAATGGTGTTCAACAACACATTAAAAAATTCACAATGTGAGGCACCATAGTAAAAACATAGATTTTCATGTTGTTTAGTTGTTTCGTCATGTCTGACTCTTTTGCGACCCCATGAACTGTAGCCTGCCAGGCTCTTCTGTCCTTGGAATTCTCCAGGCAAGACTGCTAGAGTGGGTTGCCATTTCCTTCTCCAGGGGAATCTTCTCGACCCAGGAATTGAACCCAGGTCTCCTGCACTACAGGCAGATTCTTTACCAACTAAGCCATCTGGGAAGCTCAGATTGTGATGTACACATGATTAAAATACATACACATATATATAATTAAGATTAAAGAAAAAGAGATATGTCATGGGTAATAGCTTATTATAATATGGCTTTATAATAACATTAGATAGGCACTGGTCTTAAATTTCATGTTTTAAACGAATAAATGAATGTAAACGTTAGTTCTCCTATGGCATCACGGCAGAGAAGGCGCTGGCAGCCCACTAGAGTCGGACACGACTGAGCAACCTCACTTTCACTTTCCACTTTCATGCATTGGAGAAGGAAATGGCAACCCACTCCAATGTTCTTGCCTGGAGAATCCCAGGGACGGGGGAGCCTGGTGGGCTGCTGTCTATGGGGTCGCACAGAGTCAGACACGACTGAGGCAACTTAGCAGCAGCAGCAGCAGCATGGCATCACCGACTCAATGGACATGAGTTTGAGCAAGCTCCAGGAGATGGTGAAGGACAAGGAAGCCTGGTATGCTGCAGTCCATGGGGTCGCAAAGAGTTGGACACAACTGAGCAACTGAACAACAGCAGCAAGATGTTATTTCTGGGCTTAACTGGTGGCTCTGCTGTGTATGCTCTACTGCCCAGTGTAGCTACTGGCCACATGAGATGATCAAGCACTTGACACATGGCTTAACTGAGATATCCTGTAAGTGTTAAATACACACCAGACTCCAAAGACTTAGTGTAAAAGGTGCAAAATATCTCATTCGTAACTTACTGATTTCAAGCTGAAATCACATTTTTTTGTATTGAGTCAAATATATTATTACAATTAATCTTACCTGTTTTTTAAATGTGGCTACTAGAAAAACATTGTATTGCACTAGTCACTAACGTATTTCTGATATACAGTAACACACTATATGGGATCATCCATATGCAAAACATTTGATCTATAACAATTACATAAACTCAGAGCTTTAGTTTCCTTATCTTCTATACATGGGAACAAATTTAACTTCACTTGGTTGATGTGAGGCAAAACTGATAAATTTCCTGGCACATGCTAAAAAAGAATGTTAGTTTCTTTCTCCCCTATTCCCTTGTTCGAAAGGTAAGCAGCTATGGAAAAAGAAAAACACTGAAGCAAACCAGTATGTCAGCACTTTCAAAGCTCAGTGCTACCAGCAGTATTGTCTTTCTATTTGTCTGGATGCTTTTTCTTGAATTAGTTGAGAGAGATGATGATACATAGAAGATTGATAATGGACGGATGGATAAACCGGCCAATAGAAACATAGATCTTCAGTTGGTCCACCTCATCTACTGACATTTTAATCAGAAAATGGGAAAAAACTTCCTAGCTTTCCTTCCCTTCCCTTCTCAACCTTGAGCTAGAATCATAAAAGCAGTGCACAGAGCCCAGAACAGTAGGAACACCCACTAATTGCTTGTTGGATGAATAAATGGGACCTATTGGAATAGGTAGGGGATGTAGAAAGGCTTCCCGGGTGGTGCTAATTGTAAAGAACCCGCCTGCCGATGCAGGAGACATAAGAAACAGATTCGATCCCTGGGTCAGGAAGATCCCCTAGAGGAGGGCAGGGCAATTCACTCCAGTATTCTTTGGAGAATCTCATGGACAGAGGAGCCTGACAGGCTACAGTCCATAGAATCACAAAGAGTCGGACACAACTGAAGCAGCTTAGCAGCAGCAGTGTCCATAGAGACTACCTAGTCCAGTGACTCTCTCTAACTTTTGTTAAATAGGCAACAGAAATGCATTCTGCAAATAGAAGCTTACATAAAGTCCCAATATATAAATTACAGATTAAAACAGAGACTTGACCCTTTGACCTGTGAAGGTGCCTGAGTCCTTCCTCTGAGCCTCCCTTTTTCATTCAGTGGTGTCCCTGCTGGACTTCTGGGGAGATTTTGGGATTTTCACACCATCCAGTAAGAAAACTGTTTCTCCTCTAATTCTGCAGGAAAGGAAACTAGGAAAAGAAAGAATTTACCTACAGTGATTTACCCATAGGGCTTCCCTGGTAGATCAGTGTTAAAGAATCCGCCTGCTAATGCAGGAGACGTGGGTTCGATCCCTGGGTCAGGAAGACCACCTAGAGAAGGCAATTGGCAACCCACTCCAGTATTCTTGCCTGGAGAATCCCATGGACAGAGGAGCCTGGTGGGCTACAGTCCACGGGGTTCCAAAAGAGTTGGACACGACTTAGGGACTAAGCAGCAACAGAATTATTGCCAGATGAAAATTGAGATAAGAATGAACATTTAAGTCCACATGTTTACTAACTGTCCAAGAGCCAACTAAACCTTTCCAGCTTCAGATTCTTTATATCTAAAATGAGTAAAATACTACCTACCTCGTGGCAGTGGTATAAGGATTGCACAAGAAAACAATCTCATCTGGTCTCGTGACTTTAAATGTCATCTGTATACTGATTATTCCTAAATATACCTGCAGCCTAAGCTTTCCCTTTGAACTTGAACAGAATTGACTGTTAAACTGCCTGCTTGATGCTACTCCTTGAGTTCCAAATAGGTACCTCCAGCTCAACATGTTCAAAACTGAGCTCTCCGTCTTCCCTCTCAAACCTCCTCCCACCATCTGTACCACCTCAGTAATGGTATCCACTCTCCCAGTTCTGGCCAAACCCTGGGATTGCCCATGGTTCCTCTCCTCTCATATTCCACATCCAAGACATCACAAGAGCCTCTGGGCTCCACCTTCAAAATTGGTGCAGAAGCCCACCTTTCCTTACCTCCACTTCAACCACCCTGGTCCACATCACCATCTTTTTCTGAACTACATACTTATACGCTACAAGTATTTTGTGATATACCCTGAATATACTGGTACTTCCTAACTGGCCTCCCTCCTTTCCTCTTGCCCCCTCTCGTTCTGTTCTTACCGAGTGATCCTATGACAACACAAGCTAGCCCTTGTTGAGCCTCTCAGAACTTTCCAGGGGTGCCCGAGTTATCTCAGTGTAAAGCCAATGTCCTAAGCATGGCCCGCTGGTGCTGTGTGATAAGGCTGCCTGTTTCCTCCCAACTCTCCTTCCGGTCTTTCCCTGCTCCCCTGCTCCAGCTCTGCAGTTCCTGGAATTCTTCCCCTGGGTTCCATCAATGCTGCTCCCTCACCTCCTTCAGGCTTTGCCCGAATATCACCGTCTCTGTGAAACCTACATGTTTGTCTTCCCTTTCTCAAAGTACACACTTAAAATAGACAAACTTCCTTTTCTCTTTTCTTGCTTTATTTTTCTCCATAGTAAAACACAATGTAATTTGATTTGCTGCTGTTATTAAGTCATGGCTGGCTGTTTTGCAACCCCATGGACTGGAGCCCACAAGGTTCCATTGTCCATGGGATTTCCCAGGCAAGAATACTGGAGTGGGTTGCCATTTCCTTCTCCAAGGGGTCTTCCTGGACCAGGGATCTCCAGACTTGGCAGCTGGATTCTTTACCATTGAGCCACCTAAAAGTGTTAGTCACTCAGTCATGTCCGACACTTTGCAACCCCATGGACTGTAACCCACCAGGCTTCTCTGTCCATGGCATTCTCCAGGCAAGAGTCCTGGAGTGGGTTGTCATTGCCTTCTCCAGAGGATTTTCCCAACCCAGGGATCAAACCTGTGTCTCTTGCCTCTGCATGTGGATTCCTGTTAGCTGAGCCACCTGGGAAGCCCCATACATAATTTGATTTTACTTATTGTCTATCCTCATCATCTAGAATTTAAATTTCATGAGGGCAAGGATGTTTCCTGTTTTACCAGTACTTATATCCAATGCCTGGAAGAGTGTTTAACACAGAGCAAGCCCTCAATAAATATTTGTTGGATGAATCATGTATGTAAAGCTTTTTATAGCATGGAACATGTTTATTAAATATTGTGACTGTTTGCAGGCATCTTCAGCTTTCCTTTTCTTCCCAAACTCCCTCTTTCTCGAAATCATCAAGAAGGAACTACTCAAGAGATAGCTGATTTTAAAGTTCTATTCTAGAAGAATGATTTTCACATTCAGTTCCTAAGCCTGAGTTTCTTAAATGGTTTCAATTTTTCAGAGTTGGGAGAACGGGGAACAGAAAATAGAGAACTTGTTGAAATTATAGATAAAATTTAAAGGAAATACCCTACCCACTAATAAAGTACAAGTTCAATGTAAAGAAATGTAATTATGCTAATGCTAATTGGATTTCTGTTTGTTTACTTAGAGCTTAAAATTCTAGGAATCTTTTTGTAAAAATTAAAGATACTGTTGGTTATTACAAAATACCGGCTGTATAACTCTAAATGGAAAGTAACCTTTAAAAATTGTATATAACATTTTAAAATAATGAAATACAAAATTAAATTAAAATTATCATTTAATTTTTCCTTAGGCAACAGTGAGCATTGTAGCAAAAATACATGGTCGTGATTCTAACTTCCTTTATGCTTAGGCATCAGAAATACTTGTACTGTATCAGTGAAAACTACTGGGATCCAAATTCACGTCTTGTTTCAGAAATGCCTCATAAACACTAATTCCTTTCTGTTTGTGTTATTTCCTTAAAAAGAGACAAGGGCAACCATAACACTTTAGCATCAAGAATGAGTTTATGTCTCTGACATAACATACTGAATTCTCAATGAATATTTTAAATAAATTTACTTGAAAACAAGAAAGGTTTTTTTTTTTTTTTTGGCCACATGGCTTGTGGGATCTTAGTTCCCTGACCAGGGATGGAACCCAGGTCCTTGGCAGTGAAAGGACAGTCTTAACCCCTGGACTGCCAGGGAATTCCTGAAAACAAAGTTTTCAGCAGATTAATTAACCACTAGTTGAAAATTATTACGATCTCATGATGTGCAGAAGATTGTAAGAAAAAGGCATACAGTTTCATAATCTTTCCCCCTTCCTGCATTCATGTTTCTGAGCTTCTTCAGTATGTTCCTGGCTGGTAGATACTGTATGTGTAGCTAGACCCTCCTCCAAAGTCAGACGTGCATGAAGTTACAGCGACAGATGTGACTGTGTTCTAGGAAAAAGGAACAGCAAGGGCAAAGCCTGGAAGTAGAGAAAAACCAAGCCAATCCAAGGAACAAGAAGGTCACATTTCTTATTTATCCCTAGTGCCATGCTGTGTTATAACTCATGGTGTCCACGTGCCAATGGACTTGCAAATGGCGCTGTCATTTTGGAAGACAGTTTGGCACTTTCTCCTAGTTAACTTGGCTTTTACCACTTGACTCAGCATTCCCATTTGTAGATATTTATGCAAGAGAAAAGGGAACAGGTTCACACAGAAACCTGTGCATGAATGTTTACAGTAGCTCAATTTATAATCGCCCCAAACTGGGGAAAAAAAAAAAATGTCCTTCAACTGGTAAAAGGTAAACAATCTATGGCACGTATTCATGATGGAACACTACTCAGCAATAAAAAGTAATTACTGATCTAGGCGTGGCTCTCAAATGCATTGTCCCAAGTAAGAGAAGGGCTTCTAGTGGCTCAGATGGTAAAGAATCTGCCTGCAGTGTGGGAGACCCAGGTTCGATCCCTGGGTTGGGAAGATCCCCTGGACAACCCACTCCAGTATTCATGCCTGGGAAATTCCATGGGCAGAGGAGCCTGGTGGGCTACAGTCCATGGGGTCACAAAAGAGTCAGACATGACTGAGAGACTTAACACTTTCACTTTCAAGTGAGAGAAAACAGATTCCAAAAGCAATGTACTGTAAGGATTCCATTTATATGAGATTCTGAAAAAGGTGAAACTATGGGGAGAGCAAACAGATCAGTGGTTGCTGGAAACTGGAGGTCAGGGGAGAGGTTGAGCATGAAAAGGCGTGAGGGAGTTTGGAGGGATGCTGCAACTGTCCTATATATTTTTTTTAAACTTTTTGTTGATGTGGACCATTTTCTCAAGTCTTTATTGAATTTTTTGCAATATGGCTTCTGTTTTATGTTTTGGTTTTTTGGCCACAAGACATGTGGGATCTTAGCTCTCTGACCAGGGATTGAACCTGCACTCCCTGCATTGGAAGGTGAAGTCTTAACCACTGGGTCACCAGGGAAGTCCCTCTTCTATATCTTGATTGCAAAGATTTTACACAATTGTATACATTTGTCAAAACTCATAGAAATGTGCATACACACCCAGGTGAATTTTACTTGTTAATTATACCACACACACACAAAGTAAATGAATGTCATTTTTATCAAGTTGAGGTGAAAACAATCAAAATGCAATCACGTTGTTATGCTAATTAAGCTAGAAGCTAAAATTCTATCTGTCTGCATATGGATTTATGTTCCAGAAGAACCACCTATTAACACCTAGAGTTATTCATTTAATTAATATTTCTCAAATACCTACTATATGCCATGCACTGTCAATGAACAAGATGACTCCCTACCTAGCTAGAGTTTGCATTTTAATAACAAATAAATGAGGGAATGCATAGGTAAAGAAATAAATATACTATTTAAAATAATATAATTTGGCATAGTGGTTAAGTTGTAAAGAAAAATAAAGCATGGTAAAGGGAAAGAGGGTTAAGGGTAAAGGAGGCTATTTTTGATAGAATGTCTGGGAGGAGATTCTGAGCAGTAGTTGAACAGAGGATTAAATGGTGTGATGGAGGAACTATGTAATAGCTGCAGGACAATTGCTCCAGGAAGAGAGGACAGCAAGAGTATCGGCCTTGAAACTGGAGAAATCAAGCAGATACGAGGAGCAACCAGATTGCTGGACTTCTGGTCTTGTTTCCATAGTCCATAATCATGCCCCGTTATGAATTCAGATCATTTTAATTTACACTTATCAAAATAATAATATACTAGGGGAAATTTGATCTATTTATCCCAAAGTGATAACTTAAGATACAATCATGCCCAACTACTGTCAAAAAAGTCAAAAACACAAGGGTGTCAGTTCTTAGTTGCAAACGGGTCAATCTCATCAGACAGTTTGTCGAGAGAACATCAGAAATCTCACAGAAATGAAGAACTGGCATGCTAGTTAAGTTACTGCCTCCCAGCTCTAAGTTCAACCCGCATTACCTGCTCTATGATAATGGAGCTGGACCCTGGAAGCGTTTCTCCTTGGCAGTCAACCTGATATTAAACTTTGCCAGTAGAGGGTGCTGGAGGGACATCGCAGGAGGAAGAGGCTCCCTTTCCTGATTCAGGTGTGTTTCTACTTGCTTCTTGCTTTCAGTACATGTGGCTGTCAGTGGCATGCGATCAGGAAATACACATTTTCTGTGAGGAAATACATATCTGTTGTTGAAGCCACCCAGTCTGTGGTACCCAGTTGTGGCAGTCCTAGTGAATGAACACACCAGCTGTGCACAGAAAGGTAAGCTCTCGGTGCCAACACAGCTAAGCTGCAGCCCTCCTGACAACAGGCCTCATGACTGCTGGCTGGAAAATGGGTTCTTGGGCCCTAAATCTCCACACAGACCCACATGCCAGCCTCTGTCCTCCTGGATGCCAGAGTCTTTGCCAGCCTTGCCTGTTTGTATCCCAGAGGTGTTTCCTCTTGCCAGTCCTGCTGACCATGATTCCCTGGCTAGCCCTCCTCCTGCTTGTCTGATGCTTATGCTGAAGGGCATCCCATGGGCTGCAGCCACTCCTCTAGGGTTAGGGTTAGGCTTCCACAGGTTTGAGTCCCAGCCTGAGAACAGGGACCATTCCAAGTTTGCTTCTTCCTTGGGTAATTTTCTCAGACCTAGGGTACTCTGCGGAGAAGGCGTTGGCACCCGACTCTACTTCTTGCCTGGAAAATCCCATGGACGGAGGAGCCTGGTAGGCTACAGTCCATGGGGTCACTAAGAATTGGACACAAATGAGCAATTTCACTTTCACTTTTCACTTTCATGCATTGGAGAAGGAACTGGCAACCCACTCCAGTGTTCTTGCCTAGAGAATCCCAGAGATGGGGGAGTCTGGTGGGCTGCCGTCTATGGGGTCACACAGAGTCGGACATGACTGAAGCGACTTAGCAGCAGCAGCAGGGTACTCTGTAGAGTTCTCTTTACCTCTCATAGTATTATTCTGTTACAGTTCGTAATTCTTGATCTTAAATTTTCACTTTCATATTATAAATGGACACTCACTGCTACAGTCTGTTATAGAATTAGTGCTGGAAGCTGCCGTAAGAGGCAGACCTGCAGAGATGGGATTTGGAAATTTGCCTGGTGATGTCCTGGCATTTGAGCCCAGTGTTGAGCTCTTTGCCAGTGGGGTGAAAGTGAAAGTCACTCAGTCATGTCCAACTCTTTGTGACCCCATGGACTATACAGTCCATGGAATTCTCCAGGCCAGAATATTGGAGTGGGTAGCCTTTCCCTTGTCCAGGGGATCTACCCAACCCAGGGCTTGAACCCAGATCTCCGGCATTGCAGGCAGACTCTTTACCAGCTGAGCCACCAGGGAAGCCCAAGAATACTGGAGTGGGTAGCCTTTCCCTTCTCTAGCAGATCTTCCCAACCCAGGAATTGAACTGGGGTCTCCTGCATTGCAGGCCAGTGGGGTATAGGAAGCTAATAATTCTTGGCATGCTGAGATAACACAACTAAACTCTCACCTGTGGTTGACGGTATCAAAGTGCAAACTGTAACAAATGTCTTAGCATCCCAAGCGGTTGATGCACCTGTTATAGCAGTCAGTGATGACAATAAGAAATGTGGTGCAAGATCAATTATGTCAGGGCACACTTGAGTACTTTACAGAAAGAAAATGACCAACTCAAATCTTTTAACTCTGAGCTCAAGTCACACTTGGAGAGGAACTTCCCTGGTCCAGTGGCTAAGATTCTGGGCTTCCAGTGCACAGGGGGCTCAGGTACGCTCCCTGGTCAGGAAACTAGATCCCACATGCCACAACCAAGAGTTCTAATGCTGCAACTAAAAAATCCTTCATACTCCAATGAAGATAGAAGATTCTGTGTGTGACAGCTAAGACGCAGCACAGCCAAATAACAACTTCAACAAAAAAGTCGCATTTGGAGAACTAGAACTCTTCCATGAAAGCCCTAAAAGAAGCTTATGCTGGCACTACTGAGAAATAAGAAATTTAATTGTTTGAGTTGCTGAATTATCACAATGGTGGAACTTAGTTTCTGAGCCTCTCTTTCCTGTAACAGCAGCTTGCAAACTAAGTCGAGCAAACAAGCCTTCCCTTGCTTAAATACCTGTGGGAAACCCACCTGAGGCCACTCAAGATGTCTTGAAAGGGATCTTTCATTCTCAAGACCCAGTAGCCCAGTTTTGTAACTAGATGCATAAGTCAGGTTGAACCTCAACATGTTCCCACAGGACAGGTACACATTATGACCCAGGAAGAAATGGTTTCCGTGCTAACGGAACTGCCACATTTTCTAATATAGCTCATCAGAAACCTGAGAAACACATGTGGGAATTTATTTTAGAGATGTTGAAACCAGAAGAATGTGATACAACCCTAGGTCAGGCCAAATGGGCTTCCCTGGTGGCTGAGACAGTAAAGAATCTGCCTGCAGTGCAGGAGACCTGGGTTTAATTCCTGGGTCAGGAAGATCCCCTGGAGGAGGCCATGGCAACCCACTCCAGTATTCTCGCCTGGAGAATTCCACAGACAAAGGAGCCTGGTGGGCTACAGTCCGTGGGGTCTCAAAGGGTAAAACAGGATTGAGCAACTAACACTTTCACTTTTCAGGCCAGATGTATTGACCCGAGTATGCTTACCAGACTGCTTTCCTGGCATAATGTGGAGGAGGGGCTGCAAAAGCTTAAGGAGACAGGAATGTTGGACCTAATTTATCATGTGTGATCATCACATCCACCTCCCAGCTCTGTTCCAGGAAAAGGCCCAGAAGATCAGTCCCTTCACTAAGGCACCTACATCCTTGACAGTCTCTGTCCTTGCTCTCTTTCATAGGCTAGGTGTGACTGAAGAGGGTGTCACCATCAAGAGGGGCCCATTGATTTGAATGGGGCTGGGGGCACCCCAGGGTAGCAGAGGCCAAGTGACAGCATTTAACCATCAAAAACAAGATGTGTGGGCATACCCACGGTAAAAGGTGGCAGTGATGTCTCAGAAGTCAGAGTGCTTTGGCTCACAGAGGTCTTTGGCAGTGGTTAACTGATGGAAAAGAATGGACAGCCTGCCATACGGCTTGATTTCTAACACAGGGAAAACGCTAGGACTGGTCGCCCAAAACTTGCCAAGTCATTGCCTTTCACTTTGGGTTTCTTGACCTACATAAATTTATTTCTTTGAATATCTTTGAAGGAGGAATCTCCCTTATGACACATTCTAACCGAAGCTTCATAGGGAAAGAAATTCTGGGCCACCACGCCCAGTAAGGAACAGAACAGGGACTTGAATTCCACTCCTACTCTCGCTCTCCTTTTCTTTTAAGCTGTATTTATTTGTGGCTGCACTGGGTTTTGTTGCTGCGCCAGCTTTTCACGGGTTGCAGCTAACGGGATGCACTCTCGGGCTTTTCTTTTCATTGCCGTGCATGGGCTTCTCATGCTTCTCTTGTTGCGGAGCATGGGCTCTAGGCACGCAGGTTTCAGTAGTTGCAGCTCGAGGGCTTAGATGTCCCATGACACGGGGCGTCTTCCAGGACCAGGGATCGAACCCATGACCCCTGGGTTGGCCAGTGGATGCTTAACCGCTGGACCACCAGGGAAGCCCCAGCTCCTACTCTTAGCCATGATTATCTTTTATCTCCATACGGGACACAAGGTAATGAGACAGTCAGCCTTGGTCTGAATGACGTGTGAGTCCAGCTGAAGCTCACCAAGCTGTGGGTGTTGTGGATTGCACACAGCATTCTAGATGCTGAGCGGCAGACCTGAAACTGTCGGACAGTGACTGGGGCTGCTTCTCTGGGAGGAGAGGCTCCTAGGAGCTTGCAGATGGAGGATAGTGCTTGGCACCTGTGTGTTTGAGGTGCTGCTAGTACTCAGGGCTTTCTAGGCTTATAAAACTTCCTTACCCCCTAGCTAGGATGAGCAAACATCCTGGCTTGACCAGAACTGAGCTATTTCCTGTGACTTGGGACTTTGCATGCTGCAACTATGGAAATCCCAGGCAAACCAGAATCCCGATATCCCAGTAATCCAGCTACATTCTAGCAGCTGTATTGCCTAGGAGTACAGGAAAACAGAAAGATGAATTGCTCTTCCCTGAACAATGGATAAGCAATGAATTGAGCTTACCCAATTTTGGCTCCACTTTGTGATATAATCAAGTACGTTAGTCTATGCGGAACTTTTTAAAATAAACTATCCTCTAAATTTTACATGGGCTTGCCTAGTGGCTCAGTGGTAAGGAATCTGCCTAGCAATGCAGACTACCATGGTTCAATCCCTGGGTCAAGAAGATTCCCTGGAGAAGAAAATGGCCCTCTCCTCCAGTATTCTTGCCTGGAGAATTCTATGGACAGAGGAGCCTGCAGTGGGCTACAGCCCGTGGGGTTGCAAAGAGTTGGACATGACTTAGCAGCTAAACAACAAACAACAAAAAAAAATTTTATGTATCTTTTGGCCATTAGTATTGATTCCAGTCAGAAGATAGTAAAATATTTACTAGAAACTTGGCGGACAAATAGTTAATGTGAAGCTCAAAATCACAAAATCTGTCATAGACAACTGACTTAAAAATAACTACCTCAGAATTTGCAGAATATTTTAACATCAGTAAAGTCTAACGTTAAGCTAATGAGAGGAAGCTCAGTTTCGATCCCTGGGTTGGGAAGATCCCCTGCAGTAGGAAATGGCAACTCACTTCAGTATTCTTGCCTGGGAAATCCCATGGACAGAAGGGCCTGGTGGTCTACAGTCCATGAGGTCACAAAGAGTCAGACATGGCTTAGGGACTAAACAGCAAAAATGAGAGAAACAAATAGTATGTACGTAAATTCAACGCCTGGGTGATCTGAGAACTCTCTTTTAGACTTTCTTTCAACAGCTGCCTACTGACTTTTTTTCCTTTCAAAAAAATTATTTCGATTCTCTTTTTTCGAAAGGCTGATAATCAGTTAAATATCTAAAAGGCAGACAACTGATAAACGGCAAGAAAAAAGGTAATTTTTTTCCTATGCTGGAATCACAATCTTAAGCATCTTAAATTTCAAAACAATCCCAACAGCTGCCTGAACCTGGCCCTGCATTTCTTTGATGGGAAGCATGAGAATACTGGAGTGGGTGGCCTTTCTATTCTCCAGGGCATCTTCCCAACCCAGGGATCAAACCCAGACCTCCTGCATTTCAGGCAGATTCTTTACTGTCTGAGCCACCAGGAAACCCCGGACAAATACCCTCAGAAAACCATCATCTAAAAAGACGCACGCGGGCTTCTCTGGTGACTCAGTGGTAAAGAATCCGCCTGCCGATGCAGGAGACAAGGGTTCAGTCCCTGATCCGGGAAGATCCCACATGCCTCAGAGAAACTAAGCCCTTTTGCCACAGCTACTGAGCCTGTGCTCCAGAGCCCGGGAACCACAGCTGCTGAGCCCATGTGCTGCAACCAAGAAGTCCAAGAGCCCGAGAGCCTGAGCTCCACAAGAGAAACCCCCACAATGGGAAACCTGTCCAGCACAACTAGAGAGTCGCCTTTGCTTGCTGAAACGAAAGAAAGGCCGGAGCAGCAATGAAGACCCAGCACAGCCGAAAATAAAATTACGAAAAAAGATGCCCATGGCTAATACAATATTGTAAATCAACTATATGCCAATAAAAATTAAAATAAAAGACACATGTACCCCAGTTTACACTGCAGCTCTATTTACAATAGTCAGGACATGGAAGCAACCTAAATGCCCATCAACAGATGAATGGATAAAGAGGATGTGCTATATATCTATAATATATGTAATACAATGGAGTATTGCTCAGCCATAAAAAGGAATACAATTGGGTCGTTTGTAGTGACACGGAGGGACCTAGAGTCTATCATACAGAGGGAAGTAAATCAGAAAAATATTTCAGAGTAGCCCCCTTGGCTCTGGTTCTGGTCTAGACCTGAAGATTCTGCTTCCTGTTCTGACTTGTGAGGAGCTGAACTTGCCTCTAGAATATTATTGCACTTGTCTTGATTAACCTTTTCATGTAAGATATTTGGCGATATGCCAGGGGTGGTAAAGGGCTTCCCAGGGGGTACTAGTGGTAAAGAACCTGACTGTATCCCAGGGTCAGGAAGATCCCCTGGAGGAGGGCATGGCAACCCACTCCTGTATTCTTGCCTGGAAAATCCCACGGACAGGGGAACCTGGTGGGCTGTTGTCCATAGGGTCTCTAAGAGTTGAGCACAACTAAAGTGACTTAGCACATTATACAGGCAAGGTAACAACTGGTCATCCATGAAAACAAATCCATTCCTGGTACATGGCTACAGCATACTTCCAGCCCACCTAATGGATAGGTATGGTCACATGGCTATGTTTTATCTGATGGAATGTCAGAGAACGTGTACCTAGATTTCTGAGCTTAAGCCTTAAGACCATGAGTATGCCTCCGTATTCTCTTTCCCTTCTTGCCATTTCGGTAGCTACGACCTTGACCATGCAGGCAACGAAGCCCTGGAGATGGTGGAAAATCATGTTACAAGGAACCCGAGTCCCTGGGTAACTGCACAGAATAGAAGCCACCAGCTGACCTGAAATGTTCCTTTCAGGCTCTTGCTTTAAACTACTGGACTGCTTTTGGATCTGTTCAACTCTGCCTTACCTCAACTAATACAATGCCTAATGGATTGAGCTGAGCTCACAGTAACAGGGTGCATGTGTGCGTGCTAAGTCACTTCAGTCATATCCGGCTCTATGACATATGTCAGATATCTCAGATATGTACTCCCCTGTCCATGGGATTCTCCAGGCAAGGATACTGGAGGGGGTTGCCATGCCCTCCTCCAGGGAATCTGCCCAACCCAGGGATTGAACCGGAATCTCTTACATCTCCTGCACTGGGAGGCAGGTTCTTTACCACTAGCGCCACCTGGGAAGCCCCATGAAGTCCTCACCTACCTTGAACTGTTGGAGGGCTCCAACATCTCCCAGTAAGAATCTAGCAGTTGTTAATAGCCAGTTAGACTTAAGTCAATTTGCAACACTCCCTTTCTGAGCTCTGTGAGAGAGAGGGAGACACCAAGACTAACTCAAGTTTCTGAAGGACATAACAACATTTTCTAAATGAAGAGAAAAAAGGATGAGTTCAGTATGGGATATGTTGAGTTGAAAGTGACCAAGATTTTCAGGTGGATCTAGAGTGAAATATTTTAGGCCTAGAAATCAGAAGAGAGAAACATCTGGTTTGGGGATAAAGGTTTGAGAATTATCCACATATGGAGATGACCGTAGGGGAGGACATGAAGTGAGGAGATCAGAGGATTAGGCTCTTACAGAGAGCAGGCATTTGGTGGATGGGGGAAGAAGAGGTGTCTGCAGGGGAAATGGCGAGGAGGTGGCATATTTAGAGATGAACCAGAACATTGATTTCCTGGAAGCCAGAGAGGAGAACCCATCAGGAGTGAGAGAACAGGTAATAATTTCAGATGCCAGAGAGCGGGTAAGCAAAGCAAAGGCTGAATATGGGTGGTGTGGCAGCAAGAGCCTGGCTGCAGTGGATTTAAGGTGAGAATTAAGAAAAAGAAAGAGAGATAACTTTTCAAGAATTTTGGCTCTGAGTTTTGAGAAAAGAAATAGGACAAGAGTTAACAGAGGAAATTTCCTGGTGGCACAGTGGATAAGATTCTGCGTACCAATGCAGGGAATACAAGTTTGATCCCTGGTCTGGAAAGATTCCACATGCCCCGGAGCAACGAAGCCCACGCGCCACAACTAGTGAGCCTGTGCTCCAGAGCTCACGAACCACAAGTATTGAGGCCCGCTCACCTAGAGCCTGTGCTACTCAACAAGAGAAGCCACTGCAACGAGAAGCTTGCACCTCTCAGCAAAGAGAAGCTCCCAATTGCCACAACTAGAGAAAGTCCACTCAAAGCAACAAAGACCCAATGCAATTAAAAAGAAATGTTTTTAATTAAAAAACAGAAAAGAGTTAATAGAGGAGGACCAACCCTAAAGAGGGCCTCCCTGGTGGCTCAGCTGGTAAAGAATCCACATGTAACGCGGGAGACTTGGGTTCAATCCCTGGGTTGGGAAGATCCCCTGGAGAAAGAAAAGACTACCCACTCCAAGTATTCTGGCTTAGAGAATTCCATGGATTGTATAGTCCAGGGGGTCGCAAAGACTGGACACGACCGAGTGACTTTCACTTTCTATCTAAAGAGGTTGTTATTTTGTAGTGAGTTCACACGAAAGGAATTTGAGCAAATGTTAAGTACTGATGGGAAAGTCCATCAGAGAATTAGGGTGGAAGATGTGGAGGAGAAGATGGTTGGTGGACTAAAGATCCTGAGGGAGCAGGAACGGAAGCACAGGTAGAGGAAATAATTTTTTCAGCTCAGTACTCAGAAGCCAAATGTCAGCTGGCCACTCCAGCCCTCATGCCCATCACGCCCAGACGGATGGCCTCTGTTTCACTCTCTGTCAACCAGGGATTCAGCACTGGTTCGGGGGGCAGGGGAAATCTAGTAACCCAGATATTTTATAATTCTTCTAGAATGCACTTAGAATTTGGAGGATCCATAGAGAGTCATTGTGCAATGCCCAGTATAATATAATCCTTAGACCTATAGGAAGATCTCCTGGGCAGGGCTCAGTGCTTTAGGGAAACGTACTCTGACCTCCTCTGACCACACCCTCCCTTCAGGACAAGGAACCTGTTGGACCCAGAAGACATACTCAACTGGGCCCAGAGCCACTCCCTTCTATACAATGCTTAGGGTGCCTGAGAACCCAGAATTACGATTACCTGCTCCAACAGCCCTGAACCAGCCCTTCGGGACTTGTGCAGCCTGTTTCCCGATTCAGTCCTCCCAAGGGCAGATGGCTAGATGAAATACATACCCAGAGTCCTCATGCATGCCGAAGGGGAAGGTGCTTTATGGACTTTGTGGCTTGGGATGAAGCGACGGGGAAAACTAGAAGAGGAACTGGCTTTAGGCTAGGGAGGGGTGGTCAGGGAGCCAGCTGTTTCTTTATTCTGCTGTGAACCCCAACAGAAATTAAATTTGAATCTATGCTTTCAGGTCATTGTAAATGTATACTTGTCAAACATTTTATGTAATAGTTTGTTACCTTGATTTATAGCTTTTAAATATTTAGACATGTTATGTTGGCATCTCTTTACAGGCATACCTTGTTTTATTGTGCCTCACTCTATAGCACTTCACAGATATTACATTTTTTTTTTAAACAATTGAAGGCTTGTGGGTTGTCAGATGATGGTTAGCATTTTTAAGCAATAAGGTATTTTTGAAGTGAGGTAAGTACTTTTTTTAGATGCAGTGTTATTGGACACTTAACAGACTATAGTATAGTGTAAAAGTATCTTTTTTTTTTTTAATTTTTAGTTTTTTATTTTTTAAATTTTAAAATCTTTAATTCTTACATGCATTCCCAAACATGAACCCCCCTCCCACCTCCCTCCCCATAACATCTTTCTGGGTCATCCCCATGCACCAGCCCCAAGCATGCTGCATCCTGCGTCAGACATAGACTGGCGATTCAATTCACATGATAGTATACATGTTAGAATGTCATTCTCCCAAATCATCCCACCCTCTCCCTCTCCCTCTGAGTCCAAAAGTCCGTTATACACATCTGTGTCTCTTTCCCTGTCTTGCATACAGGGTCGTCATTGCCATCTTCCTAAATTCCATATATATGTGTTAGTATACTGTATTGGTGTTTTTCTTTCTGGCTTACTTCACTCTGTATAATCGGCTCCAGTTTCATCCATTTCATCAGAACTGATTCAAATGAATTCTTTTTAACCGCTGAGTAATACTCCATTGTGTATATGTACCACAGCTTTCTTATCCATTCATCTGCTGATGGACATCTAGGTTGTTTCCACGTCCTGGCTATTATAAACAGTGCTGCGATGAACATTGTGGTACATGTGTCTCTTTCAGTTCTGGTTTCCTCGGTGTGTATGCCCAGCAGTGGGATTAGGGTTAGGGTTAGGGTAAACACTCTCAGACATAAATCACAGCAGGATCCTCTATGATCCACCTCCCAGAATACTGGAAATAAAAGCAAAAATAAACAAATGGGATCTAATTAAAATTAAAATCTTCTGCACAACAAAGGAAACTATAAGCAAGGTGAAAAGACAGCCTTCTGAATGGGAGAAAATAATAGCAAATGAAGCAACTGACAAACAACTAATCTCAAAAATATACAAGCAACTTCTGCAGCTCAACTCCAGAAAAATAAACGACCCTATCAAAAAATGGGCCAAAGAACTAAATAGACATTTCTCCAAATAAGACATACGGATGGCTAACAAACACATGAAAAGATGCTCAACATCACTCATTATTAGAGAAATGCAAATCAAAACCACAATGAGGTACCACTTCACACCAGTCAGAATGGCTGCGATCCAAAAATCTGCAAGCAATAAATGCTGGAGAGGGTGTGGAGAAAAGGGAACCCTCCTACACTGTTGGTGGGAATGCAAACTAGTACAGCCACTTTGGAGAACAGTGTGGAGATTCCTTAAAAAATTGCAAATAGAACTACCTTATGACCCAGCAATCCCACTGCTGGGCATATACACCGAGGAAACCAGAACTAAAAGTATCTTTTATATGCACTGGGCAACTAAACAATTCATGTGACTCACTTTATGGCCGTGTTTGCTTTACTATGATGGTCTGTAACCAAAGCCGCAGTGTCCCTGAGGGTAGGCCTGCATACACTTGCCCCACACTCAGATGTGAGCTGTGAAATAGGCTCTTGGAGGAGCGGTGAGCTTGGTGACCCTGGTGTGCAGTGCTCACAGTGTCCTTGGAATAAATACTCGCTTCTACCATGGCTATTCTGGCCTGAAGAATTCCATGGACAGAGGAGCCTGGCGGGCTATAGTCCATGGGGTCGCAAAGAGTCAGACACCACTAACACTTTCTCCAGGGGTTATTTTAAGCTAACAACACGATGACGCAGCCAGAGTTGCACAACTGGCTTTCCTAAGCCGGCCGGGACACACCACATCCCTGCCCCAATCCACAAATATTCTGGGCTGGGCTGGCCTGCCTTGTGCCATCTTGCTTGCTCTTTTTCTCTTCCTGCTCTTTCTCCCTAGCCCCTTTCTCCTTTCTCCCTCTCAGGAGTATGTAACTTCTCCTCACTGATGGGTAATAATTTTACAGCCATCTTCTGTTGCTCAAGTCTCGCCTTGGGTCTTCACTGTTCATCCTCACTAGTTTTTCAAAGTGTTCCTTTTAACATATTTCTTGATTTTTTTAACTTCTTATTTTGTTCAGTTCAGTCGCTCAGTCATGTCTGACTCTTTGCAACTCCATGGACTGCAGCACACAGGCATCCCTGTCCATCACTAACTCCCAGACTTTACTCAAATTCATGTCCATTGAGTCAGTGAAGCCATTCAACCATCACAACCTCTGTCATGCACTTCTCCCACCTTCAATCTTTCCCAGCATCAAGGTCTTTTCCAATGAGTCAGTTCTTCACATCAGGTGGCCAAAGTATTGGAGTTTCAGCTTCAGCATCAGTCCTTCCAATGAATATTCGGGGTTGATTTCCTTTAGGATGGACTGGTTGGATCTCCTTGCAGTCCAAGGGACTCTCAAGAGTCTTCTCCCACACTACAGTTCAAAAGCATCAATTCTTCGGCACTCAGCTTTCTTTATAGTCCAACTCTCACATCCATACATGACCACTGGAAAAACCATAGCCTTGACTAGAAGGACCTTTGTTGACAAAGTAATGTCTCTGCTTTTTGATATGCTGTCTAGGTTGGTCATAACTTTTCTTCCAAGGAGTAAGCATCTCTTAAATTCATGGCTGCAATCACCATCTGCAGTGATTTTGCAGCCCCCCAAAATAAAGTCTGTCACTGTTTCCACTGTTTCCCCATCTATTTCCTATGAAGTGAAGGGACCAGAGCTATAATCTTAGTTTTCTGAATGTTGAGCTTTAAGCCAACTTTTTCACTCTCCTCTTTCACTTTCATCAAAAGGCTTTTTAGTCGCTCTTCTCTTTCTGCCATAAGGGTGGTGTCATCTGCATATCTAAGGTTATTGATATTTCTCCCGGCAATCTTGATTCCAGCTTGTGCTTCTTCCAGCCCAGCGTTTCTCCTGATGTACTCTGCATAGAAGTTAAATAAGCAGGGTGACAATATACAGCCTTGACGTACTCCTTTTCCTATTTGAAACCAGTCTGTTGTTCCATGTCAGTTCTAACTATCGCTTTCTGACCTGCATATAGATTTCTCAAGAGGCAGGTCAGGTGGTCTGGTATTCCCATCTCTTTCAGAATTTTCCACAGTTTATTGTGATCCATGCAGTCAAAGGCTTTGGCATAGTCAATAAAGCAGAAATAGATGTTTTTCTGGAACTCTCTTGCTTTTTCCATGATCCAGCGGATGTCAGCAATTTGATCTCTGGCTCCTCTGCCTTTTCTAAAACCAGCTTGAACATCTGGAAGTTCACGGTTCACGTATTGCTAAAGCCTGGCTGGGAGAATTTTGAGCATTACTTTACTAGCATGTGAGATGAGTACAATTGTGTGGTAGTTTGAGCATTCTTTGGCATTGCCTTTCTTTGGGACTGGAATGAAAACTGACTTTTTCCAGTCCTGTGGCCACTGCTGAGTTTTCCAAATTTGCTGGCATATTGAGTACAGCACCTTCACAGCATCATCTTTCAGGATTTGAAACAGCTCAATTGGAATTCCATCACCTCCACTAGCTTTGTTCGTAGTGATGCTTTCTAAGGCCCACTTGACTTCACATTCCAGGATGTCTGGCTCTAGTGAGTGATGACACCATTGTGATTATCTTGGTTGCAAAGATCTATTTTGTATAGTTCTGTGTGTTCTTGCCACCTCTGCTTAATATCTTCTGCTTCTGTTAGGTCCATACCATTTCTGTCCTTTATCGATCCAATCTTTGCATTAAACATTCCCTTGGTATCTCTAATTTTCTTGAAGAGATCTCTAGTCTTTCCCATTCTGTTGTTTTCCTCTATTTCTTTGCATTGATCGCTGAGGAAGGCTTTCTTATTTCTCCTTGCTATTCTTTGGAACTCTGCATTCAAACGGGTATATCTTTCCTTTTCTCCTTTGCTTTTCGCTCCTCTTCTTTTCACAGCTATTTGTAAGGCCTCCTCAGACAGATATTTTGCTCCTTTGCATTTCTTTTTCTTGGAGATGATCTTGATCCCTGTCTCCTGTACAAAGTCGCGAACCTCTGTCCATAGTTCATCAGGCACTCTATCAGGTCTAGTCCCTTGAATCTGTTTCTCACTTCCATTGTATAATCATAAGGAATTTGATTTAGGTCATACCTGAATGGTCTAGTGATTTTCCCCACTGTCTTCAATTTAAGTCTGAATTTGGCAATAAGGAGTTCATGATCTGAGCCACAGTCAGATCCAGGTCTTGTTTTTGCTGACTGATTAGAGCTTCTCCATCTTTGGCTGCAAAGAATATGGTGCTGCTGCTGCTACTGCTGCTGCTGCTGCTAAGTTGCTTCCGTCGTGTCGACTCTGTGCGACCCCATGGATGGCAGCCCACCAGGCTCCCCCATCCTTGGGATTCTCCAGGCAAGAACACTGGAATGGGTTGCTAGTTCCTTCTCCATGCAAAGAATATAATCAATCTGATTTCACTATTGACCATCTGGTGATGTCCATGTGTAGAGTTTTCTCTTGTGTTATTGGAAGAAGGTATTTGCTATGACCAACGCATTCTCTTGGCAAAATTCAATAGCCTTTGCCCTGCTTCATTCTGTACTCCAAGGCCAAATCTGCCTATTACTCCAGGTGTTTCTTGACTTCCTACTTTCACATTCCAGTTCCCTATAATGAAAAGGACATCTTTTTTCAGTGTTAGTTCTAGAAGGTCTTGTAGGTCTTCATAGAACCATTCAACTTTAGCTTCTTCAGCATTACCAGTCAGGGCATAGACTTGGATTACTGTGATATTGAATGATTTGCCTTGGAAACAAACAGAGATCATTCTGTCGTTTTTGAGATTGCATCCAAGTACTGCATTTCGGACTCTTTTGTTAACTATGATGGCTACTCCATTTCTTCTAAGGGATTCCTGTCCACAGTAGTAGATATAATGGTTATCTAGTTAAATTCACCCATTCCAGTCCATTTTAGTTCGCTGATTCCTGGAATGTCAACGTTCACTCTTGCCATCTCCTATTTGACCACTTCCAATTTGCCTTGATTCATGGACCTAACATTCCTGGTTCCTATGCAATATTGCTCTTTACAGCATCAGACTTTGCTTCTATCACCCGTCACCTCCACAGCTGGGTGTTGTTACTGCTTTGGCTCCGTCTCTTCAGTCTTTCTGGAGTTATTTCTCCACTGATCTGCAGTAGCATTTTGGGCACCAACCAACCTGGGGAGTTCATCTTTCCGTGTCCTATCTTTTTGCCTTTTCATAGGCAAGAATATTGAGGTGGTTTGCCATTCTATTCTCCGGTGGACCACATTTTATCAGAACACTCCACCATGACCCATCTGTCTTGGGTGGCCTTACAGGGCATGGCTCATAGTTTCATTGAGTTAGACAAGGCTGTGTATATTGTCACCCTGCTTATTTAACTTCTATGCAGAGTACATCATAAGAACCGTTGGACTGGAAGAAACACAAGCTGCAATCAAGATTGCCGGGAGAAATATCAATAACCTCAGATATGCAGATGACACCGCCCTTATGGCAGAAAGTGAGGAGGAACTAAAAAGCCTCTTGATGAAAGTGAAAGAGGAGAATGAAAAAGTTGGCCTAAAGCTCAACATTCAGAAAACGAAGATCATGGCATCCGGTCCCATCACTTCGTGGGAAATAGATGGGGAAACAGTGGAAATGGTCTCAGACTTTATTTTTTTGGGCTCCAGAATCACTGCAGATGGTGACTTCAGCCATGAAATTAAAAGACACTTACTCCTTGGAAGAAAAGTTATGACCAACCTAGATAGCATATTCAAAAGCAGAGACATTACTTTGCTGACTAAGGTCCGTCTAGTCAAGGCTATGGTTTTTCCTGTGGTCATGTATGGATGTGAGAGTTGGACTGTGAAGAAGGCTGAGCGCCGAAGAATTGGTGCTTTTGAACTGTGGTGTTGGAGAAGACTCTTAAGAGTCCCTTGGACTGCAAGGAGATCCAACCAGTCCATTCTGAAGGAGATCAGCCCTGGGATTTCCTTGGAAGGAATGATGCTAAAGCTGAAACTCCAATACTTTGGCCACCTCATGCGAAGAGTTAGCTCATTGGAAAAAACTCTGATGTTGGGAGGGATTGGGGGCAGGAGGAGAAGGGGACGACTGAGGATGAGATGGCTGGATGGCATTACTGGCTTGATGGACATGAGTCTGAGTGAACTCCGGGAGATGGTGATGAACAGGGAGGCCTGGCGTGCTGCGATTCATGGGGTCGCAAAGAGTCGGACACGACTGAACGACTGAACTGAACTGTCGTCCATGTGATGAGATTGGTTAGTTTTCTGTGATTGTGGTTTTCTGTCTGTCTGCCCTCTGATGGAGAAGGATAAGAGGCTTATGGAAGCTTCCTGATGTGAGAGACTGACTGAGGGGGAAACTGGGTCTTGTTCTGATAGGTGGGGCCATGCTCAGTAAATCTTTAATCCAATTTTCTGTTGATGGGTGGAGCTGTGTTCCCTCCCTGCTATTTACCTGGGCCAAACTATGGTGGAGGTGGTGAAGATAATGGCGACCTCCTTCAAAAGATCCCATGCATGTACTGCTACACTCAGTGTGCCCAACCCTGCAGCAAACCTGCCAAGAGTCTGTTTCCTCAGTCCTGTGTAAGTGCTGAAAGCTCTATGGTGGGGTTAACAACGACCTCCTCCAGGAGGACTTACGCCATATCCACACCCAGAGTCCCTGCCCCGCAGCACTGTACTTCCGCAGGAGACACTCAAACACAGTTCTGGCTGTCTCTGTGGGGTCCCTGGGTCCTGGTGTGCACAAGGCTTGTTTGAGCCCTCCGAGCATCTCTGTTGGGAATGGGGTTTGATTCTAAATGCAAATTCGCCCCTCCTGCCTTCTTGCTGGGGCTTCTCCTTTGCCCCTGGATGTGGGGTATCTCCTCATAGCCACCCCAGCACTGCCTAGCTGCTGCTCCAGCGCCCTGGGTTGGGGAGATCCCCTGGAGAAGGGAAAGGCTACCCACTCCAGCCCATGGGGTGGGAAAGAGTGGGATACAACTGAGCGACTTTCACTTACTTTCACTTATTTATTTTGCATTGGTGTATAATCCCCATCCCTGGAGACGGAAATGGCAACCTACTCCAGTATTCTTGCCTGGAAAATTCCATAGACAGAGAAGCCTCACAAGCTATAGTCCATGGGGTCACAAAGAGTCAGGCACAGTTGAGCACACACGCACAACCCCAATACAAAATTATACCCCAATACAAACTAAACAATGTTGTGATAACATTGTGTTAACACAAACATCGTGGTAACACAAATATTGTTTGTTATACAAACAATGTGATAATTTCAGGTAACAGCAAAGTCAAAGTATTTCTTTTGAATGAATTTGCCAGTCTTCTCCAGAGAACTTCTTACTGAACTTACATTTTGTCCAGCATGTTCCACAGCAGACTGCTTCGTCTAAAAATCGGGTCTGGAGATAGGTAATTCACCTTAACGACAATGATGGACTCGAAACAGAATGTTTAGAGGCTTTTGAAACTAAAACTGTCCCCTGCATTGTCCCAGTATACCAACTCCTGGCAGACTACATACGGTTCATCCCTTTTGCTTATCTGGCTTCCTCATTCTGAGTAACAGCTAAAGAAATGAGTCAACCATGGAGGTGGGAATCCAACAATCATTTCATTCCGAGACTGCAATTTTTATTTACAATAAGACATCCCGACCTGGGTACTTGCCTCTGAACCCAAGTCCCAAGAGCTGGTTTTAAATTACCTTGTTGGGTTTGAATAGTCCTCTAATTCATTTCTCTGTCTGGAGATAGTCCCTGCATATGCTCTGCAGATACCAAGCATCATAATTGCTTTTAGTGAATATTTAACTTAAATCAGGTATTCACTAAACTTAGACTAGTTGACCATTTAGTAGTTGTGGAGAGACTTCCCTGGTGGTTCAACAGCTAAGACTCCATGCTTCCAATGCAGGAAGTCAGGGTTTGACCCCTGGTCAGGGAAATAGATCCCACAAGCTGCAACTAAAGATTCTGTATGCCAAAACTAAGTCCCAGCACAGCCAATAAATAAATATTTACAAAAAATAGTTGTGGAATGCCTTTAACACTCAAGAAAATGAAAACAGATATGAAGTTCTAGGAAAGAACTAAATATCATATGCTAATCTCTTCAAGAAAATTAGAGATACCAAGGGAGCATTTCATGCAAAGATGGGCTCGATAAAGGACAGAAATGGTATGGACCTAACAGAAGCAGAAGATATTAAGCAGAGGTGGCAAGAATACATGGAAGAACTGTACAAAAAAGATCTTCCTGACCCAGATAGTCATGATGATGTGATCACTAATCTAGAGCCAGACATCTTGGAATGTGAAGTCAAGTGGGCCTTAGAAAGCATCACTACGAACAAAGCTAGTGGAGGTGATGGAATTCCAATTGAGCTGTTTCAAATCCTGAAAGATGATGCTGTGAAGGTGCTGTACTCAATATGCCAGCAAATTTGGAAAACTCAGCAGTGGCCACAGGACTGGAAAAAGTCAGTTTTCATTCCAATCCCAAAGAAAGGCAATGCCAAAGAATGCTCAAACTACCACACAATTGTACTCATCTCACATGCTAGTAAAGTAATGCTCAAAATTCTCCAAGCCAGGCTTCAGCAATACGTGCACCGTGAACTCCCTGATGTTCAAGCTGGTTTTAGAAAAGGCGGAGGAGCCAGAGATCAAATTGCTGACATCCGCTGGATCATGAAAAAACCAAGAGAGTTTCAGAAAAACATCTATTTCTGCTTTATTGACTATGCCAAAGCCTTTGACTGTGTGGATCACAATAAACTGGAAAATTCTGAAAGAGATGGGAATATCAGACCACCTGACCTGCCACTTGAGAAATCTGTATGCAGGTCAGGAAGCAACAGTTAGAACTGGACATGGAACAACAGACTGGTTCCAAATAGGAAAAGGAGTACATCAAGGCTGTATATTGTCACCCTGCTTATTTAACTTATATGCAGAGTACATCATGAGAAACGCTGGGCTGGAAGAAACACAAGCTGGAATCAAGATTGCCGGGAGAAATCTCAATAACCTTAGATATGCAGATGACACCACCCTTATGGCAGAAAGTGAAGAGGAACTAAAAAGCCTCTAGATGAAAGTGAAAGAGGAGAATGAAAAAGTTGGCCTAAAGCTTAACATTCAGAAAACGAAGATCATGGCATCCAGTCCCATTACTTCATGGGAAATAGATGGGGAAACAGTGGAAACAGTGTCAGACTTTATTTTTTTGGGCTCCAGAATCACTGCAGATGGTGACTGCAGCCATGAAATTAAAAGACGCTTACTCCTTGGAAGAAAAGTTATGACCAACCTAGATAGCATATTCAAAAGCAGAGAGATTACTTTGCCGACTAAGGTCCGTCTAGTCAAGGCTATGGTTTTTCCTGTGGTCATGTATGGATGTGAGAGTTGGACTGTGAAGAAGGCTGAGCGCCGAAGAATTGATGCTTTTGAACTGTGGTGCTGGAGAAGACTCTTGAGAGTCCCTTGGACTGCAAGGAGATCCAACCAGCCCATTCTGAAGGAGATCAGCCCTGGGATTTCTTTGGAAGGAATGATGCTAAAGCTGAAGCTCCAGTACTTTGGCCACCTCATGCAAAGAGTTGACTCATTGGAAAAGACTCTGATGCTGGGAGGGATTGGGGGCAGGAGGAGAAGGGGACGACCAAGGATGAGATGGCTGGATGGCATCACTGACTCGATGGACGTGAGTCTGAGTGAACTCTGGGAGATGGTGATGAACAGGGAGGCCTGGCTTGCTGCAATTCATGGGGTCGCAAAGAGTCGGACATGACTGAGCGACTGAACTGAACTGAACTGAAAAATAAGTCAATAATGATGTTTCTATAAATATATCTCTTTTGAAGCAGACCTACCTATGAATTTAAACATTTTGGTACACATTTCAAGGATGTTTCAATTGTCTCAAGCTACCTGAGACAAAGTCTATTATTTTCTAAGATTTAGTAGTTTGCTTTAGATTTATCTCATCGGGCTTCTTCAGATTTTGTGCTTCTAAAATGAGAGGAAAAAGAATTGCCTCTGTTAGTGTTACATTGCCCGCCCCCCCCCAAACTGTATGCAAATAGCTTAATTTTAGATGATTACCCACTCCAAGATGGGAGTGGAGGGAGGATAAAGATGGAAGAGACATAGGTTACTTATGTTAATCTCAGTTTGTGTCAAGTGCATATACTTTTAAAAATAGTTCCTTAGTTTTAAAAAATAAATATTTCCTTAATACTTATTGATTTTTCTGCCTGCCTTAGGTCTTAGTTTCGGCTAGCAGGATCTCCTAGTTGCAGCATGCAAACTCTTAGCTGCCGCATGTGGAATCTAGTTCCCTGACCAGTGATCGAACCTGGGCCTCTTGCATTGGGAGCACTGAGTCTTAGCCACTGGACCATCAAGGAAGTCCCAGTAGCCCCTTCATCTCATTGGATCTTTCCATTCACATCATTTCCAGTAGTGTAGGTGCTAATTTACTTAATAAATGCTTGATCCCAATCTCTTCTGATCATTACCAAATCAACATTATCCAGTACTTAAGATTGGTATTAGGATAAATTCATGTAAGATTGGCAGTGCTTCCCTAGAAGTAGTAAATAGAATCTAGGGATTGGTTAAAATGTTCAGTACTTATAATTTTGAAAGGAAGTGAGTAATATTATACTTCTGTCAGTTAGTATATCAGTTCTTAACCTGATAAACTGTTTCCATATGTATTACTATTCGAGGTATATGAACTCCCTGGGGACAACAACAGTTATATTTATGTTTTATATCTTACCTGTCATTGTGCCATCATCCAGATTTTCTTCTTTTTCTTTTTTTTTCTGAGGAGAATTAAGAGGAAGCTTTTTTTTTCCTTCAAGATTTGTATGCTTGGGAGATGGCAAATTGTATAAAAATTCCACATTTTACTGGCATTTACTGGAAGGAAAGGAGATGAGACCAAGGTCTTTGGGGGCCGGGGTGGTGCTGCTCTTTGTTGTGGCACGCGGGCTCTCTAGTTGTGGCTCAAAGGCTTTTAGTTTGCCCAACATGCGGAGTTCCCTAACCAGGGGTTGAATCTGCATCCCCTGTGTTGGGAGGTAGATTCTTAACCACTGGACTACCAGGGAAGTCCCCGATGTAGAGGTCTTAATGGCAAAATTAAAAGACAAACTAATCTTTGGGGTAATCTTTGGTGGTATCATAAAATAAGATAGTTCTCAGTAAGATAGTAAAATCCCCACCTTGCTTCTAAGAAAGACTTGAATGCTAAAGAATTGGAGTGACAGAAAAATAGTTTCATCCATGCTAAGCCTTGAGAAATCTGTATGCAGGTCAGGAAGCAAGAGTTAGAACTGGACATGGAACAACAGACAGGTTCCAAATAGGAAAAGGAGTATGTCAAGGCTGTATATTGTCACCCTGCTTATTTAACTTCTATGCAGAGTGCATCATGAGAAACGCTGGACTGGAAGAAACACAAGCTGGAATCAAGATTGCTGGGAGAAATCTCAATAACCTCAGATATGCAGATGACACCACCCTTATGGCAGAAAGTGAAGAGGAACTAAAAAGCCTCTTGATGAAAGTGAAAGAGGAGAGTGAAAAAGTTGGCTTAAAGCTCAACATTCAGAAAACAAAGATTATGGCATCTGGTCCCATCACTTCATGGCAAATAGATGGGGAAACAGTGGAAATGGTGTCAGACTTTATTTTTTTGGGCTCCAAAATCACTGCAGATGGTGACTGCAGCCATGCAGTCACATGGTGACGCTTACTCCTTGGAAGAAGAGTTATGACCAACCTAGATAGCATATTCAAAAGCAGAGACATTACTTTGCTGACTAAGGTCTGTCTAGTCAAGGCTATGGTTTTTCCAGTGGTCATGTATGGATGTGACAGTTGGACTGTGAAGAAGGCTGGGCACTGAAGAACTGATGCTTTTGAACTGTGGTGTTGGAGATGATTCTTGAGAGTCCCTTGGGCTGCAAGGAGATCCAACCAGTCCATTCTAAAGGAGATCAGCCCTGGAATTTCTTTGGAGGGAATGATGCTAAAGCTGAAACTCCAGTACTTTGGCCACCTCATGCGAAGAGTTGACTCATTGGAAAAGACTCTGATGCTGGGAAGGATTGGGGGCAGGAGGAGAAGGGGACAACTGAGGATGAGATGGCTGGATGGCATCACTGACTCAATGGGCGTGAGTCTGAGTGAACTCCAGGAGATGGTGATGGACAGGGAGGCCTGGCGTGCTGCGATTCATGGGGTCACAAAGAGTCGGACACAACTGAGCGACTGAACTGAACTGAAGCACACTTACACACATATGAGTACTTATTGGAGGAGAAATTCTTTCTATCAAAGGACACCTCAGAGATTCCTGATCCCCAGTTATTATTCTCTTACCGTTTCCTTGCAATGCTTAGTCCAGAGGTAGGTCTGGGTTCCTATGATGGCAGGATACTCACATCACTCAAGATGGTTCATCGTGTCCTCATTGATACATTAACCACAGGCTTCAAGTCAGAGGGGACAGTGAGATAAGAAAATCATGTCTCCTGATCTCAAAATAGACTCAAGACACTTAACAGCAGTGACACTTTTACGAATTTCTGCTCGGTGTCTGTTTATTTTTCTCCTTCAAGGAGAGTCCTCTCATTGATATGCTATAACTTGGATAGAATATTTGGAAATTCCTGAATCTTGTACTTGAAGATATTTTGACTTTTTTGATAGCAAATCCTTTATGAGGCCTTTGGTCCTGAGATCAGAGCCAGCTGTCCCATGGAGGGTCCCTGCTCCCCGCACAGGACAATAGCAGTTATTTTTGCTGAATCTCACATTGACAATCTTTGAAGTCTATTAGGGAGGTCCAAGGTCTTTAGCTACCTCAGCCAGCATCACCAGGGCTGATTATACCTTGGTTTCCTCAACTCTAAGTGTCCTTACTCTCAGAGCAGGGGACATAATACAAGATTTCTTTCCAACTTCTTAGAACACACTCATAGCAAAATAATGTCCACATTCAATTGCAGTTGATTTGGTCAAGTAGTGTAGACGAAAAAGGAAAACAGAACAAGTCAGATCTTGAAGTCTGGTGAATCTTAGGCAGCCATCTTCCTTCTATAGCCAAAGCTCTCGAACCAACCCTCCAATGCCAACTTTAGAAGTTCCACCCTGTTTTTTATATAAATAATCTCTTACTTCCCCCTCCCTCCCCTTTATCATGAAGTTTATGGAGCAGAGACCATAGGCTGATGATGTGTTAAGAGGTTGAACACACTGATCACCAGTTTTAAGGTCTATGGGCTTTGCCCACATGGTTCCAAAAGTCAACATTCATTGCAGAGCATTCTAGCCTATCACAGAGGAATTCCACATTCACTCATTATTGATTTACTCAGGATCCTTCAGCTCAAGGGGCAAACTCTGCTCTTTCTTTGCTCGTAGCTCTTTTACATTATTCTAAGAAAACACAGGGATGCATGCAGACTGGGTTTTTTTAATTAATTTTTTATTGGAGTATCGTTGCTTCACAATACTGTTAGTCTCTACTGTACAACAAAATGAATCACCCATACATATACATATATCCTCTCCCTTTTGGACTTCCTTCCATTCCAGTCACCCCAGTGCATTAAGTAGAATTTCCTGTGCTATACAGTACATTCTTATTAGTTATCTATTTTATCTCAGTATGAATAGAGAACCTCCCAGCTCCTTCCACCCCCCTTTCCTCCTTGGTATCCATGTGTTTGTTCACTACATCTATGTCTTTATTTCTGCTTTGCAAATAAGATGACCTATACCATTTCAGACTGTTTGATTCTATGTATATTGAATTCTAGAATCGGCAAAATGAATCTATAATAAAAATCAGATCCATGGGCACCTAAGGCAGGGTCGAGGATGACTGACTGCAATGGGGCACAAGGATGCTTCTGAGGTTGTTGAAAATATTCTATATCTTGACAGGTGTGTACATTTGTTGAAGTTCATCAAGCTGTCCAATTAAATAATATGCTTTTTTTTGTATGTAGTGTCTCAATAAATTTGATTTTAACTCCTTTCCATTGCCTTTGGAAATTTTCACAAGTATCATATCATTCTGAAGATTGAGCTTCCTGAAACGTGGCTTTCAAAAAGGCCACACTTTAAATTTAATCCTCTTCCCTCTTTTGTGCATGTCCTTTGATATCTGAATTAAACTCATATTTTTGTAGAGAATTTACTAGACTACCAGGTTTGTCTCTTTAGATAACTCTCCCTTTTCTTCCTATCCAAGATCATCTGTGTTTGCAAGATTTGGAATTGGATGTCAAAGTACTTCTCCCAAACATTTGTCATCTTCCTTTTGGGGGTCTCTATCCAAGAAGTCCTACCATTTATCAAAAACACTTTAGATCTGCCTTACCAAAGTCTAGACTATCTATCTGACCACATCCAACTCTCCCTGACTATCATGAACTCTAGATAACTTGGTCATTCTCTTCCCATGAATTCGTATCACTTCCACTTCTCCGCCTAGCTCTTTCTGGTGGCAAGCATTTGATACTTACTTCCTCTACTCTCTGAGAAAACTCCCACTTGAAAACAATTGGTGGCCCCTGGAGCATGGCATTCTTAGATAAAAAGGACCTTATAGATCAGTAATGACCCATTCATGTGTTATATGAGACATCCAAGCTTTTAAGGACTGATGTGTTTGCCCAAGTCAGGCAGTTAATAAAACTCTGCATTGAAATAGCATCTCTCTCATCTCCTGTACTGTTGGACAGGATGTTCATTTCATGAAAGCAACCAGCTGCTGGATGGATAGGGGCTGAATTTAGCCTGTGCAATGGCAACCCACTCCTGTACTCTTGCCTGGAGAATCCCATGGATGGAGGAGCCTGGTGGGCTGCAGTCCATGGGGTTGCTAAGAGTTGGACATGACTGAGCTACTTCCCTTTCACTTTTCACTTTCATGCATTGGAGAAGGAGATGGCAACCCACTCCAGTGTTCTTGCCTGGAGAATCCCAGGGACGGCAGAGCCTGGTGGGCTGCCGTCTATGAGGTCACACAGAGTCGGACACGACTGAAGCGACCGACTTAGCTGCAGCAGCTGCTTACTTTGCCAAGAGGAGTCCTGCTTAGGGCCATACCCCTCTGTAGAAGAAAGAACTTCTCTCTAATTTTCATAAAAGTATCATTTGGCTAATAGTAGCTCTGATCTATGATTACATTTTCTTTCAAATTATTTCAAATTTAAACTTTTATTAGAAAAAATTTTTATTAGGAAGAAATTTTTATTTTGAAAGAATTAGTACCTGTAACTTTCATGTTCCTAACAATTCTTATTGCATCATTTTCAAAAGCTATTGTGTGAATTCTTAAGCAATCCAGGACATTCCCAGATTGGATGTCTTTCACTTCAACTTCTTGAGAAACAGGGGCCCAGCTGCAGACCCAGTCCAGACTCTCAGGGCCCAGGACAGCTGGAAACGAGAAGGGCTGACCCAGGGCTACAGCAGGGGAGCCAAGGAAGAATTAAGTCCCTCACCACATAAGGCAGCTTTCAGTTTGACATAAAGGGCCTAGTCCAAGGAGACCAGAACTTGATCCTAAGGGAGAGGTCTTGAGTAGAAGACAAGCAGGACAGACAGAGCAGTTCGGAAGCAGAGCCTGGAAAAGCTCCCTGAGACCATGAAATGTATCCTTGGGTAAGGTGCCTCCTTGTGCCTTGGATGAGTCAGGAATAGTACGGAAGACCTAATAGGCTAGTAAGGTCAATGCAAAAATGCCGCTGGAGGCCAGGAGGATTCAGTGTGAGCAGATGCCCATGTCCTGAGCTAAGTGGGACAAGACTCTGCAACCAGAGCCCAGGAAGGGCCCACTGGACCAGACAGAAGCTTGCTGTGGGCCTATCACCACTCCACTCAATGCTATGTGGATGCATACAGCTTCCTTCTCCCAAGCACCATTTTGGCTAGGGGAAGAGGGAAAGAGGAACATGATTGAAAACCTGAGCTCTTACCCAAAAGAGACTGGATGAACACAAAGTTGCCTCTGGTTCCCTTTAAATGGAGAGCTGGTGTTTGGTGATCTACCCTCATTCCATCACACCATCTCTCAGAACGAGAGAAAATAGTTATAGAAAAGAAGAATGCCGTGTTTTTCTGACCCCTGAGTGCAATTTACCCCAATATACTGGTCCTTCTGATTCTAGAGGACGTGCTGTGCACGATATCCAGGGATCACAGAGTCAAACTATAAGTTGTCAGTGAGTCTGTAGATGCTCTTGAGGTTGTTTTTTGTGTGTTAAAAAAAATTCAGAGGTTACATTTTTTTTTAATATGCGTGATCTATGGTGATCTTCATTTATTTATCGCCATGCCACACGTGGGATCGAACCAGCAACCCTTGCATTAGAAGCTCAGAGTATTAACCACTGAACTGCCAGGGAAGTCCCTACATCTGTTTATAAAATTAATAGTTAATTTACTAAAGTTGAGTCTAAGAACTTAGTTTGCCTTAGGATTTTAAGTTCAACTGAAAATTTGTATTTTTCTTTTATAAATATAGCAAATTTTAAAAACCACTATGAAAGGCCTTAAATGTTATTTGATATCATTTCTGCTGCTGCTGTTAAGTCACTTCAGTCGTATCTGACTCTGTGTGACCCCATAGACAGCAGCCCACCAGGCTCCCCCGACCCTGGGATTCTCCAGGCAAGAACACTGGAGTGGGTTGCCATCTCCTTCTCCAATGCATGAAAGTGAAAAGTGAAAGGGAAGTCGCTCAGTCGTATCCGACTCTTAGCGACCCCATGGACTGTAGCCTACCAGGCTCCTCCGTCCATAGGATTTTCCAGGCAAGAGTACTGGAGTAGGGTGCCATTGCCTTCTCCAGAGAATGGCAACCCACTCCAGTGTTCTTGCCTGGAGAATCCCAGGGATGGTGGAGCCTGGTGGGCTGCCATCTATGAGGTCGCACAGAGTCGGACACGAATGAAGCGACTTAGCAGCAGCAGCAGCAGGTTGGTCATAACTTTCCTTCCAAGGAGTAAGCATCTTTTAATCTCATGGCTCTAGTCACCATCTGCAGTGATTTTGGAACCCCCAAAAATAAAGTCTGACACTGTTTCCACTGTTTCCCCATCTATTTGCCATGAAGTGATGGGACCGGATGCCATGATCTTTGTTTTCTGAATGTTGACCTTTAAGCCAACTTTTTCACTCTCCTCTTTCACTTTCATCAAGAGGCTTTTTAGTTCCTCTTCACTTTCTGCCATAAGGGTGTCACTAGGTCCACCCTAAACATAAGGGGAGGGGGCATGAAATACCAAGGGCAGGATCATTGAGGATTGCCCTAACGGAAAGCTACCATAATTGATAACTATGAGAGTGAAAGTGAGCTGCTCAGTCATGTCCAACTCTTGGCGACTCTGTGGACTATAGCCCACCAGGCACCTCTGTCCATGGAACTGTCTAGGCAAGAATACTGGAGTGGGTTGCCACTTTCTTCTCCAGGGGATCTTCCCCACTCAGGGATCAAACCCTGGGTCTCCTGCATTGCAGGCAGATTCTTTACCATCTGAGTCAGCAGGGAAGCCCTTGAACCTAGCATAATTGATAACTATATTTCAACGCAATTGTTTTTCTTTGTAATTCAGTGTGTTTTATTTTTAGCATTAAAATCGTTACTCTAAGAAAGGGTCCAAAGCCTTCTCCAGCTATATGTAGCATGTATATAGGCTAAGAGATCCTACTCTAATGCCAGACAGATCAGGGTTCAATCCCTGCCTCACCTACCAGCCATGCAGACCTTCGGCAATTATTTCACCTTTGCAAGCATTGGTTGATCCAACAATAAGATAAAGATAATAATAGTGTAGGCTTCCCAGGTGGTGGTAGTGGTAAAGAATCTTCCCACCAACACAGGAGATGTAAGAGACATAGGTTCAATCCCTGGGTTGGGAAAATCCCTTGGAGGAGGGCATGGCAACCCACTCCAGTATTTTTGCCTGAAGAATCCCATGGACAGAGGAGTCTGGTGGGCTACCACCCATAGGGTCACAAAGAGTTAGACATGACTGAAGCGACTTAGCAGGCACACAGTAATAGTAAGTATCACAGACATGCTGTAGGGATTAAATGAGATCCTACATATAAAACATTAACATTCTGCTTGGGTATACTCAGTTCAGTTCAGTTCAGTCGCTCGGTCATGTCTGACTCTTCAACCCCGTGAACCGCAGCATGCCAGGCCTCCCTGTCCACCACCAACTTCCGGAGTCCACCCAAACTCATGTCCATTGAGTCAGTGATGCCATCCAAACATCTCATCCTGTCATCCCCTTCTCCTCCTGCCTTCAATCTTTCCCAGCATCAGGGTCTTTTCAAATGAGTCAGTTCTTTGCATCAGGTGGCCAAAGTATTGGAGTTTCAACGTCAACATCAGTCCTTCCAATGAACACCCGAGACTGATCTCCTTTAGGATAGACTAATTGGATCTCCTGTAGTCCAAAAGACTGTCAAGAGTCTTCTCCAATATATTAAGATCCAATAAATGATAGCTATTATCAGTATAGAAAACAATGTGTCTAAATCTCACACACATGCGTAGTCTTCTGTTTCACATAATTACAAAGCCCCAGGTCATGTTTATTAATGATTGTGATCCACTGTTTCCACCTGTTATATTCTTTAAATATCTTAAGAAACATATGTGATGAAGACCAATGTCTGTACCTGCTCCTGCACCAAGAAGGCCATGTATTAATAAAACGAAGTATTATTGCACCCAGAAGTGTGAATACAAATGACATCAGTGTAAGAACCAAAAGCTGGGCCTTTGGTTCTTCCATTGGGTGAGGATGTATAACTCAGAAGCTTCTTGCTGACAGAATCTCAAGCCTGACAATCTGCATTTTCAATCAGTAGAACTCCTGCTATGCAGGACATGGGTAAATAGTGGAAGGAGAATTGAGGGAAGATAAGTCTTTCCAACCCACTCCAGTATCCTTGCCTGGAGAACCCCATGGACAGAGGAGCCTGGCAGGTACAGTCCATAGGGTCTCAAAGAGTCGGACATGACTGTAGCAACTTAGCACCCGCAATTTTGCCAACTAGCCGTTCCTCCCTGCCATTGCAGTTCAGAGAGGAAGAGGCCAGGAAAGGACCGCAGCTACACTGTTATCATGTCATCTGTTTGTAAAAGTCCTTTAACAGAGGATACTGGAAACCCGAGAGAAAGTCAGGAATGGTTCTCCGTGTGTTCACTCTTGGGATCTGAAAACCAGGAAGGTGAGTTTTGAAAGAAGCAGTCCCAGTGCTCTTGCAAGTTCCAACCTAGACAACCTGGTCTAGAAATCGCTGGGCTGCACTAACGCAGTCTCTGTTCCACCTGGTGTTCTCACCTGATGTGGCCCTGATTCACCAGCATTCACTCTGATCAAGAAGGGGTGTGAGTCACCACGGAGAAGAAAGCACATTTAGATGTTAAGTTTCAATTTCCCAGCCACCAAGAGGGCAAACTGAAAATACTTTGTTCCTCTCTTCTCACCACCTGTCCCCTGCAAGCTTGCTCTCATTTCCTGGGTACAGTTTTTTCAAAACCATAAGAGAATTGGATTTGAAGTACCTTGATTAATACTGGAATTAAAATTAAACCACGCAGGCAAAGGGTACATGGGATCTCTCTGTATTATTTCCTACAACTGATGTGAATCAACAGTTATCTCAAAATAAAAAGTGTGATTAAAAACACCAAGCTTCTCAGAATGTACTGTGACAGGAAGAAAGAACAATCTCCACTCCTCAAAAAAAAAAAAAAAAAAGAAAAGAAAAAAGAAAAGAAAACCGTTCTGAAAAATCACCTTTGTGTTATTTTGTTAGATGGTCTTCCTCAATCAAGCTACACATAGATGCCATTCTCCGCCAGGTGGAAACCTGTGCAACAGAAAATGACATCTGGGCTTCCCCAGAGTCCAGTGGTTAAGACAGTCTAGTGGTTAAGACGCCATGCTTCCAAGGCAAGGAGTGTGGGTTCAATCCCTGGTTGGGGAACTTAGATCTTGTATGCCATGTGGCTAGACGCCCCCCCCCCCCCCAAAAAAGGAAAGAACACAACACCTGCACCTCTCTTCTCCTTCCCACTTACCAAACCAACAAGTTCCTTATCGACAACTGTGTGGACTATCTCCGGTGGTATAAACAAGAACTGCTAAGAGTCTTTGCCCCAGAGAGGAGGACAGGGGAGGGGCCAGGAGGAAAAGGAAGATAAGCCTGTCAAGAGAGATCCTTTTAAACTTTTGAATTTTATTTCATGTGTACATAACTACTCCTAAGATGATCCCCCAATCTCACACAGCCTCCGAAGGTCCAGCACAAAATGACCAGCTCTGTGAGCCTCTCCCATCCTACTGGTTTGAACTCAGCATCCCCTTCTGTGTGTTTCATGGCGCAGTAGCTCTCCAGCTGGCGGGTGGCTGAAAAACCTGAGGACTTTTAAAACAAATGCCCCTGTTCGGGCCACTCCCCAGACCAACTGAATGAGAAGCCCGGTAGAGGGAAAGTCGGTAGGGATGTTTAAAAAAAATTCCCCAGGAACAGCGATGCAGATGTAGAGAGTGGGTATGTGATGCAGTGTGGGAAGGGGAGTGCGGGACGAGTTGAGAGAGTACCATGTGTAAACCAGCTAGCTAGTGGGCACCTGGCGTATAGCACACGGACCAAGGCTTGCTGCTTTCTGATGACTTGGAGGGGTGGGATAGGGAAGTGGGGGGTGGTGGTGGGAGGGAGGCTCAAGAAGGAGGGAACATATGCATACATATAGCTGATTCACTTTGTTGTTCAGCAGGAACTAAAGCAACATCGTAAAGCAATTATACTCCAATAAAAAAAATAATAAAAAGAAAAAAATGTAAAAAAACTTCCCAGGTAATGGTAATGCCTAGGATTAAGAATTTCTGCTCTGGCACTTTATGGAGCCAAGATGCAAGCACTCGCCCTAAAAGTAAACAGTGAATAAATGGTTACAAAAATGAAAAACACTCACACACCTTTTATTTCATTTCTGTCTCCAGAGCAACTCTGTGAGCTGGGCATCATTGCCTCACTGCTCAGAAGAGGACGGGAAGAGTCACAGGGCTGCAAGTTGCCAAGGATCTCTATTTCTTTGTACTTCGCCTGTGTCTGACAGTCTTCCCTGAGTCTGAAACTGGATTTCATATTCTACACCCAAATCCTAGCACAGCACCACACACACTGGAGGTGTTCAACCAGTTTCTCAGCAAAGGGGAAAGGAACAGTCCAGCAGCAGGAAGCGTCTCAGCCATGCAGGGCTCCACCCGCAGCTCACCTGAGAGGCTTCCCAGAATTGGAATAAGTGTTGATTTTCCTGTACCTTACCTGTTTGTGTTTGTCTGTGCTAAGTTGCTTCAGTCGTGTCTGACTCTATAAGACCGTATGGACTGCAGCCCACTAGGCTCCTCTGTCCAAGGGATTCTCCAGGCAAGAATACAGGAGAGGGTTGCCATGTCCTCCTCCCAGGGGATCTTCCCGACCCAGGGATTGAACCCGTGTCTCTTACATCTAACCTGCAGTGGCAGGAGTGTTCTTTACTGCCAGCGCCACCTGGGAATCCCAGCAGCTTGTTGCTGCTGCTAAGTTGCTGCTAAGTAGCTTCAGTCATGTCCAACTCTGTGCGACCCCATAGACGGCAGCCCACCAGGCTCCCCTGTCCCTGGGATTCTCCAGGCAAGAACACTGGAGTGGGTTGCCATTTCCTTCTCCAATGCATGAAAGTGAAAAGCGAAAGTGAAGTCGCTCAGTCGTGTCCAACTCTTAGCGACCCCATGGACTGCCGCCCACCAGGCTCCCCCGTCCCTGGGATTCTCCAGGCAAGAGCACTGGAGTGGGGTGCCTTGGTTGTTAACATGTATCAAATCACCACAGTTGCATGTTCAAAATGTGTATTCCTGGGCCCTGGATTTACTGAACAAGGATTTCTCAGGATGATATTTAGGGATATCTAATTTTTCAAATATGTATTTCTGTTTGTGTGTGCATTGTTTAAATACACATAAAATTCATCACTGTCACCATTTTTAAGTGCACGGTTCAGTGGCATTAAGTATATCCATCCTTACCATCCTTACCATCTATCTCTCAGAATTGTCCATCTTCCTAGACGGAAATTCTGTACCCATTAAACGATAATTTCCCAAGCCCCTGGCGACCTCCATTCTACTTTCTGTCTCTGTGGATCTGGCCACATTAGATACCTCATCGACTCAATGGACATGAGTTTGACCAAACTCTGGGAGATAGCGAAGGACAGGGAAGCCTGGCGTGTGCAGTCAATGGGGTCACAAAGAGTCAGACGTGACTTAGCAACGGAACAACAACAAAAAAGTAGAATGACACAGGATTTGTCTTTTTGTGGCTGGTCTATTTCACTTAGCATAATATCTTTAAGGCTCATCCACACTGTATCATATGACAGAAGTTACTTTTTTTTAAGGCTGAGTAATATTTCATTTTACATATATGACATATTTTCTTTACGTCTTCACCCCTCAGAGGACATTGGGACTGCTTCTCCTTCCACTTCTTGGCTATTGTAAATACTCCACAATGAACATGCATGTGTAAATATCTCTTTGAGTTCCTGTTTTCAGTTTTTTTTTGATATATATATATACACAGAAGCAGAATTGCTGAGTTACATAGTAATTCTATTTTTAATTTTTTGAGGAACTTTCATACTGGTTTCCATAGTGGCTGGCACAGAAGTAGAATTGCTGAGTTACATAGTAATTCTATTTTTAATTTTTTGAGGAACTTTCATACTGGTTTCCATAGTGGCTGGCACAGAAGTAGAATTGCTGAGTTACATAGTAATTCTATTTTTAATTTTTTGAGGAACTTTCATACTGGTTTCCATAGTGGCTGGATCACTTTAGATTCCCATCAACAACATGCAAGGATTCCAATTTCTCTACATCCTGGCCAGCACTTGTTATGTCCTTTATTTTTATTTTTTTTTCTTTTGGTGGTGGCCCTCCTAATAGATGAGAGGTGATATCTCATCGTGGTTTATATTTGCGTTTCCATGATGGTTAGTAATCTTGAGTATCTTTTCATACGCTTGTTGGCTGTCCATACATCTTCTTTGGAGACATGTCTATTGAAGTCCTTTGCCCATTTTTGAATTGGGTTTTGTGGGGGTTGTTGTTGTTGTTGTTGAGTCTTTTTTTTTTCCCTGTTTTTATTTATTTATTTATTTTACTTTACAATATTGTATTGGTTTTGCCATACATCAACATGAATCCACCATGGGTATACACGTGTTCCCCATCCTGAACCCCCCTCCCACTTCCCTCCTTGTACCATCCCTCTGGGTCACCAGCCCCAAGCATCCTGTATCCTGCATCGAACCTGGACTGGTGTTTCATTTCATATATGATATTATACATGTTTCAATGCCATTCTCCCAAATCATCCCTCTCCCTCTCCCACAGAGTCCAAAAGACTGTTCTATACATCTGTGTCTTTTTTGCTGTCTCACATACAGGGTTATCGTTACCATTTTTCTAAATTCCATATACTTGCGTTGGTATACTGTATTGGTGTTTTTCTTTCTGGCTTACTTCACTCTGTATAATAGGCTCCAGTTTCATCCACCTCATTAGGACTGATTCAAATGTATTCTTTTTCATGGCTGAATAATACTCCATTGTGTATATGTACCACAGCTTTCTTATCCATTCATCTGCTGATGGACATCTAGGTTGCTTCCATGTCCTGGCTATTACAAACAGTGCTGCGATGAACATTGGGGTACATTTGTCTCTTTCAATTCTGGTTTCCTCGGTGTGTATGCCCAGCAGTGGGATTGCTGGGTCATAAGGCAGTTCTATTTTGTTGTTGAGTCTTAATATTCTAAATATTAACCCCTTATCAGATATATGATTTGCAAATGTTTTCTCCCAACCCTGTATGTTGACTTTTAACTCTGCTGATTGTTGTCTCTGCTGAACAGAACCGAACAGACATTTTAACACTTGACGTATTTGCATTTGTCTATTTTTACTTTTGTTGCCGGTGCTTTTGGCATCATACCCGGAAATCATTCTGAAATACAATATCATAATGTGTGACAGGTTTTCTTCTAGGATATTTATAGCTTTAAGTCTTATATCTAGGTCTTTAATACATTTTGAGTTACTTTTTGTATATAGCATAATGTTAGGGTCCAATTTCATTTTTGTGCCTGTGGGTACCCAGTTTTCTCAGTATCATTTACTGAAGAGACTCTCCTTTTCCCATTGTGGTTTTGAAGATAATTTGACCATATAGTATATATGATGGTTTATTTCTGGGCTGTCTATTCTATTCCACTGGTCTATGTGTCTATTTTTATGCCAGTACTATATGATTTTGTTTAATATAGCTTTGTAATATATTTTGAAATCAGAAAGTATAAGGCCTAAAGCTTTATTTTTCTTTCTCAAGAATGTTTTGAATACAAGGTGTTGAGATTTTACATGAATTTTAGGATGGACTTTTCTATTTCTACCATTGGGATTTTGATGAGGATTACATTAAATCTGTGGATTGATTTGGGCAGTGTTCAGTTTTAACAATGTTAAGTCTTCCAGTCTAAGAACATGGGATATCTTTTTATTTACTTATGTATTTTTAAGTTTGTTTCACAGTGTTTTGTAGTTTACAGTGCATGTCTTTTGACCGCTTCAGTTCAGTTCAGTTCAGTCACTCAGTCCTGTCTGACTCTTTGCGAACCCATGGGCTGTAGCATGCCAGGCTTCCCTGTCCTTCACTGACTCCCTGAGTTTGCTCAAACCCATGTCCATCGAGTCGGTGATGCCATCCAACCATCTCATGCTCTGTCATCCCCTGCTCCTCCTGCCTGCAATCTTGCCCAGCATCAGGGGCTTTTCCAATGAGTCGGTTCTTCACATCAGGTGGCCAAAGATTGGAGCTTCAGCTTCAGCATTAGTCCTTCCAATGAATATTCAGGACTGATCTCCTTTAGGATGGACTAGTTTGATCTCCTTGCCGTCCAAGGGACTCTCAAGAGTCTTCTCCAACACCACAGTTCAAAGGCATCAATTCTTTAGAGCTCAGCCTTCTTTATGTTCCAGCTCTTACCTCCATACATGACTACTGGAAAAACCATAGCTTTGACTAGATGGACTTTTGTTGGCAAAGTAATGTGTCTGCTTTTTAATATGCTGTCTAGGTTTGTCACAGCTTTTCTTCCAAGGAGCAAGCATCTTTTAATTTCATGTCTGCAGTCATTATCAGCAGTGATTTTGGAGCCCTAGTTAAATTTTGACTCCTTAGTTAAATTTATTTCCAAGTATTTTAATATTTTTGATGCTATTAATATTTCAGTGGAATTCCTTTATAAATTTCATTTTCAGATTGTTCATTGTTGGTGCATAGAAATGCAACTGATATTTGTGTGTTAATTTTGTATGCCACAACTCTGGTTTTTTTTTTTGTTGTTGGAATATAGTTGCTTTACAATGTTGTGTTAGTTTCCATTGTACAGTGAAGTGATTCACTTCACATTCACAGTGAAGTGAATATATGTATACATATATCCCCTCCCTGGTGGAGTCTTTAGAGTTTTCTACATATAAGATAATGACTATAAATAGAAATGTTTTATTTCTTCCTTTCCAATTTGAATGCCTTTTATTTCTTTATCTTGCTTAATTGTCTGGCTAGGACATCCAGTATTATTTTAAATAGAAATGGTTAGAATGGGCATTTTTGCCTTGTTTCTGATTTTAGAGGAAAGGCTTTCAGTTTTTCACCATTGGGGTGTGATATTAGCTACGGACTTTCCACATATAGCCTTTATTATGTTCAGGTAATTTCCTTCTAAGGCTGATTTGTTGAGTTCATGAAATGGTATTGCTACTGCTGCTGCTGATGCTAAGCCACTTCAGTCATGCTCAACTCTGTGCAACCCCATAGATGGCAGCCCACCAGGCTCCCCTGTTCCTGGGATTCTCCAGGCAAGAATACTGGAGCCGCCATTTCATTCTCCAGTGCACGAAAGTGAAAAGTGAAAGTGAAGTCGCTCAGTCGTGTCTGACTCTTTGCGACCCCATGGACTGTAGCCCACCAGGCTCCTCCATCCATGGGATTCTCCTGGCAAGAATACTGGAATGGGTTGTCATTTCCTTCTCCCGAAAAGGTATTGGATTTTGTCAAATACTTTTCCTGCATCAGTTGAGGTAATCTTGTGAGTTTTTCCTTCTTCTGTTAATATGGTGTATTGGATTGACTGATTTGTGTAATTTTAACTATCCTTGCATTCCAGAGATAAATCTCACTTAGACATGGTGTATAATCCTTTCAGTGTGCTGTTTAATTCAGTTTGCTGGTATGTTGCTGAGAATTCTTACCTCAATATTCATCAGAGATATCAGTCTGTAATTTTTTTTTTTCTTTTAGTATGTTTGTTCAATTTTGGCATCTGGGTAATGCTAAACTCATAAGGTGAATTTGGAAGGGTTCCCTTCTCTTTCTTTTGAGGAAGAATTTGAAAACTAGTGTTAATTCTTCTTTAAATATTCGGTAGCATTCTCCCGCCATTTAGTCCTGAGCTTTTCTTTGTTGGGAGGTTTATGATTGCTAATTCAATTCTCATACTAATTATAAGTCTGTTTAGATTTTTTATTTCTTCATGATTCAGTCTTGCTGGGTTGTATGTTTCCAGAAGTTGATCTCTTTTCTTAGATTATCCAATTTGTTAGCATATAATTGTTGCAAGTAGTCTCATATAATCCATTTTATTTCTGTGATACCAGTTATAGTGTCTCCTTTTCCATTTCTGATTCTTGTGTTTTGAGTCTTCTCTTTTTTCTCTTAGTCTAACTAAAGGTTTGACAATTTAATGGGCTTAAAAAAAAACCCAACTCTTAATTTTGTCATTTTTTTCTTTTGTTTTTCTATTTTCTATTTCATTTATTTTTGCTCTAGTCTTTATTAGTCATTCCTTCTGGTAATTTGGGGTTTTGCTCTTTCTTATTATTCTAGTTTCTTGAGGTATAAATTTAGGTTTTTGATTTGAGATTTTTCTACCCATGCCAGTATTCTTGGGCTTCCCTTATGGCTCAGCTGGTAAAGAATCTGCCTGCAATGTGGGAGACCTGGGTTCGATCCCTGGGTTAGGAAGATCCCCTGGAGAAGGGAAAGGCTACCCACTCCAGTATTCTGGCCTGGAGAATTCCATGGGCTGTATAGTCCATGGGGTTGCAAAGAGTCGGACACGACTGAGTGACTTTCACCTTCACTTCATTTTTAGCAGATAGGCATTTCCCTCTCAGTTGTGTTAGCTGCATCCCATAGGCTTTGCAATGCTGTGCTTCGTTTTCATTTGTCTCAATATATTTCCTAGTATCTCTTGTGATTTACTCTTTGACCCATTGGTTCAGTGCTAACTTCCTAGTTTTATGGGGGAAATTTTCTATCTGAGTGAAATCAGGAACAAGGCAGGGCAGAGCTCTGCTTACATGTGGCACGGACTTGGAAGACTCAGGCACTGAGATGCCTACAGTCTGGGGAAGGGTCATTAGAACCAGCCATGGAGACCATGTGGTTTGTTGAGCATCTTGACATTATGTGTGTATTTCTGGCTCTGTCCAGACAAATCTTTGGTTTGTGGTACAGTGGCTATTCCCAGAGCCCAACACAGCTGTGTTGGTACCTAATTTTGTTCCCACACTCAGAGAGAATCAACCATAGGCAGAGAGACAGTCTGGAGACAGGCACATCAAACAAGTCATAGTCGTCAATGGTTTCTGATGCTGGTAAATTATCCATCTGGTATCCTTATCACTTCCTCTATCCACCTCTTCTTTAGAAATCACTGTTCACCTTTCTTCTCTCCTCTCTCCTCTCATTCAAACAGGATGAGAGAAAGAGTGAATAATATACCACGTGTTTTATAGGCATTACCTCACTGATATCCCACTAAGTATTACTATCCTCATTTTATAGCTGAGAGAACTGAAGCTCACAAAGCTTTAGTAATTTGCTCAATCAATGCTGAATAAGTAGACAGTAGGAGGAAGAGATTGGATCTGAAAATAGGTCTTTTTGGGTCTAACACCTAGACTCTTCTCTCTCTTATTTATTCAACAGATACCTAGTATGCGTTTCCCTGTACTAGGCACTCAGAAAGCTACAAAGAAAAACAAAATATGATTCCTGGAACCCAAGAAAACCACGGCCAGTAGAAGAGATAGATACCAAACTTGTAATTACAAGAGGCTTTTTTTAAAAGTGCTGCGATGGGTAAATACTATGGGAGCACAGAGAAGCAGGGATTATAGGGTGTAAATAGAGAGCCATCTCACATTAGAGCAGGGTTTTACAAGGGAAAAATGAGGAGGAAGAATTTTTTTTAATTTAATAAAATGCCAGAGAGTAAACATTTTAGGCTCTGCAGGCCAGACAATTTCTGCTGCAGCTACTGAACTCTGCTACGGCAGCACGAAAGCAAAGTCCAAATGAAAATGAATGAACGTGGTTGTATTCCAGAAACTTGATTTACAAAAACAAGAAGGCAGCTGGATTTTGCCTTGGTCAGAGTTTGCAGATCCCTACAAAATCAATGATTAAAGCAGGGAAGGGATCAAATCTTTGATCTAGAAAGAACACTCTGGGCAAGGTAAAAGAAAGAGTTCATGTTGTCATTATCTTTTTCCTTGGAGTAGTTCAGGAAAAGTTGCACCGTGATTGACCTAAAGGAGGCATCTCTGGTAATTCAGCTGGTAAAGAATCTGCCTGCAATGCAGGAGACCCCAGTTAGATTCCTGGGCCAGAAAGATCTCCTGGAGAAGGGATAGGCTACTGACTCCAGTATTCTTGGACTTCCCTGGTGGCTCAGACGGTAAAGACTCTGCCTGCAATGTGGGAGACCTGGGTTCGATCCCTGAGTTGGGAAGATTCCTGGAGGAGGACATGGCAGCCCACTCCAGTATTCTGGCCTGGAGAATCCCATGGACAGAGGAGCCTGATGGGCTACCATCCATGGAGTCGGAATTGCAAAGAGTCTGACGTGACTGAGTGACTAAGCACAACACAGACCTGAGGGCCTGGGATTTTGTGAGATGAGGAAGGTAGTACTTAGGGTGTTTTCACACAGTTCTCTCACTCCCTTCTCACTTGCCCTCCCGGTCCCATTTCCTCCTGTATATTTTTACCTGTTCCCCTTTTGAAGGGGTGTAGAGTTGCTAGATTTAGCAAATAAAAATACAGGACACCTAGTTAAATTTGAATTTCAGATATACAAAACATAATTTATAGTGTAAGTATGTCTCATGCAATATATGGGACACACTTTTACTAAAAGTGTATTCATTGTTTATCTAAAATTAGGGACCCTGTATTTGTTTTATTCTTCTCACTTTATGTTTTTATTTTTTTGGCTATGCTGGGTCTTCATTGTTGCAGGGAGTCTTCATTGCAGTACACGGGCTTCTCAAGTTATGGCACACGGGGGGCTCCAGAGCACATGGGTTCAGTAGTCGCAGAACAAGGGTTTCTCTTGTTGCAGCATATAGGCTTAGTTACCCCACCTCATGTGGGATCTTAGTTCCCAGTGAAGTGAAGTGCAAGTTGCTCAGGCATGTCCAAGCAACCCCATGGACTATACAGTCCATGGAATTCTCCAGGCCAGAATACTGGAATGGCTAGTGTTTCCCTTCTCAGGGGGATCTTCCCAACCCAGGGATTGAACCCAGGTCTCCCACATTGCAGGCAGATTCTTCACCAGCCAAGCCACAAGGGCCCAAGAATCCTGGAATGGGTAGCCTATCCCTTCTCCAGGAGATCTTCCTGACCCAGGAATCAAACTGGGGTCTCCTGCATTGCAGGTGGATTCTTTACCAACTGAACTATCAGGGAAGCCCCTAGTTCCCAGACCAGGGATCAAATCCATGTCCCATGCATTAAAGGGCAGATTCTTATCTACTGGATCACCAGGGAAGTCCCGGGACCCTGTATTTTATCTGGCAATGCTCCTGGCAATGCTCCTTCAGTCAGAGTTCCTCAAAATTTTAAAGAAATGTAAGAGGACAAGCTCAGCATAACGTGATGTCTAGATTGGGTTGTGACTGATGGGGACACGTGAACAGCAGGTAGGTGTGGGTAGGACAGTAGAGTGAAGCCTTGTAAAGTGAGTATTAAGTGGATTCCAGCAAAGTCCAAAGGTTGAAGGAAGTGGGTGGGGGGAATGCTGATGAGAGGTTTCTGAGAAGCCTGTGAAACACAGCCTGGGCTCGGAAGTGGAACAAGGGTAAGAGTAGGGCGTTTTAGAATCCCTTCCGTCTGAACAGAGCTTTACAACTTCACACCGGTTATCTCCATTGACTCTTGCAGGAACCTTTCAGAGAGAGTGCATGACTCATTGATCTCAGTGAAAAATGAGGAAACAAAAGACTCAATATAGGTCAGGCAAGTTCCCTTGGATAACCTTGGTGAATGGCCCTGCTGAGACTCAAACAAGGCCTTTGACTACACTTCACTTCCTGTGCTTTATGAATGTTTGTTCTACGGTCAAAGGAGTTAATCAGAGTGGTAAGAAGAAGCAACACCAGCATCAGCAGCTAACATTTATTGACCACTTACTTGGTGCCAGTTCTAAGCGCCTTATATATTTAATCGCTTCTCACAGTATCCTGAAGAGGTAGGTATTATTACCATCATCAATGTATAACTGGCACAGAGAGATAGAGCAAATTGTTCAAGACGATACAGAATGAGAATTCAAGTCCAGTTATTCTAGTTCAAGAGCCCAAGTAGCTGATGGGTTGCCATTTCCTTCTCCAGCGGATCTTCCCAACCCAGGGATTGAACCCAGGTCTCCCACATTGCAGACAGACACTTTAACCTCTGAGCCACCAGGGAAGCCTGATGAAGACTCAGTTCTGTAAGGCTCCTCTGAGACATCTTCCCCACCAGGTCTCAACCTTGTTGTCCCTGACCTGTCCTTGCTGAGGCCAATGCAGCAAGAATCTTGCTAAGTCCGTTTAGAGAGAATTCCTCACCCTTAATATCTATATGACTTTTGACTACACTGTGCGGCATGTGAGATTTTAGTTCTCTGACCAGGGATTGAACCCATGCCCCTTGCAGTGGAGGCTCAGAATCTTAACCACTGGACTACCAGGGAATTCCTCCCTGACTTTTATATCTGATCAAATTCCTCCTCCCCCTCCTCCCCCACAGTTATCTCATCACTCTGGTCTGTCTTCAGCAAGAATCTTATTCAGTCATTTAGCAAGAACCTTATTAAGTCAGTTTAGCAAGAATCCCCCTACCCATAATGTCTTCCCTTACAACCTCACAATTTACTATTGACCTCCTCAGACTACTTGTCAGCTGTAAATTCCCAGCTGTGATTTCTGTGTTCAGAATTTTTGTTGTTTAGTTGTAAAGTCATGTCCGACTCTTTTGTGACCTGATGGACTGTAGCTTCCTCTGTCCATGGGATTTCCCAAGCAAGAATACTGGAGTGCATTGCCATTTTCTTCTCCAGGAGATCTTCCTGACCCAGGGATCAAACTTACGTCTCCTGCATTGGCAGGTGGATTCTTTACCACTAAGCCACCAGGAAGCCCAAGAGATAATTCTTATTTGAACTGCGTGGCAGGACAGACACCTAATAACAAGAATATCTGCTTTTCTTACCATTCCATAAATCACCACCTCTTTTTGAAGTCCCAGGGCCATCCCATTCCTTGGCCATAATTACCTAACTTGTCCTTGGATCTCATTGTCTTTGTGGGGCTCCTGTACAAACATAACTAGCTTTGTTTTTCTCCTGTTAATTATCTTATGTCAATTTCATTAACAGACCAGCCACAAGAACCTAGAAGGGTAGAGGAAAATATTTCCTCTCCTACACAAGTAATCCATTGATCTTGTGTAGTATGCAAACACTCTATTGGAAACAGATACACAATAACAGATAAGACAAGGGAGTCCCTTGTCTCCAAGGAGCTGTGGTTGGACCAGGAACTGAATAATCTGAAATTGGGACAGGTCCAGAAAGTCCGGAAAGCAAGATTCCTGTAGTCGTAGACTATAATCTATAGAAGAGCAGCAAGAATAAAGTCTTTGGTGCATCTTTATAACCCAGGGACCAACGCAATGATCCGCTCAGTTTGTTGAGCCTAGTGTATTCAGAGCTCTGCAACATTCAATGGCAGTGGTTAAGTTCATACAGTGTGTTAAAATGAATGTTAATTACAAGAATGCAAGTAACTGAAGAAACATGTTCTTTTTTTTTTCTTTTAAGCAGAAGTGAGTTCTTTCAAATGTTACTGTTAATTTTTGCAATTGTGTCTTGAAAGCACTTTCCTGTCAACTTTTTCCATGATTGTGTCAACTTGGAGGAAGAGAGCAATGCAGCAGTCTCTTTTTCAAAATTTGTATCAAGTCAAACAACACTTTTCATCCCCACAAAGATGAGAGGCTCCTCCCTTGCTTGGAGTAGAGTAGGTGATGAGCCACGTGCTACTTTCTCACCCAGGATCTAATTTTAGTTTTTGCTCCAAAATAGTGTATTTAAACAAAATTTTTCATAGAGTGTGTATTTCACAGGATGTGAAAACCCAAACCAGCTTCACTGGTCTGGGTGGGGTTGAACCTTCTACCCACAATTCGATTGAACCCACCTGTGCAGTAACTGAATCATCCCACAAGGCAAAACAAGCATGAATGCATTTGGCTGTGTAGGCAATAGAAATTAAGGGCTGGGTCCTGAAGCTTTGTTTTCAGAAGGAAAATGCTTGTTTGTGATTCCCTTCCTACTATGATTCTTCCACCCCCTACCTCACTTCAGCCCAGGTGGGTTTCCCTTGTTTTACTCTCCCAAAGCCCCCTTTTGCAATGCATTTGTGATCTTCTGTGATTTTCCATCTTCTTGCAGTGCAACCTTGGCTAGCAAAGGACTGGTTTACTGGGATCTCATTTACTACTGGGTCCTGGATGCCTGGCAGAGTAAGTGCTCAACAAATAAGTGTGTTGATGACCAATCGACCGGGTCTTCCCAGGTGGCTCCATGATCAAGAATCTGCCTGCCAATTCAGGAGATTCAGGTTCAATCCCTGGGTCAGGGAAGATCCCCTGGAGGAGGTAATGGCAACCCACTCCAGTATTCTTGCCTGAAAAGTCCCATGGACAGAGGAGTCTGGCAGGCTACAGTCCATGGGGCTGCAAAAGAGTCAGACACAACTGAGTGACTTAGCACAGATGCACGACCCATTGACTGCCCACTTTCTAGCTGTGGTTAACATACGCGGAAATCAAGAGAGCTCCGCCTTTATTCAGAGCCACTGAGGCCATCTTGACTCTACCTTTTCTAGTTTTGTGACTCTGGAAAATTCACCCAGGCTTTCTGAACTTCATTTTTTCATCTGCAAAATAAAGATGGTAATAATAACATCCTCCTCTGGGGCATTTCTAAGGAGTTAATATGATGATGGACTTGTAAATACTTAGTAGACATTCCAAGTATATCAGCCAAATTTAGTTAAGTGGTGAATATATCAGTGTGGATGCTATAAAAGATGGTAGAAAATGAGTGACTTAAAAATTACAGAGACTTCCCTGGTAGCCCAGTGCTTGAGAGTCCGCCTCTCAATGCAGGGGACTTGGGTTTGATCCCTGGTCAGGGAACTAAGATCCCACACGGATTTTAGTGTCTATGAATCCACCCCTGAATTTTGTTTCCTCTTGGCGTAGAATTGTACCTAGTCACTAATCCTCTGGATTAATCAAATGACACACTAATTTCTATGGGTACCTACCAATTCTGGTTTCCCAGGGATGTCATAAGGACACCCACCCAGGCAGAACTTCCAGGAAATCGACCCAAAAAGAAAAGTTACCATCAGAGTGATTGCCAGGGGTGGGATGGGGAAGGAAATAGGGAGTTTTTGTTTAATGAATATAGAGTTTCAGTGTTGCAAGATGAAAAATTCTGGAGATTGGTGGAACAAAAATGTGAGTATATTTAGTTTTACTGAATTGTGCACTTAAAAAAAGGTGATCAGCGTGGTGACCCAAGGACAAAAGAGCAGATAAAACCCAGGAGGGTCTTGGAATGCAGGAATGGAAAAACCAGACCCTTATCATCTTTCCCTCCCCCATGTTGTAACTATTAATAGATTTCAGGTCCTCCTGAGCAGTATAACCTGTCTCCCCTGCTACCCCATAGGGAGAAGGTATTTTTTACTCTTTATTCTTTACTCTTTCCCCTACCCAGGATACATGCCTCATCCAATCAGCAAATGACCCACAAGACTCTTATCCCACTCCTTGTACATGGCTATAAAAGTGGACCCTGTTCACTAAGAGTTTACTAAGAACCCCTGTTCAACGTCAGCTCTCCCTTGAGCTGGCCCGCTGCTCTAACAGTGTCTCCCACTCTAATAAACTTTATTTCCCTCTCATTCTGTCTATGTCTGGAAATTCTTTTCCAACCAGTGCCTGGACCATGAAAAATCAGTAAGTTTTATGTTATGCATATTTTTACCACAGTATTTAAAAATGTAATCATTGGAAGTCTCCACCATACACTCAAGAAAAAGGATGAGACCTCCAAGGAATAAGGATACTACATTTTATTTTATGACAGATTATATTTAAAGCTTAGGTGTTCTTATCACCTCCTGGAATTTTTATAGCTACAGAGAAACATCGATCTGTAGGGTCAACCGGGAATAAAACATCATCCAAATATTTCACATTCCTAGACAAAAATGGAGCTTAGGAAAATTAGTGTCCACCCTATAAAACAGCGTGTGAAAGTTATTAAATGCACAAAATACATGGACCCAAATTAGCTATAATGTTATAGCCATGCGTTCCGGAAACACTCACTCAGAAGGACAATGCAGATAGTGGAGTGCAGTTTATTACACCGGTGGGCCCAAGGCAGAGTCTCCTCTTAAGCAAGGACCCTGACCAGTTTTTGTGAAAACCTTATATACCCTAAGTGTATGTGCTCAGACCCACCTCCCCAAATTCCTTGAAACTAGTCTGGACAAAGTAAAAGAGAGATACAATCAAAGTTAACCCATGATTCATGTGTCATAAGCCTAGATAGTTAAACAGTGGACATTTATCAATAGGCCTGTGGTCATACCCCATAAGCATAATGGGATTTACGACTTTGTTCTGTTACAGAGATAATTAGCACATTCTTTTAGGCGAAGGAGAGTCTAGGTACAAGTCCTGAGGCTCCTTCATCGGGGGATCTGGTTTTCCAGTTAGTATCTCGTTTCCATAGATACCGGGCATATAGCTCAAAGTCCACAGTCCGGCCCAAGATGGAGTCCTGCTTTCAAGATGGAACCTGTTCTGTCTGTTTCCTCCTTCAATAACACATGGGATTTTCCCCAGCCTTATTGACATATCACTGACATATAACATTCAGTGAGTATAAGGTTTGCAAACTGTTGAGCTGATACACTTACCTATTGGCAAAGATTACCACCTGCTGCTAACACTTCCATCAAGTCACACAATTACAGCTTCTTTTCTGTGCTGAAAACATATAAGATCTACTCTCTTAACAGCTTTGAAGTGTGTCACACAGTATTAACAGTGTTAGGGTTTTGAACAAAAGTTGGTTAATTGGAAACTTCTCTAGCAACAACTGACCTGTGGGGTAGAATACACACACCTGGTTTTCCAGCGTTACTATTCAACATCTCCATTCAAGTTACTCTGCTGAATTTGCATGCCTTTTGTCTTCTAGCTTCACAGAGCAAGGTTACCTAGAGCTAACGGAAATAGGAAAAGTTTCAGTGCTTGCATTTCCCTTCTTTAGAAACCCAAAGACTTTCATCCATCAGCTTTGCCACTTTTCATAGTTACACAATTGTTTCAGTGGCAGCCACACTGTAACCAGAGCAATTTACAGTTAATCCAGGGCTTTCTCGCATTCCTCTCTCAGTTTTGCTTCTTAAAGCATACAGCATCATTGCCCTGCCTCCTTTACAAAACTGTTCTCTACAACTTGTCTCCAGCTGCGGTTTGTTGTTGTTGTTGTTTTTTTCTGGAGGGGGTTTCCTCCTCCTCCTCTGGCTCTATCCCTCCTGTTATCTTTCTCACTTGGTTTTCTCCTCTATTCACTCAGTGAATATTTCCAGAGGGGCTGCAATGTGCTCCCAAGAGGGAGCAAAATGGATGTACAGCCTGCTCCCTAGGGGGTGCCCCTGAGACCAGAGAGACAGGTATGAATCAAATCAACACAGGAAACAAAGGTGGGCTTGCAATGGCAGTTCATGATGGGGCACTGGGCCAAGGGGCGATCAGGGAAGACCGCTGGGTCTGAGATCTGAAGGATGGGTAGGTGTCTGTGGACCAGGTGAAAGGGTGAGGCCAGAACCCCAGTGCTCAGTGTCAGGCAGCACCACTCTCACCCACATCTTTAATTTGCATCATGCTTGCTGGTTTACAACCACGACCACAACCACTCAGACATCACGCTTATGTTCTGTGGAGTGGAGGGCAGATGTTAATATTAATAGCTCTTCGTGTAACTGAGTACACAGACAAGGTTCATTAAAGCCATTGAATGGTGTACCCAGAATGACATGGTCTAGAGGTAGCACTGGAGTAACAACTGGACTGGCCTCAGGTCTCCAACCATAACTCCTGGGAATATCATTTTCTCTTCCTTGGTAACTCAGCCATTCATAAGATCTCAACAGAAAGTTCTCAGACCCACTTCTCTGGTCCTACCAGAGAATGAAAATCGCATTTTCTCACGTTAGCAGCTGGATATTTCTACATGGGCATCCCCCAAAAAATGTCACTTAAATAAAACATCAAAACCTATTTGTTGTTGTTCAGTTGCTAAGTCATGTCTGACTCCGTGATTCCATGGACTGCAGCATTCCAGGCTTCCCTGTCCTTCACTGTCTCCTGGAATTTCCTCAAACTCATGTCCATTGAGACAGTGATGCCATCCAACCATCTCATCCTGTCGTCCCCTTCTCCTCCTGCCTTCAATCTTTCCTAGCATCAGGGTCTTTTCCAATGAGTTGGCTCTTCACATCAGGTAGCCAAAGTACTGGAGCTTCAGCTTTAGATACTATTTCCCTTTTTTATAGTTTTCTTAACCTAATATTGGACTTATCTTCCCCAATGAACTATATGATTATTTTATCTAATTCAAAGAAAGAAAAAAAAAACCCTTGTTTTCATTCTAATGGAACTGCATGAAATCAATTTTAAAAGAATTGACTTTATTATAAGATTTCTCATCCAAAAACATGAAAATTTTCCAGCTATTCAGATTTTTTTGTTGTTGATTTAACAAGACAGTAAGATTTTGTTCTCTATATTTTCTCTTACATTCTTATTAGAATTATTCCTAAGTAGTTTATAGTTTTCATCGTTATTATAAATGGAAAAAATACGTTCCCATTTTTACTTTTTGCTGGTTCTTGTTAGAGCAGAAACCTAAAGGAGATCAGTCCTGGGTGTTCATTGGAAGTACTGATGCTGAAGCTGAAACTCCAATACTTTGGCCACCTCATGCGAAGAGCTGACTCATTGGAAAAGACCCTGATGCTGGGAGGGATTGGGGGCAGGAGAAGAAGGGGACGACAGAGGATGAGATGGCTGGGTGGCATCACCAACTCAATGGACATGAGTTTGGGTGAACTCCGGGGGTTGGTGATGGACAGGGAGGCCTGGTGTGCTGCGACTCATGGGGTTGCAAAGAGTCGGACATGACTGAGTGACTGAACTAAACCGATTAGAGCTGAAAAAGACCTTTTGATTTCTGTATGTTCATCTAGTATCCATCCATCTTATCATATTCTCTTAAGATAATATTTGTTATTGGTTTGGAATATAGTCTTTTGCCTGTTTAAATAATTTTCTTTTATACCTACCTGCTTCGAATTTTTATTCAGATTGAATGGTTGTTGAATTTAAGCAAGTGTTGTTAGAATATCTGCTGATGTTTTCTCTTAGTTTATCAGTGTAATAAATTATGGTGATGGATTTAGAGACTGACCCACTCATGCAGTTGTGGAATAAACCTTGCTTATTTATTGCCTTTTATTCTTTTGATATAATGTATAAAGAAGTCTTCTATAATTTTCCTCTCTAAATCATCAGTGATATTAATCTATAATTATAATTAGTACTTAAAAATAATCTATACATTTTTTTCTTTCTTAAATTTTGGTGTTAAAATTACATTGGCTTCAAAACATCATTTTAAAAGACTTTTCTATGGCTTGGAGGAGTGGCTGAATTTCCATTTCTAACCAGCTCCCAGGTGATACTAATACTACCAGTCCATGAACACACTTTGAGGAGCAAGGGTCTAAATTACTTGGCACTGGAATTGTCGGCATTTAGAGGTAGATTAAAGCCCAACTCTGAGGCCATCGGGCCCTAGAATCTTTTCAGTATTGACCTCCAAGCACATTATTGTTGTTCTGCTTTTGTTTTCTCTGTCTTCTTGGGTCTGTTTTAAATAGCTTGTGTTTTGCCAGGAAATCACACATTTCTGTAGGCTTTCATAAGCATTGCTGTAGAGTTGCCTATAACGAGTCTCTCAAATTTTTAAATTTCTCACATACCTATGGTCATGCCTTTTTTTCTCATTCCTACCCTCTTTTATTTCCTTCTCTTTTTTGACCTCGTCAACTTTGCGCATTATTTTGGTCTGTTTTATATACAGTTTATTAGTCTATTCACTAACTTTTGGAGTTATTTCCAGCAGATTCTAATTCGTCCTTCTTACTAATACTATTTTAATCTATTATTTTTCTATATCATTAATTTCAACTTTTACCTTTGTTGATTGATTTCAGTTTTGTGTTTTCTTTTTCTATCTTTCTTAAGATGAATATTTAGTTCCTTTTTTTTGGTTTTACTTTTAAATTATGAAGGCATTTTAGAGCTCTAAATGTTCCTTTTAGTACTGTTTCAGGGTCCTATTAATCTCAATAATAGTGGAATCTTTTTCATTGGTTTCTAGAGAGTTTTTTCTACCTACATCATTCTTGTGAAAATTACAAGTGTCAATATATATAAAAAGAGTAGTTGCCTGCTCTTTTTGGTGTAAGCAAATGTGGGTGTTAACTACTGTTATTATTTACCTATTTATTATAGACGATCTGAGAGGACAAGTCTGGAGCTGTTGGTGGCCCCTGTACCTCCATGTGATGTTTGAGAAGGAATGAAGTTGGCATGAAGCAGAGCAGAGCTAAGACCACTGAGCCTTGATCACATGGTTGGACCTGGAGCAAGTTGGTCCCAAAACTGGTTGCACCCAAGATTTTTCAGATATGAGGCAATAAATTTCCTTTTTTGCTTAATATGGTCTTCTCTGGTAGCTCGGGCATAAAGAATCTACCTGCAATTCAGGAGACCCCGGTTCAATCCCAGGGTCAGGAAGATCCCCTGGAGAAGGGACAGGCTACCCACTCCAGGATTCTTGGGCTCTTGGTGGCTCAGACAGTAAAGAATCCACCTCATGTTGGACTTTTGTGACTCCATGAACTGTAGCCCGCCAGGCTCCTCTGTCCATGGGATTCTCCAGGCAAGAATACTGGAGCGGGTTGCAATTTCCTTCTCCAGGGGATCTTCCTGACCCAGAAATCAACTCTGGGTCTCCTGCATTGCAAGCAGATTCTTTACCAACTGAGCTATGAGGGAAGCCCATGACTGACACTTAATATTTACAGTTAATATTCTGTGACTGGAGTCAGAAAGAGTCTTAAACAATACAACTGCCAAGCAGTGTCCCAGGATAGAAACTTGAGATCCATTTCAATTTTGCTGTCTCACTGTCCACATTCCATATAGCAAGTCTGCGGATTCTACTTCTTAAATTTCTTTTCGTTATGATTCCTTTTCCCCACTTCCTTAATTCAAGGGACGGGGGGGGGGGAAAAGCAGTATTTGCTGAATACTAACCTGCCTTTTGAGAAATCTGTATGCAGGTCAGGAAGCAAGAGTTAGAACTGGACATGGAACAACAGACTGGTTCCAAATAGGAAAAGGAGTATGTCAAGGCTGTATATTGTCACCATGCTTATTTAACTTCTATGCAGAGTACATCATGAGAAACGCTGGACTAGAAGAAACACAAGCTGGAATCAAGATTGCCGGGAGAAATATCAATAACCTCAGATATGCAGATGACACCACCCTTATGGCAGAAAGTGAAGAGAACTAAAAAGCCTCTTGATGAAAGTGAAAGAGGAGAGTGAAAAAGTTGGCTTAAAGCTCAACATTCAGAAAACGAAGATCATGGCATCTGGTCCCATCACTTCATGGGAAATAGATGGGGAAACAGTAGAAACAATGTCAGACTTTATTTTTGGGGGCTCCAAAATCACTGCAGATGGTGACTGCAGCCATGAAATTAAAAGACGCTTACTCCTTGGAAGAAAAGTTATGACCAACCTAGAGAGTATATTCAAAAGCAGAGAGATTACTTTGCCGACTAAGGTCCATCTAGTCAAGGCTATGGTTTTTCCTGTGGTCATGTATGGATGTGAGAGTTGGACTGTGAAGAAGGCTGAGCGCCGAAGAATTGATGCTTTTGAACCGTGGTGTTGGAGAAGACTCTTGAAAGTCCCTTGGACTGCAAGGAGATCCAACCAGTCCATTCTGAAGGAGATCAACCCTGGGATTTCTTTGGAAGGAATGATGCTAAAGCTGAAGCTCCAGTACTTTGGCCACCTCATGCGAAGAGTTGACTCATTAGAAAAGACTCTGATGCTGGGAGAGGTTGGGGGCAGAAGAAGGGGACGACCCAGGATGAGATGGCTGGATGGCATCACGGACTCGATGGATGTAAGTCTGAGTGAACTCCGGGAGATGGTGATGGACAGGGAGGCCTGGCGTGCTGCGATTCATGGGGTCGCAAAGAGTTGGACACGACTGAGCGACTGAACTGAACTGAACTATAGACATACTTATAGATTGCTATGTAGTGGCGGTATGACTACATGACTTTAGTCACAAAGTCAAGTCTGACCCTTGTGACCCTTCAGACTGTAGCCCACCAGGCTCCTCTGTCCATAGGATTTCCCAGCAAGAATACTGTAGTGGGTTGCCATTTCCTTCTCCAGGGATCTGACTCAAGGATTGAACCCAAGTCTCCTGCATTGGCAAGCAGATTCTTTACCACTGAGCCACCAGGGAAGCTCAGACTGCTAGGACACGTTCAGTATTTAATCCCAACAGTAACCCTATGAAGAATTTGAAGAATTTGAAGCAGAGATGGTGACTAGCTAGACCGAGGTCACACAGTGAGCCAGCAGTGATTCTAACTCCAGAAGCCATACTGGGCACCCGTATGCCAGACTGTCTTGATAAACATTTACTCAGTGACTAACCGCAGAAGCAATAGTTATAGAACTCCACCCCAGGCAGTGCCCATATGACGCAGGCCAGCGGCTACTTAGTCCTTTTTGAAAATGGCAATGACTCTCCAAAGCAGTCTAGTCAATACCCAACCTGATCACTTTTCTCAGAGAATTTGTTATCAACCACTAAATCTCCACATTCTCAGCCCCAGAGCTTGTGGAGCCTGTTTGCAAAGAAAAGAGTAACACCAGCCAGGTTGTGGCCATGCCACATCTTTTGATCAAAGAAAGACCAAAAAAAAAAAAAAAATGGCCTGGTGATTTTCTCAGCAGGAGTTCACACATACACACACACACACACACACACAGACACACCTGTTCACAAGTCTGTCTCCTTGAAAATATATTTCTTGGACTTCCCTGGTTGTCCAGTGCTTAAGAAGCTTTCTGTCAATGCAGGGGACATGGGTTCAAGTCCTGGTCCGGGAAGATTCCACATGCTGCAGGTCAACTAAGCTGTACATTGCAAATACTGAAACCCAAGCACCCGATATCCCATGCTGTGCAACAAGAGAAGCCAATGCAATGAGAAGCCGTGCACCACAGCTAGGGAGTAGCCCCTGCTTGCTGCAACTAGAGAAAGCCGACACAGTAATGAAGACCCAGCAGAGCCATAAATAAATAAACACGTTTTAATATATATATAGTTCTTCATGGAGTCTTTTCTGTTGTTTTTGTTCTTATTTTTTTTAGTGTTTGGCCACACAGCGCGTAGGACCCCTGACCAGGGATAGAACCCACACCCCCTGCAGTGGAAACTCGGCGTCTTGACCACTGGACCATCACAGAAGTTCCTGTGGAGCCTTTCCTGAATAGTCCTATAAACCTCTCCCTTCTGCCATTCCAGGACTCCTCACGTAGACCATCTGAACACTTCCTACTTCTACAGATGCTCCTTTCACTTCCTCAAATCCACTGAGCTCACGCCGGGACTTTTGCCCTCTCTTGGAATGCTCCTCCCACCCATCCACACAGCCACCTCCCGATCCTCCTTGGGTGTCTGCTCCAGGGAGGCCTCCCCTGCCCATCCTGTCTGAGGTAGGTCCTGCCTTCCCCGACTCCCTCTTTCAGAACCACAGCCCCTTGATGACTGCCTTTACAACCCTTAGAACAATAGGCAACCGTTTTATTCACTTGGATGTTGGCTTGGGGTTTGTTTGTGTTTGCGTGTGTTTTTCTTTCCTCTTCCTCCCTTAGTAGGATAAACCCAAAGGGGCATCTTGAGAGCAGGAACTCTGTTTGTTGCTCTTATATCGCTGGTACCTCACACAGTCCTGTTGTATAGCAAGGACTCAGCATATATGTATATGTTTGTTGCGTGAATGAATAAAAAAGAATCAGAGACTAGAATATAGAACCTGGGGGGCTTGATTTAACTCCAATCACAGATGACCTGGTAGGTCCCTTTTTAAAGTGTTCAATTGGTATAACTGAGCAGAACGCATGAAGTTCCCAAATCCTGGATCCTTCCCCACTTGATGGAATTCAATTAATCCCTGGGTGGTTCTTTTCCTATTTCTGTGTGACTGGCTCAGTGAGTGAGTGCGTCAATGCTCAGTCATGTCCACCTCTGTGACCCCATGGACTGTAGCCCACCAGGCTCCTCTGTCCCTGGGATTTTCCAGGCAAGAATGATGGAGTCGGTTGCCATCTCCTCCGCTAGGGGATCTTCCTGACGCAGGGATTGAACCCACGTCTCCTGAATTGGCAGGTGGATTCTCTACTACTGTGACACCTGTGGCTGGCTCGGACCATAACTCTAAAGACATTTCAATGTGATCCCAAGGGTCCCTGAATTTCACTCATGCCAGTGACAGAGGCCTCCCCCTGTCCTTCAAAGGGCTCAGTGTCCAGCTGGAGAATGGGGCAGGTGAGATGTCCTACTGTGGAGGAGAGGGGTACACAGATGGCTTTGAAAGAACCTTAAAAAAGGGCCTCATCTTGGGAAAGGGTAGGGGTGAGAGGGGAGGGAAACGCAACTCTATTGCATATCATTCATGTATCCAGGCTCTCCCATATTATCTTATTTAATCTTCACCAGGGTCCTGAGATGTGGATGTTTTCACCACTGTTTTGTAGTTGAGAATCATAGTGGAAAAATACAGACTTTAATGTCAGATAAGCCTGGATTCACATTCCACTCTTTCAGATTAGCTGCTGTAGGGCCCTTGGAAACTACTTGACTTCTCTGGACTTAGTCTCCTTATTAGTGGTAGTAGTAGTAGTAACAATGACAGTTGCTATGAATGTCAAATGAGGAAGATATATGACACATTAGTTGAAATGATTTTGTGCTTTAAGCACATGCTGGAGATTTAATACATTACAACCTTTTTTGTTAAGAGATTTGCCAAAGATCCACAGAATAAGTGGCCTAGAACTTGATGACCTCTTGCTTTGACTCTTGGGAGTCACTTGGACAGCAAGGAGATCAAACTAGTCAATTCTAAAGGAAATCAACCCTGAATATTCATTGGAAGGAGTGATGCTGAAGCTGAAATTCTACTACTTAGGCCACCTGATTTGAAGAGTCAACTCACTGGGAAAGACCCTGGTGCTGGGAAAGATTGAAGGCAGGAGGAGAAAGGGGGTGATGGAGGACAAGATGGTTGGATGGCATCACCAACTCAATGGACATGAGTTTGAGAAAACTCTGAGAGATAGTGAAGGACAGGGTAGCCTGGTGTGCTGCAGTCCATGGGGTCCCAAAGAGTCAGACATGACTGATCGTCTGAACTGAACTGAACTGAAAGAACAACAAAAGGATATTTTCTTTCTTTCTTTCTTTTTTTTAATACTGGAGTAGGTTGCCATTTCCTCCTCTACAGAGTCTTCCTCATCCAGGGGTGGGACCTGTGTCTCCTACACTGGCAGGCAGATTCTTTACCACTGAGCCACCAGGGAAGGATATTTTCTATATGGGCCATACGGTGTGTCTCACCTCCCAGGTCATAAACTCTCCTAGGACGGGAATGATATCACAGCCCATTTTGGCTGAGTGCTATGGTTTTGGCTCACACTCCAGTCTTCTACAATAAGGTCATATGATTGTGCTGATACCTGGGTTTTCTACTCAGTGGTATGTGTGAATGTCAGTAGACTCGATGAAGGTCTCCCTAAAATCAGTGAGTGCCCAGGTATTCCTTTCCCCTTATTTTCCACCTCCAGGAACAACTTCTGTACATACAACTAACCAAGGAGAACATAAAGTAGTTTCAGTGATAAAACTCATTCAAGTTTTATATTCAAACACCATGGGAAAATCTCTACAACTTAGAGTCACATCGAAAAGGATAATGTTTTAACCTCTGCTAAATGAACACATTTTAAATCAGCAACCAGGAAACAATTGAAGTTTTCGTATTCAGTATTGCGTATCTGTGTACCTATCTACTGATTCATGAAGTGATTCAGCTCCCTCATCGCTGTGCCCGTTCTCTAAGAACTGCCCATTCCTGTTGTGATTAAACAATAGGAATGCTGGCTTCCGTTAAAGCTATGCTTCTGTTTGCCATCCTTGCTGAGGTCCTCTGCATTCTTCATTGTTGTTGTTTAGTCACTAAGTCGTGTCCAACTCTTTGCGACCCCATGGGTTATAGCCCACCAGGCTCCTCTGTCCGTGAGATTTCGCAGGCAAGAGTACCAGAGTGGGTAGCCATGCTGTTCTCCAGGGGATCTTCCTGACCAGGGATGGAACCCGAGTCTCCTGCTGTGCAGGCAGTCTTTACTGCTGAGCCACCAGGGAAACCCTGCACCTTCTCTTTCTATGAAATTGTCCCTGCAGTGATCTCCACGATGACAGTCTTGCCTTCTAGAATCCAGGCTCCACACCAGCACCAGACGGGTAACTCCAAAATTGCCACTGTCCCTCCCTGCACTCCTAACCTTCAATATCTTCTCTTGTCTCTCGTTGGCCATACAGCACGTTAGCTTAGAAAACAATCTGACAAGAAGGAAATCAAATATGTCTTTAGCATTTTTGAATCGTAAGGCCAGCTGCTCAATTCTCACTTTTAAACATGTGTCAAAACCCTTAAATGCCTTAGGAAATAGATGAATTCTAAAAATTCTAAGTAAATAAAACTTGGACCTTCATAAGATGTGTTGTTTGCCCAATCATAGATACATCTTGCTGTCTAAGGAAGCAGTATCATCAGGCAAATGTCACATAAAATTAATGGAATCAGATGAACGGAGTGTCCACTTTCTTAAACGGAGAAACACTGACCACCCCACCCCACCCCAAGCAGTAAAGACAGGCTTGCTTTCTTTCCTCCAGTCCCACCTCCTAACTTTCCACACCTCCCTCCCACCCAACCCCGCCTTAACTGATGACAGCCCTGGGCTGCACAACAAAACAGTCGTGTTCCAAAGGTTTTTCCTGCTGATCTGAGCTGCTGTCCTCTGTAGTCAGCCTGTGTGTGGTGAGTATTTTTGCAATAACTTTAATGTTGCAAACTTCTTGTCTTTCTCTTTCATCCTCTTTCAAAAGAAAATTATTTTAATAAATTATTGAACCAGTAAATTCTTATCATATAACTAATATAAGATAAGGTAGAATTGAATAATAAGTGAATTTCTGTTAAAACCCACATGTCTGCAACATGTAATTGTCTTTTAAATTAAATTTGACAGGGGCAATTCATAAGATCCTGTGAATAGACTGTTTCCTAAAGATGAAGAGATATTTTTTAAGTGAAAAAAATATTCTCAGTTATAAAGAAGAAATTAAGACTGGTGTGTTTAGGCAGATTATTCTAAATTCCTTTGAGAAACTTTGTTATTTTATAATTAGTTTCAAGATTTGCTGTGGAAATTACCATTGCTAGAGTTTGCAGTTTATTATTACTTTACTGTCTGACGTTAATTCTATCTGTTTTTATATAACAAAAACAATTTTTTGAGATCATCACAGTCTGGCCATTTGTCACCTTTCCTGATTTGCAGTGTTGTTTTTATGGGCGATATTACCAAGGCAAATCTTAGTATTTTCACTGTTGAGGGAATGATTCATTCTTCTCATGTGTATGATTTAAAGAAAGGGGTCAGGGAGAAAAGTTTTTTTTTTAATTTCTTAAAGATGGTTGATAAAAGGCATGACATCTAGATGGATGTCTGGTCTCGAGACTTTGAAATTGTGCGTATGAGACTTACTGTGTCTGTATCCATACATTTGTTCACTGAGCCTCTACTCTGTCCCAGGCATCATGTTAGGATAAAAAGATGAGTGGCCAGAATCCATAGAGCTCAGACTCCAGTAGAGGCAAGGGACCTGAAAACAGCTGATCTTAAAATATCAGGTCAGACGCTCACACACAGCCACACAGTCGTGTCTGACTCTTTTTGGCCCCATGGACTGCAGCCTGCCAGGCTCCTCTGTCCATGGGATTCTCCAGGCAAGAACACTGGAGCAGGTTGCCATTTCCTTTTGCAGGGCATCTTCCCAACCCAGGGATCGAAACTGCATCTCCTGCTTCTCCTGCATTTGCAGGCAGATTCTTTACCATTTGAGCACCTGGGAAGCCTCGAGAGGCCTTGTGTGTGTGTGTGAGTCAAACAGTCATGTCTGACTGTTTACGACCTCATGGGCTATAACCCGCCAGGCTCCTCTGACAATTGAATTCTCCAGGCAAGAATACAGAAGTGGGTTGCCATTCCCTTCTCCAGGGGATCTTCCCCACCCAGGGACTGAGCCCAGTTCTCCTGCACTGTGGGCAGATTCTTTACTGTCTGAGCCATCAGGGAAGCCCTCTGAGAGGCCTTTTGTTGTCGTTCAGCCACTCAGTAATGTCCGACTCTGCGACCCCATGGATCACAGCACACCCAAACTGAAGGCTTCCATGTCCTTCTTCATCTCCCGGAGTTTGCTCAGACTCATGTCCACTGAGTCAGTGATGAGGTCTTAAACACACTGAAAAACGTGTGGTATGCTATTCATCTACATTCCTCCATATGTAAAGAAGTCCAGTGTAATTGTGATTATTTCCCTCAAAGATTACCTTTATTTGAGGAAGGAGAATAAATATTTTTCCTTTATTTTAGTTCACTTTATTGCCCAAACTTTATTGCAGCCCTGAGGACATGCTTAGTTTAGCTCTTTCGAAGCCATCCAAGCAATCCATCGGAAGTGCACTTCCATGTATTAGCACAATGCAGAGGAAGCCAAGAGTACTGAGCAAGCATCATTGTTTAGCCATCAGCTTTATTGAGAAATTAGCACTTAACACTACTTTTAAACTCATTTGGGTTTTATGGGGGTGGGGTGGGAGGCAGTGAGAATGGAGATAAACATACATGTGCGTTTTTAGCATCTGCCCCTCTTAGTGCACAGATATGTAGGGAGGTAAGAACAGAGATAAACGCGTGCACGCAGAAAAATGTGTGGGTCCGTTTAATGGCTGCCCCTCCTAGTGCATAGATCATCTTCTGGAAGGACATGTCCAGAGGCTTTTAGGAGAACAAAAGTTTGGTAATTAAGTGTATTGGCTCCTGCTTTTTTTCCTGAGTTAAATTTGTCAACATTTAAGTGTTTCGTGGCCACCAGCTAATCATATTTTCACTGAAGTTTTGAGATCCATTTATACTGACTAGAGCACCCAGAAATGGTTTTAGTTATCGTCGTAGAAAGTATTGGATAGGACTTGCTCAAGTTTTGGATTACAGCTGTTGCTGCTGTTGTTTAGCTGCTAAGTCGTGTCCAACTCTTTGGAAAACCCACTGTAGCCCATCAGGTTCCTCTGCCCATGGGATTTTCCAGGCAAGAATACTGGAGTGGGTTGCCATTTCCTTCTCTAGGGGATCTTCCCAACCCAGGGATTGAACCTGTGTCCCCTGCATTGGCAGGTAGATTCTTTACCACTGAGCCACCACGGAAGCCCTTGGATTACGGACACCACCCAAATTCACCATTCTGTAACTTTTGGCCTTTGATTTTACGGCTAATGACCAGCGCTATCTTAACCCTCTTTTCTTCCATCACCAATGCAATTTGTGGGCATTGAGTGGGGTGGGCAGCTCTTCCTGCTGCCTCCCCCCACAACCCCATCCCATGCTAATAGCACAAAATCTAAAATTATTTAGCAAAGTTGATTGTTGACCAAAAAAAGACTTTTTAAAAAGTCAGCTAAGTCCCTTCAAGATGTTTGTGCTGAAGTGAATGGAGCTATTAGCTGTAAGTGATCTTCAACCCACATGACTCAAAGGACTGATGATTCCAGTTCTAATTTAAGTTGCAGCAAGTTTTAAATTACAGTCCTGTACTTCTTAGGTCTTCTGGTTCTTTTAGCCAAGATATTAAATCTGAGACAGTTACAGGTTTACTATGCTGATAAGACCAGATAATAGATATTCCAAACATGGGTGGAGACAAGCCCTCTGCAAGTCCAGGAACTGGTGATCCCCTCTTCTCTTCCTGGGATTCTCCCCTGCTGAGTTCCTATTGGAGACAAAGATTTCCAAGAAAGAAGTCAAGAGACAACAGATAGAATAAAGGCAAGACATGAGTCTGAGAAAATAATAGCCTAAGGGAGGAATCTGATTTTAGTTGAGAGTTTTCATAGCTGTATATGACTTAAAACTTCTAATTCAAGGATTCATTCACTCAACCAATAATATTTCAGCCTTTTATTCTGCAGACAGAAATAAATTGGGGGATGAGCTGGAAGAACATAAACTCTTTCTTGGAAAGACTTTCTTTTCCTTTACACCAACTCAAGAGTCACGGTAGAAGTTTTAACTAATAATTCTGAGCTAGAGCCCAATGATTGGATCCCAATTCTAAAAGAGATAAATGCTCACTCTCCAGTTACAACAAAAAAGAAAACAGCCTTCTTTTCCCTGTAGGAAAAATGTTTTACTGCCACAGTTGGGAGTAAACTCATTAAAATGTGTTCCTACACACACAAAACAAATTTTTATTGGATTAAATGGAAGGACATACATCACAGATGTCAACAATAGTTAATCTTTGGACTTTCCTGGCAATCCAGTGGTTAAGACTCCGTGCTTTCACTGACAGGATACAGGTTTGATCCCTGGTCAGGGAACTAAAGATCCCACATGCCATGTGCCCCCCCTAAAAAAAAATAGTGGTTAGCCTTGTATGCTGGATTTAAAAGAAACATTTTCTTTTGACATTTTTGTGATATTTAGATTTATGTTCATTGATTGTACTATTTGAACTAAGTTTTAAAAATTATACATGTTTGGGGTGAAAAATTAAGTGGGAGGGGAATGTGAAATTAGAGAGGAAATGTGTGTTTTATCTTTGTGTACTTCAGTACTTTGTGTACTTTGAGTATCTTCAGTACTCAAATCATCATTTTGGATAGACATCCTATAATAATTATGATAACTTAATTCTCAGCCCTCCCTGTACCCTGGAGTCACCTAGGAAGCTTTAAAAATATCAATTCCAAAGCCTCCTTCACTTAGACCAATGGGGCCAGAATCAGAATGAAGCCAAGTGGCCAACTTATCATATAATCTAAGGGTCCATGTTGTAATTTTTGTCTTCATAGCATTGACCAGGAAGTTTATTGTTGTTGCCTAGTCGCTAAGTCACACTGACTCTCTTGGGACCCCATAGACTGTAACCTGCCAGGCTTCTCTGTCTGTGGGATTTCTCGAGCAAGTGTACTGGGGTGGGTTGTCATTTCCTTCTCCAAGTAGTCTTCCCAAACCAGGGATAGAATCTGTGTCTCCTGCATTGACCGGTGGATTCTTTACCGCTGAGCCATCACGGAAGCCCAACCAGGAAGTCATATTACGTAAGATGAGAGTCCATGAGCATTTTACTACTTTCTTCTGTCATCACAATGGGTGGGTTTTGGTAACACCCGGTGTAAAAGTTTTCCAGCTCTCTGGTGTAGAACTTGGACTTTGATCAGTTGTACAGTCAGATGTGATTCATTGGTGTGTGCGGAAGATGCACTGCTCAATGAAACACCAGCTTGTTTTAAATGGATGTTTAAATGCCAGTCGTAGCCCATGTTGGCCAAGTCTCCTTTCTAAGCTTCCCCACTGGTCACTTGCTAAAGCAGTTTTATTAATAGAATGGATTTATAAGGAAAACACATTCCTTCCTGCAGGTATGCCTTTAGCTTATCTCCATGTTGAATTAGGATGGCCATCAACTCGCCTCCACACTTCTATTCAGGTGCATGTCCTGTTTGCATCTTTTAATTTTTATAACACTACATTTGCTTTATATGCCTTTTCTTCTGCATACCTGTTGCTACGTGTAATAGGCAGCCCTCGATGGGTATCTGAACTCAGACTCTTGGCAAAGACTTCTAATTTAGCCTCAGTGCTGCACAAATCTTAACAAACCCCAGGTGGTGAAAATACTATTCATGGAGGAATATTCAAGAATATCCATCCATGTTTTTCACTGAACAATCTAAAAAAATCTGGTTTTTAATCTTGAATCCTCACAGATTATCAGAGAGGTAGATACTCAGATAGGATCATTTTAGCTTCTTGCTTTCACTGATTCTACCCCAGAATTGTGCTATCACTGTGTATTAGGGAATAGGTTCGGGAAAGTCACTGCTCTTTCTGTTGTAGAGTTATTGAGATAGGCTTTGGCCACTGCATTTTATGTATCATCTCCTTGTTGAGGAAATTGAAAAATCTGTCTAGGTCTCAATCTCGTTTTATTTTATGGGCGTGATCAATCTCCTAAATGTTTGTATTCCCTCTTTGCTTTGCCTAGTGGGAAGCTCAGAGACTAATTTTCAGCCCATACCAAGCACTGTACAGGAACCTTAGAGTAAGTGCCACATTTACTCCTGGCTTTATTTTCCCTGATCTCTTTATTTTTGTATCTAGTTTTATATGTAATTTAGTAGATGGTTCAAATCTTTTTAAAAACAGGGCAAGACTATGAATCAAAATTTCTCAGCCTTCATGCTAGTGAGTGAAAGAATTTCTTGTTTGTGGGAATGGATACAAAGTGGAAGAGAAGGGAAGGGGCAGAGAGAGAGGAAGAGCCTCCCTGGCCTCTACCTACCAGGTGCCAATAAGCTGTTGTCACCCTGAGCGGTGACAACCAAAATAACACCAGACATTGCCAAATGTCCCCTGTGGGCAAAATCACCCCTGACTGAAACTCACTGGTATAAATGAATCAATAAACTTAGTACTGAATATGTAGGGCAAGGAAAGCTTTCCTTGACCCTCTTAGGGTCCCTGGCTGGGTCTGAAAATTAAACTAAGTTTGACAGGGGAAATCCAGGAAAATGTTATTAAATTTTAACAGGTTCATGGGAACTTTTGCAAGAAAATTAGACTCAAAGAAGTGACCAGAGCAGGAAATTTTTATACTTTTAGACAAAGAAACCATAAATTTTTGGAGTTGACAAGATAAGAGGGTTTGCCCGAGGGGTACTAAATGGTGAAAAAGTAACAAGGTTTGCTTATTCTTAGCCCTAAATTCCATCTCTGGTGCTAAGGATGTCTGCCTTCCTTCTGGTTCAGAGAAGGTACCTTTCTTTTACTTACCTCTTGCTTTCTGGGAAGACATGTGAAGGGAGAGACCTTCCTGCTTTTGCTATTTTCTCAAACCCCTTCAGGAGCTTCCCCGAAGGTGGTGCTAGTGGAAAGAACCCGCCTGCCAATGCAGGAGACTCAGGAGACCCAGGTTTGATCCCTGGGTCAGGAAGATGCCCTGGAGAAGGAAATAGCTACCCACTCTAGTATTCTTGCCTGGAGAATCCCATGGACAGAGGAGTCTGCTGGGCTACGGTCCATGGGGTTGCAAAGAGTCAGATGTGACTGAGGCAACTTAATATGCCTGCAAACTCCTTCAGCTTCAATATGCCAAGGTGTCATATTTTAGGGTACTGGGTCCTGAACCCCACCAAGAACTTAGTAATTTCTAAGCTATGTGGAGGCCACTGTCTCTGAGGGACACAAGGATCACTGAAACCCACTGACCACACTCAACAAAGCCAAAAATAAGCCAAAAAAAAAAAAAAAAGAAAAAGAAAACGGAAGTTCTCAGAGTATGCATAATTAGATTTGGCTTATATCTGAAGTTATTATAGCTACTGTAGCTCTCCTAATGACTCTGGGGAGAAGGAAGTGAAGGTACTATCATTGTCATTTAGAGAAAAGGCACAGAGGTAACCAAGTATCAATGGTGAAAGCTATGGTTAGAGCCCAGCAACCTGACCCCCAGGTCCAGGGGGCTCTTCACCACACCACCCAAGTGTTGTTGAGCAAGTTCAAAGGAGGGAGAGAGGCAACCCCAACTTGGAGGATTTGGAGTGGCTTCCTGGAGGAGATAGCGTTTGAGATGAGATGTTTGTTGACTGGTCAATAGAGAAAGTGGAGGTATAAACTCACAGCAGGAATGGCATAGATGGAAAGTTTGCAGAGTGGTGAGGAAGCTGACCAAATACGGGAAGGAGAGGGTCGGGGAAGGACTAGGAAAACAGAGTGTGTTGTGCTGTAAAGAGCTTCTGAGGGCAGGCTTATGGGGTTTGGCTGTGAAAAGGCAGTCGTTCCCTAGAACCATGTATGCCTGACAGCCCTTCATAACCTAGATAAAAGTAGAGAAGAAGCTTAATGAATTAGGTCACCAAAGAGATTACTAATGGTAGAATGATAGTGTGGGCCTGGAGGGATCCAGTTTATCAAGTGATCATTATTCTCTACCCTGTCCCCAAATTAAAGGCTTTAGTGAGCCAAGTCCCCTTCACCATCTTGATGAAAGGAGGGTAACTGAACTTTCCTGGTGTCCGAAAATTTCCCAGTCTTGCACTATCAAAAACGCAAGAGGTGGGTGGGACAGAGAGAGGAGTGGAGGGAGGCTCCAGAGGAAGGGGCCATATGTATACGTAAGGTTGACCCACGTTGTTGTATGGCAGAAACCAGCGCAACATTGTAAAGCAGTTATCCTCCAATTAACAAAAAAATATAAGAGGGCTCCCCATTTAAGCATTAGCAGGCATGAGCACCATTTTAACCATGAGGAGAAATGTTTTCCAGTGACCTTTTAAAAATAAAAAGATTTAGCTTCCATTAGAAAATGCCATACCATCAATTGCGCATAATCATTTTAAAATTACCTTATGACTGAGAGTTCTCATTGTTCTGGCTAAGATTTCAGAAATGACATAATTGGGAGGACATTAGGCAGCATCCTTCTAGGATACAGACAACAGGGATTCTTATGAGATCCAGATAATTGGCTCCAGATGCAGATTCGGGCCTGCCATGAGGGGCTGGGTGCTGGAAAAGATCAAGAAAGGAGATGTCTTCTTAGGTGCAGCGGCTGACGGTCTCTGGGGCCGGCTACAGGGGGTTGGAGGTCAGACAGCAATGTGAGACTAATCATCTCTCTTCACTCCCAGTCTATAAACCAAAAGGGACCATTTCCTTCTCTGTCTCCTAACATCACAGTCCAGTGGTTAAGACTCTGCTTCTGATGCAGGGGGCATAGGTTCAATCCTTGGTCAGGGAACTAGAATTCCACATGCCCTGCAGCACAGCCAAAAAAAAAAAAAAAAATGTTTAAAGAAAAGAAATGACACTGTAGGGGAAGAAAAATAATTTTCCCTCTAACCATCTATCTCCTCAGCTGGAGCCCTGTAACAGAAGATAAAGAGAAAAGCAGAAGTTGATTAACTCCTATATCTCATATACATGGGAGAAAAGAAGGAAAACTGTAACTCTCAGCAGTGGCTTAGACTTCAGGCTTAAATATCATCTTCTGCTAAAAGCAAAAGAGAAGCTGGGAATGGACCAGTTATGGGGAGGAGGCTAGGTCAACAAGAATAAGGTTTGTTATGGAGAAAAGGGCCTGGTCCATCCAAGAGTTTCTTATGATTTATATCTTATTAGAGTCATTCTTCTTTTCTTGGTAGGGCAGGGAGACCACCTTACAAATGGTGATCTTCTTTCTAAATATACATTTCCCTTAAAGCATGGCTTCTACTCTCTTTCCTATCTTCTCCCAAGTCTGCTGTTTCTCAAAATAATCAGCTCAAAATAACTTCCCTGGTGGCTCAGTAATCTGCCTGCAGTTTGGGAGACCCATATTCAAGCCCTGGGTCAGGGAAGATCCCCTGGAGAAAGAACTGGCAACCCACTCCATTATTCTTGCCTGGAGAATCCCATGGACAGAGGAGCCTGGTGGGCTACAGTCCATAGGGTCACAAAGAGACTCTTTGTGACCAACTCTTTGTGACCCCATGAATTCACAGTCACGACTGAGCAACACACACACACACACACACACACACACTCCTGTAATCCTAACAAGGCCAAAATGGCATTTGGGGATGCCATTTTCTGGTTAACACTATAACTGGTCCAGTGTGACGGGGAGGCTGCAGAATTCTGCTAAAGACACATTGGAGCTGGGGGGATGGTGTGGGATGCAGACTTAGACCAGGAACTAGAAGACAGGCCTGCTGTGGGTTGCTAAGTGCTGCCGAATCTCAGAGTGATCAAAAGCAAGGCCTTCTCAACTGCCTTTATGTAACTTCCTTGTTCCAGAAATGGGTGGCATAGAACCCATGGAATGATCTGGCAGGAAGCTGAAAGCCAGAAGGAGGTGGACAGAGGAGAAAAGAGGGGATAATCAAGGGAATGAAGAGCCCTGGGAAGCCCTAGTGAATGAATGATAGGCAACAATCACCCAACCCCATCAAGACAGATCAGACTGGCTGAGAGAAACAGAGCCCATGTGAGACCCAGGCAAGTCAATGAAACTCCTTCCACGAGACAGAGGGCTTGATGGAATAGAAGAACTCTGACTTTGGCTTTAGCTGGCCTGACATTGAACCAGGCTGAGCCACTTATCTTCTCGAAGTATCAGATTTCAACACAGGAAGCAAGATTGTTGCAAGGCCAATATCACACATCAGATTGCCAAACATGGAAACTGGCAATAGAAACTGCTCAATAAATTTCAGTTTTCCTTCCTCTATCCATGAATAAACAATTATATGTTCCCAGAGGAAATGCTCTTAAATAATTAAGCTAGAAATCAAATAAACCATTGTCCTTTGGGGCATTATGGCAGGGGCGGCAGGGGTGGGGCGGGTGGTAGTGGAGAAAGGGGCCTACTGCACAACCTAGAAAAGCCCACTGTTTTCACCTCCTCACCATCACTTCCCATTCCTGTAAGTGTGGGGAGCAGTAACTGCCCCTACACTGGTATTCAGTTCAGTTCAGTCGCTCAGTCATGTCCGACTCTTTGTGACACCATGAATTCACAGCATGCCAGGCCTCCCTGTCCATCACCAACTCCCGGAGTCTACCCAAACCCATGTCCATTGAGTTAGTGATGCCATCCAGCCATCTCGTCCTCTGTCGTCCCCTTCTCCTCCTGCCCCAAATCCTTCCCAGCATTAGGGTCTTTTCGATATTACCTCATACCAAAATCCTTCTCCAACCCTCCAGATAAAATATAGGATGCCCAGTTAAATTTGAATTTCAAATAACAAATAATTTTTTTTCAGTTCAGTTCAGTTCAGTTGCCCAGTCGTGTCCGACTCTGCGACCCCGTGAATCGCAGCACGCCAGGCTTCCCTGTCCATCACCAACTCCCGGAGTTTACTCAAACTCATGTCCATTGAGTTGGTGATGCCATCTAGCCATCTCATCCTCTGTCGTCCCCTTCTCCTCCTGCCTTCAATCTTGAAATGAGTCAGCTCTTCGCATCAGGTGGCCAAAATATTGGAGTTTCAGCTTCAACATCAGTCCTTTCAATGAACACCCAGGACTGATCTCCTTTAGGATGGACTGGTTGGATCTCCTTGCAGTCCAAGGGACTCTCAAGAGTCTTCTCCAACACCACAGTTCAATGTTGCTTGGGACATAATTTTCAAATTTAACTGAATAATCTGTATTTTTGTTTTCATAAATGTGATGACTCTATTTAATCATTTAACCCTAGTTTCTGTTTTTCTCAATTTTAAACCTAGGTGTCTGCTTCCCAGATTCTTTAGAAGCCTGTGAGTAAAAAGAAAGATAGTGGCATTTCCAGATATGGGCTAGGATGTGGAGCAACTGGAACTCTCATACTGATTACTCATTACTGATGAGTAATCAGTTCTCATACTGGAACTCATTACTGATGGAGGTAGCGCCACTACTTTGGAATACTGTTTGGCACTATTTGCAAACCTTGGGACCCAACAATTGCACTCCTAGATATAGATATAACAGAGATGCATACATTGTTCCCCTAAAGATATGTACGGAATGTTCGTAGTAGTATTGTATTATCGGTAACAGTCCAGACTGGAAACAGTACAACGGTAGCATGGGTCAAGAAATTGTGGTACGTCTATAAAATGGGATATTATGCAGCAATGAGCAAAAGAAGCCAGAAATAGAAGCGTAAATAATGCTTATAGTTCAATAAATATAAGGCTCAGACACAGGCAGAATGAGCTTCTGATGTCAGAAGAAAGGAGAGAGGTTGCCTCTGGGTGGAGGGCTAGACTCCCTGTAAGAGTAAGGAGGGCTTCTGGGGTTCTATAATATCCTAGTTCTCGATTCAGGCTGTGGTTTCAAGAATTCACTTGATGAAAATTCATCAGTCATGTTTACAATTTCTATCCTTTACTGTATATAAAGAGAAGGGAACAGCTACCTACTCCAGTATTCTGGCCTGGAGAATTTCATGGATGGAGGAGGCTCGCAGGCTACAAACCATATGGTCACAAAGATTAGGACATGACTGAGCAACTTTATATTACATTTCAATTAAAGGGCTATTTAAAGAAAACAGTAGAACTGGAAAGGTTAAACTGTCAACTAGGAACAATAAGCAGAAGGAAGAGACGAGAGGCAGGTATGGCGACAAGTCCCAACAGGACTTGCCACACAGAAGAAGCATTACTGAATAGGATGTAAACACACCTGTGAGGGGACCAAGATCCCGTCCTGATCCTTGAGTTCCAGCACGTGCATTTTGAACATTTTTTAAAAAATATTTATTTATTTGGCTGCACAGGGTCTTAGTTGCGGCTTATGGGACCTAGCTCCCAGACCACGGATGGAATCCAGGCCTCCTGCACGGGAGTGCTGGACCACCAGGGAAGTCCTCACTTTGGACATTTCTGAACTCAGAAGCAAGGAGCAAGGTCTCATTCCTCATGAGGACTGCTGGTCATTGTCTGCTAGGAGACTGCATTCAACAGGCTTCAGGCTCATGTTTCGCCCCATTTTCCTTAAAACAAAATGTACTTTCAGGATGTTTAGAAATATCCTTGGCCTCTCTACACTTGTCCCCCAGTTGGGACAACCCAAAATGTCTCCAGACGTTGCCCAATGTCCCCCAGGAGTTGAAATCATCTCTGGTTGAGAACCAGTTCTGTACACATGTATTGTAAACTCCAGGTCAAGTTTTCATTGACTGATTTCAAGATATTAAAAATACATACATATATACATGCACACATTAAAAAGTAAAAAAGCAGTTAGTCACAAACTGTCTAGCTTCCTGAGACCCCAAAATTCACCTGAGAAGGGACCCTCTAGGAAAATACTGAACAGGGTTTGCTCATTTCAAGTGGTCCCTGATTGACAGAGGTCAGTGGGAAGAAGAATGAAGTTTCTGGAATCCCTTAGAACTAAATTCAAATCGCAGCCCTGCCAGTCTGTCACTTTGGACATGTGGCTTCTTTCCCTTTTACACCAATTTTTTAAAATATTTATTTATTCATTTGGCTGTGTCGGGTCTTAGTTGAGGCTCCTGAGATCTTTTTAGTTGCAGCGTGTGGGATCTAGTTCCCTAACTGGGGATCGAACCTGGGTCTCTTACTTTGGGAGGATATGCTTTTGGCCATTGGACCACCAGGGCTTATTTTCTGTGTGGCTTGTTTTCTGTTTCCTCTATCAGTGCTCTTTCTTCTGCAGCCTTGTGGGAAAACTACATACACTTTACAACTCCTACAAGTATAAAAGAAGCATGGGACGGGGGAAGTATTGTCTCCTCCAGGGCCCAGTACCACTGTTTTTATTTAACTAGCATTCATGAAGTATTTACTCTGCCAAAATTCCTTCGAAGGACTTTTCAAACATCAACTCATTTAATCTTCATGACAACTTTGTAACCTGGGTGCTATTGATATCCCCCATTTCACAGATGAGGACACTGAGGCACAGAGAGGCGAAGTAACTCACCCAAGGTCATGTAGCTAGTCACTGGGAGAGCTGGAGCCTGGGGCCAGAGTCCACGACCTTAACCACTTGATCATGCTTCTCGGTCCACTTTCTCATCTTCTGGTTCCTATAACATTTCCCATAAGATGCTCCCCATATCTTTTCCCTGAAGAGACTAAGAACAGCATGTGGAGCCAACACGCAATCTTTGAGACAAGCTACATTTTCTCGTCTATAAATTAAAGAAGTTTGACTAGCGATCATGATTTTTCCTTGGCCTTGGCACTTACTCTCCTTGCTTCAGTTTTCTTGTCTGCAGTGAAAAGAGTCTTAACAGCCTAATCCCCTGAGTGCTCTGGCCTGCTGTGAATATTAAATAGAGACCAATGTGAAGTAGGAGCCAAACATGAGAAGCATAGCACTCTATATAAGCATCAGCTATGACTGAAGTGACTTAGCAGTAGCAGTAGCATGGTCGTATCTACAACACACCACGTTCAGATTTTTTCCATCAACGTCCATTGGCACTTGGGATGCTCTCCCATGTGTATGGTGATTTGCAGCTTTCAAAATGTCTTCATGTATGTATTCTTATTTGAGCTTCCCAAACACTAGCAATGACTAAAATCCAAGCTTTCTGACTTCTAACCCATTGATCCCAGGTGCTTTTCTGTATCAATAAGTCATGCATGGACACTGCTACTTGGCAGCATTTAGTTTAAAACAGACAATGTCAGGTCACTGACACACAGGGAACATGGGGTTTAATAGACAGTCTCATCACATTAACACGACAAAGAAGAAAGTCAGATTATACTCATTTTAAAGATGCTAAAACTGACGCTCAGAGAATTTAGTTTAATTGTCTGAGAACACAGCGCAGGTGGAAAATAGATTTGAATCCAGTTTCATTTGTCTCCACCGGTTCCTAACCATGATCGAGGCCCTAGCAAGTCAGAGTGTGGGCCAGATGCCAATAGCATTGACACCACCCACGAGCTTGTTAAAAATGCGAATCTTGGGTCTCACTCTGGATCTACTGGATAAGGATCTGCTTTCTAAAAGGACGCCTTGGTGAGTCCTGTGCACATCATAATTTAAGAATCACTGATCTCTATTGCCCCTTGGTGAAGGTCTATCTCTGATATTCAGAAATGCAAAATCTATAAATAAGCACATATATGCACACATACACATCCATACACACATATATTGTAGGGTGTTTTTAAAATACACCTCTTCCCTGGTAGCTCAGACTGTAAAGAATCTGCCTCCAATGCAGGAGACCCAGATTTGATTCCTGGGTTGAGAAAATCCCCTAGAGAAGGGTATGGCAACCCACTCCAGTATTCTTGCCCAGAGAATTCTATGGACAGAGGAGCCTGGTGGGCTACAGTCCATGGGGTCGCAAAGAGTTGGACATGACTAAGAAGCTAACGCTTTCACTTTTTTTAAAAAATTTTACTTTAAGAAAGGGAATTTAGGGATTTTAAAGCAAGTGGCATGAGTCCTTGTGTTAGACTGGGAATGGAATTAATAGATACTTAATACATACCAGGACAGATGTTTTCATATATAGCAATGGCAGCATTTGCCAATTCCAGGTTTTGGGGTTTTTTTTTTAATAAATACCTCTTATTTAGGAAATTATTCACTTTTTTTTTAAGCAAACACAGAAAATTTTATCCTTACCCTAAACAACTCAACACAACAAATATATGAAGCACTAGAAGAATATTTAAGATACAATTTTTGCCCTGGAGTAATTTTTAGCTTTGGGATCTGTAGGGAAGTACTTAAGGACAGTTTTCCTTTTTGATATATTGGCTAAACTGATTTTGGTTACCTATACTGATAACCAAAACATTGGTTTTTTTTTATAAAGCAGTTCTCCGTCAAGAACATAGTCTTACTGTTACATTGCTCTTTCTTTAATAGTATACGCACACCCAGTAGCAGAAGCAGCTCTCTGTATATGTTAACTATACTGATTTTCCCAGTAAATAATTTTTAAAGTAATGGATAATTCTTTCATGAGGCCAGGGGTATATCTGTAACATTCAGAGCTGAACCACACATTACCTATACAACTTACTCTTACTTGTTAACTATGTCTTACGTATCTTGTGCCAACTCTGATCAAACAGTAGGAGCATCTGATACCCTGTCTTGTGAAGATACATCCAGCAGGAACATTCTAGGATTGATTGGCAATGTCTGCTTCGAGTGTAAGAAAGAGAGCCTGAAGTACCCTAGTACTTCCAAAAAGCAAATGTCTTTACTGTTCCTCATGCCTTCCACACTCTTTTTGCCCCCTAGGCATGTCCTCACGTTATTTTCACTGTCTAGAATGTCTATTATCTTGCCTACACAAGAATCACATACTCTCCAGTCAGCCTTCCCAAGTTTCTCCAGCACAAATGATGAAAATAAAAACCAAAAAACCAAGAACCCTGTTCCCAAATCATATGTTCAGACTTCAGCTCAGGTCCCTGGGTCAGATGTTTATCTTACACCCACCATGGGATCAAAGAGATTCACAGAATAGACTTGTTTTTTTTGCCTTTTTTTTCCCCCACTTTTATTTGTTATAATAGTTTCAGGCGAACAGCGAAGGGACTCAGCCATACATATACATGTATCCATTCTCCCCCAAACTCCCCTCTGTCCAGGTTGCCACGTAACATTGAGCAGAGTTCCCTGTGCTATATAGTAGGACCTTACTTGTACCCATTTTAAATATCACAGTGTGTACATGTCCATCCCAACTCCCTAACTGTCCTTTCCCCCACCTTCCCTCCTGCCCCCACCCCCACCCCCTGGGCAACCACACGCTTATTCTCTAATTCTGTGAATCTCTTTCTAGAACAGACTTGTTTTGATTGACGATAAATGCCACCACTTCCTCTGTGAACTATTATACCTGTCCTTCCGGGGCTATGCAAGAATCTCTGCAGTTTCAGGTCTTTTATTTCACTACTGGAGAGTCCTACATGATGAGTTCTCTTCTTCGTTTCTCCTCCTTATTCAAAGTTCTGATACCTCCCGTCTGGCTTTGTACCTACACCCAATACCAAAACAAGGCCAGACTTGCTGGATAAAAAGATTTTGAATGAATTATTCTTTTCTTTTCTTATACTCTTTTGATTTGGTTCTCAGAAAAATCAGTGGTTGGGAAAGCAGTCAAACAAATATGATGTAGATTTAAAAGCAGTCAGATTAGGCAATAAAACAGCTGGTCCCCTTCATCACTCTTACATTTTTTTTTATCAGCCCCTCTCCCTTAAGAAGCGCTTTGGTACTTATTGAATACATAGATTCCTCAATCCCTTTCTAGACTTTTTAAGTTAAATCCAAATTTCTAGGGATGTATAATTTTAAAACCCCCTCAACTGGTTCTTACCCACAGTAAATTTTTTAAAAGTAAAAGAAAACTTTGTCGATTATAAGCAAGTTTTCTATTGTATTTAAGTAAGTTATATCACAAATGTTAGCTAACAAGGTGACAGTGATTTTCTAAGACAGGATATCTGTAAACAAACCAGTGGAAAATAACTTCTATGTAGAATATCGTGTCCAACTTTGTGCGACCCTACGGACAGCAGCCCACCAGGCTCCGCTGTCCATGAGACTTTCTAGGCAAGAATACTGGAGTGGGTTGCCATTTCCTTCTCCCATTTTAATTGATAAGACTCCTTTATAAGGAGAAATACAAAACACTTCTACATAAAAACTGAAAAGTTGTGTCTTACCCTTCATGAATTTAAATTCACTCAGTTAGACAAGGGAATATTATCCATTCTCATGACTTTTAACCATCACCGCTCTGCTAATTAGTTCAGCAATATCCTGTTGCATATCTACTGTATCTATCTGTAACCGAGCATGGGATGAATGTGGTGCACAGTCAGGACTGGGAAGCACAGTGGTAGAATCTTTGACTGGAGACTCCCTTAGCAACATAGGGGAGGAAGACTGAAGGGAGCAAAGCAGCGGGAAATGTGGGTAGAGGCTGCCCTCCAACTAGTCAAGGGAAGTATTGACAGTGACCCGGGACCAAACCACAGAGCACGCAGGCTTCCCTGGTGGTCCAGTGGCTAAAACTCCTCCCTCCAAAGGCAGGGGTCCCAGGTTCAATCCCTGGTCAGGGAACTAGATCCCACATGTGCATCTAAAAATTCTGTATACTGCAACGAAGATCAAAGATCCCGTGTGCCTCAACTAAACCCAACACAGCCAAATAAATAAATACTAAAAAATAAAATTAAAATATAGAGCACGGCATAGTTAGATTCAATACAAGAAAGAGAAAGTTTTAGCGTTAGTCATTAGTGAAATCAAAGACATTTTCTCTCTTGAGAGCTCTTACTAGGTAACAGCTCACAAGACTTACCTTGATCACTGGATGAAATGTGAAAAGTATAGGGGGGACACCCTTTCCTAGTGATTTTGCAACCACTGGGTTTTTCTGTGGGACTTGAAGCCTCTTTTTTCAGAGAAACATTCACAAAGAGAAATTCATCTTTTTCTGAGTAAACTTTAGCTGTCAGGATACCACTAGTAATTAGTTGGCTAATGCTGACATTAGCCAGAAACATCTGCTTTCATAACACCAATTTTATGGAGAAGTAAACAACTTCATCTCACAGAGTTCTCCTACAGAGCAACTGAGAGAATGCCTGTGAACTTGCTTTGTAAAAACTGATTATAATGACCATTAAATGAAAATACTTCAAATGCAAAATAGTTGTCTTGAAAACAGCACACACACACACACAAATCATCTTGCTGATAAAAGAGGAATCGTGAATGGGGAAAACACACACACACACACATACACAACCAGACAACCTGAGGATGGAATCCTCATCCCTTCTCCTTTATGCTGCTTTTCTATCTTTTATATTTTTAATTCTCAAATATCAGCAATAGTCTGGAAATGTTATGCTAAGTTAGTTGAATGTGACTAACTCCAACCAAAGGAGGAGGGAAATGCTTTCTGAACTGAATGTTATATCCAACCAAAACAGTTAAGTGTTAAATAATTTTTTGGTTTTGTTTTCACAGGCAGTACCCTTTTGAACTCAGTCTTGAAAATGAACCCAGTTGTTTCGCAGCCAGGATATGGCTCTGCGGTCTCGGGGTCTAGTGACTGGCAAACCGGCACCTTTGACTGCTTTGATGACATAGGGATCTGTAAGTAAACGTAGCTGTTGCTTTCTCCTGTGCTACAATCACGCAGTCACTGCCATAACAAAAATCGCTTGCTTATCCTCTCACTGAGATCCATGTGTTATTCTAGAGATCAGCAGTCACAAGGTGGAACACCTGGGCAGACTTTACTACTGGGTGTGTTTTGTTTGTCCTGTACATAAAGACCCCTCTTGCTGTATTAACTTTAAAACAGTAGAAACCATACGAAAGTCAGATTCCGGGCACCTCCTTGGCAGTCCAGGGGTTAGGGCTCTTTGCTCCCAGTACAGGGGGCCCCGGTCAGGGAACTAAGATCCTGCATGCCACAGGACATGGTGCCCTCCCCGCTCAGATCAGATTCCACACAAAACTGTAGCTTTCTAATCTAGATTTCCAGCTTCTCTTGAAAATTTGGAAAATCTGGAAAGAGGAGTCCTCATTCTCTACTGGCAGAAGTAGCTGCTGCCAAGCTGACTTATTGTTCAGTCGCAAAGTCATGTCCGACTCTTTGGGACTCCATGAACTGCAGCACACCAGGCTTCCCTGTCCTTCACTATCTCCCGGAGTTTGCCCAAACTCATGTCCATTGAGTTTGTGATGCTATGCAATCATCTCAGTCTCTGCAACCCCCTTCTGTTGCCTTCAATCTTTCCCAGCCTCAGGGTCATTTACAAGGAGTCAGCTCTTCACATCAGGTGGCCAAAGTTCTGGAGCTTCAGCTTCAGCATCAGTCCTTCCAATGAATATTCAGGACTGATTTCCTTTAGGATTGAGTGGTTTGATCTTGCGGTCCAGGGGACTCTTGAGTCTTCTAACCCGCTTAGTTAACCCTATTCAAAGGGGCCTTCACTCTACACTTTGCCATATTCATGTCCATCATCCACTGTTGGCTAGTTTGTGTTCTTTTTTTCAACCAGTTTTATTCATTCGTTTTACCTGCCTGCCTTGAATTTATTATCCTTATCCAGATCGACCATCTGGCTTTATATCTCCCACCTCATTAGCTCCCCGTGTTTCTCCACTCTTCCCTTTACTTCCTCTTTTCCCTGCAGGGCTGAGTCTGTGTTTCCAGATTTCAGTATTCTTGTGACTCTTGTGGTCGGTCCATTTCAGGAAGCTTTCAGGTTTTTAGCTTTCCTAACCTTAAATTCTTTCACGGCACCAAACACACCTTGGTGTAAGACAATTTCCTGTTTCAGAGTCTATTGCCCAAGGGAATGTAGGCATTCTCTGTGTGGCTAGTCTTTCCACTGTCTTGAGAAAGAGCCTCTTTTGTGTGTGTGTGTATATATGATGGAAGTTCCAAATTCTGTGCAGATAGCCTTTTGCTGAAAACCATCAATCAAAAAATAAGAGTTTTCTTATCTCATCTAGGGTAGAGCCACGACAAAACTCCGCCCTAGAGTTTCTCAAAATAAGCTTGAACTCGGCACGTTTGAGAACAGTTTCCTATTTGTCACTATTTTCTTCGGTCCTTTTTTGTCTCACACAGACTCTTAAAAGTGAAATTTCAGTATGTTTTTTAAGTTTCTATGTCAATATCCCTTAACTTTTACTTGCTTCGATCCTCACGACAATAATAAAACTTTCCTCTTTGCCAGAATGAGCATCTAGAATCTGTTTCCTACCGCTTTTCTCATTTTTCCAATTATTTCTTTACTCAGTGCTTTCTGATCCTAAGCATTCTCCCACAGTTTCCAGAGGGTCGCTCAGACATTCCAACGCCACAAACTTCCTATGCCAGTATGCTCCGTATGTAAAAAAAGATAAGGAAGAAAGATACTTTGGACATGCTCAGATCAACAAGGCAGGAACGTTTTTTTTTTTTGGATGACTATTTTGATGATTTAATGAGTTAAGGTTGTCGGGGGAGAAGTTAGCAATTATTTTTAAAGCAAATTTTTTTCTAAACTTTTTATTTTGTATTGGGGTATAGCCGATTAACAAACAATGTTGTGATAGTTTTCAGGTGAACAGCGAAGGGACTCAGCCATATGTATACATGTATCCATTCTCACCCAGACTCCCCTCCCATCCTGGCAAGGCAGGCATTTTTGCCATTAAATCTGACCTGGCATATGACGAGCAAGTTTCCCCAGTGTGTGTAGGATCTAGAAGCAAGGCATAAAGAGCCAGGTGACCCCATTGTTTTCACCAAGTGTCCATCAGGGCCATTTCCTGAGTGTGTATTTTCTTGAAAGCGGTGTGTGTGTTTGCGGGTTCAGTTGTGTTCGACCCTGCAACTCCATTGACTGTAGCCCACCAGGCTCCTCCGTCCATGGGATTCTCCAGCAAGAATACTGGAGTGGGTTGCCATGACCTCCTCCAGGGGATCTTCCCAACCCAGGGACTGAACCCATATCTCTTATGTCTCCTGCATTGGCAGGTGGGTTCTTCACCACTGAGCTCCCCGGGAAGCCCGTGGAAGAGGTATGATTAAGTCACCCTCCTTACAGTCTTGCCTGATTTCTGTGATTTCACCCTGTATTCAGGTCTCTGTGGGGCTTTCTTTCCCCTGTGCCTTTCGTGTCAGATTGCCTCTGACATGAATGAATTCTGCCTGTGCGGATCAAGTGTCGCCATGAGGACAATGTATCGGACCCGATACGGCATCCCGGTGAGTCACCCACGTCCACCAGGAAGTAATCACCCAGACAGCCCAAAGGCCTTCCTTCAGTCTGAGCGCGTCTCCATGATTGCCCTCCTCACCATCATGACTTGACCCTAGCCTTTTCTCCACTGCCATCCTAAACATTTTCCCTTTAAACTAAACTTTTTATTTTGTATTGGGGTATAGGTGATAAACAATATTGTGACAATTTCAGGTGTCCAGCGAATGGACTCAGTCATACATATAAAAGTATCCATTCTCTCCCAAACCCTGCTCCCATCCAGGCTGCCACATAACATTGAGCAGAATTCCATGTGCTGCACAGTTAGCAGTGTGTACATGACTTTCTTGAACTCCCTAACTATACCTTACCCCTGCATTTTAAACTTTTTAAATGATTTATAGAGACTATCTATCTATCCCTTGGGATATATTCACAATAAAACTTTTTATTGATCCAATAGATGTGTCTCTGAAAAAGCTGCTGGAGATGAGCAAGTCAGCACAGAGTCTCTCCTGGCTTTACTCAGAGTCAGACAGTGGACTCTGCAGGGTGGGTGGCTGTTGCTTAGAAAGTCTTAGGTGAAAAATGGGTGTATATAGATCCCCCCAGAGTTGGCCCATTTTTGAGCCAGTTACCTCACTGATAACTCATAAAACAGTGTTCATTCACTCAAAAGATATTATTGAGCACCTAGAACCTTGTTAAGTCATAAGCTAGTGTTCACTCATTCAATGGGGATTTCCTGAATATGCAGAACATACCAAGGACTATTACAGATGCTAAAGACACACCAGTGAACAAAGGAAATAAAAATTCCTGTCTTCTTGGAGCTCACTTCAATTTTTTTGAGATTTTTATTTTAGCATAATTTCAGACTTAAAGTCTCTGAAATGTTACAAAGACTTCCTAAACACTCTTCACCCAGATTCCCCCAATATTTAAAAAGATACCAGATTTGATTGATTTTCTCTCTTTCTTGTCTCTATTTACCTATTCTAATTTTTTTCTGAATCATTTGAGAGTAAATTATATACTTGATACCCTATTATCTCTATTTCAGTGTGTATTTCCTAAAAACAAGGACATTCTCTTATTTTATCACAATGTGATTATCAAAAGGAATTTAACATTGATACAGTACTATTAGCTAATCCGTGGGTATTATTTGAACTTTACCAATTATCCCAATAACTTTCTTTAGATGAAAAAAAAAAAATCAGTTGTCTGGACCAGCTTCTGCCAGCCCCTGGCCTTTACTTTCTTTCTTGACTATTCAGGGCAACAAAAATGTGAAATTCTGCCCTCAGCTGAGCTGAGTAAGGGCCCCTGAGGGTTGAATGGAGATGTCTGTGGTATCTGTCTGTCCCTAGAACTGCCTCAAGGGAGTGGTGGCAAAGCTGCAGAGATGAGATGGAGATGTTGAGGAGTTAAGCCAGCTGTTTGCCCTCTCTTGAAGAAGATAGGGTAACATGGGTGTGTGTGCCCATATCACTTGAGGCACAGAGCGCCTATGGACAGTATTAGAGGGTGTAGGTGGGGAATAATCTGAAGGGAGATCTAATGATGGAAGCTGGCAGAACCTGGCAAGTGATTCTGTCAATGGAAAGTTGCAATCACGCAGGGGCTGGGAGGGTTAAGATGAACTGGGGCCTCTGGAACTGAATGACAAATGTTTGTCTTCTATAATATGGAAGATTTTCTCAGTCTTTGTCTTTTTTTTTTAATGAATACAGATCAGTTATTTCGTAGACTCAGTTTGGTTTGTCAAATGTTTCCTCATGATAAGACTTCGGTTATACTTTTGGTATCAACTCTACAAAAGTGATGCTATGGTCATCTTACACCATATGACATCAAGTTATCTCACTGTGTCTAATGTTCACTTTGATTCCTTAATTAAGATAGTGTCTGTCAAGATTCTCCACCACAAAGTTGCTATTTTCCCCTTTATAATGGATAAGGATCTTGTAGAGAGATGTAAATCAAACTTTAACCCACTAGTTCTAACATCTGTGATAGATTCTTGGCTCCATCAGTTATTACTGTGATGGTTGTCAATGGGAGAGCTTAGACACTAATGGAAGAAAACAGTTACAGTATAACTAAGAATGCTGCTGCTGCTGCTGCTGCTAAGTCACTTCAGTCTTGTCCGACTTTGTGCGACCCCATAGACGGCAGCCCACCAGGCTCCCCCGTCCCTGGGATTCTCCAGGCAAGAACACTGGAGTGGGTTGCCATTTCCTTCTCCAATGCATGAAAGTGAAAAGGGAAAGTGAAGTCACTCAGTTGTGTCCGGCTCCTAGCGACCCCATGGAGTGCAGCCTACCAGGCTCCTCGTCCATGGGATTTTCCAGGCAAGAGTACTGGAGTCGGGTGCCATTGCCTTCTCCAGTAACTAAGAATAAGTAAGAATATAATGTATATGTTGGTGATACATACAACAGAGGAAAATGAAGCAAGAAAGAGGAATTTAGTGTTGAAAGGTTCTAATTTTAAATCGCATTATCAGGAAAGACTCAGTAAGCAGGTAAAGACCTAGTCTACACCTCAGTTCAGTCACTCAGTCGTGTCCGACTCTTTGCGACCCCATGAATCGCAGCACGCCAGGCCTCCCTGTCCATCACCATCTCCCGGAGTTCACTCAAACTCACGTCCATTGAGTCCATGATGCCATCCAGCCATCTCATCCTCTGTTGTCCTCTTCTCTTCCTGCCCCCAATCCCTCCCAGCATCAGAATCTTTTCCAATGGGTCAACTCTTCTCATGAGGTGGCCAAAGTACTAGAGTTTCAGCTTTAGCATCATTCCTTCCAAAGTATACCCAGGACTGATCTCCTTTAAGATGGACTGGTTGGATCTCCTTGCAGTCCAAGGGACCCTCGAGTCTTCTCCAACATCACAGTTCAAAATCATCAATTCTTCAGTGCTCAGCCTTCTTCACAGTCCAACTCTCACATCCACACATGACTACTGGAAAACCATAGTCTCGACTAGACGGACCTTTGTTGGGAAAGTAATGTCTCTGCTTTTGAATATGCTATCTAAATAGGTTGGTCATAACTTTTCTTCCAAGGAGTAAGCATCTTTTAATTTCATGGCTGCAATCACCATCTGCAGCAATTTTGGAGCCCCCAAAAATAAAGTCTGACACTGTTTCCGCTTATACCACCCTAAATACGCTCAGTCTCTTCTCAGTATCTAAACAGTGTCGGGCCTGGTTAGTGCTTGGATGGGGGAGAAAGTAAAGACCTAAAAGGATGAGGATGACTCATCTGCGAAAGGTCCCGGCAGAGGAATGAGCTAGAGCCAAGGTCCAGAAGTAGAGCTTACCTGGAAGGTCCGAGACATAGCAAGCAGCCAGAGAGATGGAAAGGCTGGAGGTGGGGTGGGAGATGGGGAGTGGTAATAAAAGAAGATGATATCGCAACAAGACCTTGCAGACCATTTTAAGAAATATAGCTTTCATTTTAAGTAACCTAACGGCAACCCACTCCAGTACTCTTGCCTGGAAAATCCCACGGATGGAAGACCCTGGTAGGCTACAGTCCGTGGGGTCCCAACGAGTCGGACACGACTGAGCAACTTCACCTAGCTTTCATTTTAAGTGATCTGGAAAGCATTTAAAATGCTTTTAAACACAGAAGTGACCTGAAAACTTAGCCTCTCACTCATTGTAACCAATAACAATTCATCTCCCTAAGCCTTGGCTCTCTGATAAAATGGTAACAATGATACCTCCCCTAAGGTGGAGGTATCAGTAAGAGTCACAGCAGATAATGTAGGGAAAGGACTTAGCACAGCGTATGGCAAGTAGTAAGTGCTCAGTGAGTAACTATTATAATTTTTGTTCTTAGCTCAGCTGTCTCCAGGCAGCCTGCATTCCTCCCGTGGGCTTGCTCAGCTGCCTCAGCACTCCCTGTGCTCTCATTTACATCCCTCAAAAGGCAGCAGAACTTAACACGAGGGTTCTTAACTTTGTGACTGTTCCATAAACTTCCCAAAACCATACGCTAAGTGTCGGGTGTATGTACTTGTGTACATAGTTGTGTACATGGATATATGTAGTTGTGAGTATGGGAGTGAGATTCTCAAAGGGGTCCCTAAGCAGGTAGAGGAAGGAGAGCTTAGCTGAATTCTGGAGACAAGTTTCTGGAAACAGCTCAGCAAATAGCTCACTTTGGGGCTCTCTGACAAGTCATTTGTTAGCATCAGTTTTCTCATCTTTCATGAGAAATTCGTGCAAGGTGATTTCTAAGGTCTTCCTAGGGTCTAGGATTCTATAATAAGTTTTCTTGCTGTATATTATATAAGTGTATTTATAGACAGTGTATCTCTAGCTTCTTTCTTAGAACAGAACTTTAAAATGGCTAATAAACCCTAGGACTGATTTGCATAGTTCAGGTTCTCTGCTTTGTTCCCCCTTTACATCTATGCAAACATTTATAAGGCTGCCCCAGCGCAGCCTCTCTGACCTCCCCCTCCCTTCATGGACACAGACAGGCAAGAGAGCATCCCCTTATCCATGGCCACAACCTGCACAGCAGAGGAGAAAGAGAAGAAACAACCCATTGAACTCCTATGTGCTGGAATACTGCCTGGACATATATTTGCTCATATGCTGCTTCAAACGCTCTGCGGTACAGGCAGTGGTATCTCCACTTCATGGACATGAAAAGCAGGAATGAGAAAGCCTTAAGGTCATAGAACATGGAAGCACTGAAATTTGGGCTCAAGTTTTTTTTTTTTTAATTGTTACTTTATTTGTAAAAATGGAAATATAAACAAAGTTTACAATGTTGTGTTCATTTCTGTACAGCAACATGAATCAGTTCTATGTATATATATAAAAATCCCTCCCTCTTGGACCTCCCACCCACCATGCTTCATCCCACGCCTCTAGGTCATCACAGGGCACTGAGCTGACCTCCCAGTGCTGTACAGCAGCTTCCCACTAGCTAGTTTACACACGGTAGTGTATATATGTCTATGCCACTCTCTCAATCCACCCCACCCCATGGGCTCATGTTTATTCTGACTTACAGTCAGGCCTGGTTCTTCCCACTTGACCATCTTGTCTTCTCAAGTCCATGTGTCTTGAGTCACGCACCACAACTCATTCATTTGCTCAGCGATTCTGTAACCAGTCCTCATGACCAGATTTCTTTTTTTTTTTTTAAACAGCTTCCAAACGAGTGAAGCACCAGTTCCCTTTTCCAAACAGAGTGATGAAAGCAAAAATCTTTGTTTCTGGTACCATTTCCCAAGAAGCTATTCTGGGCAAGGCATTTATGTCCCTTGCTAACTTCAGCATGGTTTATACCCATAGTTCATGTCCTCTCATTTGAAAGAGGAATTTTTTTCTTCTCAGTATTCTTTATATCTGTATTATGAAACAGACTTAGAATTAGGGTGTGTTTTCTAAAGGTTTCCCTAGGTTTCTCAGCAAATAATAGTGGGACTTTTTCTCCTACAAACTTCCTGAGATAAAGACAGGCATAGACATGCTGGAACAGAAAACTAGTTACATCCTTGATGAATATTTTATTTTTTGTATTAATAACATATTATGTATATTCAATAAATGTTGGTTTAATGAAGGCTTAAAAGATGAATAAATATAAATAATGAATTGAAGCATGGAAAAAAATCAAGCACTTTGAGGAAGGGTTAAAGGATTTGGATTATTTTTCAGGGAAAAAGAAATGGCCAAGGGACCAAACTGTCTTCAAACTGAGTATCCGTTCCTCTGTCTGATGAGAGTCAAGACTTTAGATTTCTAACATGGTTGTCTCATTGTCCAGTCTTTGTCCCACACACTTTCTCCGTTAGATAAAAATCAAAATCACTACAGCAAGGAAAAAAAGTTATGAAAAGTAAATCACTTTTCTCACCACTTAGGAACTCCCAAACTTTATAGGCTAAATCTACTCTCTTTCTCTTTCCTGCTCTCTCTGTGTCTTTCTGTTCACACTGGAAATTGGGAATTGTACTAAATTTTAAAAAAAATTTTAATTTTTAAATTTTAAAAAATAAGTGATATCCAAAAATGGAGTGCAAAATATTTCAGTCGGTCAAGACACACAGTCACATAACCTGCTCATCAGATTAGACCCCTCGGATTAGCCAGTGCTGACTATACAGAGCAAGAGTCCCTTCTGGGGCATCTCTACCCATACGTCATTGAAGACTCAACTGGACCTCCCATGGAGAGGGCCTTCAAAACTCTGCAAAGCAGCTCATCCTACAGGTTTTCTAGCCACTCTTCATTCTCTGATTTCTTCTTTTGCCCATAAGGTTTATGTCCTCTCTCACTATGGACTGCCTCCCTTGCAGAACATGAGGGATGTCAATGAAAAAGATTAGAGGGATACAGGGTGGCGTGTGATCTAGCACTCCACTCACAATCAATTGGAAAAATTGGTGCATTACACAACTGGCTTTAATGGGAACCATTCCACATCAGTAAAAAATAGTAAGTAAATCAAAAGATTTTTCAAAAGGAAAAGAAATAGAGAGCTCTTCTAGAACAGATAACAGAGAACTGTGGCTATGATTGTAACCTGCAGATCACTTGAAACACGTTATTATGAAAAGGGTACTGGCTTGAGAGGAGAAAGACCAGTCGCTGCCACCAGTCTACGTGATTTAGTTAGCAAGTCAGTTAACTTCACTTGGTCATAGAAAAAATAGGGATGCGCTTCCCTGATGGCTCAGTAGTGAAGAATCCACACGCCAAGGCAGGAGACATGGGTTCTATCCCTGATCCTGGAAGATCCCACAGGCCATGGAGCAACTAAGCCCGTGCGTCACAACTATTCAGCGTGTGTTCCAGAGCCCAGGAGCCGAAACTACTGGAGCGCACACACCTAGAGCCCAGGCTCTGCAACAAGAGAAGCCACTGAAATGAGAAGCCTGTACGCCACAGCTAGAGAGTAGCCTCCGCTCACCGAAACTAAAGAGAAGCCCGATCAACGACAAAGGCCCAGCACAGCCAAAAATAAATGAATGAATAAATAAATGATTTTTATTAAAAGAAAAATAGAGATAACATGATAAACAAGTGACATAAAATGTATGTTTTAAAGAGGTTTGAAAAGTGAAACAAGGGCAGGGAATTGTGTGACTACACAGGCTACCTGTTGATCCATTTGTTTGTTTTTTAACAGGGATCCATTTGCAAGGATTTCCTGTGTCTGGCATTTTTACCGCACTGTGCCCTTTGTCAACTCAAGCGAGATATTGAAAAGAGAAAAGCAATGAATGCTTTATAAAAGATGCTTGGTAAGTTGGCGGGACTTCTTTGATTTGTGAGTAGCAAAAGGAAGTCTCAAAGGTATCTTTGATTTCTTTGGTTCTCTATCTCACAGATCCATGACATGGCCCTTGACAAAGGGAGGGCAAATGACTTTCAATGGCCAGCCTGTACCAATCAGTTGGGACTCAGCTTCCCAGAGAGCCTGGGTAGAGAGGGGCTAGCCCTGATTGGATGGGAAAGAATTCTGGGATTTCTTAGGATGTCTGCCATAGGTGGAGCGGCCATATGATGTACCAGATAAACATGCCACATATCCTCCATGTGTATCTTCACAGCATGACTGAAGGTACCAGAGATATGTGTACAACTGAACATTCATTTCCCAAAGCCCACAGCTCAGGCCCACTGCTGTCAACAGTAACCCACTGAGACGTCACACTAACCGTGACTGTGTAATGGATCTAGTGACATGTTCTTGTCACCACCACAATATTAAAAGAGTAATTCATTCTCCAAAGTGGTAGAAAGCTGCCTTAGTCTCTACGAATGAAGTGCGGACAATTCAACCAGTTATCTAAAATGCCCAAAGCTCCCGTTTAGGAAGAAGAGTACTGCCTTTTGGTGGGGATATCATCAAAGCTGGCCAGCTGCTCATATGCCTAGTTTCCTAAGCTCTCCTGGTCACATTTTTAATCTTCTTAGTTCTTCCTATTTTTCTTAGGCAAGAGGACGATGGCTTACTCAGTCCTGTCTTTCCATCTCTTACTGCCAATCCCATGGAATTTATCATCCAAGTTTTATTTTCACCTGGAAAAGGCTGTTCTCTAAAAGTCCTATCTCCCGAGAGGTCTTTGAGAGCATTTGATCAGGATACTGCATTCAGCTGTGTGAACGGTTGGCATGGGCGCAATCTGTCTCTCTCCCAGCTCTTTTGCCACATGCAGCACAAAATTATGTCCTCTTCATGAACGTTTTAGCTCATTTCTTTTAGTGCCATTTTAGTATCTTAGTATTTGTCTTCTGACTGCTTTCCTCAATGACTGATGTGCTTAACCCATTTACAAGCAGAGTCAAGATGGTGAGTTTTCTTATTCTTTTTCTCCCTTGTACCCCTGCCTCCTGAGACACAACTGTTGTTTCTCTTCCCAAGCAGTGATGTTTCTTTAAAGCCATTTGTTACCAATGCAATTCAGAATTTTGCCAAAGTAACCCTAGTCCCCTATATCAGTTCAGTTCAGTCGCTCAGTCGTGTCTGACTCTGTGACCCCATGGACTGCAGCATGCCAGGCTTCCTGTCCATCACCAACTCCCAGAGCCTGCTCATACCCATGTCCATCAAGTGGGTGATGCCATCCCACCGTGTCATCCTCTGTCGTCCCCTTCTCCTCCTGCCTTCAATCTTGCCCAGCATCAGGGTCTTTTCTAGTGAATCAGTTCTTTGCAGCAGGTGGCCAAATTATTAGAGCTTCAGCTTCAGCATCAGTCCTTCCAACGAATATGTATGTAGTCCCCTACATAGAATGTGGTAATTTACTGGTCCAGTCATCCAATTAATGAAAAAGATTGTTCTGGGATCTCTGCCTTTTAGAGACTCTTACCTTAGTGTGAATGATGATTCACTGACATTTGATAAGAGAAATTATCTCTGGCATTCTGTTGGTTTACCTAACAATGTAGCAACAGTACCTGACATAGCAGTCACTTAATAACTATTGTGGATGAATAAATAGATGCAACTTTCAAGCAAGGAAGCATAGTAAGCTTCCTAGACGACTCATTGAATCTTAGCCAGTGGTTGTGACTTGTTCAAATATTGGGTTGACCAAAATGTTCATAAAATCTTATGGAAAAACCTGAATGAACTTCTTGACCAACTGAGTAAACTGTACTGAACCAGGGGTCATGATTTGATATAGATTTTAAATATGTAGCAATTTGGGGGCTTCCCTGGAAGTCCAGTGGTTAAGACTCTGCACTTCCATTGCAGAGGGCATGGGTTCAATCCCTGGTCGGAGAACCAAGAGTCCATATGCCATGTGCCCAAATGAATAAATATTTAAAATAAATAAATATGTAGCAATTTGGCAATAAGATAGCAGTGGGATGAAAGTTTTGATACTTGGAACAAGGTTAATGTAAAGATGGAATTCTTTCATTGATTTGGTCTTTCTTTTTCTGATTTCTACAGGTCAAATTCACATGGTAGTGAAAGATTATGCTGCAATGAAATACTGCATCTATTCAGTGCTATCTCACCTTAAATCTTAGAAACTAATTCAGCTAATCATATGGCTTCAAATGGCTTCAAAACATTTTTAATTTTTGATTTGCTTTGAAAGAAATATATTTCTAGTGCTCTTCTCTAAGATGACTGCCATTAAAAATTAATTTCTTCAACAATTCTTGTGTCTTTAAGTACTTCATCATGGAATTAACATTCCCGTATGCTTCTGTTTTTGTTGTTATTGTTGTTGTTTGTATTAGGGTATAGCCAATTAGGGGCTTCCCAGGTGACATGAGTTTGATCCCTGGATTGGGAAGGTCCCCTGGAGGAGGGCACAGCAACCCACTCCTGTACTTTTGCCTAGAGAATCCCATGGACAGAGGAGCCTGGCAGGCTACAGTCCATAGAGTTGCAAAGAATCAGACACAACTGAAGTGACTTAGCATGCACACATGCGACTCAATGGTAAAGAATCCACCTACCAGTTTAGGAGATACAAGAGACACAGGTTTGATCCCTGGAATGGGAAGATTCTCTGGAGGAGGAAATGGCAACTCACTCCAGTATTCTTGCTGTGATAATCCCATGGACAATGTAGCCTGGTGGGCTACAGTCCATGGGTCTCCAAGGTCAGACACAACTGAGCAACTGAGCGTGTCATAGCTGATTAACAATGTTGTGATGGTACCAGGTGAACAGCAAAAGGACTTACCCACGCATGTACATGTAACTATTCTCCCCCAGACTGCCCTGTCATCCAGGCTGCCACGTAGCATACAATAGGTTTCTTTTAAAAAATGAGCCGTTTGTCAAAATGTCAAAGTTGAATGATGAGTATGTACAGATGCTTCATTCTACTTTTCTACCTTTACACAAGTTTGAAAATGTCCAGTACAAAAAGTGTTTTAAGTGTTGTCAAAATGCTTTTGTTATTTTGGATTTTCCTTGCACCCGGAGACCAGGTGTTACCCTGCAAGGCTCCTCACCCCAGGAAAGTGTGGTTTCCTCCCCCAGGGAGTTTCATCGGCCTTGGCAGGTCTTCACAGTAAATCATTTCCAGGAATTAATTGCCTAACAATGCAGAGTCTACTGTAGAGCTTATACACACAGGGAGGATTTGTGCTATAAACCCCACAGCAAACCACCTAATTAAAATTCCCATTGCACATCTCTGTCCTCTCCCAAGTCGTCTCTGGTAGCAAACCAGCCACAGGGACTCCACTTTATTTTTCTTTTATTTTTTCCCCCAGGTTAACTTGGCATTTTATTTCATTTTGCAATTGAGATATAGTTGACATATAACATTGCATTAGGGGTGTGTATGTGTGTGTGTGTGCACTTAGTTGCTCAATCATGTCCAGCTCCTTGTGACCCATGGACTCTAGCCCTCCAGACCCCTCTGTCCACAGGTATACAACATAACAATTTGATACATGTGTATATTGCAAAATGGTCACCACAATCATTTTAGTTCACATCCATCACGGCACAGTTACAAGATTTTTTCTCATGATGAGAACTTTCAAAATCTACTCTCTCAGCAACTTTCAAATATGCAATAAAGAGAAGTGAAATGGCATTTACAAGGTCATCAGTATATACAGAATGGCAGTGCTGGGTCCAGAGTGCAGGGTTTTGAGTCCTATTTTGTTATTCATAACAGCACACTAAAGTTTTTTTTTTTTTTCCTTATAAAAATTAACCCTAGGACTTCCCTGGTGGTCCAGTGGTTAAGAATCCGCCTGCAATGCAGGAAATACAGGTTTTATACCTGGTCAGGGAACTAAGATTCCACAGGCCACGGGGCAACTAAGCTCATGCTCCACAGCTACTGAGCCTGCGGGAAACGGACCCTGTATTCTGCAACAAGAGAAGCCTCTGCAGTGAGAAGCCCACACATCACAGCTAGAGAGTAGCCGCTGCTCACCATAGCTAGAGAAAACCCGCATGCAGAAACAAGGACCCGGTGCAGCCAAAAATTAATAAATAAAATTTAAAAAACTGGCCCCAGTGCTCAGGCTTCCAAGGATTGCTATTATAAACTTAGAGAATACCCTGTCTTTTGCCTTCCTAGCAGTCTTCATCTTTCTGTGTTTTGGTTTAACATCTGTACCGATGGTAATTGATAAGCATCATGAAAACAGAGACAGACCATATTTGTCCTAATTTCTTTCTTTCTCACCCAGCACATGGAAAATATTGTGTCAAGAAGTCACTAGATTAGGTTCAAAGGTATAAAAGGTGGCAAGAATTGTAATCAGATAAGACATTTGTGCAAAATGAAACTATTTGGAGTTTTTTCCTAGTCATTTTCCTTATGAAATAACAGGGTGATGTGCATGCTAGTTTATAAATTGTCTTGTTTTATGGCTTAACCACAAATTATGAAAGATTTCTCATATTAGTAAATATCAAAAATAAGCAATACAATGTTACTGACTATAGTCAGCATGTTGTACTTTGTACCCCCATGACTTATTCACTAGAAGTTTGTGTCTTTGGACCACCCTCATTTGCCCACCTCCCGCCTCTGGCAACCAACAATCTGTTTTCCGTATCTGTGAATCTGGGTGTTTTCGGTTTTGATTTGGTTTGGTTTTTTAGATTCCACCTGTATGTGAGATCATATGATATTTGTCTTTCTCTGTCTGACTTATTTCACTAAGCATAATGTCTTTAAGTGGATATGTTTACACACACACACACACACACACACACACACACGGTTTTCTTTATCCATTCATCTGTCTTGGTTGTTTCCATGTATTGGCTACTGTAAACAATGCTGCAGTGAGCGTGGGGGTGAAACCCACGTACCTTTCTCATGCAGAGCAATTTAGTTCCATCTCAGCTTTCTAGTCCCGAAAACCATAGTCCCAAAGATGCTGAATGGGTCTCGTTGTTGTTCCGTCTCTAAGTTGTGTCCGATTCTTTGCAACCCCATGGACTGCAGCACACCAGGCTTCCCTGTCCTTCACTATCTTCCCGGAGCTTTCTCAAACTCATGTCCATTGAGTCGGTGATGCCATCCAACCATCTCATCCTCTGTTGCCCCCTTCTCCTCCTGCCTTCAATCTTTCCCAGCATCAGAATATTTTCCAATGAACTGACTCTTTGCATCAGGTGGCCAAAGTATTGGAGCTTCAGCATCAGTCCTTCCAATAATACTCAGGGTTGATTGGAATGGGTGTGGAACTCTGCTATTAAGCAAAATAATGTGCTTCCCATGTAGCTTATTTTAAAATTACTTTAAAGTTATGATAAATTAAAAAAAAAATTTTAAATCTTTGCTGTAGCTGTTGACAGTTTTTAGTAGTCTCAGTTTCCCACTCTTGATATTATGCTGTATCCAATATATTCCCAGTGGCTAAGGTTCCCTCACACCAGGCCAGTTCCCTTGTGTGTTAGTTGCTCAGTCATGTCTGAGTCTTTGTGAGCACCACCAGGCTCCTCTGTCCCTGGGATTTCCCAGGGACTAGAATGCTAGAGTGGGTAGCCATTGACTTCTCCAAGGAATCTTCCCAACCCAGGGATCAAACCCTGGTCTTCTGCATTGCAAGCAGATTGCCATCTGAGTCACCAGGGAAACCTCCTGAAATAAAAACCTCCTTACATGCTACTTCATGCTAGAAGCAAATTGCCAGAGACAAGAAGGAGCAACTCTTCAGAGGAGGCTGAGGTTGGGGAGAAGACAAGTATTAATAGATTTACAAATTGACAAAGCCAAAGACAGCAGAAGAGAATTCATTTCACTTTTCCAGGGTATGTAATGATTATCCACGGAGCAGGCAATGGCACCCCACTCCAGTACTCTTGCCTGGAAAATCCCATGGACGGAGGAGCCTGGTGGGCTGCAGTCCATGGGGTCACTAAGAGTCAAACATGGCTAAGTGACTTCACTTTCACTTTTCACTTTCATGCATTGGAAAAGGAAATGGCAACCCACTCCAGTGTTCTTGCCTGTAGAATCCCAAGGACAGGGGAGCCTGGTGGGCTGCCATCTATGGGGTCACACAGAGTCAGACACGACTGAGGTGACAGCAGCAGCAGCAGCAGCAATGATTATCCACACATTCTATCTGCCGTGGCTGCTCTATCAGAGTCAGCTGTTGCTGCTTAGTGGCTTAAACAACAGTCATTTCTTCTACTCAAGAGTCAATAATTTGTGGGACTTCCCTGGTGCAGTGGATAGGAATTCACCTGCCAATGCAGAGGACACAGGTTCAATCCTTGGTCTAGGAGGATCCCACATGCTGCAAGGCAACTAAGCCTGTGCACCAAACTACTGAGCCCGTGCTCCACAACGAGAGAAGCCACCACAATGAAAAGCAACTAGAGAGTAGCCCTTGCTAGCTGCGTCTAGAGAAAGCCCATATGCACCAACAAGGACCCAGTGCAGCCAAAAATGAATTAATTACTTTAAAAAAAAAAAGAGTTTATATTTTGGCCCTTCCCTGGTGGCTCAGATTGTAAAGAATCCACCTGCCAATGCAGGAGACTTGGGTTCGATCCCCGGGTTGGGAAGATCCCCTGGAGAAGGAAATGGCTACTCACTCCGGTATTCTTGCCTAGAGAATTCTGTAGACAGAGGCGCCTGGTGGGCTACAGTCCAGGGAGTCGAAAAGAGTCAGCCACGACTGAGTGCCTTTCATACTTTGGGTAGGATACTCTGCCTCTGTTCATGACGTGTGAACTGGGGAAGCTCAGCCAGGGCTGGGAAACAGTGCTGTCTCTTGGCTGTGGTTCAGCCAGGCCCGAGCCTAAGGGTTTGGGTTCCTCTCCACATTAGCCACGCCAACAGCTGCTCGGACTATCTCACCGTGGGGTTGTGGGTGTCCAGGGCAAGCATCTTGAGAAAACCATAAGGAAGTGAGTGATGTTTTTATGATCTAGTTTTAGGAGTCACACAGCTTCACTTCTGCTGAACTGTCTTTATTGAGGAAGTGGCAAAGGTTCGCCTGGTTTCAAGAGAGAGTGGACACAGACTCTTACTTTTTAAAAACAAAAAAAAAGGAAGAAAGAAAGTTTACTGCATCCAGGGAAAACAAGAACAACTTCTTATTTAAAGAACTCCAGACTCTAACTCGGCAGTCCCCAAGCTTTTTGGCACCAGGGACTGGTTTTGTGAGAGACAATAGGGGTTTTCCTGGTGGCTCACTTGGTCAAGAACCCGCCTGCCAGTGGAGAAGACATAAAGAAATGTGGGTTCAACCCCTGGGCCAGGAAGATCCCCTGGAGGAGGGAATGGCTACCCACTCTAGTACTCTTGCCTGGAAAATCCCATGGATGGAGGAGCCTGGTGGTCTACAGACCATGGGGTGGCAAAGAGTTGGACAAGACTGAGCGACTAACATTAATTTTTCTATGGATGGAGGTTGGGGGGATGGTTTGGGGATGATTCAAGTGCATTAGTTAGTGTGCCCTTTATTTCTATTATTACATCAGTTCCACCTCATACTATCAGGCATTAGATCCTGGAGGTTGGGGACTCCTCCTCTAACTCTTAACAGAGTGTGGCCAAGTGCTTGAAGAATGCAAGAGACAGCTACTGTTGTAGCCATTTTGGAAAATGCAATCTGCCACAGACGCCTCGAAGTGCTCCGTGTCGTGTGTCTTGGGTCAGAGCTGCAGGCCATCTGTTCTCAGTAAAGTTCCTCTTGGAGGGCTGAGGCAAAGCGATGGCACGCTGCCCAGCCCGGGTTGTCAGTTATAATGGCATAAATTCCATGGTACCAGCTAAGTCTTCCTGGTGACATTGAAAAGACTTCAGAGCATAAACGTGGTTGAAGCTTATAACAATGGCCTATTCTTCCAGAGATTCTCATTCAGATCTACGGTGGGATCCAGGAGTCTGAATTTTTTTAAGGACAGAAAGTTTTTCTTTCTTTAATTTTTATTGGAATATAGTTGCTTTACAGTTAGTTTCTACACTACACCAAAATGAATCAGCCATATGTGTATATATATATATCCCTTCCCTTTTGGATTTCTTTTCCATTCTGGTCCCACAGAGCATTAAGGACAGTTCCCTCTGCTGTACAATAGGTTCTTATAGTTATCTGCTTCGTGCATGATAAGTGTATATGTCAAACCCAATCTCCCAATTTCTCCCACCCACCCCCTTTCCCCTTGGTGTCCATACATTTGTTTTCTACATCTGTGTCTCTATTTATCCTTTGCAAAGAGGCTCATCTGTACCCTTTTTCTAGATTCCAGATATATGTGTTAATATGCAATATTGGTTTTTCTCTTTCTGACTTACCTCACGCTGTATGACGGTCTCTAGGGAAAAGGACCACACGTTTTCCTTATTCAGGCTGTCCCTCTGCTGTGAGACCAGTACCCTTCCCAGTCGACAGTCACTGAAGGAGCCCAGATGTGGTAACTCAGGTACAGACCATGCTTACAGCACTGGGGTTGAAGTTCTGAGCTAGGGTACCCTGTTTTACCCTCTGCTTCCTTTCTCAGTCCTCTCCACTTAAGTTTTCTTTTCCATTTCTGCTCTGAGTCCTATGTCCTGGCAATCTGGTTCTCTCTGTAGGGACAAAACCTCTATTCTATTCTGTTTTACTCCTATTCTATTCTATCCTATCCTATCCTATCTTGGGAACAGGGCAGAACACAGTATTGTCGTTGCTCAGTGGCTGAGTCGTGTTAGCCACTTGCAATCCCATGGACTGCAGCACGTCAGGCTTCCCGGTCCCTCTATAACAAGTCATTTTTTGCATTTCCCACAATCTCATCCTCCCTTTAATCAGTCTAATTTTCTCCACCCTCTACAGGATGTCGAGGTTTTCATTCTAGAACGGCTGCTTTCTGCTCTGAATTGCTGGGGGGCTTCTCCTGGGGGAGGTATTTTTGCAGTACTCTAGTAGAGAATGTCCCTAAAGACTTCTGAGCTGGAGCCCGGTCCAGATCATCTTACCACCTGATGAAGGTGACCCCCAAGCTTTGTTCTTACTTTCTTCTGTCTCAAGCTTTCACAGAACCTCTGCTTCAGACCTAGAAGTTAAGTTCCATTCCGCCACAAATTTCCATGTGGCAGCAGGTTCTAAAACTGTTACCACTAATTTTTTCCAATATTTCTTATTGAGGTAAAATACACATAAAATTCACCACTTTAAAGTGCACTGTTCAGCAGTATTAAGTACATTCACACTGTGGTACAGCCATCACATCGCCCACCTCCAGAACTCTCTCCATCCTGTAAAACTGAAACTCTGTACCCAAGTTACATTCCCACCAACTGTGCCCAAGGGTTTTCTTTTCTCCACATCCTCACCGAAGCTTATTGTTTCCTCTCTTTCCGACTGATCTGATGTGTGTGAGGTGATGTCTCATCGTGGCTTTGATCGGGATGTCCCTGATGATTAGTGTTGTGGAGCACCTTCTCACGTTGGCCATCTGTGTGCCTGCTCTGAAAAAAAAAAGTCTATTCAAGTTCTCTGCCCATTTTTTTAACTGAGTTGTTTTTCTCCTTCCAGATACAATGAGTTCGGAATCTTTCAGTCTGGCCTAGAACAACCCAGGAATGATGGGTGTGGTAGCACTCCCTATTTGGTGGGTGGGCCACTTCCTATTCGGAAAAGGCAATGGCACCCCACTCCAGTACTCTTGCCTGGAAAATCCCATGGATGGAGGAGCCTGGTGGGCTGCGGTCCATGGGGTCGCTAAGAGTCGGTCACGACTGAGCGACTTCACTTTCACTTTTCACTTTCATGCAATGGAGAAGGAAATGGCAACCTACTCCAGTGTTCTTGCCTGGACAATCCCAGGGACAGGGGAGCCTGGTGGGCTGCCGTCTCTGGGGTCGCACAGAGTCAGACACAACTGAAGCGACTTAGCAGGAGCAACAGCCACTTCCTATTTGGCATGTTCAATTTCAGATAATACTGTTTGGTTGTTGTTGTTCAGTCGCCCAGTCATGTGAGATGCTTTGAGACCCCATGGACTGCAGCATGCCAGGCATCCCTGTCCTTCACCATCACCCAAAGTTTGCCCAAGTTCAGGTCCATCACATCGGTGATACCATCCAGCCATCTCATCCTCTGACACCCTCTTCTCCTTCTGCCCTCAATCTTTCCCAGCATCAGGGTCTCTTCCAACGAGTCGGCTCTTCTCATCAGGTGGTCGAAGAACTGGAGCTTCAGCATCAGTCCTTCCAATGAGTATTCAGGGTTGATTTCCCTAAAGATTGACTTGTTTGATCAACTGGTTACTTACATTTAAAACCACACCGCTTATCTTCTTCTCATTCCTCTAGATGTGTCTGATGAAGATACATTAATACTTTTAAAACCTCTGATGATTTGTTCAAACCAAGAAATGACTTTCTTTCCCCTAAATCTGAAAACAAAAGTATTTCTTCCAGGACAAAAGAGGACTCTTCCCTATGAATTTACAATTTTTACTGACAACAAATATAGAAATTTCTGGTGACTAAAATCAGCCATTTTTCAAGGTTTCCAGCTTTCAAAAGCATGTAGGTCCAAACTCTGAAAGGCACAATCAAGAAAAGCTAAACACTAATGGATTTAACTGAGGGATGTGAAAAAAGGGAAGAAATTCACGATAATTTGTTTTCCAGCATAAGCAGCCAGCTGGAAGGGAGAGCCACTAAGCAAAACGGAGATTGGAGTAGGGTGAGAAAAGAGTTTCAAGAACAGGAATACTGCAAGTTCTTTGGGGACTTGTTGAGTTTGAGGTGAAACATCCAAGGGGAGTCAAGAGAGCAGATGTCAAGAGTTTATCAGTCAAAGGAGAGACTCAGGAGAGAAACACAAATTTAGGGTTCCATGACACTTGAAGCCACGGGAATGAATGAGATCAGCAAGGAAGAGGGAAAAGAGAAGAGGAGGGTTGAGGGCCAGCACTGAAGAACTCCAAGATTGGGAAATCAGCTGGAAAAGGAAAGGATAGGGACTCCCTGGCAGTCCTTGGTTAAGACTTCACCTTCCAATGTAGGGGGTGTGGGCTTGATCCCTGTCAGGGAGCTAGGATCCCATATACCTTGAGGCCAAAAAGCCAAAATATAAAACAGAAGCAATATGTAATAAATTCAGTAAAGACTTTTAAAATGGTCTACATCAAAAAAAAAATCTAAAAACAAAAGGAAAGTTTAGCAAAACTCAGAAGAAACAGCTTGTGTAAAGAGAGAGTAAAACCAAGGAAGATAAAAAAGGAGAGTGTTTCAAAAGTGAGAAACCAAATAATATGCAGACACTCAGTTTGAGTAGGTGGTGCCAGTGGTAAAGAACACTCCTGCCAACACAGAAGACATAAAGAGACACGGGTTCAATCCCTGGGTCAGGAAGATCCCCTGGCAAAGGAAATGGCAACCTACTCTGGTATTCTTGCCTGGAAAATCCCTTGGGCAGAGGAGCCTGGAGGGCTACAGTCCTAGGGTTGCAAAGAGTCGGACACCACTGAAGCAACATAGCACGCACACAGACCTTTTGGAGAGCTTCTCTCATTTTGCAGGAGCCTGGGAAAGGACAGAAAATTATTTCCCCTGGAGCTGGCTATGGAAGGGTAAACATCTTGGGGTAGTGAAAGTGCTGGATCTTTCCTTTGTACATGTTGAGGGTGATAAAGCCCAGAACAATGAATGGGGCAAGGGGAGGAGGTAGGAGGGAGACAACGAGAGGACTAAACCGAAGAAAACGTCCCTTGGGTCCCTCAAATGAACTCAGCTTTGTTGGCGTGGCTCACTGTCAAGCCCCAAGGGCCCACGCTACCGAATAATCACTTGCAAAAGACTGATTGCTCAGTTATCTGCATTTCTTTAGAAATAAACTATCATCATTCTGGCATTTTACAGGATATGGCTGTCATCTCAACCTTGGGTCATTTTTTAAAGACGTGCTGACCTGCATTGCTTTCTCAGAGCTTCAGCCAAGAATATCATTCATGGCAGGATGGGAGGCGGGGGATGGACGGAGGCAGGCTCTGTCCACCTTCCCGGCAGTGTGATCAGGAATCTCACAGAAAGGATCCTGTCTTCTTCATTTCTTTACCCTCTTTGGAGCTTCGCAGATAGCTTGGCATGCAGGAAGCACTCCACAAATAATTCATTCAGCAAGTATTTACAGAGTGCCTATGATGTGCCTCTCTGTGCCTCAGTTTTTGAGCTCACAAAATGAGGATAATATTAGTACCTACTTCACAGGGCTGATGTAAAGATATAATGAAAAAATATATATAAAATGCTTAGAAGAGAATCGAACACATGGCTGTTCAGTTGCTAAGTCATGTCCAACTGTGCAATCCCGTGAACTGCAGCACACCAGGCCACTCTGTCCTTTATTATCTCCTGGAGCTTGCTCCAATTCATGTTCATTGGTAATGCCATCCAACCATCTCATCTTCTGTTGCCCCCTTCTGCTCCTGCCTTCAATCTTTCCCAGCATCAGGGTCTTTTCCAATGAGTCAGCTCTTGGCATCAAGTGGCAAAAGTACTGGAGCTTCAGCTTCAGCATCAGTCCGGTTCGGTTCAGTTGCTCAGTCGTGTCCGACTCTTTGTGACCCCATGAATCGCAGCATGCCAGGCCTCCCTGTCCATCACCATCTCCCGGAGTTCACTCAGATTCACATCCATCGAGTCTGTGGTGCCATCCAGCCATCTCACCCTCAGTCGTCCCCTTCTCCTCCTGCCTCCAATCCCTCCAAGCATCAGAGTCTTTTCCAATGAGTCAACTCTTCGCATGAGGTGGCCAAAGTACTGGAGCTTCAGCTTTAGCATCATTCCTTCCAAAGAAATCCCAGGGTTGATCTCCTTCAGAATGGACTGGTTGGATCTCCTTGCAGTCCAAGGGACTCTCAAGAGTCTTCTCCAACACCACAGTCCAAAAGCATCCATTCTTTGGTGCTCAGCCTTCTTCACAGTCCAACTCTCACATCCATACATGACCACAGGAAAAACCATAGCCTTGACTAGATGGACCTTAGTTGGCAAAGTAATGTCTCTGCTTTTGAATATACTCTCTAGGTTGGTCATAACTTTTCTTCCAAGGAGTAAGCGTCTTTTAATTTCATGGCTGCAGTCACCATCTGCAGTGATTTTGGAGCCCCCCAAAATAAAGTCTGACACTGTTTCTACTGTTTTCCCACCTATTTCCCATGAAGTGATGGGACCAGATGCCATGGTCTTCATTTTCTGAATGTTGAGCTTCAAGCCAACTTTTTCACTCTCCTCTTTCACTTTCATCAAGAGGCTTTTTAGCTCCTCTTCACTTTCTGCCATAAGAGTGGTGTCATCTGCATATCTGAAGTTATTGATATTTCTCCCGGCAATCTTGATTCCAGCTTGCGCTTCCTCCAGCCCAGTGTTTCTCATGATGTACTCTGCATAGAAGTTAAGCATGGTGACAATATACAGCCTTGACGTACTCCTTTTGGAATACAGTCTGTTGTATTTGGAAGCAGTCTGTTGTTCCATGTCCAGTTCTAACTGTTGCTTCCTGACCTGCACACAGATTTCTCAAGAGGCAGGTCAGGTGGTCTGGTATTCCCATCTCTCTCAGAATTTTCCAGTTTATTGTGATCCACACAGTCAAAGGCTTTGGCATAGTCAATAAAGCAGAAATAGATGTTTTTCTGGAACTCACTTGCTTTTTCCATGATCTAGCCGATGTTGGCAATTTGATTTCTGGCTCCTCTGCCTTTTCTAAAACCAGCTTGAACATCAGGGAGTTCACAGTTCACGTATTGCTGAAGCCTGGCTTGGAGAATTTTGAGCATTACTTTACTGGCATGTGAGATGAGTGCAATTGTGCAGTAGTTTGAGCATTCTTTTGCATTGCCTTTCTTTGGGATTGGAATGAAAACTGACCTTTTCCAGCATCAGTCCTTCCAGTGAATATTCAGTGTTGATTTCCTAATGCCCAAGAAAAGTTAGTCGCCTTTGTTATCATTCTTGTCATTTGCCAAGCATTATTTGAAGCTCTGGGGACACAGTAGGTTAAAAAAAAAAAAAAGACTCTATCATCATGGAGCTTAAACTCAAATCTGCCGTTATAGAATGAGCAAATAACCTTTCCAACAATTTCTGTACAGGAATGTTTCCCTTTGTTCTTTCTCTAGATCTCTGCTCACTCCCTCCAAGTTCCCCTGTGGTTCAGATAGTAAAGAGTCTGCCTGCAATGCTGGAGACTCAGGTTCAATCCCTGGGTAGGGAAGACCCTCTGAAGACAGAAATTGCAGTCTACTCCAGTATTTCTGCCTGGAAAATCCCATGGATGGAGGAGCCTGGCAAGCTACAGTCCACGGGGTCACAAAAAGTCAGACACGACTGAGCAACTAACACACACATACTGCTCACTCCGTACAAGTTCTCCCATCTCTACTCATTAAAAAACAGAAGAAAACAAAGCAGAAATTTCCTGTGAGACTCTCAAATGAGTGATTTCTCTGGAATGGAAGGATTTGTTTTGGCGGCATGGCAAGGGGCCAGTCACTCTATGAAACTGGAGGGAATGCCCCACTCTAGGAGCACCCGCAGTGATGGGCTCCCCTCCGCTCAGCCAATGTGCCCTGAGTGTATTCTGTGGACAGGGGACATGGCATCTGCTCTCAAGGGCTCAGACAGGAGCGCAGCCTGGTCACCACTGCCTCGGCCTAAGCTGTCTGCCCTGCCAGAATTCAAACAGGTTTTCCAATATAGGATGAACTTGTGCCGTCTGTAGTCAACCTGCATGAAGACTGCAGAAATCCTGATTTCCCAAACCCCACCTTGCAAGAAAATACTCAGAGGCGTAAGCAGGGTGGGTAGGGAGGGGAGAGGGAAGCTGCACTTTAGCACACTTACTGGTGATTCGGAGACATGCCGAAGTGTGAATATTGCTGCTTATTGGGTTAGTGGAAGTTTGACTCTGCTCTGTGGTTAGTCTCATTAACTGTAGGCTTTGCATGCTAAGTCCCTTTAGCCATGTCTGACTCTTTGTGACCCCATGGACTCTAGCTCGCCAGCCTCCTCTGTTCATGAGATTCTCCAGGCAAGAATATTGGAGTGGGTGCCATGCCCCTCTCAGGGGATCTTCAAGACCCAGGAATTGAACCCAAGTCTTTTACACCTCCTGCATTGGCAGGCAAGTTCTTTACCACTAGCATCACCTGTGAAGCCATTCTGTATGCTTAATCCCAGGTTACTTCAATTTCTGAGCTCTCAAGTCTTGGGTGAATTACATGAGTGTTCAGTTCAGTTCAGTTCAGTCGCTCAGTCATGTCCACCTCTTTGCGACCTCATGCACTGCATCAAGCCAGGCTTCCCTGTCCATCACCAACTCCCAGAGCTTACTCAAACCCATGTCCATTGCATCAGTGATGCCATCCAACCATCTCATCCTCTGTCGTCCCCTTCTCCTCCCTCCCTCAATCTTTCCCAGCATCAGGGTCTTTCAAATGAGTCAGTTCTTTGCTTCAGCTGGCCAAAGTATTGGAGTTTCAACTTCAACATCTGTCCTTCCAATGAATATTTAGGACCAATTTCCTTTAGGATGGACTGGTTGGATCTCCTTGCTGTTCATGAATGTTAGTTCTGTTTATGACAGCTACCCTGCTTTTGGTTTTTCAAAGCACCTTACCAGACGATAATTTTAAAATGTCACTTCATTCATCAACATCCAAAGAAAAGTTTTGAGATTTCATTTTTTTTGCAGATCATAAAGATGACTGTATTCACCGTCATTCCAACTTCTCCCATCTTTCTTAGTTCCTTATTCATGCACAACAAAATTTTCCTATACTTACTGGTTTAAAATAACAATCATCATGTATTCTACCTCATGGTTTCTACGAGTCAGGAATTCAGGCAGCATCAATGTGAACAGCTTATCTTTGCTCCATCATATCTGATATCTTATTGAAAGACTCTAAGGCCAGGATCTGGAACAATGTGAAGTTCATTCATTCGCGTATCTGGTAGTTGATGCTGGCTTGTTGACTGAGGGCTTTGTGACTGTTGGCCAGAGCACCCACATGTGGCCTCTCCATATAGCTTGGTCTTCATCAAAATACGGTGGGGCTTTCCTGATGGCTCAGATGATAAAGAATCCTCCTTCAGTGCAGGAGACCTGGGTTTGATCCCTGGGTTGGGAAGATTCCCTGGAGCAGGGAATGGCTACCCACTGCAATATTCTTGCTGGGAGAATCCCATGGACCAAGGAGCCTGGCGGGCTACAAGCCATGGGATAGCAAAGAGTCAGACATGCCTGAGTGACCAATAATTTCACTTTTGCAGGGATAAGCACGGAGGGTGAGACAATCATTTATATGACTGAGCTTGGAAGACACGTGGCATCACTTCCACTGCTGCTCCACAGGTTGAGCAGCCACAAGCCTCTATCCAGATTCAAAGAGAGGGACATAGACCCCTACGTGTGAGATGAGATTATCAGTCACATAGTGTGAGAAGATTATGACAAGCCTGTGGATTTTTATCTTTGGGAAATGTGATCTGCTATGTGCATGTACTTGGTAACAGGAACTTGTGATAAGATCCTTTCACCTTATGTCAATAAACTTATCCTTGAGCACTGACACATAATTAACGAGGTTTGTTGCTATTCAGTCGCTCAGTCATGTCCGGCTCTTTGCGACCCCATGGATTGCAGCACACCAGGATTCCCTGTCCTTCACCATCTCCCGGAGCTTGCTCAAACTCATGTCCATTAAGTAGGTGATGCCATCCAACCATCTCATCCTCTGTCATCCCCTTCTTCTGAGGTTAGACCCCACAGAGGTTAAAACTCTTCCAGTGTGATACTAGAGCATCCTGCTTGCATGTACCACATGGAACTAGAATTGCCCTTCTGTCGGTCTTCCCTGAGAAAATGACCTAGACTCAGGAATTCTGTCCTGCTCACTTCTGCATTCTCAGAGCTCTGTGATGCCAGCTACATGCCTGGCGTTGATCGTCCCACCAGTGCTGGCTGACCCAAAAAGCTGACCAAGCACGTCCCAAGTGAAAAAAGAAGTGAAAGTGTTAGCTGCTCAGTTGTGTCCTACTCTTTCTGACCCCATGAACAGTAGCCCCCCAGGCTCCTCTGTCCACAGAATTCTCCAGGCAAGAATACTGGAGTGGGTAGCCATTCCCTTCTCCGAGGGATCTTCCAGACCCAGGGATCAAACTCAAGTCTCCCGAATTGCAGGCAGATTCTTTATCCTCTGAGTCACCAGCCCAAGCACATACCCAGGGACCAAGCAAATCAGGGACACACACAGAGAAAAGAAAGGGAACAAGGTATTTTTCACCATTTGTCTAAGATTTGGCAAATTAAAAATGCATTTGAATTTCTGCACATATAAATGCTGGGTCATTTCAAAAAGTAAACATTTATTTTGAACTAGATTTGGTAAGACAGAGAAACCATGATCTTTTCAGGGCTCAAGAGCTTGCAAGATTCCATCTGCAGCTCCGTTTCTTCACTATGGTGTGGTTACTTCCCCCCCATCCATCCCTACAGGCGAGATGCCGTGGAGGGGATGGCATTCTCATCACTGCTCCTTTCCTTTAATCCCTCCTACCATCACACGCACAAGGCCTTCTGGCTGGATTATGCTTTTCTAAAACACTGGCAGCTATTGCAAGGAATTATTGAATTTAATGGACAGGGAGAAAAAAAGAAATGATTAAAACGTGTATAAATTTATAAACCAAGACACATAAAATACTTTTTAAAAAAAGTAGAGGTTGTACCTACTGGGATTTATTTTGTACTTTAGATTTTGTCAGAAACACAAATCTTCAAGATAGATTGACAAAAATGCAAACAAAACACAAAGCCAGGAGGAGCATACAGCCATCGTATATAAGCCATTGTGTCTTTATACAGGGAGACAGTATAACTGGGGGTCCAGAGAGGGAAAGGAGACTGACTTTTCACACTGCACTCTTCTATCGCTTTTGAATTGTGTATATTATCTTTCCAAGTAAATGACACAATATTTAGAAAGAAAAATAACCGAAAGGGACAGTAACTGAAGAGAAACAGGATTCACTTAATCAGCAGAACCAACCAAACAAGGCTTGTCAGCAAGAAAGTAGTGCCTGGGTCAACAAGACACAGAGGAAATACTGGACAATTTGACATCCTTGAGATGAGAGGCAAGACAGAAGGCCGGGGTGGGGGAGGATTTAGGAGGAAGCTGTGCAGAGAAATGGCAACCCACTCCAGTATTCATGCCTGGAAAATCCCATGGACTGAGGAGCCTAGTGGGCTACAGTCCATGGGGTCGCAAGGAGTCAGACATGACTGAGCAACTTCACTTCACTGTGCAGAAGTCATAGAACGAAACCATGTAAGGGAGACGGTCCAGCCCCGAGGTTGCGGGGCGGGGGTGGCGGGCGTATGTCGTATTAACGGAAAGAAATACACAGCACGCTGAAGGTAGCAGGTCCAGAAAAGCTGAAGGTAGCAGGTCCAGAAAAGCTTCTCAAGGAAGCTGACAATTGAACTGAAATCTAGAAGATGATTAAGAATCAACCAGCCAAGAGGGACGGGAAGGGCAGTGCAGACAGTGAGTGAAAGAGCATGTGCAAAGGCAACGTGTGCAGAGAGCACAGACGCAGTTCACACTCAGAGCCCACACACCCGCTGCCACCAGGGAATTCAGATTTAGCAATCAGAATGTTCACTCCTCCCTCTGCCCAAGAGAAACCCTCCTCCACAGAGCTAAACTGTGGTGGGGAGCTGGCACCAATTATGTATCAGGGGAGAACATCTGATATAAATTGTGTGAGTGATAGTCACTCAGCCACGTCCAACTCTTTGTGACCCCATGGACAGCAGCCTGCCAGGCTCCTCTGTCCATGGGATTCTCCAGGCAAGAATACTGGAGTGGGTTGCCATTTCCTTCTCCAGGGGATCTTCCTGACCCAGGGACTGAACCTGGATCTTCCACATTGCATAACGCCTATGATTTTCTCTATTTACTCACTGGTATATCTAGCATAGGAGAGAGAAGGAGAAGAGGGTGGCAGAGGATGAGACGGTTTGATAGCATCACCGATTCAATGGACATGAACTTGGGTGAACTCTGGGAGATATTGAGAGACAGGGAAGCCTGGCGTGCTGCAGTCCATGGGGTTGCAAAGAGTTGGAGACGACTTAGTGACTGAACAACAACATATCTAGTATTATTACCTCCATTTGAAACTAAAGCACAGATAAGAGAATCAACTTCTCTGTCCTAGATTATGCAGTTAGTGAGTAAAGGGTATTTGGGGGCACTCATTCAGGTGTACAGGTATGATTTCATCCAGGCACAGACTTCAATTCCTTTAGCTCTAGGCAATCCTCTCCCATTGGTTCAGTTTTCTCTCTGTATCTCAGAAAAACTGACAGAGTTTTGTGCTGAAGAGTCAACAAACAACCATTTAAAAGATATTCCTGAAGGCCTGATGCATGAGACAGGGTGCTCAGGGCTGGTGCACTGGGATGACCTTGAGGGATGGGATGGGGAGGGAGGTTGGAGGGGGGTTCAGGATGGGAAACACATGTACACCCTTGACTGATTCATGTCAATGTATGGCAGAAACCACTACAATATTGTAAAGTAAATAGCCTCCAATTAAAATAAATTAATTAATTAAAAAATATTCCTGGAGACTTATAGTTAAAATCAAGAAACTGGGAAAAGGGTCATCATAAAAAAGAAGAGAGTTCAGTGAATTTCTAGATGTAGAGTAGATGAGAAAGTGGTAGTTGAAGAAAAACTAGGGGAAGCTATATTCTAGAATGCTTGTCTTCTACGAAGCTAAAGAGTGGTGGGAGATGCTCTTTCCCGTAAAATCCTGAAGACTGTTTCAGAAATATTGAAAACAATGGGAGATGGGATTAAGACATGCACTGTCATCAGAAGCAATAGCTGAATGAAATAACATGAGATTTTCCTAGTGCTGAAGGAATGAGGTTTTAGAGTGAAAGGAACCACGCAGGACCCAGCACAATGAAGGGGGGAATAGCTACAGCTAGACACCTGAGGTTACAAAACTTCAGAAACATAAGCATCAAAAAGAAAATTCTAAAAGCTTCCAAAGACACATTGCTTCCAAGGAATAAGTACTAGGTTGACATCTCAGTCACATCAAATAGTAGAAGACCATGGAGCAATGCCTTCAAAATTCCAAAGGATATTTGTAAACAAGAGTGCATATAACATACAAACTTGGCTTTAAAATAATAGTAAATGAACACTCATGAATCTTCCACTTCACTGAAGACACTATAAACCAGGCCCTGTGACACACCTGCCAGCTCCACCATGGTCCTGCTCTTTCTTTCCCCACCAGAGATAATCTGAATTTTGCACTAATCATTTTCTTTATTTCTATTATAATTTCACCGCATATGTGAGTTGGCCCATAAGGAAAACTGCACCGAAGAACTGATGTTTTTGAACTGTGATGTTGGAAAATACTTGACAGCCCCTTGGAAATCAGTCCTTGGAAGCATGGAAGGACTGATGTTGAAGCTGAAGAAGCTCCAATACTTTGGAGCTGATGTGAAGATGAGCCATCTGATGAGAACTGACTCATTGGAAAAGACCTTGAAGCTGGGAAAGGTTGAAGGCAGGAGGGACGACAGAGGATGAGATGGTTGGTTGGCATCATCAACTCAGTGGACATGAGTTTGAGCAAACTCCAGGAGTTGGTGATGGACAGGGAAGCCTGGTGTGCTGCAGCCCGTGGGATCACAGAGTCGGACACAACTGAGCGACTGAACTGAACTGATGTGTATTTTGCTGACCGATATAAATTTTGGTTTGGAAATATTACTATAAAACATACATTCATTATGTGAAATTTCTATAAATATCTTCTTATCATGTGTACTCTTTTGACGTGCTTTTTCCATGTGTTTTTGAGCTCACCCGTGTGGGTGTTGACCTCTGAGGTTTACCTACTTTCACTGCATTATAATATATTTGTCTCATAGTACTTAAATGATACTATCTTGCTTTTGGCTCGTTGCCTGGTAGATTTTTATCTCTCCCTTGACTTTTAAAGTCTCTGTGTATTATGTTCCTGCAAATCTTGATGAGAACATGTGGTTAGATTTATCAGTTTATTTTAAATGTCTGATCTGATCTTTTTTGTGTTATAATTGAGGTATTTAAAGTGAGTAATACGTCTGAGGGAGGGGGGAATCTGCCATCTTATTTTCTGCTTTCTATTTCTCTCTCTTTCTTTTCCTTCCTTCTTGTCTTCTTTTGGCTTCTGTCTCTCCTTGCATCTCATTCCTCCTTCCCATTTAGGACTTTTCTTTTAATTTATAATGTGATAATTTATTACATGTCTTTTCCAGTATTCTGGCCTAGAGAATTCCACGGACTGTATAGTCCATGGGGTCGAAAAGAGTCAGACACGACTGAGTGACTTTCACTTTCACCTCACTTTTTCCCATAAATAGCTCAATTACATTCTCCGTGTATTTAACAGTTCCATCTGGGGCAGCTCATACCATACAGGGCAAAGCTGCAGTTTCTATTTTTCATTTGTGACTTGTTCCCATTAGAGGAGGTGTTTCCTCTTTTGCTCCATCCCTGGCTCCTTCCTCAACTCACCATGACAAGGCACATATAGCTCAGATGCATCCATATTGTTTTAAGTAAGGAGAGAAATATAAAGAAAAAGAGGATCTGGTCCCTCCCCTCAAGGGGCTTATTATTTAGCTTGGGAAGAGAAGACTAAGACGCATAGAGCAAATGGAAAACAGCCCAGAAGACACACTAATGAAGTGCTGGAGCAGATGTCGTCTCCGTGTGCTGGGGGTTGGCGGGGCGGGGGGAGAGATGGAGCTGTGTATTAGTGGGCTGAGGTTATAGGAGGGGGTCCTCTCCTGGCTCACCTACTCATTGACTTGCACCTTCAAGGGGACTTTTCTTCATCTTTTATCCTCAGAGTTCCTGCAGCTTCAATTTCTAAGGGGAATTTATTTTAAATGTAGTTATAAGTCTAACTGAACTATGAGGTATGAAGGAAAGAAAAAAATTTTTTTTCAGATGTAGAAAGACTCAAAAAATGAACTTGCCAGACTTCTTGTCTTAGGAAGTCCCATTCAGTGTGATCGAGCTAAATGAGAGCGTGAACCATGAAAAAGGATGACTTAGACTCTGAAACCTCCTGAGAAGAACTAAAGGAAAGATTCGAGTGAATAGAAACACAGCAGGTCTAGAAAACAACTGGGTTGGCTGAGCGCCAGAGAACTGATGCTTTCAAACTGTGGGGCTGGAGAAGGCTCTTGAGAGTCCCTTGGACTGCAAGGAGATTGAACTAATCAATTCTAAAGGAGATCAACCCGGACTGTTCATTGAGGGGACTGATGCTGAAGCTGAAGCTCCAATACTTCGGCCACTTTATCCAAAAAGCCGACTCACTAGAAAAGACCCTGATGCTGGGAAAGATTGAAGGCAGGAGGAGAAGGGGGCAACAGAGGACGAGATGGTTTGATGGCATCACTGACTCAATGGACATGAGTTTGAACAAACTCTGGGAGATGGTGAAAGACAGGGATGCCTGGCAAGCTGTAGTCCATGAGGTCGCAAAGAGTCAGCCTGACTTAGAAACTGAACTACAAGAACAAACGAGAACAACTGGTCCAAATTGGAACAAGAAGATGGAAGGTTTTAGGAAGGAGCCCTCCAGGTACAACAGAATTCCCAAGATTTGAAACTGGCATTGAGAAGGTGATTAAAGTGCATAAGAAATACAGGAATAGAAAATTCAGAGGAAAAAAATCCTGACTCTTCAGTTAACTAACTCTGTGACTTTTTGCTAGTTGCTTAACTTTTCTACCTGGCAGTTTCAAAACTCATAATACGAGGTTAATTATAGTCCGTCTTTATAGAGCTGTCATGAGAACTAAGTTAGTAATTGCACAGTAACTACAAAAGAGCCCAGCAATTAATAAGGGTGCATTAAATGCATAAAGAAAAATGAAGTTTGGCTCTGCCCTTAAAAAGTAATATAGTCATAATAATGTTAATATTGCTTTAAAAAACTATTTAGATACAACAATTGGGCAATATACACATTTCTGAATTATGGGCACATAATAGGATGTAAGTTGTATCAGTTTCAAAAATGGAAAAGTAAAAACAGAAAGGACAGAAGCTGGGAAACAGAAATGGGAAGGAAGGCAGGAGGGTATGGTCATGACAAGACTCCTCTCACAAAAGGCAAAATTGGGAAATACGGTCACAAGTAGAGAAAACCAAAAACAAAGGTCTACATACAGCATTTAAAGTCACGAAGGAAGGACTTCCCTGGTGGTCCAGAGGCTGAGAATCTGCCTGCCGGTGCAGGGGTCACAGGTTCAATCCCTGGTCCAGGAAGATTTCACATGCCAAGGGGCAGCTAAGCCTGTGTGCCACAACTACTGAGCCCGTGTGCCACAGCTGCTGAAGTCCATGCGCCCTAGAGCCCGTGCTCCACAGAGAAGCCACCACAATGCCCACGCACCACAGGAGAACGGCCCCCATGTGCTGCAACTAGGGAAAACCCACTTGCAGCAAAGAAGACCCACCGCATCCTCCTCCTCATCATCAGTTCAGTTGCTCAGTCATGTCCGACTCTTTGTGACCCCATGAACCACAGCATGCCAGGCCCCCCTGTCCATCACCAACTCCCGGAGCTTACCCAAACTCATGTCCATTGAGTTGGTGATGCCATCCAACCATCTCATCCTCTGTCACCCTCTTCTCCTCCCGCCCTCAATCTTTCCGAGCATCAGGGTCTTTTCAAATGAGTCAGTTCTCTGCATCAGGTGGCCAAAGTATTGGAGTTTCAGCTTCAACATCAGTCCTTCCAGTGAATAATCAGGACCGATGATCTCCTTTAGGATGGATTGGTTGGATCTCCTTGCAGTCCAAAGGACTCTCAAGAGTCTTCTCCAACACCACAGTTCAACCACAGCCATTAATAAAAAATTTTTAAATAAAGTTATGAAGCAATGAATGCAGAAATTTAAAATAGTCCTGATGCTATATCGAGAGTGGAGAGAAGAAGGAAACTGGGAATGTGTAATCCTCCATCATGCAGCAAGCCAGAGATAATGTCTAAAATTATTAACCAAGAAAGAGTAGTATATTTATGAGAGATATGAAGATAAGCCCCAAAAAACTAAAAACAGAAACAAAAATGATTGAGATAACATGATTTTGCTCTATGGAACAAGATTGCATCAACTGAAGGGTGGAACAGAAAGCTGCTACTTCTCTGGTTATAAAAACCTTCTGTATCATTTGGAAAAGTTCAGTTATTTGTATGATCTTCACTAGTGGCTCAGTGGTAAAGAATCCACCTGCCAATGCAGGAGATGCCGGCTTAATCCCTGGGTCAGGAAGATCCCCTGGAGAAGGAAATGGCAGCCCACTCCAGTATTCCTGCGTGGAAAATTCCATGGACAGAGGAACCTGGCAGGCTACAGTTCATGGAGTCACAAAAGATTTGGACACTACTTAGCCACTGAACAAAAAAAGTTCACTTTGAAAAAAAATGAAAATGTTTTTGAAAATATATATTTACAATTTTTCTTGTAACAATTTTGCAGTTGTCAGATTCTTAAGTGGTTACTGTAATTTGTTATCATTAGCATCTGAAACTGTTCTCAAATTCCTTCTTTTTTTCCTTTGGAAAGATGTATATGTATATATATGGCTGAGTCCTTTTACTATTCACGTGACACTATCACATTGTCAATTGGCTATATCCCAATACAAAATAAAAAGATCAAAAGCAAAAAAGATAGAGACTTTTATTCAAGCCAACCTGAGGGTTATAATCCAGAAGATAGTCTTTCTTTCTTTGTTTTCAATACAGTTCCAGTTTGGGGAGGCTTTTTTTTTTTTTTTTGGTTGTTTTTTGCTTTTTTTTATGACTCCTTGAAGATTAAATTTCTCTCTGATGCTGGAAGGAGGTTTTGATGTTGAACAAATATTGGTAAGTTTGAAGGGGTACAAATTACTAGCTTTCCCAGTGAGTCCTCAAGCTGCAGTCTCTCCATTTTAGTTATTTATTCCCTTGGTCTCTTGTTCAAGAGCTGGCAGATTTGCACAAAATTAAAGCTTTCTAAACCCTCTAGAAACTTCCACCACAGCTGTCATTTCTCTTATATGCGTCAGTTTTCTTTCTTGGTTGAGATGGGGAGGAAGTTAAGAAGAATCAAAGAATCAAGGTTTCCTTGATACTGGGAAGGAGGTTCAAGATCTTGCAAGGGTCCTCGGACTCAGTAACAAAGCTGGGTCTTTGCACATCTGAGCGCAAAGGGACGCCAGTGAAACCAAGGACACGGCTCAGTTCCCGGGTTCCTACTGAGCCATCACAGGGACCAAGGACACACTGGGGCAGTTGCACCTCCTCTTCAGTGTGCTTCTGCCAAGTGCCAGGCAAGCCTGTGATAAAAGACATTTTCACCTGTTGAGATAGAAGGAAGTCATTCTGGCTATGCATGAGTTAACTTGAATTTTATGCTAAGATATCCTGTTTGTGGCCTATCAAGGATACACCACCGTACATCTGTTTTAATTAGTATAGAAAAGGGCACGCTAATCAGAAGTAAAGAATGTCTGTGTGAAAAATATAGAGGGTGGGATGATTTGGGAGAATGGCATTGAAATGTATACTATCACGTAAGAAACGAATCACCAGTCTATGTTTGATACAGGATACAGGATGCTTGGGGCTGGTGCACGGGGATGATTCAGAGAGATGATATGGGGTGGGAGGTGGGAGGGGGATTCAGGATTGGGAACTCATGTACACCCGTGGCTGATTCATGTCAATGTATGGCAAAACCAATACAGTATTGTAAAGCAAAATGAAGTAAAAATAAAAAAAATAAATAAATAAAATGCCGCTCTTCCTGGAATTCCAGTGCTGGTCCTGCTTTGAGGATAAGATTTCCTTCCTAGGTGGCAAGGCCACACTGACTGGCTGTATATGTACTGATCAATGTGGGTGATTTTTTGGGAAATCTTGAAGACATGTATGGGTTTCTCTGGTGGCTCAGATGGTAAAGAATCTGCCTGCAATGTGGATGACCTGGGTTCTGTCCCTGGGTTGGGAAGATCTGCTGGAGGAGGGCATGGTAACCCACTCCAGTATTCTCGCCTGGAGAATCCCCGTGGACGGAGGAGCCTGGTGGGCTATGGTCCACAGGGTCACAAAGAGTCAGACACAACTGAGTGCCAACGCACCGCACGGATATGTATTCCCAGGTTGGTTTGTTTTTGTTTGTTTTCTTTGTTTTTGTTTTGTTTGTCTGGGCTGAGTCTTCTTGGCTGCACAAGGGCTTTCTTTAGTTGTGGTGAGTAGGGGGGGGCGGCTTCTCTCTAGTTGCAGTGGTCGGGCTTCTCACTGCGGTGGCTTCTCATGTTTCAGAGTATGGGCTTTAGGGCACATGGGCTCAGTAGTTTGGCTCACAGACTTACTTGCCCTGATGCATGTGGGATCTTCTTGGACCAGGGATCAAACCCGTGTCCCCTGCACTAGCGGACAGATTCTTAACCGCTGGACCACCAGGGAAGTCCCATTTAATGTTCTTTGTTCTGACAAGATACAAAATTGTGCTGGAAACCATGCTTTTCTGGAGCAGCATCTCAGAGCTCTCTGGGAAACTGACTTCTGGGCTAGTCTGTAGTTGGGCTCAGATAAAACTCTTTTGGGATTGTTCATTGATTATTTTCATTGACACTGTTCTACCACAGGTAGAATCTTTGCAGCTTCCACTTCAGTGAGTCTGGAGGAGTCCCATCATTTGATATGATTTTTGTCCACCCTGAGCCACACACCCACTTCCTATTTCAGACAAGGCCAGTACACAGTTTTAAAAAAGATGAGATGAAAAGAGATCACAACCTTATCCAAGTCCCTGGTTCTAGACATTAGGAAGGGCTGTTAAAACCCCTGTCTCAGTCTCTTGTTTCTTATTTTTTATGTTTGCTTGGGGAAAGGCGAGGGGGAGTTGGGTAAGTAAGTGGGTTCTGTTACCTGCAGCCTATACACGGCCTCTCCCTAAGGAGAGTTGCTACATTTCATGAAGAAAGTTGGGCCTGTCTACAAGTCTACAGCCACTGAGTATGGAGACCGGATTCCCCCAAGAAAGGGAGAGTTGTCTTCTAGCTATAGAAGGACAGGCATTTAACCTGCAGTTGGAGCCCCTCAATAAGATACAGGGAAACAGATGTCACAACCTCTTCTATAGCACTTCCTCATTTATCATAAAACCATGTTCTCAATTGCAACCTTCTGGAAATGTATATCCACCAGATATAAACTGACAGATTGCTGGCATGAGCTGGGGTGAATGCATATCTAAGCACAGAAATATATTTCCACAGAAACTGGTTTTGTAATATTGATCTTCTCCTCATTGGTACATATATACAATGGAATATTATTCAGTCATTAAAAAGAATGAAATAATGCCTTTAGCATGAGCTTCCCTGGAAGCTCAGCTGGTAAAGAATCTGCCAGCAATGCCGGAGACCCTGGTTAAATCCCTGGGTCGGGAAGATCCGCCAAAGAAGGAATATGCTACCCACTTCAGTATTCTTGAGTTTCCCTGGTAGCTCAGCTGATAAAGAATCCACCTGCAATGCAGGAAACCTGGGTTCAGTCCCTGGGTTGGGAAGATCCCTCAGAGAAGGGAAAGGCTACCCACTCCAGTATTCTGGCCTGGAGAATTCCATGAATTGTATAGCAGCCCATGGGGTCACAAAGAGTCTGACACGACCAAGCAACTTTCACTAATGCCATTAGCAGCAACATGGACGAACCTAGACAGCATCATATTGACACTGTCTGAAGTAAGTCAGACAGAGAAGGTGAAATATCATATGACATCCCTTAAATGAGAAATCTAAAAAGAAATGATGCAAATGAACTTACTTACAAAACAGAAAGAGATTCACAGACTTAGAAAATGAACTTATGGTTGCCAGAGGGACAGGATAGGTTAGGGACTTTGGGAAGGGCATGTACACACCACTATATTTGAAATGGATAACCAACAAGAGCTATTGTATAGCACGAGGAACTCTGCTCAACGTTATGTGCCAGCCTGGATGGGAGGGAGGTTTGGGGGAGAATGGATGCATATATATGTATGGCTGAGCCCCTTTGCTGTTCACTTGAAACTACCAAAACATTGTTATTGGCTATATCCCAATACAAAATAATTTTTGGTGTTAAAAAAATTAAAATTAAAAAAATTTTAATAATAAAAAGCTATTTTGATTTTTTTAAATATATTCTTCATTTCCTTTAACAAGCGTGTTGTGAATCATCTGGTATTTATTTATTCATTTTCCTTCCCCAGGAAAGGAATAATTATGTGAGCTGGACCCCTCTCTGAGCTGCACTAACTGTGCCGGCCAGTTCCTCCTCAGTCAGAGGTCACAGACTCTTAGTCTTCTCTCCACAGGAAGCTTAATCATTTGTATGCTATAACTAAAAAACAAGAACTCATAAACCAAAAGAATCTTTGGGATGTCTTTTTAGGACAAAATATGACTGCTCCTGGAGAGCTGCCATGATTTCGAACAATGTTTATAACAATGAGCCCAGAGTAAAGCAAAGGAAACCAAGATTCATTTACACATGCCCTGAGAAAGCCCTGAGAAAGAGAAACGCTTTGCCCTCATTCACATCTGAAACTGCTCAATTTTTCTATGAAATTTTTTATATAGTGGTCAATTTTCTGGCTAGAGGAATATGAATTTCAGTTTCAAAAGAAACTGACCCTCTGCTTGCTATGAATGATAGCTTCAATTATTCCAGATGCTGATTAGAAAATGGCATTCAGTACAGAACATAGCTCCAACTATTTTCTTTTTAAGAACGAAAAAGATTTCTAACTCACAGCTTTTTAAAATTTGACAGATGATTCACATATAAAATTCACCCTTTCAGAGTACAGTTCAGTGACTTTTGGCGTGTTCACAAAATTGTTCAGAGGTGTAGCTTGTGCTAGATGTCAGTTCCTCTCCACATGAGTACAACATAAATGAACGAAGAAACGAGAAACCAGAAACTAAAGAAGCTGGTTATCTACAGGGGATGGGCAGGTAAAGAAGGTGGGAGGGGGAAGGGAATAGGGCAGCAGAGATGAAGTGGGATAACCCTTTTCTGGGTAACCACATCAAAGTGGACAGGAAAGAAAAGCAATAACCTACATAACTTTGGATACCCGTGCTTTGACCTGAACCTGTAAAGCTAAAAACAAAAGAACTGTACACAGCTGAAGTCTAGTTGGTACATTGGCTGCTCACAGAAGTATGGGTTAGCAATTCTGAAAGCATCCTGTGTACATACTAGGAGTGAACAAATAAGTAAATATATTGTAGAAACCGAGAGCTCACTTTTTCATTGTCTGAAAAAGAACTTAAAATAAGACAAGGGGGAAAGCTAGAATTAAACCTCATGGAATTGGATTAGAATTAGAAGTATCAGTATGAAGTCATGGTTTTGATGGATAATGATGGATGGATGTACATGTATACAGATTCATTCATGTGTATAAGTGAATATACATATATCTCCTCTCTTTACTAAAGGACCCTAAAAGCAATGAGAATCCAACAGCCATAAGCTTGCCTAAAACAGATCTTTTCTAAATACCATTCTCCAGTGAAAGAACCTAGGGCTTCTTGAAGAAGAGGTTAATTCCGCACAGATACTCTTCAAACAAGCCAGTCATGAAAACCAAGAGAAACCTGGGGCGCTTCTCCAGTTAGCCAACCCAATAGTTGAGGCATTCTCTACAGAGTTTGTCGTATGTTGCTTTGTCAAACAAGACTAGGTTATTGAGCTTGTCACAAACTCTGCCTTCAGACTTCTTTTTGGCCTGGCCCCTGGATTTGTTCACTGGGTCTTTGTCTTTCTTGGCCGACTTTCCAGCATCTTTCTTCCTCTTGTCACCTTTGAGTGGCAGAGTGAAGCTGAAAGAGCAGATGCTACCTCTGCCACCTTGCTAAGATGTTGGTCCAAAAGGCTAGTCTTCTAATTTTAGAGGTAAGGAACCCAAAGGTTACATTTTGAGTTGACTTCCAGAGGCCTCACAGCTATCAAGGTGCACAACCAGGATTTTATTCCACATCCGCTCAGCTACAAACATGTCTAATTTCTACACGTGATGTTACTACATCACATCCAATTTCTATATAACATTTTTTTTTTACACTTGAGCTTCTTCTTTTTGAAATAGCTTCATAACATTTTGATTTCTGATTCATAATTTAAGCCTTTCAGATGTGAGAGTGGCCAGTCTTTTCACTCCCTCTGAGGTTGTGTGGAATGGCAGATCTTTCTCCCTAGAGCAGACTGTAAGGTGAAAATGTGGGGCGGGATAAAGCGTAGACCTCAGTGGACAAAGACTACAGTCCCACGTCAGCCAATTCCTAGCTGCCACTTAACATTGCTGTGACTCAGTTTCCTTGCCAGTTAAATGGAGGTGACAATCATACCTACCCCACAGAATTGTGTGTGTGTGTGTTCAGCTGCTCAGCCATGTTCAATTCTTTGGGACCTCATGGATGATAGCCCACCAGGCTCCTCTGTTTATGGGATTCTCCAGGCAAGAATACCGGAGTGGGTTGCCATTTCCTCCCCCAGGGGTTCTTCTCAAGCTAGGGATTGAACCCTCATCTCCTGCATCTCCGGCACTGCAGGTGGATTCTTTACCACTGGGCTGCCATACAATTTTACATACAGAATTGTGAGGAAAATTCAATAAATCAACACATAAAAAGCTTTTAGAGGACCTCCCTGGTGGTCCAGTGGCCAAGACTCTGTGCTCTCACTGCCGGAGGCCCAGGTTTGATCCCTAATCAGGGAACTAGACCCACATGCTGCAACTAAAAGCTCACATGTGTCAACTACAAGTTGTCATTTGCCATCTGCCTCTGCAGGAATTCCTTGTGACTCAGCTGGTAAAGAATCTGCACGCAATGCAGGAGACCTAGGTTTGATCCCTGGGTTGGGAAAATGCCCTGGAGAAGGGAAAGGCTACCCACTCCGGTATTCTGGCCCGGAGAATTCCATGGGTCCATGGGGTCGCAAAGAGTCGAACATGACTGAGCGACTTTCACTTCGCTGCAAAGAGTCGAACATGGCTGAGCGACTTTCACTTCGCTTCGCTTCACTTCTGCGGGAACTGATTTCTGTGCTGCTGCGGCTCTTGACCTTCAACACGCCCTGAAGGGAATTCAGGAGTGGGGCACTCTGTGTTGGCAGAGTCAGGTCTTCAGAGAGTTAAATATTTTCGGGAACTGATTTTCTGAGCCCAATCCTTGCATTTCCTCGTCTCTAGAAAAGTACTAAATCCCTTCATGGGGGACATCAGCTCCTTGTGACTAGAAGAAAACTTTTGCCAATCAGGCAAAAACTTTTGCCTGATTGAATGAACTCCCCCTTCATCAAAACCACATGTATACCGACTGTCCCCCCATCACTGTGGAGCAGCTTCTCAGCACTATCTGAGGTGCTATCTCCTGGGCTACAGTCCTCATTTTGCCCCAAAGAAAACTTAACTAGCAACTCTCACGTTGTGCATCTTTTTAAGCTGACACATACCACCACTAAAGATCCCACATGACCCAATGCAACCAAATCCAAAATAAATAAATACTTAAATTAAAAAAAAATTTTTTTTCGTACAGTGCCTCAAGTATTCCCACATGGCTCAGTGGTAAAGAACCCGCCTGCCAATGCAGGAGACACAGTTTCGATCCCTGGGTGGGGAAGATCCCCTCGGAGAGGAAATGGTAACCCACTCCGGTATTCTTGCCAGGGAAATCTCATGGACAGAGGAGCCTGATGGGCTACAGTTCATGGGGTTGCAAAGAGTCAGACACGACTTAGCAACTAAATAATAACAACAATAAGGGAAAACAAATGAGTCCAAAGAGGCAGAAGAAAACAAGCAGTGTATGATTAGATACAGAATTCCCGATAGCTTGTTTTCTCTTAACACTACCGAAGCTCCCCAGTTTAAAAATGGCAATAAATACACACTAAATCTTATTTATTGAGTTAAAGGGTAAAATTTTAAAATTGCTAAGTTCTGCCTGGCAGGGAAAATCAATCAAATTATATAATGAATCAAATCTGTTTTCACCTTTAAAAGATATGAGTGTACGTGATAAAAGGTAGGAGAAGGAACACTTTTTTTTCTTTTAATAGTTTCAGTTTGTAGGAAAAAGAAACATACTTCGAAAATTCTTCTGCCTGGATTTCACTGGCCAATAAAAAACCGCTGAGTATGTACTTTGACTACAACAAACTGCAATTGAATACACTTCTTTCCTGAGTCTTTCACTTCTAGTGAGATTCTCTAAGCCACAAGACACAGCTGCCCAGAACCTATTTCTTAACTGTAAGTACTTTGAAATGAAGCATTTCTTTAAAACTTATCTCAGCACTTAACAAAGAAAGTTCTTTTTAAAAGTATTTGATTTCCTTGTTTCTATTTCTCAACTATAGAGAAATGTTTTAATTTGAGGTTCAGCAGAAGGACCAACGTTTTCTTGTCTAATTGTTTTTTAACTGTAGTAAATTGAGTCATATTCAACATGTGCTAAGCATGTGTGAGGTGCCGCACTTTTCATAAGGTAGTCTTGAACTACTGCTTTCAGCAGGAAACATATATTAGTCTTTGTGTCTATAATTGGGTCATGAATTTCACTGTTTATTTCATACATAGGTATGTTTACTTGTGCTGGTCTAATGTCTTTGTATTTTGTAAACATTTTGCTTGGTTTTTGAAACTTGAGTTTTGAAACTATTCTACTTGAAAACAGAAGATGAAATTTTGCAGTTTTAGCTAAATTATGAGAATAATGAACGAACGAGAATAAATCTTGAGAATCCTTGAATGTGAATTTTTGGTAAGAAAGTAAGGAAAACAGACTAGAATGCTTCAAACTTAAATTCTAGTGCTTTATTTATATGTGTAAAGAAAGAGACCATTTCTCACTATACATTTGTGAGCTTTCAAGATGAGAAGTTATGAGATGAAAATGCTTCCATCCAAGTAAAAAAAAAATTTAACATGGATAAACACCAGAAAGAAGAGGAAAATTGAAGTGATATATTGTTTAATATTAATGAATTAGTGTAGTGTATTAATACTATTAGAAAGATAAGGGGCTATCCTTTTCAAGATAAGGGGCTATTCTTAGAACGATGACGTGTTCCAAGACTGGAAAGACAGGTATAATATTAATTGTGACTATTAATGAATGAAATGAGGACGTTTAAATGGTGAACCAAATCCTGCAAGGTTTCTAGCCATTGAGATCACCCCATGAAAGGAGTCTTTTGCAGACAGGAGTCCCAGTCTCTCTTCCAAGCCTCTCCACCAAGATCCTCACTTCAATTCCTCCCGCCTCCATTCTACCTTTTTTCCTGAGTGGCCCCCATCAATTCTTTCATCACTCACTCTGCTCTGTGGGATCAAAGTTGGCAAGAAATGCAACAACCGTGTAGTCACTCAGTGTTGGGCAGAGTTGCTGATCATGGGAAGGGAACTACAAACTCTCTTGAACCTCCGCTACATTAAACACAGACACTTCACACATTGGGCACCCAGCAGTGTTTGCTAAAGTGGGTTCGATCTGCAGGTATGTTTGAATTTGTTTTCAGTTCTGCTGGGTCTTCACTGCAGCACACGAGCTCTCCTTGTGGTTTGGAGCATGGACTTGTGTGATTGCAAGGTGGATTCCTAACCATCAGACCACCAGGGAAGCCCTATGTCAGCAGTTATTCTTTTTATTTTTTAAATTTTTACTTATCTATGGCTGAGTTGGGTCTTTGTTGCTGCACAGGTTTTCCCTAGTTGTGGCAAGCAGGGACTACCCTCTAGTCGTGGTACACGAGCTTCTCATTCCAGTAGCTTCTCTTGAGGAGCTCTAGGGTGCGCGGGCTTCCATAGTTGCCGCATGGGCTTAGCTGCCCCTTGGCATGTGGAATCTTCTTGGACCACGGATCAAACCCGGGTCCCCTACATTGACAGGTGGATTCTTAACCACTAGACCACCAGGGAAATCCTACAGTTATTCTTAACAGACGAGAAATAAAAACGCCCAGAGATGTGGGTTAGAAGTGTCCCTGGTAAAGTCACTGATGCTCCATTTTCCTGAGATGCACGGGCACACAGCCCAGGGGTGAGCGGGGCTAGGTCAGCCTGTGCTCCTTGACCAGCTGGAGGCCCTGGCATGACTGCATCTACCTGAAGAAGAGGAAGGCATTTTTTTTCAGATTCTCACCAAGGTGGGTCTATGAAGAAGGGCTACATTACTCTACATGACAGCACCCTACGGCAAATGGGGCAGCAGGCCTGGAGGGTCTCAGTCAGATTCCTGGACCTCAGCCCAGCCCACCTAAATCACAATCTCCGGAGATAGTGCCCAAGAATCTACATCATAAACAGCCTCTCCGAGCGGCTTTTACGCACTGAAGCACTGAAGAACACTGAACGGAGGAGACAGGCTTATAGACAAGGTCCCAGAAATTCTTAGGAACGTTGCCAGGCACTAAAGTGATTTCAGGGAAGTTGTCTTTTGTTATCTTGCCCTCAACTCCTGCTGTTGATCTTTAACCTTGAGGGGTTACAGTTAAACACCGTCAGGGACTTAATGCCTGAAGCAACGAAATTTGCAGTTGTTTGGATGTTTTGTGTTTGTTTTTCTTTTATATTTTATTGCAACCTAAAGGATCCCTAGCGGAAAAGGCAATGGCACCCCAATCCAGTACTCTTGCCTGGAGAATCCCAGGGACAGGGGAGCCTGGTGGGCTGCCGTCTATGGGGTCACACAGAGTCGGACACGACTGAAGCGACTTAGCGGTAGCAGCAGCAAAGGATCCCTAGACTTGTGAAATGCTATTTAAGCCTCAGAGAAGCAAGCGTGTTTGTTTTCTCTCCCACTTGATGACTATCAGAGAGTTGAGTAAGAACTTGAATAAGTTCTTGAGTAACAACTCTCATGTGAGAAGATGCAAGATCTTTTACAGGATAAGCTACATTGGTCAAAAAAGAAGTCTGGGATGCTGGTTCTTACTGCTGTCTGCTCTGAGCCAGGCTGGATGGAGCAAGCTTCCCCACTGCTATAGGAAACCTTCCCGAGAAATGAAATTTGAAACCTCCTGGGGCCCCCACTCTCTGCTTGCTTCTCTGTGCTGAAGTCCACAGGTGCACCTGGGGCCTCACCATTTTTCATATTCAAAAGAGGAAGTCAAAAGAAATGAAAGAAACAGAAACCAACCAGAACTTTGACTTTGGGACTAAAAACTGTTTAGGCTCCTGTAAACTTTCCAACAAACTAACTGGCAGTCAGCACACAGCTGCTGGCTACAAAATATTCATATTACCATTGGTGGACTTCAAAAGCACTCAGAGGATGCTCCAGTCTCTGCTTTCAGGGCTAACAGGAGCCAATCTGAATACACAAATACATGTAGTATATACTGAGTGAAGACAGTCAAAGGAAGGAAAGGATGGCTAGATAATTGCAGGCAAGTTTTTATTCTGAAATCTTCAGAAGATTATAATTAAATATTCATATAATGATATTAAAAATCACAGCATAAGTTTTCCCCATGGCTCAGTGGCAAAGAATCCACCTGTAAAGCAGGAGACACAGGAGATGCAGGTTCGATCCCTGGGTTGGGAAGATCCCTTGGAGGAGGAAATGGCAACCCACTCCAGTATTCTTGCCTGGAAAATTCCACAGACAGAGGAGACTGGTGGGCTACAGTCCACAAGGTCACAAAGACTCAGAAGCAACTGAGCATGAGACAGTCAAACAGACAAACAAACATGTTTTTCCTGAAAGAGAACATGAGAAGCATATCAATTCATTCATTCATTCCTGAGTTTCATGAAATTCATGAATGCTAACTGTTTCCAGGCATTGGCTAGGGTCTAAGGAGGAAAACATTCAGACAGCTATAGGATAATCGGTGCAAACCTATACATTATTTTTTGGTCACTGCATTTTCTCTTTGTTTCCAAAATGGGTATTTCTTGCTTTGATTATAAAAGGAATAACTGCTAATTGTAAAACAAAGCTTTTTTCAGACAATGTACAAAATCACAAAGGTAGTTAAAAATATCTATCAACCAGGAACCTAGTGACAACCCCACTCTGCCCAGTTCTCTGTGCTGAAGAGAGAAAACGTGCAACATTTTGTATAGCCTTTCCTGGTTGTTTTGTTCTGATATGTGAAGATGAAAAGGAAAGGTAAAAGAAAGTTCAAACATACTTTAAAAAAAAAAAAAAAGCATTTCCTGCAATGCCTCTTCTTCCCAGGCCCCAGAAACGGGAAGCCATCATTCAAAAGGATGGTTTCTGTCATGTGAGTACTGAGGTTTGGAATGTGGGCTGCCTAGCAGTCTAAGGAGTTTGGGAAAGAACTGCCACTGCTTAAGTGGTTTCCAAGGATGAGCGCTAGACTGTGTCTGATGCACCCCAGCTGTAGTCAGGACGACACACTGAGACTAGTACCAGGCACACTAATGGGCACCTACTATGAGCCAGGCCCTCCACTGAGATTTGGAGATACGTCAGCAGACAAAGCCCACAAATATTCCCTGCCCTGGTAGAGCTTACATGCAGGATTGGGAGCTTCCTTTTCCTAAAATCAAGACAATTATTGTTAAAAAAAAAAAAAAAAGGTGTGCAACAGAAATGGCATGACTGCAGTTTGTTGGAGAAGGCAATGGCACCCCACTCCAGTACTCCACTCCAGTACTCTTGCCTAGAAAATCCATGGGCGGAGAAGCCTGGTAGGCTGCAGTCCATGGGGTCGCTTAGAGTCGGACACGACTAAGCAACTTCACTTTCACTTTTCACTTTCATGCATTGGAGAAGGAAATGGCAACCCACTCCAGGGTTCTTGCCTGGAGAATCCCAGGGACGGGGAAGCCTAGTGGGCTGCTGTCTATGGGGTCGCACAGAGTCAGACACGGCTGAAGCGACTTAGCATCAGCAGTAGCAGTAGCAGCAGCAGTTTGTTTACTTTTTTGTCATGAATCCACAGAAGGAGTTTGTTTTGAAAGCTGTGGTTGCTTCTTGTGATAAAAAAAAAAAAATAGACGTGGGCAGGAAGTAGAATCTGAGGCCAGCCTGTGTGTGTGCTGTGCTAAATCGCTTCAGCCGTGTGTGACTCTTTGCCACCCCATGGGCCGTAGCCTGCCTGGCTCCTCTGTCCATGGGATTCTCCAGGCAAGAATACTGCAGTGGGTTGCCATGCCCTCCTCCAGGGGATCTTCCTTACCTAGGGATCAAATCTGGGTCTCCTATATTGGCAGGCAGGTTCTTTACCAAAGTCATGCCGTCTGGGAAGCCCGCTAAAGGGGTGCTAAAGTCAGCAGGGCCAGGAGTAGGGTGCTGGTGATGATATTTCTGTCTGTCTTACTTCCTGATCAGAAGTGAGCTGATCAGTCTACTCATCTGATGAAAACTTTAAAAAATGTATTATAAATGCCTGGTGAGGCTGGGTGACTCCTGCAGACAGAGCGACACGGGGCCAGGAAGGAGTGGGGCCCCAACCTCTGTCTCTGAGACAGGGACCAGCCCGAGTCCTGGCCTCGATACCCTCCCCGCGGCCTTGAAGGTGCAACCGCCTGGAGCCAGCCTGGCCCTGATGGCCTCTGACCCTGCCCTCTGGCTCCCCGTTGGCTGCCCCCGGCGGAAAAAGGTCAAAGTCTGGCCCCAGCAGAGAAGAAAGCCGGGTGCACAACCCACATCCTGGAAGGCCGAGTGTGGGTGCCTTGTGAACACCGCACGCCGCGGGCACTCTCCATCCTGAGAGGCGAGCAGTCACCCAGGGGAGAACCCCACCCCGCCCTCCGCCCCGCCTTGCCTCCCCGCGGAGACCACACCTCCCGCGGGCACTGGAAAGGCAGGCGAGCGAGTTCTCAGCCCTAAAGGGCAAGGCCGAGACTCTTGCTGGGCAGAGATGGTTTGATAACTTGGTTCTGCCTAACGAGGACCTACCCGTCGGAACACACTCTGTCCTGCCCTTGTTACGGCCCCCCCTTGACCCTCCTCCCTGCAAGGGAGCCAGAGCCCAGGCAGAGAGGTAAGTTCACTTCGTTCTCTCGCCTGATGAACCTGCCCTTGAAGACAGACACCTCCTCCCTACACAAAGAGACCCACAAATAACACACGCCCACCACCACCAACACCAACACCATCCCTTCCTGCTTTTTGTTCACTTGCTAGAACCTTCTTTCGAATTGTTTCCTGAGAGATCCACAGTGGTTAGCATCTCTCTTTCATTGTAAAAAAGCAGTAAAAAGTCATTATGGCACACTGAAAAAAATAAAAAAACAAAATAAAAAGCCACCTTAATGTATATAAAAAATACAAACCTAGTAAATTTTAAATAAGCTTCACCTATTCTGAATGCATTTGACAGTGCTTTATACAAAAAAAAAAAAAAAGAAAGAAAGAAATTCTTTAGGATGGTTCCTAAGAATTATAAGGGGGAAAAGCAACCAGAGTTCAGAAATATTACAGCTATATTTACACCATATACTACTAGGATTTAGAAATATATATTTTTTACAGCTTTTGTGATAGATTGCTTTTGTATTTTTCGCTCTAAGTCCTATGGGGGCTTTTCCTTTTCCCATATTCTCTTTCATATTCTGTTTTTTATTTTTTGGAAATAATTTTAGCCTTATGAAAAGTATTGCAAAGTAACACATAGAAAGACAAGCAATAACAAATGTTGGCCACGACAGAAACTGCAAACAAAACCCAACCTTTTTGGAAAATAGTTTGAAGTAGTTGGAAACACTAAACATGGCTTTGATGGTATAGTGGTGAGCATAGCTACTTTCCAAAATGCTAAACATAAGTTAGCATTTTGACCCAGCAATTCTACTTTGAGATATGCCCAAGAGAAATGAAAATACATGTCCTCACAAAAACCTGTGTGGTAGGCAGATAGTAACAGGAGCATTATTCATAGTAACAAAAAAGTAGAAACAACCTCAATATCCATTCACTGATGAATGGATAAACACAAAATGGTCTATCCACGTAATGGAATATTATTCAGCAGTTTAAAAAAAGTACTAATACATGTTGTGACAAGACTGAGCCTTGAAAACATTGTGCTAACTAAAGGACATCAGTCACAAAAGATCATATATTCTCTGATTCCATTTATATGAAATGACTAGAATAAGCAAAGCAATAGAGACAAAAAGCACATTAGATGTTGTTTGGAGGTGGAGGAGGCAAGAGGAAAGAGGAGTAACTGATAATGGATGTGGGTTTTCTTTAGAGGGTGTGCGTGAACATATTTCACAATTAGATTATGGTGGTGGTTGGGCAACTATAAATAGGCTAAAACCACTGAACTGTATCCATTTGGAATGAGTGAATTCTATAGTATGTAAAATGATCAGTCCAGTGGTTAAGAAGACTCTGCATTTCCACTGTGGTGGGGCTGGGGGGGACAGGGTGTGCAAGTTCAATCCCTGGTGGGGGAACTAGGATACGGCATGCTCCACAGGGCAGCCAAAAAAAAAAAAAAATACTGCTGGCTACTATATTGTATGTAAAATGAGTGTAAAATATATCTCAATAAAATATTTTTAAAATAACACACAGAGTCCCCATACAGCCCTCACCTGGCTTTCCCAGTTAATATTTTACAAACCATAGTATAAATATCGAAACCAGGAAATTGATGTTGGCAAACTACTATCAACTAATTAACCTATGGATCTATCTTATCCAAGTGTTACCAGTTGTCCCACTCACATCCTGAGAAAGAGAAAGCAGCGCCTGCCACCTTGGAACTTGAGCGCGTGAGCTAGACTTTGGTCAGCTGTGAGCTGGCCTGGCACGCACACCAGGATGTTGGGTTTCTGGAGGGGTGGTTTGGAGATATAATTGACAGATAACATTATATTAGTTTCACTTGTACAACATAATGATTTGACATGTGTATATGTTGTGAAATGATTATCACAGTAAATCATTAACATCCATCACCACACAGTTACAAGTTTTTTCCTTGAGATGAGAACTTTTAAGACTTATTCTCTTAGAAACTTTGAAATATGCAATACATGTTAGTAATGATAGTCACCATGCTGTATATCACTTCCCAAGACTTATTTATTTTAAAACTGCAATTTTATACTGGTAGATAGAATAGCTTGTTGTTACTTCACCCATTTCACCCACACCCCACCCCTTACCTCTGACAACCCCCAACCTGCTCTTCATATACATAGTTTGGTTTGCTTATTTTAGATTCCAGGTATAAGCGAGATCATACTGTGTGTGTCTTGCTCTGTCTGACTTATTTCACTTAGTGTAATGATAGCTCAGTTGGTAAAAAATCCGCCTGCAATGCGGGAGACCTGGGTTTGATCCCTGGGTTGGGAAGATCCCCTGGAGAAGTGAAAGGCTGCCCATTCCAGTATTCTGGCCTGGAGAATTCCATGGATTGTATACCATAGGGTCGCGAAGAGTCAGACACGATCTTTCACTTAATGCCTTAAAGAATCAGACACGATCTTTCACTTAATGCCTTTAAGGTCCATTCATATTGTCCTTCACGCTGAGTCCTGATGCTCTCCTCTAGCACATGAACAATTTCACAGAGCATCAACATCAGCTAAGACCATGAGGGATCAAATAAAAATACTAGCACTCCATAATCAAATTTGAACACAGATGAACTTTAAACATTATCCAAGCCATAAAATATCAAACACTTCCCTTTCTTGAATAATATGAGCGATTGCTGTTTCTTTGCCTACTGCATAGTTAGACATGCTCTAGTCACCCCTACTCCATAGATGAGATTTCTTAATCTATCCAGTCATAGCATTGTCTCCACTTTTTGGAACACATCAGTATGTCCCACTACTGACAACTACTAACTTTGGTCACTTGACTGAGATAGTGTCTGCCAGCTTATCCATTGGAGAGTTGCAATTTTTCCCTTTGTAATTAGTCAGCAGCCTGTGGGGTAATACTTTGAGATCATGCAAATGTGTTGTTTCTCATCATACTTTCGAAGTCTAGAACTAGCGTCTACCCATGGGCCTCGCCTATAACAATTATCACTGTTGCTGTGCTTAGTTGCTCAGTCGTGTCTGACTCTTTGTGACCCCATGGACTGTAGCCTGCCAGGCTCCTCCATCCATGGGAATTCTCCAGGCCAGAACGCTGGAGTGGGTTGTCAGGCCCTCCACCAGGGGATTTTCCCAAACCAGGGATCGAACCCAGGTCTCCCACATTGCAGGTGGATCTGAGCCATCAGGGAAGCCCAAGAATACTCGAGTGGGTATCCTATCCCTTCTCCAGGGGAACTTCCTGGCCCAGGAATCGAATGGGGTTCTCCTGCCTTGCAGGCAGATTCTTTACCAGCTGAGCTTCCAGGGAAGCCCCAATTATTACTGTAGCATTTGCCAAATGATAATTTTATATGTCCATCACTCCTTCTTTATTAATTAATGGGAAATCTACCAAAAGAAAGCACTATCCCTTCTCCCTCATTTTAAAATTTATTCTTTTATTTTTATCAGTACTTGCATGTGTCCTAAGTCGCTTCAGTCGTGTCCAACTCTTTGCAACCCCGTGGACTGTAGCCCTCCAGGCTTCTCTGTTCATGGGATTTTCCAGGCAAGAATACTGGAGTGATTTGCCATTTCCTCCTTCAGGGAATCTTCCTAACCCAGGAATCGAACCAGCCATCTCTTATTGGCAGGCATGTTGTTATTTATTTATTTATTTTATAATTTATTTATTTTAATTGGAGGCTAATTACTTTACAATATTGTATTGGTTTTGCCATACATCAAAGGTTTTTATTTTTACCACTAGCGCCACCTCAGTGTAGAATTATGGATAGTTACTTTGCCTATAAGTTATAACCCAATATTGACATTGTTTGGTTACTCATACTGTCCCAGATTTAGCTATTGGAAGAGCTCTGAGGCCCTGTCTCTAGTCCAATTTTGAAGTTTTTCACCTTGTGATTCCACAGGATGTTCCAGGCTTATCTTGTACTTTACCTGCCCCAGTCCTGGAATCAGCCATTTCTCCAATAAACTCAGGCTCTTTTTTTTAAATTGGAAAATGGCATCTAGAAACCAAGATTTGGGCACAAGATATGTTCATTGACAGTGGGCTGTTTTTGCTTCTAGGTCCTCTCAACAGAGAGGGCTAGGAAATATTCATGTATTCATACATATGCACAAACTTCCCTGGTGGCTCAGCGGTAAAGAATTCACCCGCCAATGCAGGAGATGTGGGGGTTTTGATCCCTGGGTAGAAAAGATCCCCTGGAGGAGGAAATGATAACCCACTCCAGTACGCTTGCCTGGAGAATCCCATGGACAGAGGAACCTGGTGGACTATAATCCATGGGGTCGTGAAAAGCTGAACACGACTTAGCAACAAAACAACGAATAACAACATACACACACATTTCTGTGTGTGTGTGTGTGTGTGTGTGTGTGTGTGTGTAAAGCTGTTATTTGTTGCCTCGGTGGCTTCCTAAGTGCTTGTCTTGAACTTTGACAGGGTTACTGCCCATTTCTAAGTTCTAAGCGACTGTACTAAGTCGCTTCATTTGTGTCTGACTCTGTGTGACCCATGGACTGTAGCCCACCAGGCTCTTCCGTCCTTGGGATTCTCCAGGCAAGAATACTGGAGTGGGTTTCCATGCCCTCCTCCAGGGGCTCTTCCCGACCCAGGGATTGAACCCATGTCTCTTATGTCTTCTGCGTTGGCAGGCATGTTCTTTATCACTGAGTCACCTGGGAAGCCCTCTTATTGTATAACTATAATCCTTTAATTGAAGTTTAGAAAAATATATGTTTGTATACTGCACTCACCAATGGAAAGGGAAATACCTAGAGCTATTTCTGGTGGTAGAAATGTCTAACAGGTATGAACATTTAGAAGAACATTTTACAGCTTCTTCTGTCTAAAAAATAAAATAAAAATAAACTCGTTTTATTCTCATCCAAAAACACTGAGTATTCTTCACATGAGGCTGTTGCTAGGACTCAGGGGACAATTTATAATGATAGATCTGGCTAATTTACAATTAGCTCCACTGGATCATAGAAAAAGTAAGAAAGTTCCAGAAAAACATCTACTTCTGCTTTATTGATTATGCCAAAGCCTTTGTGTGGATTACAACAATCTTAAAGAGATGGGAATAACAGACCACCATACCTGCCTCCTGAAAAATCTGTATACAGGTCAAGAAGCAAGAGTTAGAACCGGACATGAAACAATAGACTGGTTCCAAACTGGGAAAGGAATATGTCAGGGCTGTATACTGTCACTCTGCTTATTTAAAGTATATGCAGAGTATGTCATGTGAAATGCCAGGCTGGATAAAGCATAAGCTAGAATCAAGATTGCTGGGAGAAAGATCAATAACCTCAGATATGCAGATGACACCACCTTTATGGCAGAAAGCGAAGAAGAAATAAAGAGCCTCTTGATGAAAGTGAAAGAGGAGAGTGAAAAACCTGGCTTAAAACTCAACATTCAGAAAACTAAGATCATGGCATCTGGTCCCATCACCTCATGGCAAATAGATGGGGAAACAAGAAAAACAGAGACAGACTTTCTCTTCTTGGGCTTCAAAATCACTGCAAATGGTGACTGCAGCCATGAAATTAAAAGATGCTTGCTCCTTGAAAGAAAAGCTATGACCAACATAGACAGCATATTAAAAAGCAGAGATATTACTTTGCAGACAAAGGTCCATCTAGTCAAAGCTGTGGCTTTTCCAGTAGTAATGTATGGATGTGAGAGTTGGACCATAAGGAAAGCTGAGCACCGAAGAACTGATGCTTCTGAACTGTATTGGAGAAAACTCTTGAGAGTCCCTTGGACTGCAATGAGATCAAGCCAGTCAATCCTAAAGGAAATCAATCCTGAATATTCATTGGAAAGACTGATGCTGAAGCTGAAACTCCAATACTTTGGCCACCTGATGTGAAGAGGGGACTCACTGGAAAAGACCCTGATGCTGCGAAGGATTGTAGGCAAGAGGAGAAGGGGACGACAGAGGATGAGATGGTTGGACAGCATCACCAACTTGATGGGCATGAGTTTGAGCAAGCTCCGGGAGTTGGTGATGGACAGGGAAGCTTGGCATGCTGCAGTCCATGGAGTCACAAAGTGTCGGACACAACTGAACAACTGAGCTGACGATGAAGCCTGGGCAGATTTAGGCATGTTTGGATCATTGCTGATACACTGTCCCTGTGTGGATAAATATCCAGGGTGTTGCCCTGTGTTATGTACTGCTCTCCTTTTTTTGTTATGGGCACTACCCAACTATCCAGCTTATCTCAGACATGACTGAGTAGTGAAATCTAGAAAAGAAACCAGTGAACTCAAGAAATAGAAAAAGTAATATAGAACAACTGAGGTAATTTGCTTGTTTTTGAAACTGCCCTATGAGGAAAACAATACAAGAAAGCAAAGAGTATAATCATATTTCCTGAGTATCCAGAAGCACTGTATTTTCAATTTTAGTGTTTTTCTTTTGTCCTGATTCTGAAGTGGAAATGTATTACATCTCACTGTCTAACACACTGTGAGTGAATTAAGCATATAACAAGTGCTTAGTTCAAGAAGACAATGAAAAGTACCTCCTATGAGCCTAATGCTTAATGTGATGATAACAGAATAAATGGGAAGAGAGGGTTCCAGTTTCCAGTTCTCAAGGAGATCACGACAAACCAATGGCAATGCTACAATGCAGTCAGTGCTCTGAAGGAGCAGGCTCTTTAGCTGAGAGCAAAGGAAGGAACAGGGCCTGTAGAGTGAGCCAGAGAAGGGTTTGAATTTCACAATTTACTTAAAGTCTCAGAGCCTCCATTTCCTCATCAACTCAGTACTTAGCAGGGGCTATTGTAACATGAGGTGGACAGTGTGAGTCTAGTACAGTGCCTGATATAGGGTGACATCTCAGTAAATATTAACTGATACTTTTGCCAAGAATTATTTGTGGAAATGATCAAAAGAAATTTCCTTGCTGCATTTTTGTACATTTTAGCCACTCCCCTTTATACGAGTCTGATTTTTTTAATTGTTCATTAAATTCATCCTTGGACTTTATCTTACTTAATGCTCTCAATGAGTATATAAGGTGGATAGGTCAGACACCACTTCCATTTCACAGTTGAGTAGGAGGAAATTTAAATGGCTAGTTAAATGACTAGGCTGATCAAAGACTAGTCCAAGATCACATAGTTTAGAAAAAGAGAATTTGAGCAAAGATATTCTCACTTCCTGGTATTCCCTGGTAGCTCAGCTGGTAAAGAATCTTCCTGCATTGCAGGAGACCCCGGTTCAATTCCTGGGTTGAGAAGATCTCCTGGAGAAGGGAAAGGCTACCCACTCCAGTATTCTGGCCTGGGGAATTCCATGGACAGAAGAGCCTAGCGGGCTACAGTCCATGGGGTCACAAAGAGCCGGACATGACTGAGTAACTAAGCGCAGCACAGCACATTCTCACTCCAAATCAAATCAGGGACTTTCCTGGCAGTCCAATGGTTAGGACTTTGCCTTCCAATGCAGGGGATGCAAGAGAGATCACTGGTTGGGGAGGGAGCTAAGATCCCATATGCCTGGTGACCAAAACATAAAACAGAAACAATACAATTCAATAAAGACTTTTAAAAATGGTTCACATCAAAAAAAATTTTTTTTAATCAAATCAATATTTAATTACCCCACACTGCCTCTCAGGATGGAGAGAAATTAGGACAAACCTAACAAAATGTACTTCATAATAAGCTTTGCTTGGGCACGCTGTCTTTGCTTGCCCCCTAACAAGGCTTCAGGTAAATTTCAGGTGAAAGATCAACTTGGATGCAGGAAGATTGGAGAGGATTACTGTCATCATATCCCTGGAGAAAGGATAGGCTACCCACTCCAGCATTCTTGGATTTCCTTGGTGGCTTGGATCGTAAAGAACCTGCCTGCAATGTGGGAGACCTGGGTTTGAGCCCTGGGTTGGGAATACCCCCTGGAGAAGGGATAGGGAACCCACTCCAGTGTTCTTGCCTAGAGAACCCATGGACAGAGGAGCCTGGTGTGCTACTGTCCACGGGGTCACAAAAAGTCAGACACAACTGAGTGACTAACACTTTGCCTTTTGACTGTGCTATTGTGGTTTATACATATTTGACTTTCATTCCTGTTCAGGGTACAGAGCTCCTAAAACCTTTGGAATTTATTAAGTGATAAAAGTGATAAAGGTGTCTTGTTATTCATAACAAGCTCCTCTCAACTACAGAGTTTATGCTAATGAAGGAACTTTTGGAAAACCCTTGAGGATGGGGGCTGGTTGCCAGGGGAACCAACCTGTGATTGTTGTTGTTGTTGTTCAGTCATGTCCGACTCTTTGCAGCTCCGTGGACTGCAGCACACCAGGCTTCCCTGTCATTTACAGTCTCCTGGAGTTTGCTCAAACTCATGTCCATTGAGTTGGCGATGCCATCCAACCATATCATCCTGTGCCACCCCCTTCTCCTCTTGCCTTCAATCTTACCCAGCATCAAGGTCTTTTCCAATGAGTCGGCTCCTCACATCAGGTGGTCAAAGTTTGGAGTTTCAGCTTCAGCATCAGTTCTTCTAATGAATATTCAGGATTGATTTCCTTTAGGATTTACTAGGGGTGGAACGTTCAGCCCCACCTCCCAGACTTCGAGGCAGGGAGGGGAGAAGAGTTTGGAGACTGAATTCAATCACCAATGGCCAATTATTTCATCAATTACGCCTATGCAATGAAGCCTCCATAAAACCCCAAAAGGACAGAGTTCAGAGAGTTTGGGGGTTTGTGTGCTGGGAGAGTGACGCACCCCAAACTCCACAGGCTCTGAAGCTCCCCTTAGATATCTTTTCATCTGAGTGTCCATCTGTATCCTTTAATACCCTTTGTAGTATATCAATAATATAATAGTACACTGTTTTCCTGAGTTCTGTGAACCACTTCAGCAAATTAATGGAAATGAAGAGGGGATCATGGGAACCTTTGATCTACCTGGTCAGAAGCACAGGTGAGGACTTTCCTGGTGGCTCACTGGATTGGAAGTTTGCCTGCCAATGCAGCGGCACATGTGTTTGATCCCTGGTCTTGGAAGGTTCCACATGCTGTGGGATGTGCGCTACAACGACTGAGCCCAGGCACTATAGCCCTTGAGCAGCAACCGCTGAGCTCAGGTGCTGCAAAACTACTGAAGCCCGTGTGCCTAGAGCCTGCGCTCCTCAGCAAGGGAAGCCGTCGAAATGAGAAGCCGGTGCACCCCAGTGAAGAGCGGCCTCTGCTTGTTGCAACCTGAGAAAGCCCGCGTGCAGTGAAGAAGACCCTGTACAGCCAAAACATTTAAAAATGAATAAATGAAAGAAATGCTTTAAAAAGAGGCACAGGTAACAACGTGGATGTACAGTGGATATCTGAAGTAGGAGAGGGAGGGCAGTCCTATGGGACTGAGCCTTTAATACGTGGAATCTGACACTGTTTGCAGGTGGCAGTGTCAGAATTGAGCTGAATTGCCCTGTACGGGCAGGCTCCCCAAGGTGACCGTACTCTTGCTTTCTCTGTTCATCCTCTGCTTGACCTGTCCCGTGTCACCTACATTCTACTCAGATGACTGACCTTCCCCAATCAGTAGATGCCTGCGTCCTTGCCAGCGACCCCAGCTATTAATTGTTCTAGGTTTTAGATCAGAACATCTCCACCCTGAGAGCTTATCAAAAGTGAAAGTGAAGTCGCTCAGTCGAGTCTGACTCTTTTCAACCCTGTGGACTGTAGCCCGCCAGGCTCCTCTGTCCATGGGATTCTCCAGGCTAGAGTACTGGAGTGGGCTGCCATTTCCTTCTCCAGGGCATCTTCCTGACCCAGGGATCAAACCCGGGTCTCCTGCACTGCAGGCAGATGCTTTATCCTCTGAGCCAGTGAATAGCTGTGCTCTTCTGCTGCTTTCCCTGACAACCAGTGAGCCACCCTGATCTCAATCCCACCTACAACTGGTAACCTCTCCCTCCCCCCAGGAGTGAAGACTGGTGGGCTGTCACTCCAGGGCCTTGCTTCAGATGGTCTTCCCTGGTGACATATTAGAGAAGAATTCTCCTGCCAATGTAGGGAACATGGGTTTGATCCCTGGTCCAGGAAGATTCCACACGTGGTGGAGCAACTGGGACCATGCCCCACAACTTCCAAGCCTGTGCTCCGGAGCCCTCTAGAACCCATGAGCCACAATTACTGAAGCCCATGCACTCTGGAACCTGTTGCTGAGTTGCTAAGTCGTGTCCAACTCAGTGACCCCATGGGCTGCAGCACCCCAGGCTCCTCTGTCCATGGAACTTTTTCAAGCAAGAATACTGGAGTGGGTTGCCATTTCCTTCTCCAGCGGATCTTCCCAACCCAGGGATCAAGCCCAGGTCTCTGGCATCTGCTGCATTGGCAGACAGATTCTTTACCGCTAGCGCCACTTGGGAAGCTATCTGTCTCCCAGAGTTTGCTCAAATTCGTGTCCACTGAGTCGGTGATGCTATCTCACCATCTCATCCTCTGCTGCCTCTCCTAGAACCTGTACAAGAGAAAGCTCATGCAGCAAAGAAGATCCAGTGCAACTGAGAGTAATAAATAAAATTTTTTAAATGTGAGATCCCTCTATCCATGAAGTTGAGGCAGGATGTAGATAGAACCCTCCCCCGCACCCCACCCCGACCCCCTCCTCCGGCCCACAGGGTAAATCTCAGGGTAAAATTCACTCTCTGTGGACAGAAACCCCATGACAAGAGTTAAGGGAGGAGGCCAGGCCCTGCCCAGACCACATATTTCTCATTCTTGAAGTCAGAAGACCTCCTGTAGACTGAAACTCCAAGATAACAATAGCAGGACAATTAAGGGAGGACTCTGGGCCCTGCCCAGACCACATATTTCTTGTTATCAAAATCAGATCCCCAACCACACATGCACAGAAAGGTCCCCTGGTGGTCAAAGGCTAATGATGCCAAGGGATGCTCTACCCTTTTGCCTTTTTGGTAGAATCCATTTTGGCTAAGAGATAAGAGATACATGCACACACGGGAGGATCCTGTGATATACCAAATATAGACTGTGAACCAGGCAAACCAAAATGATTGGCCAAGGAAACCCAGAAGAAATGCCACATGAAACTGTTCAGACTGCCACAAGAGCAAAACTCAGTGACTCTCTCTCTCTGAGTCCCCCGCCTTGAGTCTATCCACACGTACTGTGCTCTCTTCCTCCTAATAATCACTTCATTTGTTTCACCACTTTCTGTCTTTGTGGGAATTCTTTTTTGCAAAGCCAGGAAGCCAGGGTCTTGTCACTGACCATAGGTCTAGTGGTTAGGATCTGGTGCTCTCGTCACTGTGACCCAGACTCAATCTCTGGCCGGTGAGCCCAAACCCCACTTCAAGCTGCTGCAGACTGAGGCCCCCCGAGATCAGATCTGGTATGGCAACTCAGGAATTTGGAAAGTCAAGATAAACCACGGGCTTCGCCCAGCTGTCACTTACAGCCCCTGACTTTTACTCCTGCCTTCTTTCTCTCATCTCCTCTTCACTTTCTTTTCAAGATTCAAATAATGCTTGGGTGACAGTTGATGCTGTCCTCTGGGACAAGGTGGACACGCAATTTCCAACCATGCAGGAGCCTGAAAGGCCTCTGTCTCTCCCTTGTTCTCACCATCTCTCTCTCACTGTCCTGTGTGAAACCCTCCACTACAGTTTTCTTTTCCACTTTACTCCCACAACTAGTTCTCTTTCTCACTCCTTATCTCCTTCTTATATATCCTTCTTCTAGGGAAGGATTTCTTGGATATCATTCCTAAGCTGCATCCCAGCCACTCTCACACTCTGTGCTGTCTGTGTCGGACAAAATCATCAGATGATTCTTAATTCTATCTCAGCTGCCAGGAAGACAGAGAAAAGGATTTGGGGGTTCTTCTGTTGTCTAGTTTCTCACCTCACTCAACGCCCAGAAATCTACTCTGAGAATTTTTTTGCCTGCTGGGCCTCAAAGCTTGAGCCCCATGCCGTCTTCCATAGTGCTCAACTCTAATCTCTCCAAGTTTCTTCTTTGCATCTATTGGACCCCTTCATTCCAGGCCTTGGTAGCCTACACATTCTTCTAGGGACAGCCTATTGGACTGGCTACTACCCAGAAGCCCAAATCATAATCTTTGCAGATGCTCAGTAATGAGGAATACACCCCCGCATGGGAAGACTTATCATAGGACATAAGCTCTACAGACAAGGGATCCCTCCTAAGGAAAGTCCTGGCAACCAGTTTATACTTAGCTTGAAAGCACTTCTCTAATTGCTGTGTGGGGTGTTCTGCATGTGGTATTACAGAGGCCAGAGATATCTGGTCAGAAATCAGTGGGAGAGAAGAGGATGCTTGAAATACCATTAGGTCCAAAGAGAAACCCCTTCAGGTTAAAACCTGGTAAAAGTTTCCGGGATGATGGATTCCATCCTAGGAGCACTGTCTTGTTCTCAGTTGCAGGTTACTCAACATGGGAGGATCCCCCTCCAAGTCAGAAAAAAACGTCTCTGGAGTGTATCCTTAAGAACTGGAAATTCTTTAAAACTGAAGGGTTAAAGAAGGAGAAACTTAAATTCTACTGTAGCAGTGCCCAGACTTTGTTTAAGTTGGGAAATGGAGAAAAATGGCCTGAAAATGGGTCTCTAAATTATAATAACCTTCTGCAATTGCATCTTTATTGCCACCAGATGAGAAAGTAGAGTGACATTTCCTATATTCAGGCTTTCACAGTCCTTTACCAAAATCCTACCCTATGTGGCTCCTGTAATTTAAAACCTGGAGAACCAGAAGACTCTCCCAACACTTTAGACGATCCCCTTCTAAGCTCTCTGATCTCTCAAGGTGGAAAAACCTAGCATATCCTCCTCCTGACAGTATTCCCACTTAGCCAGTCCACCCCTCATATCAGGCAGAAACTCCCAAAATTACAACTGGGCACACGAACGCCCATGCCCCAGCTCACAGATGTGGCCTTTGGGGTATTTAATAAGACCAAGCTCAGGAGGAAGAGAGAACCCAACATGGGAAAAGACAGGCCAGGGCTCGTGCAAAACTGATAGCTGTTGCTCTCAGTCATGCTTTGTGGCCTCAGGGGGGCCAAGAAAGCTCAACTATTCATCTAGAAATAAGACCAACAAGAGAAAATGCTACAAATGCAAGTCAACTGGCCACTGTGCCCAAGACTGCCAGAAAGAACCTCTCCACCCGGGCTATGCCCAGAGAGCAGACAAACAGGTCATCGGAAGCGGGACTGCCCCCAGTCCTGAAGGGGAAGGGGGACTTTGGCTCCTGAGATGGCCATGCTGGACAACTGTTGTGGCCCTGGGGATTCTGGCAGCTCCCCCCAGTGAGATGCTAATCTCCATCAAGGATCCCTGGGTAGTCCTTGACTCCCATAGCAAAAAAGAAAATTGATTACTTAATTGATACAGGAGCCACTTGACTTTATCTTAATTTTTCACACTGGACCTCTCTCCTCCAAAAGCTGTACTGTGACTGGTGTCGATGGAAATCCTTGCACTCATTATTTTACTGGGCATTTCACTTGCCAATTTAAACCGGTGGATTTTGCATGCCTTTCTAGTTGTGCTTCAGTGTCCTACCCCATCCTTAGGAGAGATCTTCTGAGCTCCCCTGGGTCCATACTCACGTCAGGAGGCCCTGAGCAGGCTTTTATCTTGACTCTGACTAAGATAGACCAGCTGCAAGGGCCTATTCCCAGCCATATCCTACGGGCAGTAGACCCTTATCGAGATAAAGGAACCGTTGCAAGAGCAGTAAAGGCCCAACCTGTAAGAATGAGCCTTAGGCCAGAACCTGGCTATACGATAAAGCTGGAAGGGAAGAAGAGTTTACAACCCCTCATGGATAAATTCCTAAAAGCTGACTCCATAAGTCAGGTTATTTGCCTTTTTACTTTAGTTCTGCAAATCCTCCCCTTCTGTTCTATAAAAGAAACTGGCATCCAGACCCTGCCAAGATGGTTATTTTGAGACATTAGTCAACTATCCTCTCGGTCAGTCGGCTTTCCAAATAAAGTCGCATTCCTTGCCTCAACATCTCATCTCCTGGATTTATTGGCCTGTTGTGCTGCAAGCAAAGTGAGCTTGGACTCATTAACAGGCAGGTGTGAGTTAAGTTTTATTTGGGGCAAATGAGGTCTATAGCCTGAGAGACAGCTTCTCAGATAGCTCTGAGGAACTGCTCTGAGGTCAGAGGGGAGGTCGGTATGTATATGATTTTAGTGAAGAGGACACGTGCCACCAAGCATGCATTTGGGCAGAAGGTTGCTGCAGGTCACATGGAGCAGTTGTCTCCGTTAATGATTTTTGTTCTTTTCTAGATATGAGACGATGTGAGAGACTGGGCTCATAAAATCTTGTCTCAAAAATATCTAACTCTCTGAAGGCCTGTTCCCTAGAGCACAGAGTGCTTCATTCCTAATTTCCTTTCAGGAACTCCTTTCGGGGCGTGTTGAAAGTCAGCAACTGGAGTGGTTAATGACTTAGTTCTTGTGGCACCAGATAATGAGTGACACTTTTTAGTTGGCATGGCTTTGCAGGTGGCACAGTGGTAAAGAATCTACCTGCCAATGCAGGAGACGCAGGAAACAAGGGTTTGATCCCTGCGTCAGGACAATCCCCTGGAGGAGGAAATGGCAAACCACTCCAGTGTTCTTGCCTGGGGAATCCCACGGCCAGAGGAGCCTGGTGGGCTATAGTCTATGCGGTCACAAAGTCAGACACGACTGTGCACACACAAGTGCCATTTACACAGGTTTCCTCATCTGTTTCCCTGTCTTGTGTGGAGACCAGATAGCTGTTTAAAACAGTACTTACAAGCCTGTCTCATTCCCTAACTCCAAGAGAAGCATCTGTTCCTTTAACCGATTCAGTGAATCCCTTCCTCCAGGAGCCTCTGTAGAAACAGGTTCTTCCAAGATCAGCCAGCAACTTGATCTAAACTGCCTCACTTGCCTGTGAAGCACAGTCCCTGAAAACAGGCTTCCAAGAGCAACCTCCGGACTACTGACACCGAGTTTTTCCTTTCAGATCACACCTGCCTAAGGCCCTGCATCGAAAATGCAAGCTGCACCTTCTCCAGTGGTCATTGTAACTCAGCCCGGAGTTGCAAGCGGTCCAGTACCTCAAAACTCCAACTGGCAGACGGGCATGTGTGACTGTTTCAGCGACTGTGGTGTCTGTAAGTGCTGGGATAACCTGTAACTGACTCAGAAGTGAATTTTAACCTTGTTGTTGTCCAGTCACTAAGTTGTATATAACTCTTGGTGACCCCATGGACTGTAGCATGCCAGGGTCCTCTGTCCTCCACAATTTCCCAGAGTTCACTCATATCTTTCCTTCATTTCTCCCTTATGGTGTAATAAAAGTTCCCCTCTCATTCCTGCCTGTCAGGCAGTGCTTTGCTAACAGAAAAATCCTGTACCAGTTGTAGGTTCGTTCTTCTTCACCCTTCAAAGGATAGTCTTACTAAAAAGTAAGTAAAAGTAAAAAGTAAAAAAAAGTTCTGGAGTTAAGATAACTGTTTAAAAAAAAAGCCAATGATTTGAACAATGAACAGGCTTGGCCTAATTATTATAAATAGACCATACATTATATTAGAAGAGACATTTAAAGTTTAACTTGTTTAAAAAGAAAAAAGACTGCTTTTGTTACACATCAATTAAACTCATTACAGTTACACTGTGGCCCGTACACAAGGGTTCATTTTCATCCATGGTTTCAGCATGAGCTCACATAAGCATTCTTTTTATTTATACATTTAGAATTGTTATACAGACAAGAATAAAGAACTCTGAAGGCAATTAACTGCTCAGCGGGTAAAATATCTCTAACTCTGCTTCATCTTCTGTTTTGTTTCATTTTATGAGATCTAAGTAAACCTGAGAGAAGAAAAGTTTGGGCTAAGATGTGCATGTCAGAGAGAACAAATGCTTAGTTCTCAACACCAAGCAAGAAACAAACCTGCCTACAAAATTAAAAAATGAAACAAATTTTACTCTGAGGTTTTTTTGTTCATTTGTTTCTTATTTTCACCTGTTTCAAATCTACGCAGTGTTCTGAGACAGGGAAGGAAAACCTTTTAACCTTTAACTTGGCAGAAGAATTAAAATTTGGAATGGGGTTGATAATTACATTGAAAAGCGTAGAGGGAAAGAATCACCTGGGACATGGAACCACTGAGCCTGTTGCTTTGCTCTCCTTGTCCTGCTGTATGACCCGGGCTGATGACTTGTACTTCTCAGGAGGTTAGTTCAGCATCTGCAAATCATAGTGATCATGAAACCACAGTAATAAAACCTTCTAAAGAGGAATATTCTAATCCTCCAAACCCTAGGACTATTACTTGAATAAGTGAATTACAAGTTCTAATATGAGCTTAAAACCTTCACATAGAATATCTTAAATCACAGATTTGACCAAATCATTCTCCCTTCTTAAAATATTTCAGAGGTTCCTCATGACTTCCATGACCCCCTCTGAACACTCATACTTCCAAATCATCCAGTCCCCACCCTGCCTTGGATCCAGCTTCATCCCCATTCTTCCCCATCCCTGGTTCCAGCCACGTTATGTGTAACCAGCCATTTGCTAAGACAAACCAAGTTATCTAAAGAGGCTCTTTCCCCTTTCCTCAATCTATAAAATTCCTAATCATCATTACATATTCAGATCAAGCAATAGCATCTTCCCAGAGCACTGAAGGCCCCATTTCTGTGAGTGACACCTTGGCATCTTGAGTAGGTTCCTGTTGGAGAACTTTTCACATTATTTGACCTCACTCCTGGACTTCAGACAGAGGCATTGTGGGTAGTGAGGATAACCTCTGGAACAGGGCCGGGTTTCAGTGAGTCATTCAATACATGGAAGAAGGCAGTACCGGGGGAGGTGGGGGGAAGCTGATGTGATGCTGAACAGAAGCAGTGAGGATGGCCTTGGCAGCAGACTAAGGCCCCAGGGTTTGGAACCCTGACAAAGGCCCCAGGGTTTGGAACTCCCATCCATGAGCACACCCTAACTCTCAACCATGGTGGAGGGCAGAATGGAGTAATTTGTACCTCTGATGTCACGCATCCAGGTCTCTGCGGCACATTTTGCTTCACGTGCCTTGCGTGTCAAGTTGCATCTGATATGAATGAATGCTGTCTGTGCGGAACAAGTGTTGCAATGAGGACCCTCTACAGGACTCGATATGGCATTCCGGTGAATCTTTTACAATATTGTATCATTCGAATATGCACCCACATTCAAAATAATTGTGATAAACATGGAGGCCATTTGATGGTATCTGTCAACTGAATGGGGGCTTCCCAGGTGGCGCTAGTAGTAAAGAAAGAGGCAGATGAAGGAGACGTAAGAGACGTGGGTTTGATCCCTGGGTGGGAAAGATCCCCTGGAGGAGAACACAGCCACCCACTCCAGTACTCTTGCCTGGAGAATCCCATGGACATAGGAGCCTGGCAGGCTACAGCCCACAGGGTCACAAAGCGTAGGACACAGCTGAAGCAACTTAGCAGGCCCACAGGCATCAACTAAATTTGGTTGGTAGGAGTCTCCTGGCATTTCATTCTATTTTTGTAGCAATAGATCCTCTGGTTATGTGACCTCCGTCTACATTTCTGTGAAAACCGTAGAAAACAAACGACTCTCATATTTGCAATGTATGTCATACAGTGGAAGAGGATTGTTCAGGGCCATGCATGTATTATGCCTCAAGTATATTACATGTTACATCACAAAACCTTGCACCATCTCTGTAAAGTAAGTAGGTCTATCACACTTCACAGGTGAGAAACGTTCTAAAAGGTAGAATAACTCAGGCAAAGATATGCACATAAAGGAGTCATTACTCAACTTTTCATCCCTGCACATTCCATTACACCATGCTAAGTCACGTCACTGGCGTAGGACTCTCTGTGGCCCTGTGCACTGTAGCCCACAAGGGCTCTGTCCATGGGACCCTGTCCATGGGATTCTCCAGGCAAGAATACTGGAGTGGGTTGCCATGCCCTCCTCCAGGGGATCTTCCTGACCCAAGGATCGAACCAGCGTCTTATGTTTCCTGCATTGGCGGGCAGGTTCTTTAGCACTAACGCCACCTGGGATGACCCCTTCATTACACCATAAGCTTCACTTACGTAACAGAAGATTTTAGTGCTCTCCAGAAACAGAAGCAAAAGGAGATGGAGATGATGTGAATACAGATATATAAAGAGAGCAAGAAATTTTAAGGAATTGCCTCATCACATTGTGGGGACTGGTAAGTCCAAAAAGCAAGATAAGCTGACAGGCTGGGAAGAGTTGCGGAGTCCAAAGGCAGGCTGCCGGCAGCATTCCTTCTTGCTCAGGGGAGATCGCTCTTTCTCTATTAAGGCCTTCAACAATTAGGTGAGGCCCACCCACATTCTGGATGGTTACTCTAAGTTTACTGATATAAGCCTTAAATTCATCTGAAATATTACCCTCACAGAAACATCCAGAATAACATTTGACTGAATATGTGGGTACTATGGCCTAGCCACATTGACACATAAAATTAACCATCACAGAAGAAATAAATAGAATATTTAAGGAACTAATTTTACTCCGTTGAAACTATTTTATTTTTTTTGCTTAAAATGTTTGTTAGATTTTTAATCATAAAAATACTACATGTATAGGTAATGTTATGACAAATTCAAACACAGAGATATGAAAAATGAAAATTTAATTGCTTTATGCCCAATTCCACTACTCAGTGATAAATTTTATTAATACCGATGATTTGCTGTGCATCCTCCCATAAGGCTTTACCTCTTAGTGGTAAAGAATCTGCCTGCCAGTGCAGGAGACACAAGAGACACCAGTTTGATCCCTGGATTGGGAATATTCCCTGGAGTACGAAATGGAAACCCACTCTAGTAACCTTGCCTGGGAAATTCCATGAGCAGGGGAGCCTGATGGGCTATAGTCCATGGGGTCACAAAGAGTAAGACACAACAGAGCACTCAGTCTTTGGGCTTTTGGTTTCCTCTAAGGCATATAACGGGGAGCAGGCAATGGCACCCCACTCCAGTACTCTTGCCTGGAAAATCCCATGGGCGGAGGAGCCTGGTGGGCTGCAGTCCATGGGGTTGCTAAGAGTCGGACACGACTGAGCGACTTCACTTTCCCTTTTCACTTTCATGCATTGGAGAAGGAAATGGCAACCCACTCCAGTGTTCTTGCCTGGAGAATCCCAGGGACGGGGGAGCCTGGGGGCTACCATCTATGGGGTCGCACAGAGTCAGACATAAGCGACTTAGCAGCAGCAGCAAGGCATATAAACAGATAGATAGATAGACAGACTAGATGAAGCTACAGCTATAGCTGTAGAGCTAGACGTATGTGATTTGGGATTTACAGGGCTCTTTTATTCTGTTTCTATGTTTTAATGAGTTCATACTATACTGTAACCTGTTTTTTTTTCCACTTAATATAGAGTAGACCCCCTTTATGTCCGTAATATAGATTCTTCTTCATGTCTGCATAGTATTCCATCATATAGATTATTTACTTAATCACTTTCTTATTGATGAAAGCTTAAACAACGTTGCAGTTGTACATATATGATTTTGTACACACGCTGGTATTTTTGTAGAATCAGTTCAGTCCCTCAGTTGTGTCCGACTCTTTGCAACCCCATGAATTGCAGCACGCCAGGCCTCCCTGTCCATCACCAACTCCCAGAGTTCACTCAGACACTGATCTCCAGTAGCGTGTTGGGCACCTACTGACCTGGGGAGTTCCTCTTTCAGTGTCCTATCATTTTGCCTTTTCATACTGTTCATGGGGTTCTCAAGGCAAGAATACTGAAGTGGTTTGCCATTCCCTTCTCCAGTGGACCATATTCTGTCAGCCCTCTCCATCATGACCTGTCTGTCTTGGGTGGCCCCATGGGCATGGCTTAGTTTCATTGTTTTTGTAGGGTAGTGTACTGTTAATAGATTTGATTGATAGATCACAGGATATGCACATTCAAAATCTGAAAGGTACTATCTACTCACATAACTTTTGTAATCTTTCCTTCTTTTCCCCTTCTTCCCAAAGTAACCACAAATACGCTTTCTGTCACGGTAGATTAGTTTTCATTTTCTGCCATTTTATATAACAGAACTACATAGTGTGTGGGCTTCCCTGGTAGCTCAGCTGATAAAGAATCCGCCTACAGTGCAGGAGATCCCAGTTCAATTCCTGGGTCAGGAAGATCAGCTGAAGAAGGCATAAGCTACCCACTCCAGTATTTTTGGGCTTTTCTGGTGGCTCAGCTGGTAAAGAATCTGCCTGCAATGCAGAAGACTTGGATTCAATCCCTGGGTTGGGAAGGTCCCTTGGAGAAGGAAACAGCTACCCACTCCAGTATACAGTCCATGGGGTTGTAAAGAGTTGGACAGGACTGAACGACTTTCACTTTTCACCACACACTGTGTGCTATTTTATGCAGCTTCTTTCACTCAGTATGATTTTTTGAGGATTCATCAAGTTGTTGTGTACACCTAAAATGTGTTAAGAAGGCAGATCTCATGTTAAGTATTTTTAACCCCCCAAAAAGTTAGAAAAAAAAGAGAAAATATTTGAATGGCAAATAAGTACAAAAAAGATGTTCAACATCATCAGTCACTAGAGAAATGCAAATGAAAACCATAGCGAGGTACTGCCAGACACCTATTGGGACAGCTAAAATAAACAGATGAACTCACACCAAGTGTTAGCTTATATGGAGGAACTGAAACCCTCGTGCACTGATGGTTGGAGTGTAAAATATAGTTTCTTAAAAAGTTAAACATAGACCTGCTTTTTGGCCCAGCCATTCTGCTCCTAGATATCTACCCTGCAAAAATATATATCTGTATCAAGACTTGTACACAAATGTTTAGCGTAGTTTTGCTTGCAATAGCCAAAAACTAAAAAAAACAACCCAAATGCCCCCCAGCAGGTGAATGAATAAACAAATTGTGGTCTATCCATGTAATAGGATACTACTCAACAAAAAAAAGGAATGAACTATTGATACAATTTGGATGAATCTCAAGATAAATATAATATTAAGTTGCGGGTAAAAATTTCAGGATCATCACTAAAAGGATAAAAATTAGTTGTGGAACATCTGAAAGTACTAGACGAGGACTTCGCTGATGGTCCAGTGGTTAAGACTTCACTTTCCAACGTAGGGTGGGGCATTCAATCTCTGCTCAAGGAGCCAAGATCCCACCTGTCTCAAGGCCAAAGAAACAAACATGAAACGGAAGCAATAACGTAACAAATTCAATAAAGGCTTTAAAAACAGTCCCCATCAAAAAAAAAAAAAAAAACTACTAAAGGGAACAAAGGGCTTCCCTAGTGGCTCAGAAGGTAAAGAAACTGCCTGCAATGGGGGAGACCTGGGTTCAATCCCTGGGCTGGGAAGATCCCCTGGAGGAGGGCATGGCAACCCACTCCAGTATTCTTGCCTCCACGGGGTCGCAAAGAGTCCAACACGACTGAGTGACTAAGCATAGCACAGCAAAGGGAACAAAAGGAACCAGGAAAGGTCTATTCAGCCAAAAAAAAAAAAAAAAAAGGAAAATTAACATTTGATGAATAGGAAACATAAAACAATTTGCCTATCTCATCGGTGGGAATGATTTAGATGTCTCTGCTGTGCTAAAATGTCTTTACCTCTTATTATTTCTCTTAGCGCTTTTGTGGTGAGTCCTTGGGAGCCTGCCCTGTTATGCAGTGGGTAAATAGCTCCCCACTTATCTCACCCCTCTTCTTCCCTGGGGCCCCGAAACCCGCATGAGGCTGTCTGTTAAACAGCTCTGCACTGTGTCCCAGGCAAGGCCACAGCTGGCCAGCCACTGAAGCTGGCTTCGGTTAACCTCCCATCTTTCATTCCCCAGCCTGTTCCTTCCTCCTATCTGATCGCACAGGTTTTGGTTTGGGGTTTATCTAATGCAGTGCCCCTGACTAAGTTTCATGCTTCTGAGTTCTGTTTTACTTTCTCCATCAACATAATCCCATCTGCTTCATTTTTTTTTTTTAATTTCTGAAGATCTCTGGCTTACTAAGTTCCCCTAGCCCTATTTTCTAGTGCAGCTTGAATGTTATTTAACAAAGCTCTGCAAGCACATAATTGTTAAAATTATCTAATTTACAAGGTTTGTTGAGAAAAATAATAGTCCCCAAACTTCTATTCCCTATTTCCTCTTTCCCAGAGCTGTTTACCTCCATCTCTAAATTGTAGACTGATATTGCTACCTTTTGACTGTTCAGTTGGGGGCGTTGTCTATGGGCCTCCCATTGTGGAAGATGAGAATTTAGTTCTGTTTTCTCCCCCTTCTGCACCACGGACATGCACCCTACCCCCATCCCACTGCCTCCAATATGTGAAGTGAAAGCTGCTCAGTCTTGTCCAACTCTTTGCAACCCCATGGACTATACAGCCTACAGAATTCTCCAGGCCAGAATATTGGAGTGGGTAGCATTTCCTTTCTCCAAGGGATCTTCCCAATCCAGGGATCAAACCCAGGTCTCCCACATTGTAGGTGGATTCTTTACCAGCTGAGCCACAAGGGAAGCCCCCTTCCAATATGATTATATATAATTTTGGCTAAGTCCATATTTAGCATTTACATTATGACACCTATATTTGCTCTTCAGAGCTGAGTTGAATTGTGTAATGAACAATGATTGTCTTTTCTGCTAAACTTAGTTTTTCCTACTATTAATAACTTTTGACTTTTTCATTAGGAGTTTCCCATTTACTTAGAAGTAATCCAATCCCAAACTCTTTCCAGTTTTCTAAATCTCTTCCCTAAACATCAGACAGACATTATATCATCTTCATCTTCTTGATGAAATCACTCCAAGACCCTGCCATCTCCATCGTCATGACCCGGGGATTCCTTTAACCAATCCTGCATGTTAGGCTCTGGTTTCTTATACCCCACATCCTCTTCTTTCTTAGTTTGCTTCTTCATTCTGGTGGGGGCACCCTCTAGGAGCTTCCTGATACAAGGAAGGGTATAGAAGAAAAGAATTTTGAGATTTTACTTCCTGAAACCGTTTATCTTACCTTCCTTTGATAGTTTGTTGGATATTTTCTTTTTTTTTTTCAATCTTTTACCTCTCTTTAATCTTTTACCTCTTTTGCCTCATGGACTCTTTTTCCTTTTTAAATTTTATGCATTTAATTTCGGGGGCGCTGTGTTGGGTCTCTGTTCCTGCGAAGGCTTTTCTCCGGTTGCAGTACATGGGGGCTCTGCAGGGTGCGGGCTTCTCATTGCAGTAGCTTCTCTTGCTGCAGGGAACGGGCTCTAGGGACAATGGACTTCAGCAGCTGTGGCACGTGGACTCAGTAATTGTGGCTCCTGGGGTCTGGAGTGTGGGCTCAATAGTTGTACGGGGCTTAGTTGCTCCATAGCATGTGGGATCTTCCCAGACCAGGGATCCAACCTGGGTCTTCTGCACTGGCAGGCAGGTTCTTTACCACTGAGCCACAGGGAAGCCCCTGGTTGGATATCTTCTATTTTATATATTATAAAGTACAGGAAAACATTTGATGTGATAAAAAGAGACAGGAGTTATATGGAGACATCAACTAACATTTCCTGAATGTATCCATCCAAACTTCAAATTCAAAGGCTCAGCGCCTTCTGCTTCTCTTCAAAATGTCTTGAAAACCCACAAGTCTTTATTTCCACATAGGTGGGTTTTTACATTCTGTTTCTTTTCTATTTTCCAACAGGGATCCATTTGTGACGACTACATGGTGACCCTTTTCTGTCCTCTGTGCTCTCTTTGCCAAATCAAGAGAGACATCAACAGAAGGAGAGCCAATCGCACTTTCTAAAAAAAGAATCAATGGTAAGTCCCAGAATCTGTGAATGTTTAGGAATGTAATAAAGGGCTTTGTAAATGAAGCATTATTTTGAACAATAATTCAATAATAGCAATTCTTTAAGTCTTTCAAATGTTATCTTAATATAAAGATAGATTTTGATTTCTTCTTATGAAGAAGATAGCCGTACTGGCTTGTTAAAGCTACTATGACAAAATCTCCTGAACAGGTTAAACATCAGGAACTTATGTCTCACAGTTCTAGAGAGAGAATATGTTTTGGTCTTTCTTCTTATTAGGACAGTAATCCCATCAAAGGGACCTCATCTAAACCTTGGGGACTTCATGATCTCATCTAAACCTTATTACCTCCCAAAGGCTGCATATCCTAATACCATCCCAGTTTGGGAAGTGAGACACAAACATTCAGCTCATAACTCTGTATTTTGAAACTGTATTTTTATAAATAAAGGGATGACTTTTCTAGACTTCTCAGAATTCTGGTGGTCTAATGAAAACATCACTTGCAAAAGCATATATATATATAATTATATATATATATAATACAAGAGTGTGGTGAGATACGAAAGTAGTGGAAAACACGCTCCCTCCTAATACAAACCAGCTGACAAAAGAAAATGGTAAATAATTATAAACTAGTACAGCAAATGAAAATTATGTTCTGTAATATTTGGATTGATTGTGGCATAAAGCATATCAATACTTGAGGTGAGGTTAAACAGAAAAGTCCTATTGGAGATGGTGGAATTTGAAAGAGGTGAAATACTATATAGAATATTTGGAAATGTTATGTAGAATGTCATCATCTCAAATTCAATCAAGTCATTTTTCAACTCACTCTTTCAAGATTCTCAGAATTAGCTATTGAGGATGTAGTAAAGTAGAAATCAACCTGATTTGGACAATCTTCTATAGAACATATCTTGAGTATGGGAAGAAAACATTAATTTTCCCATTCTTTGCAAAAATTCCACTTCTTTTCTCAAGTGAATGAGAATTCTGCATAGGTTAACAAACATAACTCTTGGAAGGTACTTTTTTAAATAGTCACGCATTTAGCAAATAATGTCTCAAGTACCTAGTACCGTGCAGGACACTGTTAGGGGATTTGCGGGAACAAAAGGATATAAGTTGTCCTCTTGTCCTTTGAGGCTTTATACTCCAAAGAACGGCATTGATAAAATGCAAACTTTGACCAGTGCCTTTAGTCAAAGTGCTATTTTATGCTCAGAGGAAGAAAAGGTGGTATTCTGTGAGATGTACCAGTGAAAGTTTCTTGAAAGAAGTGGTTTTTGATTCTGAAGAGGAAGTGAGCATCAGGGTCTCAAGAGGAAATAGGTGGCACTCAAGCTGTGGGAATAGAAGGATTTAACGAAACCACCTGCAGGGTGGGCGGGAGGCACAGGGACAAGCGGGGTGGGTGGGAGGAGACAGAAGATGGGAACCACAACCACCCCTGGGCCTCTGGAGGAGGGGAGGGAGCAGTGACTAGAACCCCGAAGGAGAAAGCTGTATGATGGCTGCCCCGAGAGGACCTGAGCAGCTGGGGCAGCCCTACAGGAAGAGTCACCGGGGAAGGCGCCCTGACCTCACATTCTGACATCCTTCTGGGCTTCCCATTGGCTGAACCCACCAGAAAGGCAGAGACAAGGGTGGTATTGCTGGGGTACACAGGTCAGCCTCCCAGAGCACGAGGCAGGGTGGACAAGGGTAGAAATAGATCAGATGGGACCAACAGAAGATTTCTGACTCAGGATGGGATTTTAATGAAGAGAAAAGGGTGTTGCCTCTCAAGAGCAACATGAGTGAAACCTGAGTGCTGTGCTGTGATAAGGCGCTTCAGTCATGCCTGATTCTTTGTGACCCTATAGACCGTAGCCCACCAGGCTCCTCTGTCCATGGGATTCCCCTGGCAAGAATATTGAAGTGGGTAGCCATGCTCTCCTCCAGGGTATCTTCCCAACCCAGGGATTGAACCTTCGTCTCCTACGGCTACTGCACTGCAGATGGATGCTTTCTGGTTGAGCCACCAGGGAAGCCCAATGATACTGCAGAGGCAAAAAGAGGAAAAACATATTTATGAGTTTAGGTTCCTCTTGGCAGGAACATAAAAGGGGGAAAATAATGAGAAATGAAATATTTTACTGCAGCGTCATGAATATTAGGCTAATGATCTGGGCTTTTATTTGGTAAGCACTGGGGAGTTATTTGGGGGCTTCCCAGGTGACCCTAGTGATAAAGAATCTTCCCACCAACGCAGGAGACATAAGAGACATGGGTCCAGTCCCTGAGTCGGGAAGATCCCCTGGAGAAGGGCACGGCAACCTACTCCAGTATTCTTGCCTGGGGAATCCCAAGGACAGAGGAGTCTGTTGGGCAACTACGGTCCATAGGGTTGTAAAGATTTGGACACGACTAAAGCAACTTAGCATGCAGGCAGGGGAATTATTTTAGGTTGTAAGTAAAGGAGTAACATAGGTAGAGTTATGTTTGAGAAAAATTAACCTGGTAATGTTATGTACACAGACTGGACAGGGTAAGGTCAGAAGCAAAGAGGTGGCATTTCAACACTGCTTAAATAAACACATGAGACAATTTGGATAAAATATTAAGAGCTACCCACACATACATAAATCCTGGCATCTGAGCTTTTTTTTTTGACTTCAAGGAAATTATTTCTCTGAATTTTTAAGCTGGTATGCTGTAGAAATATCTTGGTGGTCCTGACTCTTGCTCATCAGCTTGGACCCTGTGTTATTCATTGACAATAAAACTTTAGATCTCCAAATATCTGTAATGGGAGAATCAAAAGATAAAGATCAATGAATAATGTGATTTATGTTGTAAACAGACTGAGGCAGAGAGGTACAAGAACCAACTAAAAAGGGAGAATATACAAATTTCCCAGAAGCACAGAATTTTAAATAATTAATGAAGGTATGCCTCCCCATAAGGAAAGAAAGCATTATTTCCCACCTCTTAAGTATGGGTTTGCATAGTGACTTTCAAAGTGTACAGTATGAAAGGGGGAGGGGTGGGGAGGCGAGAATAACCTTGGAAGACTAACCAGGTGGAAAAGCCTGACAAAATTACTTTAGCCAGTTATCATCATCGGTGGTGTCCTGTTGATAGCACATACCCCTGAAATGATGTGATGAAACTGGTGCTTCACCTCTGTGGTCTTCCTCTCAACACCCCACAACTCCATTCTAACCACCAGAAAAACATTAGACAAAAAACTGAGGCCCATTCTGCAAAATACAAAAATTAAGGCAGATTCTCCTCAAAACTGTCAAGGTCATCAGAAACAAGAAATGTCCAGTCACAGTTTAGAGGAGCCTGCTGCTGCTGCTGCTGCTGCTGCTAAGTCGCTTCAGTCGTGTCCGACTCTGTGCGACCCCATAGACAGCAGCCCACCAGGCTCCCCCGTCCCTGGGATTCTCCAGGCAAGAACACTCGAGTGGGTTGCCATTTCCTTTTCCAACGCATGAAAGTGAAAAGGGAAAGTGAAGTCGCTCAGCCGTGTCCGACCCTCAGCGACCCCATGGACTGCAGCCCACCAGGCTCCTCCATCCATGGGATTTTCCAGGCAAGAGTAACTCATTATGTTTCCTTAGGCACGACTGAGTGACTTCACTGAGTGGGGTGCCATCTCCTTCTCCAATGCATGAAAGTGAAAAGTGAAAGTGAAGTTGCTCAGTTGTGCCTAAGGAAACATAATGAGTAAAGGTAATATGCTCTCTGAATGGAATCTTGGAACAGCAAAGGGACATTATGTAAAAACTGAGCAATCTGAATAAAGAACAGGCTTTGATTAAATAATCTATCAACACTGGTTCATTAGCTGTGACACACCTACCATAGTAAGATGCTAGCCAGTCAGGAAACTGGTACAGGTATATGGAAACTCTCTTGCAACTTTTTTATAAATCTAAAATGATTCTAAAATTAAATCTTTGTTAAAAATTAAAAAGTAGATTGAGAAAATTTAACCATATTTTTTGTTTGTCCCTCGTAGGTGAAGAGCTCCCTTTCCCCTTTTTTTCTGTGGTCTCTCTCCTGACCCGGTGAAGAGCTCTTCCTGAAGCAACTAAAATCAACACCTCTTCAGCTTTTCCACTTTCTGCAAGTGAAATAAAATTGATATTTTTAATCACAATCAGTGGGGTTTAAAAAAAAACTGAACTTTTATTTCAAAGGAGTGTTATCCCTTAGTTTTGCTAAATGGTCCAGCGTAGTTTCTCCTTGCTATTAAGTTTTCCACCTTATAAATTCTGTATTACATTTTAAAACATAATCAAATAAAAGATTTTACTAGCATGACTCTTTACAGTTCTTTGCTGTCAATAAAATGTCTTTATGTCATTAGTCAATTCCAAGGGTCAATATCATAATTTTGTTCTCGTAGTTTGTTTTCCTAACAGGAGATTTTGGCCCACAGCAATTCCGCTCTCTTTCATCTAAGAAGTTTAAGAGAGAGAGAAAAAGACTATGGACAACTCTTCTAAGAAAGTGGTCCCCAACCTTTTTGAACCAGGGACCGGTTCCATGGAAGACAATTTTGCCATGAAGGAGGGCTGGGGGCAGGGGTGGGGTGGGGTGGGGTGGGTGGAGGAGAGAGAGGGAAGGATGATTCAAGCACATTACATTAATTGTGCACTTTATTTCTATTATTATTACATCAGCTCCACCTCAGATCATCAGGCATTACATTCCAGAGGTTGGGGACTCCTGTTCTAAGACACTCACAGTACATTTAACCAACGCTTTCCCTCCTTTTCATGCTACCTACAAGCAGTATTAATGCTGACAAAGCAATAATGCACTAAGCTCTGCTTCCCAACTGCATACCTGATGGTTTCATTGTTGTGTTATTAATTTTCTCTTTTGCAAATGAGGTATCAAAGCAGGTAATAAAAATTCAATTGTCAAATTCAGTATGATTCAATTTTGGTTAAAAACTGATAGATCAATGTGTGAAGTCATCATTTCTTTTTTTCACATTTCTCATCCTGTTTATCCTCTGCAACATTTTGCTCTGCTGAAAATCTCACTTCCTAATTTCCTTTCTTTCTCCCCCTACACTTCTGAGTCCATTTCATTTGTTGGGGTGGAGGGTGGGGGAAGGCAACCTTCAGACTAGTAGAAATAGCTACTGTAAGTAGAAATATCTATTAGCAGAAACATCTACTGTAAATAAATATTTCACTATAAGTATATTGTGAAATTTCAGTGAGAAAAAATGTAAAACCACCTGGAACTTAATAGGCACTCAAACTTGAGTCCTTTGCCCCCTTTTTTCACTTGCCTTTTTTCACTTGTGTAGGTGTTTTGCAAGGTTCTTTCCTGGGTCCATTCCTTTCACACCTCCTAGTCTTCTTGGAATCATCTACTCTCATAGCTTCAGATGCCTCCTATACACCAAGGAGGACTGTATTTCTAGTTCTTCTCTTACTATTGATCAGAATGTCTCTTCCACTGCTTACAAAACAAGTGCTTCTTGGTCCCCTACCCATTCTCTACCCAACAGGTCAAACGACTTCACTACCCAGGTTTTCAAGGTAAGAAATCTAGATATCAGTGAAACCTAGATTGTCTCATCACACCCTTCTCCCTTCTCACATCTACTCAGACACCAACTTCGGTCACTTAAACTCCACTTGATAACCCTAGTGGACGATCTTGTTTGTTCCTGTATCTGCAGTGCCTAGAAAAATGCCTGACACCTAGTAGATACATATGCAAATCGCTTGGGCCACCTGATACCAAGAACTGACTCACTGGAAAAGACCCTGATGCTGGGAAAGATTGAGGGCGGAAGGAGAAGGGACAACAGAGGATGAGATGGTTGGATGGCATCACTGACTCAATGGACATGAGTTTGAGCAGCCTCCAGGAGTTGGTGATGGACAGGGAAGCCTGGCATGCTGCAGTCCATGGAGTCACAGAGTCGGACATGACTGAGCAACTGAACTGAAGAGATCGTTTATTGAATGAATTGATCTGTCCTCTCCTCTTTGTCAGAGAAGGCAATGGCTCCCCACTCCAGTACTCTTGCCTGGAAAATCCCATGGATGGAGGGGCCTGGTGAGCTGCAGCTCATGGGGTCGCTAAGAGTTGGGCACAACTGAGCAACTTCACTTTCACCTTTCACTTTCATGCATTGGAGAAGGAAATGGCAACCCACTCCGGTGTTCTTGCCTGGAGAATCCCAGGGATGGGGGAGCCTGGTGGGCTACCGTCTATGGGGTCGCACAGAGTTGGACACAACTGAAGTGACTTAGCAGCAGTAGCAGCAGCTCCTGTTTGTCTCCACTGCCAAGAATGTAGTCCAAGCCCGTATTACATCTTTTGAGAATCATGTTTATAGCTCCTGAATTAGTTTCTTGGCCTCTAGTAACTCCAGCTCCCATTGCTTTCTCCCCAGTCCATCCTGTACACTGCTTGCCATGAAAAAATTGTAAACATCCTAAAAATCCTAAAAAACTTTCCCTGATCCTTCACGACGTAGCCTCAATCTACCTCTTTAGCCTATTCCACCACCATCATCATGTTTTCCCTCTCCAAATTTCCTGTTTTCCCTACTTCAAACACGCATACTTATTTCAAATTTCCAATTCCAAATGCTCGATGTTTAAAATATATCAATTGACTTTTAAAAATATATCTATCTGGTTGTGCTGGGTCTTGGTTTCAGCGCTTGGGATCTTCACTGTGGCACACAGGATCTATTGTTGCACTGTGGAGTCTTCTCCAGTTGTAGCACCGGACTCAGTAGTTGCAGCATGTAGGCTCAGTTGCCCTATGACACATGGGTTCTTAGTTCCTGGACCAGGAATCAAACCTGCAACCCCGCATTGGAAGGCAGATTTGTAACCACTGGACCACCAGGGAAGTCCTGAAAGCAACTGACTTTTGTATATTAACCTCATATCCTGCAACTTTGCTATAACTGCTTGTTAGTTGCAAGAATTTTTTCTTCTGGTTCCTTGAGATTTTCTACATAGATAATCATGTCAACTGTGAACAGAGATAATTTTATTTCTTCCTTCCCAGTTCAGTTCAGTAGCTCAGTCATGTCCACTCTTTGTGACCCCATAGACTGCAGCATACCAAGCTTCCTTGTCCATCACCAACTCCCAGAACTTGCTCAAACTCATGTCCATTGAGTTGGTGATGCCATCCAACCATCTCATCCTGTGTCGTCCCCTTCTCCTCCTGCCTTCAATCTTTCCTAGCATCAGGGTCTTTTCCAAGGAGTCACTGCTATGCATCAGGTGGTCAAAGTATTGGAGTTTCAGCTTCAGCATCAGTCCTTCCAATGAATATTCAGGACTGATTTCCTTTAGGATTGACTGGTTTGATCTCCTTGCAGTCCAAAAGACTCTCAAGAGTTTTTTCCAACACCACAGTTCAAAAGCATTAATTCTTCAGAACTTTCTTTATGTCCAAATCTCACATCCATACATGACTACTGGAAAAACCATAGCTTTGGCTATACGGACCTTTGTCAGCAAAGTAACATCTCCATTTTTTAATATGCTGTCTGGGTTGGTCATAGCTTTTCTTGCAAGGAGCAAATGTCTTTAATTTCATGGCTGCAGTCACTATCTGTGGCCAATCTGTATTTAAAGGCTAACTTTCTTTTCTGGTCTTACGGCATCACCCAGGACTTATAATACAATGTCCAATAAGAGTGGTGAGGGAATTCCCTGGTAGTCCAGTAGTTAGGACTCTGTGCTTTCGGTGCCAAGGGTGCAGGTTCAATTACTGGTGGGGGATTCCACAAGCCCCTGGGCATGGCCAAAAGAATTGGAGTGGTGAGAGTGGACAGCTTTGCCTTATTCCTGATTTTAGGGAAAAGAATGTAGCAATCTAGTTTCTCACCATTATAATCTTAGCTATAGGGTTTATGTACATCAGTTCAGTTCAGTCGCTCAGCCGTGTCCGACTCTGCAACCCCATGAATCGCAGCATGCCAGGCCTCCCTGTCCATCACCAACTCCCGGAGTTCACTCAGACTCACGTCCATCGAGTCAGTGATGCCATCCAGCCATCTCATCCTCGGTCGTCCCCTTCTCCTCCTGCCCCCAGTCCCTCCCAGCATCAGAGTCTTTTCCAATGAGTCAACTCTTTGCATGAGGTGGCCAAAGTAGTGTACTGGAGTTTCAGCTTTAGCATCATTCCTTTTGTACATATTCTTTATTAAATTGAGGAAATTCCTCTGTATTCCTAGCTTGTTGAAATTTATCATGAATAGGTGTTGGGTTTTATAAAAATGCTTTTTCTGTACTTACTGGTATGATCAAAGAACTTTTCTTCTATAGCTTATGGATGTGATGAAGTACATTAATTGATTTTTTAATGTTGAACAATTTATACACCTGGAATAAATCCCACTTGGCCATGGCATATAATTCTTTTTATGTATTGCTGGATTTGACTCACTAATATTTTGTTAAGAATTTTTGCATCTATGTTCATGATAGATACAGAACTGCACTTTTCCTTTCTTATAATATCTTTATCTGGCTTTGGTGGAAGGATGATGCTTGCCTTAAAAAAAAAAATAAATGAAGAAGTGTTCTCATGCTTCTATTTTCTGAGATTGTAGAGAATTGGTATGATTTCTTCCTTAAATGTTTGATAAAATTCACTAGTGAACTCATCTAGGCCCAGTGCTTTCTGTTATGGAAGGTTATTAATTATTGATTTAAAAAATTTAATAGTTATCAGCCTATTCAGATTATTTCTTGTGAGAATTGGTAGATATCGCTCATAGAATTGGTCCATATCATCTAAGTTATCAAATTTATCAGCATAGAGCTATTCATCCTTAATTATTCCTCTAATCTTCATAGGATCCGTAGTGATGACCCTTTTATTTCTGATATTAGTAATTTTTGTCTTCTCTTTTTATCTTAGTCTGGCTAGAGTCAATCATTTTATTCATTTTTTCAAAGAAACAGGCTTTGATTTCATTGATTTTCTATTAACGTCCTGTTTCCAAGTTTCACTATTTACACTCTACTCTGATTTTTCTTATTTCATCCCTTCTGCTTACTTTGGATTTAATTTTTTTTCTAGTTTCCTCTTGTGGAAGCTTATTTAGATCTTTCTTCTTTCCTAATACATGCACTGCATCCCACAAATTTTGATAAGTTGTATTTTCATTTAGTTCAAAATATTTTCAAATTCTTGAGATTTCTTCTTTAATCTGCATGTTATTTAGAAGTATGTTGTTTAATCTCCAAGTTTTAGGGAAATTTCCAGCTATGTTTATTTTCAGTTTCATTTCATTGTGGTCAGAGAGCATACATTTTATTTCTATTTTTTTTAACTTGTTGTGTTTTATGACCCAGGATATGGTCTACTCTGGTGAATGTTCTATGTGAGCTTGAGTGTACTATCGTTGTATGTAGTTTAGAAATATCAGATTAGATCCAGTTGATTGATGGTGCTGTTGAGTTCAAATACGTACTTAGTAACTTTCTGCCTGCTCAATCTGTCCACGGCTGACAGAATGGTGGTGAAGTTTTCAAGTACAGTGGATTCATCTATTTCTCCTTGCAGTTTCATCAGTTTTTGCCTCACATTTTTTGTTGTTGATTAAAAATATTGATTCCATTTTCCCCATCCTTTCTTAGTGTATCAATTATATATATTTCTAAAATTTTATAGTTCTGAAATTTCAATCTCTCTGATTACACTACCCATCTGTCCTTGACACCTTCAGTTTCAGTTCAGTCGCTCAGTTGTGTCCGACTCTTTGTGACCCCATGAAATCACAGCACGCCAGCCTCCCTGTCCATCACCAACTCCCAGAGTTCACTCAGACTCACGTCCATTGAGTCAGTGATGCCATCCAGCCATCTCATCCTGTTGTCCTCTTTTCCTCCTGCCCCCAATCCCTCCCAGCATCAGAGTCTTTTCCAATAAGTCAACTCTTGACATGTTGTCTAAAAAAAAATTGTTTAGTTGCTAAGTCATGTCACAAGTAGGCTAACAGGGACTGCAAATATCCAGCTGGCTTTTCCCCAGGTCAGATAAGGCCTTGGTAGAGTAATTTCCTTCAGAGGGCAGGCCTTTGTCATGGAAAATGATCTGGAAGTATTTCAAAATAGTCGCTTTCTCCTCCCCTGAAACACAAGGGGATCCCTCATCTTAATCATGAGAACTTCCTGGAGTACCAGGGGGTTTTAACTGTCCTGCCAATCCAAACTTATTGCTATTATTTCAACCCCATGGGCTGCAGCCCACCAGACTCCTCTGTCCATGGGATTTCCCAGGCAAGAATACTGGAGTGGGCTGCCATTTCCCTCTTCAGGGGATCTTCCCAAAGCAGGGATCTAACGCACATCTCCCGCATTGCAGGCATTCTTTACCACTGAGCCTCCACAGAAGCCCTAGTCCATAGTTAGCCTCCAGTAATTTCTCAAAGTTACCATCTCACTATTCACCAGTTACTGGCTCCAGCTGGTCTGCTCCTGGTAAGCTGACCTTTACTGTGACTCTATTTTTCCAGTTTTGGGGGTGGTGGTGTGCCCTGTGACCTCAATTCTCTGGTGGACCTAAGAAAAGGAATTGATTTTTTTCCACCTGTTAAGCCGTCTCTTGCTGTGAGGATGGAGGGACTACTTGAGCTCCTTACATGTTTGAGTTGAAACTGGTAGTTGCCTACAGACTCTTTTGTAAAAGTCCTTCCCCATGTTCTCTATGAAGGGAGGCTGGAATGATTCTGAGGAGTCTTTGCTGATCCTTCTCTGCTAAATAAAAAATTCCCCACTGTGTGCTCTCAGACTTGGTACAAGTATTTCAAGTGCTGACTCTTGGCTCTGTGACTGTGAATACCTAGGGAAGAGGCTTTTTGGCTTATCTTTTCATTTCTTGCCTACGGGACAAATAATTGTCTGCAGAAGCAAAAGGGAAAAGGAACAAAAGACTATTCACTAATTAAAAACAAAAGTACTACTTTTATTTGGCTCACTTCTCCATTTATTAGAATAACCACCTGTGGAGAGGCACAAAGCACTTATTTTTACATGACTACAAAGTTATCACAAATCCCAAACTCCTTAGCCACAGATATGTCACTTACTCTGTTTAAAGAAAAAGCTTTCAAAACATCTGAGTTAGCTTGATACACAGAGACCCTGAATAAATGGGAACTACATATTTTTTAAATGCTTGTACTTCCTGCTCTAATAATGTCTTCTTTAAATAAAATCCAGCATAAAAGGGATTGAACGATGCAAGGTCATGATGCAAATGTTTCTGAGAGATAGTGAAATGAATCCGTACAACATGGGAAAGGTGTAGTGTGCACAGACGGCCTGCAGGAGTCACTGAGCCATCTGGGCCTCCATGGCTTGAGCTGTCCATTCTGGTGCTGTCTGGCTAATTTTCTCCAGCAGGTTATTCACTTGGAAACACAGTGACTGGATCTGTTTGTCCCATGTTGGCAGGGCTTCTCGTGCTAGAGAAAAAAGGAATAATGTACAAAGCTGAAGTTACTCCTTTGCGACCGTAGTGAATGTGAGTTAGAAGACAAAATACAGAAACGCTGATTTTTAAAAGTTTAATACGAAACTCTTGGCCGATAAAATTAAGCTAATTAAGCAACAGTTAAGAAAAGTACTCCAGTCACTGGCACAGAATATAAAACAAAACAAAAATATACAAAATAAAACCAATCAAACCACCTCAGCCACAACAGTAAGATGACTTCACTGAAGTTAAAGCACTGAAGTGCTTGTCTCACTCAGTTTATACCTTAAGATCCCCTGAAGGAGGGACAGCCTACCCACTCCAGGATTCTTGGGCTTCCCTGGTGGCTCAGTTGGTAAAAAATCTGCCGGCAACGCAGGAGACCTGGGTTTGATCCTTGGATTGGGAAGATCCCCTGGAGAAGGGAAAGGCTACCCACGCCAGTATTCTGGCCTAGAGAATTCCATGGAGTGTATAGTCTGTGGGGTCACAAAGAGTTCGACAGGACTGAGCGACTTTCACTTTCTTTCACTTTATACCTTCATAAGACACTGCCACCTACTGGGGAAAGTAAGCCTATTTACCTACTCCACGCTGTCTCTACTGGACTCTAAAGAATATTTTAATATTTAAACTCCAAACAAAAAACCTCATGATCTAGCAGGCTTTTCTCTGCACAGCAATCTGCAGTTAGAAATGAAAAACTAGGGAGGGAGCAGCTCCATCCAAAACAGCATCAACATTTACAAATTTGGGCACAGAATTAATGACGGGAAAAAAAACTATAAAATCTGACTAAAGGACATAAAATAACTTGAGCAGATACAAACCACATTTCCAGCTGGAAAGATGTAATATCTTAAAAATATCAGTCCTTTTCTATTAATACATAAATTTAAAGAAATTTCCAAGACAATCCCCCCTTTCTCTGTTTTGCTTCCTGAACAAGATAAAATTACTGAAGTTAATATGGAAAAACTGATGTTTGAGAATAGCCAAGATAATTTTGAAAATTAAAAACAGGGGAAGGATTATAGTACATCTACACAACTAAGTATTACTCAGCCTTAGAAAGGAATGAAGTACTGACTACATGTTATAACATGAGTGAAACTTGAAAACACTACATTACGTGAAAGAAGCTGAAAGGTCACATATTGCATGGTTTCATTCATATCAAATATCCACAACAGGTAAATCCATAGAAACAACAGAAATTAGCTGCCAGGGGCTGGAGAGAGAGAGGTATGAGGAGTAAGTGCTTAAGGGGCATGGGGCTTCTTTTTGAGAAGATAAAACTATTCTGGAACCAGGCAGAGATGGTGGCTGTACAACACTGGAAACATACTAAATGATACGGAATGATTAATCTCACAGATGTGAATCTTGACTCAATTAAAAAATAGTAGTGGAGGGACAGGGTCTGCTCTATCAAGAGCAAACTCTCTTATAAATTACGCAATATTGTTACAGATCCATGGAACAGAAAGACATCCAAACTAATTTGTGAAACGTGTGTGCGTGCTAAGTCGCTTCAGTTGTGTCTGACTCTTTGCAGCTCTACGGACTGCAGCCCGCCAGGCTCCTCTGCCCATGGGATTCTCCGGGCAAGAATACTGGAGTAGGTTGCCTTGCCCTACTCCACGGGATCTTCCTGACCCAGGGATCAAGCCCACGTCTCTTACATTTCCTGCACTGGCAGTCGGGTTCTTTACAACTAGCACCACATGAAACCTAATACACTTCAAAGATCAGAAAGGATGCTTTATTTAATAAATGATACTCATATAATTGGCAATCTATCTTTAAAAAAAAACAGCTAGACTATGATTTAAAATTATACACAAAAATGAACTACAGACTGAATTTGTAAATATAAAATAATAAATAAAATATTAAAGAAACTTTAAATATTAATTTAACCCCAAAATGAAGGAGACTTTCTTACTCAATACAGAAAACACAAAAGTCATAAAATTAAAAATGGACATATTTGGCTGCAAAAAAAACTTTTAAATGTGTCTGGGGTTAGGGTTTATGGTACACATTGCCTAACAGAAACACAACTGATAGAATGAGAAAAGTATCTGTAACATTGATATAGGAAAGGTATGGAGAAGAAAGGAAGGAAATATGTAAGAAAAAATAACAATTCACAGACGAGAAAATGCTAATGACCAACACATGGAAAGATTTAAACTTCACCAGTGCCAAGGAAATGTACAGTAAGACAATAATGCAGTATTTCCCCCCAACAACAGGCAAAAGATGAAAAAAAAAGAATATCCAATTGTTAAAGCTTCATTTCTCATGTTGGTGGACGCGTAAATGGCTATAGCTTTCTGAGTAGCTATTAATCAAAATACATATATCCTCTGAAACATCAAAGTATGCAACTTCTGAGACTTCATTCTAGAGAACTAAGTGTCCCAGGATTTAAAGATTTGCACAAGGAAACCACCTGAATGTCTAGCAACAGGTGAACAGTTGAACTCCATGAAATAACCACACAACTATTAAAACAAATAAATTAGATTTTATATCTAGTGACTTGAAAATATGTTCATGGTACATTAACTTAAAAAAAAAAAACACTTTGTAGAATACTATGTACTTTAAGGCAGGATGCCATTTTTTAAAGTCCCTACCTTTTTTTACTTCTCTATATAAGCATGCAGAAAGACAGACAAGATTTCAGACTGATACTAGTTGTGCCAGACAGGTGGGGTTAGAGGAATGCAAGAGACAGTGAAAAGATATTAGAGACTCTTCCTTTAGTCACTGGTGTAATATTTACTTCTTAATAAGAGCAGATTTACCATTGTAATTTTTTTAATCTAAGAAAATTAGAAAGGAAAATATTCCATATTCTATCAAGTTGGCAGACATTAATTTAAATTGTTCTTTTACTTGGTGACCCCTCTGCTATACTATTGATCATATACTGTATTTGTTAATTCAATAATTATTTATTTCCCACTTACAATAGGCAGGGCATTGGAAAAGATGTTGGACATATGGAGAACAAGAAACACTTAATATTGATCACTAGGAAGCTGAGCTTGGTAACAGAAACAGGCATTTAGACAAAGAGCTACAGAAATGGAAATAATTATGATTAATGCTAGCAAGAAATTCAGGGTGACAAGAACATATAACTTAGAGCTACTCCTAAACTGAGGAGTCAGGAAAATCATTATTGATTAACGCTGTTGAAACTAAGACATGGGGACCAATAGAAGATGACTGGAGAGGCTAGCTGTGGAGGGATGGCTATTCTGGAATGTCTGATATGGGAAGGAACCTACAGTGATGGAGAAAACAAAAAGACCTGTGGGCTGGACTGGAAAGAGAAATTCATAAAGGGTCATGCACGATCTTTTGGAGACTTTGCAGAATTTTACTCTACAAGCAATGGGGAAACCATTCAACCAGCATGTAATGGAATAGACACTGAATCATTTGGTTTTTATTTCTTTTTTCTGCCTGTTTGCATTTTTCAAAGATCATGATCACTCTGGCTATAGCAGGGTAATGGGACTAGAAAGAAGCAATTGCAGACATGAAGAAAAACTTAAGAGGCTATTTCTTAAGCCCAAAAGAGGGTACAGGAACTTAGAATAGAGTGGTCACAGGAACAAATGAAGCAAAGTATGTGGATTCTAGATACACATAAGACAGAAAGTTGAAAGGATTCCGGGCAGCAAAGAAAAGAAGGGGTCAAGGATAAGGGTGCTGGAGAAGGTGAATGCTCTAGTTCTGGATAGCTGGTTGGTTGTTCTGAGAGGCAGGCAGGGAGGGGAAATGGTCAATGTGGTTTTGGATATGTTCCTTCTGAGATGCCCACGAAGCAGTCAGGTGGGAAACACCTATTTGTCAATTAGAGCCGCTGAGTCTGGGATTCAGAAGGGAGACTTACACTAGAAATCTAAGTATTATCTGCACAGAGATGGATCAATAGGAGTAAATGAGAGGGTACCAGGTTACTAGGGTAACTCAGCAGAGCAAGAAGAAAAGGCCAAGGAGTAAGTCCTAAGCAGCCCCAATATTTAAATGTAAAGCACTACAGAGTCTACAGAGATGGCTGGGAAGAACACCTGGAGAAAAAGGCGGAGAAGCAGGAGAACATGGTGAAGGAGATGGACAGAAGTCAAGGGGGTGGCGGGCAATCAAAAAGGAGTAAATGGTCAACCCTATGCGATATGATGCAAAGCCAAGATGAAGCCTGAAAGATAAAAGGATTTTTACTAAAACAGAAGAGACCCGAGTATGTTTAAATATTGATAGAAAAAAGCCAACAAAGGGGGGGGGGAGGATGAAAATGGACAAAATAATTGCTAAGCTCAAGTTCTTTAAAAAGATTTCTGTTGGGGGTAGGGAGTGGCAGAGTTCGGAGAAGGGATCCCAAGTGGAAGAACTAGAAAGAGAGATGGAAACCATCTCCAGCATAACATGAAAGAAGAAAAAGACAAAATTCAATCTATATTTAACATTTAGGAGTTTATAAATCTGATAAAGAAGTTAAGGTAATTTCATATGAACAGCTTTTTTTTTCTTCTCTCTATGAACAGGAAATGCAGTTTTCTCCTGGGTGAAGGAGGACAAAAGTCGGAGATTTAGGAAACTGAGATCAGAACCAGTCACAGCAGAGTAGGGAAAAAGAGTGGGCTAGAGAAATGTACGAAGAATCCCAGGCAGTGTGGAGAACCGAGGACCCTGGATTTGCAGCGCTATCAATCAATCTGGGACTCTTGACTCTTGTCCAGCAACCCTAGTTTAGCTACTCAAGGACAGGCCTGGAAAAGGCCGAAGGATGGGGTCATTCAAGGTGAAGACCTGCTGGACAGCAGGAACAAAGTTAGTAGGCAAGTGGTCTGGGGCCTCTGCAAAAGAGTAACTGAAATGATGAACCATGAACTCTAAGCTGGATAGGAAGAACAGCAAAACTAAAAAGGGAGACGTCCCTGGAGGTCCTGTGGTTAAGACTCTACTCCCAATGCAGGGGACCCGGGTTCAATCCCTGGTCAGGGAACTAGATCCCACATGCCGTAACTAAAGAGTTCCTATGCTGCAACTTAGGAAAAAAAAAAAGATCCTGCATGTCACAACGAGGCACAGCCAAATACAAACAACTTTTTAAAATAATAAGATAAAGTAAAAGACTTTTAAAGGGCTAGGACGACAGGAGGAAAGTGAAAGTCACAGACGGAAGGCTCCAGCACGGTCAAGGAAGAGGTGAAGCAGATGTACCCGAGAGAGACCACTAGAAAGGCTGGGGAAAGGCCATGGCCAGAGTCGGGTATTTCAAGTCACAACTGTCCAAGCAGAATGGTTCTGGTACAGTAAGGTCCAGGGCACAAGTGAGGTGGCAAGAGGGGCTGAGGAGGCATTAAGACAAACGAGATCTACTTATCCGTCTGCCTCCATCAGTTTAGTGAGCTGTTGAATAGGAAATGCAACTGTCCTTTCTACACACCCATTACATGGTACAGTCAATAAATGTTTGGTGAGTAAATGAATGAATACAGCAATCCCAGTTTCAATTTTTCCTCCTTGCGTTCAGACTGCAAGGAGACCGAACTAGTCAATCCTAAAGAAAAGCTCCAATACTTTAACCACCTGATGCATAGAAGTGACTCCCTGGAAAAGACCCTGATGCTGGGAAAGACTGAAGGCAGGAGAAGGGGATGATAGTGAATGAGATGGTTGGATGGCATCACCAACTCAATGGACATGAGTTTGAACAAGCTCCTGCTCATGGTGAAGGATGGGAAGCCTGGCATGCTGCAGTCCATGGGGTCACAAAGAGTCGGACCCGACTGAGTGATTGAACAACAACAACAACAATTTCTCTAGGAAGTAAGTTCATTCCAGTAGTAAGATTCTGCGTCAAAGGAAAATGCTTGGCAATTGCTCACTCAGCATGTTTTAATCACAAATACACAATACTGTCATTTCATCATGCTATAACCAAGCAAAACTTCTTACTTTCAAAATGAACTATCCCATCAATCTGATCAATAAATCCATTCATACGTCCTTCTGTGATCATTTGTGATGCTATCTTTTCTGCCTGTTTAAAAAAAAAAACAAAACTCTTAGACATTTTAATTATCACATCGAGTTATTCACACATGCTCATCAACAGAACTGAAAGCTTTTGGGTTAGCTGACCATCACTAAGCCTTATGTATGTGTTCATCTGCCGTTTGTTACAAGAGCAAATCTTGTAAGTCTGCCTATTTAATTCCCCAATTCTTTCTGGGTACAATCCATTCTTTTACGCTAACTGGGATCTGTTTCTCTTGTAAGATTTTGAACAAGCACCTAGCCCTCTTAGCAATTTTTCCTCTCTGCTCAAAATCAAACTCACAATTTTTCTTCTCTCTGGGATCCACACCTCAAAAAAATCCCTAGCTTTTCTTATTCCATTTCAGTTCAGTTTTCACATTATCACCCCCAAAACTATTTAAGACAGTAGTTTTTTTGAAGGAAAAACTGAAAGGAAGAAGAGTGTTCAAATTTAACAGGGAAATGAAAGGATTTAAAAGACAATTAAAGGGGAGCAGAAAGTCCTCTGATTCCTAAAGACATACTTCATGTTTACTGTCTATTAAGGAAACTGGATTGTAAGTCATAGTAATTCTGATCATGTTCATAATCAACCCTAATTCACTCCCGAACAGACTGTGACTAGCATTTACTGCTAAAAATATATTCACTTCCCTTAGTCTCAGCAAGGAAGTTATGCCTCAAAGCCTAAGAAGCAAGCATCTATTAATGGGAACTAAAGCTTTGGTTCCAAAATGGTTCCACTGCCTCCATTGTGTATGAAATGCATACATGTAAAGGAACCGTGTTAGTGAAATTTTAATTCAGTATTTTCTACCAGATAAAGGAGACATGACCATAACTGCATGACTTTAAGGTCTACAAGTTAGTAAAAGTAAGGTTGATTGCTTGCTTTATCTAAAATTAACAGAGTGTTCTGTAGATGACACCTGAAATACCCTCTAAATAATACTGGCACTTTTCTGGAATTTACACATAGCCAACCAAATCATGACTAAGAATGAAATCAACTCCCTAATAACGCAGCCAACTTCTTAAGTTAAATCCACCACAGAAGTTACAATAGAATAGCTTATAGTATTACCATAGTCATTAAAGGGCAGGAAAAAGAACTGAGGCAAATGGTAGTTAAAAATCAGAAACCACTTTGAAGTGGATTTGAACAGATACGAAACAAAGATATTCTTACAAAATGGGAGTCATAACCTGGAACCCCTTTAAGATTTCCATTCTAGGTCACTTTACCATGAATTACAACTTAAAAAAAATCCAAAACCAAAGACAATTAATTCCATTATAGTACTATTTTAACACTCAAATAATTTACTTCCATTTATCTGAGGCTTTTTATTTATGTTTTTATTGTATACATACAATGTATACAATATTTACCGATTATAGCCATCCCTCAATATCAGCCCTGGGGGGTTGGTTCCATGAGGGCCCTGGCTACCAAAATCCACTGAGGCTCCAGACCCTTACATAAAATGGAGTAGTACAATGAATACAGCTGGCCCCCTCCATATCCACAAATTTTTCATCCACAGTTCTTGAGGTCCAGCTGTATGTATTTTATTTTCTCTTTATATCAATGATTTAGTCTCTTAACTTCCTTTTTATGTATTGGAAATAAGAAAATACCTTAGCTGCAGGAATCTCTAAAAGGGCTCCAAGTTCTTCAAAAGTAATATTATTATATAATTTGCTTGCAGACAATAAATTGTGTTCAATAACAGCTCTGTCCAAGATGCTAGAACCTTAAATATAAATAAGAAAGTTATAATTTTGAAACTAGGTTTACACTCTTAAAAAACACGTCTTTAAAAAAAAAAATTTCCAGACATGTAATAATTCATAATCATTGTCTTTATTCTTATCAACATTTTAAAAGCAACCAAGATACCCTAATTGGTACATTTGGAATCATACAATTAAATAAAAATAACATTTAGAAGATGACTGGCAAGTAGCTACTTATTAGCTGAACAGATTTAGTCCTCTGGATTTGGGCTTTTGCTTCCTTGGACTAGTTAGCAGCTTCATTGCCTTCTCTTCTCTTGCTATAAGCACAGATTTCATCAGCAAGCAGCAGCAAAACACTCATGCAATCATGCTTACAGCTTGATAAGTAAAAACATACAGAGCAATGGGAATGTCTCTATTTCTCTGGGCACTGCACAAGTACTGTCCTGAGGCAAATGTGAGAAGTGTTTGGATGGCAAGATCCCTTCGTGAGATCTCAGGCATAGGATCTTCCCCTAAGAAAGATAAAACAGGGCCTGACAGAGTTCTGGACCTAAGGTCCCATCCTGAAAGTGTTAGACTGTTGGGCTCACCCAATTCTTTTTTTCCCTTTTATTGAGATATAATTAACATGTAACATTGTATTCATTTAAGGTATATAACAGTGAGTTGATATATGTATATACTGTGAAATGATCATCACCAGTTTAGTTAACTAGCATCATCACCTCACAGTTATAATTTTTTTCTTGCGATGAGGACTTTTAAGATTGACTCTCTTAGCCACTTTCCAATATAAAGACCTAAATAAATAGGAAAATATAGAAGATTTAATATTGTTCACTCCCCAAATTGATCTACAGGCTCGGTGCGGTCCCTAACAAAATCCCATCTGGCTTCTTCACAGAGACTGACAAACTCATCTTAAAATTCACATGGAAACTCAAAGGACCCAGAGGAGCCAAAACAATTCTGAAAAAGAACAAAGCTGAAAGGCTCAAAATTTCTGATTTTCTGATTTTACTACTGAGACACAGTAATCAAGACCGGGGAATTCTGGTGTGAAGACAGACATATAGAATAACGGAATAGAATTTGGAGTCCAGAAATAAAGTCACATTTACAGTCAACTGATTGCCACCAAAGATGCCAAGGTAATTCAGTGGGGAAATAAAGAGTCCAACAAATGGTGCTAGGACAGCTGAATATTCACAGGCAAAGTAAAGTTGGACCCCTACTTCACACCACATACAAAAATTAATTTAACATTAATCAAAGACCTAAATATAAGTGCTGCAATTATAAAACTTATAGAAGAAAACAGAGCAACTTTTCATGACCCTGAATTAGGCAACAGCCTTTTAGATACAACACTTAAAGTACAAACAACAAAAGAAAAAACATAAATTGGATAAAAATTAATTAATAACTTTTGGGTCTCAAAAGATACCATCAACAGTGAAGAAACAACACATACAATGGGAGAAGACATTTATCTGGCAATGATAACATCTAGAATATATAAGAATTCACACAATTTAATAATAAAAAAACCAAATAACCCAATTTAAAAGTGGTCAATAAGCACATGAAAAGGTGTTCAACATCATTAAGCCCTCAGGGAAATGCAAGTCAAAACCATAACAAGATACCACACTTCATACCCACTAGGATGACTAGTGGGTATGAAGACAATCAAAAAGACAGATAATAACAACTGTGGGAGAAAACATGGAGAAAATGGAACCCTCACACACAGGAAGGTAAACTGCGGCGGTCATTTTGGAAAACAGTCTGGCAGCTCCTCAAAAGAATAAATATAGTTACCATGCAGCTGTTGCTATTCAGGTGCCCAGTCATGTCCAACTCTTTATGACCCCATGGACTGCAGCATACCTCTTTACCAGCTGATGGACATTTAGGGTGTTTAATGCTGTTGTGAACATTCATGTAAGAGTGTTTGTACAGACATTAGCTACCATATGACCCAGTAATTCCACTCCTAGATATATATCCAAGAGAATCAAAAATTAAAAAAAATAAAAAACCTATGTCCGTACAAAAACTTTTACATGAATGTTCACAACAGAACCTAACTGTCCATCAACTGATGAAATAAAATGAGGTAACACAATGTTATCTGGCAATAAAAGCGAATGAAGTACTGATGTACACTACAACACAGATGAACCGTGGAAACATCAAGGTAAGTGAAAGAAGCCAGTCACAACAGATCACACACTGTATGGTTCCGTTTATATGAAATGATCAGAATAGGCAAATCTACAGAGCAGAAAACAGCTTAGCAGTAACACTGTAAAACCCTGGGAATATGCTAAAACCGCTGAATTGTAAGAGTAACAACACTGTGTCTCAAGAGTGCTAGCCTAGGGGTTGTAATGACAATAAACAAAGATGGTCACGAAAAATAAATAAAGTAACAAAGGCTAAAATGGAAGAAGAAGACAAAATACCTGTCCTATATACACAGTCTCCTGTGAGAAATTTGAAAATCATTTGCATTCTCAGAGATCCTAGTTAGAATCCCTCATTTTAGAAGAGTAATCTGATTTTATTTTTTCTTTCTCTGGCCAGAAAGCACAAAGTCAAATCTGAAGTTTAACTATATCAGTTCTGGAAACTTTTTCTTATTTATTTAGCTTTTATCAGATAACTTCCTGCAAAATAATTTATTAAAGTTGCTCAGAATACACAGGAGACAAGAAATCTTAAAATTAAAAAAGAAAAAGAAGAATAGCAATGGTCAAAACACACCCATTACAGGTGGGCTACAAGTTTAATTTTTTAAACTTTCTAGCAGCCTATCAAATTAAGAAAATCAATCAGTTTATCAACTCACATTATTTAAATTAAATCAAGTGCTTGGAGAATTACAACTAATCCTAAGACTGAAATGGAATTTTTCTCACTATCTTCATAAAGAATATTCTATAGAATAAATTATCTCCTTTAGACAGAAAGATAATTATTTCTTAATGTACAATTAAATAAAAGAAATTCAATAGATCAATATAATTGCTTCAGTAAATCTGGGATCTAGGGCAGTGACTGGTGAGGTATATATACCTTTTTGCCAAATCTTATATAAATAATTGTATACAGCTAGATTCTCTTCAATATGGGATGACAGTGAGTCCAAGGCAATGAGTTTGACAGATCTGCATGTCTGTCTTGACCTTTTCCATATTTCTAGTGATCTACATCTGTATTTTTAGTCATGTGTGCTACTGTTATAAGCTACCTTAAAATCTCTATAGATGAACATACATAAAATTATTGATGTTATGAACAAGCATCTATTAAAAAATCTTTCCCAGCAAAGATAGTCTGACTTAAGCAAATAGTAGGAAACATAACACCAAGTTCTATTCTTATTGGAAACACTTACCCCTTAATAAGCTTGCACAAGCTACTGTGCCAAATTTTGCTCTGTCTAGAACAGGACTGAGTAATTATGCTGTCACAAACTGATGTTTAAAATTCATTAAGGTACTTACCAAATGGTTTGAGTTTTTAAAAAATCAGGTGCTATAAGCCTAGCCTATAATTCTTCTGCCTTTTCAGTTTCCAAAAAATATTCCAAAAAATGCTTTCCAATAGGTCTACCCTTATATTTCAAACTCATATCCATGTATGATATTCATCTTCAGTCAATATTCATTTTTTATCAAGCATTAGATAAAAATATTACAGAAAGATATCAAGACTCTTCAAATTTAAAATATGTTCCACTAGTGTGACCCGAATGTTCACTACCACATACTTATAAGAAGCAGTCATTACCATCAGCTGTAGTTGCTTTCTGGTGAGGCATCAGCATGGCAGCAAATTCTTGAAGTTGATTTCCTCTGATGATCCTATCTAGGTACATTTTCTCTAGGATCCCATAAGCAGCAAGCTGCTGGCACCTTTCATCCTTAAAAAGAGTAGCTAGCATCCGAGAACGCTGCTGTCCTAAGGGAAACAAATGAGCATCAAATATTCTCACTCTTCTTTCAGTGAAAAACAATCTTTCTTAGGACCCAATTTTTGCCTACTAAAATATACAGTTGATCCTCATCATTTGTAGTAGCTATGTCCTATAAAGTCACTGCCAACACTGAATTAGTGAATACTCAACTGCTGCTCCTACGGTTGACACAGGATTAGGTTCCTATGAGCTCCTGGTCACAGCATTTTTGTCAGCTGGTCAACATGTAATCTCGTCTCGTGTGTTTGTTTAAAGGCACCTTAATTTATGGCTTACACTATAAACTCATGTGAAAGAACTTATCTAACTTACCACATGTACATTCTCCATAAGACACATCACAGACTTGCCACACTTGAGAACACAATACTATGACACTATGCTTGGGGACCATTTAAAAACAGCAAAACCATCAACAAATGTGTGAAAATGTGAAGAGTATCAAATAGACCACAAAAAAGGACATTTGTTTATAGTAGGAGAGCTGAAACAATGTAGAACATCACCTTGTTCGACACCAGCTGGAAACAATATAAATAAGTAGAGGGGCTCAAATTTTTTGCTGCTCTGCACATGTCTGCAAATGACTGTAAAAGCACCTCAAGTATTGATTTGGGAGGGGGTGACAAATTTTAGCAAGTAGGTAGATTCACCTACATGGAATCTGTGAATAATAAGGATCATCTCTATATTCATCTGTGAAGACTATGATACACAATCATTCTCTCAGTAGCCAACAGGGCCTGGTTCCAAGACTCCCTCATAAATACCAAAACCTGCCAATGCAAAAGTCACTTAAGTAAAATGATGCTCTATTTACACCACCTTCATATATCCTCTCATATTTTAGATCATCTCCAGATTATGTATAATACAATGTACATTGTAATGTAATGTAATACAATGTAAATGTAAATACAATGTAAATGTTATATAAATAGTTCTGGCTGGCAAATTCAAGTTTTGCTTTTGGAACGTTCTAAAAAATTTTTCCCGAAATATTTTTAATCCATGGGTGGTTGAATTTGCAGATGCAGAACCCATGGATATGGAGAACCAGTCATATGCCAAAATGTTACAAATGGTTCAAATTACAGCTAACTGCTATTTTCTTCTTCTTGCTTATTTATATTTCTGTAACAAACATGCATCCTTCTGGTAATAATAAACAACTGATGAAAGATGAACAAACATTTCTCAGATGGAAAACTTGATTTTCATAGTCTCAATTTACATCTTCGAGTACCTTTAAGTGATGGAAATTCACATGATAACTGATGATATTAAAAAGTGAACTAATGGAAATAAAATTATGAACAGACTTTTTCTTTTTAAATTTATTTTTAGCTCTATATATTCAAAGAGCCTAAATGACAATGACATCCAGCATCACTGAGCATATCTAGTATCCTGATCTTGCTAACCTCATTAAGAGGAACTAGAAATCCTTAAAAAATAGCTGATTTCATGTCTGGGGCAGGGAAAAAAACAAAAGGACCCTAAGGCATCTTCTTATACTATATATTGGGCAAGTACTCAAGGACTAACAGGGGGACCATGTCAAAAAGACATAATTTGGTCATATTTGGGACAACTTGAGCATCAAGAAGAATCACAACCATAATTTATTGTAACACACAAATGAAATTTAAAAACTGAGTCAAATATGTAAGAATATTCATAGCAGTACTATTACTAATAGCCAATGACAAGGCAATAGGATAAACAATGTGGTATAGTCACAGAATGGGATACCACATAACAACAAAAATGAAGAAAATACCTCTAACAATGTGGATAAATATCTAAAGTTGAGCAAAAGAAGAAAGACAAGAGTATATATACTACATGACTTCATTTATATAAACATAAGAAGCAGGCAAAATTAATATATACTAATGACCACTCTTAGGGGTTGGGGGTTAGGGATAGAGATTAGGAGAAAGCAGGACAGAGGCTTTCATGGTGCTGGTAATATTTTGCTTCTTTTTCTGAGCACTGACTATATGGTGGCTTTCACTTGTGACAATTCACTGAAGTGTATACTTTTGATATGTACAGTTTTCTGCGTGTACATGTTTTCCGTGCACACGCGTTTCTGTATGTACAGTTTTGTGTGCTTCTACATGCAGAAGAATAAGCACAGAAAAAGTTCACAGTGATATTTGGGAAAAAAAGGAACAAAGAATGAATAATTCACCATTTTTCATTTTCATTTTATACTACATGCAATGAGTGATCCAGCAAGGATTATTAACAGATATTAAATTATGGAAAGGAATTTGGAAAACAGAATTGTTGTGGTGTCAAAGCAGCACCCCATGAATTGCTTACAAAATACAGAGAGGACAATGTACCTTTACAATGGAGTTTCTGCCTTAATTAAATGAACAAACTCAGCATCACTAACAGTGGGACAATGTAGCAGTATGTGCTGACATGATTCAACAGCAAGTATATAGTATCATTATAAGGTATTCTTGCTAGAAAAAAAATTAACCTGAATCTAATATAACCTTTGGGTGTAACTTCTATTTTATAAGGAATCTATGGGATTAAGGAATAAATTAACTATATACATCATAGATACATGATATATATATGACAGATACATATATATATCTCAAAGAGGGCTTCCCAGATGGTACAGTGTAAAGAATCCACCAAGCAGGAGACGCAAGAGACACAAGTTCAATCTCTAGGTAGGAAAGATCCCCAGGAGGAGGAAATGGCAATTCCTTCCAATATTCTTGCCTAGAAAATTCCATGGACGGAGGAATCTGGTGGGCTATAGTCCATGGTGTCACAAAGAGTCAGACATGACTGTGTGACTAAGCACAGTACATATCATATAGATCAAAAAATCTAGGATAAAGGATATTCTTTATAATAACATCAAAGTCAGTATTTTCTTTTTTTTGAACAGGAATGTAAGATTCATCGGTGGGCAAGAGGAAGGAGGCAACCGCGCCAAGGCTCTCATAAGGGCAGGGCCCCTCATTTGTCCAGAGGGCCACCATCAGGGTTGTATACATAATATGTGACCCCTCGCCATCTGGGATGAGCTGCTTTTCTGCCACCATGCTTTCAAGTTCATCTGCACTAAACTTAGTAAACGCCCAGTTCTTGGAGATGTAGATCTTCTAGTGGCCAGGGAATTTGAACTTGGCCCCAAGGAGGGTCTCAATCACAGGCTCCATGTTCTGCAGCTCAGTGCGGATGGACATTATGACTTGGCCAATGTGGACCCTGGCCAGTGTGCCCAGGGCTTTCCAAAGGGACCATGCATACCTGTCTGGAGCCTAGACTGGGGACAGCATGCTAGTCATGAATGTCCACTGGAAAGAGCTGTATCCAAGGTCCCTTAGGGCAACCTGTACAAGCAACAGGCTGCATACACTACCGAGGAGGCTGCTGTTTGCAGCCACTGCACACTGGGCCCCCATGGGGAAAAGAGCACAGTCGGCTTAATTGGCTGCAAAAGTTGTTTTTTTTTTAAGTGAGGAAACTATATACAATGTTGTATGTGAACTATACCACAATAAAGTTGGGGGTAGGGGGAATGAGGAAACTCTTCTAGACTAAAAGAATCTAAAGAATCATAATCACCAAATAACACACATAAAATTCCTCCTTATTTAAGATGAAAAAGGCAGGTATAAAAGATATCCTTGAGCTAACTGAAGCAGTGATAATACGGACCAGCTGCTAAATTCTACAGTGTTAACTTTTTTAGGGATGATAATGGTATTACAGTTACACAGAAAAAAATGTTTCTATTCTTAGGAAATACATCATGATATATGAAGGAGTGTCATGATGGCCCTCAAATTACTTTAAAATGATACATCAAAATGTGTGTGTGTGTGCACGTGTGTGCATGCATGAGTGTGGGTGTGAGAAAGAGAGACAATGAGAGAATGCAAATATAACAAAAAGCCAGGAAATTTTAGGAAAGAGTAATGAAGAGTAAGAAGATCTGCTAAGACACTATAAAGATAAAGCTATAATAATTTGAAAAGCATAGTATTAATATATTCAGAAATACACAGGCTAATTAATGGAACAGAATACTATGTCCAGAAATCTATTATAATGTGCTTCAAAGCAACAGGGAGAAAAGGGATTCACAATTCAATAAAGAATGCCAACTCAAATAACTAGCCATTTAGAAAAACAAGCATGGACGTCTCTGATGGTCCCAGGGTTAGGATTCCATACTTCCACTAAAGAGGATATGGATTCAATTCCTGGTCAGGAACTAAGAAGCCATGTGGTATGTCCAAAAAAGTCACTTATGTTTATATGTAACAAATCTATTATTGTTACTTTTAAATGAATTAGTAAATATTTTTAAATTACTCACTTCAATTTCTAATACACTAAACAGCAGACATACTCTACATAAACAAAAGCTCTCTAGGGTTCTCAATTTTTCAGAGTCTAAATCACTGCAAATGGTGATTGCAGCCACAAAATTAAAAGACGCTTACTCCTTAGAAGGAAAGTTATGACCAACCTAGACAGCATATTAAAAAGCAGAGACATTACTTTGTCAACAAAGGTCCAGCTAGTCAAGGCTATGGTTTTTCCAGTGGTCATGTATGGAGATGAGAGCTGGACCATAAAGAAGGCTAAGCGCCAAAGAATTGAAGCTTTTGAACTGTGGTGTTGGAGAAGACTCTTGAGAGTCCCCTGGACTGCAAGGAGATCCAACCAGTCCATCCTAAAGGAGATCAGTCCTGGGTGTTCATTGGAAGGACTGATGTTGAAGCTGAAACTCCAATACTTTGGCCACCTGATGGGAAGAGCTGACTCATTTGAAAAGACCTTGATGCTGGGAAAGATTGAGGGCAGGAGAAGAAGGGGATGACAGAGGATGAGATGGTTGGATGGCATCACTGACTCAATGGACATGAGTTTGGGTAAACTCCAAGAGTTGGTGATGGACAGGGAGGCCTGGCGTCCTGCGGTTCACGGGGTCGCAAAGAGTCGGACACGACTGAGTGACTGAACTGAACTAAACTGAAAGATCAGAGGATTCAAGAACTTAAAGTACCAGAAGAAAACATGAAGAAATCTAAAATATGTAATTTCAGAATAGGAAAGACCTTTTAAGCAAGTCAATATAACCCCAAAGCTATAAAAGATTAAAATATTTAACTATATAGAAATCTAAAGTTTCTGAGTGGCAAAAATTAAAAAATAAATAAAGCCAAAAAAGAGATAATAAACTGGGAGAAAAACTTGTTAATTTCTTATATATGTGAACAGTTTTTATAAGAAAAAGATAAAAAATGGCTAATGAACATAAACAGACTAATCTACTCCAAAAAAATGGGTTTTTCAATAATGATTTTTTTTTAAATTTTTTTTAACACATGAAAAGATGCTCAAAAGCATTCATAGTAAATGAAATGCAAATTAAAACTAGAATGAAATATTACCTTTCTTCTACCAGGTTAGTAAGGATAAAAAAATTTGGAAATGTGTGTGTGAATAACTAGGTACATCGGAAAAGACCTTGATGCTGGGAAAGACTGAAGGCAAAAGGAGAAGAGGGCGGCAGAGGATGAGATGGTTAGACAGTATCACTAATCCAATGGACATGAACTTGAGTAAACTCCAAGAGATAGTGAAGGACAAGGAAGCATGGCTTGCTGCAGTCCATGGGGTCACAAAAAGTCAGACACAACTAAGCAACTGAACAACACAACAACAATTAGGTACACACAGACATTATTGTTTACAGGGTAACGTTAAAAGGCAACTTTAATTTCTATCAAAATTTTAAATGTATGCACCCTTAGATTCAAGAATTTAACCTATACATACACGTATAATCACTACAGCATCGTAATTGGCTAATTATGATAAAGCCAAAGGATAGAAAATAAAAAAGAATGAGTTTTATGAGTTATATAAAGACCACTGTGATGGACAGCCACATAAAAAAAGCACCCTGCAAAAGTGTGTATATCATCTTATAATTTGTGTATAAAAAGGAGGATACACACTTATATACTGAAAGAGATAGAAGAAATCAGTAATAGTTCTTCAGAGTAGAAAGTGGTACCATTTTATGTACTGTCTTTTCAGTAACAAAAATAAATAAGATCACTGCTTTATACAGAATGAAATGTGTAGTCTGAATATGTCATTAGGGTCTCAACTAAACACAGTTCAAAAACAAACATTATAAAATGATTTAGAAACACCATGGCTTAGAATTATCAGCATTTCTTCTCAATGCCCTTTCCTGCTTTATAAGTTGAATGATTTACATGCTGTAGTTTAGTAAAAAGGACAAAGAACAGTTTACTACTTATATTTACTGGAGAAAAAGATAAGTGCCAGGTCTAAAACTGAGGCTTCAAGATTAAAAATTTTTAAAAATCCCCAAAGCAGTACATTAATTTTATTACCATTTCTAGATTTTAATTTTCATTTCCCTTTGTGTAATTCTCAATTTAATATCCATTTTGTTCAGTGATATTTTAGCAGAACTAACCTTCAGATTATCTCTTAACAATTCCTAATATCTGTGGGTAAGAGGCTGGTAAATACATATTTTCAAAATGTCTTAAGTTAGCAACCTACTCTTACTGCTTAAATGTTTTAATTAAATTTATCATAACTGTATTAATAAGACATTCTCTTGAAGAACAGTTTCTCACCAAATTCTCAAATAGCAGTGAAAGTCACTCCATCGTGTCTGATTCTTTGCGACCCCATGGACTATACAGTCCATGCAATTCTCCAGGCCAGAATACTGGAGTGGGTAGCCTTTCCCTTCTCCAGGGGATCTTCCCAACCCAGGGATCAAACCCAGGTCTCCCGCATTACAGGTGGATTCTTTACCAACTGAGACACTAGGGAAGCCCAAGAATATTAGAGTGGGTAGCCTATCCCTTCTCCAGCGGATAGCAACGAACCTAAAATTATTAAGCAAAGATAGCTTTCTACTCATTAAAGCATAAATGATTTGTTTACCTGCTGACGCTAAGATGGTACAGTGCAGAGCATGTTTTAAGGCCTCTAGTCTTTCACTTTCATGTACTATTGTCTTGTAAGAGAGTTCATTGTACCTTTGTGCAGCTTCAATGAATTTTCTTCTATAATCAAGAACACGTGCATAGCATACCTTTAAGAGGGAAAACGTTTCAATTAGGAGGAAGAATTAAAAAGCAAAAGAAAAGAGAATTTCTAATGTATAACAACAGCATTTATCAGATATTCTGGAGCACCTTAATATTGTGGGATTCTCCAACACAAAATTAATTCCAAACCAGTTCATCAGTTACCTTATAATGTATCTGTAACTGTTCATTGGTTGATTCATTCTGAAGCAACGATGCCCGATTTATGTAAGCCTCTGCCTGGACTGGATCATCGTCCTCCAGATATAGCCGAGCAATCTTCAGATAGGTCTCCAGTTTATAATCAACATTGTACTGTCTAGGTGATAACAGAAAGACACAGAATGACTACTTCACCAAGAAAATTTTTAGGGGTGGTAGAAAATAAGTTATGTTTTCCTGATATGTACACATATATTCTGTTACTATAAGGGACTCAAACTTTTTACTGCATTGGAAAAACACAGAGAAGCTAAAAAACATTTCCAAATACATTTTACTGAATTTTCATTATTTTTGTCATTATTCATATCTATTTTAGCTTCTTCTAATCCTCAGATAATCTCACAAATCAAAGATCTTTAAAAAAATTTTAAAAGCCCAGTTCAAGGACATATCATGTACCACCACCAAAAGAACTATGGATATGTACATCCATTCTGGACAATTTGGCAGTATGCTCTCCAACCATTCTTTGAATCCTTTAAAATGCATATACTCTTCACCTACTGTATTCTACCTCTAAAAAATAAATCCCCCCCAAAATCATGCATGTGCACACATATATGTGTAGAGAATATTCATTTGTAAAGTTATTCATAAATATCCATAATAGGAAAAAAATGGAAATCACCCATAATGGTATTTATGGTAATTAATTAAGTTGCGATATATAAAGATGACAGACACTACACAATTACATATATATAAAATAATTATATACAGTGTCATTATAATAATTATTTTTGATAATAGTCATAAGTTTTCAGTAAATGAACAAAAGGATAAAAAAGTACACAAAAACACTATCAAAATGTATTTCCATATACATACATCAAGAGAGGAATCGCAATTATCTCTCGGAGTGATGATACAGGTAGTTTTCATTTTTCTTCTTATCCCAAAGGTCACATTTATACGCAAGAAATGCATAACTGAAGACCTTATATAATTCAAAACTCACATAATTCAATATTTACCCTTACAGAAAAGTTAATTCTACTTATCACCAAAGTGGTGTTACCATGTGGCAAGAACAGAGTTTACAATTGACTTGGCCCTAACTTTGAAACTAATTCTTCAAAAAATTTTATATATATCAATTCAAAATTTTCCATAAGTCATATATTATTAATATTTTCTATTATCTCTATTCACAACTCATATTTACATATATTGCTATAAACAGCACCGTATTTTTCTGCATTTTCATTTCTTATGCCAAGTATATCTATTACTTTCATAATCAGAATGAATCCTTTTTTAGGGAAACAAGCTCTCAATAATTTATCCAAATCACTTTAACTTGTTTAGAAAACCATAGAAATTTCAGTTCTTGGTATTCTCATACATAATGTTACAGTACTCTCAAAACGTTAATAACCACCACTGCAAAGAACAGTATTCACGTCAACTACCAATGAAAAATAAATCATTTGCTCTGTACTAACGAGACACTGCTCCAGACAGCATAAGACTAAAGCGATTAAGAAAGCCCTCAGCCTTTTCAGAGGCTTCCATGGAGGTTCAGATGGTAAAGAATCTGCCTACAATGCAGGAGACCTAAGTTCGATCCACGGGTCAGGAAGACCCCCTGGAGAAGGGAATGGCAACCCGTTCCAGTATTCTTGCCTGGAGAATTCTCTGGACAGAGGAGCCTGGCGGGCTTCAGTCTATAGGGTCGCAAAGAGTCAGACACAACTGAGAAACTAACACTTTACCTTTTTCAGCCTTTTCAAACTATCAAAGGAAAAAACTGAATTAACAAGAAGCCTTAGAAAACAAAAGTCAACATCTATATATAAAGGCATTTTTATATACTGACTGTTTTTTCAAGGGGCATCATTTCACACAAAAGGCAAGATACCTGAAGTAGTATTTGCCTCATGATCACACATACTAAGGAAGACAAAATAAGAATCCCTTATTCATCTGGTGAAAGAGTAGAGAAGTAACTGAAAATATTTTGTCATTTAGTTCGTATTTTTATAGTTGCCAACTGAAAAAGGAAGTATATTCAATAATACAACCAAGAGTTTCACAACTTTCATCTTTCTTATACAATATAAAGAACTATAAATTTTTTTAGAATCATATCAAAGGCAAGACTGGCTGAATAAGAGTTACAAACTATCATCTTAATTTTTCTAATCATTCTTCCATCTCATTTTCTCTAGTATCTCAAATCCAAAAATCCACTGAACTCACTGTGACCCCCAAACCACTGATCCTATTACATTGTTACTGTATTTTTCTCCTTAAAAGCCTCACTTTCCTCCTGACCTCACTTGACCCCTATGGCCAATCATTACAATCACTGAATTGCGTATGCACTCGTCTGCCTTGTTCCTCTCATGCTGTTGTACTTGTTGGGCAAAATCAAAATGCTGGTTAAATTGGAGAGTCCATCCACTCCTTTCTTCCAACCATGTAGCTGAACTCCGATGGAGAAAAACAGCCGACCAATCTGCTAGATCTCATTTTACAGACTACGACTGTTAAACGAGCCTTAATGCTGCCAAGTATACTGTCCATCTTTAGTCTATTTACTATCCCGCTCTCCTAGAGAATTTTTCTGATATTCTTGTATCTCTTCAACCTCACTACTCCCACCCCTATCAGCTGATGACTCTGACTCCAACTTTGCTAAGGATACTGAAATAATCAAAGAGTATTTACACAAGCTCCACCGCCGTATTACTAACATCTGCACCATATACTCTGTGTCCCTGGCTGTTAGGGTAGATCACTGGGGACTAGTCTGCCCACCAGGGACTATTCGGCAATGTCTACATTTTTGATAGTCACAACTAGAAGTAGTGGTGCCACTGGCATCCAAGAAGTAGAGGCCCCTGGTGCTGCTACACGTCTGCATATAACTAGCACAGCCCCCCCAACAGGGAACTATCCAATCTAAAGTGCCAACAGCGCCAAGGTTGAAAAACTCTGCCAAGTATGAACTATCAGATGGCCTATCTGAAGCCTATCCCTCCACTGGATTCCTTCCCCTCTCTTCTACTCCTGCAAGAATCCCCTCCATTACTCCCCAAGATCAGAGTTTTGCCTTCCAGTGAATCATGGAAAAAAACAATCTCTACCTAACGTCTACTGTCATCTTCTACCCTACTTTTCCGCTCCCTTTGATGAACACTTCCCTGAGGATTTGCCCATGCTCACCAGCTCCAATTCTTCTCTTCCCTCTCTTGTAAACAACTCCAGTCGGGCTTTCGCTCTCACCATTTCACCAAACCACCTTCCGTCAAGACCACCAATGATCTCCACATCACTCACTCTTATGGTTAACCTTCAACTCCTCATCTTACGTGACCATCAACACCGCATTGACCACTTGCTCCTTCCTGATACACTTTCCTCGTTTGGCTCCGCAGATACCACACTCCACATTCTCCTGGTTTCCCTCTTACCTCAGTGGACAATCCTCCTCTCCTGCCCTGACCTCTTAATGTCAGAATACCCAGTACTCAGTCCCCTTCTCTACCTCTATGCCCTGCCTCAGAGATCTCATCCAGCCTAATGGCTTTAAATTCCATTTATATACCAATGGTTCCCACAGGCGTCAATACATCTCTAGTCCAGACCTCTCTTCTAAACTCCAGACTAACAAATTCAACTCTCTACTAGGTATTTCTACTTGGTTATCACATGTCCAAAACAGAACTCTTGATCTTCCCTCAAAACCTGTTCTCTACCATTCAGTAGATGGCAACTCTGTTTTTCCAGTTGCTCAAACCAAAACTCAGGACTACTTCTCTTGGCTCTTTTTCTTATATCCAAGCTGTCAAGAAATCCTTAGCTTTACCTTAGAAACATATTCAAAGTCCAACATTTCTCACAATCTGTCTCACCTACAGTAGTGCATAAACCTCTCAGCTAATGTCCCTACTTCTATCACTGCATGCCTACAGTTCATTCTCAACCCAGTAGTTAGAATGACTCTAAAATATGCCAGGCACTTCCCTCGTGGTCCAGTGATTAAGAATGCATCCTCCAATGCAGGGGACGTGGGTCTGATCCCTGGTCAGGGAACCAGGAATCCCACATGCTGTGGGGCAACTAAGTCTGTGCAACGTAACTACTGAGCCCACGTATCACAACTAGAGAAGCCCAGAAGCCAAAACAGAGAGCCTGTGTGCCATGACTAGGACCTGACGCAGCCAAGTAAATAAATGTTTTTTTAAAAAATGAAACATAACTCAGATCACGTCAGTCCTCTGTACAAAATCCCTCAAAGGCTTTTCACAGTTTCACTTAGAAAAATGCCAAAGGCCTTACAATGACTGACAAGACTCCACGTACTCTGGTCCCCGGTCCGCTCTGATCTCACCCTCTGTCACTTTCCCCTTTGCTCACTCCACCCACAGTGGTCTCCTTGGTCTTCTTAAAACACTCTGAGCAAGCTCCCATCTTACAGCCTTTGCACTAGCCATCCTCTCCAAGAGGATCTATTGACACTCTTCTCTCAGGGAGTGCACAGCCTCTCCGTTACCCCCTTCAAGTGTTTAGAAAGGTGGTATCAGGACCACCCTACCACTCTAATCACCCTGTTTAGTAACACATCCTGCCCCCCACTTTATCCCCTTTCTCTATAGCCCTTATCACCTTCTAACATGGGACAAAATTTATCTATTTATTCATTAAATTGTTCATTATCTGTTTCCTGTTCTAAAACGGAAGAAGAAAGTAAGTGAACAGTTACACATATCCATCCAATATCCACTATTTACTATACTTTTGTCCTGTTTCCAAAGGAATTCCCACCAACACTTGGGCTGCATTTCTCCAATCTTCTTCTTTTTCATATATGGATGCAAGATGCTGTCTTATGGAAGCAACCTGAAATAGGAAGTAGATGGGTTAAATTATTTCTATTGATATTAGTAACTAATTGAAATAAATAGAATGATAGTCTATCATGACAATGCTCTTATTCAACACACTCTACAGACAAGTAAATAGTAAAAGTTTACCTTTACTACTCAAATTTCTTTTGTGAACTTTGCAGTCATAAAATATCAAAACAGTGAACGAACACATTTCTGTAATGCGGATTATGGCAATAATTTAAATATTAAGTTTTGCTTTTGTGTCACTGCACATATAATGCTGGAGTTCTCCTATGTTCTCAGCCTAATTAACAATTTATTGATTTTTAAAAATAATCTAGGGCTTCCCTGGAAGTCTGGTGGTAAAGAATCTGCCTGCCAATGCAGGGGACACGGGTTTGATCCCTGGGTCAGGAAGAATTCCACTTCCTGAGGAGCAACTAAGCCCATGAGCCACAACTACTGAGCCTGTGTGCCGAGAGCCTGCACTCTGCAACAAGAGAAGCCACTGCAATGAGAAGCCCTCACATTGCGACTAGAGAGTGGCCCCTGGTCCCCACAACTACAGAAAAGCCTGCGCAGCAATAAAGACCCAGCACAGTCCTAAGTAAATACATAAATAACTTTCAAAAATAAAATAGTCTAAAAAGTAGTATTTGGTTCACAAAAGCAAATTATAGTATATAAGCAAATGTCAGCTGGACTTAAAGTATCATAATACTTATTTGATCTTATATTGTAAAATGCTGTTTGGCACACTATTTTGTAGAAATAAAATTGAATGATTATCTCCTTTAAAAATTTAATGGTATCTCTCAAAATAATTGCTGCTATCTCAGGTTTAAAAATCACCACTCTTAATAGCCAATACTTTACAATATTAACTATAAATGGGATATAACCCGTAAAACTTGTGAATCACTCTACCATACACCTGAAACTTATAATCAACAATCAACAATACTTTAAAAAAAAGAAAACATAATAAACAAATTCCTAAAAATAAAACAAAAATCACTGCTCTAGGTATTTACCTGCTCCTCAAAGGAAATGACTCTAGGCTGGATCTTTTCCAAGGTGAAATGATAGATTTCTTTGGCTGTGCTATCAGGCAGGTTAGGGAGATGGGTGCAGAAATCAGTCAGCAATTGGCGAGAGATCACGAGGCTGACATTCTCATTTACCACTTGTTAAAAAAAAGTAAAGGATAAGAAAAACATGAATAATCTGTATATTTTCACTAAGCAATCAATTTTCACCTAAAATTAATACTAAAATATATTAGTGTACCTTTCAAAGCATTACTTACTGATCTCCATACTCCTATGACCTTATATTACAGAACCAGTTTTTCTTATTCTCACTTAACAACTACACCAAAACATTAAAAATACCTAGTGCCACCTGGTGAAGGCAATGGCACCCCACTCCAGTACTTCTGCCTGGAAAATCCCATGGATGGAGGAGCCTGGTATGCTGCAGTCCACGGGGTCGCTAAGAGTCGGACACGACTGAGCGACTTCACTTTCACTTTTCACTTTCATGCATTGGAGAAGGAAATAGCAACCCACTCCAGTGTTCTTGCCTGGAGAATCTCAGGGACGGGGGAGCCTGGTGGGCTGCCGTCTATGGGGTCGCACAGAGTCGGACACGACTGAAGTGGCTTAGCAGCAGTAGCAGCAGTAGTAGTGCCACCTGGGAAGCACTTTAAATACCACAACTTTTCTAAGAATCAGAAATGGCTGAGAAAAGTTAACAGTTGAGAATTTTATGTTATTCCTTTCTCTTCTTTTGGACTTCCCTGGTGGCTCAGATGGTAAAGTGTCTGTCTACAATGCAGAAGACCCGGGTTCGATCGCTGGGTTGGGAAGATGCCCTGGAGAAGGAAATGGCAATCCACTCCAGTACTATTGCCTAGAAAATCCCATGGACAGAGGAGCCTAGTAGGCTACAGTCCATGGAGTCTCAAAGAGTCAGACACTTTAAATACCACAACTTTTCTAAGAATCAGAAATGGCTGAGAAAAAGTTAACAGTTGAGAATTTTATGTTATTCCTTTCTCTTCTTTATATTTCTACAAAGTGAAGGCACAGAAGTACCTATATTTTTATTTACATCCTTATAGCCCATGTAGCTATAGAAAAAAAAAAGCTAAAGAAGAAACAGTGAAACAATTTTCATTCAGTTTAAATAAAGTGAGTAGAGACAGTTACTGCCACTTGTACTTTACCAACAAAAACAACAAATAAGAACTTAGGTGAGTACTAGGAAATTTCCTGGTTGTCCAGTGGTCAGGAAGCCATGATTTCACAGGAGTGGGCATGGGTTTGATCCCTGTCAGTGAACTAAGATCCATATGCTGAACTAAGATCCTGTATGCTGCATGGTGAAGCCAAAAAAGAAAAGAACAAAAAAATTTTAATAAATAGAGGCTTAAAAAAAAAAGTCATTTTCTACTATAAAAAAAAAAAGAACTTAGGTCAGCACAGATGTATGGATGGGTTTCCCTGGTGGCTCAGAGGTCAAGAATCTGCCTGCCAATGCAGAAGACGCAGGTTTGAGCCTTGAGTCGGGAAGATCCCTGGAGAAGGAAATGGCAACCCACTCCTGTATTCTTGCTTGGGGAATCCCCTGGACAGAGGAGCCTGGAGGGTTACAGTTCACAGGGTTGCAAAGAGTTGGACAGGACTTAGCGACAAAACAACAAGATGTATAAACATATTTTATGCCTTTGCTTGCAAACATTTATGCTGTATTATTATACATGATAAAGGATAAAAACTCTGAAGCCACACTGCTTACAAACCCTCCTGATTATATGCCCTCAGGCAAGAGACTTATTTCCCTGTGCTTCTCTTTCCTCTTTTGTGAAGTTAAGTTCACAGAAGAAACCTGTGAAGAAGGTTGCTGTGAAACTTAAATGCAATTTACCTAAAGTGCTTTAAGCAATACCTGGCACATATCACTCAACAAATGTCAGTTATTATTATCGCTTTAATTACATTTTTAAAAGATGCATCATGTTTGTAAACCACTTCTTAGATAAATTAAGTTTAAATCAGTAGTTACTAGGGAAATAAACGATGGTTCAAAAACTATTCAGCTGATGCAAATGATTGTAACAGTAGACTGCTTTTTTTTGGGGGGTTCACTGGATTCAAAGTTTATAAAAAGCACTACTGTTTTACTACTAAGTGCAGTGGCCTTTAAAAAGCTATGAGTTTTTCTGAAACCACTGCCAGTTTGTTTCACATTGCAAGCCCGAGTTATCTGAGGCAGTAACTGACAGGCTGTGTAACTAATCAGTTTACAGTGTATTAATTGGAATTGGACGATACCAGATGTGACGGAGAACAGTTTCATTACAAATGCCATTAGGCACCTATAACTATTAAAAGTCTAGGCTCTGCCACAGACTAATGAAATGTCCTTGGGGAAAAAAATTACTTAATCCTGAGACTCATTTTATAATATATTATATAGGGCTAGCGAAGACTCTTGAAAGTCCCTTGGACTGCAAGGAGAGCCAACCAGTCCATTCTGAAGGAGATCAGCCCTGGGATTTCTTTGGAAGGAACGATGCTGAAGCTGAAACTCCAGTACTTTGGCCACCTCATGCGAAGAGTTGACTCACTGGAAAAGACTCTGATGCTGGGAGGGATTGGGGGCAGGAGAAGGGGACGACTGAGGATGAGATGGCTGGATGGCATCACTGACTCGATGGACGTGAGTCTGAGTGAACTGAGGGAGTTGGTGATGGACAGGGAGGCCTGGCGTGCTTGCGACTCATGGGGTCGCAAAGAGTCAGACACGACTGAGCGACTGAACTGAACTGAACTCACACCTATATTGTTAATCACAGGGTTACAAAACAGAGCCTGTGTGACGCATGTGCGTGAAAGCATACTGTAACTAAAGCACCATCAAGTATCATTAATACTGTGAACTCAGAATAAATTCCAGCCTGAATCCTGAGTAATTTTCAAAATAACTGGGTATGTTTGAAGTAAGGGAATAGGGAAGAATATCTTAAAAGAATGGAAATTTCTAGTTCCCATTCAAAAGAAATGTTCTTAACAACAGCTAATTCTTCTCTAGCACTTATCATATGCCAGGTACTGTTGTAAGCAGTTTATTATGGATATTAACTCATTTAATTTTCCAACAATTCTACAGGGTAGTTATCATATCCCCATTTTATAGACAAGGAAATAAGGAGGCATAGAGAGGTTATATAATCTACCCAAGATCTCACAGCTAATAAAAGAGCAGACCAGGATTTGAATCCCGACTATTCTCTGTCATTTGCTATACTGCCTCTCAGCAGTTATTATATTAATAACTATGCAAAACCACATATGTAAACGTAACAACGTCTTCACAGTTGATTGAAAAACAAATATCAAGTGGCACGTAGTTTAAATTCTAAAATCAATCAAGCTCAATGCATATTTCATTTACTTGCAATGTAAATTATATTGACAATTTAATCTAAAACAAGGCTTGAGCAAGCTTTTAAGTCTTAACTTGGTAATATAAGGCAAACATGGAATTTTTCTTCCACTTACTTGATTCCACAAAAGCTTTTAAAGCTTCTAGTTGTTCTGCCCCAGATAACTGAATAGCTTTTTCCAGGATCTGACGATACCTAAAATAATACAGAGAAAAAATGTGTGTTTAGAAGTCACCTATATAGACTATGGGCTTCCCAGGTGGCTCACTAATAAAGAATCTGTCTGCCAATGCAAGAGATACAGGACACACGAGTTTGATTCCTGGCTCAGGAAGATCCCCTGGAGGAAATGGCAATCCACTCCAACATTTTGCCTAAATAATTCCATGGATAAAGGAGCCTGGAGGGCTGTAGTCCATGGGGTCGCACACTGAGCAACTGAGCATGAGCATATAATCTAATACTAACTTTGATGTTTATTTCTATTTACCCTGGTTTCTTTCATTGTGCTCTAGTTTGTGGCTTTCTTTATAGTAGTACACTACAGATTTTTTTTTAAGTTTTCAGTGCATCATAAGAAACATTAAACCTATAATTCAAAGTGCCACTTCTAATTTTCTTTACAGTATACCACAATTTTTAAAGTTTTCATGTCCATCACAAAAAGACTAAGTTACTGGATCTAAGATGCCACTTTTTCTTTAAAGTTTCAGTTCTGAATTTAAAACATCAATTTTCTTTCAAGTGCCTCAAAAGGTAAACTATATATCCTTCACTAATGTACACACAAGGACATTATTTGAAGTGACCCAGAACCTTTTCCTTAAGGCCCTAATGAATATAGGATTACCAACAACAGGGTAATGTTGACTGGCAATGAAGCCAAATACTAGAGATCAAGTGTCTTAGTGTGTACAGAACACACCCTACCAAGCCAAATGTACTGACTGAACGTCCTTCATGCTGTCAGGCAGTGCCCGTTACTTCTTTACTTGCATTCGCTTCTAACAACTATTCTAATATTCATGATCACAAAAATTCAAAGCAGCATTCTAAAAATGAGGGGGTAATGCTAAAAACAAGACTGATAAGAATTATTAAGCGATAGCAAATTGCTTCCTAACCTGTCAACTCCATCAGGACAAGGATTTTTTGTTTTGTTTACTCCTATGTGGAGGAGGGCATGGCAACCCACTCTAATATTCTTGCCTGGAGAATCCCCATGGACAGAGGAGCCTGGTGGGCTATAGTCCATGGGGTCACAGAGGGTCAAACATGACTGAGCAACTAAGTGTAGCACATATAATGCCTAGAACAGTACTTGGCACATCATAAGCACTCAAAGATACAACGGTATTAAAACATTTTATTTCTTAAATTGAGTGGTTGATACATAGGTATTATACTATTCTTAACCCTCTTTATTTGTCTCAATCATAATATTTATTAAAAGCACTCATTAATGCTTTTTAAAAACCTAATTGCAATTATTCAAAACAGTATCCAGAATATAGTCAAGAAACAAAAACACACAAATAGAACCCAAATTCTTTCAAATTTATGACTTCTATTTGTAAGGCACATCCTCAAGCTACAGTTCAGCACTCACTGATTCTTATCTGATATTCTCACAAGCTTGACTGTCTGATTTCTCAAAACTGCAATGAATCAAACTGGCTTTATAAAGCAGGTATACTGACAGAAAAGACAGCCAACTCCAAAAGAAAAGTCAAACTAGTCTAAGAAAGAAAGGAAATACTATTAAGCTTTAAAATAAAAATTGCTAAATTTGAGGGATAAAATACAGTCATCCAATAACTTATTCAGACGGAATCTCATTTTCAGGAGTTCCCTGGTGCCCTACTAGTTAGGATTCCAGGCTTTCACTGCCATGGTCCGGGGTTCAATCCCTGGTCAAGGAACTGAGATCCCACACACAAAAAAGCTCATTCTCTCTGTATATATACATATACACACACTCATATGCACATCGATTTTTTTCCCTATCTACATTTATACATACACTTTATTGCCCTGGGCATGATTTTACTTAATACATTCATTGGTTTATGATTTCTTTTTTAGATTAGCTTATTTTTCATACAAATTAAATCAAGACTATGGCTAAACCCTCTTATTCTTAAATCCCAGTTATCTTATACTAATAATATTATATTCAAAGATGACAATGTCTCACTTATAAAAATTTGCTAATAACTTAAGTTTTAATATACAGTTTCACAACTTATCAATCAACTAATCTATATTGAGAACATCAAAAAAATTTTTAAAAATCTAAAACAATGGAAAGATGGAAAAATGCCTGATGTGGAGTGATACATGACAAGTACCATATATTTTTCCTTTAAAAAAAAAATACTATGGAGGAAAAGAAATTTAGTTAATTAAGGCAATCTTGTATCTGTCCCATACATTTATCATCAACAAATGTTTATCAAGCACCTATCACTTATGTGAATTAAAGTTCAGTATATCAATTTCTGATTTCTTGGTGCTTGAAGGGATTTGGAGGTCAATAAAACACATACACGTGAAAATGTACCACAGTCACTATATATGCTCAAAACGAGTATAACAGGTATGTATTCACAGATCTTTCTGTTTATAATATTGGTGAACTAGAGATTGGACCACAATTACCTCCAAAAAAACATAGAAAGTTGAAAGAAATGAAAAAAAAAATTTAACAGCATAAAATCCTAACAAGAAAGGGTAATCAGAAGAGACTAAGGGCACAAAGAGGTTCACAGCTTCTGCCTGAAAGCATTTGCTGATTGTGGAAGGATGTCTGAGAGGCAGAGGCGCGCCTGGGGGGAGAAGGGAGTGGGCTAGCTCTGGGGTGTTCTGCTGTCTGCTGGAAACACGGCAAGCTGCAATTTCTGGCCAACTAATAAAAACTAGAACAGGAGTCTGAGGGGTTTTATGTGCCAGAGGAAGAAACACTCACACTTTGCAAGTAAGGTTACAAATTCTATTCTAAGGATCATCTGGTAGGAAGACCAGTAAATCTGGAAACCTTGGTCCTAGACTCCTAGTACTGTCAGGTACCTGGCAGAAGGAAATGAAATTCCTCCCTGAAAGGTAATGTCATAGGTCTCCAGTTGTTTCTAAAAATACATTTTAAAATAATTTGCCCAACAAAAAACATTACAAGGTATATGACAATATTAATAATACGCTGAGATGCTCAGGCACGTCTGACTCTTTGCGACCCCACAGACTGCATGCAGCCCACCAGACTCCCCAGTCCATGGGATTTTCCAGGCAAAGATACTGGAGTGGGCTGCCGTTTCCTTCTCCAGCAGATCTTCCCGACCCAGGGATCAAACCTGGGTCTCCTGTACCACAGGCAGATTCGTTACCAACTAAGCCATCAGGGAAACCACTATGACAATATTACCTGGAATCAACAGAAACAACAGACAACAGCAAAAAACAGGGACTCCAGATACTGGTGTTATCAGAAAGACTGAAACACACTTATGCTTATCAGGTTTATAGAGAAAAAAAACAAGCTTTTAAAGTTTCAGCAAGAAACTCAGTTCAGTTCAGTTCAGTTCAGTCACTCTTTGTGTCCGACTCTGTGTGACCCCATGAACCACAGCATGCCAGGCCTCCCTGTCCATCATCAACTCCCAGAGTCCACCCAAACCCATGTCCATTGAGTCAGTGATGCCATCCAACCATCTCATCCTCTGTCGTCCCCTTCTCCTCCTGCCCTCAATCTTTCCCAAAACCTTGCTTCTATCCCCAGTCCCATCCACAACTGGGTGTTGTTTTTGCTTTGGCTCCATCCCTTCATTCTTTCTAGATTTATTTCTCCACTGAACTCCAGTAGCATATTAGGCACCTACTGACCTGGAGAGTTCATCTTTCAGTGTCCTATCTTTTTGCCTTTTCGTACTGTTCGTGGGGTTCTCAAGGCAAGAATACTGAAGTGGTTTGCCATTCCCTTCTCCAGTGGACCACATTCTGTCAGACCTCTCCACCATGACCCATCTGTCTTGGGTGGCTCCACACGGCATGGCTTAGTTTTGAGTTAGACAAGGCTATGGTCCGTGTGATCAGATTGGCTAGTTGTCTTTATAAAAAGTTCATTTGAAAAAAAAAAATCACCAAAACTATGTAACTAAGAAGTAATGTCACCAAAACTTAAAACTCAGTTGAGTTCTTCCCAGTGGACTAGACACTCTTGAAGAACTGGTAAACTAGAAAGCAGGTCGGAAGAACTTATCCAGAATAAAGCACTGAAACGGAAAGTACAGAAGACAGAGTAAAGGGCAGAGGGGTCACAGTAATACGGCCTGACAAGGGTTTCCCTGGGGTCCTAGAGGAGAAAACAGAATATGATAGAGGCAACATTTACAGATAGCGAGCTGAAAAACCTCTAAGACAATGAAATAATCCAATCCTTTGATTCAAGAAATGCAAGGAAGCTTAACCAGGATAATGCCATAGAGCATTTACAAAAATTGGCCCCAATTCTTTTACTCTCTCTATGTGCCTTTGCAATGTGACTTTTTGTAGGTCTTTGCATCAAGAGGTAGAGTTTATCTCCCCACCCTCTGATCTGAGCTTGTTTTGACCAGTAGAAGGCAGCAGAAGTAACATGCCTGTTCCAAGGACAGACTTCAAGAGAATTTGTGTTTATCTTTATCTCCTGGAACCTGACTTTGCCACATGAATTAGTCCAGGCCAACTTACTGGATGGGGCTTCCCTGGTGGCTCAGATGGTAAAGAATCGGCCTGCAATGCAAGAGACCTGACTTTGATCTTTGGGTTGGGAAGATCCCCTGGAGAAGAGAATGGCTTCCCACTTCAGTATGCTTGCCTGGAGAATTCCATGGACAGAGGAGCCTGGCGGGCTGCAGCCCATGGGGTTACATAGAGTTGGACCCAACTGAGCAACTTTCACTTGCACAATCTTTTGGATAATAAGGTTAAGTAGCCTAGTCAGCGCCACTGCCCCAGCCAACTCAGAGAAGCAGAGTTGCCTACCTGATCTGATACACGTGGAGCCCCTGTGGAACCAAGACCATGTGGAGAAGGGAAGAATCAACCAGCTGGGCCCAGCTCAAACTGCCAACAACGCAACTGTGAGCTAAATAAATGACTCTCGTTTTAAGCCTCAAAGTTCTGGGGTGGTTTATTTCACAGCAAAACTTAATTGACACAGATGAGCAAAATCAAATCCACAGACTCATCATAATGAAGTTGCACAAAATTAAAGACAAAATCTTACAGCTAAGCACTAATATAATTTAGAAGAGAAATAATTTTCTAATGAGGTTAATCTGTAAGCATTTTAAATATCTGAACTTAGTGGTAAGTGGGAAACATGGGAGAAGAAGATATCCCAGGCAAAAATAAAAAAAGTCAATATCTGAAAAGGCGTCCAGTTTGCTGAAATATAAAACCAAAAGGTAGGTGTGTTTCGAGTTAAGGGCATTGAGCCAAGCAGACAGACTGTATTCTGGCTTTGTCACTAGCTATGCGACCTTGGAGCAAAGGATTTCACCTGTTTTCTCATATGTAATGTAAATAATATCTGGGGCTTCCCTGGTGACTCAGATACTACAGAATCTGCCTGCAATGCAGGTGACCTGGGTTCAATTCCTCGGTCGGGAAGACCCTCCAGAGAAGGGGATGGCTACCCACTCTAGTATTCTTGCCTGGAAATTTCAAGGACAGAGGAGCGAGCCTGGCGGGCTACAGTCCATGGGCCACAAAGAGTCAGACACGACTGAGCAACTACCACCACCATCACCAATGTAAATAATATCATTTACTGTTTAAGATTAAAATGTAATTAAAGTTATGCTTGGCATATGGCAAACACTAGACTTTACAGAACACCTGTCTTTCAGATCACTGAAATTTGTATGTGGGAATAACAGAGAACCAGAGAATCTGCATTAGAAGGGGTCTTTGAGGCTATGTAACCTGCCTGTGGGGCATGTGTGTGTATAGTGTATGTAATGTGTATAGTCTGTCATGGACAGAGGACTCTGGCAGGCTACAGTGCACAGGGTCGCAGAGAGTTGGACATGACTGAGCGTATTTTTTGACAATCTATTCTACTGTATTATCAGAAAGCTCTGATCCAAAATCTCCCTCTGTGAGGCAGAAAAGTCTTATTTTCTTTTCTGCAAAACAACCTTTTTTATAGTCATGGCAACTAAAAGAGCCCCCATTCTCTTCTTTCTCCAGGTTAACAGTTTTCTTGTAAAATGCAATGTTTAGATTTCAAAGGCCTGATATCTTCCTCTGGGTACCCTCCATCTCACAGAACTGGGGGTGGGGTGGGCAGGGTCATATCTGTATAACATTGACTCAGCAAAGACCTTTAATCCATGACCTCAAACCTGCCTCAGAGAAGTAACAATCTAGCTGGAAAAGCAGAGAAGTTAAAAGACAAAACAGTGACGCGCTATCCTAGAGGTAAACACAGGATGCCACTGGGCAGAAGGAGAGCAGATAACCGAGTCCTCGACGTGATAATGGTTGTTCCCAGAAGGCTTTATGGAAGAAGTAACATCTGAACTGAATTCTGAAGAGCCACACAGGTTTTAGCCAAGTGAATAAGCTAGCACAACAAATGCCCTCTCTCAAGGATTTCCTCTTATGAAACTTATATGAGATTATCAACACAATGCATACGTACAAAAGCAGCATATATAATCTGCAAAATTGCTTCTCACATGGCCGATTTTTTGTATCAATTTTAAACTGCAATATTATTTCACAGTTATGGGAAAGTATTTCTAATTGAAGTTTTGACAAGAAAAGCAGTGTAGTCTGGTGGGTTAAAAATTAGCTTTTTGGAGTACAGAAACCTGGTTTCAAATATAAACTCTACACCTTTCCAGCTATTCACTGAGTCGAGCAATATTTATTGAATAACTACTCATAGATATTCTGTAAATTGCTGGTAATTCAGCAATATTTCAAAAAGGAATTTATTCCATTATTTCTTAATATGGACTCCTCTGTTGCATGCATGCGTGCTAAGTCGGTTCAGTCATGACCGACTCTGTGTGACCCCATGGACAGCAGCCCACCAAGTTCCTCTGCCCACAGAATTCTCCAGGCAAGAATACTGGAATGGGTTGCCATTTCCTTCTCCACCTTTGTTACTCCGCTCCTAATACAAACCCTAAAACCACTGGTATAAGAGTATTTCTCTCATAGAGCATGTAGCTGGCAGAACTGTTTTCTTGTGAAAATAAATATGACACATTCTTGCCCGGACAGGACCAGATATGTACCTACAGGCAAGGCCAAAACTTTCCTTAAGAAGCACTGGCTAGTAGTTATCAAGTACTTTATTCCATTTAACCTTCACAATAATCGGTGCACTAGACTCTTACAATAATAGCATCCAATTACTGCCTCCCCCTAACCCCGCCCCTCTGCAAGGTAACCTGGCCACTAGAGGTAGATTGCATTTCCTCTAGCCTTGAATCCAGCCTGGTCTTGGGACTTACTCTGACCAGTGCTTGAGACCAGATGTTGTGAGACTTCCAAGGGTAGCCTTAAGAGGACTTGCCAGCTTCTTCTTTCACCCCCTTGAAACCTTCCTAAGGCCCTGAATGAGTGACAGTGTGCAGAAAGAGAGACCCAGCCAACAGCTACATGTGTATGCAAGTCCATTTTAGCCCTACCAACCCCAGCTGAGCTGCCAGATGACTGCACTTGCATGACAAGACCAGCAAAACGATCTACTTGATCTAAAGCATATTGAGAAATTACACTTCTTTTACACCACTAAGTTTTTTATTTGCTACAGAGCAGTAAATAACTGACGCACCGAATAAGGCAGATACTATCGTTTATCCGCAATTCAGAGCTGAGGAAGTAAATGCTTAGCTTAAGTTTCAGAATTCTGCAAATACGTGAAAACTATATCTCTTCTGATAACTAAAACACTTATCTTTTTTTTAACAAAACAAAAAGGAAAGCAAACATGGAAAAAAAATATGTGAGTTTTACTTTCATCCAAATCTATCAAAATTACATGCAAAAAGAATTGAGCAGTGAGACATATTCAATTTATTTCCAACCCAGGGATTAAGTCAATACGTACTTACCAGCTTCTTAATAATAATAAGGAGGACAATCCTGTGGCTCTAAGTGTCAGGTACTGTTCTAGGTGCATATACACACTCTATTTTGTCCTCAGACAGAATAATTATCTTATAATTATCCCATCTTCCTGAGAGGGAAATTGCCCCACAAAGTAGTTAAGCCCAATAGCACTGCTAAATTTCCCAATGATATACTGGATTACATTTACTAGCAGACAAAATATATTACAGCCTACATAAAACAAAGTCAATGTTTCAATGGCCAGGTTAAAACAGGTGTAGCCTGTTAAAATGGATCAACCTGATCTTAGCTGTCAAATGTAAATAGGATCAATTTGAGAGGCACACTTGAAACAGAATGCATGTTAATTACCAAAAAAAAAATTTAGTGCTGTGAAATCTACAAAGAGGAAACAGACATCTATCTATCTCCCTGTCTATCTAGATGTAATTAACACTGTTGAATAACTGTCTGCAGGGCAGGCACAAATCACAAATTTAAGTTGGCGTGGACTTAACCCTTCTACATAAATTCCGACAAAATTTCTAATCATGTTTAAAATTCTGCAAACATCACTACTCTAGACATCCTGACCCACGTTGTGGTGACATTCCTCCATGCCCTCCTTCAGAGTTGGTGGCAGGGAGAGAGAGTACCCAAAACACAACCCACAGAAGATGGTTCAAGTAGTTCTGGACGTCATGATAGCGGCCATACCTGAGCAGCCCCCGTCAGCCTCAAGAAGCCATCTCCGCGGAAAACTCTAAACCAAGGTTCCAGATTACAAATGGCCCTCAGTCAAAGAGAAAAAACGGGCGCAGCAAAGGCAAACAGAGGCCAGAATTCGGTGTGAGAGGCCGGCCAGCGAAGGGAAGGGGCGCCAGGGTAGGTTTAGAAGGCCATGGGCGCAGTCGTCCCACAGACCGCGCTTCCAGAATCTTTAGAGAACGGAAAGGATGCCATCAAGGGCTGAAAAAGTTGACAGCCACTCCAGATCTATGGTCCTGAGCGCTCCCTGCACAAGGTCCCCTCCAGTTTTCTGCTGCTCCCAACATCTGCCTCCACGACCGACCTCAGGCCCGCCCCCTTCATCTTCAGGCCCGCTCCTAGCTTCACATCCGAAAGCCGCCGTCAATCCAAGGAGAACAAGTCTCTGGCTTGCCTCTCCACCTCCCAGGCTCCCGGGAAATACTCACTTGCCCGCCAGATCTTTATGAGAGCCGCTCGAATTCATGAGCTGGGCCAAATCCTGTCGCACGGCTGCCGCCATCTTTCTCCCAGCTCGGCGGAGGCTGCGGGGCCTCTCGCGGCCGAAAGAAACCGAGTGTAGTCCTCCAGAGTGCGGCTAGAGGGAACCCGAGATGCCACAGAGTAGCGCCTGTGTAGGCCAGACCGCCGAGCCTGCGTTAGGTCCGCCCCCAAGGTTGATTGACGCGAAGCTCCACTCCTCAAATCCTAGGCCCGCCCGGGCTTCTCTTACAGGCTCGGGCTCACGCGCTCCCACTTCGGATTGGCGGATGAACTCCAAGGGACTGTGTCGCTTGTGCAACCCCAGTAAGTGCCCGATTCGCAAAACTTCGGGGTTTTCGTCAAGTTCCGTATCTCATATCTGTAGTTTACCATCCCTTGTTCTTTAAGGCTGCACTTAAACTACCCGTGGTAAAGAACGAGGTTTTTTGTTTGTTTGTTTACAATTCACTACAGACCGGTACTTTTGTAAAGTACAATAAAAAATGTCCCCATTCCGTTCCTACTCTGCGTCTGTATATAGATTGATCATACATCTCAGTTTATCCAGGACAGTACCATTTTCCATCTGTCATCCTGGAGTAATTGTTAATAACATGCCCTTTCACTCTGGAAACTGTTCCATTTAGATGACAAATTATATTATAGCCTTACTTTGATACGTAATTGTATTTATGTATTTATATAGGAGTGCAAATTTCTGCAGCCTTGCCTACAAAGGATGTTAAACTTGAATTTCTGCCATTTTATATGTGAAAAAGAACATGTTCCTTATTTGGGGAAGGGGAAAGAAAAGTCCAGAACAAAGAAATCCTTTGAGAAAGTACTGTGGCAATTTGTTGTCGTTGTTCCGTCTCTCAGTCGTGTCCAAAACTTTGCGACCCCATGGACTGCGGCAAGCCAGGCTTTCCTGTCCTTCACTATCAGTTCAGATGTCCCTCCATAGTTAAAAACTTAGTGAGATCTCCATGCCTGGCAACTGTGAGTCTGGATATTTAGTTTCCTTTTGCCTAGGACAAAGGAAAGGATGGTTTTGGAGTGTCAACCAGCAGTCTCCACTACCGTTTGTCCCTCTGATCATAATACAGTATCTGTGTGTATCCTTCCTACAGTAGGACACTCAACCCTAAAGAAGAGAGTTCAAGTTCCCACTCAGTTTCTGTATCAGCTTAAAATCCAGGATGTCTGATAATGTACAACCCTCTCCAAAAGTTTGGATGTAATTGTTCATGGTCCAGACACATATACACTATAGAAGAAATTATCGGCCTCAGGCCCAAACATGTAATACAAAACAATAGAGGAGCAAGGACAGAAGCAATAGGATAACTACAGTTCCAGAAAAGTAAGAGTGTGAAACACAGTAGTTACTTGTCCACAGCAATGGTAGAATCCTGCCCAGGAATTATGAACACCCACTACCGTTGTTATATCTGCATGGTGGTGAGACACCATGGTTAGTACTGCATTTTGAGAGGATAATTGCATTGTTCATTGTATTTGGTGGACCCCAGCTTTGCCTTCTCGGAGAAGGCAATGGCACCCCACTCCAGTACTCTTGCCTGGCAAATCCACTGGACGGAGGAGCCTGGTAGGCTACAGTCCACGAGCAGTCTCTAAGAGTCCGACACGACTGAGCAACTTCACTTTCACTTTTCACTTTCATGCATTGGAGAAGGAAATGGCAACCCACTCCGGTGTTCTTGCCTGGAGAATCCCAGGGATGGGGGAGCCTGGTGGGCTGCCGTCTATGGGGTCGCACAGAGTTGGACACGACTGAAGTGACTTAGCAGCAGCAGCAGCTTTGCCTTCTAAATACAAGTTAACTGGATGTTGGAGGGTATTCCCTCTCTGCTGCTGCTGCTGCTAAATTACTTCAGTCGTGTCCTACTCTGTGCGACCCCAGAGATGGCAGCCCACCAGGCTCCCCCATCCCCGGGATTCTCCAGGCAAGAACACTGGAGTGGGTTGCCATTTCCTTCTCCAATGCATGAAAGTGAAAAGTGAGTGAAGTCACTCAGTCGTGTCCGACTCCCAGTGACCCCATGGACTGCAGCCCACCAGGCTCCTCCATCCAAGGGATTTGCCAGGCAAGAGTACTGGAGTGGGGTGCCATTGCCTTCTCCATTCCCTCTCTAGAGGAACGCTTTAGGACTTGAACAGTTGAGGGCATTTGTAGTCCTGGTTTTTCAGTGGGATTTTTTTTAACATAACTTTATTGAATATTCAGTAAACTCTGCTTCCTTTACAGACAGTTTCAGGTGCCAATAAACATACTCAAAGTTGTTTTTGAAGTGAGGTGTTAATTGCTCAGTCATGTCCAGCTCTCTGCGATCCCATGGACTGTAGCCCATGGGGCTCCTCTGTCCATGGTATTCTCTAGGCAAGAATACTAGACTGGGTTTCCATTTCCTCCTCCAGGGGATCTTCCCGACTCAGGGACTGAACCCAGGTCTCTTGCATGGTAGACAAATTCTTTAATGTCTGAGCCACCAAGGAAGCTCCTAAAGGTTTTTTTTAGAAGTAGTCATTAAATCTGCCCTATATCCTGACTTCCATATGCAACCCGTTCTTAACATCTTAATGATGATATCCTTGAAATCATCTGAAAGAATAAGCTTAAGTGAGAAGAGAACTCTGTTAATAGTTTGATTTTTGCTTCAGTGTATCTTTCCTTTCTGTTGTTTTTTGTTTATGTGTGTTTGCCAAAAAAAAAATCACATTGGGCTCTGAGAAATCTCTAAGCCAAGTTTTCTCTCCTGTAATTTAGGGTTACACAAGTCGTCAACTTTTTCAACTTAGTGAAGCTCCAGAATTTCCAGACATTCTGTTCTCTATCTACCCTGACTTCAAACTTTACATGTAGTACCTTATGCATGCTTGCTCAGTTACCCCTGACTCTTTGCGGCCCCATGGGCTGTAGCTCTCCAGGCTCCTCCTTGCCCTGGAATTTTCCAAGCAAGAAATACTGGAGTGGGGTTTCATTTACTACTCTAGGGGATCTTTCTAACCCAGTGATTGAACTTGAATCTCTTGTGTCTCTGGAACTGGCAGGCAGATTCTTTCCCACTAGCGCCACCTGGGAAACTCTTGTAATACCTTGCTGAAAAATAAAAGCAGCAGCCACATACATAAAGTAGCTCTTTTCAAAATATCTCCACTAGACCTACAAGCTAGTGAGGGAGGTTCTCTGCCTTTCTAGTTACTGTAGGCAACAGTTTTACTAAAACTTTTTGATGTGACAAAGCCTCCCTTTCCAGACTATTACGCATGCTCAACTATTACGCTCAACTATTACGCATGTAGTATTCTAAGAGAATACGACATAGTTTTAGGTTTGGTTATAGCAGTGAGAAAAACAATTGGGTGGCAATGAGAATTTTTCCCTCCCTTATTTCAGTTGCTTAACAAGAAACTAGCTGGGCATCTCTGAGTTATGGGAAGTGCACAAATCTTAGTTCTTTTAACTAGGTCAAACCTTGGGTCCCAGTCCCAACTTAACTGAGTCAAAACTGTCATGTTGACAAAATTCCTCTAGTAATCGTTGCACATTAAATTTGAGTAGCACTGCTTTAGCAGATGTCACTACTAGTAGAGCTCTTCTCACTAACCCCTTATTTAATAAGGCCATTTCCTTGGTCAGACATCTCCTGTTTTCACATAATCAGCTCTTAGTAGATGGTCTCTTCCTCCTTACAGTTTCCCTACAGATATGCAAAGAAGGCTATCCTAGGGTCCTTTTCCTGGCACATCTTCCACTCTGCGTCTTGTGTGCCCAGCTCAAATATGCCTTGCTGTAGAAGTAATAATAATAATTTTAAAAAAAGAATAGGTGAGTGCATATGTTCTGCTGTTTTCTGAGCACTAGTTCCTACTCTGAATCTGTTCCATATGTTCTTGATGCTATTATCAATATTGTTCTAGAGTTATCTTGTGTTTCCCAGACTACTCCCTGAATCAGCCATTTCTCCAAGAAGGCCTTGTTCCTTTAAAAAAAAAAAATCTTTAAAAAATTTTATTTTTATTTTTTTTAACACCAAAAACATTTTGTATTGGGGTATGGCAGACTAATAATGTTGTGATAGTTTCAGGTGAACACCCTTTTATGTTTGAAAATAAATTTTCTTAGATATAATCAACCTTGGCTCACTTTTCTTTAGACTGTTAAGTGTGATACTCTATTTTCCTGGGGAATAAAGCATTGCTGAAAAATGCCTCATGAGAGTCTAATTTTCTTTTCTTGTAAATGACCTACTTTTTTTTTTTTTACCTAGATTTCCCCCAATTTATTTTCTTCTCACATTAAGTAGTTTTACTAGACTATGTGTTGTTTTTTGTCATTCTGGGTCATTCTCAGGTACACAGTGTGCTCTTTTAATACCTAGTTTCAATTTTTTTTCAACATCATTTTCTTTCATTATAATTTCTTGTACTTGCTGTATTCCCTTGGTTTCTTTCTTCAGAAACTACTATATCTATATGTTAAATCTGAAGATCTACCTATCTTTAATACTATCTACCTTTCTTCAAAATCTTTTTATTCTTATTTTAAAAAATTTCCTCCTTTTCACTCTCTCTGTCTCTTAAGGCATTATTTGTTATTTTAATTTACTCCTGGTTTCCTCCTAGTTTAGTCTTCATTTCAAAAATTATATTTTTATTTCTAATTCTTTCCCAAGTTCCACCATTCATTCTGGGTGTTTCTAATTTTATGGTGTTACCCCAGTATGTCCTCTGTTGTTTTTTTTTTTCAATTTCACTCATGAAAAAAGTGTATGAAGGCTTAAAAAAATATAGCATCTTCTTTTCAGTTTGACTACTGATTACCTTCCCCAACATGAGTTTGAGCAAGCTCTGGGAGTTGGTAAAGGACAGGGAAGCCTGATGTGTTGAAGTCCATGGGGTCACAAAGAGTTGGACACAGCTGAGCGACTGAACTGAAATACCTTCCCTCTTCTGACATTCACTATCAAACACTGTTTCTTCAGTAATATATGAGAATATGTTTTCATGTTTCCTTCCTTTTAGACATGTTAGTACCCCCATTGCCTCTTTGTGGCGGTAGTTTAGTTACTCAGTCATATCCGACTCTTATGACCCCATGGACTATAGTCTACCAGGCTCCTCTGTCCATGGGTTTCTCCAGGCAAGAATACTGAAGTGGGTTGCTATGGCCTCCTCCAGGGGATCTTCCTGACCCAGAGATCAAACTCAAGTCTCATGCATTGCAGGCAGATTCTTAACTGGCGGAGCCACCAGGGAAGCCCTCATTGCCTCTTTATTACACCTGAAGAAGTGGGACTCTTAAAATTTTATTTCTACCCTCTTCAGTCCTAGTGGAAACCTTCAGATCATAGAGTATTTATTTCTGCCCCTTCCACTTCCATTACATTCCTAGGTTTCACTGAGAAAAGTTGGTACTTTTATTCTATTCCACCAAATATTTTGTTTTCCTTTGCACTGTTTCTTCTATTCAAGGAATCCTTAATTTACCACGTGTGTTATAATTCCCAGTCACATTGTCATTATTCACTTGAACTACTATATAAATTTGAAGTGAATTACTCACCAAATTTCCTCTCTCTTCGTCTTCCTTGTCTTGTTATGAGGTCTCTGTTCCCGATTGTTTCGTTGTTTGGTAGTGTTTACTCTGAAGTGGTCCCCCAGATATGGTGCCTGAGTAACAAACTTGTGAATCTGTACACATTCATAAATATCTATCATCCTGACGTTTAAATGGAATTTGAGCTGAGTTGCTGTCCTTTTCCCTCAGTGATCTGTAAATGGTATTCCACACAGTCTTCTAGCTTCCAGGATTTCAGGTAAGACCAGTGCAGTGGCGGATATGTAGGAGACGTAAGAGATGTGGGTTCAGTCCCCGGGGCGGGAAGATCCCCTGTAGGAGGGCACAGCAACGCACTCCAGTATTCTTGCCAGGAGAGTCTCATGGACAGAGGAGCCTGGCGGGCTACGGTCCATGGGGTTGCAAAGAGTCAGACACGACTGAGCATGCATGCGTGCTCCAATGCAGTGGTTTCGCTCTCTCTCTTTCCTGCTCCCTCTCTTTTTCTTTCTCCTTCCTTTACTCCCTCCCTCCTCCATTCTCTATCTGCCCTTTTTTTCTCTTTCTTTATTCTCTTTGAGAGACTAAATAGGCAAACAGGCAGTGGCAAGACCATATATTAAAATAAAACTCTTGACCCACAGTCTACAGCATCTGGACCAAGAAATCAATTCACCATCTGCATCAACCATTACAGGATCCGAACAGCAGCTCCTATAGCCTTCAGTCCCAAATAGTCACCACTTGATCAATAACTACCAGACTCCTGAATTTTTGCTCCCAGTTGTAACTTCAGTTCAATCCAGTCGCTCAGTAGTGTCCGACTCTTTGCGACCCCATGGACTGCAGCACACCACGCCTCTCTGTTCATCACCAACTCCCAGAGCTTGCTCAAGCTCATGTCCATGGAGTCGGTGATGCCATCTAACCAACTCATCCTCTGTCATCCCCGTCTCCTGCTGCCTTCAGTCTTTCCTAGGATCAGAGTCTTTTCCAATGAGTCAGTTCTTCGCAAAAGGTGGCCAAGGTATTGGAACCTCAGCTATAACTTAAGACCAACCAAGGAAAACTAAATATGCACCCCCTAACGATTCACATGATACCTCCCTTCAAGTTAGGCTGCTGGCAGCCTCCTCATGTCCACAGCCTCTTGTCAGGGCACACCTGAATTCCCTTTTTTCCACTGTAAAGATGCCTGCCTTTGACTCAGACACAAGTGATGGTGACCACCTCCTTGCTATAGAAAGCTCTGAATAAATAGCTTTTGCTTATTGTCATTTGGTTGCTCCCTGTCTGTTTCCACACTTTCTTCCTCCGTTTTCTTCCCAGTACCTTGTCTCCCTCTCCCCCATCCCTTATCCGCCTCATTGTTCTTCTTTCTTTTTTCATCTTTTTGTAGGAAACTTGTTCTTTCCACTTGGAAGCTTTTAAAATCTTTTCTTAACAGGAATTTCCCTCAAATGTGCTTGGGTGTGTCTTTTCCCACTGATCTTAGTTTAAACTCAGCAACCTCTTTTATCTGTAAATGCAAATCTGTTTTTAGGTGAGGGAAATTTTCTAGTATCATCTGTTTAATATTACGTCTCTTTTTTTTTTATCATTTTCTTTCTTTCCTTCTGAAACTGCAACTAGTCAAAAATGACAGATCTCTTGGGTATCTCTTCAAAGTGATTTGCCTTTTTCATTGTAATTTCTCTCCTTATATTTTTGTTTTGTTTTGAGTTCTCTCTTCCACTTTTTTGGCCACTTAGCAAGATTCAGTTTTCCTTCAATATATCTTCGATGTTATATTTTTAAAATCATGATTTTCATGTGGATAGTTGTATAAAAGTGTTATAACTGCTTTATTTATAATGGTGCCAAGGACAGAAATGGTATGGACCTAACGAAAGCAGAAGATGTTAAGAAGATGTGGCAAGAATGCACAGAAGAACTATACAAAAAGATCTTCATGACCCAGATAACCACAGTGGTGTGATCACTCACCTAGAGCCAGACATCCTGGAATGTGAAGTCAAGTGGGCCTTAGGAAGCATCACTACAAACAAAGCTAGTGGAGGTGATGGAGTTCCAACTGAGTTATTTCAGATCCTAAAAGATGATGCTGTGAAAGTGTTGCACTCAATATGCCAGCAAATTTGGAGAACTCAGCAGTGACCACAGGACTGGAAAAGATCAGTTTTCATTTCAATCTTACAGAAAGGCAAAAACAAAGAATGTTGAAACTACCTCACAATTGCACTCATCACACATGCTAGCAAAGTAATGCTGAAAATTTTCCAAGCTAGGCTTCAACAGTATGTGAACCAAGAAGTTCCAGATGTTCAAGCTGGATTTAGAAAAGGCAGAGGAACCAGAGATAAAATGGCCAACATCCACTGGATCATAGAAAAAGCAAGAGAGTTCCAAAAATTATCTACTTCTGCTTCATTGACTACTCTAAGCCTTTGACTGTGTGGATCACAACAAACTGTGGCAAATTCTTCAAGAGATGGGAATTTCTTATCTGCCTTACCTACCTACCTCCTATGAAACCTGTATGCAGGTCAAGAAGCAACAATTAGAACTGGACATGGAACAATGGACGGGTTCCAAATTGGGAAAGGAGTACATCAAGGCTGCATATTGTCCCCCTGCTTATTTAACTTATATGCAGAGAACATCATGCAAAATGCCAGGCTGGATGAAGCACAAGCTGGAATCAAGATTGCCGGGAGAAATATCAGTAACTTCAGATAGGCAGATGACACCACACTTATGGCAGAAAGTGAAGATGAACTCAAGAATCTCTTGATGAAAGTGAAAGAGGAGAGTGAAAAGGTTGGCTTAAAGCTCAACATTCAGAAAAAGAAGATCATGGCTTCTGGTCCTATCACTTCATGGGAAATAGATGGGGAAACAGTGGAAACAGTAGCTGACTTTATTTTGGGGGGCTCCAAAATCACTGCAGATGGTGATTACAGCCATGAAATTAAAAGATGCTTACTCTTTGGAAGGAAAGTTATGACCAACCTAGACAGCATATTAAAAAGCAGAGACATTACTTTGCCAGCAAAGGTCTGTCTAGTCAAGTCTATGGTTTCCCCAGTAGTCATGTATGGATGTGAGAGTTGGACTATAAGGAAAGCTGAGCATCAAAGAATTGATGCTTTTGAACTGTGGTGTTGGAGAAGCCGCTTGAGAGTCCCTTGGACTGCAAGGAGATCAAACCAGTCAATCCTGAATATTCACTGGAGGGACTGATGCTGAAACTGAAGCTGCAATACTTTTGCCACCTGATGTGAAGAGTTAACTCATTAGAAAAGACCCTGATGCTGGGGAAGATTGAAGGCAGGAGGAGAGGGGGATGACAGAGGATGAGATGGTTGGATGGCATCACTGACTCAATGGACATGAGTTGGAGCAAACTCTGGGAGTTGGTAATGGACAGGGAAGCCTGGCGTGCTGCAGTCCATGGGGTCAAAAAGTCCACATGACTGAGGGACTGAACAATGACAACAGGTGAAAACAAAAAACATATCATCAAGAAAGTGGGTAAACAAAGTGTGGTATATTCATTCAATACAATACTACTCAGCATTGAAAAGGAAAACTACAGATATACGCAACAACATAAATGAATATCAGAAACAATATGCTGAGTGAAAGAAGCCAGACAGTAAAAAAAAAAAAATGCATGTAATACGGTTCCATCTATATGAAGTTCTGAATTAGGAAAAGCTAATCTATGATAATAGAGAATCAGAAACTGCTTAAAAAGAAGAAAGTGGAGAAGGGTAGGAATTTACTGGGAGATAACAAGAGGTGTAAGTGATGGAAATGTTCCATATGTTGGTAGGTGTGTGGGTTACATGAAGTGTATGGATTTATCAAGTTTTATCAGACTGTACACTTAAGATCTGTGCATTTCACTAAGTGTTAAACCTTAATGTTAAAAGGGAACAAAATCATGCTTTTTGTTCCGTAATCTTGTGTGTATGTATTGAATTTAGCCTTCTTGGGTGCTTTTATGAGTTTTATGTGTTTTTATGTTTATGGTTTAAGTTGTCTTAAGTTGTCTTCTGCCTTCTCTCGTGGTTTCAAAGGCTATGCTCTTAGAACCTTTGAGGAAGAGACGTTCTAACACAACTGTGTGGCCTCCCCAAAGGTCCTCTGATACAGATCCTCTAAACAATAGTGCCAGGGTAGGTTTTATCGTTCCACCATGAGGTCCATAGATGTTCACAGGCTACACTGTCTTTATTATCCAGTTGTTCCAATCTTCTTTGCTTTCTGTCTCTATACTCACTGTAACCTGAGGCTTCATTTGTGCCACCTAACGCCTGCCATGTCTGTCTGCTGGTTCCCCTGTGTTTCAAGCGGAGTCATATCGTTGAAAGTGGGTGAAAGAGATGTGCTAGCCTGATTGTTTTTTGTAAACCACCCAGTATGCAGAACTGTGTGCTTTGTATTATGTAATCACTCAAAAAATACCTGTTGAGTAGAGAACACAGCTGGATACAGACTTCCCTGGTGGCCCAGTGGTTAAGACTTTGTCTTCCAATGCAAAGGGTGTGGGTTCTATCCCTGGTTGGGGAGGTAAGATCCCACATGTGTGGTGGCCAAAAAAAACAAAACATAAAACAGAGACAATAATATTGTAACAAATTCAATAAAGACTTTTAAAATGGTCCACGTCAAAAAATCTTTTCAAAAAGAACATAGTTGGATAAATAGGAGACCCAGAGAATCCCAGCATCATAGAATGTGCTAGTGTTTCAATCGAAGTCTCCCTTCTCTGGGGGCATTACAAACAAGGCGTAGACAACTCCAAAGCTGAGTAGGAACTCATGTTGGGAAGGTGAAGAGGATGATCCGAATCTGCCACCAACCGTGGCAGCAACCAGAAGCAGATATTCAACATGTGTTGTAAAGCAAGAGGTCTGTGGGCTACCAAGACAAATAGGAAGGGGTGGGTTGAGAGAGTAAGCAGGATTGTCCTTGGAAAAACTGTGTAAGCTTTGTGGTCCAACAATAGAGACCCTCAGACCCCCTTAATAAAGTAACACCTGGAGGACTTCCAGCTTCTGTTCAGCTGGAGAGAGCTGGAAAAAACATTGCTCCCTCCATACAACAGTAATCTAAGTAACCTAAAGAATCGTAGATTTTATTAAGCCACTCAAAGAGCTGAGGACATAGAGCAACTCATGACCTGAAATCTCGGGAAAGACAGGTGCCTCTAAATGCAGAGGGGATGCAGGCACCGTGTCACCTGTGGGAGAGTGTGGGCAAGAAGATGGGGCAGCCATACAGAGAGGAAGGTAGAATTCTGCTGAATGTTTAAATACATTGCTAATCACTAAGTGCAGACTAGGGCTTCCTAGATGGCATTAGTGGTAGAGAACCTGCCTGCCAATGCAGGAAACATAAGAGGTATGGGTTCGACCCCTGGTTAAGGAAGACCCCCTGGAGTAGGAAATGACAACCCACTCCAGTATTCTTGCCTGGAAAATCTCATTGACAAAGGAGCCTGGAGGGCTACAGTCCATGGGGTTGCAAAGAGTTGGACACGATGAAGCAACTCAGCACGCAGAGACAAGTGCAGGTTGGCATGCTTGTAGAACCCCGTGGGAACCACAATCATATAAAGAGTTCATATCCACTCACAGGCTCTTCTCCAGGGACCACCACTGAGCAGCCAAGACAAAGACTGGGGGCAGAGTGGAAGGTAAGGGAAAGACTTCTGTGTCCTTCAGGCCTAGCGGAGAGGCGTGGCTGCCATTGCAGGAAAAGCAGGGAGAAACCCAGACCCTCCTCCTGCAAGGAACAAAGACTTAAACTGATGGGAGAAGGCAGCAAACCCAGTTGTTCTCCAGGGGACAGGTAAAGCCCTACTGCAGCTGGAAAAATGGGAAAAATGAAACAAACAAAAAATCCCCAAAGCGTAATCCCCAAAGCAAAACTTCTAATCCTGAAGAGTGGCCTGGAAACTGTCTAATGCTCAAGAAAGGGTCAAGACCCAGAGACACAGAGCCTGCCTGAGAATGAACCTGGAACAGGACCACAGAGAAACTGTCTTCCTTCCCCATCACCACAAGCAGTCTAGTAAGCACCAAATAGCAAGCAGGTTACTGCTGGAAAAAGTGCATGACCTTAGAGGGACTCCTCTGAGTGGTAAAAGCACAGAAAGCCTAAAGGCTGAAAGTGGAACAGTAACACTGATGGGAAAAAAAAAAAAACAAACCTTTAGAAAAGCAGCCCCAACTCTAAGCAGAAAATAACTTTAGAGGAATTTGAAAATGATGATGCACTGGAGGTAACCATAGCAACACTAAAACCCAAGCCCAGCTCAACTCCTGACTAGAATAACTCAAACTCTTACACTAACAGCTTAGCAGAAAAAGATGTGTGCTCATTTCCAGGCATATATAATATTTACCTCCATCTCTCCAGTTCACAGCTTCCCTGGTGGCTCAATGGTAAAGAATGTGCCTGCCAATGCAGGAGATGTGGGTTTGATCCCTGGGTTGGGGAACATCCCCTGGAGTAGGAAATGAAAATGCACTCTAGTATTCTTGCCTGCAAAATTCTGTGGAGAGAGGAGCCTGGCGGGCTTCAGTCCATGGGAGCACAGACAGTCAGACACAACTGCACGACTAAGCGCAGCACCGAAGGGTCACAAATTACGTGATTCAGAAGACAATGGAGTGATATGTTGGAGTGATAAAAGGGAAGGTGTCTGGACCTTACATTTTAATGGTTTTCCCTTCAGCTGTACCTTTTCTTTGGGGATAGTTCAATAAACACTATCATTCTAAGAAAACAGAAATGAAAACCCACTGCTACCCCATAACATCCTCACACCCATCTACGCATTGACTTTTCCTTTAATTTACCCCAGCAGCGGTGGATGATGGAACCATTCAGTAATGGTTTCTAAGATTTAACTCAGGGCTTGGGGAGAGCAGAGGAAATTACACGTGTGTGACGTGGCAACCCTAACACTGGTACTGTGCTCAGGGAAGGTAGGCCTTTCTTCATTTCCTAAGGCAGGTCATGGTCGGTCTGGGCAGGAGCCTGCAAGCGCTTTCTGTTAAGAGTCAAATTGTATTTTAGATATTGTGAGTCACATTGTCGTCTTTGCTGCTGCTCCTTCGTCTTTGGCTTCCTTTCCCCCTTTTCCCTTCTTCTTCCATTTACAAGTGTAAAAACAGAGAAACATTCTTAGCTTGTGGGCCATTGAAAAAAGGCCGAATGTGCCCTGTGAGACAATTTAATTTGCCAACCCTGCTCTAGGCCATTTACTGTAACTCCATTTCCTTTTGATAGTGAATGGTTTAAGATGACATATGCAGTCCAGGTCTGGCCAGTGCATCGTGATGGGAAGTCTTCCAGGGAACAAGCTGAACCTTGCAAATAAAAAGTGGTGCAGGGGAAGAAATCTCTCTCCCCTGTGGTTAATATTTGTGTGTTGTGTGTGTTATGTCTGTGTATGGTACTAGGTGATAGCCACTGGAAGGCAAACCTGTGAATTAAAACCTTGAGAACTGTGGTATGGCAAGGAGGAATGAGCCAGGAAGTTTAAGGATATCTTTTCTTTACTGCATTATCCCAGAGAAGTCTGCTGCTGCTGCTGCTAAGTCGCTTCAGTCGTGTCCAACTCTGTGCGACCCCATAGACAGCAGCCCATGAGGCTCCCCCGTCCCTGGGATTCTCCAGGCAAGAACACTGGAGTGGGTTGCCATTTCCTTCTCCAATGCATGAAAGTGAAAAGTGAAAGTGAAGACGCTCAGTCGTATCCAGCTCTCAACGACCCCATGGACTGCAGCCTACCAGGCTCCTCCGTCCATGGGATTTTCCAGGCAAAAGTACTGGAGTGGGGTGCCATTGCCTTCTCCGAAGAGAAGTCCATTTCTCTGCTATTTATTTTATTAGCTGTGCAGACAGTTCATGGTGGTCCAATGGTTGGGACTCCAGACTCCCAATGCAGGGGCCTGGGTTTGATCCCTGATCTGGAAGCTGGGTCCCACATGCCGCAACTAAAGACCCCTAGTAACTATGACACAGTACAGCCAGATAAATAAATAATACATAGGGGTAACCCATAAGGACCTGCATATAGCACTGGGAACTCTGCTCAATGTTATGTGGCACCTTGGACGCAAGGGGAGTTTGGGGGAGAATGGATACATGTATATATAGGGCTGAGTCCTTTTGCTGTCTATCTGAAACTATCACAACATTGTTAATTGGCTATATGCCAATACAAAATTAAAAGTTAAAAAAAATGAATGAAATATATAAGCTACTTTTCCTTGGGCTTTCTGTGGCTTGCGACTGAAAGCAGAGTAGTTACTATAGTCAGTAAGTTACAACTATGTAGCAGATAGCTTTGTGGGTAGCTTTGTGAGTTCACAGGCTCCAGGCCAGGGCAGGTCTAGAAGTTTTACAGAGGAAGAACAAAGAATAACAGTTTCACTGGAATAAGGAGGTTGATTCTGTGTAAGCACTGCAATTTACAAAAGAGGGAAGGGTCATTTGTCTTCGTCAAAGAAAGGGGGTGTTTTCATGAAGATTATAAAGTGTGAAGTGCTCTGACCTCCTCCCATGCTACACCTGTTTAGGCTGATGTACACTGCATCTTCGCATTTACCTCTGCCGGTTGGAATCCACGCTCCCAATTCGTCATTTCCTCTTTGTATTAGAATTTGTAATACATCCATACCCTTTGCAGTACCTCTCACTAGAGTACAAAGAAATATATACCCTCCATCTCATTGATGTTGGGCTTGGTTGTAAGACTTGTTTTGGCCAATCGAACGTAAGCAGAAGTGACTGTGTGCCCGTTGATTAAAGGGGAGTGTTAGTTGCTCAAGTTGTGTCAGACTCTGTGTGACCCCATGGATTGTAGACCCCGCTGGGCTCCTTTGTCCGTGAAATTCTCCAGGCAAGAATACTGGAGTGGGTAACCATTCCCTTCTCCAGGGGATGGTCCCAAGCCAGGGATCTCCTGAATTGCAGCCAGATTCTTTACCATCTGAGCCACCAAGTTAAAGCAGAGGGGTAACCTTTAAAAGGATACCATGTTTCCATTCTATTTTGTTGTGTTCCTGTGATCCATTAGGAGAAGAGTGTTGGGCCCAGAATTAAAATATATGGAACAGATGGAAGCCCAACCAAAAGCCTAGGTTCCCACCTGGCCTACCTGAGACCAGCGATCTAGGCTAAACCAGGAAACAAATAAATGCTTGTGATTATAAGCCATGAGCAATTTTAACATATTTTATAATTACAATGAAAAGCAAAGCCTTCCCTGGGTTGTTCTGAAAGTGAAAGTCGCTCAGTCATGTCTGTCTCTTTGCAACCCCTTGGACTAGATAATCCATGGACTTCTCCAGGCCAGAACACTGGAGTGGGTAGCCATTCCCTTCTCCAGGGGATCTTCCCAAAGCAGGGATCGAACCCAGGTCTCCCTCATTGCAGACAGGTTCTTTACCACCTGAGCCACAATTCTAGTGGTTAAGAATTCCCCTGCCAATGCAGGGAACATCAGTTTGGTCCCTGGTCCGAGAAGATTCCACACGCTGAGGGGCAACTAAGCCCGTGCTCCACAACTAGAGAGGTCACTGCAGTGAGAAGCCACACATCTCAACTAAAGAGAAGCCCCCACTTGCCACAACTAGAGAAAAGCTCATGCACAGCAACAAAGACCCAGCGCAGCCAAAAATAAATAAATAAACATTGAATACTTAAAGACGTCAACTAAAAAAAGCCTCAGTTTTTAGTCTTTCTGGAGGCAGACATTTTCTTTTCCCAACTAGATGGAAAGGGGAAATATTCCTTCAAACTCATTAAAGTCTCTGTGAATGTATGTTAATTGCTCAGTCATGTCCAATCTGTGCAACCCCATGGACTGTAGCCTGCCAGTCTCCTTTGTCCTTAGGGTTTCCCAGGCAAGAATACTGGAGTGGGTTGCCATTCCCTTCTCCAGGGGATCTTCCCGACCCAGGGTCTGCTGCATTGCAGGCAGATTCTTTACCATTTGAGCCACCAGGGAAGCCTGGAACTCTGTGTCCAAGTCCGAATAAACAAGGCTGAGAAAGAAGAAGCACTTCCCCCTCTCTGTGTGAGCCCTTCTTTCAAGTTCCCATATCCTGTCTCAAGAAGTGCCTCCCAGGATGGCTGATATTAGCAATATCTACTTCCTCCAAGGGAAAACCCCATTCCTAACCACAGGGATGGTTATAACCTGAACAGGGCAACAACCTCAGAACATAATAGAGGAGCCCCTACTTCTATCCTTTGTAGTAGAAAAACAAAAATGACTAATATGGAGGCAAAGGAATCATAAAGCCAGAGGAAATGTAAATGAACTTTACTTGATATCAACAGATGATTTTAGTGGTTGGTTTTGTTTTTTAGGTGGTTTGACATTATTAATCACATCCTGCACCATAAGTGAAAAAGCTTGGCATGTGTTCAAAGTGATACTGATACTGAGTCTGAGTTGCTTCAGTCATGTCCAACTCTTCGCGACCCCTATGGACTGTAGCCCACCAGGCTCCTCTGTCCATGGGATTCTCCAGGCAAGAATACTGGAGTGGGTTGTCATGTGCTCCTCCAGGGAATCTTTCTGACCCAGGGATCGAACCTACAGCTCCTATGACTCCATTGTAGGCGGATTCTTTACTGCTGAGCTACCAGGGAATCCCTGATACTGATCTGCTGCTGCTGCCACTACTAAGTCGCTTCAGTCGTGTCCGACTCTGTGCGACCCCATAGATGGCAGCCCACCAGGCTCCCCCTTCCCTGGGATTCTCCAGGCAAGAACACTGGAGTGGGTTGCCATTGCCTTCTCTGATACTGATCTACATTCCCTTATTCCAAACCCTTGGGTAGCGATGTGTTTTGGAATTGAGGATATTTTGAATTTTAGAAAGCAAGTGCACAAATTTTAAGAACTTTTTTTTTTTCTCCTTTTAACACCAACTTTAATGGATAATTTACACATGTGTTATAATAAAACACATCCATTGTAAGTATACTCAATGAGTTTAGGCCATGGTATATGCCCTTATACAACCAAGACCACAATTAAGGTCAAACACATTTCCATCACCTCAGGAAGTTTCTTCCAAACTCTTTAGCCTTTATCAAATTCCATAATCAAACACATTCATATTTCTGCACTGACACATAGGTATATTCACATGAGATGTTCTAGAGAACATTAATACCTTATTGTCATATTGCTCTTACTACTAAATGAGTTTGCCATAAGCTTCCAGAAACTTTTCAGTTTTCAAAACATTTTGGATTTTAAAATTGTTGATAAGGAGTTTGTGTATCTATTATAAAAAGTTATGTGATAATGAAAAAGAAATAAAAGTGATAATTACACCTATATAGATTTACACATGATGGTTGCTTTATAGAGACATCCTCAATTTATGAAAATGGACCCAAGAGCAAAAAACTTCTAAATAATCTTTTGGAAATGAATATAAAGAAAATTTTATTAACTTGTGTGTACTTTGTATCTAGCAGTATATCTGGCACATAATAGGTGTCCAGTAATACATTTTGTTTTTTTTTCATCTAAGCAACTCATACCTCTACACCATCCTTTAATTTTTTTTGTTTTAATATCTTCCTGAGAAAAAATCTCTTAGTTTTTTTCCTGTTACTTTTTGCCTGTCACTTCCTGTAAAGCTGTTCTGTCTAGTGCTGTAGTCATCAGCCATGTGTGGCTATTTATTAAATTAATGACAATGAAATGAAATGAAAATTCACACTAGCCATGTTTCCTTTGCATGCAGCCACAGGTGACAAGTGGCTACTATCAGATGGTGTGGATACAGAACAGTTCTGCCATGGCAGAAAGTTCCACAGGATAGAGTGCTCCCTCCTCTGTTCACCACTTCATTCTCACTGCCTTGCTGAGTGTTTGGCATTTGGTAGATGATCAACAAATACTTGCTAAATAAATGCTTTTAGTCCATCTGGAAAAGTCCTGAGGCAAATATAAACAAAATTTCCCTTTTGTTCGAACAGTGGTTCTTAGGGGCTAAGAATGCTCTCCTTGAAAAAAGTAAAAAGTTAGATTTATTTTAGGCTGTATTGTAGCTTTGGTTATTACTAGTTTTTCAGTCATGGTGCTCACCACATGCCAGGTACTGGTACATGTGCTTTACACATAATACCTTATTAATCTTCGTGACAACCTTGTGATGATACTTTTATTTCCAATTTATAGATAAGGAAGCGGAGGTGCAAGAGGAAAGTAACTTGCTTAGGTTCACACAGCAACTAAGTAGCAGGGCCAGAATTTGTACCCAGTCAGTCTGTCTCCAGAGCCCATGCAATTAACCACAACACTGAGCTCTTTGTGATTATTTTTTAATAAGGACCATTTTGTCTCTTTTTTCCACTACTTAAACCTCTCTATGTAATGTTCTTATTTATTGCATTTAGCTATGATGCCCTGAAAAATATTAAGTAACTGTTATAACCCGCCTTTTTACTCTAACCTATGATATTCCTGTTGTTTTCTGATGATAATCTTGATCCAATTAAGGAACTGTGCTTCTATTTCTAGTTTGCTGAGCATTTTTAAAATTCAGAAATGGCTGTTGAGGGCATTCCCTGGTGCTTCAGTGATTGTGACTCTTCCCTTCCACTGAAGAATGCCTGGGTTCTACCCCTGATTGGGAAATTAGGATCCTGCAGGCCACACAGCAAGGCCAAAAAAAAAAAAAAAAAAAAAGCTCTAATATTGACTGTGGTGATGGCAGCATAACTTTGTGAATAAACTAAAAACAGCTGAATTACACACTTAAAAAAAAGAGAAATGGCTGTTGAATGTTATATGAAACATCTCTAAGAAATATAATTTGGCTCTTCTCCTTTAACAAACTTCCTAAGTAGATTTCTTAATGTTAAATCATTCTTGAAATGAAGTGTACTTTGTTACAGTGTGAATTTTTTTATTACTGTGTTACTGAATTTTATGTCTTAATACTCAATTTTGTCTTTGTTACAAAGACATAGTGAGAATAGAAGAATTCTCCTTTTCTTTTGGTGCTCTTTGCCTTGGAGGGGTTTTAGCATCCAGATTATGCTAGCCTTGTGGAATAACCTGAGAATTTTTCTCCTTCTGGGGGAGAGTCTTTGTTTCCCTAGGTTCCAGCCCGGTTTGGGTACCCATCTTTTCTTCCTTCCAGAGGTGCCCCATGGTAACCACGAGGATGTTTTCTTTCTGCTGCTGCTGCTTAGTCGCTTCAGTCGGGTCCGACTCTTGTTTTCTTACACTAGCTCCCAAAGCTCTTCATAAATGGAACTCACCTACTGATCCTTAATAACGCCTGGGCATCATTCAGCTTTCTCAACATTTCCTTGCACAGACCCGGCCTCTGCTAATTTCATGCCACTTGCCTTGCTAAATCCTATACAGTCCATGGAATTCTCCAAGCCAGAATACTGGAGTAGGTAGCCTTTCCCTTCTCCAGGGGATCTTCCCAACCCAGGGATCGAACCCAGGTCTCCTGCATTGTAGATGGATTCTTTACCAGCTGAGCCACAAGGGAAGCCCCTGAACTGCCTTGCTAAATCCTAACCATAGAATTTGAGGTAGACGGGATGGGTGTGCTGTTGATTCTGGCAAAATAGAACTAACATTTGAGGCAGACAGTGTGTGTAGCTGCTTGACACCCCTCACTTTACATGATCGTCAGGATCCTGGGAAACTTTGTTATTTTTCTTATGTAGATGGGAAAAGAAACTTGATAACGTTATATACCAATTAGTGAAGGTGCCAGAATTTGAAACCAGGACTGCTTGACTCCAAAGTTACTGCCGCTTCCACTACAGCATGCCTCACCTCCTCCATTGTGTTCCCAAGCTACAGCCTCCCTCGCTGACCTGTATGTCCTTCGTGCTCCATTAGCAATTACAGACTGTACCCCACCATTTATATTACGTATACTCTGTATATTTTGTTGTTTCCTCTGCAGTTTTTGTCTCACACAGGGCGGTTATTAACGGAATCTCTGTGCGTGTGCTGATCCGACTCCAAATGTGGGTATCTTTTCTTACTTCATAAAAAGAATAGCGGGAAAAATACAAGGAAAAGGTGACCAAATACCAAGAATTTGGATTTTGTTAGTCTTGGCAGTACACTGTAAAAAAAAAAAAAGTCCCTTTCAAAATAAGTTTAACTCTGAGTGCTGTTCCAGGGGCTTTTTAGCGACCCCTGCAAAAACACTGCCTCAGAAATTAAGAGATTTGGCATTATGTGACGACCGATCACTTTCCCACGCAAGAACATCAAACAGCGGCAAGACACTGGAAATCGCACCTACTGCACAGACTTCCTAACAAGGAAAGCTGGACGGTAAGGCAGTCCCTCCAACCGCAGGCGCGATCCCGCGCTTCGGCCCCCACCCCGCCCCTACCGGGTTCAGCCGGATGGAACGTTCCATGCGAAAGGTTTGACAGAGCGCCCACTCGGCGTCACGTGGAGCCGGAGCGCACTCTCGGCGCCTTGCGGGATGACGCCGAGCAGGGTTGCCAAGGGGCGGGGCCAGGCGCCGCGGAAGGGGCGGGAAGGAAGCCGGCCGGGGAGGCGGGGCGGGCCGAGCGGAGGGGCGGGCCGAGAGGGGCGCGCGGGAGGGGAGGGCCCAGCGTATTATGGGATGCGGCGGTGGAATGGCGCTGGGCGCGTGATTTTGAACAAACCCGGGTCTGTGTCTCGGAGGCGCCGCCGCCGCCGCGGCTGCTGGGAGGCCAGGGAGCGCGGCGTGAGAAGGAGGCGGCGGCGCCGCCGGCTTTGGTGAGTGTCAGCCCCCCAGGGTGGGGGGCCCCCTGGGCAGGCGGGCGGGAAAGGGGGCGCGCGGGAGGGGGCGCCGGACCGCCCCCTCCGGGAGCCCGGGCTAGAGGGGTCATGGCGGAGAGCGGGAACCTGCAGTCTTGGGGGCCGCCGCGCCCCATCCCCCGGGCCGCAGGAGGCGGGAGGATCCTCTGGGCTCGGCCCCTTCCCGCCGGCACTCGAGAGGGCGGCTGTCACCCGGCTGGGCCGGCGCTCGGCCGGCAGCCCGCCCTTCCCGGCGATCCGGAGGAAGGGCTCCCGCCGCTGTTGACACGCACGCTGCGCGGCCGGAGGAGCCGCCGTGTCGGCCCCGGGTTTCTGGGAACCGGTTTGGCTGCTGTGTCATTTTGTACCAGCCCCTCCTTTTCCCTGCTGCCCGCCGCCCCGTCCTTCCTGTGCCCCTTTGTAGTGGTGTCTTCTTCGTGTCTGTCCGTTTTCCTCGCGAAGCCCACCGGCCAAATGTCATAATGTTCCCGAGGTGCACGGGGTAGGGAGCGGGCCAGCACTTAGCTTGGCCAAGCAACGGTAAGCACCAAGCGGAGTGCGGGTGGCCGGGGCTGGCGGTGGGGAAGTAAAGTTTACAGATGAAAAAATTGGGAAGGGTGGATACTCTCAGCGTCTAGCCGGCTGCATATAGAAAACGGCGACGGGGTTGGGTGATGATAGCACTTGTTTAAGCCTGAAGCTATCGACTTTTCTATGGAGTTGTCATTCAAGCCAGGTAAGGAAATGAAATGCCTTATTCAGCTTCTACCCTTCTCTTCTTAAACAAACTTCTTGAAAAAGACAGTAGAGTGGCTCTGTTCGAAACCTGGAAATTGAGTTTGCTCATTTCAGATAGATCTTTCAGAGCATATACTGTAGTTGAATGGTGGGCACAGAATTGACCTTTTAAAAAATGGATGGTTATCAAATCTGAAATTAGCAAAGGTAGCCAATTTAGCTTTTTAGAAAAATTTTATTCTTTTCAGAAGCCATGCAGCTTATGTTTTCTTGTTATTTCTTTGATGATTAAAACATGCCTATCTTCTCTTTTAGTTATTTATTAAACTACATGATGAGAGATGCTGGTGGAGCTGGGTAGGTAATTCTAGGGTCTTTTCTAAAGCACGCTGCTTATTTTCACTGTATCAAAAATTTCAGCGGCAGATTTTCGTTGTTAATTTGATGACTTAGATTCTAAAAACTTTTGCCAAAAAAAAATTTTTAACTCTGAGGTATATTTTCTGTATTGTAGAGATTGTTCACTCATGAGTAGGATCCGTACATTTTAAACCTAGTTGCTCTTTGACGTCTTAAACCAATGACGAACTGGAAGTCACAGTGTTTATGGACAGAAATGATCAGAGGAAGTTAAGAGGAAACAGTTCGGAACTTTTGTTTTGAAAACTTAGACGTCGTGACCACTGTATCTGCATAAGAATCAATGCCTGTAAATTTACAAATGTATCCGAGAGGTCTGAAGTGCGGTGGGAAACAGCCCTTTCTGTCAAAAGCGGTGCTGGCGGTGGAGGAAAATGTCAGAGCTGGTGAATGACATTCCAGGTCTTGATCCTGTTGTTGTTTCGTGTCTGCGATGGACACAGCGCATCAAAGGCATTCCATCATCTCTCTCAAGTTGCTGTCCTGAAAGTGGCAAAGAGTGGAAGCTCTTGGTGGTCCCTCTGCCCCCTTCCGCTTTTTTTTTTCTTCTTTTGCTCTTCAAAACAAAAGTATGCCGGACTGGGGACCCTGCAGGTAGCGCGATTTCCCCTTCGTGGCGGGGTGAAAGGTCTCGGCGTGGGCTGTGTGTGCAGTGGTGTCTCCCCGAGCATTTGAAGGTTGGCGGGGCCGGCGGGAGGTTTCCCCGGATATGTGGGTGTGCGCCTCTCCGGAGGGGAGGGCCGGGGAGGGGAGGAGGAGGAAGGGGGAGGTTACTGGCGGCGGCGGCGGCGGCCCGGGCTCGGGCTGTCGGGGAAGCTGCTGAGCTGTGATGGTGATGACGAGGTGAAAATGGCGGATCTTTCGAAATACAATCCCGGCCCCTGACATACCAGAGGCGGCGGCCGCGGCGGCGTCGCCACCCGGGACTCCGTCCGCGGCCCCCGGGTTCCCCAGTAGCGTTCCAGGTCCGGCAGACGAGGGGAGGAAGCGGCTGGCCGGAGCCAGCGTGCACACGCAAAAGCAGCACCGCCCGGGCTCGGGATTGCCCGGGACCTTCTGGAGCCCCCACCTCGGAGCCGGAGGGAGGAGAAAGCGGCCGCCGCCGGAGGTAGAGGAGCCAGGGGCTACCCGAGGGCTGCTCCGCTGCGAGGTCGATTTATTTGTGGGGAGGGGTCGGGTGGGCGAAGGATCGCCCCGATGATCAAGGAAGGGCTAGTTTAGAGTGCAAAGGATCGGCAGCCTCGTCATGACATCAACATTATTCTTTTGAGTATTAAGAGGACTCGAGTTTGCTCTTATACCCAAGGCTGCTGCTGAGGCCTAGAGGAACCGCTAGCAGTTATCCTGGTTTCCTGATTGAATGTTTAAAATATCCACTCCAGCGGGTGTTGGTTTGATGATGTCCAGCAGTTTATGGGGTTGTACGTTTCCTTAAGGAGGCTGAACGTTGGCATTTTATTCTGCATTTAAGCTCTGGGTCTTAGATCATAGTCTGTAACTTGTTGGGGTGTGGATGTTCACGTTTTGTGAGCCTGTGGACCAGTTCTGTAATCACTGAAAATGTTGCCTCTTTCTTTGATGGCTCTGTCATCTATAGAGGACTCCTTGGCCCCTGCCATTCGGCAGATGACAGTTGAGATACTGTCCGTCATATCTGATATCCATGTGTTTCCCTGCCTCTCATCCATTTCATGAATTCAGAGAGTAAAGTTATGGAAGATTTTACAGTAGATTTTAGGATCCAAGCGAAATACAGCTTTGGGAGCCCTATTTTGGTTCACAAGTTTTGCCTTCATTGTTAAGAAGGAAGTTGTGATGACTTGATGCTCACACTTGATATGAGTCAAATTTTAAGTTGGTTAAAGACAAATTGAGACCTCTGTTTTATTTAACCTACTGGACTTTTTAGCCCTTTGTTTCAAGAGCTGGAGAATTGGGCTGAGTGAGCTTTTGACAGCCACAGTCTGGTTTTGTTAGGTTGCCTAAAGATCCATGTATGCTTTAGATTGTGCTGCAGATCCTGGACAGTAGTGTTACTGAAAAGTTACATATGAATCACATTTTTATACATTAACTTGGGGCCCTCTGATTTTTTTTTTCCTCCAGCTTTTGTAGTGGTAGGTTGGGTCAGTTGAAGGTTGAGTATATGAGTAAACAGAGAGATGAATGTTTAAGAAATGTCCCCTGGTCATGTAGCAATGGTTTTCCATATCCAAGTTTCCTACAAAGAGATGATGTCATAGCATGTCATACAGTTTTATTCTTTGTGTGTTCTATTCAGAGAAGAAATATTTTGTGTGTATGTGTGTGTATAGCTTGCACATTGTGTGTCCAAATTTATTCACTAGAGCACTGAGAGACCAAAAGTATTTTTTCAGGGGAACTAACTGAGAGGTACTCAGAGGTTTTAGTTAATGAGTTTTTAAAATCGTTTTTTCCTGATGTTTTATCCAGTAGGAATTTGATTGTTGTTACTGTTTTTTTGTTATAATTCTTACATTGCTGTTGTTTGGTCTCTGCCAGCTCAGCTGCTAAGTCAGTACTAAGAATTTTAAAAATAAAATAAGTGAAAGTCACTCAGTCATGTCCCCAACTCTGCAACCCCATGGACTATACAGTCCCTGGAATTCTCCAGGCCGGAATACTGGAGTGGGTAGCTATTTCCTTCTCCAGGGGATCTTCCCAGCCTAGGGATCTAACCCACATCTCCCGCATTGCAGGCGGAGTCTTTACCAGCTGAGCCACCAGGGAAGCCGAGTAAATAAAGAAGCATGCTTATTCAGTGGCTTTTTTTGTTTTTGTTTTTTAAATCACCCATTGCCATTGTCTTTTTGTGATTCCTTGTGATTGTCTTTAAAGACCAGTTTTTAGATTATTGTTGAAAGAGTTGCCTTTTAATAGTTAGAAGTGTGTTAGAAAGAGGTGAAGAGTTATGCCAGTGGAGTTAGTCGGGTATCTTTTTTGGTGGAGGAGCATTGCAGATTCCCACTACTTTTTTTTTTTTTCGAATGTTACTATTGGGTTTCTACTGTGTGTCACATACTGTGCTAGGGCTTGGAGACGCCTCAGTATCTTTGCCTCTGCAGACTATTCATGGGGTTCTTGCGGCAAGAATACTGGGGTAGTCTGCCATTCCCTCCTCCAGGAAACTATAACTTTTGGAATCGGTGGATTCCAAAACATTGGAAGGATAGGTTGGGTAGGGCCGTAATGCAGAAGGCCTTCAGGGTTACAGAAAATGTTTGAGTAGGAGAGTGACAGCCTCAGAGGTGCACTCAGGTGAGATAAGTCCTGTAGCTTTTTCTGTGGGATGTGTCGCAGTAAGAGAAGATAAAGGTAAAAAATACAGTAGTTGGCTCTGAGCTTTGGAGATTTAAAAACTCTTGGTTGCAGTGGGAAGGAGATATTGTGATGGATTAAAAATCTTATGGGGCGGGGATTCCCTGGTGGTCCAGTGGTTAGGACTCCGAGCTGTCACTGCCCAGGGCCCTGGTTCAATCTCTGGTCAGCGAACTGAAATCCCACATGTCATGTGGCACAGCCCCCCCCCCCCCCAAATTATAAAAATTAAACAAGACAGAAGTCAGGAGAAGCTAATTTAGATAGAGAAAGAAGAGAAGAATTTTCATTTGTGCTTTAGCATACCACATAACTATCTTCACAGTATCTCTGCTAGTGAACTGGGGCTTAGAGAGATTAGTGCTTAGGGCTACACGATAAGCAGTGAGGAGAGTCAAGATTTGGAAACACATCTTTCTGATTTGAATCTCCATGTTTTTTCCTCCATGTTAGTCTTACAGCATGAATAATATACAGTCCCCCTTTAAAGGGAAAAAATATTGTGAATTGTCAGGATTGACCTAAATAGTTTCACTGTATTAAAATACTTAACTTTTAGATGTATATAAATTCCTTATGCTTATTGCTTTTAGGGAAGTATAAATGAAATATAAACAAAACTATAGAGCCAGTAAAATTTAGGGTAATGAATGATGTTTTGATGAAACGGAAACTTTGATTGCATAGTCGGTCTGCCATGACTGGAGGTGGAGCTTTCCATATGCTGTGTGTGGGTGTGCGTGCTCAGTCACTTAGTCGTGTCAGACTCTTTGGGACCCCATGGACTGTAGTCCACCAGGCTCCTCTGTCCGTGGAATTCTGCAGGCAAGAATACAGAGGGGTTGCCAGGTTCTAGTCCAGGGGATCCTCCTGACCCCGGATCGAACCGCATCTGCTGCATTGGCAGGCAGATTCTTGACCACTGAGCCACCTGGGAAGCCCCATGCTGTGTATCATACGATAGATAACTCAACTCCTACACTATTTTTCTAAGTTTGAGTGTCGCAGAACTTTACTCCTTAGATCACTGGTTAGGTGGTTTGACTTCCACGTGGCTTAAATGTATCATTTACCTTGTAAGATTCTTAGATACCTTTTTTCTTTAGCCCACTCTAATTCTGGTACCACTGATGGTGGTAATCCAGAATATACTTAAAAAGAAAATATATTACTGAAATGAAAATACAAACTTCCCAGCATTTCTTCAAGACTCATGTCTTACAGTCCATTGCTCCCAGTTTAGTTTGAGAAATGTAATTCTGTACTTAGTTTTTGAGTTGTTGATGCTAGACCTTAGAAATGGAAGCTAAAATCCAAGTAGTATACTTAACCAGTTAGTGCTGGTGGTAAGCTTTAGATACAAAAGTGTAGTTCTTAAACACCCAGATGTTTCTGTCCCAACATCTGATAAGTTATCTATAATATGGTGGTAGTTCACCACTTTATATTATTATGTGCAAGAGTGAAAATAGTTGTTTACCAGGTTGTCCTCCACCTGTAACTAAGAAAAAGAACAGTGCTTCAGCTCTGGCAATAGTCTCAAAAAAAAAAAAATCGAAAGTATGAAAGCATAGAGCATTTGTTGTTTCTATCTTACATTGTTTTTATGTTGTATTTATTTATTTTAATGTCCTAAATCAGATCCTCCGTTTATCTCTGACTTGAACTAATTACTGTAATAGCCTTGTAACTGGTTTCCCTACCTTCCATCCAATAAAACTCCAAGATGAAGTTAATCCTCCCAAACTATAGCTGTGATCATGCCACTTTTCTGTTGACTTCTGAGGTCTCTGTTGATTTCTAAGGTCTGTCTGGGCAAGGGCTTTGGTTAATTTCTCTCCAGAAAGTTGGGAAGCAATACATATTTGTTAAGTAAATACTGATAAAAGTTAAAAAGTAGTTTAAAACTAAAGCTTTAGAAACTTTGTTTTATGAGCAGAAAATATTGGAAGTATGGGAAATGTGTTGTACATTTGCTATTCTTTTCTTTCCATACCTTGAGAGGTAACCCTTCAGATACATGAGGTAAACTACAGCTCCTCTATCTTGTCGGCTTGTGAAGATCCTCTCTTCTCTCTCTTCTTGGAGTGGTCCTCAACACAGGGGTGATGAGGTTGCATGTGCTGGGGCATATCTTCCATTCCTAAGGGATAAAATTAGAGTGATGATTCATGTCACTAGATGGCCAAACCCTTTCCTGCCATGCCCACAAGCTCCTTCTGAGAGTTTTCTTTTAGCGGAGGCCACCCTGCCCTGCATGTGACCCTGATTGAAACAGCTAGGGATGTCTAATCATAAAGCAGTTATTACAATCTGCTCAGTGGCCTGTGAGGTGTGCTGGCTCCAGAACTCTGCACAGCCCATGCTACTTAGAGACCGGCCAGACTGATCAGACCTTTTCTGGTTGGAAGTTTGAACTTTACTCCTACTTCCAAGGGAGACTCCTAGTCCTATAGCTCCTGGTCTCTTTTAATAGGACCAGTCAGAAGAGGACATGCTCTTCCTAATAACAGAGCTTTAAAATACATGAGGAACTAAAAATGCACAGGAGAAACAAATCCACAATCATATTTGAGAATTTTAACAGTCTGTCTCAGTAATGGATAGAAGAGGAAAAAGAAAGACTGGAAGGTCTGAACAGCACTCTCAGCCATTTTGGCCTATTGGACATTTATGGGGCACTCCTCTCAGCAGCCACAGAGCACAGGTTCTCTTCCAACTGTTCACCAAGGTGGGCCATGCGCTGAGCCTCCAACAAGTCTCCAAATGTCATCTCACAGTGGAAATGGTAGAGTATTACACTCTCTGACAATGGTAGGAGTAAATTAGAAATTGATAATAAAAGGTAGAAAAGTCCCCAAATATTTGGGGATTAAATAGCACACTTCTTTATTTTCCATGTGTCTAAGATGGAATCACAAGGAATATTAGGAAAGATTTGAAGTGAATGATAATAAAAACATTGAGATTAGCAGAATGCAGTTAAAGCAGTGTGGGGGGAATTTTTAACACTAAATGTTTATTTTAGGAAAGAAGAAAGGTTTAAAATCAATGATCTAAACCATGTGTTGGCAAACTTTCTGTAAAGGGACAGATGGCAACTATTTTAGGTTTTGTAGATCCCTCCCCCAACTATTTACAAATGTAAAAATCATTCTTAGTTGGAGAATAATACATAAATGGACTATGGTCTTAATTTGATCTGTAGGCTATGGTTTGTTGAATCCTGATCTGTGCTTCCATTTTAAGCTTCTAGAAGAAACAAAGTAAGCAGAAGGAAGGAGATAAAGATAATGGTCAATTAAGTTAAAAATGGACAAACTGTTGGGAAAAGTCAGTGAAGCCAAAATGATTCTTGAGAAGATCAATAAAACTGAAAAATCTCCAGACTGATAAGAAAAAAAAGGAGAAAAGACAGAAACTACCAAAATAAGAAATGAAGAGTTGCCACCTCTACAGACATTGAAATAATACTATGTGTAACATTATGCTAATAAATTTGGCAACTTAGAGGGATGGACATATTCCTTAAAAGATACAAACTATCAAATATCAAAGGTCATTTGAAAGAAAAAGATAACCCGAATAACCCTACATCTATTTAAGAAATTGAATTTATAGTTAAATAGATGGCTTTACTGGTGAATTCTAACAAACATTTCAGGGGGAAATAGTAACAGTTCCATGTAGATGCTTCTTGAAAATTGAAAAAGGGCAGTGTCCCAGCTTATTTTGTTAGACTGGCATTGTCGCCAGAGAGCCACTACAAAAAAACTACAGACTAAGAGCTCCTATAAGTGTAGACAAAATTACTTAATAAGGTATTAGCCAACAGAATTTGGCAATGTATATAGAATATAATTATATATAATTTTACTGAGTAAGGTTTATTTCAGCAGTGCAAATTGGCTTAATAAAATCAATATAACTCAGAAACTAAAAGAGAAAATGGGTTTCCCTGATAGCTCAGTTGGTAAAGAATCCACGTGCAGTGCAGGAGACACCGGTTCAATTCCTGGGTTGGGAAGATATGCTAGAGAAGGGATAGGCTACCCTCTCTAGTATTCTTGGGCTTCCCTTGTAGCTCAGCTGGTAAAGAATCTGCCTGCAATGTGGGAGAGCTGGGTTGGGAAGATCCCCTGGAGAAGGGAAATGCTACCCACTCTGGCCTGGAGAATTTCATGGACTGTGTAGTCCATGGGGTCGCAAAGAGTCAGACACAACTGAGTGACTTTCACAAAGGAGAAAAAGCCATATGTTTATCTCACTAGTTGCAGGAAAAAAACATGATTAGGGATCCATTTGAAAAAAGAAACAACTACACTCTGGCACTATAAGTTGCCTTCCTCAACCCAACATCGAATTTATGAAAAACCTACAGCTAAGATTAAGACTGGAAACAAGGTAACATGTCTGCACTTACCGCTTTTATGCAACATTCTGCTGGAGGTCCTAGCCTGTTTGGCAAGGCAAGAAAAGAAACAAAAGGTGTGCAGGCTGGAAAGGAAAAACTACAGGTTGTTGTTGTTGTTATAAATAATAATACAGAGAATTATTATTCTCAAATAATATGAATTGTCTTTCTAAAAAATCTACACAAGATTTAGTGAGTTTAGCAAGGTTGTAAGATACATGGACAATGTAAAATAGTCAGCTGAATTCCTATATACTAGCAACAACCAACCAGTTGGAAAATAAGGCCATTTACAATACATCAAAAAACACAAAACACTTAGGGGTAAATTTACCAAAATATATACAAGGCCTAAACACTTGAAGTACAAAACACGTTGCTAAAATAAATAAGTAGAGAGGTATACTGTTGGGAGACAGCTCCCCATGGATCTCTGTAGTTTTGTACTGTTACAGGAGAGGCAGTGACAGCTTTCTCCAGGATGTTTGTATAGCATAAAGCCTTGGGTAATCGAGTTAGTGACTCCTGTCGTAGCAGAGGGCAGGTTTGCTTATACGTCCAGTGTCATAAAGATAATATCTCCCTTTGGACAAAGGGCAGGTGTGCTTCAGCCCATGAGAAACGATTCAGGTTCCTTAGGCTCAGGGTTCCTCAGTGTAAACCCACTGCCTGCACAGCATACGCCTGGGCACCTCTCCATGTCTGCCCTGTGGGACACGGGGGCAACAAGGGAACCAAGACACACACGGTGCTTCCATTCCTTGCCGTGCTGGGTGTGATAAGTCCCCGTCTCTGTTCTAGGACAACCGCGTCGTCTGCCAGTCTCCACGAAACAGTGGCAGGCAGCTTGTTAGCCTGCAAGGAGAGTCTAGAGTCTCAACTGCCTCCCAGTTCTGGACAGTTTTAAGCCATAAGCATAAAGTGCTGACATAGACGTGGCTTCTTGAAAGAGGAAAGATGATCGCCTTGAAGGCTGGGCTAGGGGATCTGCAAAGACTGGCATCTGGTAGGGAATGCTCTCACCCACGTGGCAGGCAAGGGTGGTGGGGGCAGGAGGAGTAGGAGCCCTTCCCTGTTCTACCTCCTAGAATCTTCAGGGATTGAGCTGAGAGGTGGCCTGGATGATGCTTGCTTTGGTTGCTGTACACTCCACTCCATGGCCCTAGCCGAAAGGCAGTTAGGCTGTAGCTGCTGAGTCTAGGAGTCCCCCAGGCCAAGAGAAGGATCTCAGAAGTGAGGATTTGGGTGGACTGAAAACATTAGTAATTTGTTCAGTTGAGCTGTGAGTGTGAGTGGATGAAACTGAAAGTAAATGCACTGTCAGGCCACCATCTCCCTCTGTGGTGTGACCTCTCCTCCTCTAACACCTTGACTTCAGGTCTGAACCTGCTGGGGGAAATTTAGGGAGAAGAGAGTCAAACTTAATGGTTGCATTGGGTAGTGACACCCAAGTCATCCTCCTCCTCCTCCTCGTTCTTTGTCGGGTGGAATGTTGAGAAACAGCTGATAGGGCTTGGACAAGGTTTGCAGTAGGAATGGGAAGCTGATGTGCCACTGTGTGTGTGTGTGGCGGGGGAGTGTAGTTGGTATTGATGTTTCAGCAAGCCTGTTCCATAAATACCTTGTTCTGAAAGTGCGGGAAGGCGACTCTACTGACCAGGAAGAGCTGAATCTAGAGAAGTGCTCATACTTTGGGATCCCCCAAACCCTAGTGATTTCCTCTGAGCTCTAAGTTACTGCAATTGATGATGTTGCAATATGCATAAGGAACTCACCCAACTCAATAAGAAGATTAAAACCCCAATCCTTTTTTTGTAATTGGCAAAAGACTTAACACACAGGTACTTTAAAAAAGAAGATATACAAATAGGTAATATTCATGTGAAAAGGTGCTCAATATATTTAGTCATCTGAAAATGGCAAATGAAAACCACGATGAGCTATCACTTCACACCCACTAGAATGGCTGAAGTTAAACAGACTGACAAAACCAGTTGTTGGTAAGGAAGTGGAGCAGCTGGAAATCCCATGCATTGCTGGTAGGTGTACAAAATGGTACAGCTAAGTTGGGAAATAGTCTGGCATAATTCATTCAAAGTTTAAAATTGTCGTTGTTTACTCACTAAGTTGTGTCCGACTTTTGCGACCCCTTGGACTGTAGCCCACCAAGCTTCTCGGTTCCCAGGCAAGAACACTAAAGTGGGTTGCCATTTCCTTCTCCAGGGGATCTTTCTGACCCCAGGATTGAACCGCTTCTGCATTGGCAGGCAGGTTCCTTACCACTGAGCCATAAGGGAAGCCCAAAGTTAAAAGTAAATTTCCCTTATGATCCATCAAGTCCACATCTAGGTAATTATTCAAAAGAAATGAAAATATCTATCCACAAAAACCTCGAATGATTTTTAGCAATATTATTCACGATAGTCCCAAACAACGAACAGTCAAAATGTCCATCCACAGATGAATGGATAAACAAATAGTGGTGGATTCATCCAATGGAATATTACTCAGCAGTAAAAAGGAACTGAGCTACTAATAAATGTAAGAATAAAGATAAATCTCAAAAAGTATGCTAAGGGGAGAGGCTCATCCTTTATACCGTGGGTTTATATGTGTGATTCCATCTTTGTGAAGTTCTAAAATGGGCAAAAAAGGCAACACTAGTGAAGTTGTAGAATAGACCAGTGGTTGTGTAGAGTAGGAATGTTGGGGTAGAGGGTTGACTGTAAAGGAGTAGACTTATTTTTTAAGGCAGTAAATTGTGTGACTAAAATTATGAACTTTGGTATCATAAAACATATCCTGAGTTTGAGTTCTGGCTCTATCATTTACAAGCTATGTGACCTTGGGCATACAGTTTAACCTTTCTAAGTTTCCTCGTCTGTAAAATGGTGCATCTTGGAGTTGTTATCAGGATAGGTTAAATTATGCCATCACTGGTAGGTAGTAAATGCTCAATAATGATGATTAATTTTGGCAGTATTAGTTTTTATTAGTGCTACTCAATTATAATTTGCCACTCATGTCTGTTAACTATTAATCTTGGAATGGGTATTGCATTTTTATATTTTAAAAAAAAGGTGAAAGAAAGAATTACTGATTAGGTTGCTGTGAATCTTTGATGTACTCTGGGCAAATAACTTGTTTGGTGGTGGTGGTTTAGTCACTGAGTCGTGTACAACTCTTTTGTGACCCTGTGGACTGTAGCCTGCCATGCTGCTCTGTCCATGGGATTTCTCGGGCAAGAATACTGGAGTGGGTAGCCATTTCCTTCTCCAGGGAATCTTCCCGATGCATAGATCAAACCCACGTCTCCTGCATTGCAGAAGGATTCTTTACTGCTGAGCCAGCAGGGAAGTCCAAATAAGATATGTAGTCAGTCATAAATATGAGATACTCTTTAATATGTGAAGATAATGGTACTGACTCTTCTACTGGAAGTTTTTCATGACCTTTGGCTGAAAACATCACAGTTCTGATTTGTGATCTGCTTATTATCATTACCATCTTTTTTTTCCTTTATGGGAACTGGTTGTATACCTCTTAAATGGTTCCCTTTTTGACATTCTAAATAGCTGAGGAGGAGTTGAGAATCTTTTTTCCAAATAAAAATTTCTTTACTATGAAGCTGATGGATCAAACTGGGACTTATAACCCATTTGACCTACAGTTGCTGAGGTGGCTTACTCTAGAAACTTCTTTAACATCAATTTGCATATTTAATGGAGTTTTATAAATAACATAGTAACCTCATTTTAGGACCACTTTCACTAGAGTTTCGACTATATTTTCTAATATCTGTTTTTATTTAAATCTTTATTTCCTTGTGCAAATCAGAAGTTTTCAAGTGTTGTTAGTAGAAAACCCTAGAACTGGGAAGAAATAAGGTGATCAGACATGTCAAAGATTAAAAGGTTTTATTTATGAGCAGGAATTGGAAAGGAGTTTCCTGTAATTATGTATTGCCTGAATGCAGTATACTTTAGATTGAGACATGGTAAATGAGAATGTTTGCTTCTAGTTTTGTGTCCCATAAGACTTATATTTCAAATTTTTGAAGGTTGAGAATTTGTTGAAATGTTTTAACACAGATACGCATTAGGAATATTCCTCACTCAGCTATACATTAGTAGAAATTTTTGTCATTTGCATTTTCTCTTGGCTTATTTTTTTTCTCTTGTATGTGTTTTGAAACATAGTAATTTATTCATTTTTTAACTTTTATTGCAGCACCTGATCAACTCTTTCGAAGGAGAACGATCATGGAGGTGGTGCCAGCTGAGGTGAATAGTTTGCTTCCAGAGGAGATAATGGACACTGGTATAACTTTAGTGGATGATGATAGTATTGAGGCTGTTATTGTTTCATCCCCAATTCCCATGGAGACAGAACTGGAAGAAATTGTCAACATAAATTCTACTGGTGACTCTGCAGCCACGCCCATTTCCACGGAACCAATCACAGTGCACAGTAACCACACTACCCGAGTTGCAGTGAACACCACAGTCACTAAAGCAGATTCTAATACCACAGTGAAACCAGCTTTTCCAAGTGGCCTTCAAAAACTTGGTGCTCAGACTCCTGTGACTATATCAGCCAATCAGATTATTTTAAACAAAGTATCACAGACATCTGATCTTAAACTTGGCAATCAGACCCTTAAACCAGATGGACAGAAGTTAATTTTAACAACTTTGGGCAAGTCTGGTTCACCAATTGTTTTAGCACTACCCCATAGCCAACCCCAGGCTCAGAAAGTTACAACTCAGGCCCAGTCAGGAGATGCTAAGTTACCACCGCAGCAAATTAAAGTAGTTACCATTGGAGGGAGGCCAGAGGTGAAACCTGTCATTGGTGTCTCAGCATTGACCCCAGGAAGTCAACTGCTTAATACTACAACTCAGCCCTCTGTGTTACAGACCCAACAGTTAAAAACAGTACAGGTAAAAAAAAAAAGAGGGGGCTTCTTAATGAAAATGCATGTTAAATATTAAATTGATTCATAGTTGTATGTGTAGGGTGATAAATGCATAGTTGTTACTGAATCCTGTTGAATGTTGCTTTTAGTAATTGTGCTTTTTTTTTTTTTTTTGTAAAGTCTTTGATATGTCTAATGCTTTTGAAAATTTCTGCCAGAGAACTTATAACTTAATTGTGGTTAAATTCCAATGTGTAGTGTATTTATAGCTTTTTACTCATTTTGAAACACATTTTATTCTCAGTCGTAGTTTGAGTCCAAGGATGTTCTGCTGGTGTAAAGATGGCAGAGTTGATGCTGGGCTGTCAAAAAATCATTCAGACATGATATTTTCAGCTAACAGATGGCCAAAGTCTAGGAGAAGTTGCTGCTCTGAGAAACCGTTCGAGCCAGCAGTAGTGCAAACCAGCCAGTATGTGCCTCTTTGGAATTTACTGTCCCCTGCATCACTCATATTTGCAGTGTAGAAAGAGAGTGCTGTGTGACGGAAGGTTTAGAATTGGACCAACTGGACTTCAGTCACATTTCTGCAAGACTGACTGTGCTGTGGAACTTTGGACAGGCTACTTATTTTCTCTGAGTTTTTTACTTTAGCTATAAGATGGCTATTTGATCATGACGAAACACGTAAGATCAATACTTGGTTATGGTTCTCTAAACACTGAAGATCCTTCAAAATAGTACCCATTGTTAGTATGAGTAGAAACCCAAGCTAGAAGGTTATCAGAACATATGTTAAGTGGTTGCCCATTTTTCGTGTTCAGGTAGGCCTTTCTAGGTCAGCACTATGCTTAGAAATACAGTGATCCATTTAAGACCAGGAAACACAAATGCATCTCCTGTTTTAAAGAGTTGGCTTTTAGAAAAAAGAAGAAGGCATGAGAACTAAATGCATAAAAGGAAGGGAGGAAGGTTTGGGGAATTATCCACTCTCAGCTGATACTAGAAAAAATGTTTTTGTTATTATGTTGGCAAAACAGAATCTTATTTTTCGTGGGCTTTTTATTTAAGAATTTCATACGATTTCTCAGACTTTATATATAATTTGCCCATGTCTCTTTTGCCACTGTTAAACACTTAATGTTCTTTGCTTTCTTATTCACAATCATCTCTCACTTATCTCTGATTTCCTTTTACTTCTTTTGATGAGGATCTCTTGAATGAGATCCTGTCACCATCAAGCACCTTGTCCTCAACTTGTCCTTTTAAAAATCAGTTGTGAAACTTGTTTTTACTGGTTTACCAGAGTTTGTCTGGCTTTGGGGATGTGGATGATAGCCATGTTTATAAGATACTGATAATGTAAATCAGAATGTTGTGGGTTTTTTTCCATTTAATAGGGCGTGTATACATACTGTTTGTAAGACCAGTTTACTTGTACCCACTAGTTTTCTTCTATAATCCCCCAAGTACCAACAATAAAAACAAAAACTGGGGCCTAATTTTTATAACTTCTCTTATTGTCATTACCTTTATAACATGTGATTCTATTTATTTAAAAAGAACTTCTATTTAAAAAACAAAGGAAACCGCATTTAGAATATTGTTCTTCTTGGCCGGTTATTTTTAGGCAACTCAAATCTTTTCAGCTCATGAGTAGCCTCTAAAGCTCTGAGGCTCAGAAAAAAACAAGCAAAAAGCTACATGCCTATCTGTATCCATTTTAGGTACCAGAGTGTTTGGTTTAGTATTACATAGTGTGTATGATCATCTCATTTTTTTTTCCCCAGATGGTCCTCAGCATTGTCTTAAGTTTAATTGGATTGAAGCTGTTAGGGAGTGGACAATAGGAAAGGGTGGAAGAAGGAGACCCATCTTGAAAAATGAAGGAAAGAGGTGACAGTTGAAACCAGAGGCAGTAAGAGATAGTTACACCTAATTACAGATACATAAACCCCTTCCTATGATTCGTCTGCATAGTATGTAAGGATAATAAATAATTAGCAGTCTTGAACAACATAACTCCTTATTAGTTCCTAAATCTGTACAACACAGTGCCCGAAATTACCTGCATGTATTATTCGATCACATATTTGGCAGTCTTATTTGTAAATATCCTTTTCTGATTCATTTTTGTGTTAATCTGTTAATTAGATACATTTGTTTAAAAATGATCCTTTATGCTCTGTTCTATTTAATAAAACTAAGTTTCTCCTAGGGTAGTTTAATTCATGATACAAAAAGCAAGGTTCCTTAACAGAACTGGAAATCCTTATTTTCAGCTATGCTCCATTAAAGAAACAAAACCACACGGGCAAGTTAAGATTGTTCGTTTGAATAATTAATGAGCTTTTGATAGTATTGTTTACATTTTTTTCCTTGTTGGTAAGTATTTGTGTTGTTGTGTGATTGTGAAAATCAGTTAAAAATGGGGAAATACTTTAAGTTCCCAAACTGTAGCTAAGATTATTTTTTGCAAGATACAGATTTCCAAAAATATCAGGACCTCTGCCTCTTGAGATTCTTAATACTAAGTCAATAGACAACCTATTCTAACTTACTTTAGAGTTCTGGGCCTGTAAATACACTTGGGAAATATTTTCCCTTTATGTCTCTCAAATTGCATCAGTTTTGTAAAGTACAATTATGGATTTATTTGGGTATGTCAGAGTTTTGTAGTCTGGATATTTTTTAATATGTAGTTGTAGATCTCTCTGGTTTGTTTTTTTAAAGGTGGTTTGTATTTCCTGTACATTTTGTTTTGTCAGTAATGTGTTCTGAGTGTAAGGAAGTAATTTATTCTAGATGGAAGAAGATATGTTTTTAAGTTTAATTTATAGTTAGAGTACAGAGCTGATGTTTACCTGGTTCTGTGATCAGTTGCAGCTTCTAGTATGTTTTGTAATTTAAGTTGGTCATGTTTGTTCATTTTGAGTTATTATTTCCAATAATAGTACTTTCAGGGCCTCAATTTTCATATCTGCCAAAGGTAAAGTTAATATTTAATGTCCTTCCTGCTGTGAAAATTTGTGATTTTTGTCATTGCTAAATTTCTGCTTCTGGCTTTTAGAAAAAGCTTTTCTTTGCATACATTGATAATTTAAATACAAAAACATCAGTAATTCTACATTCCTTGACTTGTGAAGAATTTTAGTTCAGGGCAACAATGTACCATGTATTATGTAAAATCAGAGGTGAATAAAACATAGACTCTCCCTTCAAAGAATTTATAGTCTAGTAAACTATAGTAAATCATATTTTAGTCAATAATATTTCAGAGGCTTCACCTTCAGAATAGTCTTTGTTTTGCCAAACATATCTCTTTGTATCCTAAGGCATTAACTTGTGCAGTTTTTATCTGCCCCTGATACATAGATCTAAAGTTGAAGATGAAGTCATAAGCCTGTCTTTAATGTGGGTTTATATTTTGCTTCCAGGGGCCAATGAGATTATATTTACAGATGTCTTTATCATTTGCACTATGCTTTCTTATGTATTCTACTCCATCTTTTATTATTGAATAATTTGTTATTTGGAAAAGAATACTGCTATGCCATTTTTTAGTTTCATTATTATTTAACATTTATTTTAAACATTATTTTTAAAAATTAATTTGGTTTTCATGATATGCATATGTCTCAGAGACCAAGATAAGGATTTGAAATAAAATTCAAAGGTATTATTACATATTGGCTTAAGGATGTGATATTAGTATTTGGGTGAATGGCTGCATTTTGAATGTTTTTAATATTAATACTGAGATATGTTTTTGTTAATTGAGCTGGTTTCACATGTACTTCTGTATATCAGTCTTGTCTAATTTTGATTGAGTAGGTGTTTTATAGAAAAATGGTTTTCATAGTTATTTATATATTTCAGATTGCTAAGAAGCCTCGAACACCAACCTCTGGTCCAGTAATCACGAAGCTGATCTTTGCAAAACCAATTAATAGTAAAGCAGTTACAGGACAGACAACTCAAGTATCACCACCAGTCATTGCAGGTTATATTTCTTTATAGTTTGTTAAGCTTTCCTTTCCTTTAGTTTTAAAAAAGGCTGTTCCATCACCTTGAAATGTTTCAGTGTTTGTTACTGTAAATCACACTGGTTAACGAGATACATTACACTTGTTAAATGTGTGCTTTAAGCAAAATGCCTCATCTCAAAATCAGTCCATCGCTTCGTGTCCTTAGTTTTTGGTATACCTTTGGGAGAAGTCACGCCTCAAACTCTGATCATACCAGCTAACATTTGCATAATGTTTGCTGTGGGCCCCATGCTGTTCTTAGCCCTTCACAAACAGTGATGTATTTAATTCTCTGGCAATCCTACGGGATAGGTTCAAATAACATCCCCATTTTGCCAGTATGGGAACAGGCACTCAACTAGTAAATGGCCAAGCTGGGATTTGAATCCAGGCAGTTTGTCTTCAGAGCACATGCAAAGTCTAGTAAGTTTAAAGTAGTATATGTAATTGTATAGTATTTCATGGTTTCTGTTTGAATTTTTGGTTTCAGTGTTTTAATATTTTCAGTATGCAATTGTCTGAAACAAAAAATTGTCGTGACAATAATAATTACTTCAGTGCGAACAGCATTTTAGTTGATTACTTTTACCAGCAAATTCTTTAGTGTGGCCCAATTCTTTTATTATATACAGTAAAATTTGTCATCACTAATAAAACCTCCAAAATCTTGATTTTTGAGTATTTCATTCTCTTTATTGTTCTAGTTCATCTGCCTTTGTACTTCCAATCTGGCAGTTCTTTCACTTTGAAATCTCTGATCTATTAATTCTTCCACTCATTAATAACGAATTCTTTTCTGTCCTTAAATTCATCTCTATTCAACACAGAGTTCATAACCCATCATTATTGCTCCCTGAAAACACCATTGATTTTCTTTTCACTCTCTTTCCAAACTGGCCCAGCTCTCATTTCTTCTTGACTGGCAGGTACCTCAGTGCTTCCAGAGAATATCACACAGCCATGGTACAGCCCCAAGGACTGTAGCCCAAGGGCTCCTGCGCCCAGGGAGTTTCTCAGGCAAGAATACTGGAACTGGTTGCGGTTTCCTGCTCCAGGCCACAGCGGCTGGTCTTTAATTCAGAGCTACGATAACACTGCTCCTTTCACCATTTAGGAGTTCATTTCTACTTTCCATTGTGCTAGGAGCTTATGGAAGCACCTCTGGGTGGTAGACTTTGACTAGAGACTTTCAAATGCTAATTACCCATTTCCACAATGTGTATTTTTTATGAAGGTACTTAAAATGTTAACAAACCATCCCTGGGATATGTATTAAAGCCACCTAGTACTGTCTTTCCCTGTTGACTGAGATGGTAAAGAAAGAGTGCAGAAAACCTGGGTTTGATCCCTGGGTCGGGAAGATCCTCTGGAGGAGGAAATGGCAATCCACTCAAGTATTCTTGCCTGGAGAATCCCATGGACAGAGGAGCCTAGTGGGCTACGGTCCATGGGGTCACGAGGAGTCTGATACGACTGAGCAACTAAGCATTTTTATAACAGTAGGCAACTCTGAAGTCAGTGGCAAAGACTTAATCATTTTCCCGAGGCTTTGAATTATTTGCAGGGAGGCTTCTCTTTTGTAGCAAGTGAGAAAAGGCCTGGGGAGGTGGTGGTTAGAGGACAGTGTTGGGTAAATTCTCCTTTTGTTCTTTTTCTTTTGGTCTTCAGTAGAGATTTGGGGTTATACAGGATGCTGTGTCTTGAGGGCTGTCATGGGAGCTAGGTATAGTCCCAGAGGAAAAATTGGAAAGGGTTTAGGTTTAGAGCTGCCTCAGGAACTGGGCTTCAGTTGGCTGAAAATGAGTAAGGCTTGGGTATACTGGTGATAAAGGGACCACCAGACCCTTGGAAGGTAAGGTGGGTGGAAGTGGTTAACTAGGAGGACTGTCTCAGTGTAAAGTTCTTTACTATTTTTGAGTTTGAGAGCATCCCTTAAAACTTTTAATCACAAGTGGGGCAGGGGGAGTTGTATGCTAAATAATTGTGGTTTTTCAGAAGTGTATCTGAGTGTATATTTGGTAATGTCAAGATTGTACCTCTCACATTTGACTGTAATGGATGTCATTGCTGGGTCTTTGGGTTATTTACAGTGTGTTCCACACTAATCATAGCTTCACCTTTTAATTACAGACATTAACCCTCCCAAAATGCATAGGGACAGACTTCTGTTAAATTTCACTAGGGTTAAGTTCAGTTTGGAGGGATAATTTCAACTGGTAACTAGTAGTTCATAGCTTTTAAAATTCATGTAAGCCAAATTTAAACCACCAAAATAGCTCTCCTGTTGAACTGTCTTATCGAGGCGATTCCATTGTCTTTAAGTTGTAGCTAATGATCTTTCAGTGGAGAAGGCAATGACAACCGACTCCAGTACTCTTGCCTGGAAAATCCCATGGATGGAGGAGCCTGGTAGGCTGCAGTCCATGAGGTCGCTAAGAGTCTGAGCGACTTCACTTTCACTTTTCACTTTCATGCATTGGAGAAGGAAATGGCAACCCACTCTGGTGTTCTTGCCTGGAGAATCCCAGGGACAGAGGAGCCTAGTGGGCTGCCATCTATGGGGTCGCACAGAGTCAGACACGACTGAAGTGACTTAGCAGCAGCAATCATCTTTCAAACTACATTTAGACTGCTTTTTAAGATTTTTGGGCTTCTCTTGGAAGATGAATATCATTTTTCTTTCTTTCAGTCAAGATGAACTTAATGTTTATAAAATTGACTTTTCTAAAATGCTGATCTTGTCACTCCTTGCTTAAAATTTCGTTGGTCACATCCATTTCTTTTCCATATCCTGGCCTTATATCATCAGGAATAGGTTCAAATGCCAGAGCTCGCTTAGCATTAAAGTCATTTATTATCTAATATATACCTTTTTCATTTTCACCTTCTGTTCGCTCCAGGCCTATTGATGTAACTTATTTCTAAGAGGTCATCAAATCGACCATGTTCTCTTAGAACTTAGGCTCTTGGCAATGTTGGGTTTACCAGAAATGATTGTTGTTTTTGCTTCCCTCATGGCTAAGTCATCCATTTTATCTTTGGATTATCTCCACTGTCCCGTAGTTTTTTGATCCTTAGGTTAGCAAGGTACTCTTTCTCTGACCATCTCCTACGTATTTCCATAAAACTTGGTTCTGCCTACCAAATACTTGAATACTTCTGTTACATTTCACAGTGACTTTTAGTGTTTGTGTTAGTCTTAATGTATTGTAAAACTTGATTTCTTACCTGTCTGTCTCCCCCACTACACTTAAGATTTCTCTCAATAGTAGTTTTAGATTTTGTTTGCCATTTAGTTTTTTTTAATTATTTTTAAAAATTGTGATAAATATGCATAATATGAAATTGACCATTTTAACCATTGGTGGCTTTAAGTATATTCATGCTGTTATGCAACCATCATAACTCTCTAGGACTTTTCATGTTGCAAAACTAAATCTCTGTATCCATTAAACTACAACTTCTCAATTTCTTCCTTCTCCCAGCCCCTAGCAGAGACTTTCTGTCTCTTATCAATCTGACTTTTCTGTGTATCTTGTATAAGTAGAATCAGACAGTGTTTATCCTTTTATGACTAGCTTTTTATGAGTCTCTGGTACCTCCAGTTTCTGGTACATAATGTGTTCAGTGAATGTGTATTGTTGAGTGAATGTGTATATCATGGAGGCAGTGTGGTGTGGTATGTTGGAGGAGCTATTTGGAGACTTGGGTTTTGGTCATGGTTCTTCTATTAATTTTCTCCCTGATCTTGGGTAAATATATTTTCTGTTCCTCTTATTTCTTTCTATAAAACGTTGATCATTTTATAGAACTATTGTATAGTATTGTATAGTTCTATAAAATATAATAATATAGAATATTATAACCCATCACTTCACGTGACTTTTGAGATGGTTAAATGAGGTACAGAGGTCCTCATTGTCAGAGCTCGCAAGGTAACAAGTTGCTATATTAGAGTAAACTTCATCAATGTTAAAATATTTGATAATGAATTAATCTCTTTAGAATTAGTCCTGGCTCAGGTAAGCTAGCTCCTGCCCCAAGCCTGTCCTGTCTGTAGCTTTTTGGATTATGTCTCTTGTTTCTTGGAGAATACCTGACAGCAGAGTGTGAAATGCCTTACAAATGGATTTCATAGTGAGACTGTGACTTGTATATGTTTGTGTGTCTGTATGAAGAGCCAAGGATACATGGGGATTTGGACATTAATCAGGAGAAATGCTATCTGGGTGAAAAAAAGTAGCCCTTCAAAAGAGAGTAATTTGAATTTTAAAGGATGTAGAGGGTTATTGGGAAAATTGATGAAATCCTGAGATATTTTTTCAGAAATCATCTTCTGTGTCATCATCTCCCCATCAAATAGGATGTGTCATTGTGCTGTCATATTAATTTTCAGAAGAATCCTCTCTCCCTCAAATTCAACACTTTATTCTAAGAGACAGTATAGTTGAAATTATAAACAGAATTTTTATGAAATATTACCCAATAACTTTTAGAGGTTTTTGTTGTTGTTAATTACAATGACATTTTTGTCCTTGTTTTAAATGTAATTCACTTTAAGTGGCCTTTTCTTTTCTTTTGATGTACTTACCCAATTTTCATTTTAATTTTTAAAATTTTATAAAATACTTTAACCATAATCACATTTTATTACTTATAACAACCTTCTGACTTACTATTATTCCTTTGACAGATGATAGAATGCTTAAGGTCACGTTGTTTTTATTTTTTAATATTTATTTGTTTTTAATTGATTGATGACTGCTTTATGATATTGGTTTGATTTCTGTCATATGTCAACATGAATTAACCATAGGTGTACATATGTCCCCTCCGTTTTGAATCTCCCTTCCACCTCCCGTGCAGTCCCACCCCTCTAGGTTATCTCAGAGTAAGTGGCATTTTTTGGTACCAGTTATCCTCAGGAATTGGAGATTTTATTTATATATGTTTTCTGAAATGTATGTAATGCTTAACAAGAAATTATAGTAATAGTCATTAAAATGAGCATTTTATAAAAATGTGTCTTTATTGTTAGTTGTTGTTTTTTTTTTTTCTTAAAATAATGATTGCTGGGGCTTCAAGCTTATCCCACAGGTATTAGTTTTGGAAATCAGAACAGATAAACATGTTACTTGAGGCAGGCTCCATGCTTGAGGGTGGCCTTCTAAAAATATTTGATACAGATTGATTTAGTTTCTGTAGAATTGACTTATTTAGTTATGATGTCAGTCAGTTCCGTCACTAAGTCATGTCTCACTCTTTGTGACCCCATGGACTGCAGCACGCCAGGCTTCTCTGTCCTTCTCCATCTCCCAGAGCTTGCTCAGGCTTGTGTCCAGCAAGTCAGTGATGCCATCCAACCATCTCATCCTCTGTCATCTCCTTCTCCTCCTGCCTTTGATCTTTCCCGGCATCAGGGTCTTTTCCAATGAGTCAGTTCTTTGCATCAGGTGGCCAAAGTATTGTATGGGAGCTTCAGCTTCAGCGTCAGTCCTTCCAATGAATATTCAAGGTTGATTTCCTTTAGAATTGACTTGTTTGATCCAAGAGACTCTCAAGAGTCTTCTCCAGCACCACAGTTCAAAAGCATCAATTCTTCCGCACTCTGCTTTCTTTATAGTCCAGCTTTCACATCCATACATGACTACCCGAAAAACCATGTTTTTGACTAGACGGACTTTTGTTGGCAAAGTAATGTCTCTGCTTTTTAATAAGCTGTCTAGGTTGGTCATAACTTTTCTTCCAAGGAGCAAGCGTCTTTTAATTTCATCGCTGCAGTTACCATCTGCAGTGATTTTGGAGCCCAAGGAAAGAGAGTCTCTCAATTTCCATTGTTTCCCCATCTGTTTGCCAGGAAGTGATGGGACCAGATGCCTTAATCTTAGTTTTCTGCATGTTGAGTTTTAAGCCAGCCTTTTCATTCTCTTTCACTTTCATCAAGAGGCTCTTTGATTCCTCTTCACTTTCTGCCATAAGGGTGATGTCATCTGCATATCTGAGGTTATTGATATTTCTCCCAGCAATCTTGGTTCCAGCTTGTGCTTCATCCAGCCCAACGTTTCTCATGATGTACTCTGCATATAAGTTAAATAAACAGGGTGACAATATACAGCTCTGATGTTCTCCTTTCCTAATTTGGAACCAGTGCATTGTTCTATGTCAGGTTCTAACTTGCTTCTTGACCTGTGTACAGATTTCTCAGGAGGCAGGTAAGGTGGTCTGGTATTCCTATCTCTTAAAGAATTTTCCGCTGTTTGTTGTGATCCATACAGTCAAAGGGATTGATCCACACAGTCAAAGGGGTTTTGGTAGGGTTTGCTGCTGCTGCTGCTAAGTCGCTTCAGTTGTGTCTGACTCTGTGCGACCCCAGAGACAGCAGCCCACCAGGCTCCCCTGTCCCTGGGATTCTCCAGGCAAGAACACTGGAGTGGGTTGCCATTTCCTTCTCCAATGCATGAAAGTGAAAAATAAAAGTGAAGTCACTCAGTTGTGTCCGACTCCTAGCAACCCCATGGACTGCAGCCCACCGGGCTCCTCTGTCCATGGGATTTTCCAGGCAAGACTACTGGAGTGGGTTGCCATTGCCTTCTCCGGGTAGGGTTTGCTAGGATTTTTTGTTGTTGTTGTTGAGCTTAGCTATGATGTAAGTCAGGCTAGAAAAACCCTAGCAAAACTCTCAGCTAAAATTCACTAAGGAGTATGGCTGTAATATAAAATGTAATTATGAAGTAAAAGGAATTTTTAAAAATATATTTTAAATAATTTAAAATTCATAAATGCCTGGTAAAATTTAACTCGTTTAAAAAAAATTTTTTTAATAACTCATTTGTAAAAAATTGCTATTAGTAATAGCCCTGAAACTCTTACATGCTAGTTTTCTGTTAAGTCCCATCTTTTTTCTTCCTCTCTCCTTCTCTTTCATCTTTAACTAATAGTTGTTGTTTTGTTGTTCAGTACTGCTCTGAGTCACGTTCGGCTCTGCGACCCCATGGACTACAGCATACCAGGCTTCTTTGTCTGTCCTTCATGATCTCCTAGAGTTTGCTCAGACTCATGTCCATTGAGTCAGTGGTGCCACTGAATCACCTCATTCTCTGTTGCCACCTTCTTCTCCTGCCCTCAAATCTTTCCCAACATCAGGGTCTTTTCTAATGAGTCGGCTCTTCACATCAGGTGGCCAGAGTATTGGAGCTTCAGCGTTATTCCTTCCAATAAATATTCAGAGTTGATTTCCTTTAGAATTGACTGGTTTGATCTCCTTGCTGTCCAAAATCATAGCATCTAAAGGGATCTTAGAGATAATTTAGTTATCTACCCTCTCTGTTTCTTGAGTGCTTGAGTTTCCTCTTTAGCCAGTAGATTTGATTATCCAGCATCTGTTTCATACAGCTTCAGTGAGTAGGAACTCACTCATATTAGAACAGTCATTTCAACTGGAAATTTTTTTTGGAAGTTCTTCCTTACTGATAGACTGAAAATTTTCTGTTCCTGTATATTAGTGCTATGCACCTCGATGGTTCTGATCCTTCAGCCTGACAACCTTGGTTTTTCTGCCATAATAAACAGTCTAAATCTCAGAAGTTAAAGAAGTTTTCTTTTAGATTTTTACTTCAGGGTTATCTACATGTCTATTGTGGGTTCGGAAGTGGTGGGTCTTATCATCAAGGTCCCTCAAGGACCCAGGCTGACAGAGGAACCACCATCTCAGCTGTGGAAGAAGAGAGAGCCTGGCAAGGTCTTGCATAGGCAGTAAATGATACACGTCATGTCTGTTGACAGTCTGTTGGTCAGAACTAGTCATATGGCCCCAGTCTCACCGCAGGGAAGAGATGGGGGTAGGAAGGGCAGTCCTACTGTGTGCCCAGGATGGGGGGCACCAGAAGGGTAAATGGCACCATCGCTCAGTCTTTGAGGAATTTGGAGGAGTTGTCATGTCTTTATAATCCTCTCCTACCCAGGATAAAAATTCCTAATATTTCAACTCCTCATCTGATTTCCAGTTCCATTAGCCATCCAGACACAGTGCAGTTTTTCTGTGTTGTTCCGAAAGTGTATTTCCAGACTGTTCAAGTTAGCCCAGTAACTGTCTGTTTTATAGATGTGGACTTAGATCGTATGCTGAGGTTTAAGTTCAAACAGAAAGAAGCTGAGGTAGAGAACAGAGACTGAAGCTTTAAGGCTTGGATTCACGTCCTGACATTGGGAACCCCTTTCACAGGACACACTGCATACTTGTTCTGAGCCCATTTTCTGATAGGTATCACTTAACAGTATTATTGATGAGGCCCGTCTCTGGTGGTCCAGTGCTTGGGGCTCAGTGCTTTCACTGCAAGGGTGTGACTTCACTCCCTAGTTGGAGAACTGAGATCCCAAGAGCGGGCAGAAAAGCCCCCACAAAACAGTTTTGATGAGAATGTGAGCAGAGGTGTTTTTGTGGACTTTCCTAAGGTGGTATTAAGATGCTGAGTGCTACTAAAGAGCATTGTTTGTGTCTTTCTGTCTAGGTCCATCATAGTTCAGTAGGTTCACCATGGTTCATTAGACCTCCTTACGTGTTTCAGTTCATATGTGGCTATATGTGAAGTGTTGAGCATATGTACTGCAGTGGGTGTAAATCATCACCACATTCGTTTTTATACGATTATTGAAAAAAGTCAAACTGATGTGCTGCCTCTCATTTGCAGGTAGGGTTCTTTCACAGTCTACTCCCGGGACTCCATCAAAGACCATAACAATATCTGAAAGTGGTGTTATTGGATCAACTTTAAATTCTACAACACAGACACCAAATAAAATAGCCATCTCACCTTTGAAATCGCCAAATAAGGTAAAAAAAAAAAAAGAATTAGCCACAAATGTCAAGTATTGTGGTTAATGACTTTATTTATATTCCCAAACAATTAATAGGTATTTGGTGAATACCAGATTTAGTAATCAAGAATGTGTGGCAGATAAAAAGCTTAGTTCTAAACGCGTAGTAACACAGTAGTCATTTTGCATGCTAAGATGATTTCCATGGCCCATGTGCGTGTGGGTACAACATAAATCTTTTGAATGAAGTATTCTATGTAAGTATGTGATTCCTCTTCAGTTTATATTTGTGCACAATTATTTTCTTTGGGTCAGTCGCATACATAGTGACTCTAAAATGCTAAATTCAGGTTTTTTGAAAATAGGATATTGATGTCTTCTGCTTAAGCTGTCCTTGATTTTGTAGAGAGCTAAGATTTTGCTGGGTAACAGAGCACCCAGAGTACGAGCAATTGCCATCAAATGCTGGTTACCATATTACTGGGTTAACACAGTCCATGCAAAGCATTTGAAAACTTGTCATAATTTGTTTTCATTTTAACAGTGTGAAGTACCTATCATTTTAGGTGAAGTAGGTAGTCTTAGCTCAGTTTCCTAAAACGTACAGATGTCATACAGTGCAGCATTTTGAAAAAAGTATATTTGAATGGATATGTTCAAGGGAAAAGCTAGGAATCTATTCTGTAAGGTGCCATCCTTGGGATTCCGGAAACACACTACCATTTGTACCTGCCTTTTCCCTTAACTTGTTACTCTGTTCATGAATAGAACGAACATTAAATGTTTGCCTTACATGTTTAAACAGTCTTAACTGTTGGCTTCTGTTTCAGTAAGACTTGACTATAAGGTATAAATATGGTATCTATTACAGTTTATTAAAATGATCTCCTACCTGCATAATAACACAGATAATTATTTACTTAAATGGAATGAATTTAACAGAAATTTTGAGTGCTCACTGTGTGTTCTTCATAGTGATAGGCTAGGCATAAAAACATAGATCAGCTTTAGTTTCAGGTAGTTTAGTAGGCAAGTTAGTCTTAAAAGTTATAAATTACTCTACAGGATTGTCACGGTTACAAGTGGATTGATGAGCCCTGCTGTATGTGTCAGGGGTTTTTGTACAAAGGCTGCTGTTCCTGAAAGGTCTTAACCTTAAAGGTGGTTTGGGCCTTGGCTGTGTGTGGATTGAGGTAATACTTTACATGAAAGCATAAAAGCATGGCCCATGTATAAATGTAGTGTAGGGAGCTACATTGCTTTGGTAGTGTGGAAGCTGAGGGTGCTAAGGTAGGAAGCAAGTTTTCTCTGCCCTCAGGGGAGTTTGGATTGTACTGTTCTTGAAGACTTGCTGTGACTTCCCATTGCTTCTAGGACAATGGTGCTCAGCCTTGTCTACACATTAGAGTCATCTAGGGAGTTCTGATAAAAACCAAGGCCTGGTTCTTATCCCTAGGGCCTCTGTTTTAATTGGCCTGGAGTTAGGCCTGGTATCAGGAATCTTTACAGTATGTGATTCTGAAGGGGCAGCCTAGATTGAAAATGTGGGATAATACGAAATTTGCATTTTTAAAAAGATGACTCTTATAGCATAATGAAAGATAGTTTGGAGGAAGGTAAGCCTGGATTCTAGAAGAGATCAGGTAGGTTAAGTTATTCTCAATCTTGGCTGTACTTGCGAAGCGCCTGGGGACCTCTGGAAAACCTCATGGCTGGCCTCTGTCTGATCCCATTTAAATCAGTCTCTGGGCTGGGGCCTAGGTATTAAAAATAATATTTAAAAAATTTAAGGTGTAGGCCACACAACACTGTAAAGCAATTATACTCAAATTTAAAAATAATAATAATAAAGTATAGGCCAGGGTAGAGAATCATTAAATTAGATTATTATAGTACTTCAGACTCGAGCTAGATTGGTAGCTCTAGGGCCAGGGAGAAGCGATGTGTATCACATAATGACCGGATGCCAGGGTGTTGGGAAGAGGGAGACTCTGGGGGATGACTCCTAGATTCCTAACTTGAGTAACAAGAGTAGGTGGTGGCACTGTGGACTGGTATATGGGCTGTATCTGATAGCATACAAGTAAGAACTTGCTTTATTTTCCTTTTATCCTTGACTGTAGCCCCGTAGAATCTTCCTTCTCTGCCTCTTTGACAAGACATCATTTTTACTATAAGAATGAGCCTTATTGTGATGATTAAATTCAAAGGCATGAAAAGTCCACTCCAAATCTCACATCCAGTTGAATGGAGGTAACTTACATCTAACCATGACCCTGCAGGGTCCATGCAGTGGAGGGGCATTGTGCTTTACTTCACTCTTCCATTTCCTGCCTCTTTCTGTGCTTGACTTCTGATTGGCAGGCAGGTTAGAAGAGAAAGGACGGAGTTGTACGTGACTGGGACTGTTGTAGTCCGGCTGCCGGTGCCCTCTGTGGCAGGTGTCCAAGTGTGGCCTTTAGCGTTGGGCGTTTAGGATGGTTTCTGCAGGCCCCGTGGTGTGCGCACGTTGCCCAGGGTGTTCCTGTCTGGAACACACCCCAGCGGCCTTTGGCAGTCTTCTCGCTCCCTCTTCCTCCTGTAGTTCACCTACAGCCTGTCACTGCTGAGTATGCTTCCTCGAGATGGCACATGTCTTTGGCCTAGCACATGCTTTATCCCTTCTACATCTCTTTGGCTAATGGGAAACCTATAGAACCCAGTGGTAGAAACATAGCTCATCTAACTGTGGTCCTGTGTGTCCTTGCTCTGCTGCTTTGAAGCTTCTTCCAACCTCTTTTTACAAAATCACTTATTTATTTATTGATTTTACGTTTGGCTATGCTCGCCAGCTTTCTCTAGCTATGGTGAGCAGAGACTGTTCTTCACCGCAGTGAGTGGACTTCTCATTGCTGTGGCTTCTCTTTTGCAGAGCACAGACTCTGAACAGACACAGGCTTCAGTAGTTGGAGCTCATGGGCTCAGTAGTTGTGGCTTTTGGGCTTAGTTGCACCGAGGCATGAAGGATCATCCTGGACCAGGGATCAAACCCATATCCCCCTGCATTGGCAGGCAGATTCTTATCTACTGTACCACCAGGGAAGTCCCTCCATCTAACCTCTTGCTTTTTACAGGCTGGGACCCCTGTTCACATAAGGCCTAAATTCCTGGGGATGTATGTCAGGTCCTTCTGGTGGCTAGACCCAAATGGGCTTAAGAGTTCCTTTATCTCAGTATATCGCCAGCCAGAGATTGAGATGTCAAGTTTCCCAGTCTGTCCCAGAGATTTTCTGGGGGAACCCCTGCCCTTGTTCTCCCTAAGATGTAAAGCCCTAGCGTTATCTATGTTTATGAATTCACTTCTGTTTCTAGTCTGTTTTGTTTCATTTTCGATAGGCAGCAGGTAGATAATAGGGGTACTGTCTTTTAGCAACTCACTCTGGCATGAATGGTTTGTTCTTTTTAGAGAATGGGGGAGTTTATCATTTGTCGTTCTCATCTTTGAAGGTTTCGCTAGAGCCACATTTTAAGACAGGAGAGAACTCTCATTATCCCTTTATCCTAGAGAGGAAATACAGAAGGAATAGCCAGTTTGGGCAAACAGATACTGTTTAGCTCTTGGAGCTGTTTGTCATTGAAGTGCCCACTGCCTGTCTAAAGGAGGATGTCCATCAGGAAGCTGAATATAGGTGGTGGCTAAAGCTGTGCGTATGGATGAAGTCCATCAGGGAGCATGAGGTTGTGTGTGGAGTGAAAAGAAAGGCAGGACTGAACCACAGAATATTAAGAGTGGGCAGAAGAAAAGAAGCCAATGGACGAGAAGGAGTAAGAGAGGTAGTGTGAGAAACTTAAAGAAGTGGGAAGGGAAGAGGGTCTCAAATTTCAAATGTTAAGAAGAATCAATCAATTAAGAAAAAGACTAAAAGTTAGGATTTGCTGGAGATGTCCTTGCTCTCCCATTAATCGAAAGTGGTCAAAAGAAACCTCAAACACGCATCCTTCCTTCCCTGCCAGCACTCACAATCTGACCATCATCTTCCTTGAACCTGCCAGGACTTCTCTCATGATTTATTCCCGTTTATATGGTACTGGCTATCATCAAAAGAACCAGACTCCTTGATTACCTTTCCTTTCTCACATCTGATCTCCTTGAAGTTGTCAATATCTTCTGTCCCCTTACCCGCTGCTGTTGCTAAGTCGCTCCAGTCGTGTCTGACTCTGTGCGACCCCATAGACGGCCTCCCATCAGGCTCCCCTATCCCTGGGATTCTCCAGGCAAGAACACTGAAGTGGGTTGCCATTTTCTTCTCCAATGCATGAAAGTGAAAAGTGAAAGTGAAGTCGCCTAGTCGAGTCTGACTCTTCGTGACCCCATTGACTGCAGCCTACCAGGCTCCTCCATCCATGGGCTTTTCCAGGCAAGAACACTGGAGTGGGGTGCCATTGTCTTCTCTGCCTTACCCGCTACCCACCCCCTTACCCACTACCCACCCTCAACTCTTGAAACCCTACCACCATACCCTATCTGGGGTTCACGAGCAAAATAATCCCCTAAGCCCTCAACCTGTTCATCAAAGATTCCTTTATCTTTTTCTCTAACGGATACCTGACTCTTCCGGATGGCACTGTTTCCCCTGCAGACCCCTTGAGTGCGGTCTGTGATTCCACCCCGCCATCGAGCCTGGGAGGGGGGACCTATTATGTGAGATGTGTGTTTTGTTCCTGTTCTCTTCTTTTTAAAGTGCATGCATGCATGCTGAGTCACTTCAGTCATGTCCAACTCTTTGCGATCCCGTGGGCTGTATCCTGCCAGGCTCCTCTGTCCATGAATCCTGGGATTCTCCAGACAAGAATACTGGAGTGGGTTGCCATTCCCTTCTTCAGGGGATCTTCCTGACCCAGGGGTCAAACCTATGTTGCTTACTTCTCTTGCATTGGCAGGTGAGTTCTTTACCATTACCACTATGCCAAAAATGGGTATGTATCTCAATTTTAAAGCTTCTTGGACTTCTGATTTATTGTCTTTTATTTTGGAAAACTTTGGACTATATCTCTTGAACTCTTTATTCTGCCTCATTTTTTCTTTCTCTTCATTCTAGGACTCTGGTTTCAAAAGGGCTAGACTGAGATCGTTCCGAAGCTCTTGGATGCTCTGTTCTGCTCCCTCCCCACTTTTTCTTTGTTTCACTTGGGTCATTTCTGTTGACCTGTCATCAAATTAATTGATTCTTTCCTCAGTTGTGTGGACTCTACTTAAGAGCCCACTGAAGGACTTCTTCATACCTGATAATTATGTTTATCGTATTTCTGTCATTTCCATTTGGCTCTTTTTTATAGTTTCTGTCTCCCTACTGACATTCCCCTCTGTTCATTGCGTGTTGTTTTCCTTTCATGCTAGGCCTGTTAACATTTTGATCATAGTTATTTTGAAGTCCTTATCTGATGGTTGCAGCATTCAGGTTATCTTTAAGTCTGGCTTTCATTTTAGAATGCCATCTGGGCCTTTTTTTTTTTTTTTTTTTTAACAAAGCTTATACATCTAGAATGGGGAAGCTATTCTGTTAAAGGTGAATAACTTAGCACAAGCACTGAAGCTGGGTTGTTGATTCTTAACAAACCTGATTAGAAAGACTTCAGGACAGTTAAATTTTTGGATACCTGAAGTTCAGAAAATAAATATTTGTAGAGTTTAGGTCCTGGAAAATTGGATCAAAGGGACAAGGTTTAAAAACCTCAAAACCCTTTCTTTCTCACTAATTTGGTCTTATAAGTAAATATTCTTAAAATGTAAGGCCTGGTCACCCTTTACCTGATGTTGATGGATGGGTTCTTTTTTTTCTTTTTTCCCCTGACTATCTTTATAATGAACACAAATACATTTTCAAAATATCCTGCTCTTTACCTTTAAAAGTCTCTGGAAGTTATCCTGGACATCCTTGAAACTACCTTATTCACACTCTTGTTGGTTTTTCTCTCCTACCCAGTGGAGTGCTCCTCTTTTTTGGCCTTATTTGGCAAACAGGGAAGATCTGTTGGTAATTGAATCATCACATAGCCATTTAGGATGCAGAATGTACTTCAGTCCCAGGGGAGGAATTTCAGAGCATAAGCTGTGTACAAATGAAAAGTTGCTTATTCCTCTGAAATCTATGATCAGTACAACTTCTTGAACTCTTTCTACTTCTGAGCCTTCTAGCATGGGTAGAATTCTGTAAAGCTTCTTCTATAATTAAACTCTGAACTCATCATTTATTTACCCATCCTTCTCTCCATTAATCATCTTATTTTTAAAATGCATTTCAAAGTAAGTTGCATATATTCAGTATACTTCTCCCCCTATATTCCAAGTATACCATTAACTAGAATTCTCTGTTTAGAGGGTTTTCTTTTTCATTTTGAGAAAAATTTCACATATACTGAAATATGCAAATCTTAAAGGTACAAATATGCAAATCCTAAACATTCAGATATTTTCAGCTTAAATGTATACATCTATACAACAAAAACATCCTCTGTGAAGATAAAGAACGTTATCACCACCATAAGAAGTTAATAATTAAAAAAATGTTTTTTCCTATTTCTGAACATATTACAGTAAACAGTGCACCTGTCATTTGGTAGGTTTTGGTCATATTTCCTAGAAACTGATAAAACAAATGACTGCAGATTACTAAAAATTAGTTTGCTAGTACTTCAGATAGTTTCCAGTTTTTTTCCCCACTAAATTGAAGGAGGACATAAGTAAGTTTATAGATAATTAGAAATAATTTTTGATGGTAGAATACAATGCGATTTGGGGTATAAAACTCAGAAGAATTCTAAGTATTAATGTATATTATTATAATAAATATCTTTGTTCATATATAGATTTATGAAAATAATGTTTTTCAGTGTTTATTTAAAAATAGGAATAGAATTGATGCTGAACTCTCACTCTAGTGATATATAATATACATTTATGGATACAGGAAGTAATCTTTTAAAATGAGTCCCATCATCTTATGGAGCAATGCATTCCAATAAAATTATTATATTGTAATAATCACAATTTGTAATATATTTGTTGTTTTCAATGTATACAATAACTGTATTATGAACTCAGTCAAGACAAAATTATTTAACACATAGAGCTTTATGTAACAGGTAATGTGTGTGTTCAGTCATGTCTGACTCTTTGCAACCCCATGGACTGTATCCCGCCAGGCTCCTCTGTTCATGGGATTCTCCAGGCAAGAATACTGGAGTGGGTTACCATTCCCCTCTCCAACATCAGGGTGATACAAAATGTTTTTAAATTTTCAGTTTATATACACCTTTTTGTTTCAGAGAATTATGATAAAAGAATTTCAAGGGTAAAAATGTTACACTAGAATAAAATTTTTAGAGGATATGGAATTCAGAGACAAGTTCATAGAGGAAAAGGAATAATGTAAATTTCTGACTGCTGAAGAGTTCTTGATTTATGTTTTAAAAAGTGTAATAGATACTGGTGAGTATCAAATCACTATGTTGATTTGATTCCATTGAATACATTTAAAAAAGTAATGTGACAGTTTTATTTCTTTAAATGCTAATATTTGTAATGGGCTAGAAATTGCAGTAAACTGAATGATGTGCTCAGTCTCCCTGAAGGGAAAAGTCAGGGAAAAGGTACATGGTGGTACATTTATGGACCGGACCAGATGCATGGTGCATTTTTCACCTCACTAGCTAAATGTCTTGTGGCCTTACCTTGACTGCAAGGGAGCCTAGGAAATGTAACCTGGTTGTATGCCTAGGAAGCAGAAGAGAGTATGGATTTTAGTTAGCAGTGAGCAGTCTATAGTGTAATTGTCCATATATAGAGTAAGTAGTGCTATATTAACACAAGTAATTGACGTGAATTAGGCAATAAACTGGAAGCCTGAACAATAATGAAGATTTCCTGTTATTAAGAGTCACTCTTGGAGACTTCCCTGGCAGTCCAGGGGTCAAGTCTCCACACTTCCAGGGCAGAGGGTAGTACAAGTTGGATTCCTGGTCAGGGAACTAAGATCCCACGTGCTGCATGGTGCAGCCGGGAAATAGACAGACAGAGAGTCACTCTTTCCTTCTCTGTGAATGGCTATCAGTAGGTCAGTGTGTGCTGTGTGCTGAGGCTGTGGAAACCATGGAAGAGCTTATGGTGGTTGGTCAGACAGAATTGAATGCATGTAAAATAATAATGAACAATGAAATAGGTGCTAAGTTGTGTGTATAGGCAAGGTGAGGTGAAACTAAGGAGGAAAGAAAAAGAAGCCCTGGGATTCCTTCATTCTACACTCAGCAATACCTGCCCTGTGTTAGGGGCTGTACTCTTTGGGGAAATAGAGCAAAAATAGACACGTGGGACCTAAAATCTGTGAAGGTGCAGGAGGGAATGTGACAGAAATGACTTTAAATGATATACAAAAATATAAAATTACAAAAGCTCAAGTGATGACATGAACTCCTATATAAGAGGATTTAGCTGCAGTTGGGATGATCAGAGAAGTCATCCCTGAGCTAAGACTTTTTTTAATGGGTAGAATTGGAGTGGATGTCAGCCACCAAAGAGGAGGATTGGAAGTAAAAATACTTATAATGTACACATATGTATACCTATGAGAGTACCTGCATACAGAGTAGTAAGATTGGATTGGATTGACTCTGATTGGAATTAGTAATCCTTTGCAGGGAGTGGAGAACATAAAAAGATAGGGTTAGATTTTGGATAATTTTTCAAAACCAAGCAAATTTAGACTTAATTTTGTCATTTCATGAAGACTTATAAAGTGTCTCTAATTACTTAGGCAGTGTTTGTGTGGTGGATTCAAAGCAGGTAGAGGTGAATCATGAGCTGATTTTGAGTTTGTTTTACATATATCCAGGTAAGAAGTGATATGAACAATGACGTTATTGGGAAGTTGAGAGAACACTTTTGGGACAGAGGTTTCAGAAGTTGATAGCTTCTGCTTTTGCTGTGAGTCTCTTAAATGGGGATGGTCCTGTGAGTATAGTTTGAAGTGAAGGGGATCTGTTTTCCTGATAAACTTTAACATAGGTTGTTTCAAGATTGATTAACAGTTAAAGTTAGGGTGATTGCAGGTTCCTAGTCCCATTAATTCAGTTGCCTAAGTTACTTTGTGTATAAATATGTTTTTCATATCAGCACCTGTTAGCAGAGAATTTCTTTTCTATGTTACTATGTTGTTTTGTTTTTATGCTTTTATACTTAATAATGTTTGAATGCCTGTGGGGTCCTGTTGCAATTTTATTAAAAACTTTTTTAATATAGAAATTTATAATATGCTAAAAAGTTAGAATAGTATAATTAACCCCTGTGTACACTTCATCCAACTTTGGAATTATCCACTATTGGGTTATCATCTATAACACTTCCTACTTTTTTAAAAAGTAAATCGTGTCATTTTATCTGTAGGTATTTTGTTATATATATAAAAGATAGGGATACTTTCTTTTAACTTATTCACATTCCATTAATGCCATTAAACACCTAGTTAATTCACATTTCCCCAGGCACCTAAATTTTTACACTGTGCTTGAACTTGGGATTCAGAAAAGTTTGTGAATGATTGCTATTTCTCTTACTTTCCTCTTCTTCCTTTTTTCCTCTTGCCCTTTAAATAAAAAATTAAGTTGTTTACATCCTATATTTTTCATAGCCTGGAGTTTGCTGGTTGCATCACTATGGTGCCATTTAATTTTGAGAATTTCTGGAATACAACTCAGATGACTCCTGTATCTTTAGACCTTAACATATGTTTTACAGGTATTCTCTTCCAGTCTTCGGCTTGTCTTTTTATTTTTTTAACAGTGTCTTTTACAGAGCAGAAGTTTTCAGTTTTAATGAAGTTTGACTCATCAGTTTTTTCTTTCATGGATTGTACTTTTGGTATTTTATCTAAAAAGTCATCACCAAACCCAGGGTAACCTAACTTTTCTGCTGTTATCTTCCATGAGCTTTGTAGTTTAGTTTTATAGTTTTAGGTCTGTGATCCATATGTGAAAAATATCAGATCTGTGTTGAAATTCACTTTTTGTGTGTGGATGTCCCACTGTCCCAGCATCATTTGTTGAAAATACCCTTTCTCCATTGAATTGCCTTTGTTCCTTAGTCAGAAGTCAGTTGGCTCTATTTGTATGGGTCTACTTCTGTGCTCTCTTATCAGTCATTTTTAGTTTGCCAACATAACTGATTTAAAGATCTCAAATAGATTTATATTTTTTTAAATTCTTCATATTTGTGTGTCTTCTGGACTCTTCCTCTGAACTCTGATGCTTTGTGTGGTTTGTCTTTTTTGTTTGTTTGCGAACTAAAACAGGCTCATAGCATATTATGTAAAGTACTCCTTTGTTATCAGTGTGGTTGCAAACCTTTTTCTCAGTTGGTTTCATCTTTTTATTCTTGCCAGACATTTTGCACATTAAATTTGTCAAAATAGTGTCTTTAGTTGTGAATTTTGAGTTTTTGATCTATGCTTAGGTAAGTCTTCCTTCAGTTCAGTTCTGTTCAGTCGCTCAGCCATGCCCGACTCTTTGCGACCCCATGTATCGCAGCACACCAGGCCTCCCTGTCCATCACCATCTCCTGGAGTTCACTCAGACTCACGTCCATCGAGTCCATGATGCCATCCAGCCATCTCATCCTCTGTCATCCCCTTCTCCTCCTGCCCCCAATCCCTCCCAGCATCAGAGTCTTTTCCAGTGAGTCAACTCTTCTCATGAGGTGGCCAAAGTACTGGAGTTTCAGCTTTAGCATCATTCCTTTCAAAGAAATCCCAGCGTTGATCTCCTTCAGAATGGACTGGTTGGATCTCCTTGCAGTCCAAGGGACTCTCAAGACTCTTCTCAACCACCACAGTTCAAAAGCATCAATTCTTCGGCGCTCAGCCTTCTTCACAGTCCAACTCTCACATCCATACATGACCACAGGAAAAATCATAGCCTTGACTAGACGGACCTTAGTCAGCAAAGTAATGTCTCTACTTTTGAATGTACTGTCTAGGTTGGTCATAACTTTTCTTCCAAGGAGTAAGCGTCTTTTAATTTAATGGCTGCAGTCACCATCTGCAGTGATTTTGGAGCCCCCCAAAATAAAGTCTGACACTGTTTGCACTGTTTCCCCATCTATTTCCCATGAAGTGATGGGACCGGATGCCATGATCTTCATTTTCTGAATGTTGAGCTTTAAGCCAACTTTTTTGCTCCTTACTCCCAGTATTTTATTTATCTATTAAAAAATTATCTGGTTTTATGTAGTTATTTTGCATATAATATTTTATTACAAATTAAACACAAGAACAAATAGATTTATTGTTTTTTAAGCATGATGGAATGGTTAAATTTATATTCACCTGTCTACCAGTTTGATCCTGACTGATTTATATAACACATCTTGCAGGATGGGCATCTGATTTTTATATTGAGGTAAAATACACACAGCATAAAATGTGCCATCTTTGTATACATTTTTAAGCGTTCAGTTCAGTGGTATTAAGTACATTCATGTTGTTGTGCAGTCTTCTCTACCATCCATCTCCAGAGCACTTTCCGTCTTGGAAAACTCAGGCTCTTTGCCCATTCTTCCCTCTCCCTAGCCCTTGACAGCCACTAATCTATTTTCTGTCACTGGGACTTTGGCTACTCTACTTCATAAAACTGAGATTATAGGTTATTTGTCCTTTACTGGTTATTGGCTTATTTCGTTTAGCATAGTGTCGTCCAGGTTCACCAGTCAGAATTTCCTGCCTTTTTAAGGCTAGATGGTGAATGCTCCATTGTATGTATATTAATTTGTGGAGGGACACTTGGATTGTTTCCATATATTAGCTCTTATGATTAACGTTACTATGAACATTAGGTGTACAAGTATCTCTTGGAGACCCTGCTTTGAATTCATTTCTTTAAAATCTCTCTAATGACGTGGTCCTTTTTTTATTGAATTTTTTAAAAAAATTATTTTTAATTGAAGGATAATTGAGTCATTTCTAATGAGGTATATGAACCTAGAGCCTGTTATACAGAGTGAAGTAAAAAAGAGAAAAATAAGTATCATATATTAACGTGTATATATGGAATCTAGAAAGATGGTACTGATGAATCTATTTGCAGGGCAGCATAACTATATATATTATAATTCCCTGGTAGCTCAGCTGGTAAAGAGTCCACCTGCAATGCAAAAGACCTGGGTTCGATCCCTGGGTTGAGAAGATACCCTGGAGAAGGGAAAGGCTACCCACTCCAGTATTCTGACCTGGAGAATTCCATGGACTGTATATAGTTCATGGGGTTGCAAAGAGTCAGACATGACTGAGAGACTTTCACTTTCAGTGGAGATGCAGACATAGAGAACAGAGCTATGGGCATGGGGGAGAAGCAGAGGGTGGGACAAATGGAGAAAGAAGCATGGAAGCTTATACGTTACTGTATGTAAAATAGACAGCCAGTGGAAATTTGCTGTATGGCTCAGGGAACTCCAACAGGGGCTCTGTAACAAGCCAGAGGGGCAGGATGGGGTGGGAGCTGCGAGGGAGGTTCAAGAGGAAGGGGATATATGTATACCTGTGGCGAATTCATGTTGATGCACTGCTTTCAGTTCTTTTGGGTGTATCCCCAGAAGCTGAATTTCTGGATCATATGGTAATTTTTTGAGGTACCAGCATACTGTTTTCCACAATAACTACTATTTTACATTCCCACCAACAGTGCACAAGGGTTCTCACGTCTCTGTCTTCTTGCCAACACTGTTTTTCTGATAGTAGCCATCCTAGTGTATGTGAGGCGGTATATCGTTGTAGTTTTCATCTTTCACTAATGATGTTTGAGTATTTTTTCATGTATTTATTGGTCATTGTATATCTTCTTTGTTGTCCAGTCACTCAGTCGTGTCCAGCTTTTGCAACTTCATGGACTGCAGCACGCCAGTCTTCCCTGTTTCACGGTCTCCTGGAGTTTGCTGAAAGTCATGTCCATTGAATTGATGATGCCCTGATGGTTTAGTCACTAAGTTGTGTCCAACTCTTGTGATCTCAAGGACCTTAGCCTACCAGGCTCCCTCTGTCCATGGGATTTTCCAGGCAGAAATACTGGAGTGATTTGCCATTTCCTTCTCCAGGGGATCTTCCTGATCCAGGGATCGAACCCAGGTTTCCTGCACTGCAGGCAGATTCTTTACCATCTGAGCTACCAGGTGACGATACTTTGGAGAAATGTATATTCAAATTCTTGACCCATTTTTTAATTGATTTGTTTTAGAAGTTCCCTATATATACTGGATCTCAACCCCCCATTAGACATATGATTTGCAAATTTCTGCTTTTCTGTGAGTTACCATTTTACTCTGTTGACAGTGTCTTTTGAGGCATAAAATTTAAAAATAGCTGTAACACCTAGGGTGGAAGCACAGAGTCCTAAACACTGAACCACGAGGGAATTCCCTGCTTTCTGGTTTTTATAAGACTGCTGCCTCCTAAATCACATTGTCTAAACTTGCCTGATATGGTCATTTGACCCTTTCCTTGAATGCTCCCATAGATTCTAACACATCACATTTAAATTACTTATCTTTGTCACTGTAAGTGTGAATAAAGCATACATTAGGTTAATATCCATGAAAAACGGGCAAATGAACACCTTACATCTTTTTCGTAATATTTCACCAGTCAGTACATCAGTGCCAAAAGTTCTAGTATCCATCCCAAGGTTTGACGCTGTCTTTAGTCATATAATATTTATAATATCTATCTTTTCTCATTTTCTCATTTGTCTCTTATAGCTTGAAAGCATTTTAAAGCTTTCAAATTGGTAGGTTTATTTTAGTAACCTAAAGTTTAGAAATTAGGATAATATAAACATAGTTTTTCCATGATGATAAGGTCTATAAACATTCTGTCACAAATTTCTAAAAAGCATATTAAGATGGAACCCTATAAATTCCTGATTTCAAACTATATTATAAAATTTTAATAGTCAAAACAGTGTGATATTGGAATAAACACAGAAAAATTGATCAATGGAACACAGTAGAGAGCCCAGAGATAAACTCATGTGTATGTGATAAATTAATTTGTAATCAATTAATTTGTAAGAAAGGAGCCAAGAATATATGGTAGGTATTGGGAAACCTGGACAGCCACATGCAAAAGAATGAAACTGAACCACTCTCTTGTACCACACATAAAATTTAACTCAAAGTGGATTAAAGACTTGTATGTAACACCTGAAAGTATAAAACTCCTAGAAGGAAACATAGGAGATGGTACGCTCCTTGACATTGATTGGTCTTGGCAGTTTTTAAATAAGTTTGGGAAACATACACGATACCCATCTAGGAGATCTGTCATGCTCACTGGCATATTAAAGACTCTAAGAATTCCCATAGCAAAGGCCTTTGTCTAACTTTGTTTACCTCAGGGCTTCATATTAATGTGATAAAAGTAGATTGTTTCATGTACTAATCTTGAAGAGCTTATGTTTAAAGAACCAGCTTTAAAGAACAAGTTTATAGAACAAACTTTAGTAAGTGGTACCCAACCAGCATTGAGGAAAGTATTATTCTGACTTTGCAGTAGATTAAACAAATAGCATCTTAATATCTGTTCAAAACAGTGAGATTTGTGCAGGTGTCCCAAAGTGTATAAGAATTTCATTCAGTGGTAACGTTCTCCCCTGCACAGATAAGAGACAAAGGTATAAAGAAGCATTAGGTTGCTTGACAGAGTATGCACAAGATTGAGACAAACTGGAACCAAAATTCGTATGTCCAAACATTTGTTTCTAAGCTGTATTTACAAACAGAATCAAATTGCAAAGTGTACTCCACCCCCTCAAAAAAAAGCTAACATTTATATGGAACCCCACAGATTCAGGGTTTGGATATTGATTGAACCCTCTGTCTATCTCCAATTCACTAAATAAGAATCTTCATTTATAGAACAAGAGTATTTTATTATTCCTTTTTTCCCCCCTTTAAGGTAAATCTTCAATTAAGCAAGGACTTCTGGTATTTGCTAATTAGAAAACAATAAAGAAGTATATCCCTATATAATTATTACATTGATATTTAAATAAAAATGGCTTAAAAATAGTACAAATAAAAAAACATCAAGTCCATGTTTTTCAGGACAACCACTGATACATGTTAAATGTAGCTAGTTTGAATATAAATTATTTGCTTTTTAACCCAACTGTCAGTAAGGAATAGCAATAACTGAAGATTTTTACCGAATGTATGTGAACTATTTTTCTGCTGATGTGGTATGTTCAGAGAGACATGCCTTCACATGAAGTTTCTCAGGCTTCTCCAAGGAAGGTACCAACTTGTGAATTCTTAAAGCAGTTAAGTGTAGTATTCAGATGCTTTTGTCTTTTACAAAATTAGTAGCTTTGATATGTTACTTAGTTTATTTTCGGTGTTAAAAAATGCAGTTTAATCAGTGGTTGCCAAGAATTAGGGTTGTGACTATAGAGGGAAGTGCCATAGAGTCTTTGTGGTGATGGAAAAATTTTGTATCTTGATGATGATGTAGGTTACATGAATTTATACAATCTTTAGTGTACATACAAAGTGCATAAAAACTGGTGACATCTGAATAAGGTCTGGTCTGTGGTTTAGTTGATAGTATTATAGCAAATGTCAATTTCCTGGTTTTGATAATATCCTATGGTTATATGAGATTTTTTTTGAGGGGGAGGAGAAGGGCATATGGGAACTTGGTAGTAGTTTTGCAATTTCTTGTGAAATCTAAAATTATTTCAAAATTAAAAAGTTTTTTAAAATGCTATTTATACTTCTATTCAGGATTCTGTGGCGGTGGTTTAGTTGCTAAGTCATGTGTGACTTACAGTCTGCATGGACTGTAGCCTGCCAGGCTCCTCTGGGCATGGGATTCTCCAGGCAAGAATACTGGAGTGGATTGCCATTTCCTTCTCCAGAGGATCTTCCCGAACCAGGGATCGAACCCTGGTCTCCGGCATTGCAGGTGGATTCTTCACCATCTGAGCCACCAGGGAAGTCCAAATGTCTATAGTAGGAGGCATTACAATGTCTTACTTAAGAAAATGGGTTTCAGAGTTGGCTCTGGTTCAAACCCTAACTCAGTTGCTCTTAGCTATGTGAACTTGGGGAAGTTAACTAAATCTATCTGAGCTTCAGTTTCTCCATCTATAACGGGCATAATGATAATACAAATAGCAGCTAACATTTTTTTAGTTTTATATCAATAATATGTGATTAGTTACTGTTTGCACCTTATATAATTTAGCTCAGTTAATTCTGATAACAATCCTATGTGAAAGGTGCCATTTTAAGATTTTCAAATAGGGAAACTTAGCTCAGAGAAGCTAAGTTACTTGCATAAGGTCACTCACCTAGGAAATGTTGAAACCAAGATTAAAACTCAGTCTGGATTTTCTGTTTCTGACTGTACAAAACTAGCTTGTGAAGACCAATGATCCCACCAAGAACAACTAAAAAGAAAATGTATTTGTAAAATTTGTTTGAAGGCATTGTAGACCCACCAAGGGACCCAGGACCTTATAGGTTACCATCTTGAAGTCAAGGGAAGCCTAGAGAAGTCGCCTGGTATTCAGTGTGACCCTTTGCCTTAGGGCATTTGTGAGGTGTGGCTGAGAGACTGAGAAGAAAAGCAGAAAGTGGTCTCAGAGAGTTGAGGAGCTGAACAGACCTTTAGTCTTACAGACCTCAAGGACAAAACTTTCGGTTCAGGCCCCAAAAAGGAGAAGGAAGCTAGATAAAGCCTGGAGTCCTAGTTGGGGGAGGAGTGAACCTGCCCCTACTCTTAACTGCCTGCCAAAAGCTGACTTGAATGCTTTCTGGAGGAAAAGAAAAACATTCTCAGCCTCAATAAACAATGCTTGGTACTCAGTCAAAAATCATTAAATATATCAGGCAACCAAACCAAAGTATTCAGAACAGGTATAGGTAGTATAATTATCAGATTGGCTTTTAAAATAACTAAGATTAATATATTCAGGAATTTAAAAGCTATGACAAACCTAGACAGCATATTAAAAACCAGAGCCATCACATTGCCAACAATGGTCTGTGTAGTCAAAAGCTATGATTTTTCCATTAGTCATATGTGGGTGTTAGAGTTGGACCACAGAGAAGGCTGAGTTCCAAAGTGATGCTCTCAAATTGGGATGCTAGAGAAAAGTCTTGAGAGTCCCTTGGACAAGCAGGGAGATCAAACCAGTCAATCTTAAAGGAAATCAACCCTGAACATTCATTGGAAGGACACGCTGAAGCTGAAGCTCCAGTACTTTGGCCACCTGATGCAAATAACTGACTCATTGGTGAAGACCCTGATGCTGAGAAAGACTGAAGGCAGGAGGAGAAGGGGGCAACGGGATGAGATGGTTGGATAGCATCGCCGACTCGATGGACATGAGTTTGAACAAACTCCAGGAGACAGTGAAGGACAGGGAAACCTGGTGTGCTGCAGTCCATGGGGTTGCAAAGAGTCAGACACGACTTAGTGACTGAACAACAATTTAACAAGACAAAGAACTCCAGCAGGGAATTAAAAGCTATAAAAAGGATCAGATGAGTATTTTCAAACTGAAAGCTTAAAACTGAGATTAAGAATTCAGTAGATGAATTTGTCAGCAAAAGAGATACAGATTAAACAAAAAGGATTAAATATTTTTTGAGAAACAAAGGGTAGAGAGTTTCTCAGCAGACCAGCACTTAAGGAAATCCTGAAGTGAGTTCTTTAGGCAGAAGGAAAACAATCCCAAATGGAAGCGCAGAAAGAGTATAGAAAGGATGGAAAGGTTAAACTTGTGGGTATATTTAAATGAATATCTTACAGAGTTTCAATTAAATGGAGAATTTAAAAATATTTACGTATTTTTGTAACACAAAGTTGGGGCAGGAATAAATGATGTTAGTGTTCGGTGGTTCTTTCCTTGTCTGGGTGATATTTAAAGTACTGATTTAATTCCAACATTGAACATTGTAGTCTCTAGGGTAATACTATATAAAAGTAATAACATAATATACATAAATAACAAACTACCATGGGGGAAACAAATAATAAAACGTTTAACCCTAAAGCAGGCAAAAAAAGGAAAAGGGACAGAAGAGGACAGGTTGTTCAGATAGGAAATAGTTCAATGGTAGATTTAAATCCACATAGTTACTTACCTGTTAGATGTAAGTAGATGTATATCGATAAAAAATAAACTCAGATCCGATTTTGTCCTCAGAGACCCAGTTACATACAGCATGTGAGAGTTGTAGATTGACGTTTAGAGAAGTTGAGAGAATCCTCTGGCAGTGCAGTGGTTAGGATTCAGCATTTTCACTGCCATGGCCTAAGTTCGATCCTTGGTCAGGGAACCAAGATCTTGAAAGCTGCGTGGTGAGCCAAAAGAAAAAAAAAAAATTGAAAGTATAGTTGGAAACACAGTATACTGTGCAAACTTAGCTAAACCAGCCCCCGTACTTATGGTATGCTGTGTCTAGCTCCTAATGTGATTGTTAGATTAAAATTCGATGATCTTAAGAGTCTTCAGAAGCACTGCCCTCTGTGTATTAAGTATCCAGTAAATTTAATTATATCTGAAGCACCTTGTTTACAAGCACCTTGTTAACAGAATTTTTCTTTTCTGTTAAAGACATATTTTAATTGAAATATAGTTCACTTATAGTGTTGTGTTAGTGTCAAGTGTACAACAGAGTGAGTCAGTTACACATGTATGTATCCTTTTTCAGATCATTTTCCCGATAAGTTATTGTCAGATATTGAATATAGTCCCCTTGCTATTCAGTAGGTCTTTGTTGTTTGTTTCATATAGAGTAACATGTATTTGTTAATCCCAGATCCCTCGTTTATCTGTCCTCCCCCCCTTTCCCCTACCTTGTTTCTTAAAATAATATTCTTTTTCCATTTAGAGTTGATGTCCCAAAGATAATGTCTCTTGCATCATTATATACCTGACTCATAGGTTGCTTGACTTTTAAGTAGCTTCCATATGTATACAGTTTTTTAAGCTTTATATTTTCATTTAACTCACTGACCATCAACCTGTTTTATCTTTATTTTAAATCTGCTTTGTGGTGCCTCTGCCTAATGATAATATGTGAATTATTTTATGCTGAAGTAATGTACTTTGAGTATTACTTGTAGAGTTGCCAAACTAAATGACACTCTTCCTTTTTCCCCTGTACTTTTATGAAAATGGTCAAATTCTTCAGAATTATTCTCTCATGAATTGTTATCCATAGAATGAATTTGGACTACCTCCCGCATGTCACTTGTCTTCTAGCATGAGGGCTGTTTGAAGAATAGGTGGGGGGTAATTCTTTATCAAATAGTACCATAGAACTAGTTAGAGAATTTTGTCTGGACTTTTTTTTTGTATGACAGCCTGTTGTACATTGGTTAAACATTAATTGGAGACATCTTAAAAGACTTTTGTTCTTTTCTGCCTTTGATGTTTCATTTAGCTTTTTGGAGAGTCATATTGCTTTTTTGTTGGACTGAAGGAAAGGATTTTAAATGATTATATTGACTTAGATCTGAATCATCTAAAATTAGTTTCCCTAGACCAACCAAAACATAGTTGTAATTTTGGACTGAGTTTGGCCTTCTGCCCATAGGCTAGTGGGTACAGTTGTATCTGTGGGATATTTTATATATATATATATATATATGCCTTCCAGAATTGGCTAGATTTAATGAAGGCTTTTCTTTTGGTTTCTTTCTCCTTTAGGACATGTGAATATGAAATTTGCCATAGTTAATTTGGTGGGTAGCAATAAAACCAAATATCTGTGTCCTTTTTTCCTCTGTGTTGAAAATGAGGCTTAATTCTGTAAGTTTTGAAATAATCTTTTTCTTACAAATTTTACCTGATATTAACAAAACTGTGTGAGTGCTTGTAATTTACACAGTAGTTTCTTCATAGCAAGTCATCTGACCTGGACTGTCAAGGAAGTTTGCTACTAGAGATGGAAGGCAGAGCTCGCTGACTTTGGTTACACTGGTGTTTTCATTACTATTCATTTCTCTTTGAACAGGTCATTCCTTTCAACAGCTGTACTCTTTCACTGAGCAATTGTCATGAGTGCCAAGGAGTAGGAAAGTGAAATCCCAGATTAATGATAGCCATGTTGTATTGTTTAATAGGCAGTGAAATCAACTGTGCAGACCATCACTGTTGGAGGCGTGAGCACATCACAGTTTAAGACAATTATTCCTCTGGCAACTGCTCCCAATGTCCAGCAGATTCAAGTGCCTGGAAGCAAGTTTCATTATGTCCGACTTGTTACTGCCACAACAGCCAGTAGCTCAACCCAGCCAGTTAGTCAGAATCCCAGTACAAACACTCAGCCTCTCCAGCAAGGTTGGTAACCGTTTTTTTTAAAAAACAGTAATGAATGTTTTAAACCTTATCATAGGAAGTGATCCTTTTCTTGCTGAAATCCTGATTAAGCAGGCATTTCAGTTGAGAGTTGAATCAGCAGCTGTTGCAGGAGGCAGTGAAATAGAATATATCCCAGTTGTATATAACTATAGTATTTCGTTCTGCTAGAAACTGAGACATAGTGCGCTGTAATACCAGATGATTATTTATCAGTTTGTGGGTAGCCATTTGATTGCTGATTTAAAAACCTACCATTATGCCAGTGGGATTGATTTAAAGGGAACCAAATTATTTATAATCTTTTTTTCTAAGCTGCAAAGCTGTCTAAATTACATAGGGCTTGGGGTCAGTTGAAATGACCAGTAGGCAAGGTATAAATGATTAGTATGTACTTCATCTTTTATGTACTTTGAATGTATAATTGATAATGAAAATCAGTTAAAATGTCATTTTGCTCAATTGTATTTTTCCTGGCAAGTATTCCTGTTAGTAGTCCTACTTCTGTTTGTACTTAATCCTTCAAGCTGCCTGATGTACATACACAAGTTCACACATGTAACCTTTATCCATGTTTATCTACTTGTTAAAAAATGGAAACAGAAAGGATCAGGACAGCTTATATTGAGGGTCTAATTTTTTTCCTGGGAAGATCACTGCATATTCCATCAGTGTCAAATGGCAGGTGAATGATCTGTTGTTTATTGGATGTAGCTAGACGGATTAAAGACCATTTGTTTGCTCCTTCATTTTTATTAAGGGATCAGAGGGTTGGAGCAAAAGAAAGTCTTTTATTATTATAGTGTTCTTAATGAGAGGAAAAATGACATTTGCATGTACTGGTGACTAAGGGAGTCACGTTTATATTCTCATTAGGAAGTGCTGCTCAGTGCTACAGTTTTCTTAAATATCATAACGATATAAAGCAGTCACTAGATACAGTTGGTTATATTTTATGTTTGTGTGTTTATATGTACTCAAATATGCTGAGCTTCCAGTGTGACTTAACGCTGATTGATTCATCATCGAGACTTAAGTCTTTGGTGTGAGCAGAAGAGGAAGCTGAAGATCTAGGGAGAGTAGAGGAGTGGGTTGGGTGTTCCTAATTCTGGTGTGTGTACGGGTTCCTTCTTTCCCCACCGTACCTCTGTCTCTCTGCTTCCCTCTGCTTCTCTGTTCTCTTTGCCTCCTTGCGGTTCCTCACCCCCTCCTGCTTCCCCACAGCTTCCTTTTTTGCTTTCCTTCAGTCTCTCCATCCGCTCCCCGCATCTCCTTCACGTCTATCTATTCCCTCTTCCCCCCTACTTGCATACATATCCCACCCATGCTGTTTCCCTTCTATTCACCCAGTTTTCCTCTCTTTGTCTTTCTCTCCTATCCCATGGAAGATCTGGGTGTATGTAAAAGATATTTTTTTCGTAGGACTAGCAAATTAATACGGGTATTTTCGTTAGAGATATACGAAATAGTCACTCTAGTTCATGAAACATGCTTAAATCTTTCTAAAGGTTTAATTCCTTTAAAAGCCAAAGGGAACTGGCTTATCTTGTCCATTTTCCCATCAAAGCCATATAGACACCAGTAGTCAAAGGTTCTGCCATGTTAATTGCTGGCTGGATGGCAGATAGCACAATAGAAGGACCCAGAAGATTGCTTGGTTAATTAACCTCTTTAGAATATAATCTACAGTCTTGGTGAGGGAGGAAATCAATTTAAGAAACTAAAAGCCGTCGAAGCAGGTATGGTTTCTGAAGTTTTGAAGGAGACTGTTCTAAAAGGATTGTTCAGAATTCCTATTGAAGACCAAAACATTAAAGATTATGCCAGCTTCTGTGAAAGCTGCAGTAGGGATAATGTGGGACCATGCTCAAAAGTTGAGGAGGAGAAATCTAGACTGTCGCCTAAGACATGTAACATCAATATGACCACACCCCGCCATGAATATTTTATCATGTTCTATTTTTCTGGCCACTGTGTTTTCTGTTTTCTCCATTCGCCAGATTTCAGTTAAAACCCAGCATGCAGATGCCAAGCTAATGTAATCCTAGAGATCCCAAGTTTTCTAGCTCTGTGTGTGTACATGTGTGCGTGCTAGTGTGTGCAGGCATGTGTGTGTGCACACGTGGGGACATTTCCGCTGTCCTAATCCAAATGAGATCCACTCAAGTCTCCCGTGGGAGGTGAATAAGGGCAAGAGGCACAGTCCTTCCCTGTCATCTCACAGCTCACCAGGAAAGTCCCTGCGTTTCTGTGCACTTGCCTCCAAATCACTGCTGGCACACTCATGGAACAGTGACCAGCGTCGCCTTTTCAAGGAACAGGTGGTATAGAGAGCCCCCTCTTCAGTGTCCCAGGCGTGAATTCAGGCTTTTAATTTTTTAATTCATCTTTTAATTCTTCATAGTATCGCTGAGACCAGTCTAACCTGTATTAAAATCAAATCAGAATAGGAAACAGTTTCAACTCGGGTGTCAGACATCACTGCTCCTGTAATTCTTGTTCATACACTTTCTTCATATAGCAACTTGATCGAGATGCAGTGCAGATCTACCATAGGATTGACCCTTATGTCAAACACAGGACAGTTCAGTGATGTTTAGTATATTGAGAGACAGCGCAGCCCCCGCACTGACCATGCACTCTTTCTGGAGGTCTCTCCCTTTTCCACCTCCCGCCTCCTCCCTAGTTTGTTACCTTGCTGCGGAGGCCTGCGCCCTTTCAGATCAGAGTACTCTCTCTGTCTCATGTTCTTCCAGGGCTCTCAACTTTTTGTCTTCAGCCATCAAGCCTCCCATCCCAAACAAAAGTAAAAAAAAGACAAAAACAAAGAAAACCCTCTTAGCATTGTTAACAGCCTTTCTGTGCAAGGAAGTCTGTTTTTTACTGTTCAGAACAGTTTGTCTCAGTGTCCACAGCAGCTTATTATCTCAGCCTCTCTCTCATCGCAGGCTCTAGGCCTTTGGTGTAAATGAGACCTGGAGGGTGCCCTCTCTGTCTTCTCAGATCCCTCCTGGAGACTGTGGGAGTGGCAGCAGGCTTGACTGGAACTTGTGCGCCTTTTGATCCAAACATGCAGGTCTAGTGTGGCCTGCCTCCTGCATTTCATCGTCTCACGCCATTTCTCCACGTCGGCTTTCATCTTCCCTTCCGATCAGCGCATCCTTGAATGTTTCGCGCTAATGGCCACCATTTTCCCTTTCACTTGAGGGTTCCAGGATGGCTGACTCTTCTTCCCTGTGCTTACGTCTCTCTCCCTCCTTTCCCTGCCACCCTGACTTCTCAGCTTTTCCCTCCTTTCCATTCCCAGTGCCGTCACCCAGGCCAGGCTCTCGGGCTCTGTACTCTCCTAACTTCCTCTGCTCCTCTCAGCTCTGTTGGGTTTTACATGCTGCTGCCACGAACAGCTTCCCTTGGTGCACTTCCAGTAATGTTTCTTTACGTCACGATGCTCAGAGACTTCTGATTGCCTACTGAATTAAAAATACAGATGAAGTATATAGATCTGTGCCCTGACATTCAAAACCTTCAACAAAACAGCCAGAGTCAGCCTTCTTTTTTTTTTCTTTGCCAGCACTAGCCTACTTTTAGGAGAAGGAAATGGCAACCCACTCCAGTGTTCTTGCCCTGAGAATCCCAGGGACGGGGGGAGCCTGGTGGGTTGCCATCTCTGGGGTCGCACAGAGTCGGACACGACTGAAGCGACTTAGCAGCAGCAGCAGCAGCAGCCTACTTTTAATCCCTAGTCCCAGCCAGACTTGTCTGTTTCCAAGCATTTTGTGAAGAGAAGCTTCAAATGCGAAGTTTTCCAGAGTCAGGCCCCCCACTTGTCAGGCTCTGCCACTGTGGCGACCTCCCTCCTCCAGTGTGCATGCTCGCCCTGCAGCCTGGCTGTTGGTTCTGACCCATCTCAGGCTCCGTCTTCCAGTCTCTGTGCTCGCCCTGCAGCCTGGCTGTTGGTCAGGACCCATCTCAGGCTTTGTCCTCCAGGACCCATCTCAGGCTCTGTCCTCCAGTCTGCGTGCCTGCTCTGCAGCCTGGCCGTCGGTCAGGACCTATCTTAGGCTCCGTCTTCCAGTCTGCGTGCTCGCCCTTGAGTCTGGCCGTCGGTCAGGACCCATCTCAGGCTCCGTCCTCCAGTCTGCGTGCCCTCTCTGCAGCCTGGCCGTCGGTCAGGACCTATCTTAGGCTCCGTCTTCCAGTCTGCGTGCCCGCCCTGCAGCCTGGCCGTCGATCAGGACCCATCTCAGGCTCCGTCTTCCAGTCTCTGTGCCCGCCCTGCAGCCTGGCTGTTGGTCAGGACCCATCTTAGGCTTTGTCCTCCAGGACCCATCTCAGGCTCTGACCTCCAGGCTGCGTGCCTGCCCTGCAGCCTGGCCGTCGGTCAGGACCCATCTCAGGCTCCGTCCTCCAGTCTGCATGCCTGCCCTGCAGCCTGGCCATTGGTCAGGACCCGTCTCAGGCTCTGTCCTCCATAGGATGCAGCTTCTCCCGTTCCCATCCCCCGCCAGGCAGATGTATGTTCCGTCTCCTCTGGACTCCCACAGTGCTATCTCTTTTTTTAAAATTAATTTTTATTTTGAGTACTTGTCTAATCTGCTCTGCTTGAATGTAATAATCTCTCTGAGCAAGTGTCTTGCACTGTAGTTTCCCTGGAACACTGTCAACAATGACATTTGTGTAGCAGTAAGGGTTGTAACAACACCAGTAACAATAATGGCTACTAACATGTATTGAGCACTTGCTGTTTGTTGAGCATTGTTCTAATAAATTTTCATAAATTAACATATTTAATCCTCTTACCCCGTAAGGGAGATACTATGCCTACACTGCAGGCGAGGAAAGAGAACTTAAGTAGTGAGAAAGCAGCAGGATTGGGGTTTGAACCCCCCAGTCTTAACTTATGACTTAGGAGACTATGTTCATTTTTTTTTTAATTTATTTTTTTATTGAAGTGTAGTTGAATTAAGGGGACGATATTATTAACCTTCCTGCTATGCTGCCTTTTCGTAATACTCTGCAAATAATGAATTGTACAAGAATGATATTTTCTCTGGCTTGAAGATAAACACAGAGGTAGAAATAGATAGAACAGCATGGTAATCCACGCTCCTGAATGGCAGTTTTTAATTTATGCATCATTTCATCTGACTGGATTTAGCAGTGAATCTACATAGCCTCCAAATACAGGTTGAAATATTTTCAGGAGAATATCTTAAACGACAGACAATCCCTCATAAAGCAGGCAGACTAGAGCTACCTTAGATAAAGGTTCCCCGGTACATGGGTTAAAGAATTTTGAAAATAACTCTCTTGGTTAAAGATTATTCCAAATAGGAAACCAGTGGAATTATTTAAGCTTTTTCATGAGGATATTCTGAAGGAACTAAGTATCTTAAATGTTTTAAACAACTATTTTCTGTAAATAAACTGTCTTTTTCCTCCCTCCTTTTTTACAAAGCTAAACCAGTCGTTGTTAACACCACCCCAGTGCGGATGTCCGTCCCACTTGTCTCAGCGCAGACAGTCAAACAAGTGAGTGTCACGCCGCTTCTCTCAGTCTCTCCCAAACAGAAGTTTACCTCTAGAATGGAAAGTTAAGAAAAGATTTATTTATGTATTTTTATTAAAGCAGAGTTGATATACAATATTATATGTTACAGGTGTACAGTATAGTGACTCATAGTTTGTAACAGTATACTCCATTTCTAGTTACTATAAAATGTTGGGTATACTCCCTGTGTTGTACAGTTCCCTATATTGTACAACACAGCTTATTTCTGTATAATGGTTTGGACCTTTTAATCCCCTAAGTCTAAGAGATTTCAACTGAATTGAGAAGCTATGAAATTTATTTTTGTGGTCCCTGATACACTGCCTTTCTTTGTAGGTTGTTCCAAAACCGATCAATCCAACTTCTCAGATAGTCACCACCAGCCAGCCACAGCAGCGGCTCATCATGCCTGCCACCCCACTGCCACAAATCCAGCCAAACCTCACGAACCTGCCACCAGGCACTGTGCTGGCGCCAGCCCCAGGAACAGGGAATGTGGGCTACGCAGTGCTTCCTGCTCAGTATGTGACTCAGGTATGGGCAGAAAATCCAGTCACTGCATTTCAAAAAGCTTATGTGTGTGTGTGTGTGTGTGTGTGTGTGTGTGTGTGCTCAGTTGACTGTTGGCTACCCCATGGACTGTAGCCCTCCGGGCTTCGCTGTCCATGGGATTCTCCAGGTGAGAATACTGGAGTGGGTTGTCATTTCCTACTCCAGGGGATCTTCTCGACCCAGGGATTGAACCCACATCTCCTGCATTGGCAGGCAGGTTCTTTACCCCTGCGCCACCTGGGAAGTCTCCTTGGAAAGGTTAATCAGGTCTAAGATGTCTAGCATTGTCACATTCTAAAACTACTCAAAAACATGTAACTCAGTGTTAAGACTCTTTGTAAAACCTTGACATGTTAATAAAAACTTTCAAGTTTATTTTTATATATCTTTAGCATTTAGATATGTACAATGCAAGTCAGGTATACAAGTCAGACAGTTTGGAGCTGAGAACAGTTTGGTGGGAGGGCGAGATCATGTAGATAGAAGGGAAAGTAGTTTGAGTCAAGATGAGCCGTCCCAGTGAGTTTAGAAAGGGCTGTGACTGTAATGAAGAAGGTGCCACTGACTTGTTCTTAGAAAATAGACTGTGAGATGTGTTTCCAGGTGATGTATCTGGTAGCGGTCTGTCTAGACCTGGTCATCTTTAGATGACAGCTGTAGATGGCATCTGGTTATCTTTGGCATCAGAGCCACATTGTCTAGTTGGCTGGCTTTCATTAGGAGTGCTGCTTTCTAGGAAGCAGATAGAAGTTTTCCTTTTCATGTAAGAATCAATCCCTGGTATCTCAGATGGTAAAGAATCTGCCTGCAATTGAGGAGACTCAGGTTCTATCCCTGGGTTAGGAAGATCCTCTGGAGAAGTGGGTGGTCCAGTATTCTTGCCTGGAGAATTCCATGGCTGGAGGAACCTGGTGGGCTACAGTCCATAGGGTCGCAAAGAGTCAGACATAACAGAGCAGTTAACACTTCCACTTTTCTAAGCTGTTGTTCAGTTTTGATGTATTCCGATTATAAGAGAGAGAGGCAAATTTTTCTCTGTACTTTAAAGAAATGAACTTTAGAGTATAATATCTGGCCACTGGTTGAAAAAATTAGTGTTCAGTATTTTTATCATTATATCTCTTTTCTTATATTTAGAATCAGTATGAAATAGAAACTTAATTATTATGCATATCACTTCTCATTCTCTATAACTTGTGATAAATGACCCCAGTTTATTTGCAAGTAGATGCATTGCATTTTTCTTGCTGATACAAGTTACTATAGTATTTTCAGGACATTCATCAAGAATTTTCTAATTTTGCTACAATTATTCCTCTGTGAAAGAATTTCTTCCGTTTGTGCCCTGTAGTAGTTTAAAATGTTCACATTGTTTTTTACCTCTGGTATTAGTTTTGGGTCTTTAGAAGAGTTCCATGAGGTAGTAAGTATTTTTGTATGAAATTTTCCATTCTGTTATTCCTATTTTAAGAGGTGATTTTATGCTTCTTCCCCATCATTATATTTAGGAATATTGTCCATTTTTGTAAACAGGGTCTGAAATTACCTTTCTTTATATGTAGCTACAGCAGTCTTCCTATGTGTCTATAGCAAGCAACTCTAACTTCACCGGAACACCTGGTATCCAGACCCAGGCAAGGCTTCCGTTCAATGGGTGAGTGAGTTATTTGAATATGTTTTAAGTTGTTGCATCAGGTTAAATGCAGCATCAAATATCCATACATATTTCAAAATACATGTATGTGATTTTTCTCCCCTCAAAGCCATGTGAGCATGTCCCTGCAGTACTTTTAATTTTGTAATACTTTAAACAGAAAAGTTGCAGGAATAGTCAGAGAACTCCCAAATTATCTTTTACTCCCATTCACCAATTCAGCCGCAGGTGTTTTGTTATTTTCTTTCTGTCTGTTTTCTCTCTTTCTCTATCTCCTCCTGAATATGTCTTAAAAATTATATTACCTAGTTTTTAAATTATTGTTTAGAGCCTTGCTTTGGCAGGTTTTTTAAAAAATCCATTAATTGCTGTCTTTATAATGCTGGTTGAGAAGCTTTAGTTAGTTACATGGGACCAATCTTCCCCTTCTCTCCCCTCCTGAATTCCAACCTCACACACCCTTTTCTACTTAGTACATTTTATAATTGAATCTCAAAAGAGTTGAGGAGACTTCAACTTTAGTTCTCTTAGAGGAGAGAGTACTTTTTGTGGATTGTTCTTTAGAAACTGCTGATAACTTCCTTTTCTCTGTTTTAGTCCATATCTTGGTTTTATCTTTCTTTTCACATTACAACTTGCTTTTTGAATTTAATGTATATGCAACAACATAGCAGATTTTTATTAGAGGTGGATATATTTGTTAACCTTTATTTTAGGAGGAATTTACAGGTTAGACACTTTTCTAATTTTACATAGTTACCTTCGATTGATTAAAATGTGTATTTTTGTGTGTGTCTCTATAGCATAATCCCATCAGAGTCTGCCAGTCGGCCCAGAAAGCCCTGTAATTGTACAAAATCGCTGTGTTTGAAATTGTAAGTCTTTCTGCAACTGTTTCTTCATTTGATATAACTGAAAATGCTTTAAAAAATAAATGGAGCTAACAAAATTCTTAGCAGACCGATTTCGTAAGTCCTAAGTAAACAGACAAGTGCATGCTGGAGCACATATGGTAGTGCACAGACATTCTCAGTTGGGAAGAAAGAAGCAGTTTTAGGGTCTCTGCCACAGGGGAGGCACAGCAGCATGAGACAGACCTGGTCTCTGTCCTTACTAAGAAGTCTGAACTTATTTAGGTCTCCTAAGTGAGATGGTACTCTTGAGTAGTCTTTTAAATTGCTGATTAATTTGCTTGTTAGTACTGAACTAAGAGGTTTGACACGAAACAGTTATATGAAAAGCAATGGTCTTATGAGGGTTTAGAATCCAGAGAAACATGACAATAGTTTAAGTGAGCAGGTTCCCATGTTTTTCCTTTTTGTGACTTTGAAATAACTTACTTTGAGTGCATAAGGTCACATAGCTCTTCTATTGACAGCGGTTACTACTGGACCTAAGTTTATAAACCAAAATTCTAGAGGTTGGGGGCTTTACCTTTGAGCCCTGTCTTGTAGTTGACAATCAGTGTATGTTGTCAACTCTGTAAGTAAGTGGCTCAGAGTGCATTTCTAAAGTGCTTTACTGCATGTATAATGCTATTAAATAAGATAATTTCTAGCTTCGTGTTTCTTTAAACAATGACTTTTTTGTGTGACTTACACTGATTTTTACATTCCAGATATTGTGATTGCTTTGCAAATGGTGAATTTTGCAACAACTGCAATTGCACTAATTGTTATAATAACTTGGAACACGAAAATGAAAGGCAAAAAGCAATAAAGGTGATTATTTTTTATTTCTTTTATCTGACAAGTTTCTTGCTTCACCTGTTTTTTGTTGAGCTCAAGTATTTTACAAAGAAAGTTAATTCCCTTTGCAGAGTTGAAGTTTAATCTACTGTGATTTAACATGGCTTGATATTTGATCTGTTTTGATAGGCATGCCTTGACAGAAATCCAGAAGCTTTTAAGCCTAAGATAGGGAAAGGGAAGGAGGGAGAATCTGATCGACGTCACAGCAAAGGATGTAATTGCAAACGATCAGGATGTCTTAAGAACTACTGTGAATGCTATGAGGTGAGATGGCTTGGGAAAAATGATCTAACCATCTTTTGAAAATAACTTGAGAAAGGGCATACAAAGAAATTTATTGTGGGACTTAACCTGGTGATCCAGTGGTTAAGACTGCATGCTTCCACTGCAGGGGACACAGGTTCAATCCCTGGTTGGGGAACTAGGATCCCTCATGCCTCACAGCACAGCCAAAAAAAAAAAAATGTTGGGAAATTACTTTGCTTTTGCAGTTTCAAAATACTGCAGTTGGAAAAGTCAGCCTTAATTTGAGGAAGACCTGCCTTCTGGCTTCCCAAGCAGGACTTCGGAGGAACAATATCTTCATTTTGTCATTACAGTTTGGGGTCTCATTGGCAGCTTTATCAGCTCATAACTTCTTGTACCATAGTACCAGTTTATGGATTTTCAATAAAAATAACATCAAAGTGGATGAAAAGTCTGTAGTAGTGGTTCTTCACTGAGGGGTATTACTACACAGTTTCTCCCCCAGAAATTTTTTGGAAAAATATGTGGATAACAAAATAGCCTGCATTCCAGGGTGCAGTCCTGAGAGTGTAGCCTTATCCTGCCCCAAATGCCACTAGTGCTCTGTTGAAGAACTTTGTAAAAAACCAAATTGTGTTAGGAGGTTTGCCTTGTGAGCATAAAAGTAGGTAAGGAGGAATATGTAGTTGCTGGATAAGGTTACGGAACTACTGAAGGGTTTGGGGTATCCAGAGGGGAAAGTAGGGTGGGAGAGGTATTCATAATAAAAATAGTATCTGTGAAATCCCTTTAATGTGATACTGTGTGTGTGTGTTTGCATAAGTGGGAGGTCACCAACGTGTTCATGGTGATTTGATTGAGGTGGCTGGATTATGGATGACCTTTATTTTTTAGTATTGTAATGTATCATATTTTTTAGAACGAATATATGGTATTCATACCAGGAGGAAAACCTATATAGTGAGAAAATTGGTATGGAAAGCCTCAACCATAGTGTAGCCACTCTCAGAATGGCCGACAATACTGGACCTGTCTACATGCAGAGCTGGCCCATTGGGTGTTGCTAGCAAGAGATGTTTCCATTTTATCTTCTGTCAGTTGACCAGCTAACTCTGTAATAATGTGTTGATCACGGAATCTACTGTAGTGATGCCCTGTGGGTTTTGTTTTGTCTCTGTTTTTATTGGCGTTGAGTTGCTTTACAACGTTGTGCTCATTTCTGCAGTACAGCCAAGTGGAATGAGCTGTAATACGCACACATGTATCCCCCCCTGTCACCACGGAGCACTGAGTAGAGTTCCCTGTGCTGGATCGTTGGTTCTCCTTCTCTTTTGGTTTTGATTTGGAAGCTTTTCTTTTGTAAATCTTTTAGGCAAAAATAATGTGTTCCTCAATATGCAAGTGCATTGGCTGTAAGAATTTTGAAGAAAGCCCAGAAAGAAAGACGCTGATGCACTTGGCAGATGCAGCTGAAGTCAGGGTGCAGCAGCAGACGGCAGCGAAGACCAAGTTATCCTCCCAGATTTCGGACTTGCTGACCAGGCCAACACCAGCTTTGAATAGCGGAGGAGGAAAGTAAGTTGACATTTTAATACCTTTCTATAGTCTGATGTATTCATTTCTGATAAAGTTTCTCTTGTGGGGCAGAATTGGGCTCCTATTTTTGGTTGTTGCAAACCTGACTTTTCTGCTTTCTACCATTAATTACTTGTGAAGGAATATAAAAGTAACAGAAAAATCACTGTCATATATAGTTGTAAAATGCACAGTACTGTTTTAGGTCACTAGGCTTATTAATTGGATTTCTTCCTACTAAGATGAGGTAATTATGTAATTTGACAAACCCTGAAGAAAAACAAAATTTTTGTATCTCTTACTGGTTGTGTTGTTATTCATCTTTATTCCCATTCTTACCTTCTCTTGCCTTTCCCGTGCCCCCCTGGCACTTTGCCCACCTCACTGGAGCCGCTCACATACTGTATTATTGAAGCTCCTCCTTTTCTTAGACTGCCGAGCTCTGGAGCAGGAAAGCTGGGGCCCTACACTCAGGCCAGTCGGAGTTTTACAGTTACCGGTGCGCTCGTGGTTTGTGACTGTGACAGGCACTTCATCTCCCTGAGCCTCACCTCAGTCTTCTTTTCTTCACCGTCACCCTTTTCATGTGGCTGTGAGGAGCCAAGGAGAGTTTGGCAGGCCCAATGCAACAGTCTGCTGATTTGAATTTGTATTTGAGTCTGTAAGAGGTTAACTTGAATTATCAAATGGAATGAGCCTTGCAAATGGAATTTTATTTAAAATGCCTAAGTTGAAATAAGATCCAGTTTTTAAAACTTATAAAAGTAAGGCTTTTGTACAATATATTTTGGATATTAATTCTAGAGAACTCTTAATGCTGCTGCTAAGTCGCTTCAGTTGTGTCTGACTCTGTGCAACCCCATAGACGGCAGCCCATCAGGCTCCCCCGTCCCTGGGATTCTCCAGGCAAGAACACTGAGTGGGTTGCCATTTCCTTCTCCAATGCATGAAAGTGAAAAGTGAAGTCGCTCAGTTGTGTCCGACTCTTCGCGACCCCATGGACTGCAGCCCACCAGGCTCCTCCATCCATGGGATTTTCCAGGCAAGAGTACTGGAGTCGGGTGCCATCGCCTTCTCCGAGAGAACTCTTATAACTGGCATATAATCAGCAAGAGGTTCTTGGACTGACTGAAGTAGAAATGGCAGACACCTTCATGAGAGGTGCCACAGGGGGTCCTTTCTGATCCCAGTATACCTTTAGCTGATTAAATCTAATCTCGCCTGTTAGTCACTCAGTCGTGTCCAACTCTGCTTACTCCATGGGCAGCAGGCCACCAGGCTCCTCTGTCCATGGGATTCTCCGGGCAAGAATACTAGAGTGGGTAGCCTTTCCCTTCTCCAGGGGATCTTCCAACCCAGGATTGAACTGGTCTCCTGCATTGCAGGCAGATCCTTTACCACTGAGCCACCAGGGAAGCCCAATCTAATATCGATGGGGAGATTAAAGATAATGCTATGCTAAAACATTTACAGGTAATTTTTAAACTCTGAAAAATGTTTGTTATTATGAAGTGTGAAAGAACACAAAATTATACACTGTAATCAAAACTTAAGTACAGAGACTTCCCCAGTGTGGTTATGACTTCATGCTTCCATTATAGGGGGCAAGAGTTCAATCCCTGGTCAGGGAACAGAGATCCCACATGCCACGTAGCACAGCCAAAAGAAAAAAAACACTAAGTCTAAGAAAAACTGTATTAAAAATCCCTACTAGCATGTTAATAGGCTTTTGTCTTTGAGTGGCGAAAATTTGAATTTTTTTCTTTCCATTTACTCTCCTATAGTTTCCAAATACTATATAATGAATGCTACTATTATACATGATTACTTAATTATACAATATTATTATAATATTAACTTTAGTATTTGAAGATTATATTTTCTAATTTAAAATTAGAAGTTTTAGTATTTTAATTCTATTAAAAAAATTTCCATGCAAGTGTATAGCAGCCGAAATCCTGTACCCTGTCTTATCATAGTGGGCCTTCATTTCTGACTTCATTCATTTGGTGGTCCCTTTGATCAGTGACTGCTCACTTACAGGTTGTTTAGTGGTTAGAGCAGGTTACCTGATTTTTGTCTCTTAGGCTTTAAGACTTGGTTCCATATAGCTAGCCTCAGGATGGATTCCTGAGTTAATACTCAATAGTTTAGGTCTTTATGACTGAAATTTCCTGTACAGAACAGCATCTGTGTCCCCATTGTTTTGTTTTTGTTATGGAATAATGGTAAATTTTGGTGTGGTTTTTTTTACAAAAACATTATAAGGGACTATAGGAAAGAGCTTTATTTTCTGTGTTGTCCAGGAGATGACAGTGCTTTCAGTTTCCAACGTGACACATTTCATTCATTGAGCAGATATTCATGGAGTGTCTTTGTATGTCAGGCACTGCTCTCAGAAGTGCAGAAACAAGAGTAAGTAAAACAAAAACTGCACTCAGAGCTTACATTCCTGAATCAGGAGGACTTTTGTTATAGCAGTAGCCCGTCAACATGTAGAATTACATCACTCAGTTAACCAGGTAATCTTGTCTAGGTCAATGTATTTTACATCAACTGTTATATTTTTAAAATATGACATTCTTTGGGATGTGCTTGTGTTCATGGCACAAACTGTGATGTTCACTGTGCCAGCTGAATCATGAAAGTGTAGACGGAGTTGTCCAGGTGAATGTCAGCCACTTCTGCCGATATTCAACACCACCATCATCTCTCTCTTTCTCAAAAATCATTGCAGGTTGCCATTTACGTTTGTCACTAAGGAAGTAGCTGAAGCCACGTGTAACTGCCTTCTTGCCCAGGCGGAGCAGGCAGACAAGAAGGGAAAATCAAAGGCAGCTGCTGAACGGATGATACTTGAGGAATTTGGGCGATGCTTAATGAGTGTCATCAACTCTGCAGGAAAAGCAAAAAGTGACCCTTGTGCCATGAATTGCTAACTCGTGCACAAAAAAACTGCTAAATGGAACTGTACAGAAAATTGAAGGTTCAGGGACACTTGATTTTTCTGGAAATAGCTTGATAATTATTGTATTGTTAATTCAGTCCTTGAGACCTGAAATTATATTGATGGAGAAGAAATTTTAAATAAGGAAATTAGTACATTTTAAATCTTAGTTAAATCTGCTTATGCCCCTTCTAAATTGAATTTTTCTTCATTGTATTATATGTTTTTAATTTGCTTGGGTTTCTTAAGAACTAGATGTTCTATCCTTCTGATTCTATTGACAAAGAACATTTATAAATTACTATTATATAATTTATAATGTATGGCGTTGTATGACTTTATTCCAGTACAAAAAGCCAAAGTAGTACTGGTATTACCCAGTCATTCTTTGGTACTAGCAGATAGAATGTCTGTATAAACAAATTCTCACAAAACATATTCAAATGACATTTTGTGTTTAGAAAAGGATTATCTTTTTAAGAAAAATCAACTTTTTAGGGTGAATCCTGGAATAATATCCTGTTGTCAACTTTGGGAATTGTCAGAAGGGGAAATCATTTGTAGGTACACTTCTAAAATAAAAGAGTTATTTTGCTTTTTTAAAAAACATAAAAGTGTTAAGGGACAGAAAATAATTCTCAAAAGATGGACAATTTGTTTCTACAATAAGGAGTGACTAAGAAAGGTTCTGAGATATTTCCATTTTCTTTCAGAGAGGTGGTATGTATTTGAAATAATAAATTGCCAGTGATTAAGGGGTACTATTAAAATGAATGGTGCATATAGAAGTAAACATATTATTATTATGTAGTGATAAAGTAGAACCTTACATAATTATCAGGTATGAAATTTGGCTTGGATGGAGAAATAAAGGTTATTGAAGCTCTAAGAGATGAATTTAGAGGAGGATTTTTCATCTATCCATACAGTTCTCTTTATAGACTTTTGAACTATGAGGTTTCAAACCAATGTATGGCTCTTACTTGATTTACTGAAAGGGGCCTCCTAACAAAGCTTTCAGAATTATAGTGGGGTTTCTTTTTATAAGGGAAGCTTAATATGGCATTATTTTTAGCCAGTGATTTGGTAAGCCTACAGTATGAATGTTTTCATATAATTACTAAAATAACATGAATCATTTTCAGTAATTCAGAATTCAAAAGCTTTATGAATTTAACAGCCTGTTATAATAGGACTCTCGATTTTATGATGAGAAAACATGTTGGAGTTCAGGCATTTTGTTAGGTACCTTAATCCTCAGTAATTAGTAGAATATGATTATTACATTTCCTACAAGGAATCTATAGTTGTATGTATTAAGTGTGTATATATGTTCATATGAACATGCAAGATATAGGCAATAGAAATTAAGCAATCCAAAAGAAGATTCCGTTATTAAGTATCTTCCTTTTGAAATCTGGATTTATAAAGTCATAGTGCAGTAACTTTAAATGTAGATAGTGCCGACATTCTTAGCACCTCACTCTAGTATGTTTAATTAAAATTTGTATAAATGTAAATTAGTGTAAGAGGATAAAGTAATATCTAATCAAGTTATTTTTCAAAAGATTACAATACCTTTTTGGTCTACACCTAAACTATGTTCATTTTGTACATATTCTGTGTTTAATTCTAATTGCACCTTTGTGATGTGTATTTATATACAGTGTGCATAATATGTTTGTGAAATTTGGATTACAATTGTAGATTATGTATGATGGCATTGCTTGAGAATGTTTTGCTTGTAAAAATTTGAAGGTGCAATCAAATGCTACTAGTTTTTCTGATTTTCAAGAAGCTATCTAAAGTATTAAGCCTTTTCCTTCCTGTGTAGTACTTACTAAACAACTTTTTGTATTTAGGCATTTGCATCAAATTGCTGAACAAGATTAATATCCACATTAATTCAACAATTTTAAAAGACTATTTGGGGAGGGTTGGGTATATAATTTTTTAGCTCTATTTACATCCCAAAGTAGAAAGATAAAATTTATATTTACTAGAGCTATTCAAAGAATACACTTTTCTATATTGTAAAAACAGGAACAGCAAAGTAAATCATACAGAAAATAAACATTTATACTATTCTGTAAAAAAAAGGTTTTGCATTTTTTTCTTTAATAGTACCACTTTTAACTACTGAGCATGCAAGAAACCTTTAAAAATACCTGATATTAAATAAACTTGACATTACTTCTGAAGGCACACAACGGAAAAATAAATCTATCATTTTGCCCAGTTATCATGAACATAAATTGCTGTGAAATGAGAATATCTTATTTCCACTATTCTTTTAAAGAGAAACTCAATCTACTCTCTTTCCTCTTCATGTTTGATGTTCTTATGGAGAGCACCTTTCTTAATATTCTTTTCTCAAGAACTGTAGGTCTTACCTCTGGACTGTATGGGAAAAGAGAAACTTAATGTTGCAGGTAATAAAAGAAGCAGAGCAGTGACATTGGGGGATAGACAACTGCTTTAGCCTCCCCATTTTCTGATATGGACAACTGACATTTTCTCAGTCTTATGTAAATAAAAATACCTTTAGAAAAGTTTTCTATTTTTATTGTTTGATAACACAAATAACTAAGATGATGAATACTTGTTATGTAAATGCAGCTTCAAACCAGGACCTCCCACCCTGTGACCATACTGCATCCTTAAGTATTAATATTTTATATAGGGATTCTGGAACAGTAGCTCAAAGCAGAGGGAAGCCAATCAGCTAAGAAGCCTTTATCACTGTACTTACTTTTCATTATGTTAATACTTAGGATGTTTTTTTTCTTATTAGGGCTTCTTTAATGCACATTTTTTCCCTTATCTATAGACCAAATGTGAACTTTTTTAATCCAAATGATTTTTATAAAATACTAAGTTTTAAAGGCTTTAATTAAAACTTTATTTTGCATTTAAGGCATTTTTAGTTTATTCAAAAACAAAAAGTATATTCAGGGTAATGTTTATTATAAGGCCACAAACTTTAATGTAACTGTAATTTAGTCAAACAGTGACAGATTTTATTTTCTTGGGCTTCAAAATCATTGTGGACAGTGACTGCAGCCATGAATTTAAAAGACGCTTGCTCCTCGGAAGAAAAGCTATGACAAACCTAGATAGCGCATTTGAAAGCAGAGACATCACTTTGCCGACAAAGGTCTGTACAGTCAAAGCTATGGCTTTTCCAGTAGTCATGTACAGATGTGAGAGTTGGACCATAAAGAAGGCTGAGTGCCGAAAAATTGATACTTTCGAACTGTGGTGCTGGAGAAAACTCTTGAGAGTCCTTTGGACAGCAAGGAGATCAAACCAGTCAATCCCAAAGGAAATCAACCCTGAATACTCATTGGAAGGACTGAAGTTGAAGCTCCAGTACTTTGGCCCCCTGGTGCAAAGAGTCGACTCATTAGAAAAGACCTTGTTGCTGGGAAAGATAAAAGGCAGGAGAGGGGCTGACAGAGGACAAGATGGTTGGATGGCATCACCGACTCAATGGACATGAGTTTGAACAAGCTCCAGGAGATGGTGAACGACAGGGAAACCTGGCGTGCTGCAGTCCATGGGTTGGACACGACTTAGCAACTGAACAACAACAAAAAAACCTGACAGTAAATAAAAAGAATACATCGTGAACAGGTTGGGTTTACCCCAGAAATAAAAGGTTGACCCAACATTCAAAGAAATCAATGTAGTTCAGTGTGTCAGCATAGAAAAGAAAAACAATCATCTCAAAAACTGCAGAAAACCACCTTTTGACTATACCAACTACTACTAGATTACATGCTTTAAAAGGGTGACTACTATGGTATGTAAATTAGATCTCAAAAATTTTCTGCCAGAAATGTGCAGAAAAATCATCTGAGACAGTTCCAACACCCATTTATGGTTTAAAAAAAACTTCCGCAATTTAGGAATAGAAAGGATCCTCAACCAAAAAGCCTGCGACTAACATCACATGAATGATGAAGACTGTTTTCCCCTAAGATTGGGAACAAAACAGTCCTGTCCAGTGTTGTGTTTGAGGCCACTGTACAATAAGATTTTCTGTTTGTTTTTTTTTTTTGTAAAATGGCCTTAGATTGGGAATGAATAAATAGGACAGTGTCTATTTGTGGATGGTGTGATGTGATTGCCTATATAAGAAAAGTCAAAGGATCTTAATAAAAAGGTACTAGGATTAACAAGTGCATTTAGTAATATTAGTATGCAAAAGTATGTTTCTACATAGCAATGAACATTTAGAAACTGAAATTCTAAAATTACCATTTATAGCAGCACAACAAAACATGAAACATAACAAAAACATGTACAAGATCTGTATGTGAAACAAAAACATTGATTTTTAAAAATGAAGATCTTCTATATAAATATATAATTTTCATGGTTTGGAAGTCAATATTACGATATCATTTCTCCTCAGCCTATAGATTCAACATAACTCCAGTGAGAATCCCATAAGGAATTTTTGTAACAACAAGCTGATTATAAAATTTACACGGAAAGGTACAACTAGAATAGCCAAACATTTTTTATAAAAGAACAAAGTTGGAAGACTCCTGCCTGACTTCAGGAATTATATAAGGCTAATCAAGGTAATGTGGTATTGATGAAAGACCCATGGATCAAGGCAACAGAATACAGAGGCCAGAAATAGATTCATATTTATGTGGTCAGTTTTTGCCAAGGGATCAAAGGTAATTTACTGGAAAAAGAACAGTCCTTTTAACAAATGGTGCTGGGATACCATCAGTATGTAAAAATATGAAGTACCACACATGGAAGTCAACTGAAAATGGATCATAACCTAAATGCAAAACCTAAAACTGGAAAATATCTACAAGAAAACAGGAAGAAAAATCTGGGACTGGTTTAGACAAAGATTTCTTAGATAAGAAACTAAGAAGTATGATCCCTAGAAAAATCAATAAATTAGACTAAAATTAATGTCTTCTTCAAAACATGGTAAAGTAAAAGTCACATCCTAACCTTAAAAAATTGTGAACCACTCACTATGTTGTACACTTGCAACTTCAACTATACATCAACTTTACCTCAATCAAATTTTAAAAGCCATGGACTGGGAGAAGATATTTGCAAGATACATCTAATAATGTACTTTTATCCAGAATATTTAACTAACTTACTGTTAGTTTTTATTTCTTAACTGTTTTCAATAAGAAAACAACCTTCCTTAAAATAGAGGCAAAAGACTTGAACAGACATTTCACCGAAGATGACAGTGAATGGCATATAAGCCTATGCAAAGATGTTCAGCATCATTAGAAAGGTGTTCAGTCATTAGAAAAAGAAATGAAAGCCACAATGAAATACCATGGCACACCCATTAGAACGGCTGATTCAAAACAGAACCCTGATAATAGCAAATGCTGGGGAGGAAGTAGAGAACTAGAACTTTTCATATATTTCTGGTTAATGTACTGCATGGTACATCACAGCAAAAGATAGTTTGTTACAATGTAAAACATATACCATGTGACCCACTGTACGAATACAACACAGTTTTTATATATCCACTCATGAGTTGGACATTTGGACTTTTTCACTTTTTAGCTGTTTTAATGCTGCTGTGAAATTTGTACATTTCTCTTGGGTATATGCCCATTGGTAGAATTGCTGGGTCATCTGGCAATTCTATGTTTAACCTTCTGAAGAACTGCTAGGCTGTTTTCCAAAGGATGTGCATTCCTACCAACAATGTATGAGGGTTCCGGTTTCTCCACATTCTTGCCAATGCCTGTTATCTTTTTTATTACAGCCATCCTAGTGGGTGTGAAGTGGTATCTCATTGTGGTTTTGATTTGCATTTCCCAAAAGGCTAGTGATGTTGAGCACATATTCACGTATATCTCCTTTGAAGAATAACTTCGTATTCTTGACCCATTTAGAAAACTGGGTGGTTTTATCCTTTATTATTATTTGTATACTCAGATACAAGTCCTTTACCAGACACATGATTTGGAAAATGTTTCTATAGCTTGTCTTTTACTTTCTTGATGGGTGTCCTTTAAAGCACAAAGTTTCCCATTTTGATGAAGTTTTTGCTTGTACTTTTGGTGTCCTAAGAAGCTATTGCTGAATCCAAGTCTCCACTATTTTAATCTGAGAGTTGTTTTACCTCTTACATTTGTGTCTTTGCTCCATTTAGAGTTAACGTTTGCACGTGTATATCCAGTTATTCCAGCACTATCTGTTGAAAGTAGGAAGGATACATTTCTGAATATTTGTTTTCTCTGAAGAAGAGAAAGAACAAGGGTGCTGAGTAGAAACTGTAAACTGTTAATTACCCTAATCAAGTATGAACAGAAAGTTCACTGTGAAGAGTATCATATCAAGTAAATCTGACATCAGACTTGGAACACCGCACTAAGGCAAGAACAATTAACTGTGTTAGTGGCAGTGATGGAAAAATTCTTGTCTTCAGGGTTTGTCCAGTTTATACCCAGCACTTAAATAAATGCAAAACACTATTTTAATAAATTACAGAAGACATGGGTCAGATGTAACAGCGAGAACATAAGACACTACAGATATGAACCTAGTTTTAAGCAAAAATAAGTACAAAACTTGACTTTATATAAGCAATAAGTTAAAGGTGGTGACATAAACAGGCTTCCTTTAAATAAGATTTATCCTGGTGCATCTAAACTCATTCTACTGCAAACAAAACCAAACCCACAGTATTCAGACTTCCTAGAAATATCTCCTTATAAAATGCAATACAGGACAATTCTGGTTACAGTTCAAAACTGAAGCCTTTGTTTGAGGTAGACCCAGCAGAAATATATCAAAATATACTATTTATGGGGAATTTCAATTAATAAAACTGAAGTTTTACCTGTCCTTAATCTTTTATAACTTTGTTTTCATATTAACTGTAGTCTATGAACATTAATGACAATAAGAGATATTTTACATACACAGGTGAATAATGTGTGTTCATTTTTTTTTCCATTTAAATACCATTTCTGAAAGTACATATAACTATATGTTATCATATTTTATCTTTTCAGATCTGGATATGAGAGAACAGAGAAAATTGTTCTTAGTGTGTTTTCATCTTCAGATTATTTAAGCTTCTACCAAATTTCTGAAAAATCTCATTATATGATTAAGACAAACTTTTTCATACTCTCCCAACTGACTGTTTTTTCCCCAACTGATTTATCACATATGAAACAACAGTATTCCAAACTGAAAATGTTTCATTATTATCCTCTTCAGAAGAAGTTAAACAAAGGCTTCTTTTCATTCTCTGATGAGCACTGTGCTCCTCCAATAGGAGTCAAGTACCCACTTTATTCAGAGTAGTAGTATGAAGTCCAGACAAATGGGCTGTGAAAATTACATCACCTGCATACTCCCCAGACAACATTTCCAAGCTTGGTTGTAGCACAAGGAATCGTCCATTTCATGGCTCATGTGTTTGTTTACCTTCTGCCTAATAGAGTTTAATTATTTCTATTTAAAGGTACCCCAGCAAAAGGATTTTTGTAGTGTTTGGTATTTAACTTGGCTTAATTTTCATGTGTAAGTAAACTATATTCACAGTTTGATAGGTATTCTGATTAACAGTCTTCTTTTTTTTTCAGGTGTTATTCTTAAGAGTTGTAGACCAAATCTCTTTCTGGGAATGTAGTCTTTATAAAAGGAGTCAATGGTTTAGTAACTCCTTTGTCATTATTCTCACCTTTTAAAACTTTTATTGGAGGATAACTGTTTTACAATATTGTGCTCGTTTCTGCCATTCTCACTTGTTTTTAAAATATGTCCAGTTGATTACTCGGTTGGATAGTGGTAAATTCAAACACAGCACCTGTTAGCTAGTCTGTTCTTACTGACTTCTCACTTTTTACTTTTTAGGTAACTCTGAAATGCAAGCCCTACCAAATTCCATGCAGATTTGATAACGTGCATAATAGAAATTCCTAAGACATAAACACAAACTTGTCCACTGTGCAGAATTTGTAAAATATTGTCAGTTGAATTTTAAAATAAATGTTGGCCAATTATTTTTAATAAAAATGTTAATATATTTTAGGTCCTTCATTTGAATGGGTATCTGTTGTTCCTTAGCAAATGTCTGAATTTATTGGTATTGGCAAAACTTGAACATCTGTAATTCTGTGAAGATGACCAGTATTTCCTTGACAAAGTTTTCAACTCAATTCTTTCTGAGTGGTGTTTTAAGGAGTACTGAGTTATATCTTTAGCTCTGATCTTTAAGAAACAGATTATGATATTCTTTAGTAACTTTACAAAGTGATTGATGGCATATACTTCTCCATCAAAGAGATGCTCATCTAACTCTACAAAAAGATAAATGTGCCCAGAAAGCTCATATAATATTTTCTGTTGAAGGTAACATTCCCTCTGTTTGGGAAGCAGTGGTTCATGAACTGTCGGTTTTGAATGGGTTCTCACAACTCGCTCACAAGTATTTATGACTCGGCACAAACTTTCAGAAGGGAAATGCACACCATTCTCCTTTTTAACACATAACAGGGATCCAATCTTAGAGGCTTTGAGATCCGATGCGTACAGTGCACTGAGGCAGTCCTCGCATGTTAAAAGAGCTGATAACTTATTGGCAATATAACCAGCGCAAGAGGTGAGATTTCGCCTACGAACTGACAGGTCTAGTAATGCCTCACTTAGCAAACAGTCAGACCAGTCTGGGCAAATATCCTCTTTGTAAAAAAGACTCTCTATAACGCTGACACCATACTCACGCTGAACTGTCCCGAGGGCCAGGTCTGTCCTTCGAGCAATTGAAATGTCAAGGCTGCTTACTTCACTTAGAAAGACCTCATCTTGCAATCTGTGTCTCGTCTCCAAATTATGGTAGGCTTTCTGGAATGCCATGCAGGTAGGGTTAGAAGTGGTTACTGATACCTGTCTGAGCATCTTTAGAAATAATTCCAGATGATCCTGACTGAATTTGTACATCAGGAGATAGGGGAAAGGCATGACTTTGGGGAAAACATAATTTTGGTAGAGCCATTTTAAGCTCTCAGCATTAAGCAAAAATCCCAGGAATCCCAGTTTTCGCTTACCTTTAAGGATTTGATTATTGCTAGTGTCAGATAATGTAACAAAAATAGTCTTGGCTTCAGTTAACACATGGTTGATTTTATTAAAAGTTTCAGGTAATAGAGGTCCTTTAAATCCCTTTCCATAAAAGTTCCTACTATTAAAAATGTCAAACAGATTGTTAATTAAGCGTAAGAAGTGGATGGTACCAACACAGTTCTGAAAAGAAGGCAGGCCTAATGATAGCAAACACTCTAGTGCCCTGACCACGCTCTCACTGAAGACTTGGGCAGCACAATTCGTTTTTAGTATGTGGTTCTTCAGATTTGCAAGTTTTCTTGGGATTCTCTCCATGTGTGATAATTCCTGTTCCTCTAGCGCTGCTAACTCCACAAGGTGCTGCCAATGTGCTGTGCCATTGATAAACTGAATGCTTTGGAAATTCTGAAATGCATTTCTTATTAATTTAAGCAAGTGGCAAGAATCAAAGAAGTAGGCAATCTGTTGGCTGGAAGATGAAGGATGCTGAAATGTACACTTCGTGTTGTCTCCGTCGAGATGTATCCCCAGGGCCTTTGCCATCTGAACGCTGTGAGCTGAGGCATCTGACGTGACAGCCAGCACCGTGATCCCTATGTCACTTAGTCTGCCAATCGTCAGACGAAGCAGCTGAGCTTGCAAATATCCAGAGGCCCTGCTTACAAAAAAATAACCAAGAGGTGTACTCCAGTGACCAGAAATACCCACTGCCGTGAGCAAAATAGTTTCTGAGGCGAGTGGCATTTCATCAGCATCAAGTGTGCCAAGACCGAAGTCCATAAACCCTTGCAGATGGTGACTGCTGGGGTCCCACTGAAGCTGCTGTGTGAGAGACAGACCTTTAATCATCAGTGAACAAGACTGATATCGCTGGTCTCCATTCTCTACTTTTTGCTGAAGAAAAGAAAAAATGTTGCTGTTGAAACCTGGACCAGGTTTGCATTTGGACAGCCATCTAGAAAATGTAAAAGATGAAAAATAATAAGACACAGAAGAAGACGGACTTTCCTGGTGGTCTAGTGGCTAAGACTCCCCGCTCCGAGTGTAGGGGGCCTGGGTTTGATCCCTGGTCAGGGAACTGATCCCACGTGCTACAGCTAAGACATGGTGCAGCCAAATATTTTTTTAAAAACCGCTAATGAAGACATTAAAAAAGGGGAAATGCCTTAAATGGTTCTAAAGTAGCCTCAACTCCCTGTTGAAATAAAGGCAAGTAGCCAAATTGTACTGACACTTTCAAGCATATATTCCTATTGTGACCATAAAACAGTAAGATAATGGAGAAACTAGAGTGTGTGCACTCAGTTGCTCAGTCGTGTCCAGCTCTGCAACCCAAAGGACAGGCACCTCTGTCTACGAAATTTTCCAGGCAAGAATAATGTAGTGGGTTGCCGTTTCCTCCTCCAGGGGATTTTCCCGACCAGGGATCGAACCAGCATCTGTTGCACCTCCTGCATTGGGCAGGCGGATTCTTTACCACTGTGCCACCTGGGGAGCCCCAGTAGAGAAACTTAAAAAAAACAGAACAGCATTTTTAAGACGCAAACATACCACAAAATAATTTTAAACTTCTTATTCACTTAAAAGAAGTGTACAAATCAATTACCTAGTTTGTTCTAATTCATGTGTTTATAATTTAGATGATAAACCAGCCTTCCCTGTATATTCACTGAAATGAGAAAATTGTAGAGGGAGAAGAAAACTTTGAGAAATCTAGTACATCTACCCCATTTTATAGATGAGGAGATAGTGAGGCAGCTGCTGTGCTATGCTGAGTTGCTCAGCCGTGTCCGACTCTTTGCAACCCCGTGAACTGTGGCCCGCCAGGCACCTCTGTCCATGGGGATTCTCCAGGCAAGAATACTGGAATGAGTTGCCATGCTCTCCTCCAGGGGATCTACCCAACCCAGGGATTGAACTCAGAGGGATAGGGTAAGATGCCTGGCCCATGCTGTGCTGCTGGTCATGCACAAATAGGAAACAGCTTTCCTGAGACCCTCGTTCAGTGCCTTCTTGACTGTCTTTACAGTCAAAGAATTATGCCCTTTGGGACAATTAAGTGTCTGCTTGCTCCCAACAAAAGCACCTATACTATGATATTTATCTTGGGAGTTTGGTTTGTTTTTTATCTTGGCTGCACCGGGTCTTCGTTGCTGCCCGAGGGCTTCCTCTAGTTGCAGAGTGGGGGCTGCTCCTTGTTGCACGGCACGGGCTTCTCACGGTGGTGGCTCCGACGCTGCAGAGCACCAGCTCTAGGTGCACGTGTTCAGTGCTCGTGGGCCGCAGGCTTCGTCACCCTGCAGCACGTGGGATCCTGGACCAGGGATCGGACCCATGTCCCCTGCACTGGCAGGCAGATTCTTAGCCACTGGGCCACCAGGGAAGTCTTTTACAGTTTCCTTGACCTTTCCAGGCTGTTGCTAATTGTCTCCTATTACTGTTGGTGACTGTCACTAACTGACAGAATTCTCATCAGTTCTAATTTACCCTACCTTGCTACAGATCAGGAGAGGAAGTAGTCAAGTTTCATAACTGTCTAAAATAAGACTAAATGGATTCTGAGGTAGACTGAAGTGTCTGTCTTTGCTGAAGTTTACTTTTATAACTCTCAAAGGACTTTTTTTAGGTTGAATTTCTGATTCGGGGGCTATATTCTAGGTTGCCAAGATTACTTCCTAGACTAGCCGATCTCTATTTAATTGAAATTTTAAAGTATGTTTCCATAAGTATTTCAGGACAGGGCTTTCCAAATATTTTGCTGCAATCTGAAAGTGTTAGTTGCTCAGTCGTGTGTGACTCTTTGTGACCCCGTGGACTGTAGCCCGCCAGACTCCTCTGTCCACGGACTTCTCCAGGCAAGAATACTGGAGTGGGTAGCCATTCCCTTCTCCAGGGGATCTTCCAGACCCAGGGATCAAACCCAGGTCCCCTACATTGCAGGTAAATTGCTGCAACCCAGAATTTTGATAAACAGAATTTACCCTTATTATATGCCATATCCTTACTATATGTATGTGTGCATATAAATGCATATATAAAATTTAATGTGAATTATGACTCACTAAATTGATTTCAAGATGCATTTGAAAGATTTGAAAAACAATTATAGGATGCAAAAGACATACTGTAACTATTTAGAAGGCAAAAAGTATTAATCAGTTGTTTATATTTTAAAATAGGGGAAAATAAGACAATGAGAAAACATATAGTGGCTCTCAACCAGGGTGCTACAATTCACTGGTATGGTGAAAAACCCTTTTCAAGTGTGTCACCAAATTTTAATCAACTGTTTAAAATTTATTCTTTCGCATTAGGATTCTCAAATGAACTCTAAAGATGCTGTGTTACACATACAGTAAGTATATAATGAAACTCTTTAATGCTTCTAAGTAAGAGTTCTAGCTTAAACAGGTTAAAAAAGCTTACGTTCTGGTGAGCCTGCCTTTTAAGTGGAAATCTGAATGATATCTTAATGTCCACAACTACTAGACTAAAGCTTATCTGGCAGAAAGACAAGTGAACTTCATTTTCTTTAAGTTTTTATAACTTAGAGTAGAAATACCCAAACCAGGTTTTCAGAGTTGTAAGGAAGCAACTGATTTCTCTCTCACACCAACTTTTCCCCTGACTCAAAAGTGAAAAAAAAAATTTTTTCTGATTGTATAAAATGATACTTTCATTTTTTTAAAAAAAATGAAATACAAAAAAGTACAAAATGGAAAGTTAAAAAAAAAATCACTGTTAATAGGCGAACTTTATAAAACTAACAGACTCATAGACATAGAAGACAAAAGTATGGATCCCAAAGGCAAAAAGGCAGAAGGGATAAATTAGGAATCTGGAATTAACATATACACACCACTCTATATAAAGCAGATACAAAACAAGAGCCTACTGTACAGCACAGGGAACTACATCCAAAGCCTTGCAATAACCGGTAATGGAAAAGACTCTGAAAAAGAATGTATATACACATATACCTGAATCACTTTGCTGTACACCTGAAACAAAGCCCTGTTCACTGTAAATCAACTGCGTGTGCTAAGTTGCTTCAGTTGTGTCCCACTCTGTGCGACCCTAGGGACTGCAGCCCACCAGGCTTCTCTGTCCATTGGCTTCTCCAGGCAAGAATACTGGAGTGGGTTGCCATGCCCTCCTCCAAGGGATCTTCCCAAATCAACTATACTTCAATATAAATACATAATTTTTTTAAAAAACACTTAATATTTTAAAGACATTCTTCCAGATCTTTTCCTTACATCTGTTCACAATCTTAAATGCCCATCCAGGCATTCTTTCATTCCATAAATATTTATCAAGAGACCACTGTGTTCCAGGCATCCTGCCAGGGCAGGAGGTGTAACAGAGAACCAGACGCAGACCTCGTATTTGAGCAGCTCACAGTCTCACAAGGTAGACAGTGTTTTAAGTACTAAGTATTAAGATTTTAAATACTAAGATTCAGTTCCACGTTGTGTGTGCAAGAGGGTACCTCGGCCAGAATTGGAGGGACAGCAGGATGGGCTTCAGAAAGGATGCGACATCTGATCTGAGTCTGAAGGGTGAGGGCTAACCTCCAGGACTAACAGGGAGAATGGGCATATCAGGCAGATGGAGGAGAAAGTCTCCGAGGCCAGAATCGGCAAGAAATGCCTTATGGAAGGAACATGGACTCTAAGAGGGCAGGGAGGGAGGCAGGAGATGAGTTGCAGAGCCCAGCCTCGTCACAGAGGCTCTGGGAGCCACAGGAAGGAGTTAGCCTACGGTTCCCAGGTAATGGGAGGCCCAGGCAGCAGGAATGTGACTGGTGTAAATTGAACTGCATCTCTCGAAAAAGAGGTATTGTCATGCTGATCCCCAGTTCCTCAGAGTGTGCTCTTACTTGGAGATGGGAATCTTTACTCATCAAGTTAAAATGAGGTCATTAAGGCACACCCAAATTCAGCACGACCGCGTCCTCATAAGAGGAGGGAATGTGGACACGGAAACACATGCGGATAATGGAAGACGACGTGGAGAAACAGGGAGAAGACCACCATCTATATCAGCCAAGGAAAGAGGCCTGGAACAGACCCTCACCTCACAACCGAAGGAACTAACCCTGTCAGCACCTTGATTTTGGACCTCTAGCTTCCAGAAGTGTGAGGCAATGCACTGTTGCCATTTGAACCAAATAAAAATAAAGGGATCTGTAAAACCAGTATTTTGAATAACCGTGAATAGTGAGTATTAAATTTATAAGGCATCACAGTCACTGTGTTTTTTTGCTTCCCACTAAGAGAAAATAATAGGGAATAATAGGGAAGCCTGGTGTGCTGCAGTCCATGGGGTGGCAAAGAGTCAGACATGATTTAGTGACTGAACAACAAGAAGAGAGAATAAACCTATCTATGTATTTTGACCACAGATATTTTTCATAAATCTGTTCTCTGGATAACTGCACTGGCACCAGTGATCTTTGCCTCAAACCAACGGTATCAGTCTAGAACTCTTCTAGATTTTCTAGATTAGTCACATATTAAAACTACTGAAGTATATGAAGTATGCAAAACTACTGAAGTATATTCCACTATTTCAAGATTCAGTTGTTACCACCCAGAGGGTCTCTACCATCTGAAAAATGCAAAGAAATATTGTCAGCCTACATGCCCTCACTCTGCTGATCAAATATCGAGACTGTGATACTATGCAAATACCACCCAGAAGTTTTTAAAAAGAGAAAGACGAAACGAAGAGTATGAATACACACAGCGTTAGTGTATAAACTGCAAGAAAGAACAGTATGTTTTATTTTACATCGAAAAGGTCATTCACTTACGTTCTGAGGATGGAAGAATGAGGCAGCTTAAGAATCTTTCTGACATAATCGTAGACTTTGCTACTGCACAAGTAGAGCGTACATGCAAACTGCTTCATTTCTGCGGAGTACTCAGCTGTTTCTCTCCAGTTATACAACTCCCACTTAAAATCTGTTAAGAGTAAATTTATTCTTTGTGATGAAAAACGTGTACAGTAACATTTTCAGATATAGATCATCGTATTTGGATATAAAAATGTGCTAGGCACCAAAATTCAAATATAATCACATTTTAACTGAGTTGGTTCAGAGGTTACTATCCAGTCTTAGAGACGATCAATTTATCTTGTTCACTGTGGACCATTTCACTAAAAAGAGGGACGAAAAGTGTTTCAACTTGAGTTATTATGTTTTACTATTCATTAGCAGCTTATGTGGATATTTTTGGAGGAACAGGAAAGAAAATGAAATAAATGAGTAAAATTTATTTAAAAAATTATTTTAAAAAATTATTATTAAAATTATTTAAAATTTCCTCTGGATTGTGAGGACATTCATTTGTTTTAGTTTGTTCCTTGGTTATCATTTATTTGAGAGTAAAAATTAGACATGAGAAACATTTTGAGGGATATGATGTACGGCATTAATCAGAATAAACAGACAAATCTTTCCTACCATTGAGAAACAAAATTCTTTGTTCCTGGTGAGGACCCCTATTTATAACCTATATTCCCCTCCTGGAAAAACACAAAATATGCTCCTCCACTGGAGGTATCTACTCCTTTTGACATGCTTCTTTCTTTCTTTCTTTTTTTTTTTTTTTTACACCAGAATGCAAGCCCAAAAATCCCTACTCCTTTCATCAAAGAGTATGTTGGCAATTCTTATGTGGCTGCTGCTACTGCTGCTGCTAAGTCGCTTCAGTCGTGTTACCCCTCTTCAAATATCCTGGTTCACGAAGAAGACTAGACAGTCTTTCAATGGACGTATATATACTCTATAGAGTATTTTAGAAAAAACTTTGGAGACTTACACAATTTTCAGACTCAAAGAGATCTTGCAAATTATCTAGTTCAACTCATTGCAAAAAAGGCTTTAGTGATAAATTATGCAGCAGTTAAAACTGCTTACGAAGAATTTGCAGTGACAAGAGTGTGACTATAAAAAGTGAAAAGGACAATATATGGTATAAGCTATATGATCTTATTTCTGGGTTGTAGGATTATGTGTTATTTTTATCATTTATACATTTCTTGGCTTCTCCTGTAATAAACATAGAATTTTTAAAAATGGACAATTGTAACAAGATTTTGGTGATTATTTTTCAGTTTTCTTATTTATGCTAGAGACTCTTTGGCTAAAGGCATACTTTCATAGGCAATACAAAATAAAAATGTAATGATATTTCATAAAAATTAGGAGCTGTGCAGTAAGTATTGCACAGGTCGTTGGGGAACATACCAGAAAATTGTGCTCGTAGCAGACATTCTGTTTCCTCTGTAAGTAGCTTCTCTTCTATAAGCGCATCAATTAGTTGTAAGCCCTTTCTCTTCTTGATCATCCTGTAGTTTTTTGCAGAAGCAAGTCTCTTTTTGGACACTTGTAGCATCTGCTGCACCTCAGCTAGTTTCTCTGCTCCTCCTGTCAGAGGTCTCTTTAAACTGTAGTTATGGTCTTCAGTAGCAACCTCCTGAGAATTATCAGGAAGTGGCTGTTTGAGGATTTTCTGTCTTGCTTTACCTTTAAGGTGTACACCTTGGAGAACCTAGGACACAAATGGAAAATGAGGTTTATTTTAGAAATTATCACACAATGATTATCTATTAAAATATCACTGAATACAAAGCACTCACCTGGTTGCTGTGGAGAATTAGGTATGAAAGAAAAGGTAATAATCTCTGATTTTTAAAAATGTATAGTCTCCAGGACAATGTACACAAGTTTTTTGGTGGTGGGATCCATACAGAAATAGTAGCATAATGCTGAGTTTCTGAAATTATTCAAGTAACTAGTGAAGGATGTTGATAATTTGGGAAGGTTTTGAGTTGTTCTTTGAAAGAGTAACAACATGGTTAATGAAGGGGACTGGGAAGTTATTTGTGCAGAAGGGAAGGCACAGGACAGAGCATGGGCCCTGGAATTAAGACTCCTGGCTCCCTCACTTAAAGCTGTAATTTAACCTCTATAATCCCTTACCTTTTCATGTATAAAATGTGGATAACAATACAGAGTTGACTTGAGGATACAATAAGCTAATTTACATAAATTGCCTAGTGCACTGCCTGGACCACTGTGAGTCTCAATAAATTGTAACTATTACTGATTTTAAACAAAATCATAAAAGCAAGGCAATTTATCATATATGCAGTGGGTAAGTATTTGTGGTTCCAAAAGAGAATTCAGAGCAGTTAGAGATGCACAAATCAATTAATAAAAAGCTCTTGGAACTTGTAAGTTTGGATGTGACACCAAGTATATTCTTCTGAAAGAGGGAATGAGATAAAACAACAACAACAAGAGATTCCAATGAATAAGAAGATAGGGCAGTGCCAGGATAGAGTAGTTGGGTGACTATATGAAGACTGCAGACAGTGACTGAGTAATATATGAGTGAGTGCGTGACTAAGGGGTAAGAGGATAACATAAAAACAATGAAAAGAAACATAAAAATATAACACCAATACTGGTGATTGACTCATAGAAAATCTTCTATTTCCTGTATACTTCCTTCCATATCAATGCTAATGATTAGGTACATTTCTGGTCAAAATCAATAACATTTTGGGGGAGAGCCAAAATAAAGGGTAGATAATTTCAAAGTATTGGGTTGGCCAAAGAGTTCATTCTTTTTTGTAAGATGGCTCTAACAAAAAAGAGCCATCTTACAAAAAGTTGTCTTTAACCTCATTTGAAACAATTTTGTTAGACTGTTTTGAGACAGCTGTCATATCAGTATGCATTAAAAAAAAAAACCTATCAAAACTGGTGAATTTTTGTGTAGCCATTTTAATATTGAAGGTGGGGCAAAAGCAACAGTTTCAGCATATTACACTTAATTACTGATATTTCAAGAAAGGCAAAAATGCAACTGAAATGCAAAAAAAGATTTGTGCAGTGAATGGAGAAGGTGCTGTGACTGACTGAATGCATCAAAAGTGGTTTGCAAAGTTTTATGCTGCAGGTTTCACTGAATGATGCTCCATGGTCAGGTAGACCAGTTGAAGTTGATAGCAATCAAATCGAGGCATTGAAAACGATCAACATTACACCATATGGGAGATAGCAAACTTACTCAAAACATCCAAATCAAGCACTGGAAATCATCTGCACCAGCCTGGTAATGTTCATCACTTTGATATATGGGTTCTACATAAGTTAAGTGAAAAAAAACCTTGACCATATTTCCACATGTGACAATTCTCTACTGAAATGTAACAAAAACATTCCATTTTGAAGACAAATTGGGATGGGCAATGAAAAGTGGATATTAGACAATAATGCGGAATGGAAGAGACTGTGAGGCAAATGAAATGAACCACCACCAACCACAAAGGCCAGACTTCATCCAAAGAAGGTGATATTGTATGTATGGTGGGTTTGGAAAGTGGTCCTCTATTATGAGCTCCTTCTGGAAAACCAAGTGATTAACCCCAATGAGACCAACTGAAAGCATCTCTCAATGAAAAGCATCTAGAATTACTCAATAGAAAATACACAATCTTCCACCAGGCTAACGGAAGACTGTGTGTTTCTTTAATGACCAGGCAAAGTCTGTTACGGCTTTGTTGGGAAGTTTTGATTCACCTGCTGTATTCACCAGACACTGCACCTTTGGATTTCCAATTATTTCAGTTTTTACAAAGTTACCTTAACAGAAAAAAATTTAATTCCCTGGAATATTGTGAAAGACACTTGCAACAGTTCTTTGCTCAAAAACATAGAAAGTTTTGGGAAGACAGAATTATGAAATTGCCTGGAAAATAGCAGAAGATAATGGAACAAAACAATAAATATGTTACTCAGAGAAGTTCTTGGTGAAATGAAAAATGTGTCTTTTATTTTCACTTAAAAACTAAAGGAACTTTTTGGCCAGCTCAGTATTATGAAAACTGTCTCATATTTAAACAAAACCCTGAATTCTAAGGCTATTTACATTCACTAGTTGATTTTTACGATCATGTCAGTAACCTTTACATATTTCTAGGCATGATTTGCATATATACACCTTCCAAAGCATAATTATTAATACATATGTATTTTAAAAATATTACATAATATTACATATATATTAAAAAAAAACAAAAGTATTGTATTACTGGATTACTTTTTAAGGCCTAGGTTTTTGGTTTTGCTTTTATCTCTGTAAATCCTGACTATAATGTGAGCAGTCTAGACTTTCAGTTTCTATAAAATTGAATTTTGTTTACACCTAGATTTAAGTACCTTGTATAGAGAAACGGAAGGCACAGCTCCTTTTTTCAGCTTTCTTCTTATGCCATATGACTCAAAGTCACTTTCTTGAAAATGTTTGGAACATAGCATAGCACCTGGTCCTGGGATCCAAATCTTTTTGCTTCTGGGGTCCATACGATTCACAGCCCTGATCCATTTTGAGCGCTGAATAGTATCAGTTGGAAATCTACAGCAATCATATTAAAGTTCCGTTAACATGAAAACATCAGAGTAATACTACAGCATTATTTATTACACAAACCCATTTATTATTTAATGGCTTCACATAAACACTAAGTCCAGCTAAAAGTTTAACTCACTTGATCTGATTTCATTTTTCTAAGTTCTTTGACTTTTTAAATCCAAAAGCTCAGTATCAAAGTGATCTCATCTGTTACAACTTATATGTGGACAATTCTCACATTTAATATCCTGCACATTCTATCTGCACAGCGTACACTTAACAGAATCTACTCAAATTTAACATGTGTCTTTCCCTTACTGTGGCAATTTTAAACTATATCCACAGAGTCTTTGGTATGCCCCCTTTCAAGGGGTGGAGCCTATTTCCCTCCCCTTGAGTATGAGCTGGAGTTTGTGATTTGCTTCTAAAGAATATTTAAAAAGCAGAGGTGATAATGGGCTATAAGAGTAGCTCAGGAAAAAATACTGAAGATTTGTCTTCCTTGCTCTATTGAATGGTTTTTCTTTGGGGGAAGTTACCTGCCATATCATAAGCAGCCCTGTGGAGAGTCCACTTGGCTAGAAACTTGAATTCTCCAGTCAAAGACCACATGAGAGAGCCTTTTTGAAAGGATATCCTTCGGCCTCAATCAAGGCTTCAAGTGACTGCAGTCTTGGCTAACATTCTGACTGCAATCTTATGAAACTCCCAGTCATACCCAGTTAATCCACTCCACAATTCCTGACCCTCAGAAATTTTGTGAGAAAACAGATGCTTCTGATGAATTTTGAGGAAATTCATTACTAAACAGTAGAAAACAAGTAGAAAAATCCGCTGGATCACAGAAAAAGCAAGCAAATACCAGAAAAACTTCTGCTTCTGCTTCACTGACTATGCTAAAGCCTTTGACTGTGTGGATCACAACAAACTGGAAAATTCTTAAGAGATGGGACTATCAGACCACCTGACCTGCCTCAAGAGAAACCTGTATGCAGGTCAAAAAGCAATAGTTAGAATCAGACAAGAAACAACAGACTGGTTCCAAACTGGGAAAGGATCACATCAAGGCTCTATATTGTCACTCTGCTTATTTAACTTATATGCAGAATACATCATCCGAAACGGCAGACTGGATGAACCACAAGCTGGAATCAAGACTGCCAGGAGAAATATCAACTACCTTAGAAATGCAGGTGATACCACCCTAATGGGAGAAAGTGAAGAGGACCTAAATAGCCTCTTGATGAGGGTGAAAGGAGAGTGAAAAAGCTGGCTTAAAACTTAACATTCAAAAACCAAAGATGATGACATCCAGTCTTATCACACCAAGGGAAATAGACTGGAGAAAAAATGGAAACAGCAACAGACTTTATTTTCTTGGGCTCCAAAATCACTGCAGATGGTGACAGCCATGAAATTAAAAGACGCTTGCTTCTTCGAAGAAAAGCTACAACAAACCTAGACAGCGTATTAAAAAGACATCACTTTGCTGACAGAGGTCCATGTACTCACAGCTATGGTTTTTCCAGTGGTCATGTATGGATGTGAGAATTGGACCATAAAGAACTGGTGCTTTTGAACTGTGGTGCTGGAGAAGACTCTTGAGAGTCCCTTGGACTGCAAGGAGATCCAACCAGTCAATTGTAAAGGAAATCAACCCTGAATATTCATCTGAAGGACTGATAGGGAAGCTCCAATACTTTGGCCACCTGATGTGATGAGCTGACTCACTGGAAAAGACCCGGATGCTGGGAAAGACTGAAGGCAAGTGGAAAAGGGGATGACAGAGGATGAGATGGTTGGACAGTATCATCGACTCTACTGACATGAGTTTGAAGAAACTCCAGGAGATGGTGAAGGATAGGGAATCCTGGCGTGCTGCAGTCTATGGGGTTGCAAAGAGTTGGACACGACTTAGCAACTAAACAACAAAAGAAAACAAGTACATTTCCTACACTCAGTTTTTCTATTTTATTTTGAAAGGACAACTTTTTCCTACCCTTGAACATAAAAACTACCTTGCATTTTTCTACTTGTCAATCCCAGCCAAATTATTATATTCAGAAATGAGTGAGGGAAAAAACTCATGAGATTAATGTAATGAAAATCACAGAACTGCTCTTTCTGCACCTTCTTCTTTATCTTGGAGACAGATCGACAGGTATCACTCTTACATATTTTAACTCATGCTTCAAAGCACACAGTTGTAAAGAACTGAAACTGGTAAAAAAAAAAAAAGTTTCATTTCCTCAGCTAATTTTGTTAGGGAAATGATATGTCAAAATGGCAAAACATAATTCTGAGATACTCTCTCAATCACTTTCAGAAACAACACTGAGTTGGAAAACCTGCATTTAAGCCTCAATTCCCTTTTATCAGCCATGTGGTATTAGATAAATCGCTCAATCTATCAGCTTCCTCCAGGGCGGCAGTAAGAGTATATGACACAGATGTGTTCAGAAGCACTCTGTAAATGGAAAGGTACCATCTAAAGTTTGTTCTTCGTTAGGAACAACTAATTCCACTTTGGGGATTTTTTATCTTATTGTTCCAGGAAAATGATGCTACACAATCACGAGAGAATGTACAGGGAATTATTTTCCAATAAAGAAAGGCACATCTCTTTTCACTGGGGTTTCTTAATGATGGTACGTGTTTGTGAGGCAACATTTCCAGACTGAGTGTAGTCTCTCAACAAGTCAGGGACCATCAAAAGTTGGCTGGTCTACCAAGTTACATTACTAGCCTGATTTTCTGATGCAAAGCTTCCCAACTGGCACACCTGGAGAGCACAGCTATCAACCCCCTTAGCCCATGGGTTGGGCCTGGGCCACCTGGAGCTCTTGAAGTAGTTACATTAAGCCAGTCCCAAACAGCTTTCTAGGTTTGTAGGTTTCTGATGTGTAAAATGACATGGAAAAGGCTGGTAAATACTGTAGTCTAACCAGCATGATTCTTGATGAAAGTGAAAGAGAGGAGAGTGAAAAAGTTGGCTTAAAGCGCAACATTCAGAAAACGAAGATCATGGCATCCGGTCCCATCACTTCATGGCAAATAGATGGGGAAACACTGCAAACAGTGTCAGAGTTTATTTTTTTGGGCTCCAAAATCACTGCAGATGGTGACTACAGCCATGAAATTAAAAGACGCTTATTACTTGGAAGAAAAGTTATGACCAACCTAGATAGTATATTCAAAAGCAGAGACATTCCTTTGCCAACTAAGGTCCGTCTGGTCAAGGCTATGGTTTTTCCAGTGGTCATGTATGGATGTGAGAGTTGGACTGTGAAGAAGGCTGAGCGCCGAAGAATTGATGCTTTTGAACTGTGGTGTTGGAGAAGACTCGAGAGTCCCTTGGACTGCAAGGAGATCCAACCAGTCCATTCTGAAGGAGATCAACCCTGTGATTTCTTTGGAAGGAATGATGCTAAAGCTGAAGCTCCAGTACTTTGGCCACCTGATGCAAAGAGCTGACTCATTGGAAAAGACTCTGATGCTGGGAGGGATTAGGGGCAGGAGGAGAAGGGGACGACCCAGGATGAGATGGCTGGATGGCATCATGGACTCGATGGATGTGAGTCTGAGTGAACTCCGGGAGATGGGGATGGACAGGGAGGCCGGCGTGCTGCAATTCATGGGGTCACAAAGAGTCGGACACGACTGAGCAACTGAACTGAACTGAACTGAACCAGCATGATTGAGTTCTGGACAAAAATAAATTGGTATTAACAACTGATAATACTTTTAAAGCATTTACCTTGTGTTTTGTATGTTTTAAAGACATTTTTAGTCTCAAAAAAAAAAAAAAAGGGCTCGGTAAGACAGGTTTTTATCCTTTTACAGAAGATGAAACCAAGACTGGAGCAGCCAAGTTTAGCCATCAGTAAACAGTCAGTTAAAATTGGAATTCAGGAACTTCCCCAGTGGTCCAGTAGCTAAGACTCTGCTCCCAAAGTAGGGGGCCTTGATTCCATCCCTGGACAGGGAACTATATCCCACATGCTCCAACTAGGAGTTGCAAAGACACAACTAAAGATCCCACATGCTGCAACTAAGACCAGGAGCTCCTGTGTCACAGCTATGACCCAGAGCAGCCAAATAAATAACATTTACAAGCAAATAGATTAACTAATCAAATAAAACTGCAATCCAGAGGTCCCTAGTCTAAAGCCACCTCTCCAAGTGAAGGTCACTTATTCGTGTCCAACTCTTTGCGACCCCATGGAATTCTCCAGGCCAGAATACTGGAGTGGGTAGCCTTTCCCTTCTCCAGGGGATCTTTCCAACCCAGGGACGGAACCCAGGTCTCCCGCATTGCAGGCGGGTTCTTTACCAGAAAAATTCTAAACCAATCACCATCTCATATACAAAATAATGAATTGGCTTACACTGTAACACAGAATCCATTTTCTTCCTCCTGTTGACAATGCCTGTTTTATACTGTTAGTGAGGATTTACCTCTGGCTCCCTCTGCATCAAATATTTTCCAGAAAAGTGGCTAACAAAAAAACCTCTTCTACAGAGGTTACATCCAGGGAGAGAGAGAGAAAGGACTGAAGGGGAGGGCTTTAATTACACGTATAGCTTAAGCCTCTTCCAAAAAAGAGAAAAAAGCAAACACCTTACCATCTGCTTATTCCCGGTGATGGGAAACAGATGTTTGTTACATATAAATACAAGTTTAAAATAGAATTCATTACAACAGTTCAGGCAAAACTGTTCCAAATTACCAATACATATATTTCCTTGGATATGAAATAAATTTCTTAATCTCTTTATACCTACAGAAAGAGAATATATCAAAGGGTCATTTCAAATTTTAACTTGCCAGTCCCACTTTCCATTTAAGTCATTCAAATGTTTGACAGAGCACCAATATTCTCATAATAATATCACAGGCATGTATTCAAAATTTTTGTTATTGAAAGAGTGCCATGATCAAATAGTTTGAAGATAGCAGCTTTAGGCAACAGCAAGTTGATTAACTCTCTCCTTCCCATACTACCTTTTTGCTGAGCCCTTACTGCAGACCAAAGCCTTGGACTGTGTGGATCACAATATACTGTGGAAAATTCTGAGAGAGATGGGAATTCCAGACCACCTGACCTGCCTCTTGAGAAACCTACATGCAGGTCAGGAAGCAACAGTTAGAACTGGACATGGAACAACAGACTGGTTCCAAATAGGAAAAGGTGTATGTCAAGGCTGTATATTGTCACCCTGCTTATTTAACTTATATATGCAGAGTACATCGTGAGAAACACTGGGCTGGAAGAAGCACAAGCTGGAATCAAGATTGCCAGGAAAACTGGCAATAACCTCAGATATGCAGATGACACCATGCTTATGGCAGAAAGTGAAGAGGAACTAAAAAGCCTCTTGATTAAAGTGAAAGAGGAGACAGAAAAAGTTGGCTTAAAGCTCAACATTCAGAAAACAGATCATGGCAACCAGTCCCATCACTTCATGGCAAATAGATGGGGAAACACTGCAAACAGTGTCAGACTATTTTTCTGGGCTCCAAAATCACCGCAGATGGTGATTGCAGCCATGAAATTAAAAGACGCTTACTCCTTGGAAGGACAGTTATGACCAACCTAGATAGCATATTCAAAAGCAGAGACATTACTTTGCCAACAAAGGTCCGTCTAGTCAGGGCTATGGTTTTTCCAGTGGCCATGTATAGATGTGAGAGTTGGACTGTGAAGAAGGCTGAGCGCCAAAGAATTGATGCTTTTGAACTGCGGTGTTGGAGAAGACTCTTGAGAGTCCCTTGGACTGCAGGGAGATCCAACCAGTCCATTCTAAAGGAGATCAGTCTTGGGTGTTCATTGGAAGGACTGATGCTAAAGCTGAAACTCCAATACTTTGGCCACCTCATGCGAAGTGTTGACTCATTGGAAAAGACTCTGATGCTGGGAAGGATTGTGGGTAGGAGGAGAAGGGGATGACAGATGATGAGATGGCTGGATGGCATCACCAACTCGATGGACATGAGTTTTACTGAGGGAGTTGATGACGGACAGGGAGGCCTGGTGTGCTATGATTCATGGGGTCGCAAAGAGTCGGACACAACTGAGCAACTGAACTGAACTACTGTAGACGAGTGTTACCTTGTCACTAGGACTTACACCACAGTATCCTAACTCCTTCTCCCCTCTCTATTCTTTCCTGTCTTCCTTACAACTTTCTAGCTGTCAGGAAGGCCGACAACTCCTCATTCATACATAGACTGTGTTTAATTCTGCTCACATGTACCATTAACAGAAGTACAATGGAATGTATTTAGGTTGGAACAGAGGTATAGAGGAAAGGCCACACAGAGGAGCTTAGACTCTTATTTTTTAGGCACTAAAGAGTCTGAGGGATTAAAACACTTCCCTAAGGGAGCGAGCATGATAAAATCTGCATTTTTAGAAACATAATTTTCAGGAATCTAGAAAATGAGGGCTTTCCTGATAGCTCAGTTGGTAAAGAATCCGCCTGCAATGCAGGAGACCCCAGTTCGATTCCTGGGTCGGGAAGATCCCCTGGAAAAGGGAAAGGCTACCCACTCTAGTTTTCTGGCCTGGGTTGCAAAGAGTCAGACACGACTGAGTGACTTTCACTTCACTAATCTAGAAAATGAAATGAACGGAGAAGAAATCAGGCTGGAAGAGTCACAGCACACTGGTGTAATAATTGCATCCAAAAAAAAAATTTTTTTTTTTAATTAAGCAGGTCTTGCTTTGGTCCTCAACATATGAAACAAATAAGGCAATATGTGAGTTCTTCCTTATTTAAAGAAACTAGGGGAAAGGTACAGGAAAAACAGGGCAGCAAACGTTGAGAAAAAATCAAAGAAAAGGGAGAGAACTAGGGAGAGGATGTCAGGAACAGCCAAAGGAGGTGTGGGTTCCAAGTAGTGACCAGCATGATTAAAGTTAAACAGGGCTAAGAGAAAGACTTATTAACAGAATTGCTTTTAGGTTTGGCAAGATTACTGATAACCCTCAGTCAGCGGGTGTGGACAGATATCTGGCTGCGGTAGGTTGATAAGTCAACAGGAGTTAGGGAAGTAGGCTTCTGTTTTGAGGAACTTGGTTGTGAATGGAAGGAGAGTGGTAGGGTAGTGCAGAGGTGCACAAAGGTTCAAGAGTTTGTGTATATTTAAAAGTGGAGGTAATTCAAGCATGCTCAGTGTTTTTAGGCAAGTAGCCAGCAGAGATAGCAATTTAAAATGAAACTAGAATAAGAACTAAGTGATGGAAACAAATATCAGAGAAGAAAGGATACAATTATAGCAGCTTAGGTGCAGGAAGTGGCCTTCCTTAAAAATAAGCAGCACTACAAAAGGCCTACCATACATAGTTGAAACTCCTTAACTTGACACGTTTGTAGATAATTTGTTTCCAAACTACTTTGCCCAGCTTCTACATCTTCACTTTCCATTCTTTATTTTCCCATGCTGTTTTCTGTGCTGTGCTTCTTTGCTCAGTCCTGTCCAACTGTTTGCGACACCATGGACTGTAGCCTGCCAGGCTCCTCTGTCCATGGGGATTCTCCAGGCAAGAATACTGGAGTGGTTCGCCATTTCTTCCTCCAGGGGATCCTCCCAACTGAGGGATCAAACCCAGGTCTTGCGCATTGCAGGCAGATTGTTTACCATCAGAGCAGCCAGGGAAGCCCTTGTGCATGCTAGGTCGCTTCAGTTGTGTTCGACTCTGTGCAACCCCATAGACGGCAGCCTACCAAGCTCCTCTGTCCATGGGATTTTCCAGGCAAGAGTACTGGAGTGGGGTGCCATTTCCTTCTCCATGCTATTTCTATTTAAATGCTATCTTCTATCCACCCCACCCTCCATTTTAGATAGGGCTCAAGGTCCAATTCAAATAGCACTTGTCCCATACAGTTCTTTTTGATCTTTTCATAAAAGTCCTTTGTTTATTTTTGTCTAACTCTCTACATCATATTGCCTTATTAGGCTACCACTTTTAAAAATACCGTACATTTCTTTCCCTCTGAGAGGATCTGTTCTACCCACGTTTCTACCTCGCATTAATTTCAGTGACCTTTACTAGACTGTCCCACAGATGTGGGTTCAAATTTGATCGGTCTCTTGTGCCAAATGAAACTTCCTTGCCATGACCAAATACAGCCGGAATTGGACCTGGATTGTAGAGCTGGGCTAATGATAGTGAGCAACTGGTAATGACACACAGTACTAGTTAAAATCTGAAAACAAGGGCCTTCAGAACCCTCCCGGGTACAAAAGCCCTGTGTCTCCTGTTTCTTATTTTTAAAAGTGGGGTGTTGTGTGTGTGTGTGTTGGGGGGAGGATAGTGGAATTCAGTCTCCCAGGCCTTCCCTGAGTTCCAAAGAGTAGATCAAAGCAATGACTAATTAGGGAAGTCAGGGAAAGCAGAAAAGAAAAGTGGCACTTAAACCAGAAAGCCTGAACAATAAATAGTTCAGTGACAACACAACAGTCCCAATTCCTCCTCAAGGGATACACATAACAACGTTTTGGCTATCTTTAGGTAGTTCTGTAAAAACTAAACCCCACCCAGGTGGAGAATGGTGACTACCTGAGGATCACAAGCCCTTAGACCTCAGGTTTGGAACCAGAGGTCTAACCACAACCAGAAAACTGATGATTCAGCTTCTCCAAACACCAACCTGTTACCCTCACTCAATCAGAATAACGTCACGCACCCTCCAGCCCTCATCCCAAATGCCGCTTTGCAATAACCTAAAAGCCATCAGGGAGTTCAAAACTTTTCAACACCATCTATCCATTCCCCTCGCTTGGCACCCTGCAATTAACGCTGGACTTTCCTTCACCACAACCCGCCATCAGTAAATTGGATTTGCTAACCGGAGGGAGAAGGGAGGCGAACTCTACTCCGTAACAAACGCATCTGTACTCATGCTCCCAAGCAAGACACACACTAAAGAATGCGCACGCCTTCAACAGTTCTTCTAAACTGCCTTCCTTTCTCCTCTCTTCAATAAGACGACGGAAAGGCAGCAAGACTCCTTTAGAGTAACTCCTGCTAAGAGCTACAGGGCACCGGTAGGCAAGGAGAAAACAAGCACTCCGCAGACAAACATTGAGCAGAATGACAAAACTGAGTGTTACCCTCCAAGTTGCCCAATTCCCTCCCCCAACCCACGCTACGCACGACACGTCGACGGCGTGACGCACCACCCGGCCCCGCCCCTACCCCCGTGGCCTGCAGCCCGCCAGGCCCTGCTGGGAGTTAGCGCGGAGGCTGTTCTCACGCACTGGTGGAAAGAGAGGCCGCGCTCCCGGCTCAGCACGGTGTCTCGGGTGCTGCAGCCCACTGCCGAGCAACTTCGAGTCATCTTCTCGCTACGTGAGGCTCCACCTCCGGTGTTCCCGCGACAGCATGAGTTGCGGTCAAGTTAGCTCCGCCCGCTGACTCCGCAGCTACCACCTTTATTTGTTTGAGAAAGGCGGGTTCTTAAGGCTCCTTGGCTCCCGCCCTGCCTCTCCGCGTGCGCTGCGCTCGCCGCCGTGGCCAATCACAGAGCACGTCACGTCGCAGCAGCCAATCGGAAAGGCCGGGGGGTATTAAGTTAACCTCTGGGCCTCCCCTCGCTCCTCGTTGGAGGGTGATAAGTGTATTTTGTTGCAATGGTCTGTTTTTCGTCCGGCCTGGTGAAATCTAGCGCCATCGCGCTTATTCCGAGGCTCGGCCAGAGAATGCCAAGGGGGAGAGGCAGGACAAAAGTTGAGGCGAATCCAGAGGCATGCCGATGGGTCTCAAGGTGCGAGCTCTGAAAGTGACGGGAGGGCTAGGAAAGGATGAACGTGGCTCCCTAGAAATATTGAAGGCAAAATTAGAACCCAAATAAATTCTTTAATGGGAGGCATGTCATTTTCTTGCATTTTATTTTGCAGTTATCTGATGCGGAGATAATGTCGGAGCTATTGGTAGAGTAGGTATGTGGCCTCAGGATTTAATGAGAATTTAATACCAAGATAAGTCGGTTTTTAATTCAACGAGCTCTTTCCTGCAAGATCCTTTGCCGCAATGGAGATTACGAAGGAGATAAGGTAAAAAGATTCTGGAGGTTGGGGGGAAGCTCACCGTCTAGTAGGGACTCGTCAATAGAAGTACTAGGAGGGGCAGGAGAGAGGGCAGTGAAATGTTTTGCTTGGGATGTGGGGCATCGTGGATAGTTTTCAGGAGTGAGAAGATCTTAGAACGATGTATTTTTTTAAGCTCTTTATGTTTACGGTGTGAGACTTTTAAGTTTTTACAGAGGAAACAAAATGGAGCCAAGGTGAGGCGTACTTTCTATTTTGTATGTTTGAAGAGGTCCTTAGTATATTATGTAGCATCTTTCCTGCTTTAACTTTGGAGGCTCATTAAAGAAAACAGATGTTCCTAACTTTTTTATTTCTGTCTCTAGCTGCAAGAATGAGTCCAACATTTCCAAGCAAGGTTGTTCTTTCTCCCTTGTTACTTAATCCAGACTTTGGCTGAAAAGATTCATCTCAAGGTATTGTTCACAGTTGCTTTCCATTATAATATGTTTATGTAGTATTCAGTTTAGTCCTTGGAAGGAAAGTTATGACCAACCTAGATAGCATATTAAAAAGCAGAGACATTACTTTGCCAACAAAGATCCGTCTAGTCAAGGCTATGGTTTTTCCAGTGGTCATGTATGGATGTGAGAGTTGGACTATAAAGAAAGCAGAGCGCTGAAGAATTGATGCTTTTGAACTGTGGTGTTGGAGAAGACTCCAGAGTCCCTTGAACTGCAAGGAGGTCCAACCAGTCCATCCTAAAGGAGACCAGTCCTGGGTGTTCATCGGAAGGACTGATGCTAAAGCTGAAACTCCAATATTTTGGCCACCTCATGTGAAGAGTTGACTCATTGGAAAAGACTCTGATGCTGGGAGGGATTGGGAGCAGGAGGAGAAGGGGACGACAGAGGATGAGATGGCTGGATGGCATCACTGACTTGATGGACATGAGTTTGAGTAGACTCCTGGAGTTGGTGATGGACAGGGAGGCCTGGCGTGCTGCGCCAGGGGTCGCAAAGAGTCGGACACGACTGAGCGACTGAACTGAACTGAAAAAGTGTTGGTACCAGCGAAGCACGCTTATGCTCTTTCAACCCGTTAAAGGTAACATTAAATGGAGACTTAAAGTTACCATTATGGAGTGTTAAAAGAGCAATGCTTGCGGGTGTTGGACATTTCTGATGGAAGTAGAGCCCTGGGCGAAATGGCTGCTGTTAAAATGGGCTCAGGGATAATCTAACCTGCTGAGAGCTGGGCACCGAGGTGGGTGCTGCTCCTAAGTGAGTCCAGGTGCAGGCACTCATTTTTCATTTTCTTAAGCTAGAGCTGCCAGTTCAGCATCAGAGTACAAAGAAGGGATTTTTTTCTTTCCTGCTGAATTAGTTCATGAGAATGTGCTCTCAATGTCTTGACAGTATCCATCTAATTATTTATTACAGATGGGTTTCAGAAAACTGCAATGTTGGGTAACAATTGACTTAAATACACCTGCTCAATGAAAGTAACCAAGTTACTTTACAGCTACAGGGGGTCGCTGCTGTGGGTATACTTAGTGTGCTTCTGGATAGGGAAGCATGCAATCCTTTATAAATGGATTCATTGATGTTGAGTTGTATTTATGTATTTTTAAATTTGCTAATAAGCTTTACATACTTTTTGTTGCTATTTTTCATTTTTTTTCCTGGTCACATTGAAGTTCTCAATTTAATCATTTGATTATATCTTTGCTTCCTTTGGAGCCTGGTGGGCTGCCATCTGTGGGGTCGCACAGAGTCGGACACGACTGAAGCGACTTAGCAGTTAGCAGTTGCTTCCTTCGATAGCTTCATATCCAATGATTAAACATTTTCACTGCTGTTCACATAATGAACTTATGTGATTACTGAATACATGAATGAGGATATGTAAGCTGTATTAAAGATATTATTTGTAGAAAGCATTGACCAGTGCAAAAAATAATTTGAAATAAAATATCTCTTTTCAGGAATTGTATTCTTGAAGATGTCAGAAAAAGATTCCTGGGTCTTGGAAGAGAATTACTAAAACTGCAGGGGAGGTAATCTAATGTCTTTCTGTTTTTAGCATATTAAGTATTCCTGGTACAAAAGCAGTGAGTGGAAGGGGAGGATTGTCCAAGTAAAACATATATTTCTAAAGGGTTGAGTGAAATCTAACTTTCTGTTTAAAAAAAAAAAAAACAGAAAATCTCATGATTGTTATAAAATCTCATTAATTGCTTACTTGGGGAAAAATTAGTAACAGCTAATGCTTATTGAGTTGTACTAAATATTTTGTATGTGCACGATTTTTTGTTTTTAACACATTTTTCTCAACTATGAAAGCAAAAATAGAGGCTTTGCCTTCTAGGACTGGTATCTTCCTTATTGAATACCTATCTTTTTGTCAGATTTTTAGCTAGCTTTACATTTATTTGTCATCCTGCTATAATAAAATGTAGTAACTGACATTCTCGCAGAATTTTTCATCCTGTTGGTTCTCTGGGGATTTTTATTCTTAAGAAGGCCTTGGGGTTTTGAAATTATTGGTGACTGAGTATAAAGTCAGTTCTGAATCCGATCCTTGCCCATGAATTTTAGACCTTTTCAGCTAATTCATAAGTTGTACATTTTACTTTTTTGGATATGGATTATAACCTTCTGGGACTTCCCTTTGTGGCTTGGTTGGTTAAGAATCCACCTGCAATGCGGGAGACCTGGGTTCGATTCCTGGGTTGGGACGATCCCCTGGGGAAGGGAAAGGCTACCCACTCCAGTGTTCTGCCCTAGAGAATTCCATGGACTGTATAGTCCATGGGGTTGCAAAGAGTCGGACATGACTGAGCAACTTTCACTTCACTTCAATTCTGACCTTCTGTGTTAGTGTTTATTGCTGTGTAACAGATTGCTCAATATTTGGCAATTTAAAACAAACACTGATCAAACAGTAAGGAAAGGAGGTAGAAGACAGACGTCAGCTTCCAAACTGTCTTCAGTTTGCAAGCCTCCATTCCCTGATGGCTGTTGGCTGAAGGTTTCAGTTCTTCTTCACCCTGTGAGCCTCTCCATGGGCTGCCTGAGTGTTCTTACCACGTGATAGCTAGCTTTCCCCAGAGGGACTGGTCTAAGAGAAAGGCCAAGATGGAAGCTTGTCTTTTAATACTTTTTTTTTTTAATTCACTTGAAAGTGACAAGCCATCACTTCTGCCCTGTTCTGTTGGCCTTCGTGTGGTGTAGGTGGGCACTATACAAAGGTGTGACTACCAAGAGGGGAGGGGTCATCAGAGACCACCTTGGAGCCTGACTGCTGCTGCGGCTGCTAAGTCACTTCAGTCGTGTCCGACTCTGTGCGACCCCAGAGACGGCAGCCCACGTAATTAAATACTTTAGGTATTATTGTTGTTGGACCCATTTCCCCTCTCCTAATTCCTCCTAGGTGGAAGTGGTTAGAGAAGCTCAGTAACACTAAACTGTAGATAGAAATTGTGTATCCTTTGCCTTATTTTCCTTGGGGTACAGAATGACTTGGAAAATTTGAAATTTCTATTTAGAGTATTTCAAGGAATAGAGTCTGATTGCTTGTAGGCAGTTACACAAATATTTGAGATAGGATGGATTAAAAATACAAATATGCAGCAGCAGAATTAGAGCAGTTTGCCCTTTTTCCCCAAAGGGTGAGTATATGTCCTTTTCTTTCTGCTGCTCGCCGTCGCCCTGGGCTCTGTCCCTTTTAATGAGTAAAACATAGACCTTGTCAAGCAGTCATAATGTTCTGCTGCTGCTGCTAAGTCACTTCAGTCCTGTCCAACTCTGTGTGACTCCATAGATGGCATTCCATCAGGCTCCACCGTCCCTGGGATTCTCCAGGCAAGAACACTGGAGCGGGTTGCCATTTCCTTCCTCAGTGCATGAAAGTGAAAAGTGAAAATGAAGTCGCTCAGTTGTGTCCGACTCTTGGGAACCCCATAGACTAGAACCTACCAGGCTCCTCTGTCCATGGGATTTTCCAGGCAAGAGTACTGGAGTGGGGTGCCATTGCCTTGTCCACATAATGTTCTAAATAGGCAGAATTCTAATTAGTTCTGGAGTCTTGTAATCTTTTGAGTCTTTTCCCATCATCACTGCTTGAAAGTTCTTTGTTAGCAGAGACGACTCTCCCCCTTTTCCTCTTTTAGTGTTTTTGATCATTGGAAACCTTGTCTGATAACAAAGACATTACACACAGAGTGAGGCATAACCAGTTTGGGGATGTGTTAAGGTATGGGTTCAGTTCAGTCACTCAGTCGTGTCCTACTCTTAGCGACCCCATGAATCACAGCACGCCAGGCCTCCCTGTCCATCACTAACTCCAGGAGTTCACCCAAACCCATGTGCATCGAGTTGGTGATGCCATCCAGCCATCTCATCCTCTGTCGTCCCCTTCTCCTCCTGCCCTCAATCTTTCCCAGCATCAGTCTTTTTCCAGTGAGGCAACCCTTCACATGAGGTGGCCAAAGTATTGGAGTTTCAGCCTCAGCATCAGTCCTTCCAGTGAGCACCCAGGACTGGTCTCCTTTAGGATAGACTGGTTGGATCTCCTTGCAGATCATCGAAAAAGCAAGAGGGTTCTAGAGAAACATCTATTCCTGCTTGTTAACATGCCAAAGCTTTTGACTATGTGGATCACAATAAACTGTGGAAAATTCTGAAAGAGATGGGAATACCAGACCACCTGACCTGCCTCTTGAGAAACCTATATGCAGGTCAGGAAGGTATGGGTACTCTTCCAATACCAGGGTTAATGTTGAGAAGACACCTCCAAGTTAGCATAAGCTAACCTGTACACTAGGACCACAGCCTTGTCTAACTTAATGAAACTAAGCCATGCCCGCAGGGCAACCCAAGACAGGCGGGTCATGGTGGAGAGATTTGACAATGTGTTCCACTGGAGAAGGGAATGGCAAACCACGTCAGTATTCTTGCCTTGAGAACCCCATGAACAGTATGAAAAGGCAAAATGATAGGATACTGAAAGAGGAACTCCCCAGATCAGTAGGTGCCCAATATGTTACTGGAGATCAGTGGAGAAGTAATTCCAGAAAGAATGAAGGGATGGAGCCAAAGCAAAAACAATACCCAGCTGTGGATGTGACTGGTGATAGAAGCAAGGTCCGATGCTGTAAAGAACAACATTGCATAGGAACCTGGAATGTCGGGGATTGGGGGCAGGAGGAGAAGGGGACGACAGAGGATGAGATGGCTGGGTGGTATCACTGACTCGATGGACGTGAGTCTGAGTGAACTCTGGGAGTTGGTGATGGACAGGGAGGCCTGGTGTGCTGCAATTTATGGGGTTGCAAAGAGTCAGACATGACTGAGCGACTGAACTGAACTGAACCTGCACAAAGTAGTAAGTGACATGCTTGAAATTATCTTTGTTATGAGTTTTTTCCAGTCATAGTAAAATTGGAAGTCTAATCTGTTCTACGTGCGAAAACGGAAAACTATAGAAATGTGCCTATATGTATTTTTAAAAGGGAGCTAAGCAATAAAAACTTAAAACTAGAGCTCAAGTTGAAAATAAGTACAAATGTCCAATGATTAAACTTTCCCACTGCTGTTCACATCATGATTTGTTGTGATTAATGTATGTGAATGAGGACATAATGAAGAAAAGAAAATCATGATGCATATAGTTAAGATGTGGTTTTTGTACATTGACTTGCCTGTAAATGTTTTTCGTTTTAGGAATAAAACTGAAGGGTGTTTTTCTTAGAGAACACCATGTGTGAGATTTATCAAGAATTTGAAGATTTATATAAGGTAAGAAGTTTATAAACTTATTTAAGATAGTAATTTTAGAAAAACATTGGATTTTGTATTTGTTATGTATTGAGCATAATGTGGATATTTAATTAAAATTTTTCCCCATTCAGCTTTCAAAGATAAAAAATATTTCAAAGATAGTATAATTTTCATTTGATTCAGGAGAGGCTGGTGGGTGGGTGGGGGGGTGGCAGGACTTTTAACCTTGATAGTCATCTTTTAAAAAAAATAATGATAATTCTTCCAGGCCCTGAAATTCTTAGAGGTCATATATTCTTCGGTTTAAATTGGTTGAACTATTGGATATTCTATAAATCTTTGGTATGCTGGTGGATGCCCATCCTTTTACTTGAGCTTTATTCAAGAACAGTAGATAGGCAGGTAGTCAGAGCTGAGAATCTCAAACCTAACACCAGATTAACCTGCTATGAATTAGGCATGGTATCTTAGGGTGTTTCTCAAATTTAACTAAGTTATTTTCTATTTCTTAAAGTTTGATGTAAACTTTATGGCCCTTAGTGATAAGATATATGAAATTAACGGATTCAGAAACAGAATTTAAACATTAATGGGCTGGATGCTACTGTTTTCCAGAAGTAAACACGGTACTGGCTGCTGTTCAGTGAATTTTATACACATATGGTCTTGCGCCTTGTGATTGTGAAGTTCTACAGTCTGGACAACAGTGCAGTTATCCAGAACTTTAATCTTCTGCAGTCCTTAAGACTATTGAAAGGAGGGGAGGGGCTGTAAATTCTCAATAAATTTAAACACTCTAAAGGGTGTTTTTGGACTGTCTGCAAATCCTTATTTGAAGAATTCTATATAACATTATCTCCAAACATTCTTTCAGTGAGTATTTCAGAGTCTTAGAATTAACATTCATTTCAGAAAAACTTCAGTTTTATTTGATCTCGAACTTGGCTTGGCTAGTAGTTAACTAAATTGGGTTAAAAGTTGACTATTTTGTGAATTACCAACACAAGTTTTTCTTTTTTAGATACAGGTCCTTTGCACCATTTCAACATGTGTGAATCTTTTCACACAGTAGTTAAACAGCACCTGACCCACAACAACACAGCTGAAGTTTTAGTTGTTACAATATTAACTGTGTATTATCGAATAAACTTGGCTATGGCTCTTTATTCCAGAATCATTATGCAAAGAAAAGATGGGCATCAAGAATGGATTCAGTTACATCACTTCTTTCAAAGTCTTGGTCATTGAACATCTATTAGTTACACAGATAGCAAAGCATGTAACTGTGTTGCCTCCTTGTCTCCCAGTGATAAGCCCATGGAACATTCTACAAAAATGGATAATCAGAAGAGGGAATTGGTCAATAAATATGACTGAACTACAAAGAACTGAAAAATGATTAACACTGCAGGTAAAATTAGTGTTAGAAGCTTTGAAAATGGCCACTGCAAAGCAAGTATAGGATGATACCACGACCTACATGAAGCTACAGTACAAGCCACATTTTAAGAGCAAGGTAAAGTTGCTTCAACATCTTTCAATGTAAAATTTCACCAGGAAGAGAAAGCCACTTATGGTTGAAGTGAAGCATTTACTTCTCCTTTGTAGTGTAATCAAGAACAAAAACCAATCAGTTTGGCATTGAAGTTAGTTGCTACATTGAAGGAAATGGTAATTACAAGGACATCTATTTACTGCCAGTAAAGGCTGGTTTCATCGCAAAGTCAACACTAATGTTAAACTACCTAGTGAAACTACAAACTCAGATAAGGATGTTACTGTGGAATGTGCACTCAGATTCCAAGAATTAGAGGCAGTCCTTGCAGTAGTGAGAGGCTGTACTGTGGAAAAACTGCAGGATTTGGATGGGATGTAAATGGAGTTAGAAGATAGAGATGACTGTGAGAGTGTTGACACTGCTGCCATTCAAGAAACAGTTCTAGGTGTGTAGGAGGCAGAACTTAGTGAAGTTTTACGTAGGAAAGCAGTTGTAAACAATGAATGTGTCTCAAAAGAAGTGATGTTGAACAACTTCACATTGAAGGAACTTGCAGAACTGTATCATGACATTGACTGTTAAAAGATAAAATTGTGGAAGCTGATTCAAACTTGGAAATGAGAATGACAGTTTGCCAAGGCACAGATAAGATGCCTTGGCATCTCACTCCATATTATAAGTTTTATAATGAGAAAGCAAGCACATTTCAAAACTGCTTGATACATTTTTTAAAATAAAGAAAACATAACTTTCAGTGTCTCTAGTGGTTTGTTTTGGGGTTTTTTGTTTGGTGGGGGAGATTATTGTTGGGTTTGATTTTTTTTTTTCGGCTGCACCAAGTGGCTTGTGGGACCTTAGTTCCCCAGCCAGGAATTGATCTCAACCCCAGCAGTGAAAGCTAAAAAATCCTAACAACTCAACTGCCAGGGAATTCCCAATGTTTGTAGTGTTACTACAAATATTAAAGCTATAAATTACAAAATTACACAAAAATTTATAAATTACATTTATAACCAACATCAAGAGGCTTTTTAATGTTTTGCCAAGTCACAGAATAGTTGTTAAATAGTAACAATTACTGTTAATCCCATAGATTAAGACTTCGCACCATTTCAACTTGCGTAGTCAAAGGCAGAACTGCCTGCGTTTAAAACAGGGTGAGTTTTTATATTCAATCAGATAAAAGTGCATCAAGTCTAGCTTTATCATAACCAATTATTATTCACACTTTTCACATTGTATGCTACCACATCAAGGCTTTGAAATTAAAAGTTATTACACAAAGTCATTTCGACTTTGCAGGCAAAATCCTGTCTTAACAGAATGAAAGAGAAAGTCACTAGCATCCAACTCTGACTCCACCAGGCTCCTCTGTCCGTGGAATTCTCCAGGCAAGAGTACTGGGGTGGGTTGCCATTTCCTTCTCCAGGGGATCTTTCGGACCCAGGGATTGAAGCTGGGTCTCCTGCATTGCAGGCAGATGCTTTACTGGCTGAGCTACTAGGGGAGCCCCCAAATATGGTCTGACTTTTAAGTCGGATTTTTATTGACACCTTTTTAGGTAAACTAGTCCTTGGAATGGTAAGTGAAAAATGGAAGGCTTTTTAGAACTTGAAATTAACAACTATCGTAAGCCTCTTGAGTGGGTCTACTTCAGCCTTACAGAAATAACTATTTGCTTTTTAAACTGAACCATAAGTGTATACCACCACTAAATGGTTTTACAACTGATGCCAAAATCTTGTCTCTGATGCTGAACAGAAATAGTATGGAAGAGAAATAGTGGCTTTATTTCTTTGGCAAGCAAAGAGGGAACACAGCAGGCTAGCACATCAAAAACCGCCTCCTTTAGGGAATAGGGAGAGGCTTTGTATCCCAATGAAGGTCCCGCTTTTTTTTTCTTCTGCAAAATTTCAGAACAGCCAGAGCTGGCATGGCACAACTCAGTAATCAGATCATGTCTCCCTGAAGTTAAAATAACCTGTGACCTTTTTTGAAATGTTACAAGAGAATGCAGGGGGAGAAGAATGCCAGATGCAAAGTATAATTCATACAGAATTAGTGATTAGTTTTGTTTATCTTTGTGGAGGACAAGTCTAGCAGATAAATAATAAACAAGATTGCTTAACTCTAGCAGTCCTGTTTGGTTGGTATGTGCCTAAGACCATTCATACATTTATGTTTTTGCTAAAACAGTATAGTGAGCACAAAAACTTGCCTACTCTTAAATACAAGAGTTTGCTATGTTTTACTTTACTTCGTGTAGGCGTTTAGAAAAGACCGTTGACTGCTGTATTGGGAAGAGAACTGCACATGTACAGGTAGGCTCTGGCGAAACCAGTCAAGTTACAGTGTGACAAATGTTAACAGATCTCAAATAGTATCGCAGGATACTAACTATAGTACCTATTCACTCCACTGTGCCTCTAGGGGCTTCCCTGGTAACTCAGCTGATAAAGAATCCGCCTGCGATGTAGGAGACCCCGGTTCGATTCCAGGGTCGGGAAGATACGGAGGAAAAAAAAAAATGGCAACCCACTCCAGTATTCTTGCCTGGGAAAGCCCATGGACAGAGAAGCCTGGCGAGCTACAGTCTGGGGTCGCAAAGAGTCGGCCATGACTGGGCGATTTTCACATTCATGCCTCTTTAGAGTAACAAATCAAGCATGTTCACAACAGCCTTTGGGTATGACCAGATCGTTTGGTTCTAAAGATATTCTCAATAAGCAATACCGTAGAACCGAGTAAATAAGTGAAATAACCCAGTAACAGCCTTGTAATGAGGCCCTTGCAGCCCGATTTTTCGGTGGCCGGTCGCGTCGGCAGCGTGGCGGGGGCCGCTGACGTCTCATAGGACCAGCGCTACGTGGCGTTTCTGCTGGCCGGGGCCGGCCTCCCGCCAGACGGCTACGCCCACCCGGACTTCTCTTTTTCGCATCATCCTGGCCACCGCACGCCGCCCCTCTGAACTCACAAGTGCACGCGCGGCGCGGAAGCGAGTCCTCCCAGACTCCCACGCGCTCCAGAACCCCGGCCCGGGCCTCGGGCCCGGCCCCGGTCCCGGCCCCGGTCCCGGAAGTGCCGTGGCGGGCCCCGTATCGGGGTGGGCGGGGCAGGGCGTCGCTCCCGGAAGCGTCGGCCAGCCGGCTGGGCGGGGCTGCGGCTGCCACGTTGGAGCGGAACGTGGAGGTGGCCCCGGCCAGGAGGAGGGGCGGCGGCGAATGCTGGGAGAGTCCGACTGGCGCCGCGCTCACGCAGAAACCGGTCTCCGGGGGTCCCCGCCAGGTGCGTCCTCTTGTGCTCTCCTGTCCTCTTTGCGGCTCCTGGGGCCTTCGGGAGAGCCCAGGCCCACGCCGGTATCCCGGTTTCGGTCTCCGCTGGTCCCCTGCAGCCTGCGGCCCGGTCTCCGGCGGCGGCGCGCCCGGGTCTTCGTTTCGGGCCCGGCGGGACAGCGCCTGGTGTCACGGCTGCTTGGGGATCGCGCCGGCCCGCATCCGCCGACGTTTCCTCCGCTGAGCAGAAGCGCCCCAGAGGCTTGCGCCAGGGTGTCCAGCCGGGGCGCGTAGCTGTCGTCTGAGGTTAGGAGACCTTCGGACCCTGGTGCACAAAGAGGCGCGGCCCCCAAGGGCGAGGGAAGGAAACAGACCTCATCAGCATTGCCTTGGTTGACTTTAGTTTGGGATTTTTTGTTATTATCTGAGCTGTTGCCAGATTTAAAGGTTCGTAGGTTTTAACTACGGGCTTCTGTCACTTAACTGGGATTGTTTTATTTTAAGGGCAGTCGCCGCCGGTCGCAGCCTGTATCTCGAAGGAAGTATCATTCAGTGTTGTATGTTTTTGCTACTGGTCTACTATAATGAGAGGTTAAATTACCGGGGCAGGTGTAAAATAAATCAAAATGTTGCCTGGGCTTGTGGGCATTGTAAACTTTTTCATAACTCGGGGAACTAATTTTACCCAGGTCTTTCTGAAGTTTCAGTGATGGTCTTTTACAAATCCTTCCCGCGAAACTGTCTTTTCTAGCACACAAGACTGAAATTGATTGTCGTTTTGGGCAACTGTAACTGTTTAATCAGTAGTTAGAGCTTCATCCTTGAATCATACTATCTTATGTTTTCTGTACATAACGACTGTTCTAGAGTTGGCTAAAGTTTGCTTACCTTTTCTCAGTGATTCTTCTGTGCTCCTGTTTTCTCATTTCTCCCTAATTACAGCCCTGGGAATGGTTTGTAGACCCTTACCAACTTTTGGATAAGTTGAAGTGTTTTTGTTGTTGTGGATTTATGTTACACACATCTAAGGTTATTTAGGAAGTGTCAGATTTGAAATGGATTTCCAATTATATAACTTAATTTTATATAAGCAAGTTATTTTCTGAAACCAGTAAGAACAGAAAGAAATTTGTAAACTAGAAAGAGCAGTGATTCTTAATCTTTGGGGATTCCTCTCTCTCTTTTTTTCTAGAAGTATTTGTGATTTTATTTTGTTTTCTGATGTTCTTTTGATATTTACATGTTAATTTCTAAATTTTTATTGGAGTATAGTTGCTCTACATTGTGTTAATGTCTGTTATGCAGCAAAGTGAATCATTTATATGTGTACCTGTATCCCCTCCTTTTTGGATTTCCTTCCCATTATAGGTCACCACAGAGCATTGAGTAGAGTCCCCTGTGTTGTACAATAGGTACTCCTTTCTCCTTAGTTATCTGTTTTATCCAGAATATCAAGAGTGCATGTATGTCAATCCCAGTCTCCCAATTCATCCCCCATCCTCCTCCACCCCCACCCCCCCACCCCCGCCCTTGGTATCTGTAAGCTTGTTTTCTAGATCTCTGTCTCTATTTGTGCTTTCAAATAAATTCATCCGTACCATTTTTCTAGATTCCATATATAAGCGATATTATACATTTGTTTTTCTGACTTAACTTCACTCTGTATGACAGTCTCTAGGTATATCCATGTCTCTGCAAATGGCATAAAAAGGAATTATTTCATTCCTTTTTATGGCTAAGAAGTATTACCTTGTGGGCTTCTGAGGTGGCTCAGTGGTAGAGAATCTGCTTGCCAATACAGGAGATGCAGGTTTGATCCCTGGGCTGGGAAGATCCCCTGGAGAAGGAAAGGGCAACCCACTCCAGAATTCTTGCCTGGGAAATTCCATGGACAGGGGAGCTTGGTGGGCTACAGTCCGTGGGGTCCCAAAGAGTTGGACACAACTTAATGAGTAAAGAACAGCAATGACATTGTATATATCACTCCACTCTCTTTTAAGGATCTGATGAAACTACTGGATCATCTTCCTGGAAACATGCACAGACGCACATACAGGATTTTCTGTATAATATCATGAGGTTTATACAATTCTAATGAAAGATTCTTATAAAATGATATTATTAAATTATCACATTGTTTTTCTAGAAATGTCGTAATTCTTAAATAGATTAATTTCAGGGACTCCCCGGTGGTCCAGTGATTAGGACTCCGGAGGGCACAGATGGAATCCCTGATTGGGGAACTGGGGATCCCGTATGCCATGTGATGTGGTCCAAAAGAGGGTTAATTTTAGCTCAAAAAGTTTTGTTGTATTAAGACTGCAGATAAGTGTGACACCATTTAGTTCAATGACCAGCGCACAGTTGCATCTTTGATTTGGTTTTGGCTGAGTGAGATGAGCCTAGACCATCAGGAACATTAAATAAATTCTCTGGAACAAATGTGCCCATGCTAATGAGGTGTCTTGTCCATACAAGGTGAATTTTTATCAGCCACAGTGGCAGCCGGGTATTGTGTTTCTGGTTTGGGAGTCAGAGTTTCCAGTTCTGATACCTCTTTGACTTTTTACTTTCTGAGGTTTAGTTCAGTGCTCCATGTATGATAACATTGTGAGGCTGGAGCTGTTTAGAGGTTAGTGCTGTTGGGTTTTAGTGTTGCTTTACAAAATCAGCTTTTAGAAAATGCAGGAGGAAAGTTTCATTTCACTGCACACAATTGTTGCGGAGAGAAACTTGGATGAATAAATAAAAGTTGTGGTCTGGATCATAAATTTTCTTCAGTAGATGTATTCTTTTGAAGATTCACTGGGGTAAACATTTTAAATAGTGACTTTTGTATTAGCTGCCGTTCACAAGCATTTATTTACCAGGTGCCAGGCACTGTTCTCTGTGAATTCTCACAGCAAACCTATGGCGTAGATGCTTTTATTATAGTTATTTTACCAAATGGTTAGCCAAGACACACATAGATAAAATTACATACCAAAAGTCAGAGCTAGGACACGTGGAACTGGGATTTAAACTGACAGGGTTGGCTCCAGTCTCCATATCTTAACTGCTCTTCTTTTGGTGCTCTCTTATGGGGGCATGTGTGAACAAACCATTGTCCTCGCAGTTTTCTTTTCATATTTTCACAATGATTGTGTTCTGTGTAAAATAGTTCCGAATGAAATAAATCTGTGTGGTGTGAATTCTAGTCACATACAATATTGAAAAAAATTACATAGAGAATTCCCTGGCAGTCCAGTGGTTGGGAATCTGTGCTTCCCCTGCAGGGTGACATAAGTTTGATCGATCCCCTGATCAATTAACTAAAATCCCACGTGCCACGCAGCACAGCCAGATAAATAAACTGAAATAAAAATATGTCATTAAAAACTACAGAAAGTTTTTAAAGCAAGTCTTACTTGGGAAATTGACATGGTTTAATCTAAGACTTCTTCATATTTTTAAGGAAACTAGTTACAACTAAATGATCAATTGTAAGAGAAGGAAATACACATGTATCTGATGAAGCTGTATTTTCATAGTATTCTTAATAGTTTGAGAATGATTGTAGCTTATGATATTTTTGTTTAATTAGATTCAAACCGCTTAATGTAGTTCAAGGCCATTGTTGTGGTATAGTATTTGATTTTTTTTTCAAACAATGGTATTTAAACCTTATGTTCAATACAGGTTATTAAGTGGAACTGCTTCTGGTGGCACATTGAGTACTAAGGCTAGGAAACAGATTTTATAAATGCTTTGAATTCCCTCTTCACTCTTTTATGTCTTGTAAATTAGTCTCTCTCTTTCAGTAAATGTTACACATTAACTAAATGCTCCTGAATTCCTGTAGCCCTTGTACCTTTCTTCCTGGAGATACTGTAATTATATTCAACTGGGTTTAAATATATATATATATATGTGTGTGTGTAGCTATTTTGTTTTCAATATTAGAAATTATTCTAAAGGCATTTTAGGAAACCTTTTTTTTCTCCCCAAGCAGTACTTTCCCACTTTTTAAATAAGAAAGATCCTTTAAACAGTTAAGAATTTAAAAATTAAATATTTTACTTAAAATTGGTCTTTCTAGCGCATCAGTCTTTTTGTATTCCTCTAAATATAGACATTGAGAATCAAGCAATGCATATCTCACCCTGTGTGAAGCAGTTTTAGATCCAAAAAGGATAAAAGTTGTAAGACTTGATTGAAAACAAGACGGTATTTGTCGATTTGGTGAAACAAGATGACCAAACAAGATGAAACAAGTTGATAAAACAGACAGTGGGGAAATATGTAAACAGTATGTAAATAAGAGAATGTTATAAAGTTTTACCAAGATAAATGAGTTGCTTAAAGTGTGGTACAGGCAAATACAAAGAGTTAGGATCGGTGTCGATGGGATCAGTGGAGCAGGTTTCATGAAGGAGATGGGACTTGAACTTCTTACTAAAAACTATTGACTGAGAGGAGAAAGAAGGTCTTTCATAGAAAGAAAATAGGCCTCTTTTTTACCTCCTAGAAAATTGTGGGGTTTTTTTTTTCCTTTTTTCCTGCACAATAATCTTAAGAAACTAGCTGTGCAATTTTCTTGATTAGTCTCATGATGATAATAATCTTTCAAGTAGTTAGTGTATTAAAATGCTTTTTGACTTATGTGCTAGGCATTGTGTTTGGACCTTTGTAAAATACATTTCTTTCATTTGAACGTCACAACATCCCCTGAGGTAGTCACACTTATCCCCATCTTACAAGTGTGGGAATTGGGGCTCAGAGAGATCAAATAATGTGTAAAGGTGTCAAAAGTAGCAGAGTCAATGTTCAGGTTGAAGGACCAGAAGGACCAGAAGTCAATGTTCAGGACCAGAGGTCCTGCCTCTTTGTGGTGTTATTCAGCCTCCTAATTCACCCAGTTTGCCTGACCTCGCCTAGTTTCTAAAATTCATTTCTTCTTCCCTTAATTTCATCATGCATTGTAGCTTCTTTGCCATTCATTATTTCTCCTAAATTTTAATGTTTTTTTATGATTAAAATTGAATACTTGAGCTTGTAACAAGTAAGAGGCTGGACTCTGGAGCTCACTTCTGAGTTCAGATCTTGGCTCTGTCCCTTGCTGGTGTGTTCAAATTATTTAATCTTTCTGTGCATTCCTTTTATCATCTGTTCTTCAAATGTAAACAACTTGACTGTGTAAGACTCTGGGCATATTTTCAGTCTAAGGCCCTCTTAAGAAAACTATCAGAGGATGAGCTTCATCCTCCAGAGATGAGTAAGAATACTGGCAAGAGTGCTGTTGGAGAACATTGAGTATATTTAACTACCATTGACCTGAGGCTGAAACCAAAGTGGGAATAAGGAAGAAAAGATAGAGTGTACATGTTACGTATCTGATGATGTAGAAATTGGTCATAAAACTAAAAAATTGAGAGAACTGGGAAGCAGGAAGAAAATTGGAGGTAGAATAAATTTGTGGATTGCCTAATCTGTAATGTCTAGGAGTCAAAGGGCATCATTTAAAGCTGACAAATCAGTTAGTAGAAGTATAAGTGTATTTAACAGTACAAAGGTAAACACTGAGGAAGATAATACTATGATTATAACTGTGTACTGCAGGAGAGGCAGTAAGATTATATAAGCTGATTCTGTTAGTGCTCATAGTAATTAACTATGTGAAGAAATGAAGGATTAATGGTATTAAATGGAAATTATCTAAAATTACAGTTACAAAGATAAGACCAGAAACATACATTACAACAAATCAGTGCTCAGGGAAAATTCAAGGCCTAAAGAAATAGTAAAAATGAGTAAGTGAAGCATTTAACTAAAAAGTTAGGAAAACTTTTAAAAAGTGAAACTAATAAGTAAATAAACGTAGACTGTTATGTGAACTGTATCCAGCCAGTGGAAATGAAAACTGAAAAAGACTGTAAATAATTAATTCCAAATGATTTCTCTGTATAAATGAATTATACAATTAAAAAAAAAGTCACACCCATAAAAAAAAAAAGTTTGACTCTTTGTAAATACTCAGTGAAGCAGGTAAGTCACTTAGCTAAGCTAATTTTTCAAAAGAGGGTGGGATAAAACATGAATATCATAAGGACTAATCACCACACACAGCACAAATTAGAAGAAGCATGAGTCTATGTTTGAGTCTAAACAAATAAATTAGAAGATTGTAAAAAAGAGTACAAGAAAGGAATATCATGGGAAAATATAATTTACAAAATGACCTTGGATAAAGAAAATTCAAATAGATCAATATCCATAGAAGAAACAGAGAAAATTACCACTTCCCTTCCCTTCAAAACACCAGACCCAGATATCTCATAGGAGAATTCTGGTAAATCCTTAAAGAAATAGTAATTTCAGTGTTGTTATTGAAAGTGTTCCAGAGCATGGGAATAGAAGAAAACCTCCCACATTTGTTATGAACAAGTATAACATTGATACCAAAATCTGACAAAGAATGTACAAAAGAGGAAAACTATCGATTAAATCTCATTTAGGACTCTAGGAATGAAACTCTTTTTAAACAAAATCTAGGAGCTCTGTAGTAGAATCATGGTCAAGAGAAGTTTACTCATGGTATAAAAAGATGATTCAGTATTAGGAAATCTGTTCATGCTTTGTTTTGTTAGTAAACTGAAGGAGAAAAATCATATGGTCATCTCCAATTACCTAATGAAAAAACATTCAACAAAATTTAACACCCAGTCTTTATGAATAGCATTCAGTAAGATAGTAATCAATGGCTATTTCCACATACATGTTTGTATACATATGTATATTTATTTACTTGTACAGATGTAAGTGTGTGTGGACACACACTTATCTGTACGAATATATGTATATATATCTCAAATTCCAAAACCATGCCGAGTGGTGATACAGTAGGCTTTCGCACTGCAGAACAGGACAAGACAAGAAATAGCACTGTTATCACTGCTGTTGAGTATGATACTGTTAGTCCTGGCTAGCTCACACAAGAGAAGGATATCAGAGGAGTGACAATGTGAAATGAGGAGGTTGGCTCTGTTGGCATATGGTATGAATATATATGTGGAAAACCCAACAGAATCTACTGAAACACTACTCCAGAAAGAGAATTCAGTAAGAAAGCAGGATTAAAAATTAATGTAGCGAAATCATTAGCCTTCATTTAACAGTGAGATCATAGACATAATAGTGGAAGGAAAAAAAGCCACATTTACAAATGAACCAAAAGGTGAAATACTTAGGGGTAAGCAAACCCAGTATGTCAAAAAATTTCAAACAATACTGAAAAATAAAAAAGACGGCTTAACTCTAAAGACATGTTCTTGATAGGAAGATTCACCGTTCTGTCAGTTCACCATAAATTAATTTATTAATTTGGTACAGGTTCAGTAAAAAATACTAACATGCTCTTTTTTCTGGAATTAGACAAAAAATTTTCTGATTGTTTATGTAGTTAAAAAATAGCAAGGAAAATGGGTGGGGATTATTGAAATCATGCTCATGTAAAGCCTCAGTATTTAAAATAGTGACATGCCTAGCATGTAAATACATGGGCATAAGGAATGATAATCACAGAATAAATGTAAAGGAATCCTGAAATGTAAACCTTAACCTATATCCTGATATGTACAGGAATATAAACCTAAATACTAAATCTAGAAATAAATACAGGAAGTTGGTACATGATAAAGGTGGTATCTAAAGTTAGTAAGAAAAAAATTTCAATAAATGATTTTGAAGTAATAAAAAATACATACTTTGAACATATTCAATACACTGTATACCAGGATATATTTCAAGTGGCAATATCCATCAGAATTAAAATTACTTTTATTCTTTAACCCATCAGTTTTACCTCTGGAAAACTATAGCTTTCCTTGTCCATAAGTGAAGTAACATGTATGTGTGGCCATTTATTTCAGCATTGTTTGTAAAAATAATAGCTCAGTTGATAAAGAATCCGCCTGCAATGCAGGAGACCCCAGTTCGATTCCTGGGTCAGGAAGATCCCCTGGAGAAGGGATAGGCTACCCACTCCAGTATTCTTGTGGAGAATACTGGAAAGCCACAAGCTTTCCTTGTCCTGGGTCAGGAAGGTCTGCTGGAGAAGAGGAAGGCTACCCACTCCAGTATCCTGGTGTGGAGAATTCCATGGACTCTACAGTCCATGGGGTCACAGAGTCAGACACTCCTGAGCGACTTTCACTTTCAAAAACAATTCGGGTGTTCCTCAGTAGGAGACGAAGTAATTAAATTAGGGTACATCTGAGAGTGGAATACTGTGCCATGCCAATTCATTTATGTAAAATCACAAAGTTGTTTCTGTTGGTGGTGTTTTGGCAGAATGTGGGATCTTAGTTGCCTGACTAGGGATTGAACCCACACCCCCTACATTGGAAATGTGGCGTCTTAACCATGGGACCACCCGGGAAATTCCAACAAAGATGTTTTTAATACTGTAGCGCAGTATCTCCTGAGTTTTTCTACCAAAGTAACTTGCATGTAGAATATATAAAATAATAGCATATGGGATTGTAGCTTGGAGTGACCATTTAAAAATTTTTTTCTACTTTATCTTTAAAATTCTTTGGGTTTGCTATATTCACCTCTGTCTTAGTCTGCTTTATTTAAAATTAGTTTGTCAAACTGCTCTTATTGTTGGGCGGTCCTGCTCCAGGAAAGTGCACCTTGTTTGTTCTGTGCCTTCCCTTAGTCCTGCTACACTGCCACCCATCTTATCTTGACTTGAGAAGCATTCTGTATGCCAAGATTAATTAGCCACATGCTATCCCTGTTTTTGCACATTTCCTTCCAGACAGATTTTTCAACTGAAGGATGATAATCTGTAAACAGAATAGCACTATACTTGTCTCAAAATAATTTAACAAGTTTCTTTCAAATGGTCCACATTTCCCAACAAATGATACCTAGACCAATTTGATTTATTGGCATTCCAGCATTACTATTAATGTACTGGGTTTGTCCAGTATATTTCCATGTTAAAAAACGTTCCCTCTTACATGTTTATTATATTTCTATGTGAAATGTTCTCTTTAGCAGGATGAAGTTAAAGGAAGTAGATCGTACCGCCATGCAGGCATGGAGCCCTGCGCAGAATCATCCCATTTACCTAGCTACAGGTAAGCTCAACAGAGAGAAGACAGTATGAGTCACCTGATTTCTTCTTTTCCACATCTGACTTATTTATACTTGTCCTTTAAGATTCAGGTCAAGCTTCAGCTTCTCTAGAAAGCCTCTCCTTTCCTGATGAGATATGTGCAAGCTTCCTGTCGGCTGAGTTCAGTGGCCTTCCCATATGCTTGTACAGCATGGTGTTAATCATGGTCTATTACATTTATAGCATCTTCCTCACTGCAGGACCATGCTGTATCTTTATTCCTCTGGTATTAAGAAGCACAGTAGATAAAATGTTAACAGGTTAATAAATACTGATTTGAATGAATGAACAACAGTTTTGATGCTCCATTTTTATATAAATAGCGTTGAAATTATATCATTTGTGACTATAAGCATGGAACTGTTCTTTCAGAGATTTTATCTATAGACTTAAAAAATTGTCTGCCCTACCCACTCTTACAAACATCATATCTGAGCCTTGCATCAGAATCTTAACTGCTGTAGTAATGTAAGCATCTGTTCAGTGGTATACATGGTGAGATTTTAGTCGTTAATGTAGCATTCATGAGTGAGATAATTGAAAAATAAGCATTTAATTTCTGTTTTGTATGGTTTTCTCTGAGTCTGTCTGTTTTTGCATGTGTAGTTACCGTGAATATATTTTCTATAGGAACATCTGCTCAACAGTTGGATGCAACATTTAGTACCAGTGCTTCTCTTGAGATATTTGAATTAGACCTTTCTGATCCATCCTTGGATATGAAATCTTGTGCCACGTTCTCTTCTTCTCACAGGTATGAGATTCAACCTGAAATTTACATGATGATTTGATTATATGTTGTGGTTGATGCCTAATGTGTCTATAAGTGTTCCATTATGAACTTGTAAGGAATACCATTAGTGACATGTTTTGTGAAAAAACATATGAGTTGTTTAGGCAGAAGTTTAGAAAGTGTCTATATATGTTCTGTTGAATTTCCTTTTTTTATGGACTGCTGTGTGTAAGAAGGAAAGCCTCTAGTTTCTAGTATTGTTTTCCTCATGATACAGTAGAGTTACTTTCTTTTGCTTTTGTTAATCTTACCTCTTTACAGAAAAAGGTAGTCATGACCAGAAAAAGTAATTAGATGAATATTAAAATGTTAATAGTGATTTTCTTTGAATAAAGGTTGCTTTTTTCCCCTATCTACTAATGTATATTTCAAATTACATTTCACAGAGAATTTTATTGACATAGTTTCTGATACGATAAGTATTTAGATAGGTAGATTTCCAAGTACTTAAGCTATATAGAAGGATACTTTAATTTCAGTAGCAAAATGTGCTTTATAGCCTAATACCTTGGCAAATTTAAGGTGAAGAGATTGTACCTTGGCTAACAATACAGTTCAAATCATGGCGTCTCCCATGGGATGGCTTATAATCATCCAAGCCCTCCCACTGTACTGGGAACCCCAGATGCCTTTCATCTGGCAGTTTTTCTACTCAGTACCATTGTTATATATCTCCATGCCACCTCCATACCAAATTGTAGTCTTTTATTCTCCACCAGTGGGTGGAGAATTATGTCATAATAGACATAATTTTGATATCACCTTTTTACTGTCAGAATACATTATTTTTCTTAGAAAATTTCAGATTAAAAAAAAAAAAAAGAAAGAAAGAAAATTTCAGATGACTCCCTTAACTGCTTTACTATTTAACAGATGACATGTTACTGAGTACTTCTGTAGTCAAATAAAATCCAGGGAAGTGGTTGATTAGCTCTATTTTATAAATGAATCGAAAGCAGCTTAGGGAGATTAAGTAACTGGCTCAGGGTCTCACAGATTCTAAATGGTAAAACCATTCTTAGGCTCTTATCTTCTGACACACAAATCAAGTATACTTTGTTGTATTAGCTGTACAAAAGAGTTTTTGTATCCTTCAAGGTTACAAAATGAAACATGAGTATGAATAAAAACTAAAATGCCATTTCACCAAGTTATGTACAGTTATCAGGAATAGAGGAGAAGCAGGGTTTTTGGTGTATTTATGGAAAGGCTTAAATGTATAATTTCCAAATTCTTTTCTAAGTTTATCTGACTTCAAAAAAGAGTATTTTTGCTCATTTTCTTTTAAAGGTACCACAAGTTGATTTGGGGACCTCATAAGATGGATTCCAAAGGAAATATCTCTGGAGTCCTGATTGCAGGTGGTGAAAATGGAAATATTATTCTTTATGATCCTTCTAAAATTATCGCTGGGGATAAGGAAGTTGTGATTGCCCAGAATGACAAGCATACTGGCCCAGTGAGAGCATTGGATGTGAACATTTTCCAGGTTAGACTTTTGACGTTTATTCATATTTCTTGAGATACGTGCTGCCTATTTGAAATAAGTATATGACTCTACTGTGCCTCAGTCTTGGAGAAAGCTAAAACTGTGCCTGTGCAGGCTGATGAGTGAGTCTATTTGTATGAAGAATGAAAAGTTCAGAGCTGGCTTCAGTAATACACTAGCCCCAGGGAAGGGATCAGGGTGATGGGTTTAGTTCTAGAAGTCTGGAGATGTCATGTCATTTTATGGACATTTTTAAAATATTAGGCACCTCAGAGGTTGAAGACCTAGTCTTTTTAAGTTTGTCAGGCTACTTCCCTGGTGGTCCAGTGGCTGAGACTCTGCATTCCCAGTGCAGGAGGGCCTAGATTTGATCCCTGATCAGAGAACTAGATCCCACACGCTGCAACTAAAGACGCTCCATGCCACAAGTAAGACCTGGTGCAGCCAAATAAATAAGTAAATAAAATAATTCTTAAAATTCAAAAGTTTGTGCTAGTTCAGCATTAGACTGGTGCTGTTGTGTGTGGGTTAATCTGTTGTTTTACTACTGCTAAATGTATTTATGTCAGATTACTACTCTATCAAATAATAAGATATATACATAAATATAGTATAAATTTAATGGGCAATTAAGAGTCTTTGTACTGTTGCCATTGTAAGCATTACTGAATGTTAATTGTAGAAATGTTAAATGGCAGCCCACTCCAGTGTTCTTGCCTGGAGAATCCCAGGGACGGGAACCTTGGTAGGCTGCCGTCTGTGGGGTCGCACAGAGTTGGACATGACTGACGTGACTTAGCAGTAGCAGCATACATTAATAAAAATCTTGAGTTAGTAGGATATTTGAGTATAATCAGAAAATAAATATTATCTTAAAAAAGTTTGATAGTTATTTTTCTTGTATTATAAATAGATATTTTAGATATAGAAATACAGAAACCCAGCTTCTCCATTTTCTGTGGTTTGTGGTGCCTACTCTTTAGATTAGATAGCTAATTTCCAACAACTGCTGATTTTTGGCTCGTGTCTTATATCATAGGTGGCTACTGCCATGCAATTCCTCTGTTTTCAGAGTTGTATGTCATTTGTTATAGTAGATTAATGAGAGTGAACAGTAAAGGATGAAGGTCAGTATATGAACCTCATTGTCTTCCTGGACTTCATATCACAATTTTAGGGTCTTTTTGATCCAAAAGGTATACAACATAGTTTACCTGGAAATACTACCACCTGGCGCAAGATGGAGCATACATGAAATAGAAATAGGTGAGGACAGACACAGAAAACAAGTCTATAGTTACCAAGGGGGAAAGGGGATTGGAGAGGGATAAGTTAAGAATTTGGGATTAGCAGATATAAACTGCTATATATAAAACAGGTAAATAGCAAGATCCTACTGTATAGCACAGGGAACTAGTAATATAGTCAAAATCCTATAATAAAATAAACTATAATGGAAATATATATATATATATATATATATATGACTGAGTCACTTTACACCAGAAACTATAGTTTTATTTGTTTATTTATTTATTTTAATTGGAGGCTAATTACTTTACAGTTTTGTAGTGGTTTTTACCATACATTGACATGAATCAGCCATGGACAAACTATAGCTTTTTTAATTGAAATAAGTCAACTATACTTCAGTTTAAAAATTTTTTTAAATAAATACATGAGGATTTTTACTAGTCTTATCTTGATCCAGCTCCAGAGGCTGTCTTTGAAGTGCCTGGTATAGACACCAGTATTTTAGCATTCAGCTATTTGAAGCCAACAGGGTGACCTATTTTTGTCTCCCACAATCGGATTCCCTTCCAGAGATCCAAACCACAGGCAATAATCACCATATAAGAATTTATCTATTTAATTATTTTATTAGTGTCTTATATTGAAATGGCAGTAGATGTGTTATCTTTTTTAGTTTAATAGAGTTTTACAATATGTTTCTTTAGAAACTGATTAAATTTCAGATTATTATATATAGTTTTTAGGGGTTCATGCATTTTGGTTTTTTTTAATTAAACAGAAAAATTATATGCCTTAAAACTGAAAGATTTTTAAAATTATTTTTAATTGAAGGATAATTGCTTTACAGTATGGTGTTCAGCCATAGGCTTACCCATGTCCCCTCCCACTTGAACCGTACCTCCCACCTCCCTCCCCATCCCTCCTCTCTAGGTTGTTAATAAGCCGGTTTGAGTTCCCTGAGTCATACAACAAATTCCTGTTGGCTATCTATTTTACATACCATAATGTAAGTTTCCGTGTTACTCTCTCCATACAGCCCACTCTCCCTCCTCCCCAACCAGCCATGTCCCTGGCTGTTCTCAGTGTCTGTGAAAACGTACAGATCTTTCCAGCTCCAAATTGGGTTATTCTGAATTCTCTTCATTATTTGTAAGTGCTATTTATTTGTTAATTCTTTCTTATTGCAGACTAATCTGGTGGCCTCTGGTGCTAATGAATCTGAAATCTACATTTGGGATCTAAATAATTTTGCAACTCCAATGACACCAGGAGCCAAAACGCAGGTATTACATTGATTTCAATATAATCAAAAGAACCAAAATTGGTTTTTCTGCACTTATTTGTTTTTTTTACGCAAAATATATCTGTTTAAAATCAGTGTTTAAATGTCATTGATTTTTCTTTACCATGATCAAGTGTTAATAAATATGTTTCCTAAGAGTATCAGCAAGTCCTTCAACAGTAAGTATTTAGTACTTGCCATCTCCCAGGCACTGTTTGAGGTACTAGACTTGTGGTAGTAAATAAAATAGTCTTTAAAAGGTTTTTTAGGTATAATATTTTATGTAATATAGTGTTCTATATTATATAGTATTTTAGCAATATCCAACCTCAGAATAAAAATCATAGACAGGAAACTTACTTAAAAAAAGAAACACACCCTGTTTCCTATATAATTCTAATAAGCTGAGAAAGAACAGACATCTCCGCCTTCTTTACACTGTATTAACTATTCAGTTTGAGTGGCTGTTATAACAGGCCCTAACATTTTGGTGATCTGAGAGGTAGTGTAACGACAGTATATGGTTTTCTAGGCCTAGGCTGTAATTTTTGCTCTGCCTAGATGTCTGTCACATTGACTAGCGTCTACTTTGTGGTCCATTATCTTCCATGGGGCAGTTGCAAAGTAAAGAAACAGTGCTTGATTTGTAACAGGAACTTAATAAGTGGCTGGTGAATAGACAGGGTAAAGTACTTGAACTGGTATATACCTGAGATTTAAACTGCATATGTTGAGAACTTAAGAATATAAAAATAAATTTATGGAAGGAATAGATCAAATTTTTAAGTAATCCATTTTCTAAAAAGAAGAATTAGATTTTGTAGTTAAACTTGATTACAGTTGAGAAATGGTTCTTAGTAGTTTATTCCTCACAGCCCCCAGAAGATATCAGCTGCATTGCATGGAACAGACAAGTTCAGCATATTTTGGCATCAGCCAGTCCCAGTGGTCGGGCCACTGTGTGGGATCTTAGAAAAAATGAGCCTATCATCAAAGTTAGTGATCATAGTAACAGGGTAAGTATGTGATTGATTTGTGAGAAACATGTTTTATTTCTGCTGTAGCTGTTCCTATATTGTTTGTCAGAGTTGGCAACAAATCAGATTTCTATAAAGTCAAATCCTATTTTCTTAGGGACCAATCATGTTGGAATGAGAGGTTGTTTTTCCCTTTGGGGAAAATAATAAAATCCCTGCTAAACCACATTGGATATATTAATGATAAAGAGAAAGATTGGTTAATCAAAGGAGTTATTCCATGATACACTAGTTATTTTGCTTTGCCAGCTGTTCCAAAGCATTATAGCAACTAGAATGTAAAATTTTTCCCTGCTAGTAATTTTATGACTATGAAGCTGTAGTTTCCAGACTCTTGGGTTCCTCTTTTCTGATTAGGCAGTGCTAAAATGAACTGGTATTCTTCTCCCACTTGCTCAGTAGACACTGTTGTATAACACCTTACATTTTAACCTTACAGATTCATTAATATTATGTCATCATATGTTATAAAGTAATTTAGACACACTTTAGGGCTTGCCTTATTAATTTGTTTTTAATTACTGTTTTTAGTTGGACATTTAAAAAGTGAGTTTGCCTAAATCAGAGAATGCATATATAATTTGAAAACGACAATAGCAATGAGAAAACATTATTTATAAGAATATTTCCTCAACGTATTGTTTTTCAGTGAGTCAGGAGTTTTAAAACAAGTTTCAGTGGAATAAAGTACACAATAAGCATTTCAGTCACCTTCTAGAACACTTAACAGGATCTGAGCTTCCAAGTATTTCTCAGTAATAATGTTAATTTATCCCATATGAAAATTTAAACAGTAGTTGTTGGTTTAGTCACTTTATCTTGATTTTTCTGATAAAGTAGAGGAAAGGTATTAATTTTTTTAAATCTTTTCATCTTCATTTCTCTAAAAGTATTAAATTTTAAATTTATGTAAAGCTTTTCCCCTGATTACAATTTTGACAGGACAGCTCATTTGTGGTATAGAATTACTCTGGCCTGGAATGATTTGGTGTATCAAAGGGTTGGTTGAATTGAGATCATTTAAACTTGTTTGTTTAAGACCACTGTTTAAGAGTGTTTAATAGAATTTAATAGTTTAGCGGGTTTTTAAAAAACAAATTTTAAGTAAATGGAAATAATAAAATAATGACTACATAAGTAAGAATACTTTTTTCATAAGCCTGAGCTGATGTTTTCTACTATTTGCTTCAACAAACATATATTCCTCGTGTTCATTTTGGCTTTTCATAAAGTAGTGTGATTGATAAGATGTGAGCCTTGCCTGTGTGCAGATGCATTGCTCTGGGTTGGCGTGGCATCCTGATGTTGCCACTCAGATGGTCCTTGCCTCTGAGGATGACAGGCTACCTGTGGTCCAGATGTGGGATCTTCGCTTTGCCTCCTCTCCACTCCGTGTCCTGGAAAACCATGCCAGGTATCTTGCTGCTCTTCCAAAAAGCTTGATTTATGAATTGTAAAAAATGTATTTACTTACTGCTTTGAATTATCAGATAATTTTTTAAAATTAGGGAATCTACTCCGTCTGTGTCTTACGGAAGTTAGTATAAATAGTTCATTTCTATTTTAAGCAATAGTCATCTGATTTTTTGTACCAAAACATGATAGCCAAATCATATCACAAAAACATGAAAATGTGTTTATGGATTTTCTACAACTTATTTCAAATAATAGGTAATAGATCAAAATTCTAGTGAATCATAGCTCTTTGGGACAACTCTTGAATCTTTGGGCCATTATACAGTTTGATCTTTATTTGATTCATCATACTTATGAAGAGTCTTCCATGACATTAATGTCAAGCAACAATTGAAAAGTTTGTTTTACTTCTGAGTGTTTATCTTAATTTAAAAGCAAACATTTTTAAGATATTAAGTGGTTCATTCTGCCTTCAACTTAATAAGTGTGTGGATGCTCTAAAAAACATGAGCATTGTCTTGTGTTAACTTTAGTAGCATTAAATTTAGTTTGTGGGAATTCCCTGGCAGTCCAGTGGTTAGGGCTCTGTGTTTCCACTGTAAGTGGCATGGGAGCTAAGATCCACAAGGTGCAAAATTAGTTTGTAATTGTGAAGATTTCCTATGACTTTTATATTCAGGTACCCAGGGAGTTTATGTATGTTTTGTTAAGTGTTTTTAAACAAGAAACAAATCTCTTTTAGTGTTAAAGTATTTTCACTGCTTTGGGCTTTTTTCTTCTTTCCTTTTTAGGGATATAGAAACTAAAGCTTTAAGTTTCTTTTCCCCTGTGTGTGGTGGAATTACACACTTTGAGAAGTCTTAAAGTTTGTGACCTCTCCTTGAGCTTCTTATAAAGGAGAAAAGAATCTGGTCACAATGTAATCCTATTTAGATGTTATGCTTCAGTCAGCTTTTTAGTAAAGAAGGGGTGATTCTGAGAAGTTTTAATATTGTTCCCATGTTTGGTAAGGTTTTATTTATTTATTAAACACTTGCTTATCGAACACATGCCAACCAGTGTATTAGGATTCAGTAATACCACAAAAATCCCTGCCCAGTGTTGGACAGAGTTCCCTGTGCTATACAACAGGTCCTTGTTGGGTGTCTATTTTAAATATAGCAGTGTATACATATTAGTCCCTAATTCCCAAAAGTTAGCTTGATTAAGACTCATAGTAAACCTGTAGTGTAAATGCTGTTATCCCATTTTACACATTGGAAATTGAAAATTGGTTTAGATTAAAACTAGTCAGCTGCTGACTTCCAACTCAAACATCCTGGTCATTGTATCTATGCTCTTAACATTACATTATACTGCCAGTTTTCAGAGTGGCTACAGTTCAGCAAGACAGAATACCATACTGGGTGCCAGGAGCAAATCAACCACTCTGTTTCCGTTTTCTCCCTCTAGTAAATGCAACAGTTGGGTTATATGATCTTTAAGGTCCTTCCAGTTCTATAGTTCAGTGATTTTTTTTAACACTTGCTAAGAATTTAAATGTTCCTTAAGATGTGATATTAAATATGATACTGATATCTAAACGCATTCTTGACGTGCCTTGAAACTTTTGACATGCATAATTGGATTCTAAAGAGGAGACAGTAAGACTCCATTATTCCTAAATGGACTTCCCGGGTGGCACTAGTGGTAAAGAACCTGCCTGCCAATAGAGGAGATGTAAGAGATGTGGGTTCAGTCCCGGGGTCAGGAAGATCCCCTGGAGGAGGGCAGGGCAACCTACTCCAGTATTCTTGCCTGGAGAATTCCATGGACAGAGGACTCTGGCGGGCTACAGTCCACGGGGTTGCAGAGTCAAGCAAGACTGAAGCAACTTAAGCACACACACAGGCATTGCTACAGTTGGGGAAAGTTGAATATGGACTGGCTATTTAGAGTATTGCATGAAAATAACATTTTCAGTATGAGATTGTATATAGGAGAAGGTTCTTATCACCAGAGAGAAGTGTAGAGGTGCCATGTAATAACCTGCATTTGACAGATGCAATATATATAGAGAGAGAGCGTGTAAAAAATAAAGACCTAAAGTAAATGTGGCCAGATTGATGAATCTAGGTGAGAAGTATAAGGGTGTACATCACACTATCCTACAATTTTTACAAAGATTTTAATGCTTAAAAAATAAAATGTTGGAAGCAAAGGCATTCTTAAATAATTTGAGTTCTTTTCCTATAGCGTATTTTTCTGATTCTGAGAGGACTTAGATTGTAAGAAATATCATCATATTAAAAACAACTTCTGGGGAAAAGAGTAATATCTACCTCATTGGTGAGGTTTACCTGTATTTTGGAAATTGGAAACAAAATTATTTTAGAATTACTATAATGTTTTCAGAATAATTGAGGACTATTTGTATGTTTTTGTTTTAAGAAAGATACAGACATAATTCTAGTTTCTAGTATTTTTCTTCATGGTCTGGTAATGTTAACTTTTCTTTCATCTCCTAATAGCAGAGGCATGAATGTAGAAAAAACAAACTATTAATATTATATAGTACTTGTTTCTGGATGGTAGGATACAGGATTTTTTAAATTTTTGCAGGGGATGCTAATCTGAATTTTTCAAAACATTTACTGAAAATGTTACTTTGTTTGGAAGTAAAAGTGTTAGTCACTCAGTCGTGTCCGACTCTTTGCAACCCCATGGACTATATAGTCCATGGAATTCTCCAGGCCAGAATACAGGAGTGGGTAGCCATTTCCTTCTCCAGGGGATCTTCCCAACCCAGGGATCACATCCAGGTCTCCCACATTGCAGGTGGATTCTTTACCTGCTGAGCCACCAGGAAAACCCCGTGTAGACCATGTTGTTGGGCATTTGTTTTCATTTTTTTGCCATCATACACTGTACTCTATATTGAGCATCTTTGTAATGATCACAGAGCATACCCATTGCTAAATTGCTTTCCAGAAAGATTATATGAAATTGTACTTCTGTTAGCAGTGTGTCTCTCAAAAGCCTAGACAGAAATAATTTGCAGATTTCATTTTCTTGAGATTAAAAATTTCATCTTTGTGTTTTAAAGGGGGATTTTGGCAATTGCTTGGAGCATGGCGGATCCTGAATTGTTGCTGAGCTGTGGGAAAGATGCTAAGATTCTGTGCTCCAACCCAAACACAGGAGAGGTATGGGGAGGAGATATTTCTCAGACTTGGAGTGATTGTAATATTTAACTCTAGCTGAATAAGAAAATTTCTATATGAATTCTTTAGTACATGATTAAAATTAAGAATGTGAAAGTAGATGGAGGTGTGTATGAAATGTTAACCTAGCAGAGACTTTATCTAAACCCAGCTATTTTCATCTGGAAATATCAGCCATTGAAAATGGTGTATTTGAACCTAGTAATCACCCCACCCCCACCCCTCATTAACAATATAAGGCATTTATCTAGACTCAGAAATGGTTGGTTGGATTTATTTAGTGTGTTTTCTAGAAATCAGTGTCCTCAGAGTAGGAGTGTTCAAGGTTTGGGTCCTGAAGGTCCTCTTTGATTTTTGGAAATCAGTGGATGCAGATTTTCAATCTCTCTTCTGAACGGTACAGCAAGAATAGGATACTTTATCATGAAATATTTGTCATGTGTTCTATTTATGGAAATTTAGATGGATAAGCTAAATGAGCAGGCTAAATGCCTTTTCACTTAATTCTGTTTCCTTATAGAGTAAAACATTATTTAAATGTCACCTGAAGTCCAAATTAAGCTAATTTGACTTATTTCTTAAACCCATAAAACTTATGCTCCTAAGAGCATCAGTTAGCATCACCCTAACTTTTAGTTAGCAACAATTATTACATGATTACATTGTAAAGTTAGTAAACAATTACTACATTATTTATATCAGCCATTTTTAATCATTTTTCTATATTCTGTTCCTCCTAAAGAAAACTGTTTATGCCAAATTCTGCAGCAGTAAGAATGATGTGTGTGTGTTTTCTCACTTGACAAGAAAGAAGCCAGTCTTCTCAGTGAATTCTTCCTTCTCAAGAATTTTTTTTTAAATTTTTATTGGAGGATAGTTGCTTTACAACGTTGTGTTAGTTTCTGCTGTACAACAAAGTGAATCACAAGTGTACATATATCCCCTTTTTTTAAATTTTCTTCTCAGTTAGGTCACCACGGAGCATTGAGTATAGTTCCCTGAGCTATACAGTAGATTCTCACAATTAGTCATCTATTATGCACAGCGATGTGTATATGTCAGTCGCAGTCTCCCAGTTCATCCCATCCCCCACTGCCCCCCAAGAGTTGTTTTTGAAATTTGATCTTCAAATGATTTAAGCGTGGTACTTTGGATCTTGGCCAGCAAAGTCAGTTGGATAGAACCCTTTTAGAGTTCAGGAAGTTGATCCTAATACAGTATTCTGATCTTTCAGATGCATCTTCTATTACAATTTCAACAAAAATAGGAAAATCTCAGTTTTTAAAATGTTCTTATTCCAAATCTGGTCAAAATTTTGATCACCTTTTGTTTTTGTCATAATGAACTTTGCTTGCATTTGAAAGAAATTTTTTAAATTGTTGTTTTTCCTGGCTGTACACTTCCTAAAAGTAAATGTTTAATTAAAGTTGTACTTGTTGATCATAGTGATTCAGGTATTTTGGCTATAAAGCACCTGTATACTTTTTTTTTGGTCTAGGTGTTGTATGAACTTCCCACCAACACACAATGGTGCTTTGATATTCAGTGGTGTCCCAGAAATCCTGCTGTCTTATCAGCTGCTTCCTTTGATGGGCGTATCAGCGTTTATTCTATCATGGGAGGGAGCGCAGATGGTTTAAGGCAGAAACAAGTTGACAAGGTAATAGGAAATATTACACTTTTTTTATTACAACACCTGGAAAGAATGATCTTACTGTATAATTATTTTGAACATGACTTTACAGATCAGCGATACCAATTACTTGGAAAATTGTGTAAAAAAATTTATTCGGTATGACTTGAAAACATGTAACATAGTCTTGTATAAGTTATGAAAATCCCACTTTATTTTTTAGCTTTCATCATCTTTTGGGAATCTTGACCCCTTCGGCACAGGACAGCCCCTTCCCCCATTACAAATTCCTCAGCAGACGACCCCACATAGTATCGTGCTGCCTCTGAAGAAGCCACCCAGATGGATCCGAAGGCCTGTTGGTGCTTCCTTCTCAGTAGGTGGATTTGTTTCTATGGTCCATAAACACCGAGGACAGAGTATTATTATAAGATCTCTCAGATGGAAGAGGGCTGAGTTTGAGATGTGTTTCTGAGCTTTCATCATTCAGAAAGACTTCTCAGGAAGAGTGGAACCTACTCCCTTTTTTCTTCTAAATTGTGATAAAATATGCATAACATAAAATTGACCATTTTAACCATTTTAACATATAGCAGTTCGGTGGCATTGGGTGCATTCACCTTGTTTTGCAGCCTTTGCACTGTTCCCGCTGCCCCACTTTATCATACTTGTCACCCTTCTCTGTCTCTGCTTCCTTCATTCCTTTTCTTTTCTTTTGGTGGGGCAGGGTGCTGCATTCCAGTTGTTACGAGGTCCACTGTGGTTGCACATCTAATCTGTGGCCTCTCACCTTGTAGCACTTACGCCAGCACTAAAGCTGACATTTGGATTCTCTATCTCATCCTCGGTGCCAGACTCATGTGGGGAAGAAGAGAGTGTTAGTTATTATCTTCATAATACTTCAGTACTAGTGAACGGACCTTCACTTTCCCTTCCAAAGATAAATGTATAATGAACATCCTCAGTCAGGCACCCTCCTAGGCACTGGAGACACACCTGTCAACTAGATAGAGTCTGTGTCTCAAATAGTGTGTATTGGGGGGCAGGGAGACTTTTCTACAGTTTGAGTTTTAAACCTTATCCATACATAATTTTATAATAATAAGTTTTAATTACTTTGGGAAGTAGAGAACTAACTAGATGGATGGTTAGGATTCAGTAAGTAAAGTGGAAAGTCACAAGTGAAAGTGAAGATTCAGAGACAGGAGAGCAGATAGTAGAGAAGACCAGCACTAGGGATGAGAGATTAATTAAATCAAGAATGAATTTACAAGTGATGTAAGCAACCATCTGTTATTTAGGAAGATTAGTATGTAGCCAAAAGGCAAAATGATTGTCTGAGGAGGCCTTACAAACAGCTATGAAAAGAAGAGAAGCAAAAGGCAAAGGAGAAAAGGAAAGATATACCCATTTGAATGCAGAGTTCCGAAGAATAGTGAGAGATAAAAAACCGTTCCTCAGTGATCAGTGCAAAGAAATAGAGGAAAATAATAGAATGGGAAAGACTAGAGCTGTCTTCAAGAAAATTAGAGATACCAAGGGAACATTTCATGCAAAGATGGGCTCAATAAAGGTCAGAAATGGTATGGACCTAACAGAAGCAGAAGATATTAAGAGGTGGCCAGAATACACAGAAGAACTGTACAAAAAAGATCTTCACGACTCAGATAATCATGATGGTGTGATCACTCACCTAGAGCCAGACATCCCAGAGTGCGAAGTGAAGTGGGCCTTAGGAAGCATCAGTACCAACAAAGCTAGTGGAGGTGATGGAATTCCAGTTAAGCTATTTCAAATCCTAAAAGATGACACTGTGAAAGTGCTGCACTCAATATGCCAGCAAATTTGGAGAGCTCAGCAGAGGCCACAGGACTGGAAAAGGTCAGTTTTCATTCCAATTCCAAAGAAAGACAATGCCAAAGAATGCTCGAACTACCCACAATTGCACTTATCTCACATGCTGGTAAAGTAATGCTCAAAATTCTCCAAGCCAGGTTTCAACAGTACATGAACCGTGAACTTCCAGATGTTCAAGCTGGATTTAGAAAAGGCAGAGGAACCAGAGATCAAATTGCCAACATACACTGGATCATGGAAAAAGCAAGAGAGTTCCAGAAAAACATCTACTTCTGCCTTATTGACTATGCCAAAGCCTTTGTGTGAATCACAACAAACTGTGGAAAATTCTTAAAGAGAAGGGAATACCAGACCACCTGACCTGTCTCCTGAGAAATGTGTATGCAGGTCAAGAAGCAACAGTTAGAACTGAACGTGGAACAACAGACTGGTTCCAAATCAGGAAAGGAGTACATGAAGGCTGTATATTGTTATCCTGCTTATTTAACTTATATGCAGAGTACATCATGAGAAACACTGGGCTGGAGGAAGCACAAGCTAGAATCAAGATTGCTGGGAGAAATATCAATAACCTCAGATATGCAGATGACACCACCCTTATGGTAGAAAGTGAAGAAGAACTAGAGAGCCTCTTGATGAAAGTGAAGGAGGAGAGTGAAAAATTTGGCTTAAAACTCAGCATTTAGAAAACTAAGATCAGTTCAATACAGGATACTTGGGGCTGGTGCACGGGGAAGATCCAGAGAGATGATATAGGGTGGGAGGGGGGTTTAGGATTGGGAACTCATGTACACCCGTGGCAGATTCATGTCAATGTATGGCAAAACCAATACAGTATTGTAAAGCAAAATAAAGTAAAAATAAAAATTAAAAAAAAAAGAAAACTAAGATCATGGCATCTGGTCCCATCACTTCATGGCAAATAGATGGGGAAACAGTGAGAGCCTTTATTTTTCTGGGCTCCAAAATCACTGCAGATGGTGACTGTAGCCATGAGATTAAAAGACACTTGCTCCTTGGAAGGAAAGCTATGACCAAACTAGACAGTTTGACATCACTTTGCCAACAAAGGTCTGTCTAGTCAAAGCTATGGTTTTTCCAGTGGTCATGTAGGGATGTGAGAATTGAACCATAAAGAAGACTGAGCACTGAAGAACTGATGCTTTTGAACTGTGGTGTTGTCCTACAGCAAGGAGATCCAACCAGTCCATCCTAAAGGAAATCAATCCTGAATATTCATTGGAAGGACTGATGGTGAAGCTGAAACTCCAGTACTTTGGCCACTGGTGTGAAGAACTGACTCATTTGAAAAGACCCTGATGCTGGGAAGGAAGGCAGGAGGAGAAGGGGACAACAGAGGATGAGATGGTTGGATGGCATCACCAACTCAATGGACATGACTTTGAGTAAACTGCAGAAGTTGGTGATGGACCGGGAGGCCTGGTGTGCTGCAGTCCATGGGGTCGCAAAGAGTCGGACACGACTGAGCAATTGAACTGATAGTATGTAGCATGGATTGGAGGGAGGAAAAGACAACCAGTAGATATGCAGTCATACAGCAGTTCGGTGTGAAAAGAATTAGGCAGAAAAATAGCAATGTAAAAGGAAGAAATGAAAGAGGTTTAAGAAAAAATCAATACCTGAAGCTGAGGAGTGACTGTGAGCGGCAGAGGAAGAGTTCTGAGCCTGCTTATAACGAGAATGATAGCAAGCCTGTACGTGGGAGCCCCCTAGAGAAATGAAGACCCAAAGGCGTGGCACAGCGAAAGTGCTTCTAGACTAGGTTGAGCAAAGAATGACAGTTGTGGACCAGTAACTAAAATAGTAGAGAGACGGAGGAAGATGATTTCTATTTATCAAGTTCTGTTTGTGCAGAGTTCTACTGTCCTGGACTCCCCATCTCTGGAGATGAGTGGTTTTTTCCTCCTGATATAAGGAGAGCACCTCTCACATGGGAGTTTCATCTCCTACTTTCAGAGAGAAAAGAGGAGGTCAGTGTGTCTTTCTTGGTCCTGCTATTTCTCAGTATTCTTTCAGTTCACTTGATCCATCGTGTCTGACTGCGATCTCAAGGACTGCAGCAAGCCAGGCTTCCCTGTCCATCACCAACTCCCAGAGCTTGCTCAAACTCATGTCAGCTCAAGATAATCCTTACGCCAAATGGCATGTTTTCTGGCAGCATACTGACCACCTTTTAAAACTTAGAGCCGAGAGTAGAAGGTGAGGCAGATACAAAGGCTAATAGTTGAATCAAAAGAGGGAGAGATAAATGTAATATACTGAGGGCATCTGGGGTGGCAGAGGTGACCTTTGCCCAGGCCTTGAGGAGGAGTCGCATTGAATATGTGGAAGTGAGTAAAAGCAAGTAGGTGAGAAATTGTAGGGTGCAGCTGCTAGGACATTGCATCTAGAAGGTGAGTGTTGTGAAGAGGAGTAAAAATTGAAGGCTGGGGTCAGATCGTGGAGTATGGAAGAGAGCATCAGCGAATTGCATGCAGAGGGAGACGTGTGGGTCACAGATCTTTCCTTTAGCAGGTTTACGAGAAGCACGTTAGGGGGCCACGTCCTTGTGTCTCAAGCTGATTTTGTTTCCTCATCCTATTCTAGTTCGGAGGCAAACTGGTCACCTTTGCCAGTGTCAGAACGCAGCCTCAGCCGGGGCCTGAGCAGCAGCCACAGCAGCACCACGTGTTCATCAGTCAGGTGGTGACGGAGAAGGAGTTCCTCAGCCGATCGGACCAGCTGCAGCAGGTTGTTCAGTCACAGGGATTCGTCAGTTACTGTCAGAAGAAGATCGATGCTTCTCAGACTGAGTTTGAAAAAAACGTGTGGTCCTTTTTGAAGGTAAAGTTGGTGATAAGCAGCTTTCCTTCATTATCTGCAAATTTAACTGTTCTCATCACATTCTAAACCTGTCGTCCTGTCAAAGAAACAGCAGGGGCAGTGTGATTTGGGGGATCTCGTGACGAAATTAAAGAAAACCTTATGAAAAGCATGTGAAATAATACTTTATGTCAAGAGTTCCTTCTTGGCTTTGAAAAGCCTAATATGAAATGCTTTTTAAATAATAATATGCTAGATGTTTTTAAGTGCTTAAGTGTTTTTAAGAGATATAATATTCAGCAGACCTATCTTAAAATTAGAACATAGAGCTGAGTATAATAAAAACATAGCATGTTTAATTTCCATAGTAGGTCCAATTAAAGACAACGGGGGAAGAGGGACTAGGTGTAGAGGGGAGAGGTCAGAGGCATTTCTCATCCCTTTTACTGAGTCGCGTTTATGACAGTAAAATAGCAAATAGAATTTTCTTTTTGATTGTTTTGCCTCCACTGGAATGTCTATTTCCCAAGTCTGAGTTTTTCAAAGAAAAGAGCTCTTGAATGCAATAATATTTCACTCATTTTTATGTTTTGTAAGTATTAGTTTCAAGAAAGTTTTAGCATGTGACGTTGAATATTTCACATAATGTGAGTTTTGCATTTATGTAGCCTTTGGACATGACTCAGTTTGTTTTTACAAATGTTAGTTTGAAAGTAAGCTTTATTCAGCTTGGCTAATTAATTACTAGTAGACTTACTATTTCTTAAAAAATAGATTCTTTAAAAAAAAACTTTGAATTCTCTTACAGTGAAGCTTCTAGTTGATATAGTAGACTTTAGATATTTTAAATAATTCTACTTGGAATTTGAGCAGTTAATTAAAAACTGGGCCTTCAGATGCAGTTCTTTATTTCAAGAAAATGTCTTTTCTTAAGGTAAACTTTGAGGATGATTCTCGTGGAAAATACCTTGAACTTCTAGGATATAGAAAAGAAGATCTGGAAAAGAAGGTAAGCTTTTGGGAAAGTTTTAAAGGCTGAGCTCACACAAGTGAGATATTTATGTAGTGTAGGTGTTTTTTTTTTTTTTTTTAAGTTTTATACGGATTACTTCAAATCATTTAGTAAACATTTCATAAGAATTTATGCTTGGTCGCCCGAGTTTTGGATTCATGTTGTTAAAGTCGAAGCTCTTCATCGGTAATACCCTAATTTAGAAGCTGCCAGAACCATCTTTAAACTTGATCTAAAGAGTTGTGTCAGTGGGCCTTGAAACAAAAAAGACAGTGAGCCTCAAACACTGGAAATAGCACTTAGAGTTTTAAAAGGATGAGTAGTCAGTGGCTCTGGAGGAGAGAGAGGGAAAAGTTTGTTTCCCTGCATTGTCTACAGCTTAAGTGATGAAAATTAGGGTACTGTTTTCCACCCCAGCTATTTATGCCCTCAGCTCACAGTTCCCAAACTGTGTATTGAGTTGGTCCAGCTCACAAGTAACTAGTATTAATAAATATTTTGGAACAAAGGTGTTTTACTGTACTAAGCCTGAATAAACAAAAATCCCAAGTGGTTTGCTTAATTTTTTTTTTCTTTTGTTTGTTTTTGCTTAATATTTTAAGGTTAAAAAAAAAAAGACTTTTTTTTAAAAACAGGAGGTCATATTCCAGTTTTTAAAGTTTTCTTCTCTGAGGACCTTAATAATTATTCCACAGTGTTGGCCTAACAGCAGTTAAAACACTCTGACCTTGGAAACCTTGAAGGAAATATATTGGATTCTTTGTGTAATCTGTATTAGCCCTTTGCCAGTCTTTGAAAATGACTCAGGTTTTCCATAGCATCGCAGGGTTATCCCGCATGTCCAGCAGGTTGGATCCTGTGTGCTCCTGTCAGTCAGTGCTGAGCACTTGGAAGATTAGTGACTTGGGCTCACGTCAGAGGCCCCCCTGCTTACTGGCCATGTGTCTCTCGCTCACTGCTTTAGATTTTTTTTTATATTTAACTTTATTGTTAGTCGGAACTTCTTCATGCTATAACTTGATTTGCAAGAGATTAACATGAAAGTTTTACTGCATACCTGACAGCAAAAAATGAGATAAAATTTGATCGTCAAAATACTCTTAATGTATGGAAAGAACATAGTGAGTATCTGAAGAAATTTTTTTTTATGGTTATTTAAGACAGAAGAATACATGCTTGTTTTGAGGTTAGTTTTACAACTGAATAGCAGAGTAAGATGACATGTGAGCAATAAATCTACGTAATTGAAACCAGCATCCTTGAGAATCGGTTCTGTACTCATTTTACTCTGCTCTTGAGCATGCTATCCCTGATTTGAACCTGTTTTGGATTTTTGCCAATGAGAATGGAGTAGTAGGTGAACATTTGCTCTATGCCTTGAAATAGAGTTAACTCCCTTTGGTAGCTGAGTTGTTGTCTTTATTTCAGATTGCTTTGGCCTTGAACAAAGTGGATGGACCTGATGTGGTAAGAGAAGGCCTGTAAAAATAGCTACCTTCTAAAATTTTGGTCTAGGTCATAAAGAAGAAAATATAATTTAGGAAATTTTTGTCTTACTGCTTTACAATTTAAAAATACTAATTGTAGATATTTTTAATACATGAATAATTCTCATTTGGCAAGAAAAAGGGGTTGGGTCTTAGCAATAATGGCTCTTTGCTTTTCCTCTAATGATGAATTTCAAATAAATTTACTCAGTGTAACTTCTTGTGATTAAACTAGCTCTGAATGTTGTTGGTTGGGTCTTTTGTCTTCCTTGTTCCCTAATAACCTTTTGATGCTACGTTCCTCAACCCCGTCTGTCACTGTTTTGTGTACCAAAGGCTCTTAAAGACTCTGACCAAGTAGCACAGGGTGACGGGGAGGAGAGCCCTGCTGCTGAAGAGCAGCTCTTGGGAGAGGTACTTATTTTTCTCATCTTTAACATGGGGAAAATATGTGGTTTGCTTATCTCACAGTGAAACAAGGAAAATTTCTTGGCTGCATGTTCCAGCGTAAAGCTGGCATATATTTTCTTAGAGATGCTTAAGATAGGAGTCTGTTTACTAATTTGACAGAAGTACCATTTCTAAGGGCTTCCCTGATGGCTCAGACGGAAGACTCCACCTGCAGTGCAGGAGACCTGGGTTCAGTCCCTGGGCTGGGAAGATTCCCTGGAGAAAGGCATGGCAACCCACTCCAGTATTCTTGCTTAGAGAATCCCGTGGACAGAGGAGCCTGGCGGGCTACAGTCCACAGGGTCACAAAGAGTCGGACATGACTGAGTGACTAAGCACATACCATCTCTAAAGTCTTCAGTTCTCTGACCTAGTTTCTGGATTATCTGGTTTAAAATTAACAGCTGATATGAGTATATCAGGATGTCAAACTGAAAAAAGATTTTGTTCAGAAATCCACATTGCATTGCATGCAACATTAATGTTTTTTCTTGGCTTGTTAATAGTTAAGGCTCACGATCAGTGGCATAGGCCTCTGAATTAATCTTGAATTTTGAGTCCAAGTAAAGAATCCACCCTGATCTCCTGCATTGTGGGTAGACGGGTGCTTTACCATCTAGGCTACCAGGGAAGCCCAAGTAAAGAATACTTCACTAATAATCTGATTGTTCTGACTGACTAGAAAATGCATCCTGAGTTATAGTGACCATTTTTATTACTAGGTAAAAAAAGAGTCCTTGAACACAGAGTTGTATCATTAATTTTTTTCCTTTTTAATCTTATGGGTTTTTTAAACCACTAATAAATAATTCTATAATTTACTTTTCTTGCTTTCTAATTATATTTCTTTCATCTTGGAAAATTAATCAACAGGTTCTTGTTTCTCAGCTCATGTTTGACTTTTTCATTGTTCTTTTTGATATGGAGATATCCTGACTATATAGTTTCTTAGAGCCTTTTACTAAGTTATAAAAATAATTCCTCTCTAAATTTAGACTATTACAAGATGATTATTATAAATACTTTCCTTAGAATTGGATCTTCAAGCATTTATTTAACTCAAGAATAAAGGGTATGGATAAAATCTTACTAAAAATTTGAACTAATTTTGGGAATACCTAGAATTGTAGGATACATTCAAGAAAGATACTTTGATTCGTATACAGCTGGACTTATTATTTCTATACAAACAGAGAATTGTTTAGAAATCCACTCATGAATTAATAGGTATATATATATGTAACAAAGCAGTAGTCATCAATATGTGCTTTCAGAATATTTGAAAAAAATGTTTAAGGTGGTCATATCTTCTCCTTAATCCTGATGATGCTATAATTATATAAAATAAAACAGTAGTTTAGACATGAAAGATACACGTTACATAATAAGTTGTGCGTATTTTGGCTTTGTGTATGTTTTAGAAGTCCATATATAAGGGTTTAGTAGTTTTTTGAAAGCAAATCTGAAAAACCATTAAGAGGAAAAAAAGGATTTTTTGGGTAAATTTGTTAGTGAATATAATCAGATCCATATCTGATTTATTCCTCGGTGCTTCCCAGGTGGTACAGTGGTGTAAAAATTTGCCTGCTGGTACAGGAGATGCAGGAGACACAAGTTCAGTCCCTGGGTTGGGATGATCCCCTGGAGGAGGAAATGGCAATCCACTCCAGTATTCTTGCCTGGAAAATTCCATGGACAGAGGAGCCTGGCAGGCTACAGTCCATGAGGTTACAAAGTTGGACACAACTGAGCCCATCAGTACAATATGAATAAAGTTTTAAAAGTTTATTTCAGTTTTTAAATTCTGAAAGGCTTCTCTTTTGTTAGAGAAGGAATTAAGATTATGGTTATTTTCCTGTAATAGTCAATTTTAACTAAATTTAACATCATTCACAGATGATGCTATACTCTGTGCTACACTAAAATTATCCAATTCGAAAATGCTCCTGACTTTGAATACTGGGTGCTAAGATTCAAATGTATAGGTAACAGGAGCACAGAAGATAAAATTTTTTTTTTTTAGAAGATAAAATTTTATCTCATGTAAGACAGACATGTTTTTTCTTTTAGTTCCTCTATAATCTGATATATATTATTTTTTGTCTTCTTTTGAACTTTTATGCATTGAAGAGAAAACATTTAAAATATTTGCCAGCAGAAGGCCTCTATTACATTTCTTTTCTTCTAAAGAAAGAAGATATTGAATTTATTTTTACTCAGTCTTACAGCTAGTTTCAGAAATTTATAATAGAACTGTGTACATTTTTACCAGACCAGCCTACAGTTCCAGGTATGATTAGTTGAAGTGAACACAAAATCTCTAATTGAATTTGAGTATATTGATAAATAACTGTTTACATTGCATTTATATAAGGATGCCAAGCATTATTTTTTTTCCACAACTGAGTCAGTTACAACCAAAAGACTCTTAAAACTACACCTCTTGGACAGAAGTTTTTAGATGTATGGAAGCAAAGTTGCTTTTAAGATCTTAATGTAATATAATTTAAAACATATTTTGTGTGTCTCAGGTTACTCTTAGTTGAGATATCTAAGAAAAAGGTTTTTCAGCTTCAGTATCTTCTGAGCCACCACCGTGAATATGTACATTTAAGTTGCCTCACGTTATTTCTGATGACATTGGATTTTATTTATGATTATCTAATAAGTTAATTCTTAAGGATGTCATAGATCTTAGTGTAAACTTGAATCTGAGAGCTTCTCTGGAATAACTTGGCAGGTCATCTAGGCAGTAAGTAATCATATTTAAATGTTTTGCTGGTAAATTATTATAGTTCCATTCTGGCTAAGTTGCTGCTCTTTCCATCTCTTTAGCAAATTAAAGAGGAAAAACAAGAATCTGAATTTCTACCAACAGCTGGAGGAACATTTAACATCTCTATCAGTGGGGGTAAGTATCTGTTGATTTTGACATCAAATTTTTTAACCATTTGAAAGCAAATAGTCCCCGAGTTTAAGTCAGAAACATTTCATCAAACATGTGGTAAAGGTTGAAAAGAAGAACTCAGTTATCATTTAGTACATGTAATCAGTACCTTAAAAATGATGGCATGATCTGATGATACCTATGTGATAAAAACTGTAAAGGATCTTTATTATTGCAATTTAAGCAATCTGAAAAATATGTTATTTTACCTGATTTTATTTACATGCACCTCAGTATGTTTCTGTAGATATCAGCAGTTTGTGATAGAGATTAACCTACCAGTACTATTCAGAATTCAACTTTGTGTTTTCTGCTGAATGTGTACTAATAATTGATAGATGTAGGTTTTTTTTTCTTGTAACAAAAACTTTTATTAACTTGAGTGTATTATTTCTTTATTGCAGATATTGATGGCTTAATTACTCAGGCTTTGCTAACGGGTAACTTCGAGAGTGCTGTTGACCTTTGTTTACATGATAACCGCATGGCTGATGCCATTATATTGGCCATAGCAGGTGGACAAGAACTCTTAGCTCGAACCCAGAAGAAATACTTTGCAAAATCCCAGAGCAAAATTACCAGGGTATGTTATTTTAAAAATAAATAATAGCATTTGTTTGTAAAAAGCAAAGCACTCATTATAGATAATTAAAATGGAGAAAACAATGAAGAACAAAAAAACCACCCATAATCCTTTAACCCAGAAATTAGTTATTGTTAACAGGTTAGTATGATTGTCCCAGGTTTTTGTCGTTTACATATATAATTTTTTTAATTAAAATGCTTTTCATATTTTTACTGTGGAAAGATTAGAACATGGAAAATGTTAAACATTTTAATACTTCCGGATTCTTCAGTCAGATTGGTACATAACCTTTTGTATACCTCTCTGCGCGTTTATAGAATTTTTAAAAACAGAATCAAGATTCTAGAAGTACATATGTGTGTTGTTTTACTTATAGACATTGTCACTTACATTGTAATCATTTTCCCATATCATTGAAGCTTCTTACAAAAAATTTTAATTGCCCTGTAATATTCTATAGGAGGGATATATCATTTCCCTTATTTTGAGATGTTTAGTAGTTTCTTATATTTTCCTAATATAGTTAAGACAGTGGTAAACATCCTTATTGTGCCTAAAGATTTGTACAGATTTCTAATTGTTTAATGAGGCTGAGGTCCTCGGAAAGGAATTTCTGGTGCAGAGGGTCTGTAGATTTTTAAGCCCCCTGCTCAACGATATTCGATTTCTTCCCATGAAAGTTGCCCCAGCGCTCAGTCCCACCAGCCTGGGTTGCCATTCGTCTCCAGGCTTGTGTCGTGTTGGTCCCGCCTCGTCCACTTTCTGCCCCACTGGCTGCCTTTCAGTTCCTCACACAGCCTAATCCTTTTCTCTCCCAGGACTTTGCCCCTAGTACTTTCTTGGCCAGGAGTGTTTTTTAACACCGTATGTAGTTTTCATTCTCAGCCTTTTGTAAAATAGGCTACTGTGATTTTCTTTTTTTTAATGAGAGAAAATTATATGGCTTTTTTTTTTAAATGTCAGTTGGCTTAAGGATGTACTTTGCTGCTCTTTTTTTTTGCATGAAATACTGTCAATAGTAGTTTGAAAGATGTGATTGATTGGCCAGAGTTAATTTTTATTAGTATACCAAAGGCTTTTAATTGTCTCTTGGTTTTCCTTCCCCAAGCTAATCATGGCAGTAGTGATGAAGAACTGGAAAGAGATTGTTGAGTCTTGTGATCTTAAAAATTGGAGAGAGGCGTTAGCTGCAGTGTTGACTTATGCTAAAGCGGATGAATTTTCCGCCCTTTGTGGTAAGAAAATGAATTTTATATGACATACATGGCATGATACATTGTAAGTAAAATTAGTGACAGATTTTATTTAGAAATTTTTGTAAACCTACTACTAATCACAGAATAAGCAAATGAAGTTCTTGTTTGAATGCTTTTCTCAGAAGTATTGGCTGTGTTGTTTCTCCATAACTTCTAGTCATCTTTTAAAATATTGTTTAATGATTTTGATTTCACACAGACCAAACTGAGACTCTTGCATTTGCTACTTACTAACTGTATGAACTAGGAAAAATTCATTTCTAAGCCTTAGTCTATTCATATGTAAAATGGCACATAATCAGCCCTCTGTTAATAAGTGTTAGCTTGATAAAATAAGTAGAAATTACTGTTAAAGGCCATGACTAAACTCTCATAACTCAGACATAATGTTTATTATATGCAAGAACAGAAGCTTTAGGCTGCTGGTATAAAAATGAATAACCTTAAAAGTATTATGAGAATAGAAAAATTATAGGGTATTAACTTTATTATTATAAATAATTCAGCATAGTCCTACTTACTGATATTTATGCCAAATGTGCCATAGTTTAGTCCACTGCTTACAAAAGCATCTGGACAAGATAAAATGCAGTTAAATGTTCATTAGGATTTTTCTGTTCAAATATTGTTCCCACTTTTAATTTTTTCTGATGTAATAAGGAGAAATTTATTCTATGGCTAGGTATAGAATCTTGTAAAATTGTATCTAATTTGTCACACCACTTAGTATTTACTGAATATTTACATGACAGTGATTTTATTTCTGCCTGCTATTCAATGGTTATAAAGTTTGATCCATACCTCTGAAAATATTACTGGGCAGCTCATGACCTCATACACAGAGTGCGTTATGTATAAACTTATTTGTTTTCCTCTACAGATCTTCTGGGAACCAGACTTGAAAGTGAAGGTGATAGCCTCCTGCAGACTCAGGCCTGTCTTTGCTACATTTGCGCAGGGAATGTGGAGAAACTAGTTGCATGTTGGACTAAAGCTCAAGATGGTAGCAGTCCTTTGTCCCTCCAGGTTAGTATCTTTGAAACAAAAGGTGCTTCCTCTAGTGCTGTCTTTCACCCTCCTTATATTCTAGAGACTGATTTGTTCCAGGTGTTCATTGCTTTCACCCTACTTAATTACGCTTTAGTTCTTTGGCTGGACAATTATGTGTATTTACTGCTGTATTTGGAAAGGCAACCTTTGAGATGATGGCATAGTGAAGTGGGAATGCAGCTGTTTATGAGGACGAAATTGGAGTATGATAGTGAGGAAAGTAAGTGGCAGGAGCATGGGGACATCCAGTTTCCCTCTTTTCCTCATGCTCCTCCTCTGCCTCCAGGGATCCTGTTTGCCCTGGGCCAGGAAACCCAGTGGGGTCAGGAGTGGGAGGAGTCCTCTGTACCAGCAGACAGTCTTCACGGTTCAGGAGGAATGAGTGTAAGAGATCAACGGAATCCCATGTAGCACTATTACACGGCAAGAGAGAAAGTAAAAAAATCTGGGGACTATGGTCAGGTGCTGAGTACTGTATATTTAGATTTTTTTTACCCCCTGAGCATTTAGTCAGCAGAGTCTCAAGAAATCTCAGTCTCTGTGTTTTCTCTCAGCAAAGATTTTCTCAGTAGGCTTGTGGCTTTAAAGATCACTACTGAAACCAAAAGTCTTATAGGAATCAAGGTTTTTCCTTGTAAGTGCTTCTGAGAGAAAACGCTCTTTTTTCCACAATTCAAGGTTGGATTGGTGTACTTATGAAGGGCAGTTGGGATATTCTTGTACCTTATACCTGATGCATAGCTCTCCATTGTTGAAATGGGTATTGAAGACCAATACGAGAAACTTTGAGTTTGAAATACTAAGCCCATTTGGAGGTCAGCTCATCGTACTACGATTTTTATAGTATAACATTTTCTCTTCTATCTCCTGGGGCCCAGTTTCTGCCTTCGGAATGTGCCTGCCTTTTTCACTTTGGATACTTGCCTGTTTTAACTCACAAAACAAGTATCTGGCAGTTGAAGGATGTTTAGGAGAAGATGGTAACCTGTGCTTTAACCATGTGTAGAAGACCTTCCTCCTTGCTTTTCTAGTTACCTAAATGACGGTCCACTCTTCTAGAGCTTTAAAATGTCAGTGATAATGAACACTTTGCTTTTGGTAGGCTTTGGAGCTCTTCGTAACCCCTTATCTTTTCCTGCTTCCCCTCAGGATACATCTTGGTATCGTTGTCCAGTTCTCCTTCACTCCCCCTTCTTTTTCTCACTCAGGATCTGATTGAGAAAGTTGTCATCCTGCGAAAAGCTGTACAGCTCACCCAAGCCATGGACACTGACGCTGTAGGAGCTCTTCTGGCTGAGAAAATGAGTCAGTATGCCAGCTTGCTGGCAGCCCAGGGCAGCATTGCTGCAGCCTTGGCCTTTCTTCCTGAAAACACCAACCAGGTAATTAGAACTGGCCATTTTTCTTCTTTCACTGTATGAGTAAGGTGAGTTCAGTAGATAGCACACAGCATTAAACATAAATGTATTAGTTGGGGCAGTTGAGTTTCTATCACTTAACTATTGGTGAATATTATTGACGCGTCTTCAAGGTTAATTTTAGGTGTATGCAGGCTATGTCAGAGATAGAGTCTTCTTCCCTTTGTACTGAAGGGCATAGTATTTGAAGAAAATGAGTAGGAAAAGAACCAGTTTTTTATTTCTTAAGCCAAACGCTGATTCTGTGCATAAGATTATTTGTAGGTGTCTTCTGTGTTGAAAAGCTATAAATGTTAATACTTAACCAAACTGGGGTTGTAATTTTAAAATCCCCACAAATGACACTCCAGGTAATAATGTATTCGTTCACTCTGTATGCTGTTTCAGTCTGGTGCTGTCTGTAAGCAAGTATATTTTTAAAGTATCCAAGGCAGAGAACACTACATTACACACATAATTTAGTGTCCTAATTTGGTGTGAAATAACTCAGCCTTGTTCATATGTGTTTATTTCAGTTATTCATTTCATATTGTTCATTTCAGTTCAGCAAGTGACTGAATATGTAGTGATGATTAAGATTGCCAAAATCCTTTCCCTGCGGGAGTTTTCAGACTCACAAGTGACTCTGCATTGTATATCTGCTAGAGCTTAATTTTGAGCCTTTTCTTATTTCTGATCTTTTTTTTCTAAACTTCATTCAGTTTTTGACAAATTTTTTAGTTGTTTTCAGTATTTTGTCTGTTCTAGGGCATATCAGTACATTTCATTGAGTAAAAATACTTATACCTAGCTCACATCTTTCTTAATTGTTAGTGAGAACATTAAGTGGAGTAGAAACAAAGTCTTTATAATGACTTTGGTTGAATAGTTTTATAGGATTTTCTACTTAATAGAGTCTCACTATTATATTGAGGTCTAAGACCCTTAATCTTAAGACTAACTTTCTCTTAAGACCTTTAGATCTTCTAGCCTGAGAATTAAACTCTTCATTTTTAATACTGTTTATAGTCATATACATTTTCTATACATTATTCTTCATGCTTTTCTTTGGACTTTTAAAGAGCTTTCTTTGTGTAAAAATTTTAATTTTGACATTACTTCCTACTATATATATATCAGTATACCCTAAGTATTTTCTGGAGAATATTTTCTGAGACTTTGTAATACCATTATGGTATAGTTCTTCTCCATAAAAGACTACCAAGGTATACCCATAGAGTTTAAGTGATATCTTTAAACCTTTAATGAATTTATAGAAAAGTATAATTTTTATAGATACTAAAATGAAGTGTTGCTGAAACATTTAACATATGTATATGGTCAGCTCATACTTACTCTAGATCAATTGTAGGTCTATGTGAGCTGCCCTGAATTTAACATCTGAGTCTTAATTTATTTCAAGCATCTTTCTTTTAATTAATTTTCATCTCTTTCATAGATCACCATTTTTTTCCATGACTGTCTTTAGTAGTTGATTCTCTTTTGGAACCTTTTTTTCCCTACAGAGAAACAAAATTGTATTTTTTTCAACTTTTGTGCTTTTGTGGTTTGTGAGCGTTACTCATCTGTCACTACAAGAAGACAACACACGAGCGGCGATGATGAGTGACATCAGTCTTGGGTACTGCCATGCGGCGGGCGTGACTCAAATGCCTCCCTCAGTTAAATGACAGGTTACAGTGTATATAGTGGACCTTTGGTGCCAGTCTTGAATATTGGAAACCGTGATGTCAAACCCTAATGTGCCAGAGCCTGTGGTGTAATACACAGCATATGAACAAAAACCATAGGGATGATCATGCTTACTTTAAGATCAATATGTCATATATAGTTGGGTGAACTCTGTAATAATTTGCTTGACTTTCTTCCATTGCTTCTTATAGCCAAATATTGTGCAGCTTCGAGACAGACTTTGTAGAGCACAAGGAGATCCAATACCAGGACAACAGGAATCACCCAAAATTCCTCATGAGAGGCATCAAGTGCCCAAGAGCAGGCCTGGACCTGTTGCTGGCCACGCACAGATGCCAAGAGTTCCAGCTCAACAATATTATCCCCATGTGAGTGGTGCGGTCCAGACTAAGTAGGAACGTTTATGGATGTCACATTGGTGGTTTTAGTTTGTTGGGGAAAAGGCCTGTGATGAAACTATAGACAACATACTGTTTTAATGGTTATAGTTTTTCTGTTCTTGAAAGTAGCATTTATGATCCATTTTTTAAAATTATCCCTCTAATCTAGTCAAATAATTGATAAATTAGATATAATTAATTTAAGCTAGGGAGATTTCTTATTTCTCCATCACTCAAACATATTGCACATGTACGTCTGAAAACTTTTACAATTTGATTCATCTAACAAACTGTAAGTAAAGTGGGAACAATTTTGTGGGTGACTTGGTTACTTTCTTTTAAAACATTTTTAGAAAATAGTCTTTTTTAAAGGTATATTTTCTGAGTCACTAGTGTGGGTGTTCTGTGTCTTCGTTATCAGCACAATAGAGTATGCAGAATCCAAGTTGTTTTTTTTAACAACTTGTAAAGAGAAAAGCGAATGACCAAAGGTTTGTGAAGTTGTAGGTCATGGGCAGTGCGAAGTGTTTATTAATTAACTCACTTATTTCTTAAATAAAAATTAGCAAATGGTTAGTGGTATAAAATGGGGCCTCTTATTATCTTTTGCTATTCCATGTAGAAACTTGTATTTCCAGGCCAGATAACCTTCATGTTCTTAAATAAAATTTATTTTCATAAGTAATAAATAGTCTTGATTTTATAACAAAGTTAGCAGGTACTCTGCCCATTTTAAAATAGAACAGATTGCTAGTAGAATTGATGGAGTCATTTTTACATTTTGTTGTAGCAAAAGTAAGCATAAAACTGTAAAAACTGAAAAAGATTCATGCTTTTTTGTCAGTTATGCTTTTGCTTGGTACTTAATCAAGATTGGTTACATTTGAATATAATTATAACTATCTGTACTACTCTGCTTTGATTTTTTTTTGATTCATTTGACAAATACAAATTAAGCGCCTGCCTGTATTCTCCCTGTTGAGGGTATGTTGGTAGGCAAAGCAACAAATTCCCCACTCTCACTGCTAGTCTTAGAAAGCCTGTAACATAGGAAGGGCACGTCAGGTGATGGCTGGGAAGCTGAGAGGTGGTGGAGAAGCCAGTCACTAATCAGGATTTTAAGACATCAATTTGTCAGCTAGGTAATAGTTAACAGGATTAGAACTCCTCAGCTCAGCACCTTGAGTTCAGCCTCTCAGGGCACTGAAGTAAGGCATTATCTTCTTTGGGAGAATACAAGTTTACTCCCTGAATCCTCGAGTTTATCTCTCTTTCAGGGAAAATATGGAAACCTTAAAAGACTTTTGTTATACTTTGACCTAGTGGTCCGCTACTTTAAGAAAAGGAAAACAAGTTCAATCATAAACTAAGAGTAGTTTTTCTTGACTAAAGCTTATGGTGTGCTGAATGAGGGCAGTGGCTTGTGATTTTATTATTATTATTATTTTTTTCGACAGCCCCGGGGTCTCCCGGCGCTCGCTTCTCCACCAGGCTGCCTGGGCGCGGGCCCTTTCTCTCCCGGCTTGTGGTTTTAAAGGCAGGCTTACAAGCAGGAGTAAAAGGATGAAAGGGAAGCCAGATCAGGAGTTCTGACTGCGACCAGCACACCTTGGCTATTAATTGTTGATGTGATTGAGTTTCTACAAAGATTTACTTGACAAAAATTATTTTGATGGCTTTAAAAATTGATTTTGAAAGCCTCTGGACTCCAGGGTATAAGCAACACGGTGCAGTGTAGTGAACACTGGCTGGGAGTCAGGAGATGTGGAATCAGCCCTAGCTCCATCACCCCAAGTTGTCTGGACCTCAGCCAGCCCCTTCATTTCCCTGGGCCTTGTTTTTATCTCCATGGTAAATGGTGGGAATTAGATGAGATGATCTTTAATATTCTCCGATTGTATGACTCTAAGCCTCATACAGAACTAACATGATTTTTGTAGCTCTAATGAAGTCCTGAAAAGGGAAGCATACAGCAGCAGTATGTCCACAGATATAATCATAGCATGAATACAATTACAGCTTCAAAAATCACTGTTTTCCTCAATAACTGCCCACCTCCACCCCCCAGAATGTCTTCTTTCTTTGCCTACTTACAGAACGTACCTTTCCCCACGTACTCCTGACACTTGAATGGCATTGTTCTCTGTGCTCTGATTTCGTTTTCGTATTGATTTTTCTGCTGTCTCCCTCTGCCTGTCCTCTTCAGACTGTGTTTTCTTTTGGAATCCCAGCTGCCCTGAAACCAGTTGCCTGGCTAGTGTGCTGCCGCCTCACTGCTTTCTCGCTTTGCGTCTGGCTGTTAGTGCCTTCGGGGATTTTTTTTTTTCTTCTTTTAACATTTTCATTTTTTTATGTTCTGTGATTGGTATTTCTTTGTTCAATTCAGGTTAGAATTGCCCCCACTGTCACTACCTGGAGTAACAAAACTCCTACCGCCCTTCCCAGCCATCCACCTGCAGCCTCTCCCTCTGACACACAGGTATATCCTTCATTATCCCTCTTTGAGCAGAGTTCTGCTCACCTGAATATGTATGTAGTTATGTATCTTCTACCCACCTCCCTTGAGTTTCCCACCCCCATCTGTTTGTCTGCTTATTGCATTTTAGTGCTTTTGGGAGGCAAGAAACAGGTTTTTTTGTTTGTTTGTTTTTGTTTGTTTGTTTTGTTTTTAGCACAACTTGAACTAAAAAAACATCAACCAGGGTTCTATCAATGGTTTAAATCTAATTTCACTGAAGATTTTTTTCCCTTTCCTTTTCTTCTTCTTTTCTTTTTTTCCCCCCTGTTTTTAGCATTGCAAAGAAGAAAAAAAAAAATTCCCGTGTGGCATGTATACTTACTTCCCAAAGCATTAGATACGGATGGAATTTAGTAGAGATGGAAAATCCTAGTGACTTTTTATAAATATCATCGATACTATTTGATGAGGCCGTTAGCATCTCTTGCCATTCATCACTGTTATTACTTTGGACCTGTCTAATCTTTAAATCAAGTAGAATGTGTTGCTCATAAAACATCAGTATGCATAGAATGTAACTTTTTTTTTACATAAGATTTTTTTTAAATTTCATTTCAGAGATTATAAATCCGTCTGGTAAGATTCTTGGTTCCGAAGGTAATCTTCCTTTTTACCATATTCTCATTGCCTAGGGAGAAAATCCTCCACCTCCAGGCTTCGTAATGCATGGAAATGTTAGTCCGAATGTTGCCGCCGCTCAGCTTCCCACATCTCCAGGTCACATGCACACCCAGGTACCACCTTATCCACAGCCACAGCGTAAGTAGCGTGACCCCGAAGTCCTGTCACAGCAGCATGTCTTCTCCAGAGTAGTGACTGTTTACCTTGGAGTTCCAAAGCCGCGATCAAACCAGTTTTAACAAGTGAAGAAAGAGCCATTCAGTGTAGGACTTGAGTCCTTGATGTAGAGCAACTTGGTTTCTCTGAGACGCGTTCTGAACCAACGTGCTGGGAAACAGCGCCCATGTCACTGCGTTCAGAACAGTGGGTGCCCCCCCACCCGCCCCATTCCTGAGCCTGCTAGAGAGTCAGTCGTTCCATGATTTTGGCATTAAAAAAATAGAATTTTGGAAATTACTTGGTGACATATACTTTTCCTTTAGTCAAGATGATGCAAACCACTTTTGGAAAAATAGCTCCAAGGGATGTTTCTTGTGGTTACTTTCCATTTATTTTTGTTTTTTAAAGGGATAGACCATATTTTAGAGCAGTTGTAGATTCACAGCAAAACTGAGTGGAAAGCCCAGCCTCCGTGCACAACCTCCCCCACCCAGACATCCTGCACTGCGGTGGCGTGCTGTTAGAGTCAGCGAGCCTCCGCTGACAATCATTAGTGCCCAGTGTAGTTTACTTCAGTAGTTCACCTTTTGGCCTTGCATGTTCTATGAATTTCCACAAATGTATAAGAATGATGCTTCTTCATTGGCTTTCTTTTTTTTTTTTTAAGAAACTATTTATACTTGGAAGGGAAAACATCACTATTTTAAAATTTAAACAAAAATGAAAATCTCAAAAGGAGAAAATTATATGACCAACTACTATAAAACATGAACATATTGCCTAGCAAAAACGGATCTTAATGAGCCTGTTCTGTGCTAATATGATGTATGTTCCTACTTAACATGAATACAGATTTGATACAGCTTTTCACTCAGTGCTCAGTGTGAAAGTGCTGTCTTCAGAGTAGGCTGAGCAGAGTTCTAGTAGGTTCCTTCTGTGGAGGTTCACATTCTGGGCCTGGTCCCTCAAAAGGGTAATAGTATCTTGAGTTCCAATCTTTGTATTAGAACATCAATTGACTGCCTGATTCCTTACTAACCAACTTTGTATACTGTAAGAAATATAGTTGTCAGGGATCATAGAGCGTTGCCTGTTAATCTGGAACTGTGCTCAAGCCCGGAGTGTGAGTAGCTTATGATTTTACTAGATGTTGGCGAAGGTATCTGGTTCACAGCAGTCATGCTCACCCTGCAGTTGTTTTGGTGGGAGTGATCTTGAGTGGCCACCAAGGTTCCTTAACTTTCACAGTAAAGAGGAGTGTGCTTAGGATGTATCATTCCTGCATGGCTCCATCTGGTGGCTAGTAGATGTCACTGCAGTCTTTTCACAGGAATAGAAGTCCTAGAAAAAGGGTCAGTCCTTTGATTTTCATAGCCAGCAGCAATCTGGAAATGGCAAGGTTCAAATATTGGGTCCAGTGACTTTTGATATAGTTAGGGCAGCTGGAATATCAAAAGCATGACATTATTTTAAGTGGGTAATGTTTGGTTGTAACTTACTGTTACTAGAAGAATTGGAAATTTCCATAGAGTGAGTTCACTTGGATTTTCCATTGCTGTCTGATTAAATTTGTCACTAATTAAAATTTCTGTTTCTTCTCCTTGGTGTAGCTTATCAACCCGCCCAGCAGTATTCCTTCGGAACAGGGGGGTCAGCAATGTATCGACCTCAGCAGCCTGTTGCTCCTTCCACCTCAAACGCTTACCCTAACACCCCTTACATTCCTCCTGCTGCTTCCTACTCTGGGCAGTCCCAGCTGTACCCAGCACAGCACCAGGCCTCTCCACCCACCTCCAGCCCTGCCGCCTCTTTCCCTCCTCCCCCTCCCTCTGGAGCTTCCTTCCAGCATGGCGGGCCAGGAGCTCCACCAGCATCTTCAGCTTATGCACTGCCTCCTGGAACAACAGGTACACTGCCTGCTGCCAGTGAGCTGCCTGCATCCCAAAGAACAGGTCTGCGCTTGAAAGGGGTTTGGTTTGGCTCCCCCCTACTTTGTTATTTCGTGATCACATGGGTGGATGGAAGGGGATTATTTAAAACTGTAAACTGGCTAACGTGAGGTATTGATTGAATTTTACAACAGAGTCTATAACTATTTCTCAAAATGTGATTTTCCCATAATAAACTTTAGTTGCTAAGCAAGGAAAGCTTGAGTGCCTTAAAAGAGTAAAGAGTATATAATCTGCCGTTGAATTTAAAATAAGCGGTAAGAAATTAGTTGGCAAGAGACATGCTGGTTGGAGTTAAATCTAACTGACACTAATTTCTTTACCAGAGTAGACCTGCACTCTTGTGTTCTTCCTGAACTTTCCATTTTTAAAATTATTTGTGCCTTAAATTCGTTCATAGAGACTAAATAATGCAGGTATACACATTGTGTAATTTTGTTTGTAAAGGTAAGGAAGGATCTCAACATGTGTACTGAAAGGAAAAAAGCAAAAGAATGCAACTCTTGACAGAGAATCTCTAAGACAGCAGAAAGTCAGTATACATCAATCAGTACAGGGATTCTCCATTAGGACAGTTCTACCCTCTCAAACATTTTAGAAATTTCTAGGTAGTTTACTTGTTGTTAGCGGTCAAGTTCTGCCTAAAATTTTCTAATTAAAATCATAATTTTAAATTATTTTTAGGGGCTCCCCTGGTGGCTCCGATGGTAAAGCGTCTGCCTGCAATGCGGGAGACCCGGGTTTGATCCCTGAGTCAGGAAGATCCCCTGGAGAAGGAAATGGCAATCCACTCCAGTATTCTTGCCTGGACAATTCCATGGACGGAGGAGCCTGGTAGGCTACAGTCCATGGGATTGCAAAGAGTCAGACATGACTGAGCGTAAGACAGCAGAAAGTCAGTATACATCAGTACAGGGATTCTCCATTAGGACAGTTCTACCCTCTCAAGCATTTTAGAAATTTCTAGGCAGTTTACTTGTTGTTAGCAGTCAAGTTCTGCCTGAAATTTTCTAATTAAAATCATAATTTTTAATTATTTTTATAGTGAAATACCCAAATTCTTTTTTATCTCTCACATTGCAATTAAAGCATCATATTCATTTTTCAGAAGTAGGTAACATTATCTGATCTTCATATTAGAATTGTAAAAGGGGCCTATAAAGTATGTATTATAAAAAAAGATCAGTTAATTGGGATTAAGAACCACTAACATACTAAAGAATGCAGGCTTTGGAGTCAGACTTCCTGTGTGTGTATCCCAGCTTCACTCTTTTCTAATAGTTACGTGATCTTGAATAAGTTACTTAATGTTAAACCTCAGTTTCCTCATAATAAGAGTGGTACATACTCATAAGCTTATCATGCAAAGGATTGAGTGCATTAATACATTGAAAACATTTATGGACAGTGACCACAGAGTGAGTTAGCTGTGATTACGCAAAACCTCACTCACAGTTAGAGCTCTGTGCCTTTTGGTAACTGAAATTAGTTTCCCTTGCTGATTATAGTTGACGGCTTTGAACTAGAAGGACAAAACAGGAGTGAGTCTTGCTGTCGGATACCAAAGTTGCTCCTGGAAGTCCAGTATAAATTTTCTCTCTCTTTATCTGCTAAGCAGTAGCTTTAATAACTGAAAACACTTATCATATAGTAAGATTTAAGGAAGTACTTTTTTTCTTGAAGTCTTATGGATCCAGAATTATACACATTATCTCTTTCTCTCTTTTTTGGTATATATTCAAACTACCAAAAAATCATACAGTATGTATCACCCTTTACTGCACAAATAAAATTTATATAATTTTCAATACAGAACATTCAGATTGATATTTAGAGAGGAGTGTTAGTTCAGTTGTAGAGTTCAAAAAAAATATTAAACCTGGATGAGTGAAAACAGTATCCATTCTGAATGGTTGCGTAATAATAGATTGAGTGAAAGATAGATTTAAGTAAATCCTCAAGTAAGGAAGTAGTGCAGAGAAGTGGGGAATCAAACTGTCATTTATTGAACATACACTGGACATGTACCAGTGCTTGCCATCTTGCCATCTTTTTTCGTATTTAGTTCTCATAGCCATGAGAAATAGGAATAATTATTTTTTTAAAAATTGACATGAGGAAGCTTGAGTTTCCTAGGGTTACATAACGTTCTCATGATGGCATGGTCATGATCTTCAAGTTGAGGTGCAAACCCAGGTCTCAGTCTCCAGAGCCTGTGTTCATTCTTCACCAGATGGTCTCGTGGCACAGTGATAAAGAACCCACCTGTCAGTGCAAGAGAAGCAGGTTCAGTCCCCGGGTCAGGAAGATTCCCTGGAGTAGGAAATGGCAACCCGCTCCAGTACTCTTGGACCCTGTGAGTCCATAGGGTCACAAAGAGTCAGACACAACTGTGGAAAGAGATGGCAGGGTACAGTCCGTCAAGTCTCAAAGAGGCAGATAAGACTGAGCAACTGGGCACGCACTAGTCCTGATGGAAGAGGCTGAACTAGCTATCAGTGTTGGAATTACAGGAACATCTAGCATCACTGTTTTTAAGTATTTGTTACCTCATCATCTAAATTAACTATTTGCATGGGTATTTTTTCCCTCCTTGGGCTGAAGTGTGTTCAGCCATATAATAAAGTACTTGCTTATGTGTGAAGTAACTGTTCTAACCTGGCTGAGAAGCAGAGTAACTAATAGGAAGAAGAAGCAATACTCAGTATGTACTAAGCTGGCTGCTGTGTTATCTCTTGCATGTTAATAGCCTCTATATTTTAATTAACAGAGCTTTACCTTATTTTTTGATTTCCTGAAAACTTTGCTTAGGTTATACAGATAATTGTCACTAAAAGTTTTACCTTTGTTCCAGTATATCTTAGATTATTATATCATGGTTTTCTATAGGACTTGGAAATTCCACTGGTAAATTGTTCTCGATAGACACTAGGATTTTCAAGCCCTCCGTTAGTGAACCAGAAGGTGACGCACCTGCTTCTCAGAGAAGCTCATGTTGAATCATCACAACACTCATTCAGTAAATTCTTTTTGAATGCCCATTCAGTCTATGATCAGAATTACTCCAGGCAGAGGTAGGAAGGCAGAAAAGTATGTGCATTTCTAGTGAATTGCACATAGCTTTGCTGTAAGTTGGAACATAAAATTTGTATTGGGGCCAAATTTTGAACATCATTACATTTCAAGGCAAGAAACTTTAGGTACCTGTTTTTTAACCTTTTCAACAACAGAAAGGAGCATGATAGCCTTCCTTACCTTCTCTGGCTAATTTTGTTTTACCTTATGTCATGAGAAAATGAACACAAGGATACATTCTTCGTCAATTTTAATTCTGAATTTTGTTACTCTTTTAAAAATGCGACATGCTCAGCTTACAGGGGAAGGGGGAGGTATATGGTTATGAGGATGCTCTTTTCTCTCTGTCTCAAATTATGTTCTAGCCAGAAGTCTCCATGCCATTGGCACTAGTATATTTTCCACTGAAAAATACCTTAACCAGTGCATAGACGCTGCCATCATGTTCTTCTAGTTGTGCCTGAGAAGGTTCCCAGTGGGATGCAGGGTTCAGATATGGACGGCAGCAGCTCCACTTCTCTCTGTGAGAGCGAGTGGTTCTCTGTTCCCCAAAGACCGTGCAGAGGACAGATCCCTACACTAAGGTGGATAGGGGTCTGCCGTATCCAGTGAAGTGCCACCACACTCAGATTTTAAGTTAATTTTTTATTAGTTTTTTACTGTAGGATTTTGAAAGAGCTCAACTAACATAAAAATCAAATCATAATTCTGCCACCCTTATATGACCACTGATAATTTAGGTGCATTTGTTCACTTCATACACATATATGCATATGTTATATGTATATGTGCATGTATTAAAGTTTTTAATGTAGAATAGACTATAAATTTACCATTTTCATCATTTTTAAGTGACATTCAGTGCATTTCCATTGTTGTACAATCATCGCTACTAGCTGCAGAAGTTTTTCATCATCCCACATTGAAATTATGCAGCCTTTAAAACTCCTCATTTTCCCAGCCCCTGGTCACCAGTGTTCTACTTTCTGTCTATATATATTCCATTTAGCTCATGTAAGTAGTCATTTTTAGAGGACATTTTAGAAGACAATTTTGTCTTCTTGTAACTGGCTGTTTCACTGTCTTTAAGATTCATCCATGTTTGTAACATGTATTAGAATTTCCTTCTTAAAGCTGAATAATAATCCAAATCACCAAACAGTTTGCATCTTCAGAGCTTTTAGAGCTGCTGCTGAATTATTTACGGAACGTGGTCGTCCTTTGCTTTGCATCCACTCTTATGTATATGCCACGTTTTGTTTGTCCCCTATAAATCTGCACAGGGGCGTTTTGGCTGTCTGAATAATGCCGCTGTGAACAGGAGTATGCAAATACTTGCCCAGCTCCTGGTTGCAGTTCTTTGGGGTATACGCCCAGAGGTGGAATTGCGGGCTCAAATAGTAGTTCAGTGTTTAGTTTTTTGAGGACCCACCGTACTGTTTTCCATAGTGGCGGCGCTCCTCTACGCTCACACTAGCAGTGCATCAGGGTCGCTTCTCCAAGTTCAAGACAGTTGAATTCCTGTGAGTCGTATGTGCCTATTATGTACCTTCACCACACGCTTTTGCTGGAGGCTGGGGCCTGGCCCCACCCTGAGTATCTGACAGCTTTGGAGTTGCTATATTAGTTTCTAGCCTTCTTTCCTCTTGTCCACTGCCAGAACCTTCAGTTCTTTTAAGGAAGACTTGTGTTAAACAGTCTGCACATCTGTGAATTCTTACAGAAAAGACAATATGAGATGGTTCCACACTCTCTGGGCCTGATCCCATTTATGTTCACATTCATGGTGTGACCCCAGAAATTACAGTTCCTCCAGAATGCAGGCCTTTGGGGCCTCCCAGATCCAGCAGCAAAGTAGTACCCCCTCGTTAAGGTTGTCTAACGTGCTGATTATGTTCAGCAGTGTAGTGCTGAAGTCTGCACAACAGGGCAGAAACCCTCCCGTTTCTTTGTAAAACCCTGCTTCTTAAAAAGGGCTTGGGCTTGGACCCGCAGCATTGGCATTTCCTTGACCTAGCCGAGACAGTAGACTCTCAGACCCTATGCTGTACCTAGTGAATTAGAATCTCCATTTTTACAAGGTCCTCAGCTGATTTGGATTCAAGCTTTAAATAATGCTAAAATGGACACAGTTACAACATGTTAGGCAGTGCTCTCCTCCCTCCCTGCATCATGATATTACTGAGTTTCATTGATCAAATAGTAGAAAAACAGTCCATGCAAACAGTTGGGGAAATAATGTTATCTTAAATAGAAAGGAACAAAATTTTCTCCTTAAAGAAACAGCTGGCATAATAGAATAAAAGTGTCTGAGAGCTAATTGGATCTGACACATTTAAATGAATGAGCTTTGCCTATAAACTGATGACTTTCTTAGATAGAAACCATTTCATGTGATTTGATTTAAAAGTAAGTTTTTTTTTTCCTTATAAAAGTAGTTTGTTCTTTCCTGAGGTTAACAGCGGGAGCAGAAACAATTAGAAAATGAGTAGAGTTTAGAATGTCTTTGATGATAATACTGTTTAAGTGACTTTTACATTTTGTCTACAGAAAATCAGTCAATGCAAGACCAGGCATCTATATTGGAAGGTGAATTAGTTACAGAATGTATATTTGGAAATCTTCGAATCATTGAATATAATTAATGAATGGACATTCACAATTATGCATGTAACTTCAAAGCAATGAGATCCTAAATCTGACCAGTATCATTTTTTAAATTTGGCTTCTTAATTGAATCAAATCTTAGAACTGATGAAATTAACATAGTGACACAAATGATCTTGAATCAAAAAAGTTGTATATTGGATGTAGACATAAAGACAAGGCTATACCAATATTGTCTTAGATATGAGAAAGATTAGACTGTGATGGGAAAGGCTTGAATGATTAGTTTGTGTATAACCAGAAGTTTAAGAATTTAAGAATTTGCAACATGTGGTTTAATATTTTGTGACTGCCTCCTGAGTGTTTTGAGGCTCATTTGGCATTCTGTCTCCTAGTCGACTTATAGAAAAGTAGTTCTGTTTTTAAAATCAAGGCAAATGAGTTCATGCTGGCTAGGAGAACATCTTGTTTTTTAAAAGAAATTTCTATGACATTATGTTCTTTGGTTTGCGAAGCAAGTTTGTTGTGATTTAATATTGCAGATATCAATTGAGCAAAAATAAAATGCTGAAAGAATTTTAATTTGTTTAAAGAAGAAGAGTTTTTTGCTTTTACATATACACATATACAAAACTTAATAAAAAGTAAAATGATTATATTGTGATTTAGTAATTATCCTGCTTCTGGCATGTCTTGTTCCTTTTTTCTTTAAAGATAAAGGCAATTAAGTATTCAATACCTTAATGAGTTCTGCTACTGATGTTCTTGTCTCACTTTGAGATGACAGGTTTTGGGAGATTTGGGGTGGGGGGAGAAAATTTACCAAAGATGACAGTAGTTTAATTTTAAATTTGCTGCCAGCCTGGAATTTTTTTGTGTATGTGGCAGTGAAAAAAAAAATCTTACTACAGATATTTGAATGCACTTTTCTACTTTGAGTTAAGATAATTCTTAACTCAAAGGTAGTAAAACATACTGGTGTTGTGTAGTTGGGCTGTTTTTTATTTTTTAACAGTGTTTCTACCATGCGGGTGATTTATGTTTGTTGAATTGCTTATGTTTAAGTGCTTTCTTAGGAAATAGGAGATTGCTACTTTTATTCTTTTTTGTGTGTGTTGAATACATCAGGACCCCCCCCCCCCATTTTTTATTTTAGCAGATTCAGGTGATTTATTTTTTCTTTTTTGAGAGAGAATTGTTTGATCTTTGAAAGTCATGTACCAATATAGACATAAAAGCTTCACTATCCTTGAATTGAGCACAGCTATTTCACTTTAAAAGAAATAATATCAAGATATCCTGCTTTCTAAGCCAGGGCCCTGTGATTACCAGAGGGTTTGATAATGAGTTTGTGAATCCAGGGCTACATAGTGATCCCAGCAGCTCAGCTGGTAAAACTTTGGTGACAGTTATCTCAGGGTGAAGGTAGAATTTGAAGATATTATATGATGGATACAATTTAGTTTCTCTTTCCAGGATTCTAAAGGAAAATGCTCTCTATTATCTGTTACAGGTCCTCAGAATGGTTGGAATGATCCACCAGCTTTGAACAGAGGACCCAAGAAGAAGAAGGTACTAGAAAAAGATGTCTATTTAGTTGCCCCCAGATGTCCTCTCAATCATGTAGCCACCTGAAGCACACCACACTTCACTGTTCTTTAAAGGCAAAGCTTACTGACTGCTGTACTTACTACGTGTATTTTAACTTAAATCTTCTAATCCATGAAGGGAAGGAAAATACAGAACAGTTCAGTGGTATGAATTAAACCCCTTTTAGAAGACAAGATGTAAATTCCCGACGTCTGTTTCAAAGAGTAAGAAACAAAATTTCAGGTTACTCAAATGAATTTCTTTTTTAGGAGTTACTTTGGTTTTGGGTCCCAGCAGTAATCATGAATTCGTAATTATATTTTAGACTGTTTTTGTCTATCACATATGATATGAAAAGAAATAGCCTTGTTAGCTGAGCATCATTTAGAGCATAGCATAAGATTCTTCTTTCCTTCTTTTACCCCAAGCCATTTTCTTTTTTTTTTCTTTACTCCTAGTGATTTCTGTCCCCCAAATATAGTAATGAGAGGCCAGAACATAAAATTGGGAGATACTAAGTGAACAGAATCCCCCAAATTATGTCAGTGATAATCAGAAACTTGGTCTACTACTCTGGGTGTGATTGATCACTAAGTAGGTATCACTTAATGGTCTCGGAAAAGGGTATTATATCTGATCACTTGACACCCACACACACACACATTTTTGGCATTTCTTATCCCAGAATAGCTAAATATAATTCTCCATCCTCTTTCAACAATGCCTTGGTTCTGGCCCATTATGGGATGAGTGTGGAAGGCAGAGGGGAGACTGAGAGATCCAGGTTTGAGTCTCCAACCCTCTTAGACAGATTAGCTTTACTTTTACGTTTTACTCTAGGATTCTGCATAAAAATCCATTTTCAAAAGTATTCTACTGTTACTAAAAAATTTTTAACCACAGAATGATCTAACTCCCTTATTTATTTTTTTAAAATTGAAGTATAGTTGATATACAGTGTTGTGTTAAATACTGCTGTATAGCAAAGTTAATTCAGTTACACATACATATGTTCTTTTCCATTATGGTTTATCATAAGATACAGAATATGTTTCTCTGTGCTGTACAGTAGGCCCCTGTTATTTGTCCATTCTATATATAAAAGTTGACATCTGCTCACCCCAGCTTCCCATTCCATCCCTCGCTCAGCCCCCTGCCCCTTGGTACCACCAGTCTCTTCTGTATGTCCATGATTCTGTTTCTGTTTTGTAAATAAGTTCATCTGTGTCATATTTTAGAGTCTGCGTGTAAGTGATACCATGTGGCATTTGTCTTTCTCTTTCTGACTTACTTCACTCAGTATGATAATCTCTAGTTACACTCATGTTGCTGCAGATGGCTAACTCCTGTATTTAAAGCTGAGGAAATGTTGTTATATCATTTTTTTTCTTACTCCTGGTGCCTTTTGTCCATCTTTTAAAAGATGCCTGAGAACTTTACGCCTCCTGTTCCCATCACATCGCCAATCATGAACCCCTTGGGTGACCCCCAGTCACAGATGCTGCCGCAGCAGCCTTCAGCACCAGTACCGCTGCCCAGCCAAGCTCCGTTCCCACAGCCACACCTCGCCAGTGGCCAGCCCTTCCGTGGCATCCAGCAGCCCCTCAGTCAGCCAGGCATGCCTCCGTCATTTTCAAAGCCCAATATCGAAGGTGCCCCTGGGGCTCCCATTGGAAATGCCATGCAGGTAACAGTGAATCTGTGGAAGTGGGGGATGGCTCTATTTTAGTGTGTTTCTTCAACGTGTTAACTTTTGTGGTTATACCTTTATTGTTATCTCAGTTTGATTTTCATTTAGACAACTTAAGTAAAAAAGAACTTTTTTTTTAAGATCACACGTGTACAGTATTTTCCAGTGACGTGGCCACATGCAAACGTTCTAGATAGGGCTTATGTGTTTACTAGTATATGTTAACAGTAGCTTGGCAATTGAAGTATTTCGTTTCATCTAATCAGTAGCCACAATTTAAGATCAGTGGAATCCATATTGGCATCCAAGGCTGCTCAGCAGAAGCTGTTTCCAAAGGGTTTTTTCCTTTAAAATGTTTAAAGATAAAAATATAATGACTTTGATCTTTTCTTGTGTGTGTGTAAGAGCTAATAATATAGCCATATCTTTGGATAGAGATATCAGTTCATACTTGCTTTTCACATACAAGCAGCTAGTTGGCAGGGCTCTCAGTAATGAAAAAATCTTATCAGGTTTCCATGTAACTGACTTAGGCATAAAAGGTAATCTTGATCTATTCATGAAAAATAAAGAGGTTGGGTCACAGTTCAACATAAGAAGATGAAATAAATTCCTGCCCAAGTATATAAAACTAGTTCTTCTGTCATTGTCTTTGTCTCATTGAAGTCAAATTTATAAAGATTGTATCTATCACAAGAGTATGTTTTGCTGTTAAGAGAGTTCCTAGATATTAACAGTAGCATTATAAACTCCAGTGTTCTGATGGAGGTGGGAGGACCTGCTTCTTTTCACAAGAAGATACACTTGTATGCATTGTTAGTTTCCATGATTACAAGTCTGTGCCATTTGTAAAGCCATTCACTTGGGACCTGGGAGTTCGTGCTACACTCGTCTGGACCAGAACTTCAGTTACCAGGGAGAGGGAGAGCACCATGGATGTGTGTGGTTCAGCCAGGCCATGATACCCAGCTCCCTGTCCACTTGAATGTTTCTGAGGCACCTCACGCTTAGTATATCCAAAGTCCAATTCATAGTCTTCCTCCCAAACCTAGTTGTCTTTTGGTGTGTCTCGTTTCAGTTAATGCTACCATAATCCTTTTCATTTAATCCAGCCAGAAACCTGGGCATCTTTATACTCTTTTTCTTTTAACCTGTTTTCAGATCTATCCCCACATCTTGCTGATACTACTGTAAAGTCTCTCTCCCATCCCTTCTCCATGTTTCCAGTCTAGTCCATGCTGCCTTTGTCTCCAGTCTTCAGCAGTACAGGAGCCTCTCACTGGTCTGCCAGCATCTGCTATGACCCATCTCTTCTCTGGTCTTAGCTCATCGTTGCTTAACATGTTACCACATCCCACTGTTCTCAGGATAAGGACCAACATTTTTCATATTATCTGGAAGCTCTCAGCTCCTACTCCTCTTTGCTGTCTCTCTGCTCCAGCCAAGCTGACCTCCTTTCAGTCCCTATATCATGATCTTTCCTATGTACTGTTCTTCTGTCTGGAATGCACTTTTTCCCCTGTTTAACTCCTACTTAACCTTCTGATAAAACTTCCTTAAAGAGCCTTCCCCTCAGTTAAATCCCAGTTATATTGTCTGTTGGTTCCAGTGATGTGAACTTAACCACAGTTGCTGTTTTACATACATTTATGACATTTTTAAACTTTCCCTCCTGCTAGCCTGTAAACTCCCTGAGAGATAAGATTATTTCTGTATTGATTCATCAGTGCCTAATACATAATTGTCTAATATTTTCTACGAATGAATATAATCGATCAAAATTTTAAGCACTTACACATTCCTTCTTTGTTTATCCCTCTTATGCATTCAGTTAGGTCATGGTCTCTTCTATCCTAACCTTTGATTTAATCTCAGTTTGATAAAAGACCAGTTAACCAACCTTCAAGACTGTTGGAATAAACGAGAAGGAGCCAACAAGCAAAGAATGCAAGACTGTTGGAATAAACAAGGAGCCAACAAGCAAAGCAAGCAGTCACCCCCACCAGCCAGCTTTATAAACACCTGATTCTTTGTTTCTTACTGGCAAGGTCCTCTTGCTGATCAGTTATATACAGTCGTGATCAACATATGTTTCATGATTAAGCAAATACTTTATACCCAACCCTGCTTTTGAAAATAGAAGCTGTAGGAAGACTACCTGTATTTTCTATTGAATATCTGATTTTTCTGTTTGCTTATGCCAGGTGATTCCACGCGTTCATTTTTTGTTTGATTTTGAATGGCCTATCTATAAATTAGTTGTTTTCTCTTTATGACAGATTCAGGACTTTATATACAGGTAGTTTCTGGTCATTTCTGCTCATTTTAATGGTATTATTTCTTCCAGCATGTGCAGTCTTTGCCAACAGAAAAAATTACCAAGAAGCCTATTCCAGATGAACACCTCATTCTAAAGACCACATTCGAGGATCTTATTCAGCGCTGCCTCTCTTCAGCCACAGATCCTGTATGTGTTTTTTATTTTGCTTAATTAAAAGATTCCATTATGGAGCTCTTTTATATTTATTGCTTAAAGTCTTACAAGGTGTATTTTGAAAGTTTTTGCAAAAGTGGTAAAGCTAGCATTTATGTATGGTTTGCTTTACATGTAAAAGCATACTCAGTTGTTTTTATATACTCCTTAAACCAGCCTCATGGAGGTAGGTTTGTCATATTTATTTACAGATGAGGAAGTTAAGGCACAAAATAGTTACAGTATAATCCAGGCAGAGCCAGCATTCAGACCTAGTCTGGCTCCAGAATTCATGTTCTCAACCCCTGAGCTGCACTGACTCATCGACAGACATCATGTCTGGCGCAAGAACAGGGCAGAATGCTAAAATACAAGAAACTCAGACTTGGGGTTTCTTTCAGAGTGTATGTCTAAAGGTTTTAGAAGTAGGGACTTCCCTGGCAGTCTGGTGGTTCAGACTTTGCCTTCCAATGCGAGGGATGCAGGTTCAATCCCTGGTCAGGGAGCTAAGATCGCACATGCCTCATGGCCAAATAAACCAGAACGTGAAACAGAAGCAGTATTATAACAAGTTCAATAAAGACTTTTAATATGGTCCACATCAAAACATCTTTTTTTTAAAAAAAGCTTTTAAAAATAGACAATCTAACTTTGCAAAGTCCTTAACAGTTCAGTGTTTTAGATATTGGAATCATATTCATAGTCAAAGTGACTGATGTGACTTAGTTTATTTGAGGATCTCTGTGTATTGGCAACAACAAAAATTCCACAAAGCCAGTCTTGTTTGAGATGAAATTTCAGTTTCTGCCAACAAGCATCGAATGTGTTTGTTTAGTCACTGGCCAGTTGTCTGCTTGAAAACACAGCCTCTGGGATTTGCTGTTTCATCAGACATTGAGTATTAATATGTGCCGCCTTCTGCTAGTCTTTTGAAAAGCAGTTCCCTGTCCAGACAGTATCAGGAGGGCAAAGGCAGGGGAAAGTTAACATAAACCTTAGTCCCTGGCATTCTGGAAGTGATGGAAGGACCAGGCGAGGAACAGAGAACAGGTGAAGCTGATAAACAGGTAGGTGTATACTGTCTCCTGGGCACACCTCTAAACAGAGAGGTCACCATCATGCAGAGTGGAGCAGTCCTAATGGGAAAACTCTAGTCTTCCTTCAGGCGTGAGTCAGTGTAAATAGAAGCTGGCAGGACACGTAGGGCACGGCCTGGCTTAACACACTTTTGCTGAGCTTCACCTCCTCCAGGTCACAGTATCTGTCACCTCCTTTCTGGTGACCCAGGACCAGGCAGAAGACAGGCTGTTCCCATCAGTATTTGGGGAAGAAGTTCTGACACTGCCCAGGACTTTGAACCGTCCACAAAAGTCCATTTTAATCCATAAGAGTCCATTTTAATCCAGTACTCGAAATCCTGTTTATGGTATGGCTTTGTTCTTATTTTCACTTCAGTTCAGTCCAAACGAGACAAAGTAATGTTACAGCATGTTACAGCCCGGCTTGGTTTGTAAGGCTATCCTTGATGGCTTCAGCTTTTCCTCGCTCCTCTTCTGACATACGGACGTGCCTTCCTCAAACACAGCAAGAGGGCGTCAGCATCGGAGGTTTTGTACCTGCCGCTTCTGCCCAAAGAACGGCAGGGCTCCTGCGCACAAGTTCCCAGCGCCAGCTCAGGTGTCCCGTGAGCCTTCCGGACCTTCCCAGCACCTCGCACTGCCGGCGCCGCCGGCGCCCTTACCCCGTGAACTTTGTTCATGCTGCTCGTCGCCAGCTGACATGCAGCGTATGGTCTAGTTACCTTTCCCCCCAATAGAATATGAGCTCCATGAGACACAAAACCATCCCCAGCATGGCACACAGTAGGCATTCAATAAATGTTGAAAAGTAGTATCACTTCTAGGTATAATGCAGATCATTAAGTTAATCACAGTATTATTTTAAACTTTTAGACTAGTTTTCCCTCACTATACTTAGAGTACTGGAGAAGCGTAGGAGGACTCATTTAAGAACTCTTTTTTAACACTTCCCTCTTAATAATCTTAAGACGTCAGAAGATAGTTTTCTCCTTTTTCTTTTTTTGGCTTTTTTAAGATAGGATTAAATGTACCCAATGTGATTGAGTGTATTATTGAGGTTAAAAAAAGATCCCACAGTTCACCCATATGTTTGCTTTCTAGCTCCCGTAATATTCATCTTATTTAATGTACAGTAACTGTTCGGCCTTCTTTTCTGTAGCGCATGACCCATTGCTGCCTCCAGGTGGCTCTCACTGTTGCTTGTGGACGTAGTGTGGTTGGACACACACACCTCAAGTGTGTCGCAGAGCCCCTGAGATCCAGCCAGGGTCCCCTTGTGCACACCTCTGGCCCTCCCTGCCTCAATAGATAACTGTTTTCTGTTCTAATCATCTGTTCAGGTTCCTTGGTGTAAGGTATTGCCATTTCTTTATAAAACAAAGCTGTTCAACACCATGATTATAAGGTTTAGTGAAATGAGATGGGGTAAGTTCTTGGGATAAAAGTTATTGTTCAAATATAGCATCTCTGGTTTTTTCTCTCCTGCAGCAAACCAAGAGGAAGCTAGATGATGCCAGCAAACGTTTGGAGTTTCTGTATGATAAACTTAGGGAACAGACGGTAAGTTCGTGGGGAGAGAAGGGTTTATGATAAACATTTACTCCTGGTTGCTAGTCGTGTGTGTCTGATGAGCACTTGCGTGTCATAGATAGGATATCGTATGTAGTGTGTAGTGTATCTTATGTAGTGTGTAGTGTGTAGGGTATCGTATGTAGTATGTAGTGTGGAGTGTGTTTGGGGGCAGAATGATTGTGACGGCTACAGACTGAGCTTTGCTCTGTCTAAATCTTACATTTCAGTCACTGGGGATAAGGGCATAGGGCTGTATTTGTATGTGTGAGAGAGAAGTTTTAGCCTTTTTATAACAGAATATAAACTGGCCCACACTGGCTCTAAGATGACTGGCCTTCTGTTCATATTTATATGTGCCTTGAGTGAGCAGATACTCTGTTTTTCCAGAGACCAAATCTGTCATCTTTCTCGTAGTCGTAAGACTCTGACCCTTTTCTTTGACAATAGCTGTTACCCAGAGGCAACGCCAAATGTAGCCACAGGTGGAGCGGGTCAGTGTGTGTACCTGTGAAGACAGTCAGCAGTGAGGAGCAGACACTGTCTTCTGTTCTCTGTCCCGCCACCTCTCCATGCCTCTCTAGAATTGTTTTGTTTTTTTAATGAAAACAGTTGGAGAGAAAAAAAACATATTGGAGTTTTTCATCCTTTTGCATTTTAGCATTCCTCTTCCCCATTCTCCATATCAGTCCCATCAGATAAAAATAACCATTTAGCATGAGACCCCAACCAGAGAAAATTTCTATAGCAGTGGAAAGGGAGTGTAGCCCATGGACTGATCCAAAATAAAAGTCTTCTCTGAAAAGTATGGAAGCCAAGTAATGATATGGAGAGGAAAAACAACTCTAGGTCTTATGATTTTAAGAGATGACAGGACTATGAAAAGCAGTTAAGAGTGAGCAAATTGAGTCCATAACGGGGACTGTTGCCCTCCTGATGAAAGTGGACCAGGAGTACAGAGTTTCTGTTGTCAACAAGATCTTATAGTAAATTGGGCCCCTACTTTAGGATGTCATGATTAAGACTCTCTAACTTCTTCATGTACAAAGGAAACACTTTCAGAGGTGTGAGGCTATATCTAAAGTAATGAAGATTTAAAGCTGTTAAGTGGAGAAAGACATTAACTTTCCAATTTAAGGGAGGAGATCTGGCTGCTTTTCTCTAAGAAAATACCTGGCTGATCATACATGTGTAGTTCATAAATAATTCCTTACATAAATCATTGTGTCGTGGTTCCATTTTATAACTTGTGTGTTGTTTGGTCTGAGAAACTTTCTAGAAATGCTCACCAGTTTATTCATTTTTTAAAATAATGTGTATTTCAAACTCCTAGTAAATGCCAGCATTTCATGTTTATAGCGGGTCTCATGGAAGATTCTCCTTTAATTCTCTATTCCACCTTGATTTCAGCTTTCACCAACAATCATCAATGGTTTACACAACATCGCGCGGAGCATCGAGACCCGAAACTACTCAGAAGGCTTGACTATTCACACCCACATAGTTAGTACTAGCAACTTCAGTGAGACCTCCGCTTTTATGCCAGTTCTCAAAGTTGTTCTCACCCAGGCCAACAAGCTGGGTGTCTAAAGGACGGCTTTACTTTCAGCCGATATCGCCATTTTTCCAAAGAAACATGTTTTAAACGATGATAAGATATGGACCAATCCTCATTAGCATGTTTCCATAGCAGCCAGTCAAAACCATTTATGTTGTTTCTGCAGATGTATTCACATTACTAGACCTGCTCAAAACCCTGGTGCTTTCTTTTGTTTTAATCTTTTATTGCCCGTGATGATTTTCCTATTTCCTGCAAATAATGTATTTCCTGGATTACACATAGTATGCGTTCCCAAAATATTCTGATAAAATCTGGCTTTTGAAACCTCAGTTTGCTCTTTGGAAAAGGAGCCTTTGGTTATACAGAACACAGAGCCGAAACTCAGTTTGTTTCATGTCCTCCCCACTTCCTCCATGTCGATCAGATTAAAGTGTGTAATCCTATTTATGTGTATGTAGTCTTTTTTTTTTTAACAGCTACTCACAGTTTAAAGTTTTATTTTTTGTGTCTTTGGCTTCACTTTGGTCCTGAACAAATAACTAAATCTAGAAGAAGCTGCTACACAGATTTTAGCAAATACCAATGAAAAGTGGGATCACTGGCTTTAAGTCTCTATAAGAAAAGATTGAACATTTTCATTCTGTAGAATGCATTGAACTTTTTTCTATTAATAAATGGTTTTAATATTCTGTTTGAGTTTTTAGACTGAGTTGTCTCCATTTTATATTTAGAAATTTTTTCTTTTCTTTTTTTTTTTAAGTTACTTGTATCTCTGAGGTTTAAGTTCAGAAAGAAAACTTTTACTTGTTTTTTTTTTGGCCATGCCATTCAGCATGTCCACGTCTAGTTCCCCAACCAGGGATGAAACCCACGCCCTCTGCATGGGAAGCACAGAGTCTCAACCACTGGACCTCTAGGGAAGTCCTCAAAACCTCAACTTCTGTCAGCTTCCTGAATCAAAGCCAGACATTTTTTTCATCCAGTTTTTCTGTCAAATGATTTTATTGTAACCTGTCTTAAGAACAGTGTGGTAAACAAAAGGTAAGGGTCCCCACAGACTTTTGAAGAGAATCAGATTACTCATAATTTTCATTGTTTAAGCATTTTACCTAACTGAGTTGGAAAATTAGAAGGTAAAGAGTGTGACTCCTGTGGAGAGAGAGATGCTGTTTCAAGGACCAAGAGTAGTTACCAGGCATTTTGCAGCCTAAGTAAATTAGTTTGCAGGAGCCTCTTAATTGCCTTTGCTGGGATTCCCTGCTCACGACGTAAAACCCCTTTTTAAAAAATAAACGTTTTGTAACTAAAAAAAGGAGGACCTCGACAGCATGTATGAGCGTTGGAGCCTCACGAGTAGGGTGATGTATCTGCCCCCTTGCCCTCAGCCTCCTGGGAGTTTGGTGGTCTAAGTCAGCCCTGCGACTCACTGAATTGGCAAGTTGAACTTCTAGACCTGACCCTCGACTGTGGTATCAGCCCACAACCCCATCCGAACAGCAAGCTGGCCTCTAGTAATTGTCTTGGTGTTTTGCCCTTACAGTTAGGATTTGTGTTATGGCTGCCGATGACCTTGACACAACAATGGCACAATTGGCAGGACTTTACAAACAAGCATGTTCCAAAAAACGAGAAACTGGAGTAGGTGCTAGTGGGGGCCTGACCAACCGCAAAGATTTCACAAGAGTATAACCTATTTGCCCCAACATCTGAACAGCTGTTAATCACTCCTTTTTCAATACAGTATTGTGATTTATTTTTCCCCCACCATGGAGACATTTTTCCTCATGGCTAATAAGCCTGGAGAAATTTCATATAAATGGATGCAAGTAAGACTTGAGCCCAAAGTACTGTTTAGTTTCTGAAGTAAGAAGATAACAGGAGATGATAGGAAAAGAACAGTTTGTTTTCCTTTTAAGGAAGCAAACAAGGAAAGGGGTGTGAGGCTGAGTGTTGGCTGGGAGCTGGACCAGATCTCTGGGGACGTGCTTTCTTATCCTGCATCTGCTCCTCTCCTCCACTCTGCCTTCTGGGCTGGGGGGTTGGTGGGTGTACCTTGGGCCCCTCTGCTGATGGAGACAGTTGTTCATTTGAATAGTGAGGCAGCAGGAAAGAAGTTGGGAACAACCACTCTGCACCTGATCGTTGAGGGTCCAACAAGCCTATATATTGCTTTGGATTCAGAAAATTGCCGTTTACACTGGGAGGACAGAAAGACGCATTGGGATTCCTGGCAAGCCGGTGTACGCTGTCCGTGTAACCCCTGCCTGAAAGAGAAAGGGAGGGATGGTGACTGGTTCACGCTTTTCTCATAAACACTCTTCATTTCCTGAACCGGACCTGGGTTCGTGTAAGAATGGCTGCAAGGCCGTCCCTGGACTGCTCAGCCGTAGTGGAGACTTCATTTGAAACTTCTCTAAAGATGCAGCACATAGCACATGGACATGTATGTGTGCACACATCCATATCTCAGGTGTCTTTCCACTGCTGTTGTGGGCGGCTGCCTTCCCAACCATCAACCCTGACACATCGGAGGGGGTTCATCAGATGCCAAAGGTGTCTCTCTCAGGCAGGTGGTATCTCCAGTTATCCAGTGAAAAGTCACTGTCTGTGCAGGGAAAATCTCAACTGTTGTCTCTAATAAATAAATGCTCCAAACTAGATTACAAAGAAACTGATCAAATTAGCTTCCTGGCAGTCTGGTTGCTCTACACACCTCTCTGTAGCATCTTTTCTGCTTGGGGCTTTTAGTGACCACACCAATTACTCAGGCTCAGCTGAACAGTACACTTCTGAGCTGACTGGGGTCAGGCTGTGCCATTCCTTAATTTCCAGCCCTTTTCCCCGTTAGGAGATAGGGAATGTGTGAGTTCTAAGCTGTTGAGACAGATCTTGAAAAACCTAATAAAATCAAATAAAAGGAAATAGACTTTGGTTTAACCATGGTACATGTTTTTTGCACCCCGGATTAATGTTTCCAGCGGTCTGCTAAAGTATTTATTTAGCAAGCAATGTTAATGAATCCCCTCAAATGACTTTGTACAAATATCATTACTCAGTAATACCTCAGGCCATTATTTGAATGGTGAAGCACACCTTGCTGAATTTGAATTCAACTTTTGACTGACATTCCACAGGCTTAGAAGCGTGCTGTGCTTCAGGTCAGCCTGACTGCTTCCATTGCTGGTGCCTTATAATTTCCCAATCTGTGAGCTTCTAAAGCCACCTTTTGTGTATCAGTGGATTCACTGTGCAGTTAGGAGAGGGAGAAGCCTTGTGAAATAGAGCAAACTTTGCTGTTTCCAAACGACCCAAGAGCTTGTTGGATTTTTGGTTATTATATATGAAGTTAAAGGCAATGGAACTTGTGTCTCAGGTATATCCATGTTATCACTTCTATATCTTTAAAGGCTATTACATTTCCTAGCTCCTGAGAGTGGCCTCTTAGTGTTGTCATTAACTTTGTTTCTTTACTTCGTTAAATACTTAAGAAGTCCTTTACTCGGTTCAGTAGAGACTTCATGTCCAAATAGATATCCTTCCAAGTAGGCAATGTAAATGAATCAGTAGGGAGCCTATCATAGGATCAGAAAGGATTCAGATTTGATGAGAAGAGAAAACGTCCAGATTTTTTTTTTTTCCCTGAATAGTGCAAGGGTAGTGAGTGAGTATATAATTTAAAGGCGCCACTAAGGATGACCAGTAAATATGATTGGGCTGATGGTGAAAAATAATTTCATCTTGTACTTGGTCCAATAAAGGAACTACCCACTCCAAGAAAATTAGAATTTATGGTGGAATCAAATCTAAAAACATTTCAGTACTAAAGAAGGAAAGCAACCACCTCCTAAAGGTGACCTAAAAATAACTTGCTTTCTGGATTGTTGCTGTTTTAGTCTCTAAGTCCTATCTGACTCTTTGTGACCCCATGGACTGTAGCCCACCAGGCTCCTCTGTCCATGAGATTCTCCAGGCAAGAATACTGGTGTGGGTTGCTATGCCCTTGCCCAGGGGATCTTCCTGACCCAGGGATCGAAGCCGGGTTTCCTACAATGCAGGCAGATTCTTTTCCATTTGAATCACCAGGCAACTTCAGTTGCCTCTGCTTGGGTCTCATGCCCACCACCTGCCTGATCAAGTTCCTGCCCAGAGACGTAGGGTATCAGAATTGGCTGGCCCAGGTTGTCTGCTCACCCAAGCAGAGTGATGTTAAATCCACCAGAACCACATGAAGTGGTTTCCTAAAGGAAAGGGTGCCATTTTCAGGAGAAGAGTGGAGAAAAGAGTGGGCAAAATGCTCCATTACCTCCTGTAGATCACAAAAGGGAAGTTATGGTACCAGGGTTCTAGACCAGAGAGTCACAGTGAAAAGCTGTTAGGGAAATATAGATAACAAGGGCCTATTGCATAGCATGGGGAACTAAACTCGGTACTCTGTAATAACCTATCTGGGAAAAGACTCTGGAAAAAAAAAGGGTATATGTATAACTGAATCACGTTGCTGTACACCTGAAACACACAGCATTGTAAATCAAAACATTGTAGTCCAAAAATAAATAGATAGATATGTTTGAAAAGAAAGCTGTTAGGGAGCCCACTGTATCCCAGTGGCTGTAATTGTAACCTCACGAGGGACAGTGCAGAAGAGCACCTATCAGAGTCAAGGAGCTGGGTTCCAGTGTCTTCTCTGCCACTTACTGTTGGTCAAACCACTCCCTTCTTTCTCCCTCCACTTCTCACCTGTAAAATGAAGGGGTAGGACTAGATGATCTCTAAGGGTCATCCCAGGTGGCACTAGTGGTAAAGAACCCCCCTGCCAATGTAGGAGATGCAAGAGACTCAGGTTCGATCCCTGGGTTGGGAAGATCCGCTGGAGGAGAACATGGCAACCCGCTCCAGTGTTCTTGCCTGGAGAATCCCATGGACAGAGGAGCCTGGTGGGCTACAGTCCACGGGGTCACAAAGAATCGGACACAACTGAAGCAACTTAGCATGCTTCAGCGCTAAGTTCACTTCCAACTCTAGGAGTCTGTAACCCACCTCTTTATCACAGCATCTTTGTATCAGTATGTTACATTCCAGTAGGAATGGAAAACAAATTTTGTGATAAGCTCTGAAGCTTTGAAGAAATAGGATGAAAACAACTCAGGCCTATTTATATTTGGAAACTTATTTTCCTCTTGTAGAGTTTCTAACTGGAGAAAAGTCAGTGCACCACTTTCCTTTGTTGGAAACGAACGGCAGCACTTAAGAAATAGTTGGTGACTTGCGGACTTGGGGACAGATGTATTTGCTTGGCCTTGAGATCCGTAAGTAGTGAGTCCCACAATTAACATTTCCTACAAACCCATTTGTTCCCTCACATCAAGGATACGCCCCATTTGACTACAGAGGATATTCGCGATGAGCCAGTTTTCCCTCTGGTGCTGCAAATCTGGGTCACCCTTTTGACATTCCTGAACTCCACTGACAAATGCCCTCTCCGGGCTGGAAAACCACAGGGCCTTCGTCTTCAGAGCAGCCCATGGTAACTGACAACAGCGGGAGCACAAAGAGGTCATTGACACAGAAACAATGACAGCAGCTAACGCTGAGAAGTAAATAGGAGCTTCTCTGCATTTATCTGCCCTTGGGAAACCAAAATAACGATCCTGAACGAAATGGGGGTGGGCGTTGTGGGAAGGGGGCCGGAGAGCTGGAAGAGATGTGGGTGAAAACTCAATGCTGTCTTTCTTCTGCCACAACAAACAGGATTGTTCTTTTGTTTCAGAGAGCTGGCATTTAGGGGCTGGGAAAGAGACAGATAGAGGAGGAGTGTGTTTGGTTTATGGACCTTGTTTTGAGCCAGATGTTGGTCACAGGGGGACGTGGTGCAATATTAACAAACTTCACGTGTCATGGCTGGATCATAAAAAGGATGATTCCTCCATAGCATTTGTTAGAGTCTGCGGCATACATTCCTTTTATTTTTTTAATTGGAGGATAATTGGACAATATTGTGTTGGCTTCTGCCATAAAACAATACCTCTCCACACCACCCCCTAGGTTGTCACAGAGTACAGCGTGGAGCAAAGCCTGTGTTACACAGCTGCTTCCCATTAGCAATCTAGTTCACATATGGTATAGCGTATATGTTTCAGTGCTAATCCCTCATTGCGTTCCCTCCCTCCTTCCCCCGATGTGTCCAGAGTCTGTTCTCCGTGTCTCTATTCCTGCCCTGCAAATCGGCTCATCAGTACCATTTCCTGACCATTTTTCTAGATTCCATATACATTGTGGTATACACTTCTTGTAGTGATCATTTGATTCCTCTTTGCCTCCCCTACTGGGCAGTGAGTCCAGGAGGACAGTCATGTACTCTTCCGAACCTGGAGCTGACTGAGCTCAGTGCTTGCTTCTGGAGGAGACTAAATAGACAGATGCCTAATGAAGGTCTGTTCACTGAGTCAACCTGAAGACAACTTGGAAAGATGGGCGAGGCAGGATGTCACTGACAGGTAACATCAGAGTCGGGTTTGGGTTGGTTTCAATCCTCAGTGGTTTTTCGTTAAGTGGACCCCCTCTGATCTATGAATTAGGAACTAAGGGCCTTCATGGGCTATGTCCAAGGCCAGTTTCCTGCTGCCAAATTGCAGCGCTCTCTGAAGAGTGGTCAGGAAAGGAGGGGAAGTGCCTGAAGCACTAAGGCAGGGGGTTTTTTGTTTAAAACAAAAAAAGCCCCTTCCTGGGCTTCCCTGGTGGCTCAGTGGATAAAAATCTGTCTGCCAATGTATAAAATCTTAATGGGAAAAATTTTCCAACCCATTTAGTACAGAAGCAGGAATGCCAACCCTCCTGTGAATGGAGAAAGCTGAGAAGATGCATTTTCTATCCACCGTGTTGTTGCTGTATCTGAAAACCAATCTTCCCATAATCTTAGAGGGTAACTTCCCAACTTTATGCTCCTCTGAAATCACTCTCATCTAAAGCCTCTGAGTGGTTTTCTCATCCTAAGAGCAGAAAGAGGGTTACGTTTGAAATTTCTGTCCATGCACACCTCACCTGAGAGGCAGGCTTTCTCCTCATGCCCCTGCCCCCACCCCCTTCATCCAGAGCCCATTCCTTCCTGAGCTGGAGGAGTTGCTCTAAATGATTACCCTGAGGGAGATTTTATTTCATAGTTCGCTTAGGGTTAAGCGAATCCTGAACTCCTCCACCTCACCCAGTCTGGGGCCCCCAGAAGCACCATGGCTTCCTGGCCAGGCAGGTTTTGTAACTGCATGGAGCCTATCTCTCCAGCCTGATTGAAAACCATCAGATATCCAGCACTTATGAGGTATCAAACCCCGTCCTGAGCTCTAGTCCAGTGAGGAAAGGGGATGTCTCCATTTTGCACGTGAAAAAAAAAAGAAGTTAGAGCATTAGGTAAACTGCACAGAGAGCATTCCCAGCATGGAGCTGTCTTATTCTTATATTCTTATCCTTACATTATGTAGGATGAGACTGAAGAGTTAAGAGTCCATCGTCATCCAAACCACCAGAGTACTCAGAATGGCTAGTTCAGAGTGGTGAGGTCAAACTCAAACCCAGTTTTCAGATGCCAAACCTGGATCATTTTCTCAACACTGTAGTTCCTGTCGCCAAAATATAGGTTTACTTAAGAAAACCATAGGCATGTAAATCCACAAGCTAGGAATTGAGCTTGCGCCCTTGTCAGTGAAAGTGCAGAGTCCCAACTGCTGAACCACCAAGGGACTGCTTTCCCTCCACAAACATCTTTTTAATTGGAATATGATTGCTTTACAATGTTATGTTAGTCTCTGCTACACAACAACGTGAATCAGCTATGTGCTGTGCTGTGCTTAGTCACTCAGTTGTGTCTGACTCTTTGCAACCCCATGGACTATAGCCTGCCAGGTTCCTCTGTCCATGGGGATTCTCCAGGACTGTGGGATTCTCCAGGATTGTCCAGGGGATACTCAAGTGGGTTGCCATACCCTCCTCCAGGGGATTTTCCCACCCCAGGGATTGAGCCCAGGTCTCCTGCATTACAGGCAGATTCTTTACTGTCTGAGCCCCCGGGGAAACCCTGAATCAGCTGTAAGTGAACTCATATCCCCTCCCTCCTAAGTCTCCCTCCCACCCCTCCAAGTCATCACAGAGCACTGAGCGGGGCTCCCGGTGCTCTAAAGTAGTTTCCCACTAGTTAACTATTTTGCACATGGCAGTGTACACATGTCAGCGTTACCCTCAATCCATCCCACCTTCTCCTTCCCCTGCTGTGTCCACAGTCAAATATTTTGATGCCATTTTTTTTTTAATTTTGTATTTACGCTTTAGAGGAATACAACCTTAGATAGATAGTCAATCCTTTGCCAGGCTCACTCCAGTCTCTGAGCTGATCCTTGCACAGTTTTCCAACCAGGTCATTCTATCTTTCAGGGCCTTGTTGGCTGCTACCCGCTCCATGAAGCCCTCCTGACCACGCCAGACTACACACCTCACCAGCAAGTCTCACTCACAGTTCCTATAGGTAGTGTTACCATCCAACACTTTCATCTTCTGTCTTCTTTCTCTCTCTCTCCCTGAAGCAACTTCTAATCCAAGGCACATACTACTGGCCAGAGCCTTGGCCCCTGGCTGTGACGGTTTTCTTCCAGTACCTCTCAGAGTTGTTTTTTCCAGTGGTCATGTATGGATATGAGAGCTGGACCATAAAGAAGGCTGAGTGCTGAGAAGATGCTGGAGAAGACTCTTGAGAATCCCTTTGACTGCAAGGAGATCCAACCACTCCATCCTAAAGGAAATAAACCCTGAATATTCACTGGAGGGACTGATGCTGAAGCGCCAATACTTTGACCACCTGATGCAAAGAGCCAATTCATTGGAAAAGACCCTGATGCTGGGAAAGATTGAAGGCAGAAAGAGGAGGGGACGACAGAGGATAAGATGGTTGGATGGCATCACTGACTCAATGGACATGAGTTTGAGCAAGCTTCAGGAGTTGATGAAGGACAGGGAAGCCTGGCGTGCTGCAGTACATGGGGTCACAAAGAATCAGACACGACTTAGCAACTGAACAACAACAATAAAATATATAATCTTGTAACCACTCAATGATATTTGAGAGCTGTTTTCTGTCCTGGTTTCAGAAGCGTCCCCCTGACCCTTGGGCACCTGACTCACCATCTTCTCCAGTTAAACCTGGATGCCACTCTGTGGGACTTCGGTCCCCAGTGGAGGTGCCGTCTTGATCCATCAGCCTCCTCAGCTGCAGCCACTGCCCCTCCTCTAGAATCCTGTGCCTCACCTTGGAGTTAATCAATGGAAACTCTTCTGCCTCTGTTGGTCTGAAGTTCCAGATCCCACTCCCTCCTGGTGCACAACGGCCACTGCTTTCTTTATTCCCGTTTCTTTTTCTCTTTTTGGCTGCACCGTGCAACATGGGGGATCTTAGTTCCTCGACCAGGGCTTGAACCCATGCCCCCTGCATTGGAAGTGTGAAGTCTTAATCACTGGACTGCAGAGGAATTCCCTATTCTCATTCCCTAACAAACAGAAATCTACCTTTCAACTTCTTTAAAACCTCAGCCTTTGCTTTCTTTGCTACCTGTGAGTTCTTAGCTTCCTTCTGATCACATTTCCTTCCCCTCCCAGCAGCCTGGACTCCTTACAAACTTCTGACTCAGGTACCTGGGTCTCCTGTCCCCCTCTTAAGCCCCCACCCCACTTCAATCTGGAGATCCTGTCAGTGAGGCTGCATCACTGCGACTGTGCAGACTGATGCCATGACAAGCTCATGGCATCCATTCTATGTTGGGCCTTTAATTTGGCTCAGCAACCTTTTTAAGGTCCTTGGTCAGCTTCCTTTCTCATTCTGCTCAACAGATCTTGGGATCTTTCATCACTTTTCTCCAACTTTGCACCAAATTCCCACTCTGCTTGGCTGGCAGGTGATCTGACCTTCCCTTTGGAGCCAGTCAGCCATCAGTGCACCCTGCCTCACTATAGTGGCTCCTTCAGCAAGCTCAGTCTACCTTCATTCTCGTTTCCTTCCGTGCCCATGTGCTAAGGCGCTTCAGTCATGTCTGACTCTTTGCGACCCCATAGACTGTAGCCCTCCAGGCTCCTCTGTCTTTGGGATTCTCCAGGCAAGAATACTGAAGTGGGTTGCCATTTCCTTCTCCAGGGGATCTTCCCGACCCAGGGATTGAATCCAGGCCTTCTGCATTGTAGGCGAAATCCTTATCACTGTACCACCTAGGAAGCCCCATTTCCTTCCAGTCTCCAGGAAGAAACTGTCCCTCTGTTCAAAGTTAGGCCAACCAGCTGATCACCTGATCCCACCCTGTCTAACCTTCCCCCAGCCCTAGGAAACTAGCTCCATCAAGCATCCTCTTTCTCATGCATTTGAACTCTGACCTTTCATTATCTTTCCCTCTCCCCAAATTTGAATATATTCAAATCCTTCACATTCAAATCCATAGACGCACACTCAATTTCACCTCTCTGTTCTTCTCTTCTTAAATATTGCCAAGCTTCTTAAAGTTAACTTATACAGGTATACCATGCTGTCTCCTCCTCCTTATTATTATTTTTTTTAATATGGAATGCTTCACGAATTTGCACATCAAGCTTACGAAGCGGCCATGTTAATCTTCTCTGTGTCATTCCAATTTTAGTATGGGCTGCCTAAGCGAGCATCTTCTCCTTATCTTAAACGCACCTCTGTGTAAGGACAGTTCCCATCACTCACTGAAAAGGCCTTAGCAAAGGTCAGTGATGGCCTCTTTGCAGTGGACTCCTCAATCCCATCCTCCCCAGCCTTTCTGTAGTGTTCGAGGTTGCGCTCCCACACTCTGTTCCTTCTTGCCCATCTCTCTTTTGTCCTCAGTCCACACTGGCTTCCCTTTCTTTGCCAGTCTCATAGATAGTCGTTCACTGGAAGTCTGTTCTGAGCCTCATTCTTACCTTCCCTGGGCAACTGCTTCTACTGCTGGGATTTTACTAAACCAAACTACAACTAAGTTACTCTCTCCAGGGGCGTCCCTGGTGCTCCAATGGGTAAGACTCCACGCTCCCAGTGCAGGGGGCCTGGGTGTGATCCCTGGTCAGGGAAATAGATCCCACATACTCATTTGAAAAGACCCTGATGCTGGGAAAGATCAAAGGCAGGAGGAGAAGGGGACGACAGAAGATGAGATGGTTGGATGGCATCACTGACTCAATGGACATGAGTTTGGGTAAACTCTGGGAGCTGGTGATGGACAGGGAAGCCTGGCATGCTGCGGTTCATGGGGTCGCAAAGAGTCGGACACGACTAAGTGACTGAACTGTCATTAAGAGTTCACATGCTGCAACTAAGACCTGATACAGCCAAATATATATATATATATATATATATATATATATATATATATTTAAAAGTTATTTTCTCCAGCCTCAACCTTTGCTGGGTTCCAGGTCTATATAACAACCTACTGGACAGTTTCACTTGGGTGTCCAAAACAAGACTTTTTTTTCCTTATTGAGCTTGCTCCTATTTCTTCAGTCTCATCCCCCAAATCATTGATAAGATAATAATGCTGATGATGACTAATATTTATGGATTCCTTACAACATGCCAGATACAGTTCTAAACTTCAGTCACCATGAAAATATTGCAAGAGAGGCATCATTATCCCCATTTCAAAAAAAGGTAATAAACACAGTATGATTTGGCACTCAGTAAGTGGCATTGTGTTTTACCTGAATACCCAATCCAGAGACCCCCAGGGGAATCCTGTCCTTTTTATTTCTCCTCCTTCATGTTCAGTCGAGCATCAAATCCTGTTGGCGCTTCTCTTTGCATTTCTCTGGCTTTATCATCTCCTCTCTAATGCTTCTTTTTCAGAATCTGTACCTGTGTCTTGCTTCAGATCCTCCTCATCAACTGACTAGATTCTTAACGCGGTGTCCTAATAGCTCTTCTTGCCTCCAGTCTTAGCTCTCTCTACTTGCCGTCCAGTCATTCTCCACAGCTCCCCCAGAGTGGTCCTGCTGAAATGCAAGCTTGATCATATTATTACATTGCATAAAGCCAATCAGCGACTCCCCTCACCTACCACGTTGCTTGCTCTGCAGGGCACGAAAAACACCCTCCATGGGCCACCCACTGCATGACTTTTCATCTTCATCTCGCACTCCTCTTTCTCACACACCCCTAGTTTCACTTTGGATATTCCAGATACCTCTCTAGATGGCAAAGGCAAAAGCTTTTGCTCACACTGCTTTCTCTGCCAGTAATGCCCTCCACCATGTCTCTGTCTAGTAAACTAGTCATCCTTCAAAACTGTGCTGTCTAATATGTAGCCAGTAGCCACACGAGGCTACTCTGAATTAAGATATGCTATAAGTATGCTCACGCTCAGCTGCTAAGGCGTGTCTGACTCTTTCATGACCGTGTGGACTGTATGGAATTTTTCCAGGCAAGAATACTGAAGTGGGTTGCCATTTCTCACAAAATGGAATATTATTTGGATTTTTTTTAAAGGAAGGAAATTCTGACACATGCTATAATATAGATGAAACTTGAAGACACTATGCTAAGTGATCTGAACCAGTCACAACAAGGCAAATACTGTATTATGAGATATCTAGAGGAGTCAAACTCAAAGAAAGAGAAAACACAATAGTGGCTGCCAGGGAGTAGGGAGACAGAGGAATGGAGAGTTGTTTGATGTGTATAGGGTTTCAGTTTTGCTAAGTGAAAAAGTTCTACAGATTAGTTACACACCATTGTGAATACATTTAACACTACTGAAGTGAACACTTGAAGACGGTTAAGATGGTAAATCTTATGTTCTGTGTACTTTACCACAGTGAAATTTTTTTTTTAATCAAGTTCCAAAAAAAGAAAACCACTCCCAGTTACCACAAACCTCCTCCTCTCTAGTGTGAACTAACTACTCCTTCATCATGCCCCCACTTTATCCTGCACATACCACATTTTTGGTAATGATTTGTTCGACAGAATAAAAAGGTTACTGTTCCGTGAATGAGATGATCACACATCCGCTTCTAGGGTCTTGACCAGAAGCTATGAAAACATACTAGGGTCTTTGGCAAGATGGAGAAAAGAGAGTAGTCCTGATGGTGTAACATACTACAGGGGATGTTCATTATTAGCAATAGGATAACACCTTGTTTCTGTAGAGGTTTCACTCTGAGGCTAGACCTGGAGGGGCTGTTTTCTGTCACCCCTCTTTTGTAAGTATTATCTGAAGGGCATGAAGAGCACTTCCTCCCATCTCCAAAACATAAAAACATCCCCCTCCCTATCCTGAGTTCAACCAGCTGAAGTGGTTGGCAGTACCCAGTCTGACCTGTGGGCAGGACGACAGGAAGATGCTCACTTAAGCCAGATTCAAGCTAGAGTAGTTTAACTAACAGATAAGGGTCTCTGAGGCCACATGAGGAATGATTTGGCCACCCCTCACCCAGACTCTTTGTAGGTATTGGATTGGGCAAAAAGTTCATTCAGGGTTTTCCAGAAAGTCTTATAAAAACCCGAATGAAGTTTTTGGCCAACCCAAATCCACGCGATGCCTGAAACTTTTTTTTTTTCAGATAATGGACTGGACCTTGCTGCCCTTCCCAGTTCATAGCCAAGAGGTAACATTTGTTTAATCTGTCTTCTCTCCTAAATGGAGAGTTCCTTTAGGGCAGGGACCACATCTTATCCATCCTCATATCCTCAGCATCCATCCGTTCTAGCACCTAGCAGGTACCTAATACATGCCCAACCAATGACTGACTGGTTAGAGTGATGGTGGGGTGAGTCATCATGATAACCCAGGGAGAGGCTTTTGACAGAGCAACTAGTCCACCCTGAGATAAAGGAAAGGCTGAATAGAGAGCCACAGGGAGTATGTGGGTCTGGGGTTTTCGGGGCGCAGAGGGAACGTGAGAAGTGGTTCAGTATGAAACCAAAGTTGAGCAGGTTGATGAAACTGACACCCTCAAGTTTCAGGTTCTTTTGTCTCACGGGTCTATTCTTGCCTGGAGGATCCCATGCACAGAAGAGCCTGGTGGGTCGCCAAGAATCAGACGCGACTGAGGCAGCTTAGCACGCACACAGACGTTTCGTGTTCTGCTGTCTCACTGGTCTAACAACAGTGCTGACATTTATCTGATGGCCTGGCAAGCATCCTTTCATTCTATAATTTCAGCTTTGTCTGAAGCAACACCCTAACACTCACTCAGTGGCCCCCATTCCACAAGTCACATATCTTGGGTCAGTTTTAAATTATACATTATTTTCTTCTGGCTGATTGGACTGATTCAGGTCTGCTAACAACAAGACACTCATGTGTGGCCCTTTCAAGTAATCAATTCTGGGTAATTTTTTTTCTGTCTCAGACAATTCGAGAGGGCTTCCCAGGTGGTGGTAATGGTTCTGCCTGCCAATGCAGGGGATGCAAGAGACACAGGTTTGACCCCTGGGTCGGGAAGGTCCCCTAGAGAAGGAAATGGCAACCCACTCCAGTATTCTTGCCTGGGAAATCCCATGGACAGAGGAACCTGCGGGGCTACAGTCCGTGGGGTCACCAAGAGTCGGACATGACTGAGTGCGCAGCATGTTCCACAGAATGCTGCAAAGAATTACTAACAATGGCTGATCCCTAAGTCAGCTTTGTCAGCATAATAGTGTCCTTTCAAACTCACATTTGTAGAATTCGCCAGCTGGAAAGAAGAGCAAAGATTAGATGGTTAGATAGCATCATTGACTCAATGGACATGAATTTGAGTAAACTCCAGCAGATAATGGAGGACAGATGAGCCTGGTGTCCATGGGGTCGAAAAAAGAGTGGGACATGACGGAGCAACTGAACAACAACAAGGAAATTCGTCCCTAGGGGACTGAGTTGGGTCACAGTGAGTAAGAATTAGCATTCAGGGCCCCTGGCTTCCATACCTGGGCCTGTCTCCTTCTGCTCACTGCAGGTGCAGCCACGGCTGTTCTGGGCACAGCCAGCTGCCCCTTCTCTGCACTCCTGTGCCATCAGGGTGCTCTCCGAGGAGCTCTAAATTATCTGCCTTAGGGGGAATGAGCAGACAAGATTTTTTTCTTAGGTTCATTTGCCTTGGAACGTTCTGCGTGATTTTTTTTTTTTTTTTCCTAAAGCCCCATTCTCAACGGGGGCTGACTTCAAGGCTAAGACAGTCCAGAAGCCGACTGGCTAGAGGAGAATTTGCCACGAACAGCTGCGAGGCTGAGGCGCTGCGCAAGTGGGCCGGGCCCGACTGGACACTAATCGGCCCCTTGCTCATTTATCATCCGACAGGCGCTGTCTGAGCACCTACTGTGTGCCTGGCTGCAGTTGTTCAAATAAGAACCGAGCGAGCGGCTGCCTCCATCCCCTCCACACAGGCCCCAGAGCCATAGGAGCCGGGAGACACAGGAACTTCTGATCTTCATCCCAGATCTGGCCTTAACTTGCGCTGCGATTTGGGAACAAGATTGCAAATTCTCCAGCCTGTAGCTTCAAAGATGGGGGGAAAAAAGAAGTCTTTTTCAATAGGGAAAGGTATTTCGGGGAACTGGAGAAACCACCTCAGCAGCGCACAAGTGGTGTGGAGGCTCTGCGGGCTCCCTGACCTTGCAGCCACAGCCCCCTCGACCCACTCCCCCGCGCCCCGCCCCCGGCGGAGGCTGCCCACTGCCCTGCGGACTGCCCCGTCCGGCCCCGGGGAGCCCGGGCAGCGGAGGCCAAGGGGGCTCCTTTCTCTTTAAGAGCCGCAAGGGCGACCCTGATTGGCTGTAGCTATGCAGGTCTTTCTTCCCCGCTCCCTCCGAGCAGTCCCTCCCCCGCCGCGCTCTCGGCTCTTTCCACACCCCCTCCCCTCCCCCGGCGCCCCCTCCCTCCCCGCGCGCTCGCCCCCTCTTCTCGCCGCCGCCGAGTTCTTCTCCGGCAGCCGAGCGGGTGATGCGCCAGCAACAGATGCCGGGCACCAAGATTGGCATCCTTAGGCCACGCTGAACGCCTGAAGAAGCGAGAAGGAAGCAGGGAAGGGCCGGGAAGGCGGGGACAGGAGGTGCCGGAGATCCCCCCCACCCAATCCCCTCAAAAGAAGGCAGAAGCCGCCGCCCCCACCGGAGAGCTCCGCGCCCCGGAGATCGCCGGCTCGCTGCCACTGCCGCGGGCGCCCAGGTCTCCCCAGCCATGCCAGGCCCGGCCGTGGACGCGGAGAAGGTCCCCTTCCGCAGCGCCAAGGAGGAGATCCGTGCGGGGGTCGGGGTCGAGGGTTCGGAGGGCGGCGGCGGCGGCGGCGGCGGCGGCCGGGAGAGGCCCGGCGCGCGCGGGCACCGGCAGGACATCGTCTGGAGGAACGTGTTCCTGATGAGCCTGCTCCACTTGGCGGCCGTGTACTCCCTGGTGCTCATCCCCAAAGCCCAGCCGCTCACTCTGCTCTGGGGTGAGTAGTCCTGCCCGCGCCCCCCTGCGCCCCCGGGCACTGAGGCGCGGTGAGGCCGGCGGCGCCGGGGCGCGCGAGATCGCGGGTCGCCTCTGGCTGCGGGCCGTGTGGAGCTCCCGCGGCTCTCAGTTCGCCTTCTCTCCTGCTCCCCCCCGCTCCTCCCCGCCGCCCCCCGCTCCCAGGCCTGTAGTTGTCCGGCCTTTGGGACGGGAAGGTATTTCTATCCAGATATTTTCAACTTCTGCCCCCTCCGCTGTCTCCTTGAGTAGGCTCCTTTGGCGACCCCTGGATGGAGAGCGAGAGGGACTCGGGGTCCTGCGGCGCGGAGGCGCGCGAAGGGGGATGCCAAGCCCGGGCTCCAGGGCGGGGAGACCAACGTGGTGACTGTGTAGCCCCTGCGCGTCCCAGGGGCGCTCCTATCGGCCGCCTTTCAGCGTCTCAGTCTCCTCCGTGGGCCACGGACCTAGAGGCCGAGTGAAGGGCTAGAAAGGGAGATGTAGCGGGGGTTGGAGAGACCACAGGCGTAGGTTCAGCGCTGATTTTCGCGCAGGAGATGGAAGAAGCCAGTTCCCTTCCTGCGCCTGTAAGGCCCCTGTCCCTGCCCTCTCCGGGATCTCTTGTGCCCAGTTGCAGTTTTCCGGTCCCAGAAGTTTCTCGGCGAGCTCTGGCCCAGCACAAAGCTCCGAGGTGGCTGTGCAGACCCTTCCAGGCCTGTCCCCTTCCCCGACCAGGTGCCAGTCGGTCACCTGTAGCGCTCCCTCGCGCCACCCACTTTCCTAGCACCCCCACCCCTCCCAGCATGGGAGGGAACCCCAGAGCCCACTGCCCCTCTAACCCCTCCCCAGCTCCTGGGGCCGGGGGATGGGGGCTTCAGAGCCTGCCCTGCGTGACTCCAGTGGCTGACTCAGAACCGCTTCCAAACCCCCTTCCCTAGTAACCGGTTTTGGCCTCAGTCACTATAGTGGCCACCTTAGCCGGGACAAAAAGGCTCCGAGGGCTTTGGTATCCTGGGTTGAGAATCTGGTGAAGTAATTCGAAAAGCCCTTTCAGGTCTCCTGAAAGGAACAGGGGAGCAGGAGAAACATAACCTCCTTCTATTTACAGAGGGGAAGAGGAAGGAAGAAAATATGAAGACCTCTTTCCGCAAAGCTTCCGACTTGGCATAGTGCCAGCTCCAAGTGCCTGGGTGCAGAATGGGGCGAGTCGGTTTTAAGCTTTCCCTTGAAACTCTGTAGTCTGTGCTCTTGCAAGCAGACCCTTCCAGAAGATGGGTGGGTGCCTCTTGGGGAGGGTGTGTGGCTGAGCAGGGTTGAGGAATGTTGGGAGGGGCAGGGGTCTTTGGGAATCTGTGAAGCCTTCGAAAGTCCCCTGAAAGCTTTGAGTAACCTCTCCAAAAGTCAGTACACTTCCTCAATTGAGTGTCCTTTTCTCCATCTTTTTTGTTATGTATTGGTTTCATTCTCCTATCTTCCTTCTTCCTTTACCTCTAGATGATTAGATCGTAAGATGCTCAGCCATTGCTTCCTAGACACACTTCCTCCACCAGCCAACCAAAGCTCTTATTGCCCTGTATCCCCTAGAGCAGCTCCCTCTGCACCCCTCCTCTCCCCGTCCCTCCCCCACCAGGGGCAGGACTGTGCCTTTGGACTTCAGAGCCCTCCTGGCACCAGGAGATTAGGGCTTAGTCTTAATAGCTGCAGTGTCAGAGAGAGCTCAGGGAGAAGTGAGCACTTAAAATATTGTCTTACATGCCCGGAGCGCCACAGGCCCACAGACTCCACCATTACAGCCACCCACCCCCTGGTTTTGGCCTTCCCCCAGGAGCCACAAGGACAAGGCCTCCTCTCCAGGTTTGCCAAGTCACCTCTGCCCTTTCCCGGCCACTCATGGTGGTGGAGGCAGAATCTTTGTTCTGAAAGACCTTGGCCCGAAGATGGCATCCTGGCCCCAGACTCCTCTGGCTCCCTGGAGAAGTCAACACACTGCAGGAGTCTGGGATCCACCTTATGGGTGATGCTGCCAGGCCCATCCTTCTGCCTCCCTGCAGAGTCTTCTGCTTTCAGTTCCATTCCCTGAATTTTGATTCTGTCCCCACCTGGGCTTAATTGCCCTTCCCACCCCTGCTCCCTCCCCTCTGCCCCCCAAAAAGAACAGACAATGGTGGATGTTGTAGCTTCAAGATCCAAACTTGTGACTTAGAAACATTCCAAATAAGTGAATGTTATCTGATGGATATCTTGTGAGAGAAGAAGTGAGGGAGAGAGACAGCCAAGATCAGTGTGCTGATGGTTAAAGGTCTCCTGGAGGACTGTTGATCAGGATTATTTTTGTTGAAAACCCTTGTGCCTTGAGCTACAGATTTCTCCCCACTGGATGCCTTTTCCATCCTCACTCCCACTGGCTCTGTCTAGTGTTAGGGCTGAGCTCATGCACCAGTGGGTTGTCATCCACTTCAGGGACCTGGGTTGTCAAGGCAATAAGGCTTAGCCAGCCCATCCATTGCTTGCCACCCTCCACCCCAGGTATGGTTGCCCTGGAAACAGGAGGCATCCATGCAGCGTCCCCAGCAAAGGATGTGTTAGGTGTGCAGTGTGCGGAGAGTAATTTGCTTGGCGGTGAAATGTCATCCATGAAAGATCTCATCAAGTTGTTCAGTCCAAACCTCCTCCATTGCCTCATCCCCCGCCTTTTTATGACTCTCCTTGGGGCCAGAGCAAGTTGTTTACTCTTCTTATCCTTACAGTTTTCTGAGTGGGCAGGCTGTCAGAATGGAACGCTCTTGGTGCCCACAGGTCCTAAGGGATGAGTTTATGAGTTTCAAGGGCAGAATATGAACTCCAACTGAAGGAAAAATCTTCACCTGAAGGTTCGAGCTCACAAATGGGCCTGCTTTGAGGATTTTTGACCAAAGGGGCAGTTAGTTCATGCCCTGTCTCCCAAGATGAGTAGAATAAGGGAGTGAGGTGCAGCGGTCATGATTCAAGGCCAAAGTCCTAGTGCTTTTCCCCAGCAAGCTTTGCCCTGTGTCTAGGCATTCTGGCCATTGGTCTCCAGAAACATGAGGAACTTTGCTGGTTTCCCTTGAAAGTCATTCGAGTCCCCTAAATATGCCTTGGTGACATCATGACTACCTCAATGAGAGGATCAGGCATGCGAAACAAGTCATCTTCCCTGCTCCTTTGCATCTTGCAGTTCTTGTTGTTGTTCAGTTGCTAAGTCGTGTCCAATTCTTTGCGACCCCATGGATTGCAGCACTCCAGGCTCTTCTGTCCTCCACCATCTCCCAGAGTTTGCTCAAATTCATGTCCATTGAGTCGGTGATGCCATCCAACCATCTCATCCTCTGCTGCCCCCTTCTCCTCCTGCCTTCAATCTTTCTCAGCATCAGGGTCTTTTCCAATGAGTTGGCTCTTCGCATTAGGTGGCCAAAGTGTTGGAACTTCAGCTTCGGCATCAGTTCTTCCAATGAATATTCGGGGTTTATTTCCTTTAGGATTGGCTGGTTTGATCTCCTTGCAGTCCACGGGACTCTCAAGAGCCTTCACCAGGATCACAGTTTGAAAGCATCAGTTCTTCAGCTCTCAGCCTTCCGTCTTGCCCCAGGCCAAATGTGTCCATTGCTGAAGTAGACACAGGATTCTCTGGTGTTCTTTTGGTTGCTAGAACCCAGCCTATGGGAGGAAGCTGAGATGTGGCAGAGGTGGAAGGCAGTCTGGCAGGAGCTTGGGTCAGGATAGGCAGGGGTTTGGAACCTGCTGGTCCACCAGTCAAATTCTGTCCAATCCTGTGAGCTGCCCAAGGGTGAGCTATTTTCTGTCAGACATTGGGTAGCCTGAATCCCCACCTTCGATGGTCCTAACGTCTTTGTTGAGCTGTGCTTCTTTTTTTCTGTCAAATCCTTAATATTGTTGAAGAGCTCCAAGAATGCGTGGCCTTGGACTTCTGTTTCATCTCCGGATTTTCTAGGGTGAAAGTGAAAGTGAAGTCACTCAGTCGTGTCAGACTCTTTGAGACCCCATAGACTGTAGCCTACCATAGACTGTAGCCTACAGGCTTCTCCATCCACGGGATTTTCCAGGCAAGAGTACTGGAGTGGGTTTCCATTTCCTTCTCCAGAGGATCTTCCCAACCCAGGGATGGAACCAGGGTCTTCCGCATTGCAGGCAGACACTTTACCCTCTGAGCCACCAGGGAAGCCCACAGCTCAAAAGAGAAACAGCTCTCAATGTGAATCTCTGCTCTTCTACTTGTTCACCAACTGCATAGCCTGATGGGACAAATGAACATCTCCAGACCTCAGCTTTCTCACCTGTAAAATGGATAGATCCGTACTTCTTGCTCATGAGGTTGTGAGAAATAAATTCGATAATAGGTGTAAATTACTTGGCACAGTGGCTGGCCCTTGGTTGATGTCCAGTAATTGTTAGCTCCCCTTATTATTCCTGGTCCTGATACTGGCTTTGTTTTCTTTAGTAGAGGGAAAAAAAGGCCCTCTTGCAGCACAATCGGTTCTACAAAGCTGGCATACAACGTGGCTTCATTGCCTCTTGCATGGAAAAGATTGCTTTGGTTTGGGAAACAAGGGTTCTTTCTCAAAGTCTCCAAAGAGAAATGAACACAAATAGCCCTGTTCCTTCTCTCTCCCCCATCCCCTTCTCTTTCATCCTCTCTTCCTCCCCTTTTCCTCTAAAAAGTCACTATTTTGTAAATAAGTACCTTTTTGTTCACCTGGTCTCTAGTGTTTTCTTTGGGGCTTTTTGAGCCAGTTGCAATTGCTGTAAAAACAGGGCTTAATCATTTCTCTAAATGTCTTAGGTTCTCAGTGTTGAATTTTTCCCGCATTTGTCTTCTTGAGTCATCTTTTTTAAAAAACAAAATTTTAATGTTCAAACTACTAAAAAAACTGAAAAACGTCGATGAGACTTCCCTTTAAAGTCTGTAATTCCCAGCCCATTGTTGCAACTCTTCCATTTTTAATAACCAGGCAAGCACTAAGGGCCGCTCCCCAGGCTGGGTGGAGTACAGAGAAACCCGAGAGAATGGAGTATGCTTTTATTGGCTTCATAGTCTCAACAAGTATAAATATAGGTTGAGATTAACATTATTAACTCGGTTCTTTTTTTCTTCTAAAACTGGTCAAGGTCACTGCCAACCCACTGTGATCCTAAAATGTGAAGTCCTTCTGCAGAGTAGGAACCAGGGCTGAGAACCCAGCTTTACCTCTTAGGTCAGCTTCAGGCAAGTCTCTTTCCAGTGTGTGAGCCTTGGGTTCCTGGTCTCTGAAATAGAGATGATAATACTGAGCTGGAAGTTCCTTTAAGCATCAGGGCAAATGTCAAAGAGGAGCCGCAGGGTAAAGAGTTCTCTCTACTGCTTCTAACCCCCACCGCGGGGGCGGCCTCAGGAAACTTACAGGGCTTCAGTGTCTGTCTCTCTGGGACCTGGAGTTCTTGTGGCTCCAATATAATGCACAATGTTTAAATCCGAATAAAACATCACGACCTTTCCTGTATAACATTAGGTTCTCATCTTGTCCTGACTTGTGTATTGTAGAAAATTATAATAATTGCTTTAAAAAGCCAGTGATAAATTTACAGAACGGTGACACAATGTGAAAGTGTTAGTCGCTCAGTCGTGTCTGACTCTTTGTGACCCCATGGACTGTTGCCCACCAGGCTCCTCTGTCCATGAAATTCTCCAGGCAAGAATACTGGTGTGGGTAGCCATTCCCTTCTCCCAGGGATCTTCCCAACTCAGGGGTTGAACCCCAGGCTCCTGCATTACAGGCAGATTATTTACCATCTGAGCCACCAGAAATTTTCTAAAAAGGGCACCATTATCTTTGGCTGGCATTCTTCTTGTTGAGCATCTGTTTTGATGTCCTGTCTTCTGTGATGTCAGTCTCCCCATCCCTTTGCTGTGACGTGTCCCGTTTCTGTGGAAGTGGCACCATCCTGGGATTGAGAGTATGGGTATTGGAGTCTGAGTGTCTGAGTTCAAAGCCTAGCCCCCCAGGTACAGTCTTGGGCAGATCAGTCACCCTCTCCAGCTTCGGTGTCCCCAGTTGCCCTTTGAGAATGACAGCTCTGCCAGCGTCAGTTCGCAGCTGGAGTGAAATGAAACAAGACAGTAAAGAACTTGACCCTTGCTACTTCCCTTCACTCCCCTTCTTTCAGCTCCTCCTTGGTGGTTAGGACTTGTTCCAGCTTCCACACTACCCCCGACCCCCGACCCTGGTTGTCAGAAAGCCCTGGTCATGGATAAAGCAGTTGGTTTCTGATTTGTTTCCCCTGGCAATGGGCTGGTGGCCACCACAGCAGGGACCCATTCTCCTCCCTTGTAAATGCCCATGGTTTGTTCACTCTGAGTGTGAGCAAGCCACGGGAGAGATCCTCACAGTTGCACATGCAGTCATGTACTCATTCACCCACGAATTCATTCATTTTTTTCCTTTTTCCATTTCAACTATTGTCAAAACATCAGAATCACTTTGATGTCCTTTACAGTATTCGGAAGCCTGGGCCCCCACCTGGACTTAATGAATTGGAATCTCTAGGAGGGAGGCCCTGACTATTTTATTATTATTATTTTAAGACATTTGGGTGTTTCTGAGGCACAGCTGGTGCATTTAATTCCCTGCTCCGTATTCAGTTACGCTTATTATCACCCATGACTTGCCAGGCACCCGCGCCGTCCCTCCCTGACTTCATGGCACTTAAGGCCGGTTGGGGGGACAGAGAGGTGAGAACCACCAAGGCAGCCTTAGCTGCAGAGCACCAGCCTGGAGGAGTCAGGAAGGTGCCCTTGAGGAGGGGACTTCGCAGGGGGCTCAGTGGTAAAGAACCCACCTGCCAATGCAGGAGATGCAGGTTCGATCCCTGGAGAAAGAGCTGGCAACCCACTGCGGTATACTTGCCTGGGCAATCCCATGGACAGAGGAGCCTGGCGGGCTACAGTCCATGGGGTTGCAAAGAGTTGGACACGACTTAGTGACTAAACAACAAGCGAGAGGAGGAGGTGGCTGAACTGAGCCTGGCTGGAGACCCCTGCTGAGGGGTTCGGGTGAGATGGCATTGCAGCCACAGGACAGAGGTCCCCCAGGGGAGAGAGAAGAGCCGGAGCAGGGCCAGTCCAGGACCTGAAGATTCAGAGGGTTGAAGGTAATTGGGGCCCAGATCCAGGGCAGGCAGTCATTAGGACCAGCGGGACTGGGAGGCGATCAGGCTTGCAGAGCGGCTGCCCTTATCCTCTACTTGCCTCTCACCTCTGCTCACCCATCACACACGCCAGTGGTTCTGAGCACATAATTTCTAAACCAGTCACATGCTGGTGGGATGAGTGAGCCCGAAGGTTTTCAGGAAAGACCCTAAGGCAGACACCTTAGAGCAAGTGTGCAGTGGGGCTGGGTGCCTCCCTCTCATGCTGGCCAGAGTTCAGGGAGAGCTAGAAATAATGTCTCAGCTGGGCCTTTGATCTCACAGACTCGAGGGTATTGTGCCAGGACTAGACTACTAATGTGCCTCCAAGGGTATAATAACGCTGGCATCCCAGACCCAGGGCGCTCTTCTCCTCTTGTGCCTGTCTGCTCTCTTTCCTCTTTCTCTCAAAGGTACAGGTGTGTGGGGGGTTCATCTGACCTCCCTTCCTCCCTGGAACCTGAGTTTAAACAGCTAGTTCTCACTATCCTCCTTCCTACGTCCTGCTCCCCATTTCTGCAGCCTGCTGTTAAAGGCTGATGCTTACATGCTAAGTCCTTTTGGTCATATCCCATTCTTTGCATCCCTATGGACTGTAGCCCACCAGGCTCCTGTCCATGGGATTCTCCAGGCAAGAATACTGGAGTGAGTTGCAGTGCTCTCCTCCAGGGGATCTTCCCAACCCAGGGATCCAACCCGCGTCTGTTTTGTCGCCTACATTAGCAGACAGGTTCTTTACCACTAGCGCCAGCTGGGAAGCCGGTTAAAGGCTGAAGGGCTCTGTAAGTCCCAGCAGGCTGTGGTCCACCAATCAGCAGCAGCATCATCACCTGGGAGTGTGTTAGAAAGACTCTCAGATCCCATCCCCGACCTATTGAATCAATACCTGCCTTTTGATAAGGCCTCCGGGTGACCCGTCTGGGCTGAACTTAAAGAAAACACTCCGTTAAGTTGGGCCATAGACTGACAGGTCAGAGAAACTGGACAAGTGGGATTTGTCAACTCTTTCATCGTCCTTCTAATGGCCTCTTCCCCTTGGTGTCCCCTCCTCCCCTCTTGCCTCCTTGTAGCTTATTTTAGAACATGTCGGGATCCTGCTTCTCTTGCCAGCAAAAGGCTGTTGCTAAAATCTTTCAGCCGGCAGCCGTGATGTTTAATTCATGGGCTAGAAAATTATTTTTATTTTCATGAGTAGAGCTGGGGAAAAATAACAGGGAGGCTCAGTGCATGGCCCTTGGGAACTCAGCTTGAGTCTTTAACAGATGAACTGGTAAAGGTGAGGAGGCCTGGGGAAAGGGCCACCTTCCACAAAGGATGCTTTTGGCTGCAAGTAGCACAAAACTCAGTATGCCATAAAAGACAAGGAAAATTTCTAATTTCAAAGGAAAGTAATCCTAAGGTAGGGCGCTTGTAGAATGACTCAGAAATGACATCAAAGAGCAGATTTCATTTCTGCCACGGTGGTCCTGTGGAATTTCGTTTTCCACATGGTTGCAGAATGGCTGCCAGATTTCCAGCAGTTACAACGATGTCCTACAGAAGAAGAGAGAGACTCCCCCCTCCTGAAGTTTCACCAGAGAAATTCTCTCCTGCTTGTCTCACAGCTGTTGTCTGCTCAGGATCATCAGCAGGACTGGGTCCCAAGTCCCTTGTTAAGCCATCATTGGCAAGGGATTCAAGCTAATCAGGGTTGGCCTCTGAGCCACGTGTCACATGAGGTGGGGTTTAAGAACCAAACAAAACCCAGGCTCCGGGGGAGGGAGGAAAGGGACAGCCAGCACCTCTGCTGCAGGGCCTGCCTTCACTCCCTCTGCTACCCTCCCTCCTTGGTGTCACCTCCATCCCCTGGGAAGGCCCCGGATTCACGTTTCTCGTGCTCTTCCCCTCTCCTCCCTACCCGTTGGGCTTGTCCCCCCTCCTGGTGTCATCACAGTGAGTTGTCAATGTCTGCCCTTTCCATGAGGCTCTGAGCTCTTTCCTGGCAGGTCTGCCTCCCCAGGCCCCCAACACATGGCCTCTGCTTCATAGACATGGTGCTGGGAGGGTGGATGAAGAAAGAGTTGAATGAATGAGTTTGATGTCTGTGTGGCCTTTTTTAAAAATTGGAATACAGTTGCCTTACAATGTTGTTGTTCATTTCTGCTGTACAAGGAGGTGAATCAGCTACATGTAAGCATCCATCCCTTCCCTCGTGGACCTCCTTCCCACCCCCACCTCCCCTATAGGTCAGTGCGGGGCACAGTTGAATCCCTGTGCTGCTCAGCAGCTCCCCACTAGCTGTCTGTTGTACACAGAGCGGTGTGTATACGTCAGTCCCAATCTCCCGATTCATCCCACCCTCTCCTTCCCCCGGGCTTCCCTTGTGGCTCAGCTGGTAAAGAATCCGCCCGCCATGAGGGAGACCTGGATTCGATCCCTGGGTTGGAAAGATCCCCTGGAGAAGGGAAAGGCTACCCACTCCAGTATTCTGGCCTGGAAAATCCCATGGACAGCATAGTCCATGAGGTCGCAAAGAGTCGGACATGACCGAGTGACTTTCACTTTCACTTTCTCCTTCCCTCACAATGCCCACATGCCCTTTTTCTACGTCTGTTCCTGTCCTGCAAGTCAATTCATCTGTACCATTTTTATAGATTTCTGTGGCCTTTCTTTCTAAGGAAAGTTTTCATTTTGTCTCAACTTTAGAAGTGTTTTTTTTTTTTTTTTCTCTCCTGTAAGATAACTTTCCATGTGATTTTGGAGCATGGACTGGGGAGAGAGAAGTCATTCTTAGTGCCCCAGGATTCTGCATGCCCCTACAACATTTTGCATGATATACTCTGCACGTAAGTTAAATAAGCAGGGTGACAATATACAGCCTTGATGTATTATTTTTCCAATTTGGAACCAGTCTGTTGTTCCATGTCCAGTTGGTCTCTACCCTCCTTTTATAACTCAAAGGAACAGCTGTGATTTTCCCTAAGTAGTATATACAATTTAATGTAAAAGTTCCATGCATGAAATTAGAAATGAATCCCTAAAATGTAACTGTTCCTGGAGTAGTTAGTCAATTTACTCTTCTAATAAATATGTTTATAAGAAGCTTTTACAGATGGTTATGATGAAGATCGTCCATATTCCCAGCCTGTGAGTCACTGGAGTGTCCCCAAAAGCAAGTAGCTTTGCCCTAGAGTCTCTATAAGCAAAGGAAGATATTTATTAGCAAGTGTGAATAATACCCACATCTGTCCCCCTCCCATCACCCACCCCCAAACCCACTGTGTTTGGCTCCCTGGCTCTTGACAAGTGGACAAGTTATTAGCATCTTTGAGCTCTACTGGAACTACTCTAGACTCTCTTGACTCTAATGTGGAGCTCTGGGGAGATTTGTCTCTACCTCTCTGAGTATAGTCTGGGTATGAACCTAAACTTAGCAGAGCTCCCACGAGGGCTGGGATAAACCACAGTTATTAGTGCTAATATTACTTCATGCACAGAGCTGGTATTCAGTCAGCGTGTGCCCAGTGGTTAAAATCATTGAACAGCAGTGCCTTCCCTGGTACTCCTGCAGTTCCCAGCAATCCAAGAACTACAGCTGCAAAGCTTATATCTGAAACTAAATTTGTTCTGATTGGTTTTGATCGGGTGGTGCCCTGGTGGGTTGTTAATTTTTTTTTAATTGAAGTACAGTTGATATGCTATATTGTGTTAGTTTCAAGTGTGTAGCAAAGTGGTTTGGAGATACATACATACATATGTATATATTCTTTTTTCTGTTCTTTTCTATTACAAGTTATTATGATATTGAATATAGTTCCCTATGCTATATTCAAATACTTTTATGTTATCGCTGCATGAGCATTTTCTTGTTATCATATGATCCAAATAATCATTACTTTATATCCTTGTCTAATTGAATGAGAACTCTAAAAAAAAATCAGTTGATCATTCTGGCTGAAATTTATATTCTAAACCATGTAAGGAAAGATACTGCTGCTGCTGCTGCAGCTGCTAAGTCGCTTCAGTCGTGTCCGACTCTGCACAACCCCAGAGACGGAAGCCCGCCAGGCTTCCCCGTCCCTGGGATTCTCCAGGCAAGAACACTGGAGTGGGTTGCCATTTCCTTCTCCAATGCATGAAAGTGAAAAGTGAAAGGGAAGTCGCTCAGTTGTGTCCGACTCTTAGCAACCCCATGGACTGCAGCCTGCCAGGCTCTGCCGTCCATGGAATTTTCCAGGCAAGAGTACTGGAGTGGGGTGCCATTGCCTTCTCCCAAGGAAAGGTACTAGGACCCAATTAAAATTCTGGGGTTGAAAGTAACTCACCTGTCCTAGTAAAAACTTCTTTTGTGATAGAAGCAGTGTGTATCTAAAAGGTGATTTTTATTTTCTAATTTATAATTGCCTTTATGTAAGGTTTCCCCCAGAGAGATTTGATACTAATTTTATTATCAGAAAAAAATGACATTGTAAAAATAAGGTTGTAAAGCTGTATCTCTAGGTGTCGGGAGTGGGGAGTGCAGAATTGGAGGACCTTGCCACTCATCCAGGTGGTACTCCTAGCTCACAGGTCATTGCTCATGACATAGTAGATGGTATCTGGGCACCCAGCAGCCCAGGATTCCTGCCACTGAAACCATACCTGAGGCTTGGTACAGGGAACTGTCTTATTGATGCAAAATTCCAAACATACACAAAAGTAAACAGAATGGAGTTTCTGTGTTCTCCCACACTCCCTGCTCATCTGGGGATTTGTCTTTTTCCTTGTAGCTTTTAACTTAGATATATAATTTCAGACACACAGAACCAGTGTTAAGTTCCCTGTTCGTACAGGTAGCTCCCATATACTCTAGGCAGACTGAACTATGCATATGTGTATGAGAGAATATGATAAAGCCAATGGGATAAGATGCAAATAGTTCAGTCTGCCTAGAGTATATATATGTGTACACATATGTGTGTGTGCTATTTTTTTCTGAGCCATTTGAGAATAAATCAGAGCTATCTGTCCTTTTATCTCAAAATACTTCAGTATATATTTCCTAACAGTAAGAATACAACGAAAGGGAATTTCCTGGTGGTTCAATGGTGAGGGCTCCACATTTTCACTGCCAGAGGCAAGGGTGGGGACCTGAGATCCCACAAGCAGGGAGGCTAAAAATAAATAAAGAAAAATAAAATATTTTAAAAAAGAATGCAACCACTGTACAATGTTCAAAACTAGGAATTTAACTTTGATATTATCTAATCCAGGCTTCCCTGATGGCTCAGCGGGTAGAGAATTAATCTGCCTACAATGCAAAAGACACAGGAGATGCAGGTTTGACTCTGGGTGGGGAAGATCCCCTGGAGGAAAGCATAGCAACCCACTCAGTATTCTTGCCTGGAGAATCCCACGGACAGAGGAGCCTGCTGGGCTACAGTCCATAGGGTTGCAAAGAGTCGGACACGACTGAATCGACTTAAGACACACAGGCATTGTGTTGAGGTAATTCTGGCTACACTGTCCACATAGAAAACCTCGAGGAACAGCTTTTCCCCAACTGCCCCCAGCTCTTTGCGGGGAAACAGCTTTGAGGAGCAGTTTTCAGAAGCAGGAAGGGGTAAAACCCGAGAAGCCGGCATAGGTAATGAGCGAAGCAGTGGTCCCCAGAGTGGTCTGTTACGGGGCTCATCTGAGCTACTCCTCCCGGAGCTGCCCGGACTCTGCATTTTCACAGGTGCCCTGGGTGGCTCTTCAAGCCTGTGGGTTGGAGGTGCTCTGACCTGGGGGACAGGCGGCCTGGGAGTGATGCAGTGTCCCTGGCAGTTCTACATCACATCCCCGCCCACCTGTCCTGTCTCAGAAAAGATGCAGGACTGTGACCTTACCCGAAATCCCACTGGCCCGAGATGCCTTCGGGTTGATAAAAGGCAGCTTTGGGGGAATGGGAAGAGCTGCAGGGGTTCTCCACGTAGGGCTAATCCCTAAGGGCTGGTTGTCTCACTGCAGAGAGGACGTTAAAGCAGATGGAGAACCGCCCCCCGCCCCCGCCACGCCCGGGGAATGTGGTCCTGGACGGCTTTGCGTGTGGTATGTTTTCTGGGGGTAGGGGGCGAGGGCAGAGATGCTTGGCTCATCCCTGAGTCTGTGGCAGGGAAGCTGTTCAGAAGAGGTGGTGGGGGGGGGAAGCTCGAGAAAACCTCAAACAAATAGCCCTAGGCTTCAGAAACCCCCGCCTTCTCGGAAGAGGGCTCTGAAACCATTTCTTAGGACGGCGGTAAGGACTAAGTTAGGTGCGGCGTCCAACTGCGCAGCCTCAGCGCCTCCCCTTCTCCAGCTTGCCCTCAGGGAAGGACCAGCCCCAGGAGAGTCGCCGTGGCATCATTAGTAGCGCCCTCGCCGTGGCATCATTAGTAGCGCCCCCAGGACCAGACATGCGCTTTGGTGCTGGAAATCCGCTATACAGATGTGAGTTCATTCAGTAAATGTGTCTTTCCTAAATATGTAAGTCGATGGAGCCCTGCTCTCTGGGCCCTTTCATCTCTGAGGGTGGGTGACTTTCCAGACATCTTCATTTGAGGAGGAGCAGATACCGCTGGGATGAAGCAGACGGGGGTGCAGTGCAGCTCTGCCTGGGACAGGACACCTTTAGGGACATCCTGGACCCAGGCTCCTTGGCCACCTGAGATATGAGGGCCCTTGGAAATGTTTCTGACTCATCAACAGATGACAACCATTGGGAAGACACTCTAAATCAGGGGTCCCCAACCCCCGTGTTAGGAACCCAGCCGCACAGCAGGAAGTGAGTGGTGGACAAGCAAGAGAAGCTTTGTATTTACAGCCGCTCCCCGTCAGTTCCATTACCACCTGAGCTGCGCCTCCTGTCAGATCAGTGGTGGTGGTAGATTCTCATAGAAGCTCGAACCCTATTGTGAACTGCCGAGGCGAGGGATCTAGGTTGGGTGCTCCTTATGAGGATCTAATGCTTGATGATCGATTCTGCTTTATGGTGAGTTGTATAATTACTTCATTATATGTGTGTGTGCGTTAGTTGCTCATTCGTGTCTGACTGTTTGTGACCCCATGGACTGTAACCCACCAGGCTCCTCTGTCCATGGGATTTCCCAGACAAGTATACTGGATACTGGAGGGGGTTGCCGTTTCCTTCTCCAGGGGATCTTCCAGATCCAGGGATGGAATTCAGATCTCTTACATTGCAGGCAGATTCTTTACCGTTTGAACCACTAGGGAAGCCTAACACAAGGTAATAATAATGAAATAAATAAATAAATTCCCTGGTGGTCCAGTGGTTAGAACTCTGAGCTCAAAATGCAGGGGTTTGATCCTTGGTCAGGGAACTAAGATCCCATAAGTCACACAGCATGGCCAGATAAACACACAATAAATGTAATGTGCTCGAATCATTCAGATGCCCCTCCCCCAACACCGTGTCCATGGAAAAATTGTCTTCCATGGAACCAGTCCCTGGTGCCAAAAAGGTTGGGAACCACTGCTCTAGATGCTCACTGCGCGTCCAGTGGGAGGCAGTGGGTTAATCCTCACCTGCATCCTGTCAGGGTGGCCATGTGACTGAGGTGACCACCCTCGCCTAGGACAGTAATCAGTTCCCCCTGCCGAGGAACCTTCCCCTCCGTTCTCCTGGCAAGTTGCTGCTCTCTCCACGTCCTTTTCTCTTTTAGCACCCGTGCGTCTCAGGCTGCAGCCGGCACCTGTGTAGACAGCCGCCTGTGTAGACAGCTGGGCTGGATTTCTCACAGTGATGTGTGTGAAGAGGCGGCCAAGAGCCTTCCAAACCCGGCCAGGCCTGGAGTCTTCCTGGTGAAAGAGAAATGCAAAACCCTGAAAGCAGAGCTCCTGTTGGCCCTGTGCCCAGGCAGCCGGGCGTGTGGGAGAGGGCCCTGGAGCGGTAGACAGACAAGCTGGCCTCACTAGGCTCACCCCCCCCCACCCCCCACCGGAGGCTGCCAGGTGCTTCTTTAGTCTAAAGGTTGGAGGCAAGACTTTGGACTCAGGTAAATTTTTGCTGGTTAGCAAACTCCCAAGTCTCTCCCTGGTCAGAGCCATTCCTAGTGGTCATTAATTGGGTTTATGACAAAAAATGCTTTAGGAAACTCCCTGGTGATCTAGTGGTTAGAACTCTGAACTCCCAATGCAGGGGTTTGATCCTTGGTCAGGGAACTAAGATCCCACAAGCCGCACAGCATGGCCAGATACACATGCAAACCGATAAATACACAAATGAAAATGTGTTCCTCTGAGCTTATTTTTTTTTAAAAGCTTAAAGTATTTTAAAGTGTAAAAGAGTTTCCTCTGCACCATGGTGATGTTGCTGACTAAGCAGATTGGTTTCTGTTGTGTGCTCGGGTTCTAGGAACAAGTGAGGGTACGCTTTTGGGATGCACTTTTCCATCTTCTTGGAGACAGGGAGGTGGGAAGATTTAGATGTCTAATTAAATTCTGTTTCACACGCATTTGTGAACATGTGCCTGAGATTCCCTTGGCACTGGTGACAAAGAGCTCGTCTGTCAATGCAGGAGATGTAAGAGACATGAGTTCAATTCCTGGGTGGGAAAGATCCCCTAGAGGAGGGCATGGCAACCCACTCCAGTATTCTTGCCTGGAGAATCCCATGGACAGAGGGTTGGCAGGCTACAGTCCATAGGGTTGCAAAGAGTTGGACACGACTGAAGTGACTTAGCAGGAGCACCAGCCTAGTGTGGGCCATCTGCTGGGAATACATAGATAAGCAAGCTGTCATTCCTGCCCACAAGATGCTCAAAATCTAGAAGGGGAAACAGACTGAGGAGAATTGTAATTCAGTGTGATAAACTCCAGGACAGAAGTGGGCCTGAGGTATGCAGATGGCCGGAGGAGGTGGGCATGGTGGCTCTTTTAATCCACATAATAGTAATCCTTCAGGGCGTTCGTATCTTCACTGCAGTTCTGAACAATAGCAAAACTTTGCAAACAAAATTATTTCACCGCTAAATAATAGTGGGAAAGTGTAACCCAATGAAGCCATTTGGTGGCAACGTCTGACCTAAACTATTTATCCTTTACAGTCTGAATAGTCATACTGATGTGCTTAGGGCTTCCCAGGCGGTGCAGTGATAAAGAATCTGCCTGCCAAGCAGATGTGGGTTCGATCCCTGGGTCGGGAAGACGCCCTATAGAGGAGGAAATGGCAACCCACTCCAGTATTCTTACCTGGAAAATTCCATGGCGGGCTACACAGTCCGTGGGGCCACAAAGAGTCAGACATGACTGAGCACGTACACTCGCCATTGATGTGTCTGATGAAGGACCCACTGTAGGTATTACTGTAATGGACAGGCACTGTATTACCTTTCTCAGATCTGAACAATTATGAATCTTGAAGCACATCAAACCATTGGGTTTTGATGGGGGCCTGGGGACTTGTCCTGGCATCGTCTGCATTTTGCATCTGAGAAGGCAGAATGCAGGGCGGACTCGTTTGCCTGAGATCAAGAGCTATAAGGGGCTGTCAGGGCTGGCGGGAATGTCCTTCTGATTTCCGGACCCTGCTGGGCAACCCCAGGTGGCACTACCTTGAGAGGCTCCGACTTACACTGCAGTGGTTTGGGCACCGGACTCCTGGGTGACTCTGGAGTAGTGATGGATTGAGGTGGCATTGCCCACGGATGTGCCCAAGCAGCTGTGATGGGGATGTGAGTGTCAGTTTCCCCCCGTTGGTCTGGGCTCAGCCACCTCACTCTGGTGGTAGTCAGGTCCTGTTCGACAAGGAGTGGGTTTTCTGTGCTTCTCTGCCCACAAGACCTGCTCTTGCCCTGTCCAAAAGCTGCCCACTTCCTCACCCTGGGTTCTTTCTAACTGCTCCTTTCTGCCGTTTGTCTCACATTTTGTTCCCATCACTGTCTTCCGGTCTGTTACCCTTAAGGTTTCTTCAATCAGCGGAAAAGATGTACTTGCAAATAATTATGGAGTTTTGTAGGTCAACCCCAGGATCAGCCTTATGTTCAGATAGGGCGTAGCCAATGGTGAGAAGTGGTTTTAGGGACCCAGGACGGGCCTGAAACAGCCCTCAAATCACCTTTCCCAGCTCTCCTACCCACTGAAGCAAGGATTCTGGACTGAGACTGCATGCTTCAGGGGTTTCATGAGCCCCTGAAATAGGTTTTGTGTGAGTTGGCATTTTTTTCTATTGGATTCTCAGCAGAGCCTGTGACTTTAAAAAGGTTAAGTGCTGCTGGACTGGAAAGAGCCTCATTAAACATGTCAGTGTTTCCTAAAAGGATAAACAGTAAATGAGTGTTCATTTATATACTCTCATCCATTATCGCCTCCTGTATCTGTAGTCAATATGACCACTTTCATGCTTTATTTAGTAGGCAGGGTAATTAAGCTTTGATAGGCTGAAGGGCGGGGGCTTCCTAGGTGGCGCTAGTGGTAGAGAAGCCTCCTGCCAATTCAGGAGATGTAAGAGAGGTGGGTTCGATCCCTAAATAGGGAAGATCCTCTGGAGGAAGGCACAGCAACCCACTCCAGTATTCTTGCCTGGAGAATCCAACGGGCATAGGAGCCCACAGGGTTGCACAGAGTCAGACATGACTGAAGTGAGTTAGCACTAGCATGTGCTGAAGGGAAAACCTGATCCCTTCTGGATTCCATAGGTCTTTATCAGGCAGGTCTCCATAGAACACACCAGACCCCCTGCCAAATGGGCTTCCCTAGTGGCTCAGAGGGTAAAGAATCTGCCTGCAATGCGGGAGACCTAGGTTCAGTCCCTGGGTTGAGAAGATCGCCTGGAGAAGGGAATGGCAATCCACTCCAGTATTCTTGTGTGGAAAATTCTATAGACAGAGGAGCCTGGCAGGCTGCAGTATATGGGGTCAAAGAGAGTCGGACATGACTGAGTGAGTAACGCTTTCACTTTGTGGAGCACCCCGCCTCTCCCACCTCCACCACCAAATGAGGAATCCACTTGCACTGTGGCACATGCCAAGAACAAAAAACATAGGGTGTTTTTCATCATCTTATTTCATTCACAGTTCTGCCAGGTCTTCTCATTATGAGGGAAGCAGTGATGGTCCCTCCAGGGGCCTTCCCCTGCTGCTGCTTTGCTGTTCAGTCGCTCAGTCTTGTCCGACTCTGCGACCCCATGGAGTGCAGCACGCCAGGCTTCCCTGTCCTTCACCATCTCCCAGAGTTTGCGCAAACTCATGTTCATAGAGTCAATGATGCCATCCAGCCATCCTCTGTCGCCCCCTTCTCCTCCTGCCTTCAGTCTTTCCCAGCATCAGGATCTTTTCCAATGAGTTGGCCCTTCGCATCAGGTGACCCAAGTATTGGAGCTTCAGCTTCAGCATCAGTCCTTCCAATGAATATTCAGGATTAAAGTCTCTGCTTATCTCTGCTTATTGAAACTCATAATAATTATTGAATAAGAGCCCTTTATTTTCATTGTATACTCAGTCCTGTAAATTATTTAACTGGTCCTGATACTGGGAAAGATTCTTGGTCACCTTCTCCCTTCCTTCCCTGTCCCCAACCACAAGGCTTCCTTCAGGGCCAGGACTGCACACAGTCACAACAAAGGGTGTGTTCCTAGAGCTTCCCCAGTGGTCCAGTGGTTAAGACTCTGCACTTCCAGTGTGGAAGCCACAGGTTCAATTCCTGGTTGGGGAACTAAGATTCCACATATGGCATGGTATGGCGAAGTTAAAAAATAAATAAAAAATTTTAAATGTCCCTTTTTGGTGTTGGGAGAGTATTTAGCCAGACTTATTCTATGGCCTTGCATTCTCACCCTGGTCATGCACCATGAAGCGTGAAGAGGCCACTGCCCAGGATAACGTTCATGGTGTGTGTCCTTGGCTCCCTCTGATATCACAAGGGATGTTCCAGGACTGTTTCCCAGAGAACTGCCAAGACCATGGGCCTTGGCCCTGAGGACTTACTTTCTTATCATAGAACTTGTCTCTGTTGCACTGGATAAATAGAATAATGATGCCGCTTGACAGGCACTTTGCCCTGTTTGGCAGGAACCCACAGTCCAGGAGCAGGAAGGGAGAGGGCTGTGAGGAGGAGAAACTTGGGATGCTCGGAGCTTCCCATTCCGATAGCGTGACCTTGGACAAGCACCGGAAAGTCTCCCCATCCCAGTTATTCATCTGTAAGGTTACTGACTCCAAAATGACTTTGTGAGGCTGGTTGGTTAAGGGGCTCGCTTGTAGGGCCACCAGCTCCCCCACCCATCCAACAGGTCTCTGGCCAGAACAAATGGCCACAGAGTCTGCAGATGAGTGTGGGTGCAGTCCCTGAGGACTAGCCTCATTCAGTGTGGCTGACCTGATGTGCTTGCCTGCTGCCCTTTACCTGCCCTCAGCACACCTCCACCCACACCCCCACACCTGTGGAGGTGCTTTCCTCTGCAGGACCGGGAGCCACTGATCTGAGCTTCCCCAGCCCCAGCCTGCCCAGAAGCCTTCCAGCCTGCAGCAGACATCTGAGGAAGACTCGGGATGGACAGGGGAGGGAAACCGCAAGGGAGGAAGGAGCTTGTGGTCCAGTGAATGGGGGATGGCCAGACACTCATCTCCACACTCATTCCCACCAGCACTTGCTGCATCTTTCACAGCAACTGGTTCATGGGCACTGTTGGCGAGAGGCAGAAGGATGGTTAGTATGTCATCTCCCCCACCCACCCGGCTCTGGCCGAGCCCGGGGGGCTAATCAGCCGTGCAGAGGCAGGCTGTACAAGGGAGGGGGTGCCCAGAGGATCTGGAATGTGCCCAAGGAGATATCCCTGCTGCAGAGAGTGGACCGTGGAGAGCCCGGGGCAGCCCGGCCTGGCTGGGGCAGTTAGTACATCTCTGAAGCTTTCCTGGGTTGAGTGGCCAGTGCATCTCTTCTCCCAGCTGATAACCTCGCTTTTAAGGGGCATTCTGGGAGGACAGGGTGGGTGGAACAGTGAGCAAGGTTGGAGAGACGCAGAAGGGGAAGACTTTGGATCTGGTTAACAGCTTTCTTCAAGCAACACAGTCCTTTCGCCAAGTAGGAGGAGCAAAGAGTGGGAGTGGGATGGGGCTGGAGACCTGAGGGTGCTCTTTTTCTCTCTGAAGAATCTTATTTTACATCTTTGTTGTTGTTGTTTTAACACGTATTTACTTTATTATTTATGTTTAAAATTAATTTTTCTTGGAGCATGGTTGCTTTGCAATATATAGTTTCTTTGTTGTTCAGTCACTAAGTCGTGTGCAGCTCTTTGCGACGCCATGGACTGCAGCATGCCAGGCTTCCCTGTCCTTCATCATCTCCTTGAGCTTACTCAAATTCATGTCCATTGAGTCAGTGATGCCATCCAGCCTTCTCGTTTTCTGCTGCCCCCTTCTTCTCCTGCCTTCAATCTTTCCCAGCATCAAGGTCTTTTCTAATGAGTTGACTCTTTACATCAGGTGGCCAAAGTATTAGAGCTTTGGCTCAGCATCAGTCCTTTTCATGAATATTCGGGGTTGATTTCCTTTAGGATTGACTGGTTTGATCTCCTTGCTGTCCAAGGGACTCTCAAGAGTCTTCTCTAATCCCTCAGTTAGAAAGCATCAATTCTTCAGTGCTCAGCCTTCTTTAAGGTTCAGTTCTCACTTCCGTACATGACAACGAGAAAAACCATAGCTTTGACTAGACGGACCTTTGTTGGCAAAGTGATGGCTCTGCTTTTTAATACTCTGTTTAGGTTAGTCATAGATTTTCTTCCAAGGAGCAAGGGTCTTTTAATTTCATGGCTGCAGTCACCATCCTCAGTGATTCTGGAGCCCAAGAAAATTAACGTATCACAGTTTCCATTGTTTCCCCATCTATTTGCCATGAAGTGATGGGACCGGATGCCATGATCTTTGTTTTTTGAATGTTGAATTTTAGGCCAGCTTTTTCACTCTCCTCTTTCACCTTCATCAAGAGGCCAAGAAAATAAAAGTGTCTCACTGTTTCTATTGTTTCCCCATCTATTTGCCATGAAGTGATGGGACCGGATGCCATGATCTTTGTTTTTTGAATGTTGAATTTTACGCCAGGTTTTTCACTCTCCTCTTTCACCTTCATCAAGAGGCTCTTTAGTTCCTCTTTGCCTTCTGCCGCAAGGGTGGTATTATCTGCATATCTAAGGTTATTGCTATCTCTCCCAGCAATCTTGATTCCAGCTTGTGCTTCATTCAGTGTCGTTAGTTTCTGCTGTATAGCAAAGTGAGTTGGCCATACATGTACATAGATCCCCTCTCTTTTGGGTTTCCTTCCCATTTAGGTCACCACAGAACACGAGTAGGGTTCCCTTATTTTATATCTTATAAATACTTATTCCTTGTAGACAGCCTAGGAAAATGCAGGCATGCCAAAGTAAAAAAAAAAAAATATCTCCCCATCTGAGAGATGCCATTTCCTTCTCTAGGGGATCTTCCAGACCCAGGGATCGAACTCGTGTCTCCTGCATTGCAGATGCTTTACCATTTGAGCCACCAGGGAAGCCCATATTGCTAACATTCAGGGCTATATCCTTCTGGACATTTTTCTCTGTGCATAACGAAGTTTCATTCTCTGCATTTGTACCACAGTGCTGTTCTGTTATCAGCTTTTGTCACTTGTTGCCACATCAGAGACTTATTTCATGCCCATAGATGTGGATCACGGAATTTTTTAAATGGCAGTGGAGTTTTGCAAAGTTTGGGTGGACTTATTCCCCTATCGTTGGAAATTTAGGAGGCCCTTTTCCTGCTGTTGTTACTCATATCAACAGCACTCTGCCCTGGTAGCTTCATCTTCATATGTGCCCTTAATTGTTTCCTTAGAAGACATTTGGATAAGCTTTCCATAATATATATTTCATTCTAAACTTATTTTTTTCAAAATTGAAGTACAATTGATTTGTAATATTGTGTTAGTTTCAGATGTACCACAGAGTGATTCACACACACACACAGACACACACACATATATATATGTATGTATTTTTTCAGATTCTTTTCCATTATAGCTTATTACAAGGTATTGAATATAGTTCCCTGTGCTATACAACAAATCCTTGTTGTTTATCTATTTTATATGTAGTAGTTTGTATCTGTTCATCCTATACTCCTAATTTATCCCTCTCCCTCTCCATAGGATATATTTCTGTGTGCATTTTTAAAGCTTTAGATGAGTGGTTCTCCAGCAGAGATGACACTTCCCTGGCAAAGGGCATTTGGCAATGTATAGAGACAATGCTCAGATGGTAAGCGTCTGTCTACAATGCGGGAGACCTGGGTTTGATCCCTGGGTTGGGAAGATCCCCTGGAGAAGGAAATGGCAGTCCACTCTGGTACTATTGCCTGGAAAATCCCATGGACAGAGGAGCCTGGTAGGCTACAATCCATTGGGTCCCAAAGAGTTGGACACGACTGAGTGACTTCACTTCACTTTCAGAGACAATGCAGGAGACCCAAGTTGGACCCCTGGGTTGGGAAGATCCCCTGGAGGGGAGCATGGCAGCCCACTCCAATATTCTTTCCTGGAGAATTCCATGGACAGAAGAGCCTGATGGGCTGCAGTCCATGGGGGTCTCAAAAGAGTCGGACATGACTGAGTGACTAACGTTTGCACTTTCAGAGACATTTTTGCCTGTCACAGCTAGAGGTGAGGTTGCTGCCAGTATCTAGTGGTAAGGAAGCATGGTGCTTCTAAACATCCGGCAATTACAGGACAGCTTTCACATCAAAGAATTATCAAGTTCAAAATGTGGATTAGCACTGATGTTGAGAAACTCTGCTTTGAACACATGAATTCCACTTCTCCCCACCGAGCTTTATTAAGATATAATTGATGTATAACATTGTATAAGTTTAAAATGTATAATGTGTTGATTTCATCTATTGATATCTTGCAAAATGATCGCCACCATAGCATTAGCTAATACTTCCATCCTGTCTCATAGTTACCATTTCTCTTTTATGGTGAGAACATTTAACTTCTACTCACTTGACAACTTTCAAGTGTAGGTAGATCCCCAGAGCTTGTTAATCTTGTAACTGGAAGTTTGTACCTTTGACCAACATCTTCCCGTCTACCCCTGGTAACTAGCCCTTTACCCTCTGGACCTCTGAGTTTGACTTTTTTAACCTCCACCCATATATGAGATCATGTGGTATTCATCTTTCTCTTACTTCACTTAGTGTGATGCCCTCAGTGTTCATTCAGATTGTCCCAAACAGCCGGATTTCCTTCTGTCTCATGGCTGGATAATATTCCATCACACACACATGGATATTTTTAGTTTTGGCAATATTTGTGGTGCTGGAGCTTGCAAGTGTCCAAGGAAAACAAGGTCAAGGTACTCAGTTTAATTGGCATGCAACTCAGACCAACCCAGTCCCATCCTGTCTCCCACTTGCAGTGTGCCCGCACTGTTTTGGAGAAGGGAAATGACTAATGTGAGCCACTTGGGGCCTGTCCTTGCATCCAGGAGAGAAAGAGGGGCAGAATGCCCCAGGAGGAGGTGCAGGAGAAGGGGACACTGAGAGAGAAGGAATGGGGAAGGGGGTGGTGCTGTCTGGACAATGCCATCCTTGTTGCAATGAAAAGAGAATTGTATGTATTCTTTAGGGACCTGAAGGCCAGTTCCGGGCACTGAGGACGCAGGCAGGGAGAACACATGCCACTGCAGAGTGCAGGAGCAGGGAGTGATCAGAAAGCCTCTATTGTCTCCCTGAAGCTGGCATGGGGAGCAAGAAGTCCTGTGTCCTGGGGCGCTGGCCAGGGCCCACCCGTTCTGAATGGAAAACATCAGCGCTCCCCATGCTGTATGTTATGAGGTTGTGAGATAACCTGAAATGTTATCCTATCCATAAAGTTTCCTTTTCAGGCAAACCCACGGCTCTAATGGAAACTGGCCACTTCATTTATCTATCTTTGAACTATTGTTTTAGTTGTCCGAAGTGAAAGTGAAAAGTTAAAGTGTTGGTTGCTCAGTTGTGTCCAACTCTTGGCAACCCCATGGACTGTAGCCCACTAGGCTCCTCTATCCATGGGATTCTCCAGGCAAGAATACTGGAGTGGGTAGCCTATCCCTTCTCCAGGGGATCTTCCAACCCAGGAATCTAACCAGAGTCTCCTGTACTGCAGGTGGATTCTTTACTTTTGGAGCCACCAGGGAAGCCCTGTAGTCATCCATTCATAAGATAAATATTTCCCGAGCTTCTTTGGATGCCAGGCCCCAGGAAACCCAGGGAATCACACATAGTCCCTATCCTCATGGAGCACGGACCCTCCAACAATGTGTCAGGCAGTGTGTGTGCTATGAAGAGGGACACACGTTAGGTGGGGACACTTTACCTAATGGGGACGTGGAGGTGGGTGGAGGGGGCCTGGTGTCAGCGAAACTTCTCGAAAGACGTGGTGTCTTGGTAGATACAGAGGCCAGAGTAGTGGTTACCAGAGGGGAAGGGGCCTGGGGAGGGGCACAGCGAAATGTGTGAAGGGGGTTAACTGTATGCTAATGGATGGAAACTGAACTTTGGGTGGTAAGCAATCTGTAGTGTAGTTATCACACGTGAAACATACAATGTTATAAACTGGAATAAAGCGAAAGTGAAAGAAGTTACATCAATAAAAAATCAACTTAAACAGTTAAAAAGAGGGCTTCCCTGGTGGCTGAGTGGTAAAATATCCACCCGCCAATGCAGGAGACAGGGTTCAATCCCGGATCTGGGGTGATCCCACATGCTGCGGAGCAACTAAGCCTGTGTGCCACAAGTACTGAGCCTGGGAGCTGCAAGTACTGAACCCATGTGCCACAGATACTGAGACCTGCATACCCTAGAGCCTGTGCTCCACAACAAGAGAAGCCACCACTGTGAGAGGCCTGTGCACCGGAGCTAGAGAGAAGTCCCACCCTGCCACAACTAGAGAGAAGCCTGCCCAGCACGGAAGACCCGGCACAGCCGACAGTAAAAATAAATAAGATATTTTTAAAAAAATTAAAAACAAGTGGTGTCTAAGTCAAGAACAGAAGGACCAAATGGAGTTCGCCATAAGCAGAGGAAAGTAAAAAAAAGGTTCTGGTCTCCCCAAGGCCATTTCAGGGTGGTCCTCTATGAAGGAGTGCAATTGGACTAGGTATGCCTTCAAAAATCAAGGTTGGGGACTTGCCTGGTAGTCCAGTCGTTAAGACTCTGAGTTCCCACTGCAGGGGACACGGGTTCGATACCTTAGTTGGGAAACTAATATCCTATATGCAGCCTGTTAAAGTCAGATAAATAAATAAATAAAGTGGAAACAGTGACAGACTTTATTTTTCTTGGGCTCCAAAATCACTGCGGACTGTGACTGCTTAAAAGACACTTGTTCCTCGGAAGAAAAACCGAAGGCAGCATATTAAAAAGCGGAGACATCGCTTTTCCAACACAGGTCTGTGTAGCCAAAGCTATGGGTTTTCCAGTAGTCATGTATGGATGTGAGAGTTGGACCATAAAGAAGACTGGGAGCTGAAGAATTGATGCTTTTGAACGGTGGTGTTGGAGAAGACTCTTGAGCATCCCTTGGACAGCAAGGAGATCAAACCAGTCAATCCAAAGGGAAATCAACCCTGAATAGTCATTGGAAGGACTGATGCTGAAGCTCCAATACTTTAGCCACCTGATGTGAAGAACCAACTCATTGGAAAAGACCCTGATGCTGGGAAGGATTGAAGGCAGGAGGAGAAGGGGATGACAGAGGATGAGATGGTTGGATGGCATCACCGACTCAATGGACATGAGTTTGAATAAACTCCGGGAGATAGTGAAGGAAGGGAAACCTGCGACCCATGGGGATTGCAAAGAGTCGGACACAACTGAGCAACTCAACAACAAATGAAATATGTGTTAAAAGGTAAATTGAAGCCTAGTTTAAAAAAAGAAACTTAAAAAAAATCAAGGTCTTCTTTAGTCATCTTTTCATCACTATAAATATTTCCATCATATAAAAGTGAATGGGGTAATAGAGAAAACACCTTTCGCGCTGCCACCACGCCTGTCCAAGTTCCCCTGCATGAGTCTCCCCCTGCAGTGTCTCCCAGCTGCTGCTCTTCCTCTTTAGTCCATCCTCAACACAGCATCCGGAGTGGTCCTGTTAACACGGAGCCCTGTGCTACGGTGTGCTTAGTTGCTCAGCCATCCCCGGCTTTTTGCGACCCCATAGACTGTAGCCCACCAGGATTCTCTGTCCACGGGATTCTCCAGGCAAGAAAACTGGAGTGGGGTGCCATGCCCTCCTCCAGGGGACCTTCCCAGCCCAGGGTCACCCGCATCGGACGCAGATTCTTTACCAGCTGAGCTACCAGGCAGTCTCGTGGTTCTCTGATCACACCTCTTCTCTGCTCAAACCCCTCCTACGGCCCCCATCTCACTCAGTGTATGTGCTGTTCCTGCGTGTCCAGCCTGTTACCTCCTTGAGCTCATTTCTAGTCCATTCCACTGGCCTCCTTGCCCTTCCACAAGCATCCCAGGCACAGTCCCAGGAGAGGCTGTTCTCTCTGCCCTGTGATCACTTTGGATGGGATCGCTTTGGATCACTCTAGAAACTCAGTGGTTTCCTTGCTTTGTTCTGGAAGTATAGTAGGAGCAGCTGAAGAGCTATGAACATTGGTTAAGTAGACTCTCAGCCTCACCTCTTCATCCTCTGGTGCTTTCAGGCACTGAAGACACACTCAGGGAGGAGAAAGGGGATCAGGAAGAGAAAGTGATGTGGAGAAAAATGTCACAAATACTCTTTTATATTTCAATATGGCAGGAAGTTTACAGGAAAGGAATGGGAGGAAAATAAATATCAGTTATTTTTCTGAGCATTTGTTTTGTTTTGTTTTGGGGTTGTTCTCTTATACAACCATGATGGTGGTTTAGTCACTAAGTCATGGCTGACTCTCTCGATCCCATGGACTGTAGCCAGCCAGCCTCTTCTGCCTGTGGGATTCTCCAGGCAAGAATGCTGGAGTGGGTTGCCATTTCCTTCTCCAGGGGATCTTCCCTACCCAGGAATCAAACCTGTGTCTCCTGCATTGCAGGTAGATTCTTTACCATCTGAGCCACCAGGGAAGCCCTCCTACCACAATATATCATTTACCAAATGGGTCGACTTGGCACACTTGTCAATTTTTATCCAGTGAGATACTGAAACACAGGTTATAGCTCAACAGAGCTTCCAAATTCTATTGATTTTATTTCGATCTGGAAAAAAAAAAGAGAAAAGATATAATTCTCTGTAAAGTGGTGAAACATTTATGGGCCTTGGGAAACACTGTCTACTTGGCTAATATCCTTTTCCCTTAATAGCCTGCTTCAGTGCAATGGTATTTTATTAATTTATTAACCATCAGAATCCTATTAAGAGACAGTGCTAGAGCTGGAATGGATCTTAGAGATTTTTCCAGCCCTATGTGTGTGCATGCAAAGTCACTTCAGGCCTGTCCGACTCTTTGTGACCCCATGGACTGTAGCCCGCCAAGCTCTTCTGTTCATGGGATTCTCCAGGCAAGAATACTGGAGTAGATTACTCCTCCAGGGAGTCTTCCCAACCCAGAGATCGAACCCAAGTCTCTTGCATTGTCAGGTGGGTTCTTTACCACTAACACCATCTGGGAAGCCCTCTTCCAGCCTTCTTTACAATTAAGCAAACTGGGGACCCTAACAGTCTTAGAGCAGTGCTTGGGACTGGAGCCTAGAGATCTGAACTCCAGATTTGGGAGTCCTTCAGAGACCAGTCTAGTGTCTGTGAGGGGAGCCTGTGAGGCTCCTGGGAACGCATTGGCTCTAGAGGGGGTAAGGTGAGTGAGGAGAGCCACACCTCAGCCTCCAGCCGCCTTGCTTCCTCTTTTGTTTTACATATACAGCTTCTGCATAAGATTTTTTTTTGTAAATTAATGTAGTTATTTTAACTGGAGGCTAATTACTTTACAACATTGTAGTGGTTTTTGCCGTACATTCACATGACTCAGTCATGGGTGTACCTGTGTCCCTGATCCTGAACCCCCATCCCATCCCTCAGGGTCGTCCCAGTGCACCGGCCCTGAGCGCCCTGTCTCATGCATCGAACCTGGACTGGCGATCTGTTTCACATATGGTAATATACATGTTTCAATGCTGTTCTCTCCAATCACCCCACCCTCGCCTTCTCCCACAGAGTCCAAGAGTCTGTTCTTTACATCTGTGTCTCTTCTGCTGTCTCACATACAGGGTCAGCGTTACCATCTGGGCTCAGTGTTACCCAGCAAGTGGATATCAGGGCCAGGTTGCCTGTTGAGTGCATGTCCTGGTCCACCTCCACACTACAGAGCCGCCTCTCAGCCATCTTGCTTTGCTTCTTCTTTTCAAAGGAAAATATTTGCCTTGGGGGAGCAAAGAGCCAAATATTTTAAAAAAGAATAACTCTTAGCAAGGGATGACTTCATTTCTCCAAAGCTGTCTCCCTACCATCCATTGCTCTCTCACATGGACCTTCACTGTGACACTGGCCGAGATTCCCAGGACACGATTCTCAAGACAGGACATGAATCTTGCTCCCCTAGAGGATCTCAGAGTTTTCGTAATAATGCATTTCGCTGCAGATCGGTCACATCACTACTAACTCCCCTGTGTAACGCCAAACCCACTGTCCTTCGGAAGTCTTACCTTCGCCTTCCACCAGCCAGCCGTATAAAAGGTGATGGCTTGTTTTTCCTTGCCTTTTCCTCATTACTGGTCAGACTTTTCATCTAATAAAGACTATTGTTCCTTATTTGGATTGTTATTCTAATAGTTCTTTTAGGCCAATGTTATTTTTCCTCAGTCAGGCAGTAGTGTTTCTGACTTGCCAGACCTCTCCTATTAATGATGGGTTTAGTGTCAAACACAGAGAAGGCAATGGCAACCCACTCCAGTACTCTTGCCTGGAAAATCCCATGGTTGGAGGAGCCTGGTGGGCTGCAGTCCATGGGGTCGCTAAGAGTCGGACACGACTGAGAGACTTCACTTTCACTTTTCACTCATGCATTGGAGAAGGAAATGGCAACCCACTCCAGTGTTCTTGCCTGAAGAATCCCAGGGACGGGGGAGTCTGGTGGGCTGCTGTCTATGGGGTCGCACAGAGTCGGACACGACTGAAGTGACTTAGCAGCAGCAGCAGCAGCAACAGCAGTGTCAAACAGACTTATTCCCAGTTCACCCAACTAGTGCATGTCCCTAAGCTAATCTTAAGTCTCTGTTTCCTCATCTATAAATGAGAATAATTATACTGTTTAGCTTATTGCTGCATTATACTACAATTCATATGAAGCACTTTGAAGAATATGTGATATGTAATGAGTATTTACTGTTTTTATTTTATATTGGAGTATAATTGCTTCACAATGTTGTGTTAGTTTCTGTTGTACAACAATGTGAATCAGCCATATCCCCTTCCTCTTAAGCTTCCCCCACCATCCCATTTACTATTTCTATATAGGAGCAATTTTTGGTTAATCTCAGTTAGCCAAATAAATGAGAAAATCCAGGGTATTTTTTTCCTTGTAGGGATGAATCATATAATATACCTGGGATTACTTTTCCCTTCAAGAAGTGAACATGTGGAGAATGTTTATGTAGCATGGGGTGAGTAACCTGATGAAGCCAAGGTTTCTCTGTAGCCATGCAGCATATGGACTTGACACTGCTGCTAACATCCTTTCTGGTAAATTCCATCATTACGTTGTGATGTGGGTTTTCAGAGTGATACTCCGTTTCATGTACCTTTAGTTTTTAGTACCGATCAAAGAATGAAGAGGCAGAGATAACGTACAAAAGACTACTTTTTGAAGAGCAAGGAGAGAGAATTTTCAGGTAGCAGAGCAAGGAGTGGGAACCCAGGTGACGTCTAACCTTGAGTTGAGGGTATGGAGCTCAGCTAACCTTGAGTCTAACCCAGGTGATGTCTAACCTTGAGTTGAGGATATGGAGCTAGGAATTCAGGGAGGCCAGTGTGGCTAGAGTTCACGGAGAAGAGGACCAAGCAGCAGACAGTTGCACAAAGGGAACAAGAGCACTGGAGATGTGCAGGGAGTCCTCCCCAAGTGTTCCAGCTAAGTGCATGTGAGGAGACTACCTGAGAGCAAGAAGAAAGCCACACAACAGGAGCGGAAGGAACAATCCCTAGAGCTCACATGGGGCTGGAAATAGTTTGTCTTTCCACCAGCCACAGTGGGGAGCCACACACTTCAGCGTTGGGTACAGTGCTTAGCGAGATATTGCCTTGTTGCTGCTAAGTCCCTTCAGTTGTGTCCGACTCTGTGTGACCCCACAGACGGCAGCCCACCAGGCTCCCCCGTCCCTGGGATTCTCCAGGCAAGAACACTGGAGTGGGTTGCCATTTCCTTCTCCAGCGCATGAAAGTGAAAAGTGAAAGTGAAGTCACTCAGTCGTGTCTGACTAGTAGCGACCCCATGGACTGCAGTCTACCAAGCTCCTCAGTCCATGAGATTTTCTAGGCAAGAGTACTGGAGTGGGTTGCTATTGCCTTGTTAGTGGGGTATAATTAGCCCTAGACTAAAGATTGCTCTAGTCCCACCTGACAAAGCTTGAAAAAGAAAACTTGAGATATAGAGATTCAATTTCAGAAGTCGAAAAGAGTTCTGGAGATTGGTAGCACAGCAGTGTGAATGTACTTAAGACTACTGGACTGTTGATAAGACAGTAAATTTTATGTGTATTTCACTACAATTAAAAATAATATAGTCCACACACAAAAAGAAGCCTCAAAATGATGAAACTATTTATAGGTAACGTAACTGCATCCTAGAACACAGATCAAGAGTATAATTATAGGATGTAATTTTATATAATGGGATATAGTTTATAGAATAATAATAATATTCTATAAAGAAACAAAAATATCTAGCACCAGACAAGGAGATATTCACAATGTCTGACATACAATCAAAAATTACAAGACAAATAAGAAGGAAAAAGACAGCCTATAAACAGGAGAAGAGTCAGTCAAAAGAAACAGATCCCCAAATGACACTTATATAATGGAATTACTAGACAAGAACACTAAGACTATATCCCATATGTTCAAGAAAGTAAAGAGTGAACATGAAAAGTAAAGAGATGCATGACATCTTTAAAGACCAAAGTCAAGTTTTTAGAGGTGGAAAATATAGACTCTGAGGTTAAAAAAGTACACTAGGTTGAACTTATGGCAGACTAGCACTGCAGAAAAAAGATTAGAGAATTTGAAGACACTGCAATAGAAATGATTAAAAGTAAAGCACACAGAGAAAAATAAAAGCTGAAAGAAGTGTAACTGACAGCATCAGTGAGCTGTGAAACAGTTCCAACTGACCTAATACAGAGTGTAATTAAAGTCCTCAAAGAGGGGATGAGGAAGGAAATATTTGAAGGGATACTGGCCAAAATTTAAAAAATTTGATCAGAATGAAAAACCCCCAGGTTCAAGAAATTCAACAAACCCAAGCACAAGAAATATGAAAAAAATAATTGAAATTGCTTAAAACCAGTGGTAATGAGAAAACCTTAAAAGCATACAGAGGGGGAAAAAAACCACATATTACAGACAGAGGAACAAAAACAAGGAAGAGAGCAAACTTCTTGCTCGGAACAAGGCAAGACAGAAGATAGTGGAGCAATATCTTTATAGTACTGCAAGAAACAAAATAAAGCTGTCAATTGAGCACTTTGTATCCACCAAAGATATCTTTGAAATAAGAGGCTAAAATGACTTTTACAGACATGCAAAAACAGAGGATCCATTGCCAGGAAACCTGCGCTAAGAAATGTTAAAAGAAGTCCTTTAGTTATTAATAGATGGAAAATCTACCAGTTTGAAAAATTGATCAACATAAAGGAATGCTATTTATTTCTGATTCTATTTAGCATCAAAAATGTGAATATAATGATAAATATAAAATACTTTTTCTTATCTTTAAAAGATAATGACTTTTTAAACAAAAATGGTAACTATGGAATTCAAAACATATTAATATGTAGAAGTAAAATATTAAATTGCACAAAGGCCAAGAAGTACATTATCATAAGATTCTTATATGATGTGTGAAGTGTTGTAATTATTACTTAAAGGTAGATGATGATAACTTGAAGATATATACATACTATTAACGCTAAAACAACCCCCACTGAAGAAAACAAAACAATTATCACTAGTAAACCAACAAAGGAGATTAAGTGAAATCATGAAAAATGCTCAAGCAATTCAAAGAAGACAGAAAAAGATGAAAAAATGAACAAATAACAGTTGGACAAATAAAAAATGCATAGCAAAATGGTAGAGTTAACCAGCTGTAATAGCACCAAATATGAATGATCTAAAGCAGGTTACCCAGTAGAACTGTCTCTGATGATGAAAAAGTTCTTTATCTGTCTTCTTTACTACTCAGTCACATGTGGTTACAGAGTGCCTGTGGAGGGAATTTTAACTTTCATTAAATTCTAGTTAATTTAAGTTAAAATAATCACATGTGGCTAGTGGCCTATTGGGCAGCATAGTTAAAAATACCCAAATTAAAAGGAAAAATTGTTAGATTGGATAAGGAGCAAAACCCATCTGTATGTTGGCAAAACAAACTAGTTTTTTTTTTAAGGTACAGCATCTTTTAAAATAATTAATTAATTGATTTGTCTTTGGTTGTGCTGGGTCTGCATTGCTGTGTGCAGGCTTTCTCTAGTTGCAGTGAGCGAGGGCTTCTCTTGTTGTGGAGCACGTTCCCTAGGACGCACGGGCTTCAGTGGTTTCAGCTCATCAGCTTAGTTGCTCTGCAGCATGTGGAATCTTCCCGGACCAGGGATCAAACCCATGTCCCCTGCACTGGCAGGCTGATTTTTATCCACAATACCACCAGGAAAGTCCAGAAACTCTCTTTAAATCTACAGACATTAAATAAATTAAAAGTAAAAGGATGGGAAAAAATGTATCAGGCAAACATTAAAGGCTGAACTTTTTATGTCAAAGTCAACATCAAGAGAACATCACAACTCTTGTGAGGACAAACATTTTATTTTGTCATCCTTGGTGTTACATCGTTGCTGGTGGGGACAGCCAAGGAAAGAAGGATGGCGTATTAGTTTGCTAGAGCTGTTGTAACAAAATACCATGGACTTGGTGGCTTCAACGACGGACATTTGTTTTCTCACAGTTCTGGAGGCTGGAAGTCCAAGATCAAGGTATCAGCAGGGTTGGTTTGTCCTGAGGCCTCTCTCCTTGGCTTGCAGATGGCCACCCTCTTGCTGCCTCTTGACCTGGTCATCCCTCTGTCCATGTGCACCCCTGATGCCTCTCTCTCATTAGGACACCAGTCATATTGGATTAGGGCCCACAGTCATGGCCTCACTTTAGCTTAATTGCCCCTTAAAGGCCCTCTCTTCCAAAGCAGTCATATTCTCACATAATGGGGGTTAGGGCTCAACATACGAATATTGGAGTGGAAGGGATACAATTCAGCCCATAACAGGAAGGGAGATTATTCATCACCACTGTTCTCTTAAGCACAGTGTCTCCCAGCTTCCAGGGTATGGTGTAACTGTCTAGGAACAGGCAGAGACCTCCTTGTGATTACCGTGAGGCAAGGACCAGCCCGAGAGAGAGGAGGGCCCAAGGGTGGGGGGCTATGGCTCACCTCTCAAGAGAGTTGTAGAGGAAGATAGAGTGAGGAGGAGGGGAACCCTGTCCACTCAGAATCTTGTGTGACTGCTATTATTTATGTTGAACCTTCTGACAACAAATCATTCCTCTTAGATACATCTTTTTTGTTACTTGAAGTATTACTATATATTTTTCCCTTTTGAATAATGAAAGAAAAGCTTCAAATAAGCAATGTTGTTTCTTCTGATGTGGAAGAGAGGAACCAACTGAAAATGCTGACCCTTCCCTAAGCCTACCAACTCTCCTCACCCACAACCAGCTGCCTCTTGTTGCCATGACAACATTCATGTGGAGATGCTAGTTTGGGCTTCGCTTTGTTAATGTTGGGAGACTGGAGCAAGTTGATCAATTTAGCCCCTAAGGTGGAGGGTTTCTAGGTGAGGCTTGAAATTTGGAAGAGACATAGGGGAAGGAGGCTACAGGAAGGTCCTGTGGGAGCGAAGGCTTTGGGGGCTCTGGGATACATGATCTGTGAAAGAAGGTAGAGCAGGTCTATAGAGCAATTTAAAACAGATGGATTTCCTGAAGTCACCACTATGTTTCCATGGTAACATCTCAGCTGACTCTGTCAGTTGCTCTAAAGTATTCTCCCCTCTCTGTGGACTGAACCTGGGTGTCAGTTGGAGGAGAGGACCCAGGACAGAATCTATTGGACTAACCTTAGAAGGGAGAAATTTGGGTTAGCTTCTAGGGCTTTTTGGGCTTCCCTGGTGGCTCAGACAGTAAAGAACCTGCCTGCAATACAGGAGACCCTGGTTCGATCCCTGAGTCAGGAAGATCCCCTGGAGAAGGGAATGGCTACCCACTTCAGTATTCTTGCCTGGGGAATTCCATGGACATAGATGCCTGGTGGGCCACAGTCCATAGGGTCTCAAAGAGTGGGAGACGACTGAGAAACTAACATACAACATGTATATTAGGGCTTTGGGAAAAATCTCCCAAGAGGCAGACCTCACGTCACCAGGGGAGATGAGAGCAGTCACCTGGTCTAATGACTTTTATGGGAATGGTGACAGCCGTTCTTGGTGGAAAGGCTGTGGCGCCTTCCTGCCTGCCTCTAGGCTTTGTTAACCAGCGGACACTGGCCAACCTGTAATTTGTTCATTTAGTAAAATATTTATAGAGTGGCTCACATTAAATTCTGCTAGAGTCATCCATCACACGGTAAAATGCATGCCCGTCATGAAGAATGCTGGTTGCCTACACCCTCCTATGATAGATCTGCAGCAAATAAAGGCTAATATTTTAAATCCTCTAAACAGCCGCTTGCTTCCTTTCACCCACAGTCTTGTGATGCTTAGGGCACCGTGTTAGCTATTGAAGTTACAGAAAGGCATGCAACCAGGTACATTTCCTGCTCATGGATGCTTACAACCTGGATGGGACGATGAACATTTTCCTGAAAAGAATGAATATCAGGACCAGGTAGTATATGCTCCACATTCATGGTGCAGACAGTAAGCGCCATAGGAATTCCAAAGGGCAGCCTTTCTTCCAGGGCTGGGGTCATCAGGGAGTTCACAGAGGGGTCGGACTTGAATAAAGAGCAGTACTTGAGTAACAGATCTTGGAAACCAGCAAGGGGAATGGCAGGAAAAGAAGTACTGAGACAGGAGTCGGTGTGGGTGGCTGTTCAGGAGAAGGAACAGATTTATTTGAGAATGGTTTGTGGCATGGAGGGTGGAAAATAAACGTGACAAGGCAAAGTCAAGGGCTCTGGTTGTCGGGATTCTGAAGGACATGGCAGGGAGTTTAGGCTTTATCCTGTAGGCAGTATGGTTTGTCAAAGGTTTTAGAGCAAAACAAACAAAAACCATAATACTGTAGTAGGGTGCTTAATCTGGTAGCTGTGTATAGGATTGAAGGAGGGAAGAAACAGCCAGAAAGGCTGAATGGAAAACTGATTGAAGGGTTGGATGGTGGTTGAGGAAATGGAAAGAGGAATGCTTGGGTGCATGGATGGACTGAATGGATGGGAAGGAGGGACCCCAGGGATACTGAGAAGGAATAGACTGTAACTGACTGGACACAGCAGAACAGGTGAGGGAAACTGTAATGTTTGAGCTTTGGTGAGTAGCAAAGCAGTTCATAACTTTAAAAGAAAGGATGCTTATGAAACCCTGTGTTAATCAAAAACACAAGAGGAAAATTCTTGCCCTTAAGTAACTCACAGCCAAGTACGAGGAGACCACTGTGATTAGAGATGCCAGGTCAGAAGCATGTGCAGAGTCCAGGGAGGGGCTCACAGGAAGGAGTGGTCCTCGATTCTGGGGAGGAGGCAGATTGTCAGGAAGAGGTTTATAAGAGATGCGCTTGAACTGAATGCTGAGGGACTGCTTGTTTGAGGAAGAAATCTGATGTTAGGGGTTGCATTTGACTTCAGAGTTGACTTTGAGGTGAAGCATAACATCTAAGTGGAAGCATTCATTCATTCCATTCGTTGTTACACAGGGATTTCTGTGTGAGGCTGCGCTTGGGCAGGAACGAAGAGATGAATGAGGCTCTCTCCCCACCCTGGAGGAACTGCCTGTCCAGAGCGGGGAGGAACATTCACTGTCTCCTTCAGAGGTCTGTGTAGAGACTCATAACCAGCCGTGTGCTGCGGGGGACACTGGATCACAGGAGTGAACAGAATGGACCAGATTCCTCCTCTCACAGAGGCCATCTGCTAGTTAAGAACTTTCTCATCAACAGGCAGAATTAGACTAGGTAAGAAAGGACAGGTTGAAGGGAAGTGCCAAAGATGCAAAGAAAAGGAGTCGTGAATTCTTCTCAGACCATCTCCATCCATCACCAGAAGGAGTGTCAGGACATGAGGGCCACCTGACGAGTGGTTTCATTCACGTCGGTTGGAGCCATCAGTCTGTCTGTAGCGGTTGGGGTTGGGCTGAGAATCTAGTGGCTCTGAGGGATGGATCCCAGTGTTGTATGTGCCTCCTGATTGCGAGGTGATAGGCGTGTTCCTTTGAGAAGGCACCTTTGTAGCTGGCACCCTGAGCCTGGCATGCACGCCCTGGGTGTTTTGTGTACCAGGGTGGTGCAGCACCACCCATGAGCAGTGCGTTCACCTGCTCCACGTCCACAGAGCCCTGGCACCGACACCAATGTCTGTCACAAGACCGAAGGCTCATGTCCTGGGTGCAGAGTGGTCTCTGGAGAGTGGATGTTATGGGCTGAATTGTAATCCCACCTCCCATTTATATGTTGAAGTCTTAACCCTCTGCACCTCAGAAGGTGGCTGTATTTGAGATAGGTCTTTACAAGGTAATCAAACTAAAACGAAGTCATTGGCTATGGTTTTACCATCCATGTACGGATGTGAGAGTTGGACTATTATGGTCCAACTATAAGGCTGAGCGCTGAAGAATTGATGCTTTTAAACTGGTGCTGGGGAAGACTCACGAGAGTCCTTTGGACAGCAAGGAGATCAAACCAGTCAATCCTAAAGGAAATCAACCCTGAATATTCATCGGAAGGGCTGATGCTGACTCTGACGCTCCAATACTTTGGCCACCTGATGTGAAGAGCTGACTCACTGGAAAAGATCCTGATGCTGGGAAAGATTGAAGGCAGGAGGAGAAGGGGTGGCAGAGGATGAGATGGTTGGATGGGATCACCAGCTCAGTGGACATGAGTTTGAGCAAGCTCTGGGAGGTGGTGAAAGACAGGGAAGCCTGGTCTGCTGCAGTCCATGGGGTTGCAAAGAGTCGGATACAATTGAGTGACTGAACAACAACAAGGGTGGGCCCTATTCAAGTAGAACTGATGTCCTTATAAAGAGGAAAGCTGGGCATAGATGTGCTCACAGGGAGATGCCAGGTGAAGATGAAGGCAGAAGTGAGGAGTGATGGGGGCTGACTGAAGAACGTCAGAGGTTGCCCACAAACCAGCATCGAGGGGAGCGGCCGGGCAATGAACCTCCGTCCAGGTTCTCAGTAGGAAGGTTACTTGCCCACACCTTGATTTCAGGCTTCCAGCCTCCAGAGCCGTGACAGTAAATGTCTTGCAGCCACCCAGACTGCGGGACCTACTATGGCTGCCCTCGTAGACTCAGACAGAGGCTCGGGCGCTCAGGAGTCCATGGGCCTCGAGACCACGGTGACATGGTCCCTGAGCGCCCTTCCCCTCCCTATGCTGTGGAAATCTGTGTTTTCCTTATGGGCTGGGAGAGTCTCAGTCAGAAGTTTTGCTGTGACTGGCCGGCCCTCAGCTCCTTCAGAGACACTGTCGGCAGAGGATCCGCCTTTCCCGCTTGTTTATTTGCTCAGGATTGTTGTTGTTGCTCAGGTGCTCAGCAGTGTCCGACTCCTCAGGGTTGATTTCCTTTAGGATTGACTGGTTTGATCTTGCAGTCCAAGAGGCTCTCAAGAGTCTTTTCCAGTGCCTAAATACAGCAGAACCTCTGCAAATGCTCTGCAGGTGTTAGATTTGTGAGTAGGCGAGTTAGCAAAGAAAAAACTTTCATACATGCTTGTGGTGGCGTTTGGCAAGATTTACTCCGTTATGTAGCATTTTAATGAACTGAGAGTATTTCCACTCCAGGTCCTGGCATGAAGGGCGGGGAATCATTTCTGATCATCTTCACCCACCGCCGACTCTGCTGGGGCTGGAGGTGTAAGGAAGTCATGGAAACAGATTGGTTAAGAAGGTCCTCTGGGCAAAGTATGGATCTGTTACCCATTGTTAGAGTTTTGGCAAAGCTTCGCTCTGGGGAAGGCTTCCCTGGTGGCTCCGACAGTTAAGAATCTGCCTGCAATGCAGGAGACCTGAGTTCGATCCCTGGGTTGGGAAGATCCCTTGGAGAAGAACCCACTCCAGTATTCTTACCTGGGAAGTCCCAAGGACAGAGGAGTCTGGCAGGCTGCAATCCATGGGATTGCAGAGTCGGACACGACTGAGTGAGTAACACTGTAGCTCTGGAGAGTTAATCTGCTCTTGTAGAGACTAGCAGGAGGGTCCAGGGATCTGTTGCCCACTGCCTGCTGGGGGTGAGCAGCTTGCTCTGGGCTCACTGTTGTCCTCCGGAACTCTCCAGGATATGTCCCCTGGCTCCTCACAGGGACTGCTCTCAGTAACCCAGTCTCTCGGGAATGGAGCGTAATCACTCCACCTGCTGATTCAGCCCTTTTCTCTCGCTGACTTTTTGGAAGTCTCAGAAGCAGCCAAATGAACATCATATCCAAGATTATCTTGGCATAGCCGTTTGTGAGTTCTGCCTATAAAACTACAGCTAGTGGCCATCCTTTTTTTTTTTTAAATTTGCATTCTATTGCTATTTTTCATTTGTCAGGATTTTCCCCACTCCCTTGAAGTTTATATATGAGTTTAGGCTGTGCCAGGCACCAGGCTAAAGGGTCTCTGTTAAATTAACCTTGTTGTTTCTTCACAATACGTCTGTGAAGGAAGTACTGCAGTCATCTCCGTTTTACAGATGGGGCTTCACAAGGTCAGTGACACGATCAAGGTCATAGAGCCAGTAAATGCTGGATACGTGCCCAGCACGTGGATTCCAGAGTCCGTGTCCTTAACCCTTGCATCACACAGTCATCTGTTCGGGTTTAAATATATTAGAGTTATAAAGGTGCTTGGAATGAGTCCTGCTCTCCAGTTTCAGTCTTACTTGGTGGACGTGGAGCAGGAGAAACACACGGAGCTTTGGGAACCCAGGAGGAGTTTGCACAGGGTTGGGATTCTGGAAGTGAAAACGTTAGTCTCTCAGTTGTGTTCAACTCTTTGCAGTGCTAGGAACTGTAGCCCGTCAGGCGCCTCTATCCATGGGATTCTCCAGGCAAGAATACTGGAGTTGCCATTTCCTTTTCCAGGGGATCTTCCTGGACCAGGAATTGAACCTGTGTCTCCTGCTATGGAGAAGGCAATGGCAACCCACTCCAATACTCTTGCCTGGAAAATGCCATGGATGGAGGAACCTGGTAGGCTGCAGTCCATGGGGTCGCTAAGAGTCAGACACGACTGAGTGTCTTCACTTTCACTTTTCACTTTCATGCTTTGGAGAAGGAAATGGCAACCCACTCCAGTGTTCTTGCCTGGAGAATCCCAGGGACAAGGGAGCCTGGTGGGCTGCCGTCTATGGGGTCTCACAGAGTTGGACACGACTGAAGCGACTTAGCAGCAGCAGCAGCTCCTGCGTTGGCAGGTGAGTTCTATCCCGGCACCTCTATCCACGGGATTCTCCAGGCAAGAATACTGGAGTCGCCATTTCCTTCTCCAGGGGATCTTCCCGGACCAGGAATTGAACCTGTGTCTCCTGCATTGGCAGGTGGGTTCTTTACCACTGAGCCACCAGGGAGTTCTGGAAGGCTCTCTGAAGGTGATGATGACTAAATTGGGACCTGGATAACTTTTCCATAGAGAAATCACACAAACTAAGGCATGGAGGCTGGACTCCGAAAGACGGGGGGTGAACAGCAGCTCAGAGTAGCAGGGCAGCGGGGGCACGGAGAGGAGAGGGGGCGAGAGAGGAGTGGCAGAATTGGAGATGGAGAGGGGGGGAGGGCAGGCTGGGGAAGGCGCCGTCTGATGCACTAAGAAGTCAGGAAATTTCTTCCTGTGGAGAGCAGGGTGCTGCTGAAGGGCTCTTAGGATGAGTGAAATGTTTGGTTTCGTGGTTTACTTGTTTATTTAAAAATGTTTATTTGTGTGCAACCGGGTCTTAGTTGCAGCATGTGTGGTCATGTAAATGCTTAGTCGTGGTATGTGGGATCTAGTTCCCTGACGGGATTGAACTTGGGCCCCTCTTAGCTGCTGGACCCCCAGGAAGTCCCTGGTTTTGTGTTTTGCATATGTCAGTGCCATTGTTCGAGGAAGCTTGGTGGCTCGGATGGTGAAGCGTTTGCCTACAATTCGGGAGACCCAGGTTCGATCCCTGGGTCGGGAAAATGCCCTGGAGAAGGAAATGGCAACCCACTCCAGTACCCTTGCCTGGAAAATCCCATGGATGGAGGAGCCTGGTAGGCTACAGTGCCATTGTTCTATGGAGGATGGATTGGAGGGAACAAGAGTACAGACAAGAAGACCGGGGAGGAAGATGTTAGTCCAGGTGGGAGGTGGTGAGGGCTACGAGAGGAACGAGGATGCAGATGGAGAGGATGTTGAGATTGGCCTGTCCTGACAATTGAGTCCACGAGGCGATGACGGCTGGGAACTCTAAACCGACACTGAGTGCCTAATGTGTACCAGGTCTGGTTCTTAGTGGCCTATTTTAATTCATTTACTCCCACAACAGGGCTTCCCTGGTAGCTCTGTGGTTAAAGAATCCGCCTGCCAAGGCAGGGGATGCAGGTTCGATCCCTGATCCGGGAAGATCCCCTGGAGAAGGAAATGGCAGCCCACTCCAGTATTCCTGCCTGGGAAATCCCATGGATGGAGGAGCCCGGCAGGCTACAGTCCCCTGGGGTCGCAGAGTCGGACACGACTGAGCAACTAACCACCGACAACTCTCCCAGCTTTCCGAGGTCTCACAGGTGAGGATGTTGAAGCACAGAGAGGCTGGGGACTTGGCCCACGGGCAGGCTCGTGGCCGGCCAGGGGTGAAGCAGAGACTCAAGTGAGTCTCTGTCACCTCCTGTCTTTGTGACCCTGCAGCATCTGTCCTGTGTGAGCTCGGGGGGCGGGGGGGGGGTGGGTGGTGCAGCGAGGAGGCATCTAGATGACCCCTCCTCCCCTCACCACTGTCTCCCTCGCTGATGACCAAGTGCATGGTGGTGCCGTTGACCAAGGGTTTAGAAGGCAGCAGAGGAAGATAACGGGCTCTGATTTATGTGTTTTTAGAGGGAGATGCTTGGGGAACATGCAGTGGAGACATTCAGCTCAGTCCCTTCCTCTTGGAGCCTCTTGTCACGGAGCCCCCGGGGGCTTGTACACCTCCACTAATCATTACACGGCTTTTCATTTAGATGACAGTCAGATAAGCCAAAAAAAAAAAAAAATTGGTGGTGTCGAGTCTAAAGTCTCATAATCTGAAGTGATTCCTCTCTGTTTCCAGTTCACTGACTGGTTGGCAGATTAAAATGTGAAGGCTTGACGAAAACATAATGAAGTGCTGCCAACCTTCAGTGTCTGAGGCATAAAATTAAATTTAACATTGTCTTACATGTCTGAAGCCTTGTCATCAGAAGGCTGGCCAGACAAATATGATTTAGAGGGTTAGGTTTTGAGAAATGAGTAGGAAAAATAAAATGTGGAATAAAAGAAGAGTGGGGATAATGCATTAAAAAAAAAAAAAGCATATCCAATGGTTTTAAGCAGTCCTGTCTGATGGCTTTGTTTAATATCGCTTCCTCTTTTGCCTGCTTGGCCAGAAAATTCTGCTGTGTTGTGCTAGTTATCCTACTGATATTGGGAAATTCAGCCCCTCCTTTACCTCGTCCTGACCACCTTATTCACCTCTTTCACCTCTCCTAATTCTCTGTACATCCTATTGATTTTCTCCTTTCTTGGGCGTTTAGTCCCTGCCCACCTCCCCATAATTTTTTGGTCAGCTGCATGCTCAGTCTGGCTGGGGACTAATTTCCAAGCTCTGAAGTTAAAAGCTAAGATCTGGCTGTCCCCTTCCATCCTAGCTGAGTGCACCCTTTACCCAGCTTTTCCGTCCCCTTCTGTTTCACCCTCGCATCTCTGTCCACAGTGGGATCTGGTGTCTGACAGCTGCTGCTCCTCCGTGTGACGTCTTCAGAGGGTGTGGGCCAGCTCTGTGTCCTGGCCTTCGAGGCTTGTCATTCCTGTCAATATTAGAAGCGAAATATAGGTCGGCCTCACAGCTCCCAGTGTTAAAAATAAAAGCTTCCTCCCCAGGCCGTGAGGGTTTGTAGATGGACATGTATTTTTCCCCCTTACCCCTAGCCCCCTTTCTCAGTTGCTTGGAGTTTGGCTGATGCTACTCTCCGTATAAGCACGCTAAGTCGCTTCAGTCATGTCTGACTCTGCGACCCCGTGGACTGTAGCCCACCAGGCTCCTCTGTCCAAGGGATTCTCCAGGCAGGAATACTGGAGTGCATAGCCATTCCCTTCCCCTGGGGTCTTCCCGACCTGGGGATCGAATCCAAGTCTCTTATGTCTCCTGCCCTGGCACCCAAGTTCTTTACCACTAGCGCCGCTCTGTGTAAGAGGGAGCCTGAAAATAGAAGAGGGGCTGGAATCATCTCCCTCGCAGACTCCATTCCCAAACGTGAGGATGGCCTAATCGGAAGTTGTGACTGGAAGCACTGAGCAAGCTTCCTCTAAGCTGTGGGGTGACGCACACTGACTGCTGGTAACTGGGGGGAGGAAACTCAGGTTCCTTTTTCTACAAAAGGCGGTCCTGGGATGGAGCCTGGGCAGAATCTCTCTGCTCCAGGACCGCCCAGCACAGCGCTTCTGCCGCAGCCACGTGACCGGGCAGTGCCGCAGCCACGTGACCGGGCAGTGGGATGCCTTACACCGTTGCTGCTAGGACCTGCCCTCTCAGCCTTGTCATCCCTCGTGCCTGCATTTGCACGATCTCAGGGGCCTCGGCCCTTGTTCTGTGATGTGAAGATGCAGGAGGCAAAAGCAGAGCCTTCTAATGTATTGTTAATAACGTTCGCTTCTCTCCTCCTGCCCTCTCGTTTCCTTCTTCTCTCTCCTCTTCTAGTCTGATTTGCCCTCTGATGTCGTTTCACCTTCATTCCATTTTGCCCTTCGACTCCTGCAAGACTTGGGAGATCAGTTTTCCTCCACATGAAGAGCCATGGAACTCTGAGACTCGAACGCTTAACAAAAAAATTTTTTTTGGTATTGAAGTATAATTGCTCTACAATGTAAGTTTCCGCTGTACAACAGCGTGAATCAGTCACAGGTATACACATATCCCCTGCCTCTTGCACCTCCCTCCCATCCCCCTGGGTCATCACAGAGCACCGAAGTGAGCTCCCTGTGCAGTACAGCAGGCTCCCACTAGCTATCTGTCTTACACATGGAAGCGTGTACATGTCAGTCCCAGGCTCTCTGTTCTGAGTCTTTGAATAGATCTTCCCCTCTGCATTTCTCAGACAAGTCTACTTGACAAGCGACTGCAGTGTCTGCTAGGAGACTGCAAAGAGAAGGCTGCTTCGACTTTTGGACTTCTCATAAGCCACCTCTGCAGTGTCCCGGCCAATCTTAAAACCCAAGCTCATGCCTTCCTTCCCATAGCTGGAATCAGTGTTGCTTTTCTGGTTGAAAATGGGACGCCCGAGTCAGCCTCGGATGTAAGCATTTTCCAAGGCTTCAAGGAAATGGCACATATCCTGATTTGTCTCTCACCCTTCTGAATTGGATTTTCTCAGGGGGTTCTGTTGGGCTGGTGTGTGCTGGTTGTTTTTCTTAGAAACAGGAGTAAGGGAGAGGGGGAGAGAAAAACAGCTAGGAGGGGGACAGGCAGCTATGGATGCATTCACCACATAAATGGTGGGTCAAGCAGAAGTGTTATGGGTCCCTGGTTTTCTAAAGCTGTACTCCAGGCCAAAGTGAAGATGGTTTCTTAGGGAGTAGACTAGGAGGGCTCCGAAAGGAGTGACTGGGGGGGACCCTCTGTGAACACAGGGGGCTTCCTAGGTGGCGCTAGTGGTGAAGAATCCTTCTGCCAATGCAGGTGGTGCAGCAGAGGCAGGTTCGAGCCCTGGGTTGGGAAGATCCCCTGGAGGAGGAAATGGCAACCCACTCCAGTATCCCATGGACAGAGGAGCCTGGCGGGCTACAGTCCCTGGGACCACAGAGAGTCAGACACAACTGGGAGACTAGACAGCAGCAGCGGCTGTAGGAACAGCCTTCTCTCTCAGCCCAACAAGTGCCAGACTCCTGAGGGCACAGGAACAGACCCTTCCACGGCTGGAGCCCACCCTCTGGAGGAGACCCTAGGGCGCATCACCTTATGAATTCAGCCTGACCCCTGTTTTACACTGAGTCCTTGTCAGGTCACTTGGCTTTCTACAGTTCCATTTCTTCATCTGGAAAATGGGAGGGTTGGACAGGAGCTGTGCTACTCAATACTGGCTGCAGAACAGGATCACTGGGGACCCTTTAGCTACCCTGCATCTAGAAATATGCCTGGTTAATTTGCTCTCAGGTAAGAGAGGCCTGGCGTCGGAGGCTTATAAACCTCCCCCGGTGATGCTTCTGGGGAGCCAGGCTGAGAAGCTCTGCCCAGCTGAGGATCAGAATGTGCATGTGAATTACATGGATCTTGTTCAATTTCAGACTCTACTTCCGCAAGTTCCTAGGGAGCCAGAGGTTCTGTCCTTCCAGCAGGCTTCTGGCAAGGCTGGTCCTCAGACCGTGCTCCGAGACACAAAAGCGGGGATGGTCTTCAGGGTCTTTGCAGCTCTGATATTCTGCTGTTGCTGCCTGCTGCCAAGTCGCTTCAGTCGTGTCTGACTCTGTGCAACCCCAGAGACGGCAGCCCACCAGGCTCCCTCGACCCTGGGATTCTCCAGGCAAGAACACTGGAGTGGGTTGCCATTTCCTTCTCTAATGCATGAAAGTGAAAAGTGAAAGTGAAGTCACTCAGTCGTGTGCGACTCAGCGACCCCATGGACTGCAGTCCCCCAGGCTCCTCCGTCCATGGGATTTTCCAGGCAAGAATACTGGAGTGGGTTGGCACTTGCCTTCTCCGTCTGATATTCTACACTTCCTTAATTATTTTCTTGGCAGGGAGAGGGCAGGGAGTGAGTGAAAGAGAAATTATTTTAATGGTGTAGTGGGAGTAAGTTCCCGTTCATCACTGGAGTGAAATGATGTCTTTGGGAAAATGTGACAGTATTTGGCAGGTAGGGTTCAGTTTTTATCTGTTTTCAATATTGAACTCGGTTTAATTAGGGAGAAAAAGGAAAACAATACATGCGTGTTGGGATGTGTGTGTGTGTGTGTGACAGAGAGAGAGAAAGAGAGAAATAGAACTTGCATACGAGCATGTTTGTGTTCAGTCGTGTCTGACTCTTTGCAACCCCATGGACTGTAGCCCTCCAGGCTCCTCTGTCCATGGGATCTTCCAAGTCAAGAATGCTGGAGCGGGTTGCCATTTTCTTTTCCAGGGGATCTTCCTGACCCAGGGATCAAACCACATCTCCTGTGTTTCCTGCATTGGAAGGTGGATTCTATACCACTGGGCCATCTGGGAAGCCTGAGAAATAAAGAGAAATACAGAGACAATGAAAGGGGGCAATGAGTGAATGTATGAGTGTGCCTAGGGTGAATGTTCTGAAGAAATGAATTTTAAGAGGGGATCAAAGGGCATGTGTAGCTTCTCCAGGCCCAGCTATGGTGAGGAGACTAGTGAAGAGGGGCAGGTTTTATTCAGCTGGGATTGAAGGTGGAGCTCTCGCTCCCAGAGCAGTTCAGGGGCCAGGAGGCTCCATCTCCTCAGCACTGTCTCATCCCTGTGCTAAGCAGCTCTTTGCTTAATTTATTCCTGAAATTCTAGGGACACCTTTGGGCTTATCAGAACTTCCCATCATTTGAACCTAGGAGTAGATGTGAGATTGTGCCTTTCTTGGTCAGAAAATTTCAGCTGGCTGCTTTCAAAAGGCTCTCTCCTTGTACCTCCCCAGCCCTTCAGCCTGACCATGAGCCACGAACACTATCTTGGAATGTGAAGACTCAGTCCAACTACTGCACAATTAAATATATATTTTAAAGTCAAGGTCAGCCTTAGAGATGTTGCCTGCATTTTTGCCTTCTGCTTTTCCTCATCTTGATAGAAGTACAGATTCCTATACATGAATGAATTTCCCCCGGTTTAAAATTATATTTAATTCAGATTAAACACTTCAGACTTTGTGATAGTGATTCTCCTGCCCACATAATTATGGGGATTTGTTTTGCTTGAGCACAGGTCTCACGCAGAGCAGTATTTCTTGCTAGAATTCACAATCCAGGATTTTGTTACTGTCCTATTTTCAGAGATTCCTCCAACTTGTGGTTAAAGGGAGAAGAATGTTTTTGTGATAAAGATATTTTCCAGTCTAGAAAAAGGCAATTTCTCTCTCTCCGTGGCATCATTTTAATCCCCTCCCCTCCATAAGAAGGATTCCTCATAGCCTCACTTTACACATCCGTCTAATGGGAATACCAATTCTATCCCACGTCTTGTGCGAATCAGCTGAGGTCAAAGTCCTGAAAGCAAGGCTAAGGCATCAGGTATTAGTCACATCTTTTCCTCCTCCTTTGTTTCCTCCAATTCTTATTTCTTTCTCTGCCTCAAATGCATTAGCTCCTGGCCTCCTTGGCACTTTGATCAGTCATTAGGTCATTCAAGAAACATTCTCCAAGCACTTATGAGACCGGCCTTGTGCCAGGCAACAAGAATGGAGCTGAAAGACCACCTCTGTCCTCGAGGAGGACACAGAAGGAGATGACCAGGATATTAAATACAGGATAGCAGGTTGGATTATAGAGGAGAGGCGCCTAACTCAGCCTGGCTGAGGATGGAAGGAGGTGGGAGTAGAGGGCCCAGGTGGTCGCGGAAGGCTTACAGAGAAGAATGATAAGTGGGAGTTAGCCAGACAGAACGAATGGGGAAGTGAAAGAACCTGTGATTTCAGCAAACTGAAAATAGTTTCGATGGTTCTTGTGGGGAGCAAACTATCAATAATAAGATTCCGTGAAGGTTAGGACTGAGTTTAGGGGCTTCCCCAGGGGCTCAGTGGTAAAGAATCTGCCTGCAAAGCAGAAGACGGAGTTCCATTCCTGGGTCACGAAGATCCCCTGGAGAAGGAAATGGCAACCCACTCCAGTATCCTTGCCTGGGAAATCCCATGGACAGAGGAGCCTGGCGGGCTACAGTTTATGGGGTCACAGAGAGCCTGAGTGAGCATGCACGCACGCAGGACTGAGTTTGTCTTTCGCATGGTGTGAGTGATTTTCTGACCCCTTGTGGAAGGAGGAGTATTTTGAATTATCCTTTTCGTAAGGATAAGGGGTCTGCTCGTTCCCAAGGATGTGCGCTGCTGCCAGGAGTTAGCCACCCACTTGCATCTCAAAGAGCGGAACTGGGGGCCTGGTGGGGCGTGAGCCCCTGGCCATGGTTCCACCAGTCCAGTGCTTTGTCCAGCTGAGAAAACTCACGCAGGCTCCTTGTGGTGGTGGCCCTGACCTTCGAATTGGGAATTCGCAGACGTAATCCTTTACAGCAGGACCTCTCAAACTGCAGGTTGCAAGCCATACTTCATGTTATGTAGGTTAGAAAATCAATAGGTTGCAACCAGCATTTTAAACAATGAAGTAGAAGAGAATAGAATATCAGAATACAGCCCACAAATAAGGACTAGTATTGTTTAGTGAAACCTGTGCTAGTACTTGATGCAAAATGCCTTTATTTTTGGCTGTACCAGATCTTAGTTGGGGCATGCAGGGTCTGTTTCCCTGACTAGGGATTGAACCTGGGCCCCCTGCATTGGGAGAGCAGAGTCTTAGCCATTGGACTACCAGGGAAGTCCCCAGAATGCCTTGTTTTACTGAGGATCATGGAAAAGAGAATTTGAAATACACTGGACTGTATAGTGCTAGGTCAAGGAGGCTAAGATATTTCCTCTTGTTTTCTAACTTCAGTTGATTCATCGTGGCTGGCTGGGGGACTGGAGTGAAAACAGTTCAGAGGTGGTGCCTAGACTCAGCGAGAAAATGCATCGTGGATTAGCGGTGCTTAACGTGGCCTTACAGCAGTGGCCGGGGACCACAGGGCCTGTGCATTTCCCTCCTTGGGGAAGGCTCTATACAGTTTAAAAGTAGTTGCTAGGGCCTTCCCTGGTGGTCCATCATTTAAGGGGCTTCCCAGGTGGCACAGTGGTAAAGAACCCGCCTGCCAATGCAGGAGCTACAGGAGATGCAAGTTCCATATTTGGGGTTGGGAAGATCCCCTGGAGGAGGAAATGGCTACCCACTCCAGTATTCTTGCCTGAAGAATCCGATGAACAGAGAAGTCTGGTGGGCTACAGTCCATAGAGTCAAAAAGAGTTACAGACGACGAAAGCAACTTAGCATGCATCCGTGGTGCACACACACATATATGTAGTTACATGTACATGTACACATACATACACAGATACCTACACATACTTCGGTGTACTTTTCATTAATAAGAAACCTCATTATAACAAAGAATTTAAATGGCTATTATTTGCTAATGAGATAGCTTGAAACATTTCAGCCTGTTAAATAGTTTGGAAAGATACTTTTAGGGCTCATCTAGTTGATTTCCATTTAGAAAGGGAAAGATTACAAAGACTGACTTGATTAACCCTGTGTTCTGAGACAGACATTTGTATTAATAACTTGAAAATTTCATGAATTAGGAAGCTACTGCCCAGACTGGTGTTTACAGGGGCTGGGTTTTCTCAGTCCTTTGAGACCAAAAGGCTTAGTGAAACATAAAGAAAGTGTTTCAAGTCGTACCAACAATGGCCCATATAACAAAGAACCAAGTCTCTGGTCCTCCTGACTCTGCTCTCCAGCACTTGTTCAGCAGCTCGTTCATTTATTCCACAGATATTTATGGTGGACCCAGTGTTCACTTGATGCCATGCTCACAGAGCTCTTTGCTAAGCACTTGAGGTACAGCAGAAACCAAAAGCAGGCTTGGCCCCAGTTCTCGTGAAGTTTGAAGGTAATGAGAGAGACAAGCAGAGATAGAGGAGAATGCAGGTGTGCGAAGTGAGGAAGGAACACAGGTCTCTGAGCGTAGAGCAGAGATTCCAACTTAGACTGTTTTTCTCCAGTCCAGGGCCTCTGGGGAAGGCACATTCTTTGGGATTTGCTGCAGAATTTGAGAAGAACTTTGTACCACAGAGCCCTCAGCAAACAATTTCCACTTGACCCTTAAACATGAACTTATCGCATGTGATCTTCAATATATGCAAATCAATCAATGTGGTACACTATATTAACAAATTGAAGAATGAAAACCACACGATCATCTCCATAGATGCAGAAAAAGCTTTCGACAAAATTCAACATCCATTTGTGATTAAAAAAACTCTCCAGAAAGTCGTCATGGAGGGAGCCTACTTCAACATAATAAAGGCCATATACAACAAACCCCTGTGTGTGTGTGTGTGTGTGTGTGTGCATGCTAAGTCACTTCAGTAGTGTCTGACTCTTTGCAACGCCATGGACTGTAGCCTGCCAGGCTCCTCTGTCCATGGGATTCGCCAGGCAAGAATACTGGCGTGAGTTGCCATGCCCTCTTCCAGGGGATCTTTTCAACCCAGGGATCAAACCAGCGTCTCTTATATCTCCTGCATAGGCAGGCGGGTTCTTTACCACTAGTGCCACCTGGGAAGCCCACAGCAAACCCGTAGCAAACATTATTTTCAATGGTGAAAAACTGAAAGCATTTTCTCTAAAATCAGGAATAAGATAAGAGTGTCCATTTTCACCACTGTTATTCAGCGTAGCCTTGGAAGTCCTTGCCATGGCAATCAGGGAAGAAAAAGAAATAACACTGCATGTGAAATGGGCTTCCAAACCCTCCCCTCCTGGTCAGCCTTCAGACCTTTTAATCAGAGCTTTCTCTTCTTCCCCTCAATACCCTCTCTCAAAGCAGACATAATTACCTGCCTTTTGATCCCACAACTCTTTTTTTGCTACCAGCAGCTCTCTGGTGCAGGCAGAAATACAGCTGTATTCTCTGAGACTCAAAAGGCTCTTCACAACTTCCCTGAATCTTTAAGAACATTTTTCTGGAAACAGTTTTATTAGCCTTGAAGCATCCTCTCATCCATTGTCCCTATCACCCTCTTTTATCAAAATTTTATAATGTGGGATTTAAGTATTTTTGAATGTTTTTAAAAATTTTTATTGGAATATAGTTGATCTACAATCTTGTGCTAGTTTCTAGTGTAGAGCAAAGTGATTCGGTCATACAGATATATCACAGTCTTACTCTTTTCAAAGTGTGCTTATTTATTTCTAACTTCAAATTTCTTTTTATCATCTCTTGCGTGTGTGGACCAATAATTCCTTTTTTAATCAATATTTTTTATTGAAGTTTAGTTGATTTACAACGGTGTGTTAATTTCCGCTGTACAACAGCGTAATGCAGTTATATATATATATTCTTTCTTAAAATATTCTTTTAAAGTATTATTATGGTTTATCATAGGATATTGAACATGGTTCTCTGTGCTATATGGTAGGAGATTGTGGTTTATCTACTCTCTATATAAAAGCTAACATCTGCTAACCCCAAACTCCAACTCTATCCCTCCCTCAACTCCTCCCGCTTGGTAGGAGTTACCACCAGTCTGTTCTCTGTTGGACCAGTTAATTCTTAAGCAGACATATTGGATGTGTTATTTCCCCACGTGTTGCTCGCTCAGACTGTTGCATGCCTCTTCCCTGTCTCTAGTCTGTGCACTCGCCTGCCTTTACACACTGAGAATGGGGAGGTGGTCTCCGAGTTACCAGTGCAGGGGACCCTTGGCTGTGCAGTGCCCTGGCCTCTGCCAATGGCCATCTCACACCAGCTCTGGCTTAGCCACCTTGTTGAAATAGTCACTAGGGCAGGTATTTTTGTGGACTATGTGCCATCCACTGAGCTGTGTACCTTATGTGCTATGTATTCCTCACCATGATTATATGAGGCAAATCTTTTATTCTCATTTACAGATGAGGAAACCAAGGCTTAGAAGAATTAAGTAACCTGCCTCAGTTACACAGCTGAAAAGTGTAGAAATGGAATTTGAACCCAGGAAATCTGTTCCATAGTCCTTACTCCTAGCTACTAATTTATATTGCCCTCACAAATAAATATAAAATATTGTTAGGAGTATAAAGCCTATAGTCATTTCAGATAAATAACTCTGAAATCAGCATGAGGCTAAAACTGACCATTTTAAACAGGACATAAGGTGATTTTTTTTAAATGTATTTTTGGCTGCGCTGGGTCTTCACTGCTGCACAGGCTTTCTCTGGCTGCGGTGAGCAGGGGCTGCTCATTGCGGTGGCCGCTCTTGTTGCAGAGCACGTGTTCTAGAGTATGTGGGCTGAGTCATGTGGAATCTTCCCAGACCAGGGGTCAAACCCACGTCCCCTGTATTGGCAGAAACATCCTTAACCATTGGACCACCAAAGAAGCCCAAGGCAGTGTTTTGAACGACTTCTAGGGCAGTGATTCTTCACGTCTCCATCTCACAGGTCTTGAAATGTGAGTCTGTGGTGTGGCTGGATGACTTAGAGTGAAACTGTATGGGGTTGGCACTCAGGGCTCTTCCTCTCTAGAATCATGGCGTGGCTTCTGCAAGATGGGTGTGTTTTTGTAATATGGAGACACTCAGCAGTTTCCAAGGATGATACATTACCCATTTGACCCAGTTTGTATTGTTCTTTATTTTTTCTTTTTATGTGCATGCTTTGTTTCCTTAAATAAGACCCTAAGCTTCTTGAGAACAATGTCCTTAAATGACTCACCCGTTGTGGTGAATGGTGCTTATTGACGGTGGTGGTAACAACTGCAGCTACTCCTGTCTCCTCCCACTGGCCTTTCCCACTGAACGGTGTTGTTCTCTGAGTACGTGACTGCCTGCCTGCTAACCCAACCCAGTTCTGCAGCGTCTGATGATAAATCGAGCACACTGAATCCTCTTTGCTTCTTCCCATTTTGTGTTCTTCTTCCACTAACCTCTGTAAATTCACTTGCACTGTTTCTTGGGTCTCAGAGTTGTTTGGATTCTGCTACAGTAGGGTCCGGGGCTTCCCTGGTGGCTCAGTGGTAAAGAATCCGCCTGCTAGTGCAGAAGACTCAGGCTCAGTCTCTGGTCTGGGAAGATTCCCTGGAGAAGGAAATGGCAACCCACTCCCGTACTCTTGCCTGGGAAATTCCAGGGACAAGGGGTCTGGCAGGCTATAGTCCATGGAATTGCAAAAGAGTTGGACACGATTTAGTGACTAAACAGCAACAACACAGTAGGGTCCAGGCTATATATTATATCCCAGCATCTGTGGACTCAATAACAAATTTTAAAATTCCACTTAGTTGGAATCTTTAATGCTTTGCAAGTTTTTTGCCTCTGTAGTTCAGAGATTGCAGCAGTTGTGGTCATCCTCAGCCATGCAGGTGTTAAAAGTAAATGTCACTCCCAATGGATTGTTCCAACTTAAATTTAAAATCCTAGCATCTTTAGCCTGGAAATTAAAAGTACACACAGCTGAATTTGATGTCCTTTTCTAGGTGTGTCTATGTGTGTGGAAATAACTGTTCATTCCTGTATCTCTCCCTCCTCCGTCTCCCTCCCCTGTGCCCTGTGCTTACTGAGTTAAATTTGCTCTTAGACCTGAGCCTGGTAAATTCTCCCTTCTGGAGAAAGGTTTATTTAGGTCTTCTGCCCATTTTTTGATTGAGTTGTTTGTTTTGATGGTATCAAGCCTCATGAACTCTTTGTATTACTGAATTTTGGAGACTAATCCCTTGTCAGTCACATCACTTGCAAATATTTTCTCCCAATCTGGGGGTTGTCTTTTCGTTTTGCTGTGCAAAAGCTTTTTGAGTTTAATTAGGTAAATTCTCCCTTCTGGTTTCTGGACAGTGCATGGGCCCGGCTCACCTTTTCCCTTCTCCTAGTTTGGCTCTGTCTAAATTCTGGTTCCTATTTAAGTCTTGGAAAATTAAATCCATCTCCTTGAGGTTAGAACAGGGCTCAGGAAACTGATTAAATTCTTCCCAACCCTAAATCCTCTGTTCTTCTGTGGGGTGACTTCTTCGTGCAGTAAAATGAGCGAAAGCCTCCACTCAAATCCCCAAGTAATTCTTCCTGCCTTCTGCAGTTTATTGAATTCATCCTTCTTGAGACTGATTCGACTGTGGTCTCAAACCGCAGCTCTGCCTTTCTGCCTTCCCAGCTCCATAGGCCTGAGCTAAAACCTTTCAGGAGTGCTGGTTTCCTTATTTTACCCTGCTTCTCCACGCTTTTGCCCTCACTGATGTCTGGTTTTCTCCTAATGCCAGGGCCAGGAGTGCAGTGCTAGGGAAAATGCCCTTTTTAAAAAAAATTTTTTTTTCCCGCTATGCCGAGTCTTCGTTGAACTCGGACCGCCTGCATTGGGAGCACAGAGTCCCAACCACTGGACCACCAGGGAAGTCCCAGTCCCTTATCTGCTAAGTGTCACTTTCCTTGCTTTTCATTGTAATTAAGGTCATCTGTCTGTAAGAGGCACTGTGAAAATCGTGAAGTGCTTAGCACTATGCCTGAAGCATAGTAAGTATTCAGTCTATATGTATGGTCAATGTTATAATTATGCTAACTTCTGTTTGAATATGATCAAATCGCTCCCATTTACTCGATCATTTCTTTGGAGAAGATGTTTTAGTTTAGCAAACATGATTTAGTCTCTTGCCTTTACCTTATCAGTCACCTTCTACTTGTCCAGATTTTCATGGAACGTGTAACATGTATGAAAGAAGGGCTTGTTGTGTGGGATGGAAGAGTCAATTGATAATAGCTGATACTATTCAAAATTGAGATGAGAACCTGCCTGATCTGAACAGAAGAATTTTACAAGTTCAAGTTTAAACTTGATGATCCATTTTAGCACATCAAAATATGTCATCGTGGTCTCAGAAGAAAGCCAAAAAGAAAGAAAAAAGGCAAAGTGTACATCAGAGAATGAGAATTCTCTCCAGGAAAGAGCGATTTACAGCAACTCATTTCAACAGCATCTTTTCTTTTTTAATTAATTGCTTTGCAATGTTGTGTTTCCACTGTATAGCAATGAGAATCAGCCATTCATATACACATATTCCTTCTTTTTTGCATTCTTTCCCCATTTAGGAAAGAAGTCACCACAGTGCATTAGGAAGTGTTCCTGGTGGTATACAGTGTGTTTGCATTAGTTATCTACTTTACACATACGATCAATAATGAATATGTGTCAATTCCTCTTTCATCGTCCTTCACTGAAAAGCATTCCTCAACCTCTGAGGGCTCAAGCCCGGTCACCTGGGATGTCCCTTTGGGTAATTTCCCCTGCTTCTCGTTTTCCGGCAGCCTGGTCCTGCTTCCATAATTCTCTAATTCAAATACAATGGAAACCACCCTTCAGATACAAGGGAAACTGCTGTCCCTGTCAGCATGTCTGACTCCAGTTGTCATAGGAAATCAGTTCTCGTATCTCTGGTGTGGGCAATAGTTTCACAAAGCAATTCTTCCTAATAATGGAAGCTTATACAGTACTTTTGGGGACCCAGGCATAGTCCTCTGCCCTTTAGAGGCATTAAGCCATTTAATTTTCACAGCCAGCTTGGGGGTGAGTACTATTACATTCCCATTTTTGCAAACAAAGAAACTGAGATATAGATTCAATACCTTACTCAGGGTTGTACACCTGGTGTTTGGCCAAGCCAGCGTGTGATCCTCTGGAGCCCGCCTTGAGTGTCTGTCCTTTTCACCACCCCTCTTTACTGCCCCTTACCTCTCTTAATTACATGCAGTGCACTCTGATGCTTTCTACTCTATAGTGGTTTTTTTTTTACATATTTGAAATTTTTAAATTTTCTTATACTTTACAATGTTGTGTTAGTTTCTGCTGTATAGCAAAGTGATTCAGTTATGTGTATACATATACCCCTCGATTTTGGATTTCCTTCCCCTTTAAGTCACCACAGAGCATTGAGCAGAGTTCCCTGACGTATACAGTGTGTTCTCATTAGTTATCTATTTTATACACAGCATCAGTAGTGTACGTATGTCAATCCCAATCTCCATCTCACCGCCCCCTTTCCCCACTTGTTGACCATACGTTTGTTCTCTATGTCTCTGTCTCTATTTTTGCTTTGCAAATAAGGCCATCTATACCATTTTTCTGGGAGAAATATCAATCACTTCAGATATGCAGATGATACCACCTTTATGGCAGAAAGTGAAGAGGAACTCAAAGCCTCTTGATGAAAGTGAAAGAGGAGAGTGAAAAAGTTGGCTTAAAGCTCAACATTCAGAAAACAAAGATCATGGCATCTGATCCCATCACTCACGAGAAATAGATGGGGAAACAGTGGAAACAGTGTCAGACTTTATTTTTTGGGGCTCCACAATCACTGCAGATGGTGATTGCAGCCATGAAATTAAAAGACGCTTACTCCTTGGAAGGAAAGTTATGACCAACCTAGATAGCATATTAAAAAGCAGAGACATTCCTTTGCCAACAAAGGTCCATCTAGTCAAGGCTATGGTTTTTCCAGTGGTCATGTATGGATGTGAGAGTTGGACTGTGCTGAGCACTGAAGAATTGATGCTTTTGAACTGTGGTGTTGAGAAGACTCTTGAGAGTCCCTTGGACTGCAAGGAGATCCAACCAGTCCATTCTAAAGGAGATCAGTCCTGGGTGTTCTTTGGAAGGAATGATGCTAAAGGTGAAACTCCAGTACTTTGGCCACCAGATGCAAAGAGTTGACTCATTGGAAAAGACTCTGATGCTGGGAGAGATTGGGGGCAGGAGGAAAAGGGGACAACAGAGGATGAGATGGCTGGATGGCATCACTGACTCAATGGACGTGAGTTTGAGTGAACTCCGGGAGTTGGTGATGGACAGGGAGGCCTGGCACGCTGTGATTCATGGGGTCGCAAAGAGTCGGACACGACTGAGCGACTGAACTGAACTGAACTGATACCGTTTTTCTGGATTCCGCATGTATGTGTTAATATGTGACATTATTATTAATGTGTCTCAATGTGACTTGAGAAATGATCCCACAGCTCTGATGGTACTGGCACGAAGCTTGAAAACCCTCTGTATCGGGAAAGGACCTGCCAGGCTGCCTTAGTCCAGTGCCTGAAACGTTCCATTCGTGTCTCTCCTTGTTCGGAAGCCACGCTCACCCAGCAACGCAGGGCTTAGGATTTGGTCTCCCATAGAGGTCTGCCTGCAGAGAAAGAACTAATGTCGTATGGACTTCAAGTATCCCTGTGAATTAATAGATTGTCCCTCTGGTTCAGGCTCTGAGGCTGGAAGATGTGACTCTGTCCCCAGGAAATGGATTGGTTGAGAAATGGAGTCATCAGATCAGGCTTCAGTGCCCAGGAGGCTGAAGGCCGTACCCTGGACCTTGTCAGAATCTTCAAGGTCCACCCTGAGATGTCTTTCGTAGGACGCCTGCAAGATTTCTTCCTGGGGTGGCGATTCCCAGCGTTGAGGAGGGGCTGCAGGAGCACGATTTATGTTTCCACAGCACTGAGCACCGTTTGTTCTGCAGTCAGAAACAGAGCTCTGCGCCCTTGTTTCTCGTCTAATATATATCCTCATTGACTCACATAGCTTCTCACAGAAAAGAATTACATGCTCCTTTCCCACCTGAGCTTTATTATGCGGCATGAATAAATGTAACACATAACCTGCAAATGATTGATTGAAATGCGATCCCCCTTTTCCTCTCACGCCAGCAATCTCTCTCTCGGAAGACGGTCTCTAGTGAGGCCAGTTCTGCATGTGTTATGCATCTCTATGATTATGCATTAAATTCTGGAGAACTAGCAAGTGATACCTAAATTCTTCAAGCATATTTGGTTGTGCTAAATAATTGATGGCATTTTTATTTATAAAAATTTACCTGCTGGAATTTCAGAACCAGAGGTTCTGCCAACCCATCTTCTCTATTAGATTTCAGCTTCCCGGCATGAAGTCCAAAGCCTCACCCACAGATCTCAATCTTTGAAAGCTCTTAGGCGGGTCGCCAGGATGAAGTCCTGCATTTCCAGACAAGTGAGATGGACGGACCTGAAGCCAACACTTGTTCTGACCTCTTCCCGCGGTCATGGGGACAAAGCTTACAAAGACCTGGGGAACTTACTTCCAAGTTTATAGCCTCAGTAGCTCGAAGATCCTAAATGGTGAACAGCGAGGGGCTTTCTGGATTTGGACAAATGTAATCATGTCGTGAGATAAGTTATAAGCCCACCTAGTTTGTATGAAGGGAAGGATCATGTGAACAAAGAGACGTATGAGTAACTGTCTTGGGAAAAGGAGAATTGAACAAAGAGGATATTTTTTGTCTTGAAAAGTATATTCTGCAGGGGTAGGGTTGGGAGGAATTGGGAGTTTGGGATCGACCTATATGTACTATTGATACTATGCAGAAAATAGGTAACTGATGCGAACTTACCGTAGAGCACAGAGAACTCTACTCAGTGATCCGTGGTGATCTAAATGGGAAGGAAATCCAAAAAAAAGAGGGGATGTATGTATACATATAAGTGGCTACCCATTCCAGTATTCTTGCCTGGAGAATTCCATGGACAGAGGAGCCTGGCAGGCTATAGTCCATAGGGTGGCAGAATCAGACACAACTGACTAACACTTTCACTTTCAAAGAAGTTGATACAAAAAAAGAAAAAAGTATATTCTGGAGAAATGGTGAACAGAATAAATTAACCAGCACGTCCAACAAACACAATTAATGGTGTCATCAAAATATTGCTTTTTCTCCTTGTTGCCCTTTAAATTTTATTGAATAGAGGAAGGTGGATGTAAAAACTCAGCAGGCCTGTGACTTTTCAACTCGTTCTTAGAAAATAGTCCTCATGTCATTCTAAGCTGCACTCTGTCTCAATTCAGAAATTAGGATGTCCGGGCCAAGGTGAGAATCGAACCTTCGAACTTGAGTGAACGTTGACCCTCTTCTCCTTTCTATTCTGAAGCCCGCGTCAGGCTGGGGGCCTGCCTTGGGAGCGATGGTGGACAGGTGACAGTCATCCGTGGTCTCTCCCTCGTGCCTTTTGCCTCCCTAGAGTTTTCAGTTTGCCAGCTGGTTTTTGAGTCCCTGAGGATTGGGTGGGCAGGTTAGGAACAAAGGACTCAGCAAGGTTGGTTTCCCACTCTCTGAAACAGGCCAGTGTTTGATGGACTCTTTCCCTTGTTGGGCCTTGTTGCGGGATCTTTAGAAACCCACATTATCGGTCATCTCTTTCCTACAGTCTTCTGGGCATTGTTGTTGTCCAATCGGTAAGTCATGTCCGACTCTTTGTGACCCCATGGACTGCAGCACACCTGGCTTCCCTGTCCCTCAGTATCTCCCAGAATTTGCTCAAATTCATGTCCATTGAGTCGGTGATGCCACCCAACCATCTCATCCTCTGCTGCCTCCTTCTCCTCCTGCCCTCAGTCTTTCCCAGCATCAGGGTCTTTTCCACTGAGTCGACTCTTCACATCAAGTGAGCGAAGTATTGGCACTTCAGCTTCAGCGTCAGTCCTTCCAATGAATATGCAGAGTTGAGTTCCTTAAGGATTGACTGGTCTGATCTCCTTGCTGTCCAAGGGACTGTCAAGAGTCTTCTTCAGCACCATAGTTTGAAAGCATCAGTTCTTCAGCACCCAGTCTTTTTTATGGTCCAACTCGCACATCTGTACATGATTACTGGAAGAACCATAGCTTTGACTACATGAACCTTTGTTGGCAAAGTGATGTCTCTGCTTTTTAAAACGCTGTCTAGATTAGTCATAGCTTTTCTTCCAAGGAGCAAGCGTCTTTTAATTTCATGGTTTCAGTCACTGTTCACAGTGATTTTGGAGCCCAGAAAATAAAGTCTGTCACTGTTTCAACTTTTTCCCCATCTAGTTGCCTTGAAGTGATGGGACCGGATGCCATGATCTTCGTCTTTTGAAGGTTGAATTTTAAGCCAGCTTTTTCACTCTCCTCTTTCACCCTCATCAAGAAGCTCTTTAATTCCTCTTTGCTTTCTGCCATAAGGTTATTATGAGGCAGATGTTTGTTGATGTATATCTGAGGTTGTTGATGTTTCTGGGCATAAGAAGGTGCATCTATATTCCAGGAGATCTCTTTTGTTTTCTTTCTAAGATCCTATCAGTTCAGTGCACATCTCCACTTTCTTGCTGCTGAGGTCTTTCGGCTTCTGTAGGTGGGCCTATGAGACAGAAGCCAAGCTGATCCCACCCCAGCTTTCTCTTCGGAGTGATCACAGTTGGTCCACAAGACACACATCAGCCAGGAAACCCCGAAAGAGCATATGGCCCCCCCACACCTCTGCCTTACTGCCACAGCCCTCTCTTTATATAGAAAGCATGAATCCAGGGCCCACCGTGTGTGCTGTTTGCCAGCTCTACAGTAAGTCCCCTACATACAAACCTTTACGTTACAAACTTTCAAAGATGTGAAAGTGCATCTGATTCCAGCAAGGAACCAAAACCTGTGCCATCAGCGTCAGACGTGAGTGATACTGCAGCTTGCCCTTCATCTCCTATTGCTGACAATCCTTCAGCTCTACCGTCTCCCACCTCCTCTCCTCCACTCAGTAATTCTCCTTGTCTGTTCACTCGATGTCAGCCGCTGTATGCCAGCTGTTGTACCGGACTACTGTACTTTGCAAGGCACTGTACTGTAAGATTCAAAATATTTTCTTTATTTTTTGTTTTTTTTTTTTATGTATTATTTCTGTGAGAAGTATTATAAACCTATTACAGTACAGTGTTACATGGCCTACTATGTCAGTTGGTACTTAAGCTAACGTTGGATTTATGAACAAATTGGATTTACGAATGAGCTCTCAGCGTGCTGCTGCATATGAAGCAGACTTACTGAATTTCAAATTTCTCCAAGGGGTCCACGTAAGCCCACTTCACTGGGCTTGAGATGAAGGAGTCACGGCTCTCTGCCCTCTTTCCTTGGGAGTATTCAGCTCACGGCTCATTCACATTTCTTTCTAAGTCTTTGCTATTCTTCATCTGAATGGGGCGTTCGGGAATGGTGGAGCCAGGTCTTGATAATTTCCTTTGTGAATTCTGTGTAACGGGTTTGTTTCCCATTCACGTGGGTATCTGATATCTATCATATTGGTGCCTCGGGCAAAAGAAATGCAGAAAGAATCCCATTCTGGTATCTTATTCCAAAAACCACAGAGAAACAATAGAAGTGTACATGTTGGTTATTTCTTGCTGCCGAAACACCCCGAAACTGAGCAGCTTTAAATAAGAGCGATGCGTCCTTTCTCCTGCTTCTGGGCTGGCTGGCCTGCTTCTCTGTTGGTCTCACCTGGGCTGGATGGGTTCATCACTCACGCTCACACAGTGGGCACTGGGCGTTGACTGCTGGCTGGACGCCTCGGATCTCTTTCTTAGGACCTCTCATTCTCTGTTAGGCTAAACCAGCTTCCTACCATGGTGATCCAGGCAATGTTTCAGGGAAGCAAAGCAGAAACTATACTGTCTCCTAGGCTGTGGAAGTCACACAGCATCTTTCTATAGGCCAAAGCGAAATTACAAGGCTAGTCTAGATTCAAGAGGTGGGAAAAAGACTCTACCTTCAGCATTTCCAGTTTGGGGCTCTCCCTAGTTCACTGTAGAACACCCACCTCTGTCAGCTCTTGCTCTAAACTTTTTCCTGAGCAGACGTGGAGTTAGGGGAGGAAGAAAAATGAATTTATATTGGTTTTAGTCGGCTTACATTCGGAAGAATAGAAAGGAAGAGAAAAGATCCAGAAGATGGGAGAAGAAGCAGAGTCACTGCAGCTGACTTTGGGCAAGCATTCATGGGGGGGAATGGACCACAGGTGGGGAACTGGGAGAACAGGCTAAACTTCCGATCATGAAGATGAGAGCAGGTCAACATCTCTGTGAATTGGGCAAATGAGACCTTTGGACCTGGGAAATCCCATGGACAGAGGAGCCTGGCGGACTATAGTCCATGGGGTCGCAAAGAGTCGGACATGACTTAGAGACTAAACAACAACACCTAAGACCTTCTGGAGCCTATTATGAAATAGACTTCAGCACAGATTGAGTTCTCCTTGGGGCCTGACCTGAGTGGACACCATAGGATGCTATCTTGATACTGGCTCTTTGATGCCCAAACCCTGTTCTTTCCACCTGTCCCCTTGGATGCAACCCGCCCCCCACTCCACTCCACCCTTTCTCTCCTCTGATCTTGTGCTCACAGGAGGAGGTGAACATCAATAAAGAGGGGTACAGGGTGGTAGCAACACAGCTCTGTCTTCACATGGGGTTTCAGGACCAGGTGAGTGGGAAGAGCAAGGCAACTGAGGCATGATTAAGTCCATTGCTCTGCTCTACTGTGGGCTGCAGATTCAAGGCTCGGAGGTTGTCATTTTAAAAAAGAAAATCTCTAAAGCCTTTAGAAATGGTTTGGACTTCCCCAGCGGCTCAGAGGGTAAAGAATCTGCCTGAAATGCAGGAGATACAAGAGATGTCGGTTCGATCTCTGGGTCGAGAAGATTCCCTAGAAGAGCAAACAGCAGCCCACTCCAGTATTCTTGCCTGAAAAATCCCATGGACAGAGGAGCCTAGCAAATTACAATCCAAAGGGTTGCAAAGAGTTGGATACAATTGAGCAATTAAGTACCTCTCACCTCAAGAAATGGTTTTAAAATGGTCTTTTAAAAAATATGTGAATACTTTATGTGTGTTTATCTAGAGTGTAAGGTGAAAGGGCCCACGATCCCCATCAGATGCCCGCATGAGGAAGGGAGCTCAGGCGGGAGACCTTGGAAGGGCAGGTTGCCTTGCTGAAAAATGAAGTGCCTGGGGCTTGTTTTCAGCCTGGAAGGTGAGCAGGCTCAGAGGACAGACTGTTGAAGCTGACAAGCACAGCTTAGGGGGAAGCTCAGAATCTTTACTTGCCTGATATTTTAAACCAGCACACACAAAATCTATAAAGGAATTTTCCACTTTCAGAGAATAGATGTATACCTACCTTGGAGAGAATATTTTTTTCTTTTTTTTTTTTTTAAGTTTTGTGACTTGTGGCTTTTTGTTATCAACAAGGCTGAGCACAAGACTTTCCAGCTGCCCCACCCCCACCATCTGCTCGGGCTGCTGTGCAGTGTGTCCAACCCTTTGCAACCCCATGCACTGTAGCCCGCCAGGCTCCCCTGTCCATGGGATTTTTCAGGCAAGAATCACGGAGTGGGTTGCCATTCCTTTCCCCAGGGGATCTTCCCGGCCCAGGAATCGAACCCACGTCTCCTGCATTGCAGGTGGATTCTTTACCGCTGAGCCACTGGGGAGGCCCTCCACCCATCTGACTCCCACCTAAATGATTCTGTAATCATTGAAACCTTTGCCCATCTGATTTCCAAGCACGTTTGTTTCATCGGAACACAGGGCAGTTTAGAGAGGGGAGGAAGAGAGGGGGGATGAGCTGAGGGCAAGTCTGAACCACTTTCCCCCTTGCTGCCCTTTCCCACCGTCCTCCCAGCTCCCGCAGCTCCAAGGCAGAACCAGCAGGCAGAGTGTGTGACCACGGCCTCACTGCCCAGAGGCTGCCGGTAGGGGGTGCTGTGTCCACACCTCCGGGCACCACCAGTGCGATGACACTCCCAGGCTTCATAAATCGTTAGACATTTAAAGCTGGCGGGGATGTTTCCTTTTGGCCATGAGGAACCTGTGGTCCAGAGAGGGGAGTTCGTGGTGGGAGTAGGGCTGAAAGACAAGCCTCTTGACTTCCGTGCTGGGGTCCCCACCCTCCATCTTCCTCCTTCACACATTCTCACCCCCAACCCCTCGCGTGATGTCAGGGATCTTGGCAATGTTGAGAGGAAGATGGCTTGCATGTGGAACTGTTAGAAAAGAACAGAAGATGGCAAGGTGCTTCCCGTGGTTGGCCTGGGAAATCAGTCTGGGGCTTTTGCATTTGACCTCGCAGGAACAGTCATTTGGAAAGTAAGAGGGATTGCGTTAAATTGCTTTTTTTTTTTTTTTTTCTTTTTGTAGTCAAACCTCAGACTTGTGGGAAAAGTTACAATTGATTACAAATCATCAAAAAGTGACAATACCTTGAGAGGAGATATGTTACCATGTCTATTCCCAGTTGTTATTACTAATACTTAGTGGGTGATATTGGCTAAGTTTGTAAATTTCACTTTGTCTCATCTGTAAAATGGGTAAAATAATGTTGGTGAAGATTCAATGAGATAGGCACATAACTGCTCATCTCAGCTCATGGCTGATTCTAGGCACTCACTAATTATTGTTGTGCCAACAGCACAATTATTATTGCACACAATTACTGCAGCAGCAATAATAATAACAAGAGCATCTTTTTGCATCTGTAACTTGGGCCCTCAGTGTAGCTAATTCAGTGGAGAAATGCCCCTGCTGCTCACCAGTTGGGTAGACAGGTCTCCAGAGTAGCGTCTCTGTCATCTCCTTGGGGCATCTCCACAGACCAAAGTGGCCGGGAGTTGGTGAGGCTGAGGGAGGAGCTGTGGAGGGGCAGAAGTGATGAGTGGGTGGCCTTATAGTAACATTTGTAAGTCAGAAAGAATTGAGTGAGGAAACGTGCTGGGGTACAGTCTTCCCCAACTGGGGATCCTTCATATAAGCAAGGAGAAAAAAGTCAAGAAATGACTTTTTTAAAAAGAAATCTTTTGGCTTTTTTTATCAAGTAATTTGATAAATGTTTAGCGTTTCTTATACAGAGGAGCCTGGTGGGCTACAGTCCGTGGGGTCATAAGAGTCAGACACAACCTAGTGATTAAATCATACAGTTTTTAATTTTTATTGTGCTTGTTTTACCATCTTTAGTGATGCCCACGAAAGGGAGATACATTTCTAGATAGTGGGTATTCTTTGAGCTAATTAAATTGATCTTATGTCCATTCTATAATGTGTTTCAGATACTTAAATTTAAAAATTTAACAATTGAGATATAATTAACATAGAACATTGTATTAGTTTTATATACAACATAATGATTTGATGTACGTGCTCTGAGTGCCTAACTGCTTAGTCGTGTCTGACTGTTTGTGACCCCATGGACTGTAGCCCCACCAGGCTCCTCTGTCCATGGAATTTTCCAGGCAAGAATACTGGAGTAGGTTGCCATTTCCTCCTCCAGGGACTCTTCCTCACCCAGGGATGGAACCTGCATCTCTTGAGTCTCCGGCATTGGCAGGCAGATTTTTTTTTACCACTGCGTCAATGATTTGATATACATAGAGCTCAAGGATCATCACAGGAGGTCTAGCTAACATCCATCACCACACATAGCTACAGTTTTGTTTTCTTGTGATGAGAACTTCCACTCTCTTAGCAACTTTCAAAGATATGTAAGATAGTATTATTAACCGTTTACTATCCCAACTCTCAAATACGTTCTGCTTTCATTTGTTTCATTTCATCTTGTCCACGACCTTGTTTTCCTGTTCAGCCCTCCCGCTACCAGAGACCACATCTTGACTGTGGTTCCTTCTTCTCTTTGCAGAGTCTGACCCAGTAGGTGTAGAATGCGTGGAGACCACAGTATGTAAATGCTACCTTGGCGGAAAGGCACAGTTATTAGTCAGGGATGGCCAGGAAGGCAAGCATGAAAATAGCACCCTTGATTTCTTTTTTCCAGTAGCACATGATACAACATTGAATAATTGCTGGCTATATTTGACAGATCGGGAATACAGTTTATTAGGGAGCTAGGGGACTCAAAAAGCAGGCTGCCTTCAGGAAAATTTATGAGGGGATTACTGTGTGCAGCCACCAGTAAATAGGGCGCTGGGAATCTGAGCTGAATTGATGATCTTCTGCCTGAGTGGGACCTGTGTCCACCAAGCAAAACTTTCTTGAGTCAAAGTGACTTAGGGGAGAAATTGTGATTAAAAAAAAGGAAGGATGGAAAAAAAAAAGGAACATTCAGAATCTCTAGGGAATGGAACCACATCTGTAAGAGCAATGTTGTTTTTACTACCTTCATGGTCAAGAATATCAGAATGCGTGATTCACACAAGAAAACAAATCCTTGCAAAAGGATGCAGCCTCCCTTGTAATCGTGGGAACTTAAAGCACAAAATTATACAATGCCAGCAAAGCTGGTAAAAGTCCATTATAATTACAAAATCAAAATCTGGCGAGGCTTTGGAGAAAGCTGCATTCTCATACTGACATCAATTAGTACAATATTTCTGGAAAGCAACATGGCAAAGTGTAGTGAGCCATGGACGATCACATCCTTTGGCCTGGTAAACATGTGTTTGAAACCATATCCTGGAGAAACAACTCAAAAGAAGAAAAAATAAGAGGAAAAAAACAGAAAGAAAGAAAAAACAATACCTAGAAATTTTAAATAAAAACAAACTATTGTATAGAAATGAAATTTAATATTACTATTAAGGATAGTAAGTTTGTCTATTATAAAAGCAAATGGAAAAGTTGATATAAAATAATGCTAAGTGAAAAATGTGCTCTGCTTTGTTGCTCAGTTGTGTCTGACTCTTTGCGACTCCATGAACTGGCTCCTATCTCCATGTGATTCTTCAGGCAAGAACACTGGAGTGAGTTGCCATTTTCCTCTCCAGGGGATCCTCCTGACCCAGGGATGGATCACTGGGTCTCCTGCCTTGCAGGCAAATTCTTTGCCATCTCAGCCATTAGGGAAGTCCAAGTGAAAACAGCCTGAGCTCAGATTTTTTGCATATTGACTATAGATATGTAAAAAAAAAATTCTCCAACAACAATAAAGCTAAGAAGAGATCATTCGGTTTTGTTACATCGCAGGGTGAGAAGTGAATGTGAGTCTCTGTTGCTTTGGTGTTTGTGTTTCGTCTGTCATTACAAAATTGTTTAAAAACACGGTTTCATAGGCTGCACTGTATATTGCAGTTTATCAAGGACAGAAAAGAGGTAAATCCTTCCATCTGCATCTTGTGGTTTTTGACAGCTGCACAGACTGTAAACACAAGCTGGAATCACACCAAAACGGCACCCCTTGCCGTTGTTCAGTCACTCAGTCGTGTCCAGCTCTTTGCGACCCCATGGACGGTAGCGCGCCAGGCTCCTTTGTCCTCCACTGTCTCCTGAAATTTGCTCGAATTCATGTTCATTGAGTTGGAGATGCTATCCAGCCATATCATCCTCTGCCGCCCCCTTCTGTTGCCTTCAGTCTTCCCAGCATCATGGTCTTTTCCAGTGGCTTTGCCTGCTGATTGTGCAGACGGGGGACATGTGATTACCAAGAGCCTGGAGTGGCTGCAGAAGAAAATCAGGTCAGGTTAACTATCCAATTGGCTCATCTAATGCCAGAGCTTTACCTCCTTGGATCTCATGCTTGGATTGTTTGGGGGTTTCTGGAGGCAGAGCATCAACTCCTTTCTCTCCTTGTAAGAATCTCCCCCTAAGTTAAGCTAATTTCACATTTCCCAGTCACAGGCTTCTTTTTCCTTCTAGTCTGATCCTTCTTGTCCCTCAGGCTTGGCATCCTCTTATTTTTCCTTGCATCTGCCTCTGACAGCAACAGTAATCCTAGTAAAATGTAGTCACACATTTCCTCAAAGTTGCAAGATGCTCTGAAGGTTGAGATAGAGATGTCATTTTATTCAGTAGAGGCCGTTTTTCTTTTCGTCCTTACACATGTGTAAGCAGGCCTTACGTTTCATTGGTTTGTTTCACATTTGCCTCTTTGCAGCAGCAGGGATGCCCAAATCTCTGTGCTTGGACACAGAATTCTGCTTGCATCAGGCAGTTCTACAGAGACAGAGGCTGGCGGGCCTGTTCAACACCATCTGCTTTCACAAGAAGATTAAATACACGCATGAGACCCAGGATGGACCCACCCTCACACGTGCACAAGATGCTTCATTAGCGTGCGCGTCACAAGCAGATGAGAGAACCAGCAGGGCCCTCCATGAGTTTTTACCAGAGAAATTGTTGGAGGGTTTCCAACAATTCCTCTGTTCCTTGTCTCATATTTTTCTTCCTTTTTCTTTCCTCCCCTAATTAGAGGCCTTTGAGATAATAAGCTAACACTTACTAAGTATATGCTCTGCATCAGGCATGCTGACATATATTAACCCATTTTAGCTTCACAAAATATGAAGATAAGCCATTTTATCTTCCCTATGAGGTAGATGGGAACAGTTAGTATCACTGTTTCTTTCTTTCTTTTTATTTCATTTATGTATATATATATGTTTAATTGGTGTATAGTTAATCTACAATGCTTTGTTAGTTTCTGGTGTAAGGCAAAGTGATTCATATATATGTATGAATATATATACATACTTGTTTTCAGATTCTTTTTCATTATATATTATTATAAGATGCTGAATATAGTTCCCTGTGCTGTACAGTAGGACCTTGTTATTTGAATATTTTCTATATAGTAGTGTGTATCTGCTAATCACAGAATCTTAATTTACTGAGAGGTCCCCCCAACCCCTGTTATCCCCTTTGATAACCATAAGTTTTCTATGCCTGTGAATCTGTTTTTATTTTAAATAAGTTCATTTGTATCATCAGTGGCTTCCCTGGTGGCTCAGATGGTAAAGAATCTGCCTGCAATGCAGGAGACCTGATTTGATCCCTGGGTTGGAAAGATCCCCTGGAGAAGGGAATGGCTACCCGCTCCAGTATTCTTGCCTTGAGAATTCCATGGACAGAGGAGCCTAGAGGGCTGTAGTTCATGGGGTCATGAAGAGTTGGACATGGCTGAATGACTGACACACATTTGTATCATATTTGAGATTCCACATATTAGTGATATCGTGTGATACTTGTCTTTCTCTGACTTCACTTAACATGCTCATCTCTGGGTCCATTCATGCTGCTGCAGATGGCATTGTTTCCTTCGTTTATGGCTGAGTAATATTCCATTGTATCTGCACCACATCATCTTATCCGTTCTTTAGGTTGTTTCCGTGTCTTGGCTATTGTGAATAATACCGCTGTGAACAAAGGGGTATGTGTATCTTTCTGAATAAGAATTTTCTCTATATATGCCTATTAGCGGGATTTCAGGATCATATGACTATTTTTAACGTTTTGAGTAACCTCCATACTGTTTTCCATGTGGTGCTAGTGGTAAAGAACCTGCCTGACAATGCAGCAGACTTAAGAGATTCAGGTTCGATTCCTGGGTCAAAAAGATCCCCTGGAGAAGGGCATGGCAACCCACTCCAGTATTCATGCCTGGAGAATCCCATGGACAAAGGAGCCTGGTGGACTCTAGTCCACAGGTCGCAAGAAGCTGGACCTGACTGAAGTGACTTAGCACACATGCGCACACCGTTTTCCATTCTGGCTGCACCAATTTGTCCTCCCACCAACAGCATTTCTCCACGCCTCCTCCAGCCCTTGTTACTTGTAGACTTCTTACTGATGGCCATTCTGACTGGTTTGAGGTGATACCTCACTGTAGCTTTGATTTGCATTTCTCTAATAATTAGCAGTGTTGAGCATATTTTCACATGCTTATTGGCCATCTGTATGTACTTCTTTGGAGAAATGCTTCCTTAGGTCTTCTGCCCATTTTTTAAATTGGGTTGTTTGTTGTATGAGTTCTTTGTATATTTTGGAAATTAAGCCCTGGTTGATTGCATCATGTGAAAATATTTTCTCCCAGTCCATAGGTTCTCTTTTCATTTTTCTTCTGCACAGCAAAGGAAACCATAAACAGGTTTCCTTTGCTGTGCAGAAACTTTTAAATTTGACAGAGGTCCCCTTTGTTTAGTTTTGCTTTCATTTTCTATTGCCTTGGGAAATGGACCTAAGGAGACATCACGACAATTTATGTCAGAGAATGTTTTGCCTATGCTCTCCTCTAAGAGTTTTATGGTGTCATGTCTTATATTTAAGTCTTTAAGCTATTTTGAGTTTATCTTTGTGTATGGTGTAAGGGTGTGTTCTCACTTCATTGTTTTACATACAGCTGTCCATCTTTCCCAACACCACTTGCTAAAGAGACTGTCTTTTCTCCATTGTATATTCTTGCCTTCTTTGTTGAAGATTAATTGATCATAGATGTGTGGGTTTATCTCTTTTCTGTTCCCTTGGTCCATATGTCTGTTTTGGTACTGGTATGGTGCTGTTTTGATTATTGTAGCTTTGTAGTATTGTCTGAAGTCTGGGAGCATTTGCCTCCAGCTTTGTCCTTTTTTCTCAATTGCTTTGGCAGTTCTGGGTCTCTTATGGTTCCATATACATTTTAGGATTATTTCTTCTAGTTCTGTGAAAAAAATCCTGTAATTTGGTAGAGATGGCATTAAATCCCCTCTGCCCATTTTATAACTGAGGAAATAGGCACCAGAAACCTAAGTGACTTGCCCAAAGTTAAGATGTGGTAGAAGCAAGCTTCAGACCCAAGCAGTTGGCCCTAAGTGCAAGCTTGGAGCCACTAAACTTCACCATCTGATGACAGTGAACCAAGCTTACCTTGCCCATGCTCTGGGAAAAAAGACCAAAGCCAGAGAGAGGAGTGAGGTATAGTGTGTGTGTGTGTGAGAAAGATTGTGTGTGTGGAGCCTGGCCTGCTGTTCTGTCATGTACTCTACGATTAAACCAAGTTTCTGAGCCTCTCCATTTCTCAGTTTTCACATGGGTAAAACTGCAGGATTTATGAATCGTACTTAACTCCTCCGAGGGTTGTTGTGATGATTAAATATGCTATAAAGCTCTGAGAACCGAGGCTGGTACAGGGCGCCTATGCTTAATCAACGTTAGCCATGATCCTCCTGCCATCATTCATGCCAGTGCTTGGGGACCACTGCCCCGCCTCTTTCTCCTAGACTGATGGAGATGCAAATAGCACTTCTACCACATTCCAGGGCTGCTGCTGCCTCTAGTCTGGGATCCACACTTCAAGGATCACTGAGGAAGAGGATCCAGAGCTCTCGCTATCCTAGCAGCCCACATTCTATTTCTTTCCATGAGCTCTGTTGGAGTCTTTTCGCTTTCTAGAGTGAAGGGACCCAGGGACTGTGCCCCAGCCTGGAGGGCTGTCAATGACCAGTGATGGATGCCATCTCAGAAGCTAGCCAGGGCCTGAGTTTCAGCAGGATCCCGCAGATGGTGAGTTTCAGCCATGAGGAGACTCACGTCGGTGGGGGTAGCAAATGTGGAACATGAAATAGGCAGTGGAATGCTTCTGGAGAAGCAGCTCCATGGATTAAAAACTGGATGATTTTAGAAGTAATAGGAGAAGAGAGAAAAGAATCCCCCTCGCTCTGAAAAAAAAAATGGCCTTTGAGCAAAGATGCAAGCTATGAAGGAAAGTTAGGAGAGGAGGAGAGGGACCCTGATCACAGCATTCATAGTTGTAATTGTGGGGCTTGTAAGAGGCAAAAGTTGGTCTGACCCAGGCAGATGACAACTTGTCTTTTCCAAAGTAAAAGGAGAGATAATATAAATGAGAAAAAAGTGGAAACTGCAGTCATTTTCCTGCCTCTGGGGAGGAAAGGGAGTGAGAAGTGAGTTGGCCTGTTCGGGGTTCTTACATGGTCCGGATTCTTTCTAGCTCACTCTCTGTCTTGGTAGGTGGAGTGTGATGGGGTTCCCCTCCCCAGGCTCCAGACCCTGGAGCCCCCCTGCATCCCAGCACCTGGAGAGGCTCTCTGCGGGATGCAGAGCTCTGAGAAGAAGGGCTCCACTTCCAGACTGCGTGCACACAGCTGGATGTGGCCTGTAGCTGCTGCAGCGGCGATGCTTGCTGTGTCCAGGGCTCTCATAGCCCCAGGCTCTGTCCTGGACTGACTCACAGCAGTGGCTGTGAGAAAGTTCCTCTGCGTTGGCAAGAGAGAGAGGGAGGGAGCTGGTGCCCTCTCTTGCTCTGCTCTCACTCGCCCTTACAGACTCCTCGGAGCTGTCCTAGCCAGGCTGAGTATGTGCCAGGCCTCAGCCCAGCAGCGGCAATCTGCACCTTGGATTCCTGATGAAGGCAGAATAATTACCAGTCCCAGCTACAACTGGCTGACTACCAGGAGAAGGCGCTCAGCAGAGTCTGCTGTACCTTCACACCTCCATATCCTCAGCTTTCTGCTCTCGAGGATGGCAGACCTGGCTGGTCCACTACACATCAGCCGTCAACTCTCACTGAGTGAAAAAGAAATGAAAGGAACTGAAGAGCACTAGAACACCTAAATGCCCATCAGCAGATGAACGGATAAAGAAGATGAGGCATATAAATAAAATGGAATATCACTCAGCTATAAAAGGGTGATATGATGCCATTTGCAACAACACGGTTGGACCTAGAGATTATCATACTAGTGAAGTAAGCCAGACAGAGAAGGGCAAATATATATTGCTTATATGTGAAATCTAAAAAGAGAAAATGATACAAATGAACTTATTTCTGAAACAGAAATAAAAACTCATAGACCCAGGGAAGAAACTTTTGCCTCCCAAAGGGGGAAGAGGGTGTAGAAGAAGGGACAGATTAGGAGACTGGGATTAACATGCACACATATGCACACACTGGGTATAAAACTGATAACCATCAAGGACTTACTATATAATACAGGAAACTGTACTCAATATTATGTAACGACCTATACAGGAAGAGAAGCTGAGAAAGAATATATATATATATATATAAAACCAAATTCTTGTGCTGCACACCTGAAGTTTACATGATATTGTAAATCAACTTCCCAGATAGTACTGGTGGTAAAGAATCTGCCTGCCAATGCAGGAGATGCAAGAAATGCAGCCTCAATCCCTGGTTTGGGAAGGTCCCCTGGAGGAGGGCACGGCAACCCACTCCAGTACTCTTGCCTGGAGAATCCCATGCACAGAGGAGCCTGGCAGGCTACAGTCCATGGCGTTGCAAAGAGTTGGACATGACTGAGCACACACACTGATTCACTGATACTTCAATTAAATTTTTTTTTCTTTTTTTTAAAGAAAAGTGCTAAAGTATCCTAGTCGGGTGGAGCATGCCAATCTGGTCTTTGATGGGTCTCATGGTGGGGGTAGGGGTGTTTCTATACAGACAGGAAATGACTTATTTGGAGACTCTCAGCTCTTGACTGGAACCTTCCTTAGAAGAAGCAGCTTTTCAAGAGAGTACGCTCTTTATGTTCAAGAAGATGATGGTGTATTTAAAATGCTTCCTCTTAAACATATCCCTTCCACTCCTCCCTCTGCTTCCATTAATTCCGAGAATATCTACTATTCCACTGACAACCTCTTGTCGGCTCAGACTTATGGGATGCAGAGCTGTGTGCCCATACTCTTGCAGGTGGGGTGGGGTGACAGCTGCTCTCAGAGAGCTTACAGTTGAGCTTATCAAATAAAGTATAAACACAGGAAAAGGTAACTGACTTTTTACAGGAACCTCAGGCTTCCCTGGTGGCTCAGGTGGTAAAGCGTCTGCCTGCAATGCAGGAGACCAGGGTTTGATCGCTGGGTCAGGAAGGTCCCTTGGAGAAGGAAATGGCAACCCACTCCAGGACTCTTGCTTGGAAAATTCCATGGATGGAGGAGCCTGGTAGGCTATAGTCCATGGGGTTGCAAAGAATCAGACACGACTGTGTGACTTCACTTTCTTCTTTCTTTCAGTAATCCTAGGCTTCCCAGGGCACACTAGAAGTAAAGAACCCCGCCTGCCAGTGCAGGAGATATAAGAGACAGGGGTTCGATCCCTGGGTCAGGAAGATCCTCTGGAGAAGGAAATGGCAACCCACTCCAGTGTTCTTGCCTGGAAAACTCCATGGACAGAGGAGCCTGGTGGGCTACAGTTCATGGGGCCGCAGAAAGTCTGACGTGACTGAGCAGGCAAACACACACACACACACACACACACACACACACACACAGAGTAACCCTAATCTGGTGCTCAGCAGCAGAGACCTACCCAGTCTCCAGCTCTGGCCCAGGCTCCGTGCTCCCCTGATGGCCCGCATGGTCCGTGACCACCTGAGGTGCAGCTTCTCGTCTCTGTTGGGAAACCCAGCTTTCCCCTTCCAGCTCAGTCCCATCCTTCTCCCTTCTGAGCAACAACCTACTCATTTTCCACAGGTTTGGTGATCTATGGTGAGGCCACAGCTTCCAGCATTGGTTGGGTCCCTTTGGAGATCAGCATACTGAGAAGAACTAGCTTGATTTCATTTTTTATTTATTTTTTAATTTTTAGGGCTAAGTGATTTTATTTTTGTTCTTTTAAATTTTTCATTAATTAATTAGGCTGTACCAGGTCTTAGCTGTGGCACTTGGGATCTTTAGTGCATCATGTGTTTCCCTGTGTGTGTGTGTGTGTGTGTGTGCGTGTGTGTGTGTGTATGTATGTGTGTGTATAAGTCACTTCAGTTGTGTCTGACTCTTTGCCACCCTATGGACTGTGGCCTGCCAAGCTCTTCTGTCCATGAGATTCTCCAGGCAAAAGTACTGGAGTGGGTTGCTATTGCCTTCTCCAGGGGAACTTCCCGACCCAGAGATCAAACCCCCATCTCTTACGTCTCCTGCATTGGCAGACCAGGGATCAAACCTGGGCCCTCTGGGCATTGGGAGGGCCAGAATATTAGCCACAGGACCACGGCAGTCCCCTTGATTTTTATTTAAAAGACTGTTTTTTGACATGAGATCTAACCTCTGCAAGTGACCTTCCTGGACAGTGAGGATGAAATAGTCTTCACTCTGGAAATTGGAGCATCTGCTCTCCTACTGGCTGAAGAAGCATCTTAAAACATAAAACCTGCTGTAAATGGGAACAATAAACAATGATTCTCAATCTTGCCTACACTTTGTAATCACCTGGGGAGCTTTAAAAATACCAGGTGGGGCCCCACCCCCAGAGGTCTGATTTAACTGGTCGGGGTGTATTTGTGGCTCCAGAGACGTTCGAAAACACCCGGGTGACTCTGGTGAGCCGCCAGGTTGGGAACAGCTGTTTGGACGGCCGCCTGCTGACCCTTTTCATGCATGAGGAGATCTTTAATTGGTAACTTGGGGGACACGCAATGGCAGGGAGAATTGTGAAAACTAAAGCACCTAGGAATTGATGCTTTTGAATTGTGATGTTGGAGAAGACTCTTGAGGGTCCCTTGGACTGCAAGGAGATCCAACCAGTCCATCCTAACGGAGACCAGTCCTGAATATTCATTGGAAGGACTGATGCTGAAGTTGAAGTTCCAATACTTTGGCCACCTGATGTGAAGAGCCCACTCATTGGAAAAGACCCTGATGCTGGGAAAGATAGAAGGCAGGAGGAGAGGGATGACAGAGGATGAGATGGTTGGATGGCATCACCGACTCAATGGACATGAGTTTGAGCAAGCTCTGGGAGTTGGTGATGGACAGGGAAGCCTGGCATGTTGCAGTCCATGGGGTCGCAAAGAGTCAGACACAACTGAGCAACTGAACAGCAACAACAGAATATGTTAGAGAAAAAAAAGGGACAAGGAGACAAAAACAGGACCTGCATAGGTAAATTCAGAATGATGATTCTTAACTGGCCTAAACTTCTGGACAAATACAAGGTGGCAAACGGTGCAGAGGAGATGAGAGACAGTCTTGCTCACAAAAAAGCTCAAGGCCAAAGAGGAGACACTGAGAGCAGCTGGACTTTCCCAGACCAGGGAAAGTCTGGTCTGGGACGCTCCCAGGGGAGCACCGGACGGTGAGGGATTTACCTGTGGAGTCAGAGCAGTCTTGACTGACCACTAGGGGATGTCTAAGGGGGCAGACAGGAAGGACCATTAGTTCTCAAAACAACCAAAAGGGAACCAAAGCCTAGAGCAGGCCCTCTCCCTGGAAGATGAAAGGAGAGACGTTCACAGAGGCTGGGGGTGCATGTGAGCCATAACCCCTGACTTGAGGAGCCCTCAGGTGGGGCCTGGACACTCAAAGAGGGTGAGGATATGGGGTGTCCCTGTCGGTCCGGTAATTAAGACTCCACGCTTCCAATGTAGGGGGCTACGGTTCAATTCCTAGTCAGGGAACTAAGACCCTACATGAAAAAAAGCGAAACTGAAAGTGCAACCCCATAGACTATAGCCTACAGGTTCCTCTGTCTATGGTATTCCCCAGGCAAGAGAGGATTGCCATGCCTTCCTCCAGGGGATCTTTCCAACCCAGGGATCCAACTGAGTCTCCCACATGGACGGCAGATACTTTACTATCTGAGCCACCAGGGCAGCCCAGATCTCACATATGCCCCCTAAGAAAAGATAGGGTGAGACAAGTGCCTCTCTTGAGTGTTCAGCTGCGGGGCTGGGGTGCACAGGGCACCACTCTCTGTGATCAGGAAGGCTGGCTGGCCTCCCTCCATGGACTCTTCCAGAGACAGTGCAGGGTGTATGTTCTGCAAGTGGGCAATACCGGGGCATGTCCACTGCCTATCACTGTGGCACCCAAATCCTTATGTCCTGTGGTCAAGCTCAGGTTTCCCGTGAATCCAAGGATGAGGACATGTGAGTGGAGTGTCTGATGGGTCTTCTGGTGGAGAAGTCTCTCCTCACTTAGATGTGAACCCAAGAGTCTCAGACACAAGAAGGAGTTTCCCCTTCTGTAACTCAACATTCAATATTCCTGTAAGGGAAACTAGACACCCCCTCCCCCATTAGACATGGGTCAGCCTCCATGATGGATGCCCTTCAGGACTTTGGAAATGCAGAGGAAAAAGAAAACCTGTATTGTTTTTCTTGACCAATCAAGGTGGGTTTCTGGCAGCTCCTAGGGAAAGGGACTGGGTGAGGAGGGTTAAGATGTGACAGGACTGTACCAAGAGGCCCAGGCTTCATCCAGCCCAGCGTATTTCAAAGCACATTGTAACCTAGTAGACGGTATGAAACTTCAGTTTGAATTGTGACCAACATTTTAAAAATAATAAACAGAAAGTATCAGTGCACTGCATATTGTAAGGATTATTTGGGGGCTTCCCAGGTGGCGCAGCTGGTAAAGAATCTGCCTGCCAATGCAGGAGATACAGGAGACGCAGGTTCAAATCCTGGGTGAAGGATATCCCTGGAGAAGGGAATGATGCCGGAACCCACTCCGGTATCCTTGCCTGGAGAATTCCATGGACAGAGGAGCCTGGTGGGCTACAGTCTGTGGGGCCAGACACGACTAAGAGTCAGATACAACTAATCAGGCATGCAAGGATTGTTTTCTGAACATTTGCTTCAGTTCTGTCTGTGTCTGTGTTCGACATTGCAGTGCGTAACACGTTTTACTGTAAGTCTCTATTAAATAAATAAATAAACAGCTACCTCCTTAAAAGCAGAATAAAAATAACCACTTTTTTCTACTCAGGGTCTGAGTAATTCAAGTTTGCCTGGTTGGGAGAGTTCTATTAGCTTTGCTGTGAAAATTCAGGGTTATTTTTTAGACAGACATGCTGGTAGCAGAAAGTAGCTTGCCTGTGCCTCTAAGAGCCTTTGGGAAGGACGCTGTCTCCACTCCTTTGGTTCAGGCCCCTGGGAGCTTCAGAAGCTCGTCAACCTTTCAGGTGGCTTTTCCTCACTTTTTTTTCTGTGACTCATCTTGTCCCTTGTATGCTGCTCCCCTTAGGTTTGGACCCAAATCAAATGCCTCTGGAAGAGGGCTTTATCTTCACAAGGCGTCATGTCTTAGAATTTTCATGGATGAGCTAAAGCTGTCACAATAACAAATGGGGAAAAAAAACCCTGCCACCCAAAGCTGTCATTTGTGTTTGCTAGGCGAGACAAAAAGGTACCGTGGAGGTACTTTGAGTAGCTGATGGCGAAATGAAAAGAAAACTGGGATTTGGATTTTACCTTCGGAAAATTAGTGTCGGCTGATGGGGAGTGACAGCTCTCGTGGGGTTTGAGTTGAATTCACATTCAAGGTTTTATTTGAAACATCAAAAGCCTTTGTCCTTCGGCACCTTCCATTCCGAGAATAGCCTAACGTCATCTACATTGCATGTGAAGTGGAAAAGTTTCTTTCTCTTCTAAAGCTCAGGGAAGTTGTTTTTGTTTTAAGCAATACAGTATTACAAGGTCTTGACATAGATTACAGGAAAACTTTGGCCTCTTTCTTGTGGAACTATTCTAACTTTTTCTTTTTTTGTAAAACAGATCTTTGAGAAACCCCTCTTGAGGGGCAAGTCTGGGAGGTGGGATAAATTGGGAGATTGGGATTGGCATATATACACGGAAAGTGTTAGTGGTTTAGTCATGTCCAAATCTTTGCGACCCCAGTGACTGTAGCCCTCCAGGCTCCTCTGTCCATGGAATTTTCCAGCAAGAATACTGGAGTGGGTTACCATGCCTTCCTCCAGGGGATCTTCCCAACTCAGGGATCGAACCCAGGTCACCCGCATTGCAGGCGGATTCTTTACCATCTGAGCCACCAGGGAAGCCACTACTATGCATAAAACAGATAACAATCTATGAGATTGAGAACCTACTGAGAGACCTGCTGCATAGCACAGGGAACTCTATTCAGTGCTCTGCGGTGACCCAAATGGGACAGACATTCGAGGATTCACTTTGCTGCACAGCAGAAACTAAGACACCACTGTAAAGCAACTATACTCCAATTACAAAAAGAAAAAAAGGAAACTCCTCTTGAGTTCTTCCTGATTATTATCCTAAATATGAAGTGTGCCGTCTCAAATGTAGACAGAATGTCTGTCCACTTTTCTCTGCCTGGAGGAGAGTAAACTGCCCTTTTGGTTACCCTTGTTGTGCTCATTAGAAGAAAATGCACGTACAGTTTCTCTCAGAGGCAGTACAGCCCAGCACCACCTGGAGGACAGGCTCTTGGGCCAGGATGTCTAGCTTATTACCTTCCTGCTGCTGCTGGCTGCCCCCACAACTCACAGTCAGAGTAATAACAGCAGTTCAGAGGATATTTATCACCTGTCTACTGTGCGTAGACACTGGGCATCCCTCACCTTCAACCCTGAAAACAATCCTTCCTGATTTGTTTTATTCTCCCCATTTTACAGATGAGGAAACTGAGACTCAGAAAGGATCAGAAGGAGACAGAAGCATAGCAACCTGTACATCTTTTTACAATATTTCTTGTTATCTGGCTTTGCATTCCCCACTTATCTTAGAGCCTGCTTAATTGTGAGCAGAAAAGTGCAGTGGTTGCTTAGTCATGTCTGACTCTTTGTGACCCCATGGACTGTAGCCCTCCAGGCTCCTCTGCCCATGGGATTCTCCAGGCAAGAATACTGGAGTGGGTTGCCATGCCCTCCTCCAGGGGGAATCTTCCTGACCCAGGGATCGAACCAGGGTCTCCCGCATTGCAGGAGGATTCGTTAAGTATGAATATATTTAATTTCTTGAATATAATAAAGCCAGCACAAAGCAAGGTTTAACCCATATTCCCACATGCTGGCCCTCTGTGTTCAACTGGTTGGTATGTTAATGTGTGAAGCAAAAGAAGAAAGTTGACATTTAGTGTCTGTGTTTTGGCTCTCAGTGACATTTGTTTCCTCCAAACTTTTAATATGAACATTTTCAAATACAGAGAATTTTAAAGAATAGTACAGTAAACACCAGCACATCTGCTGCCAAATTTGACAGTTATTAACATTTTGCCACAGTTGCTTTATCTTTAATTTTTTTTCTCAGTCATTTAAAAGGTCTGGGATCTAATACTGATGATCTGAGCTGGAGCTGATGTAATAATAATAGAAATAAAGTGCACAATGAATGTAATGCGCTTGAATCATCCCAAAACCATCGCCTCCCACCTCCACCACCCTGGCCCATGGAAAAATTGTCTTCCCCCAAACCAGTCCCTGGTGCCAAAAATGTTGAGGACCACTGCTTTAAAACTAAGTTACACATGTTGTGGCGCTTTAATCCTAAATAATTCCACATGCATCCCCTAAAAATAAGGATATTATCATAACTTAATAATAATCTATCTCCTTTATATTAAAATTTCTCCAGTTCTCAAAATATCTTTTTAAATTTACTTTTTGACTCCAGATTTAATCAAGATTATTGCATCCCATTTGATATTTATTCTCTGTCTTTAGGAAAGGCTCTCAACTTTGACATAAATGTTTTGAAGAGGACAGTTTTTTCTGTAGAGTGTCCTGCATTTGGAGTTGTCTGATTGTTTTCTTTCCTCCCCACTTTCTGTACACCAGGAGCTGAGAATACAAGCGTATGGAGATTACAGCTAAGCCCAGGTGGCAGCAGTTCCTCCAGGGTGATGTGATGTGCTTCACATTCCTCGTGTCAAAAGACATCTAATGTCAAGTTCTTCCACCATTCCCGATGCTAAATTTCTTGGTTGGGTGCCAGATTCCTCCTTTGCAAACTTTTATTTTCTGCTTCACAATTAGTCTGCAGTCCCAGGGGTGATGCTCTGAGACCTTGAGGGTATCCTGCTTTGCATCACTCCTCTGATCTGATTATCTGAGTATCTGTATTAGTTTGGTAGGGGTGCTATAACAAAGAACCATAGACAGGGTGGCTTAAGCAACAGAAGTGTATTGTTCCTCTGTTCTGGAGGCCAGAAGCCTAAAATCAAGATGTTGGCAGGGCTCATTCCTCCTGAGGGCCCCGAGGGAAGGATCTGTTCCAGGCTTCTCTCCTTGGCTTGCAGGGGGCTGTTTCACTTTGTCTTCCCTCTGTGTGTGCTTGTGGGTCCAGATTTCTTCTTATAAGGACACCAGTATACTGGATCAGTGGAGAAGGAAATGGCAACCCACTCCCGTGTTCTTGCCTTGAGAATCCCAGGGACGGGGGAGCCTGGTGGGCTGCTGTCTATGGGGTCGCACGGAGCCAGACACAACTGAAGTGACTTAGCAGCAGCAGTAGCACACTGGATCAGAGCCTATCCTGTCCTACACATTCCATCTGTAAAGACTCTATGTAAGGTTACATTCTGGGTGCATCTGGGAGTTAGGAATTCAATACATCAATTTTGGAAGGACAGAGTTCAACTCATAACAGCATCCATTGATGATTCTTGCCAGAATCCATTACTTATTGGGATCTCAGGTTGGGTTCTTTGGGAAACAGATTTTGAAATGCAGATTCAAAATCTGTTTATCGGGGAGAGTATATCAGGGACTGGGCTTGGTTATGACTTTTGCTGTTATGGGCTCCTTCTGCCATCAGAAAAATTAAAAATTATATTTTATAACTGCTGGTATAAAGACACATATAACCTAGGCTGGATTCATTATTATATGTTTACTATTATGTTTGTTTTCCTTCTGAAGAAAATATATAGTGGACTTTCAGAGCTGTGTCTTCTGTGCCTAGCAGATAAGGCCATGGCCCTGCTCCAGATCAGAGGCTGGGTGGGTGATAAGCGAAGACGGTTGACCCTACTGTGTCCTCGTGTACGCGGTTAGTGGGGGTGGCGTCAGAAAGGAAGGGCCATTTAGCTCCTGATGTTTCCAGATCTCTCTATTTTTCAGAAGAAGGTAGAAACTGAAATTTTAAATTTTGAATCAGCAGAAACTAACACAACATTGTAAAGCAGTTATCCTCCAATTAAAAAAAATCCTATGATTACAAAAAAACTATATATAAAATAAATAATCCATAAGGATATTGCTTCTAGGCCTTTTGGCTAAGATCAAGGGTACAAGGATATATTGTATAGCAACGGGGAATACAGCCAATGTATTATGATAAGTATAAATGGAATATAGCCTTTAAGTTTTTTAATCACTATGCTGTATGCCTGGTGTGTGTTAGTCGCTCAGTCATGTCAGACTCTTTGTGACCCCATGGACTGTAGCCCTCCAGACTCTTTCGTTCATGGGATTTTCCAGGCAAGAATACTGGAGTGGGTTGCCATTTCCTTCTCCAGGAGATCTTCCCAACCCAGGGATCAAACCTGGGTCTCCCACATTGCAGGCAGACTCTTTACTCTAAGCTACCACGGAAGCGCCTGAAACTAATACAATATTGTGTATCAATTATACTTCAATAAAAATAATCCTAATAAATGGGCTTCCCAGGTGGCTCGTTGGTAAAGAATCTGCCTGCAATGCAGGAAACACCAGATCGATCCCTGGGCCAGGAAGAGCCCCTGGAGAAGGGAATGGCAACCCACTCCAGTATTCTTGTCTGGGAAATCCCATGGAACCTGCCAGGCTACAGCCACGGGGGGACAAAAGAGCCAGACAAGACTTAGCACCTGAACAACAACAACAAATAAATAAATAAAATTTGAAATCCTTTTGCTTTTTTTTTTTTTGGCCACACCACTGGGCATGTGGGATTTTAGTTCCCCGACCAGGGATGGAACCCACGCTTCCTGCAGGGGAAGCACAGAGTCCTAATCGCTGGACCACCCAGGAATTTCCTGAGATCCTGTATTTTTAATTTTCAGTTTTGTTTTGTTTTGTTTTTTTAATCTGTGGGCTGATTGTGGCCTCAGGGCTGCCAGTTTGAGGAGCTGTCCTGCCATGAGGCTCCTGGGGGATGGCTATTGACCATTTCCGTGCTGAGTACCTTCTAGACAGCCAGGCACACAGAAGGCGTTGGTGTGTGCTTGTTGAGGAAGGAAAGAACCAAATATTTTGCTAAGGCAACTTATAAAATCAGGTTGGACTTTTTGCTTCAGAACCTGTGACGATCAGAAAATCAGGCCCTGGATTATGCTGCAAAGAAAAGACAAACCCAACCCGCCTTGGGTTACTCACAATAACTTAAGGAGACTTGGCAGGAATAGAAATGTGTGAAGGAATCTCTTGAGACTGGAGCTCGTGAACTAGGTCAGGCTGCCCTGAGGATGTGGTTGACAATCAGAGTCGAAGGGGATTTCTTGGTGTCTTGATAGAATACTGTCTTATGAAAAATTTAACTCTTTTCTTTAAGGCAGAAACATTATTGTGGTAAAATAATGTTGGAAGCACTGTGTTTCATCATTTTTCCCTTTGGGGGCATCAAGGCACTTCCACCGCCAAATGGGTTTTGTCTCTGTCCTGTGGCTGCTCCGTGGGGAGGTTTGTTCCAAGCCCACTGTATTCACGTGGAGCCCTGGGGAGGACTCTTCCCTGATCAGAAGAGTGAATGAAGACAGGGAGGAGATCCTTGGGGAGGAATGAAGACAGACAGAGAGCTGTGGCTCCCAGAAGCTTTCCCTACAGTCACTTTAATTCCCTGCCCTTCAAAGGGCTCAGACATCAAAGCAACAGAGGTGCCTTGGGCTTCTCCCGGCAGAACTTTCCTCCGAGACACCTCTCCAGGCCCAGCACTCAGCCCTCTGAGGGTCTGGTTACACACCTTCATGGTTCACTGCTGTTAATGCCTGCTGACGCCTGCCTAAGCTTCTGGCGTGGGCTTCAACCTCTGGCTGTCTTAATCCCTATAGGGAAATAAATAGCTTGTTAGGGGAGAGAGAGAATGAAAACTCATAAGTACCCGGATAATTCAGATGAGAAGGGCCGAAATTATTCTTTTTTTCCAGTTCCCTCAAATGACCAGTTTGGGTGCTGTTTCTAAATTTTGGTCTTCCTTCCTTCAGGGGGATTGACATTTTAGGTATTGCAGTTTTCTATTTATGGTTAAAGACATTAATGTGTGTGCATATACTTAGAACAATATGATGTATATGAATCCTCTCTGTCTCACTCTCTCTCTCCTCTCTCTTACACACGTGCAGTTACTGCCCAGGAGAAAAATCACAACTGAATAATTGATGAAAAAGGAAGTTCAGTGTGCCTATAGTTCCATGCACTATTCTCTTTGTATTCAATTATCTCTAATTCTAATTTTGATAGTTTTCTCCTGATTTTGACTGTGTGTGTGTGAGAGAGAGTGAGTGAGAGGGAGGGAGGGAATGATGGGAGTTACTCTGTATCATGAACTCTCCTTGCTTTTGCCAAATTCACCTCCAAGAAGCTGGGAGGGCTGAGAATCAGTGTAAGGAAAATTGTTGCTTTGAAACTTGGGGCACCTTTCCTCTGAAGACCCTGCTTACTTTCCTCTGTCTGAAAATCTTTGCCTAGCAATAAGAATAATGGTGTTTTCAGTAATGTGGATTAAGATATTACTATTTGTTAAAACCACCTTATATATATTTTTTATTTGTCTCATGATAACTTTCTGAGATAGTCTTTTGTTAGCTTGTGTGCTTTATAGATAAGGGAACTAAGACTAAAAAAAAGTAAGATGGTATCCCCCCCATCCTCAGCTAGGAAAAGACAGTCAGGCAATTCACTTGTGAATTGTCGGATTTATTTATGCACCCCCGCACTTCTCGATATAAAGAGCCAGCATTTTCCATGAGCCGTTCCAATGAGCTCTGATTCCCACACCTAATAAATGATTCCCTCCACCCCAAAGAAAGTTTGTGTTATTTGAGGGAGAGAAGTCTTGAGAGCTTCCCTGGTGGCTTAGTGGTAAAGAATCTGTCTGCCAATGTAAGAGCTGTGGGCTTGATCCCTGATCCAGGAAGATCCCCTGGAGGAGGAAATAACAACCCGTTCCAGCATTCTTGCCTGGAAAATCCCATGGATAAAGGAGGCTGGTGGGCTACAGTCCCTGGGGTCACAAAGAATCGGACATGATTTACTGACTAAACAGTAACAAGAAGTCTTGAACAAGAAAGTAAGAAGCACAGAGGTAGCAGGAAGCCACGCTGAAAAGATCCCATTCTGAGCTAGCTTGTGCTCTGAAATGTTTCTCTCTCAAGGACTTGCTTCAGGGTCGAGTTGTTGTTTTTCAGTCACTCGGTCATGTCTGACTCTTTGCGACCCCTTGGAGTGCAGCACGCCAGGCTTCCCTGCCCTTCACTATTTTCATAAGTTTGCTCAAACTCATGTCTGTTGAGTCAGTGATGCCATCTAACCATCTCAGTCTCTGTTGCCCCCTTCTCCTCCTGCCTTCAAATTTTCCCAGCATCAGGGCCTTTTCTAATGAGTTGGCTCTTTGCACCAGGTGGTCAAAGGACTGGAGCTTCAACTTCAGCATCAGTCCTTCCAATGAATAGTCAGAACTGATTTCCTTTAGAATGGACTGGTTTGATCTCTTTGCAGTCCAAGGGACTCTCAAGAGTCTTCTCCAACATCACAGTTCGAAGGCATCAATTCTTCGGCACTCAGCCTTTTTTATTGCCCAACTCTCACACCTGTGCATGACTACTGGAAAAACCATAGCTTTTGACTATACAGACCACTATTGGCAAAGTAATATCTCTGCTTTTTAATATGCTGTCTAGGCTGGTCATAGCTCTTCTTCCAGGGAGCAAGCATCTTTTAATTTCATGGCTGCGGTCACCATCCACAGTGATTTTAGAGGCCAAGAAAATAAAGTTTGTCACTGTTTCCAGTGTTTCCCCATCTGTTTGCCATGAGATGATGGGACTGGATGTCATGATCTTCGTTTTTTGAACGTTGAGTTTTAAGCCAACTTTTTCACTCTCCTCTTTCACCTTCATCAAGAAGCTTATTAGTTCCTCTTCGCTTTCTGCCATTAGGGTGGTGTTGTACTGAACAAATATTGATAAATCATAAAATCATAAAATAATCCTGATTTTTATGTTTTTTGCATTTCTAGTAAAATGTTACATGATTGACAGCTCCAAATATAGCTCTTCTTATACATGTGGCCACTTGCATTAGATGCCAAATATTTTTAGAAATGAACTGGAAGCGGAACAGTGTAAGTTTCTGACATTTTCTTAAGAACCAAAAGAAAATAAATTCCTCTTTTCTCTTCCCCTAACAATTCAGCTTGGTCAACATGTTTTACATACTTTGCTTCAGGGGAAAGGCTGTCAACACCATTCAGTGATGATTAAGAGCTCTTAAGATTCAGTTTAACAAATTCTTGTTCATACCCAGGGACCTTTTTTCTTCAATCAGACCTCTTCCACACCAAGGCCTGACAGTACTGCAGTGCGCAGATGTCTTTAGCCATTGTTCTTTAAGCAGTTCAGTTCTTGTGTTCTTATGTCATGGAGTTGTTTTAGTGATGCTTTGAAGGCAGCCCTTTTCTTGTCTTCTAAATTTTAAAATCTACCTGAAATAAGGATTTCCATGGCAGTTCAGTGGTTAAAACTTCGAGCTTCCACTGCAGAGTGTGTGGGTTCAATCCCTGGTCAGGGAACTACTAAGAACCACATGCTGCATGGTGTAGTGAAAAAATAATAGATAAAAAATAAATTTAAATAAATAAACTTTTTCACTCTGTACCCAAGAAAAGAAAGAAGGCAAGGAAGAGAAGGTAGGAAGAGTGAGCACCGGTTGTGGGTGGGGAGATGAGACCTCGCTCCTGGGCTTCTGTCCTAAACATCCTTTTGCTTGCATAAGAAGTTAAGAGAAGAAGCTGGGTTTCCTTGGTCCTAAACTCTTTGCAGGAGTTACCCAGTGTCTTGCAACTTGAAGTGTAGTCCCTGGGATAATAGCAGTGGCATTACCTGGGAGTTTGTTGGAAATGCAGAATCTCTAGCTCTGCCCAGACCTACTGGATTAGTATCGGCAATTTAATAAAACCCCTAGGTGATTTATGGGGCTTCCCAGATGGCTCAGTGGGTAAAGAATCCTCCTGCAATGCAGGAGACACAGGAGACCTGGGTTTGATCCTTGGGTTGGGAAGATCCCCTGGAAAAGGAAATGGCTACCCACTCCAGTATTCTTGCCTGGAGAATCCTATGGATAGAGGAGCCTGACGAGCTTCAGTCTATGGGGTAGGACAGTCAGACACGACTGAGGGACTGTGTACGCATGCGCTAGGTGATTGATGGGCACATTAGTTTAAGGAGCACTCTCCTTGTTTGCCACTCTCCTTGTCCATCACTCCCATAATTGGCTATATAACTGCACCATCTGGAGTTACGTACTCCAGCCTCGTGGGTGTAAGGATCTAGAAGATGTGCATAGATTTTAAAGCTCCTCAAGTAATCCTGAAGCAGCTAGTCCAGCTCCAGAAGGAGCCCTTTGGGCCAGCTGATAGAGGCCAGCTGCCTAGGGCACAGAGCAGCAAAAAAAGAGGTGTGTGTCTGCAAGGGCTGGTGGAGAGTATTCAGCACAAGGGATAGTTTCAGCCTGCTAGATTCCATCTTCCATAACACACTCACATCTGTCATTCTAAACTTGATCATATAACATTATTTTTAAATTTTGTTCATTTATTGGTCGAGAGGGCTCTTCGTTTCGGCGTGCAGGCTTTCTGCTTCTGGCTGTGCACACGGGCTTCTCCAGGTGTGGAGCATGCGGTCTAGATCGTGCAGGCTCTCTAGCTGCAGTGTGAGGGCTTAGTTGCCCCATTGCATGTGGGACCTTAGTTCTCCCAACTGGGATAGGACCCACGTCCCCTGCCCTGCAAGGCAGATAGATTCTTAACCACCAGACCACAGGGAAATCCCTGACCATGTAACATTCTTTAGTGGAACCCTCTTGTCCTCAAGATTAAATTCTTTATAACATTAAGCACCTTCCTGGTCGGGTCACTGCCTGTTTTTTGCATTTCATTTCACTCCACATCCCCTCCCAGGAGCCAGACCCCGCCACTTGGCAGGGCTCCTCCCAGGAGCCAGACCCCGCCACTTGGCAGGGCTCCTCCCAGGAGCCTCTGTGCCTTTGCGCACAATGTCACCTCTGCGTGGAACGTCAGTCCCTCCTTTGCGGGCTCCAGCAGCACCTCTGCCTCTCCTTCACTGTGTTCCTCACCCACATATCGACTTTCTTAATATACATCTAGAGATTGCCCACAAGGAAAGGGACCATGTCTGTCTTGGCTGGACTGGTGGGAACAGTTTTGATTGGGATCGGAAGTGAAGATCTGTAATCCACAATCAAGAGACAAGCCATCAATGAATTCTGTGTAAAGAGGAACAGAGAAGGCAAGGAGGTTCTAGTTGAGGGGAGAGTGTCAACAGAGGTTTTTTAATTTTTGTTTCTTAAAATGAGAGAAATAACAGCTTGATTGTAGGCTATGGGAATAGTAAGAGGGTATTCCTGATGCAGAGAGAGGGGTAAATGGCAGAGCAACTGAGTAGGATGGAATGGATAAGATGCATAAGAAAGGGCCGGCCTTAAAGGATGTGTGGACTGGCCATCTGTAGGAATGGAGAAATGCAGGGTGCACAGGCTCAGGCGCTGGAGGGCAAGTGGGCAGAGGTGGTGGGGCCTGGGGAAGTTCTGCCCTCAAACAGAAGCAATGTTATCATATGAAGTGGGGGAGGGAGACTGGCGGGGGTGGGGTGGGCAAGGTGATCAGAACAGGTAAGAAACAGTTGTCTAGGAGGGAGGGAGCCCATATGGACCAGGGGAAAGTAATATGATCTCTGGGTAATACGCAAGCTGAACTATAGTTATGGTTTATGAATTTTAAAGTGAAACCAATAGCATGGTTGCATATTTTTCCCTAGCTATGAGATGGCTGGATGGCATCATGGACTCGATGGACGTGAGTCTGAGTGAACTCCGGGAGATGGTGATGAACAGGGAGGCCTGGTGTGCTGTGATTCATGGGGTCGCAAAGAGTCGGACACGACTGAGCGACTGAACTGAACTGAACTGAAGTTATTATAATGGCTTTCCTGATAGCTCAGTTGATAAAGAATCTGCCTGCAATTCAGGAACCCCGATTCAATTCCTGGGTTGCAAGGATGCGCTGAAGAAGGGATAGGCTACCCACTCCAGTATTCTTGGGCTTCCTTGGTGGCTCAGCTGGTAAAGAATCCACCTGCAATGCGGGAGACCTGGGTTCAATCCCTAGGTTGAGAAGATCCCCTGGAGAGGTGAAAGCCTACCCAGTCCAGTATTCTGGCCTAGAGTATTCCATGGACTGTATAGTATATAGGGTCACAAAGAGTTGTTATACAATTATATACATACATTATATAATTATAATAGTTACACAAGTACCAGCTGACAATACATGCAAGGACAGACAAGATTCCTGCCCTCCTAGAGTTTATGTTTTAGATGGTATTAGATGAACAATTCCTTGTTTAATTACAATGTGATGATTTGCATGTTGGAAAACATAGAGGGCCAGCGAGCATCTAACAGGGATGCCTGGCTTAGCCTGAGTACCTGAAGTGACACCTGTGGATACAGAATGAGGTCCTGGAAAAGACTCTAATGCTTACTTTCTTTTTTGTTTATGAAAGTGAAAGAGGAGGGTGAAAAAGGTGGTTTAAAACTCAACATTCAAAAAACTGAGGTCATGGCATCTGGTTCCATCACTTCATGGCAAATAGATGGGGAAACAATGGAAACAGAGACAGACTTTTATTTTGAGGGGGCTCCAAAATCACTGTGGATGGTGACTGCAGCCATGAAATTAAAAGATGCTTGCTCCTTGGAAGAAATTGACCAACCTAGACAGCATATTAAAAAGTAGAGACATTACTTTGTCAACAAAGGTACATCTAGTCAAAGCTATGGTTTTTCCAGTAGTCATGTATGGATGTGAGAGTTGGACTATAAAGAAAGCTGAGCGCTGAAGAATTGATGCTTTTAGACTGTGGTTCTGGAGAAGGCTCTTGAGAGTCCCTTTGACGGCAAGGAGTTCAAACCAGCCTATCCTAAGTATTCATTGGAAGGACTGATGCGAAGCTGAAACTCCAGTCCTTTGGCCAGCTGATGTGAAGAACTGACTTATTAGAAAAGACCCTGATGCTGGGAAAGATTGAGGGCAGGAGGAGAAGGGGACAACAGAGGATGAGATGGTTGGATGGCATCACTGACTCGATGGACATGAGTTCGAGCAAGCTCTGGGAGTTGGTGATGGACAGGGAAGCCTGGTGTGCTGCAGTTCATGGGGTCGCAAAGAGTCAGACACGACCGAGCGACTGAACTGAATAGAAGGTTAGGGTGCAACAGCAGAGAGGAAACACGCTATGCTGTACTTTGCAGTTGTTTGTGATCTGCTGTGACTTTTATACTACTTGTCATATATTTTGTAAATCAACCAGGAAAAGGAGGCTTTGCCCAGGACTTCAGAACAGTCTAAGTGAGCCTAACTGAAGGCAGGAAGGATGCTGGAGAAAAATAGGCAGTACCTGTGAAATCTATCTTCTCCCTTCTGTTCTGTTCCCTTTCCGTTGAATCTAGAAGATGTGGGCACTTCCTTCAAGATGCCTGCAGCCCGTGTGTCACAGAGGAGAAGGTGGCAAAGAGGAAGGAGGCAGGGATCACAAAGGCTGTTGGTTATTGTGCCATATGCTGGAATTACTAAAACAACACTGTAAATCAACTCAATTTTTAAAAATACAATAGAATTTGGAAGGTTTAATAGTCAAAAGAAGCCCTTTACCTCTAAGCCCACACTTCTCATGACCTTGTAAAAATGTTCTGATTTCGAGTCAAATGTTCAAATAATATCTAAGAGGAAATTGCCTCAGAATCTCAAATGTTATAAATCCAAACCTTTCACTGGAAGACCTAAGGTCTAATTGCAACTCTTTGTTACAGCGTCTCATGAGGTGAGTGGCCCTAGAGGGCTAGCCCCTTATTAGCCCCTCTCTCTCGCATCTGGTGGGTCAGCCAAACACTCACTGGTGGATGGGCTAAACACTCAGACCCTGAACCAACAGCACCAGAGCCGCCTGCAGACTTGTTAGAAACAGAACTTCTGGGTCTCTTTCCCAGACCTACTGAATCTCTGAGAGTGGAGCTGGGCATCTGCATTTTAGCAAGACCGCTGTCCCTTTAAAGTTCAAGAACCAATGACCTAAAATCCTATTGGCTTTTTGTCCTAGTTCTTTGTTTTCAGCTTGTTTATCATATGTTATGTTACATTGGGTTGGCCAAAAAGTTCATTCGAGTTTTTCCATATGATGCAGAAAACCTCAACAAACGTTTGGCCTATATTGCATTGCATTACATTATGTGTATATGTGAAACATGAGTTACTCCTATAACTCCCCATGAAGTCAGAGGTGTGAGGAAGCAAGGCCTGTGTAGTCACACTAGGTTTCGAGAACTGCCCCCAAGAAACCAGAACAGGACTCTCTACTGCAGCACGCCTGACATTTTGGTTGTGGTCCCTCTTTGTTGCAGGCATTGCTGACCACTCAGCAGTATCCCTGGCCTCTACCCACTAGATGCCAGTAACACCCTTCCAGCTGTGGTTTGTGACAATGAACAGTCTGGAGTCTTTGCTAAAGGTCTCAGGAAAGGGAGTAGGCAAGATTGCCCATCCTCTTGAGAATCTCCAGCTCAGAATGATAAACAGCGTGGGTGTCTTTACAGGGGGTTAGCCGGGAAAGGGCTAGTTTCAGAGGCAGTGGGCTGGCGTTCATACTGGGGTAGTAGCACCTGCCAGTGCTGCTTGCCAGGCCCGGCTCACATTGTACATTCACTGCTGCGTTCAGCCCTTACGGCAAACCTCTAGGGCAGGCTGTGTTCCCATTTTATGGATGAAGAAACCGAGGTTTAGAGATAAAGTCACACTGATAGGTGATATACCAGGGATTCAGCCCAGGTTCATCTTAACCATGCTATAGTGCCCATCATTTACTTATTTTATTTTTTGTGAAGACTTTCTCCATTTTAGGGATAAAGATATAAAGCCCAGAGAAAGATTCCTTTTCTGCTGTTAACTTACTTATTTTCGGCTGCCTCGGGTCTTCCTTGCTGAGCACCTTGCTGAGTGTAGGCTTCCTCTAGTTGCTGCGAATGAGGGCTGCTCTCTAGTTGCCGGTGCACAGGCTTCTCGTTGCTGTGGCTTCTCTTATTGCGGAGCACAGGCTGTAGGTGGGCAGTAGTTGTAGCCCACGGGTTTAGGTGCCTCGTCACATGTATGATCTTCCCAGACCAGGGATTGAACACGTGTTCCCTGCATTGGCAGGTGGATTCTTAACTACGGGACCACCAGAGATATGTGCTAAGTCGCTTCAGTCGTGTCTGACTCCACCGTTCTGTGGACTGTAGCCTGCCAGGCTCCTCTGTCCCTGTAATTCTCCAGGCAAGAATACTGGACTGGGTAGCCACTCTCTTCTCCTTCAGATCTTCCTGACCCATTTCCTTCATTGGCAGATGGGTTCTTTACCACTAGGAAGTCCGCATTATTTACTCATATGTGTATATGTATCTCTGTGTGTATCTCTTGATTCATCTGTGGCTGTGTCTACTTTTCTCCACTGATCTGCCAAATCTAGGAAAGACTGGAGAAGAGAAACACTCATTTGTTGGCCAGAGCCCCAAAGTGACCTTCAAAACACGAGCCAAAAAGGCAGATATCCAAGTGCGCTGTTTTCTCCCATGCAGGCTCTGCCCCTGCCCTCCCCCGGCCCCCCCCCCCCCCCCCCCGCCGCCCCCTGCATGTGGCCCTGTCGCCAGGAGCCTTCACCCTCTGATTCCTGCCCCCCGCCTCACCTCCCTGCTTCCCTGGTGGAAGACAAGTCCCTGCAAGCTTGGGTTCTCCCGCCTGGGCCCCCCTGCATACCCGCCTTCCAGTCCGGTGGGTGCGTGGATATCAAAGCCTCCAGCGAGGGGACCTGGGGATCATCTCACACCATCAAAGGGAGCCGCCAGGAGAAGAGCACAGGCGGCCTGGGTTCACATGAAAGGACAGCATGCTGTCTCCTGCTCCCAAACCGCTGAGCATTTACCAAGCCCCGTGGGAGTCAGCATGGGATGGGGTGGGGGGCTTGGAGGGAGTGCAGTGCACTCTGGGTTTAGGTTTCTCCATTTGTAAGTTCAGGGGATGGGACCAGATGGTGTCTAAGGGAGGACGTACATTACAGGGCAGTGGTTTCTCAGCCCCGGTTGTGCATCACAGTCCCCTCTGGAGAGAGATCCCTGCTCTGTGGGCCCTCATCTCAGATTCACTGGGCCCTATGGATCTCTCAAATGTTAAAGATCCCAGATGACTGCGGTGGGCAGTCAGGGCTGGCTACCCTGGCACCAGGGTAGAGGGCTTGGGCTAGACTGAGCTGGTTTTTGGGCCCCAGCTCTGTCCTTGTGAGATCCCGAGGCATTTAGGCTCTGGACTTCAGTTTTACACATCTGTGAAATGGGAATTAGATATCTACCACATAGAAACAAAACAATGAAGTTAGACATATTGGTAAAGTGCGGGTCCATGGCAGGCAGGCAGTGAGAGCAGACCCCCTTCTCCAGCCTCCCTGCTGACACTGTTAGGCAGTGCAGTGCATTTTTCTTTTTTTAATTGGAATTTTGCTGTGCGCTCATTTAAGAAATTATAGAAACCAACTTCTTTTTGCACACTCTGTCCCCAAATACCGATTTTTTCATCTTTATTGCTCCCGTAATAGAGATTGCAATGATCTTATGTGTGCAAAGTATTTGAGGGTGAACGAAAAGAGGCTATTTTAAGATGTACTATACACACTGAACTGAAAATAAAGTGAAAGAGTCACTCAGTCCTGTCCGACTCTGCGATCCCATGGACTGTAGCCCGACAGGCTCCTCTGTCCATGGAATTCTCCAAGCAAAAATACTGCAGTGGGTTGCCATTTCTTTCTCCAGGGGATCTTCCCCACCCAGGGATCAAACCTGCATCCTCTGCATTGCAGGTAGATTTTTTACCATCTGAGCCACCAGGAAAGCCCAAACTATACACGCTACTATATACAAAATAAACAGAGAGCAAGGACCTACTGTATAGCATTATTAATCTATAACGAATATGCAAAGCCCATATATATATACCCCATATATATAATGAATATACATAGCCTGGTGGTGCTAGTGGTAAAGAACCCGCCTGCCAATGCAGGAGATGCAAGGTTGATCCCTGGGTCAGGAAGACCCCTTGGAGAAGGAAATGGCAACCTGCTCCAGTATTCTTGCCTGGAGAATCCCAGTGGAGCCTAGTGGGCTACAGTCCATAGGGTTGCAAAGAGTCCAACATGGCTGAAGTGACTTAGCACACACATACGTATGTATATCGGAGAAGGCAATGGCAACCCACTGCAGTACTCTTGCCTGGAAAATCCCGTGGACAGAGGAGCCTGGTGGGCTGCAGTCCACAGGGTTGCTAGGAGTCAGACAGGACTGAGCAACTGACTTCACTTTCACTTCCATGCATTGAAGAAAGAAATGGCAACCCACTCCAGTGTTCTTGCCTTGAGAATCCCAGGGATGGGGGAGCCTGGTGGGCTGTGATCTATGGGTCTGCACAGCGTCGAACATGACTGAAGCAACTTAGCAGCAGCAGCGGCAGCATGTATATATATATACATTTCCCCCCCCCCCCCCGGGACTGTTCTCTGGTTTTGTGGTCCGGAGAGGGTCACTTCAGTTATTTTCCACACATTGCTGCAATGGAGGAATCCAGATCGGTGAGAGACTGCCTTCCACCATGGAAGCCAAAGAGACCATAGATTCTCTCTCTTTTGTCGGTAGAGTGTGGACTGTGATCCGAACACTGGTAAGTAGGTGATTCTGCCTTGGAATCTTTGGTCTGGATAGATTCATGCATAGGTGTAAAACAGACACTCTTCTTGGCAGCTATGAAAGATTTAAGGGCCCATGGTGTGATATGTGTGCCCACTGGTAGCAAGTGTCCATCCTAGGCAAATGGTTGATTTTTCTTTGTTTTGTCCTATGTTCTTTTGTGACATGTCTATTTTATTTACACTGAGAAAATATACATAATAAAAAAATCTAATAGAAGCTCAGTCATTTTTTTAGTAATGACTTTATTGAGCTATGTAACTCAAACCATACAACTCAACTATTCAAAATGTGCGATTCATTAATTTTAAGTATATTCACAGGTTTGTGTAACAGTCACCAAAATCAATTTCAGAACATTTTTATCACTCTTTAGCCCCTAAAACCCTATACCTATTAGCAGTCACCCCATGCTTCTCCACCCTGCCCCCCACCCCATGCAACTTGAATCTACTGCCCATCCCTATAGATGGCAAACCATTCTTAAACTGGGATTTAGACTGTACCTTCCTTCACTCATGGGAAGTTTCCTATTCAGGTCTTATATTAATCACTTTCAGCTACAGAACAAAGTACTCCCAAAGTCAGCGGTTTAAAACAACATAGATTCGTTTTCTCATAGTTTATATGGAGCAGGGATCCAGATTCAGCTAGGCTGGACTGTCTGCTTCAGGATCTCTCATAAGGCAGCAGTGTGCTGGCCAGGACTGTGGTCTTAACTGAAGGCTTGACTGGGGAAGGAGCTACTGCCAAGCTCACTTACATTGTTGTTGGTTGGTTCCTTGAGGACTGTTGAACTGAGGGCCTCATTTCCTCACTGACTGTTGGATGAAAGCCATCCTGAGTTCTTTGCCAGCTTAGCCTTCCCAATATGGCAGCTTAGTTCACCAAAACCAAGGAAAGAAAGACTCTGCTAGCAAAATAGAAGTCATATCTTTTGTAACCGAATAATGGAACTGATATTCCCTCAATGTTGCTATGAGCCTTTGGTTAGAAGAAAGTTACTCAAGGGGAGAAGACTGCGCAAGGCCATGAATTGAAGGAGGTAGGCAGCACTGGCGCCATCTTGGAGGCTGTGAACCAAAACCCTATCCTGCAACCTCCTCGTGCGTTCCATAGACTACTTAATATCTATTTAATGCATGTCTTTTTGGCTTCAGCTAACTAGAATTGGTGACTCTTATTTGCATATAGACCAATCCATGTGTTTCTTACTGTTCTGTGATTTTGAGTCCAGTTTCAATTACTTTAGCACTTTGCTCTGTGAGGTATGAGTTACTTGGTAAAGTTATTGACACTGCCCATTACTCCTTTTTTTCAAAGTCATCAATTCTGTATCTGATTATTCACTACCTCAGAGCCAACTAGCCAGCATTCATTGAAACATGTTTGGATATTCAGTTCAGTTCAGTTCAGTTCAGTCACTCAGTCGTGTCCGACTCTTTGCGACCTCATGAATCACAGCACGCCAGGCCTCCCTGTCCATCACCATCTCCCAGAGTTCACTCAAACTCACGTCCATCGAGTCGGTGATGCCATCCAGCCATCTCATCCTCTGTCGTCCCCTTTTCCTCCTGCTCCCAATCCCTCCCAGCATCAGTCTTTTCCAATGAGTCAACTCTTCGCATGAGGTGACCAAAGTACTGGAGCTTCAGCTTTAGCATCATTCCTTCCAAAGAATACCCAGGGCTGATCTCCTTCAGAATGGACTGGTTGGATCTCCTTGCAGTCCAAGGGACTCTCAAGAGTCTTCTCCAACACCACAGTTCAAAAGCATCAATTCTTCGGCACTCAGCTTTCTTCACAGTCCAACTCTCACATCCATACATGACCACAGGAAAAACCATAGCCTTGACTAGATGGACCTTTGTTGGCAAAGGAATGTCTCTGCTTTTGAATATGCTATCTAGGTTGGTAATAACTTTCCTTCCAAGGAGTAAGCGTCTTTTAATTTCATGGCTGCAATCACCATCTGCAGTGATTTTGGAGCACATACCTCATAGAAGAGAGGTTAAGAATCTCTCCAATTAACCCTGTCAAAGTAGGAAAACTGAGACCTGTTAAATGGAACATCCCATAAAGCCTCATAACTGCCCAAGATTTTTGCTGTTTATACTCATTTGGACTATGACCAAAAGATTGCTTTCTTTCCTAGACATTCTGCAGAATTTTAGTTATCAGAAATCTAGTGCAAACTAGCAAGAAAAGGGAATTTGTTGGCTCACATTACTGGGAGGAATACTGGGGAGGATCAAAGGATGAAAAGAACAACTGTAGAACTCCAGGACCTGCAGCCAGTGGCTCAGTGCAGACAGCTGTCCTTCTGTCTCTTGTAGAGCTGGCTCTGTCTGTCATCTTCACATCTTGCTCTCCAGGCCTCATTCTTTGCTGTTTCAATCATGCATTAGTCTTTAAGCCAGAAGAGAGAAAGCTTGGGTCAGGTTTGTAGTCCCAGAAGAAGGTAGATGGGGGTACAATGCAAGGCCAAGGCCTGGGTCAAACAGCTACATTCTTGTTGCCAAAAGAAGGACCATGGGAAACCAATAACCACTATTGCCCAGTGCAGGCTCTGACTCAAACCCATTGTCAGGGGCCCAGACATGAACAGATCAACAAGGTAAATGACTCCTGAAATACTGAAGATCTTGAAAAGGACAAGACAACGCCATAGTCATGGCAAGGCCCTGAGAACCATGGTTTGGAGGGATTGCTTTAAGGCCAATATGTTTCATGGAGCCTGGGGAATTCATCTTATTGCACTCAAGGTTCAGTGTCTTAGCCCACTGGCAAGATAGGGTCACATTGAATTTTTCCATCATAGATTTCACTTGACAGAAAAAAATTATTGGCAGAGCCATGAAGGCCAGGGATGACATGGGAAATAGCTGTCCATTTCATGGACTCATGACCAAGGGTAAATTATGATAACAAAAGAGGTCAGAGTGTTTTATTTACTACTACTTTCTGTGATTTATGGGCAGATTGTTGCTTTTTGTTTTTAACCTTTCAAGGAAGGAATAATTTGTCAAGTTCATGAAAACCACACATACTCAGACTCATTAATCTTAGTGCCAAGGGTGAGTCTTGTTTTTAGACCCATATAAATATCAGGGTCAAGATCAGTCAGGCTTGACTTTTGGAAGCTGTAATATTGTACTCCCTTTAAATACATATATTGACACTGAAGTTGCCCTAGTAATACTTCCAAAGAAGTCCTACAAGGGCCTTCCTAAGAACTTGGCCTGGGTACCATTCATGACTACTCATGTATCTACTCACAGCTGGTCACTTGGTCTTTGACGCTTCCTTATGGAGGGCCTTGTATGTGCTAAGTGGTAGAAACAATTGTCTAGGACTATCTGTCTGACCCTGCTTACATGTAAGTAGTTCAGGACTCTCCCCTCTAATAAGGAAGCAGCTCACTTTTAAATTTAGATTGGGATCCAATATTAAGGATGTTGGGCTTCCCTGATGGCTCAGATAGTAAAGAATCTCTTGCAATGCAGGAGACCCAGGTTCGATCCCTGGGTAGGGAAGATCCCCTGAAGAAAGGAATGGCAACCTCCTCCAGTATTCTTGCCTGGAGAATTTCATGGACAGAGGACCCTGACAGGCTGTAGTCCATGGAGTCACAAAGAGTCAGACATGACTGAAGTGACTTAGCATGCATGCATTAAGGATGTAGGGTGTAGAGGTGGTAGTGGTGGTTTAGTCACTCAGTCGTGTCCGACTCTTGCGACCCCAGGGACTGTAGCCTGCCAGACTCCTCTGTCCATGGGATTCTCCAGGCAAGAGTACTGGAGTGGGTTGCCATGTCCTTCTCCAGGAGGGTGTAGAAAATGAAGCTAAAACTTACCTGATATCTCCTGGAGGCAATGAAAAGTATAGAGGCCAAGTACTCTGTTCTTGGTTCAGGCAGACTCAAGTTTGACTCTTAGCAAAGACACTCCCCAACCTTGTGATACTGGGAAATTAGTTAACTTCTTTAAGCCTTTGACTCAATAATAATATAGACCTATAAGGGTTGTTTGCTATGTTTTAATAAGATAATTCAAGTAAGACATTTAGCATTTTGTGGGAACCTTGCTTTAAAACCACTAGAGGAAAATAATGTCGGGAATTGTGATTTTTGGTCTCCTTTTTACCATGCCCTCAACCTTTCCCAAGTCTTGTGCAAAGAACAAATCACCACCACCATGTAGGGGCAGCATGGGGTCTCTGGGCAGAGGCTTTAGAACCAGGCTGACTTTGGTTTATATGAAGGATTTAACTCAGAGATTTAGTTTCTCAGCTGTAAAATGAGATGCTAACACATGTTATGAAGACTAAAGATAATATATTTAAATGTGTGGCAGACAATAAGCTCCACTATAGGTTGACTTTAAGAAAATTCCCACCCAGTGTGGAGAAAAGGGAACTCTCCTACACTGTGGGTAGGAACGTAAACTGGCACAGCCCCTATGGAGAAGAGTATAAACGGTCCTTAAAAAACTGAAAATAGAACTGCCATATGATCCAGAAACCCCTCTGCTGGGCATATGTCTGGAGAAAACCATAATTCGAAAAGATACATGCCGGGGTCCAGCCCCGGTGGATCCAGGGAAATTCGAAGCAGGGATGGCGTGGGCGAGGAAAAACTTATTTACTTATAAATATAAGATTAGATTAGGAAGAAATAGTGTAGTAGGAAAATTTAGTGGAGAAAAGAGGCTGAATAACTTGGTTTACGTGGAAAGCCAATAAAGTTCCAGACAAAGAGCTTGCACCATCTACGTTAGGCCACCGGCGTCCTCTTGAATAGCGGGGGATGCCCCACCTTGGGCTCCCTCTCGTGTGGATCTTAGAAGCCGGGGCAAGTAAGTAGACATGGCGAGCCTCCACGCCCCAGATGGAAATTCAGCCAGAAAATAGAGTAAAGAGGAGACATGGGGGAAACCAGTCCAGTGACTGGCCCCTCCTCTATTGTCCAGAACGGCCTTTTATACCTTTTTTTTGTACATAGAGGTTAATGGATAATATAAAATTATGTAGCATCAGCAGCCCTGACTCTTACCGAGACCAGGCTTTTTCTCTGCATACTTAGTTGTATACACAAGTCTTAGGTGATTTACATCATCTTCTGGCCAGAAGGCCAATTAACATTTTACGGCCCTTTTCTGATAAAGATTTGTCAACCAGAAGACTTATTTGTGTTGTTCTTCCCAAAGTCTGGTGCCACTGTCAGAAAGCACTAAATAAAGTTACATTCTTACATACCAAAGATACAAGAGTGCAGTGATATATAACAAAGAAAAATAATTAACTCAAAAGTCTAGTGTTGGTAACATCAAAACTACTATATTCCTATTTCTATATCCCAATTACATTAATTAATATCCTTCAGGTGCCTAAAAGATAAAAAATATGGAGGCCTGGTAGCAGTCATTGACTCAACAGTGAAACCCATCACCAGTATAATTTTTAGCTCTTTAGAAAAGGCTCTGTATCTTTAAGATGCTTTAAGCTTTGTGCCTCTCATGGTTGGGGGGCTGTAAACAATTCACAAGTTGTCAAAAGTCCAGGGGAACCTGTTAGGCAAGTTAGAGAGCCATCAGAGGGGGTTAAGCCAAGACATTCTTTTTATATGTAGGAGACTGAAGCCCTAAATTAACTTTTTCCAGAGAATGTCAGAAGAGTGGAAAGCACAGTAAAGCAGGCAGACTCTGGTTTTTTGGCGGGGTTAGATGCAGCAGCAGTAGCAGCTCAGGCAGAGGACCCCTTGAGACCTGACTCGCCTTGCCCATCAGGTTTCTCCGCATGACCTTGTCATGGGTGGGATCTCCCGTGCCGGCTCCCGGCAGATACATACACCCCGGTGTTCACTGCATCACTGTTTACAATAACTAGGATGTGGAAGCAACCTAAATGTCCATTAACAGAGGAATGGATAAAGATGTGGTACCTATATACAATACAGTATTACTCAGCCACAAAAAAGACCAAAATAATGTGTTTTGCAGCAACATGGATAGAACTAGAGATTCTTAAACTGAGTGAAGTAAGTCAAACAGAAAAAGACAAATATCATATGATATCACTTATATATGAAATCTAAAAAAAAAAAAAAAGGCTATGAGTAAACCTATCTATAAACCCAAAATAGAGTTACAGATATAGAAAATAAACTTATGGTTACTGAGGGGTAAGCAGAGTGGGGGGGGGGGGATAAATTGGAAGATTGGGATTGACACATACACACTTCTATAAATAAACTAGACAACTAGTAAGGACCTGCTGTATACCACAGAAACTCTATGCAATACTCTGTAATGGCCTATGTGGGGAAAGAATCTAAAAAAGAGTCGCTCTATATATTTCCATAACAGATGCACTTTCTATATACCTAAAACTAACACAACACTATAAATTAATTATATCCCAATGAAATTTTTAACAAATAAGTAGATCTCCACCTGGCCATCTCTACCAGCCCTGTCATAGTGATGGTGATGGTATAAGTGAGGAGTGCTAGAAGACAAATCTCAGCTGTCCTTGGTATCAGTTTTAGTCTCATTCTTACTGACCCTGAGCCAGACTTCATTGCTTTTAGGTCTGGCCTGAGTTCCTTCAAACCATTTAGAAGAGCCCTGAAAATGGGCACTGCCATTTAAAAGAGTCATCCTGGCATAGGTGCCAATTAAGAAGCAAGATTAGAGATCTATTTCAACTCCACCAAGAGTGGACATGTAAGAATTACAAATGAACACTAATAGGGCTGTGATTTTGTATCAAGACTGGCAAGAAATAGATTCCTTTGACATAGAAAAAATGGATGTTCCAAGGTCCCAGTTTCTTAAGCAAAGTTCTCTCTATGTCTCTCTCGTACCGGAAAGTTAAAAACCAAAAAAAAAAAAAAAAAGCCTGCCTTTTCCAAAGTTATTGATTCTTCACACTGCATATGCTTCTGACACCATTCCACATGGATCCCTATTCAGAAGAGAGAAAAGCTACAGGAAGGTTAAAAGCTCCGACACCTGCTGACTCTCTCCCTGCTTGTGTCTTGCAGCCTATTTCTGCTTCCTCCTGACTGCTCTGGGTGTGACAGCTGGTGCCCATCGTTTGTGGAGCCACAGGTCCTACAAGGCCAAGCTGCCCCTGAGGATATTTCTGGCTGCTGCCAACTCCATGGCTTTCCAGGTGGGAATGGAGGGTCCTCACTCTCAGGGACTCAGCGCGGACGGCAGTGTGGGCGGAGACACAGACATGCTTCCTGTACAGTGGACATCCTCCACACCCATTTTAGGCCCAGGCACTCTCTGCCTGTGTCAAGTTTTTATCTTCTTGTGGCTTTTGATACTGTAAAATGTTCCCTGGGGGTTTTAAGCCCCAAGACATGCTAAACTACAGAGGAGGAAAGGCAATTCCTTCATCCAGAGTCCATGCTGTAAACATGACCCTGAAACCCTCAATATCTGTCTGGCTCTAATGAGGGTCAGGTTCTGTGCTGAGTGTGATATATGCATATTGCCTTTGATCCTCACTGTAACCCCACGAGCTAGGTGTGATGCATGTCCCCATTTTACAGATGAGGAAACTAAGGCTTCATGCTGTTAAAGAACTTTCCTAATTATATGGCTAAAAAATGGTACATCTGGATAGGCCAATGCAAGTCTAACTCCAAAGTCGTTGCTCCTACAACACATATTCTTGAGGTCATGCTTTAGATTTGTGGTGAAAGGTCTGTTACTCAGCGTGGATTAGGAAGACTCAAGATTTCATTCTTACTCTGATGGTTGCTGGGCTTCCTTGGTGCTCAGATGGTAAAGAATCCACCTGCAATGCAGGAGACCTGGGTTTGATCCCTGGGTTGGGAAAAGTCCCTGGAGAAGAGAATGGCTACCCACTCCAGTATTCTTGCCTGGAGAATTCCATAGACAGAGGAGCCTGACAGGCTGCAGTCCATGGGGTTGCAAAAGAGTCAGAAACGACTGAGTGACTTCCACTCCACTCTACTCTATTCCTTATGGTTGCTGGGCTTCCCTGGTGGCTCAGATGGTAAAGAATCTGCCTATAATGCAGGTTCGGGAAGTTGCCTATAATGCAGACCCAGATTCAGGAAGATCCCCCAGAGAAGGAAATGGGAACCCATTCCAGTATTCCTGCCTGGAAAATCCCATAGACAGAGGAGGCTGGCAGATTACAGTCCATGAGGTTGCAAAAGAGTCAGATATGACTGAGCGACTAACACTGACGGTTGCTTGCTTTGATTCATTCATCTCTAGTTTCTTCATCTGTAAATATAAGAATATGACTTCAATTTCAGAGTCATTATGAAATCATGACACAAATGTAAGAGGGACCATGACTGCACTAGGATTGAGCCATATCCTTGAAGTATTTGGCTTTGTTACCTAGACCATTTCCCACCCCCTTGGGCACTTTCTGAGCTGCTGGAATTTTGTATTGATCATGAATCTCTGTTTTCCCAGTTCCTTATGTGATCCAAATAAGGTGGATGAGAATAACTTGCTTTCAAAATTTCTGCCCATGTTATGAGGACAGATGATTCCAGGTCCTGTGTATTTTCAACCTATTGGGAAGAAATGGTGATTCCCAAAACAACTTTAGGGCCCAGGGAGACAGGTGACCCAGAAGTCTCTCTCTGACCCTCAGATGTGCAGGTCAGGTGGCCACCTGTACAATGGGCATTCTATCCCTACAGGACAGCCTGACCTTGAATATTTCTCTAAGTTGCTCTTGTGTCTTAAGAATTCGTTTCCCAATTCAGGCTTCCTTCCTGTTTGTGCATTCATAAAGCAAAAAGGGTCTAGCACAGTACATCACTTAGAGATCACAGTTCACGTTATGAATATCTACCGAACAATTCAAGTGCGGTTGGGAATAAGAACCAGCATCCCAGGAGGAAGCTGTTTGCACAAAGGAGTAGCTGGCAGCCTCTCAGTTTTGTGTTCTTTTTGTTCACTGTTGGCAGTGGGAACTATACTGCCCTTCACTTTGAATCCAGCCATCTTAGTTCAGTATTGTGCTTTGTTTACCCTAACAATGAGTTATGATAATTATAATTTAGAAACTCACTGATTTAGGTCTTAGATGCTATTCAGGACTTAACTCAGTAATTTTCATTTATTTTGTTCAAGCAATTTATTATTTTTAGCCTTCAACTACATGAAGCCTTCAAGCCTTCATGTAGTTATAAAGCACCTCTATTACTGGAATGTTTTCCAACATAAATAACTTGAAGTTGAGAGCCTAAACCTCTTTTTCCAAATGAAACTTGGAAAACTTGTATGTAACTTAGTTTTTAAAAACTTAAGTTTCCTTAACAAAACATCACATAGAGAACATCACACTGTGATTTTAAATTCTACTTTTTGAAGAGAAAATATATTGTCGAAGGAAGTATCCAGGTCATTGAATAATTCTTGGCTTTGCCATTTGCTAGGTGTAGGCTTTGGTTCACGTCTCTGTTCCTTCATCTGCAAAAGGTGAGTTGGGGAGTGTAATGATATTTACCTCACACAGTTATTGGGAGAATGAAATAATGAATAATAAGTGCCTAGTTAATAGTAGCACTCAGTGAATACTGTTCCTGCCTTCTTTTTGAGAATTGGCAACCATCTTACTCATTTCTGTATTTTAGTACCTATCACACAGAAAATACTCAGTGACTGTTAAATGAAATAATAGATGAGGGTAAAAGAGGAGAGTGAAAAAGCTGGCTTAAAGCTCAACATTCAAAAAACTAAGATCATGGCATCCAGTCCCATCACTTCATGGCAAATAGAAGGGGAAAAGTGGAAGCAAGGACAGATTTTATTTTATTGGGCTCCAAAATCGCTGAAGATTGTGACTGCAGCCATGAAATTAAAAAATGCTTGCTCCTTAAAAGCAAAGCTATGACAAACCTAGACAGCATATTAAAAAGCAGAGACATCATTTTACTGACAAAGGCCATATAGTCAAAGCTATGGTTTTTCCAATAGTCATGTACAGATACGAGAGTTGGACCATAAAGCAGGCTGAGCACCGAAGAACTGTGGTGCTAGAGAAGACTCTTGAGAGTCCCTTGGACAGCACGATGGTCAACCAGTCAATTCTAAAGGAAATCAGTCCTGAATATTCATTGGAAAGATTGATGCTGAAGCTGAAACTCCAGTACTTTGGCCACCTCATGCGAAGAGCCGACCCTGATGCTGGGAAAGATTGAGGGCAGGAGGAGAAGGGGGTGACAGAGGATGAGGTGGTTGGATGGCATCACTAATTCAATGGACATGAATTTGGGCGAACTCCAGGAGACAGTGAAAGACAGGGAATCCTGGCATGCTGCAGTCCATGGGGTTGCAGAGTCAGACACGACTTAGCAACTGAACAGCAACAACAACAAAGTACTTTTAGAAATCTTCAAATGTGAACTATGCATGCTTCTTCCAGGCCCGCATCTGTAGTGGATTTCTTCATTAATTTAGCACATATTTACTGGGCACCCGCTATGTGGCAGGCACTGAACTAGGCACACTGGCTACAGTGATTTGCAAACATAGTTACAAACCTTGCCTTTATGTAGGCTTCCAGCTAATGAGATGTCTCCCAGTGGAAATGTAGGTGCTTTTGGCGTCTGCAGTTTTGTAACAATGGCACTTCGACTTAGATGAGCTTCCATAAGATCAGCAAAGGGCCAGGTTCTATATAATGCCTGAGTCAGAGGAAAGAATACAGTTGATTCAGGCCACTTAATCTTAGGAACAGAACCACCTGGGAAAGTAGCAAAGTGTGTAACAAAGTAACAAAGTGCTGTGACTGCCAGTCTAGGGCATTGACCTACAACTTTAACTTAGAGCGGTATCATTGATTCAGTTTCCCTTTGATGTCCCCTTGTATTTTAAAAGATCCTTTCAAAGGTTCTCTTCTGCTTTTTTCCATAAGAATAGTCATGCCTTTGGCCAAAACAGACAAGTCATGCCATGGTTATCTCTGTTTGAGGATCAACAGGGCTTTTGCTAGATGCTGCTAAGATCTTGATCATCAAGAACAATCTTAAAAATATGACTGAAATGTTCGAAACTTCTTTTTCTCTTTCTTCTGCAGAGGACCTGTGTATAGGAGAGAGGGCAGTAGTGGGAAAGCTGAGTCTGAAAAGATGATGATGGGCAAGGAATGCCAGATAAGGAGCTGTAATAATCCTCTGTCCCGTCCATACCCTTGCATTCAGCAAAGACCCCATGAATTCCTCTCTGGCTTGTTCTCCTTCCTTCGGTTCAGTTGCTCAGTCATTTCCGACTGATTTGATCTCCTTGCAGCCCAAGGGACTCTCCTTCCTTACCAGTAGGATATAAGTCACTCAAAAGGTTGCTTGTGAACTTTTAAATAATTTTCTCGTCATCTATGAACCTGGGTGAGGGATTCCTGCCATCCAGTGGTCTCCAAGAGTTTGGTTTTCACAGAGTACCCACAACTTTGGATTTGGGCTGTCGTGTTCATGCACACACACCCCTGCTGGCTGCAGCTGGGTCTGTGGTGACCTCAGTCCAAGCAAAAGCACCTGTAAATGCTTTAGTCCCCTCCCTTACTGTCCACATTTACTCATCAGACCCTAGTGGAGATGCGCTGTAAGGGGACTACAGGGATTTGGCCGAGGTCCTCCTATTTTATGGAAAGATAAAGAGAGGCAGCAGGTATGGGGTTCGATTCCAAACACAATTTTGCCCTGCATACTGTCTCGTTGATGGGCTTCCCTCATATCTCAGTTGGTAAAGAATCTGCCTGCGATGCAGGAGACCCCGGTTTAATTCCTGGGACAGGAAGATCCACTGGAGAAGGGATAGGCCACCCACTCCAGTATTCTTGGGCTTCCCTTGTGGCTCAGCTGGTATAGAATCCACCTGCAATATGAGAGACCTGGGTTTGATCCCTGGGTTGGGAAGATCCCCTGGAGAAGGAAAAGGCTACCCACTCCAGTATTCTGGCCTGGAGAATTCCATGGACTAAGTCAATGGGGGTCGCAAAGAGTCAGACACCACTGAGCGACTTTCACTTTCACTGCCTTGTTGGGGCTTATGCTTTGTCCTTGGATGTAGGGTATTATTTTTTGGTGGGAGCCAACTTTCTCCTGTTGATGGTTGTTTAGCAGTGAGTTGCAGTTTTGGAGTTCTCAAAGAAGGTGAGCGCACATCCTTCTTCTCCATCATTTTGTGTAGGGAAAAGAAAAAAGCTATAGTCAAAGCTGTGGTTTTTCCAGTAGTCATGTTTGGATGTGAGAGTTGGACCATAAAGAAAGCTGGGTGCCAAAGAATGATGCTTTTGAATTGTGATGCTGAAGAGTCCCTTGGACAGCAAAGAGATCAACCCAGTCAATCCTAAAGGAAATCAGTCCTGAATATTCATTGGAAGGACTGTTGCTGAAGCTGAAACTCCAATACTTTGGCCACCTGATTTGAAGAACTGACTCTTTGGAAAAGACCCTGATGCTGGGAAAGATTGAAGGCAGGAAGAGAAGGAGATGACAGAGGATGAGATGGTTGGATGGCATCACCAACTCAATGGACACGAGTTTGAGTAAGCTCCGGAGTTGGTGATGGACAGGAAGCCTGGCCTGCTGCAGTCCATGGGGTCACAAAGCGACTGAACTAAACTGAAAGAATATCCGGGACTTGTTGAAGGTCACAAACTAGTTAGTGGATAGACCAGACTGAAATTAAGTCTCCTGACCCTTGGTTTACACATGGATGTTCTCTTGTGATGCTCAACAGTGTGACTTGTAAACAACTTTTAGTTGGATCTTGTTCTTTTATCCACCCCAACAGTCCCTGTCTTTTAATTGGTGTATGTAGACCATTCACACGCAAAGTGATTATTAAGATATGTGAATTAATATCTACCATATTTCTGTTTGCTATTCATTGCCCTTGTTCTTTGTTTCTTTCTTTTGTCTTCGTCATTTTCCTGTCTCCCCTGGTTTTATTTGAACATTTTACAGGGTTCTATTTTCTTTCCTCTCTTGACATGTCGATTATACTTCTTTTCAGATTCTTTTAGTCATTGCTCTAGAGTTTGCAAAATACATTTAAAGGTAATCCAAGTCCACTTTCAGATAACACTGTACCATTTCATGGGACTGCACTAATATTCCCACTTCCTCTCTCTTGTCCCTAATGACATCACTGTCATTCATGTCATACACCCATAAGCTATAATCACCAATTTTATTTTTGCTGTTATTACTGCAAGTCAATTATTGTCTATTAGATCGATTAAGAATAATAAAATTTGAAAGTTTTATTTTACCTTCATTTATTCATTCTCTAATATTCTTTCTTTGTGTAGATCTGAGTTTCCAACCTGTGCCATTTTCCTTCGCTGTGAAGAATTTCTGGCATTTCTTGCCAGGCAGATCTACTGGTGACAAATTTCTTCAATTTTTGTTTGTCTAAGGAAGTCTTTATTTCCCCTTCACTTTTGAGGAATAACTTTCTGAGTACAGAATTCAAGTATGTGGATTTTTCTTTCAACATTTATAATAGTTTACTCCACTTTCTTCTTGCTGATATGTGTCTTAAGAGAAACCCGGTGTACCTGGTGCAATTCTTATCCTCACTTCTCTACAGGTGTTTTTTTTCCCTTCACTTTTTGGTTTCTTTCAAGATTTTTGTCTTTTTTTTTTTTCTAGGTGAATATGATACACTCAACATTCAATAGATTTTTTGCTATGTATCCTGCTTGGTGCTTGGTCTCTGAACTTCCTAGATCAGTGGTTGGGTGTCTGTCTTTAATTTTAGAAACATCTCTTTCAGCCATTATTTCCTCACATATTTCTACTGTTGGGTCCTTCTTCTCTCCTGCCCACCCTCTTTTGCTCTTTCCCGCCTTCCCTCCTTTCTTTCCTTCCTTCTCCCTTTGGTATTCCCATCACACCCAACTTACACCTTTTGTAGTTGTCCCACAGTTCTCAGATACTCTATTACAATCTTTTCACATTTCAGTTTGGGGAGACTGCCATCGACATGCCTTAAAGATCAGTGATTCTTTCCTTAGCCGTGTCCAGTCTAGTGATGAGCCAATCAAAGACATTCTTCATTTGTTACAGTTTTTCTGACTTCTGTTGGTTTCTTCTCATTCTTTCTTAGACTTCCCATCTCTCTTCTTATAATATCCATATGTTCTTGTATGTGATTTACTTTTTCTATTAGAGTCCTTAGCACATCAATTGTAATTACTTTAAATAGCCAGTCTGATAGCTCCAACATCTCTCTCATATCTGAGTCTGGTTCTGATGCTTGCTTTTTCTTTTAAAATGATATGTTTTGCTTTTTGACATATTCCATAATTTTTTGTTGAGAACTGGACATGATGTACTGAGTAACAGGGACTGAGGAAATAGGGTTTTAGTGTGAGGTTTTTTGCTTATCCGGCTAGGAATTAGGCTGTGTTACTGTGTGCAGCATCTGTAGTGTTGAAGGTCCAGTGACTTTCTTTTTGTCCCTGCATTCCTGGGTTTTCCTAGAGACTTCTTAAACAGGAGTTAAAGCTTTCGGTTCTTTCAGTTGAGCCCCCTGTTGTACAGAATCCTTTGAGGGGACACCTCCTCCATCCCATGATTAGGTCTCACTTTTCCATTGACCTGGAGCTGAGTATTTCCCTCCCCTGCCCCCAGATTAGTCAGGCTTTGGTAAAATCCCAGTTGATTAAGCTCTGCTGAAATAATTTCTCTTAAGAACAGATCTTGCTAAGGGGAACAGAGGGCTCTGTCCTGTATTTCAAAATGTTTACTTTTCTCCTCCTGCTGGAAGAGCAAGGGGATTTTTCTTGGTTGATCATAGCTAGAGGGCTCCTGGAGGGAAGATTCGTGAAAGTGTGGGGGTGCCTGCACTGGGCCCCCTAAGAGTTTTTCACTCTCACGCTCGCCCACACTAAACCTCCAGCAATTCATCAATTACAGCTTAAAGTATTGCTGCCACGCTGCTGCCAGCTGCAGGCTTTTCCTCCTGGCCTCTGCTCCTGCTAGGCTGTGATTCTGTCTGTCCATCTAGGCTGTGATTTTGTCTGTCTGTCTCTCTAGCTTTTGGTGCAGCAGTTTGCCCTGTGACCTCAATTCTCTGATAGATCTAAGAAGACTTGTTGATTTTTCAGTTTACTGGGCTTTTTTCTTTCTTGTTACAAAAGATAAGAGTAAATAACTTCCAAGCTCTTTACATATCAGATCAGAAAGTGGAAGTTGCAGTGTGATTCATAAATATAGTCAAGTGAATCTCAGAGTCATGGGCCATGAACTTTGGCAATTATATAACAACAAAACAAAAACAGTTACTGAGGACTGACTACATACCAGCACTTCATTTAGTATTTTAGCCATCTGACAATACCCGTACAAAGTAGATACTGTTCTTTTCCTCATTTGATAGATGAAAACATTGAATCTTTCCAAGGACATACAGATTTAAATAACAGAAGGGGAATTCGCGTGCAGGCACCTTAACTCTAGAGGTCACCCTGTCACTGCAATGCCCTCATGCCTCTCCCAGCATTCAAGTGTCTATTTATCTTTCATTTGGCAGATACATGTGCCAAACATCATTTCCAGCACTGGAGAAGTAAAGGGCAAGGTCTCTGTTCTCGTGAACATGTATATTCCAGTGGGAGAGACAGCAGATAAACAAGCAATGAATAAACAAGCTTATTCAGAAAGAGAAGGAATTCTCTAGGCCAGAATACTGGAGTGCCTTTCCCTTCTCCAGGGGATATTTCCAACCCAGGGATCAAACCCAGGTCTCCCGCATTGCAGGCGGATTCTTTACCAGCTGAGCCACAAGGGAAGCCCAACAAGCAAAGAATACACAAGTTTATTTAGAAAGAGAGAAGAGCTGAAGAATTGAAACAGTGTATGATAAAGAATGCCAGGGAGGGTGACTCCTTTAGAGAGTATGGTTAGAGAGATTGTCACTTAGGGGGTGGCCTGAGAACTGAGACATGATGGAGGGGACAGGTAGGGGAAGAGCATTCCAGATAGAAGGAGGAGTCGGAAGTGGGAAGAAGTATGGCACGTTCAAGGAGGAGCAAGATGGCCCACGTGACTAGGCCACGTGAGTGAGGGAGAAGGTGGTCATAGGAGAGGCCAGAGAGGAGGGCTGGGCCACACCAGTGCAGGGCTCTGCCAGGAGTGGCAAGGAGTTTGGATATTCTTCTAAAAGCCCTAGAGGCCCTTCCCTGTTGGTCCAGTAGCTGAGACTCTGTGCTTCCAATGCAGGGGGCCTGGGTTCAGTCCCTGGTCAGGGAACTTAGATGCTGCATGCCATGTGATGTAGCCAAAAAAATAACATAAAATAAAGCCCCAGGAAGGCACTGCAAGCTTTTAGGCAGTGGGGCGACATGCCTCACACATTTCGACGGCACATACGAGCCTCAGACCGCCGTCATGAGACCCCAAAGATGTACCAGATTCAGGATCAGGGACCCACCCCTAAGGCTGGGTCTCTCTGGGAGACTGCATGTGAGGCAGTGCCCTCGAGGATGGCTTGGGGTGTTGGCAGCAGCATGGAGTGACTGTTGGTTAGAAGGAGAAGAAAACCCCAGAACGTACAACAGGCTCAAGAATCCCGAAGCTTATGTGGCTCTTGGGTCCTGACTCTCACTGCAGAGCTCCTCTTTCAGGTTCTACCGCCTTCCCTAACAGCTACCCTAAGTTTCAGATGTACAACCTTTCTTCCCTATGGCGGAAACATGTTCTCCTTCTTCTGTTTCGACTGGTGAATGTGGTTGGTTTCCTCCCACTGTGTCAACAGCCAGCGCAGAAGTGGTCCTGACCCCAGTGCCCAGAAAAGACCTCCCGGTATGGTTTCTGAAGATGACTCACATACCTGCCTCACACCGTCTCCTTCTTGGAGGGCATCTTGCCCTCCTGGTCACATCTGGTATCAAGCAGAAATAGGGCTTCCCGGGTGACTCAGTGGTAAAGATTCTGCCTGCCAATATAGGAATAGCAGGAGACGCGGGTTCAATCCCTGCGTCAGGAAGATCCCCTAGAGGAGGAAATGGCAGTTGTTTCTGGTGATATACGGATTCATCAAAGCATTGTTACATACATGCTGCTTTGTGACTCCATCAGGATCGAGAGACACTCCGAGAGATGACGGGGAGGAGGTTGGAGGCAGGAAAGAAGAGAAATTCTCCCAAGGCTACTGCATGGGGCTCAGCATTTTCCTTCCTTCTGGTAGGATAAACTACATATTTCCTGCCAAGAAAAATGTACCATTTAAGGTAGAGATTAAGATGGCTCTGCTACTGCTGCTACTGCTAAGTCGCTTCAATCGTGTCTGACTCTGTGCGACCCCATGGACGGCAGCCTACCAGGCTCCTCTGTCCATGGGATTTTCCAGGCAAGAGTACTGGTGTGGGGTGCCATTGCCTTACCCGCCTAAAATGCTTCACCTCCTTCTTTGTTATGGATCTAGGTCAGTGGAAACAGGTGACGTGAGGGAAACCATCTCAAGGGAAGGAAAAGGTAATCGCCTGAGGTGGCCTGAGAAGAGAGAGTAACTGCAGATGGACATGCCAACCAATAAGACTAGTCTGGTCTCTTGTGTTACTCTTCCCAAATATAGCAAGATTTTTTTACAAAATCTTACCCTCTTTGTACTACAGATGTATTCCTAAGCATTTCAAAGTGATCAAACTTTGTAAGCAAATAATGACAGACTTTCAAGGCATACAGAGAGCTTTTATTGAAAGAAACACTTGGTAAAGTTGAGGGGGTTTTTGCAAACAAATAGCCACCAGATTTTTACTGATACATGTGAATTTGGCTCCACACCTCTACTGAAAGATACTTTTAAGATGAATTTCACATGCAGTTCTGTCCATTTGGAATCTGTCTTGAAACATATTTTCAAGCTAAATGTTTCTTTCTCCCTTCTTTTCACACCTTAGATGTTTAAAAGTGCAGAGACAGGGCATCTTAACAGTATTCAGTCCCTACCCTCTCTTCACCTGTCTCCCCACCTCCACTCCCCACTGCCAGTCTCTTCTGAAACCACAAAAGTTTGAAGCTGAGGGACATTAAAAACTAAGTCATATTCCTTTTCTAACAACTGAAAAGCGCTGAGTCGCTCAGTTGTGTCCGACTCTGCAACCCTGTGGATGGTAGTCTGCCAGGCTCCTCTGTCCATGGGGATTCTCCAGGCAAGAATACTGGGGTGGGTTGCCATGTCCTTCAACAACTGAAAAATGAAGGATCAAATATCATACTTAGTTTTGTTTATTTTTTCCACATTGTCTCCAAAAAAATGCTGGTGGGTGTTGAAGGAGACTGTGTCATAGTGCCATTCCCTGACAAGCCATTTCTTTCTGTACCTGCCACCAAGCGTTGGGGCTGAGCCAGCAGGTTGTCACTGCTTATTCTTCATTCCATTGCTCTCCTGCCAGAAGCTCTTCTGTTGCTGCTTTCTAGGTTTCCCAACCCACTGATTATTTTGCATTTTGGATGATTTCTCTCCCAGCTGCCTTCATTTGCATTTTGCCTAAATCAAATCTCATTGTGATAATTTCTCTTCCTATTTCTAACCTCTTTAGATCCATCTGTGTTATTTCTCTGTCCCTCAATGATGTCTGCAGCACCCCCTAATTTGGCACCAGTCAAAAATGTTATTAAATGTGTACGGCTTGTTCCTAGTCATTAATGAAGATGCTAAATAAAGCTAGAGCTAACAGCTACTTTGGAGCCTTCCATTAGCTGCATCCCCCACCCGATCCCCATAGACTCTGAGCTGTTTTTCATCTCTGGTTCTTGTTTATTAAAGTTCAGGCTTTTCAGTCATACTGTTCTAGTTCCTTCTAGTGCCAACCAGAGCTCTTCTCACAGGAATGTTTCAAGGATGCGGTTTTATATGCTTCATTAAGCTCCAGAGGTACAATAGCTACAGAAGTCACTGAATCAAGAATTTTAATTAACGGTAAAATTTATAGTTTCATATGCCGGAGGAAATTTTTCGCCTTTTAAAAACTCTTTTGCAAGGCAAACACATTTGATTACCCTTTATCTTCTCCTATTTATTCTTTAGAGCTTTTTGTGTAAATCTGCTAGTTAATTCTCTTTAAATTTAAAGGTGCATAAACCATTATGTGCTGGTGAAGAACACAGGCTATGAAAATGAAATGGCCCTTGTTATGAGAAACTTATGATCTGCTAGAGCAGGCTAGATTCATGTATAATGAAGAAGGACTCTACCCAGATGAGGTGGCATTAAATTGCTTGAAAGTTTCAAACTGACTCTTAGGTCTGCAAAAATAGGAGTCTGGGTTAGGATATTAGGATAAAGCCTAATGCAGAAGGAAAATTTTGAGCTGAAAACTCAAAAGGAGAAAAGGATTTGCATTGGCAAGGAAGAAGGGGAAGATAGGGAAACATTTGAGCAACAATGGCACCCCACTCCAGTACTCTTGCCTGGAAAATCCCATGGACGGAGGAGCCTGGTGGGCTGCCGTCTATGGGGTCGCACAGAGTCGGACATGACTGAAGCGACTTAGCAGCAGCAGCAGCAGCAGCGGCAGAGACAAAGAAGGGCTTCTCAGGTGGTGCTAGTGGTAAAGAACCCGACTTTCAAAGGGAGATGTAAGAGAGGCCGATTTGATCCCTGGGTTGGGCTTCCCTGGTGGCTCAGCTGGTAAAGAATCCGCCTGCAATGTGGGAGACCTGGGTTCGATCCCTGGGTTAGGAAGATCCCCTGGAGAAGGTAAAGGCTACCCAGTCCAGTATTCTTGCCTGGAGAATTCCATGGGCTTGTCCATGGGATTGAAAAGAGTTGGGCACAACTGAGCGACTTTCACTTCACTCACTTTGGGAAGATCCCCTGGAGGAGGGCATGGCAACGCACTCTAGTATTCTTGCCTGGAAAAACCCCATGGACTGAGGAGCCCGGCAGGCTGCCGACCATAGGGTCACACAGAGTCAGACGTGACAGAAGTGACTTAACACAGCATAGCACTGAGAGAGAGAAATGATTGTGACATACTGCGTCGAGTCCCTGAGTAGTAGAACATCGGTCTGACTGAAGAAAAAACTGGGGTGGCGCATTGCAGATATACGGCATCTCTCACCGGACGTGTCTGAGGCATCTTAAAGCCAGTGTGCCTTGAATCAAAGTTGTTACTCCATCTTCTCCCCGAAACTACTTCTCTCCCAGTTTTGCCCGTCAGAAATCTGGATGCCTTCCATGATTTCTCTAGCTCCCTAATCATCCCTCACCCAATATTTTATCCCATCTCTTTAGGTTCTGCTGCACAGTTGTATCTTGTATCTGCGTGCTTCTCATGTGTGCCACTCTCTAGTCTCAGCCTGGACTACTGCAAAAACCCCACACACGTGTCTTCCTCCTCCAGCAGTTGCCCTTCTCCATACCACAGCCACACAGAACTTACTGAAAATGAAACCACTCTCTAACAAGAAAAGAAAATTTTTGAGTGACTCAGCAGTGCCTTTGAAGTGAAATCCAACCCTGTTATCATGACATAGATAGCCTGGTACGGTCAGGCTATTACATACCAGTGCTTTTTCCACGACACGTGGGTGCACTTCAATAAAATTCTGATACTAACCACTTGCATTGGCTTCAGATACACAAGGAAAGACACCACTTTGCTGACAAAGGTCCGTCTAATCAAAGCTATGGTTTTTCCAGTAGTCACATCCGGATGTGAGAGTTGGACCTTAAAGAAGGCTGAGCACCAAAGAGTTGATGCTTTTGAATTGTGGTGCTGGAGAAGACTCTTGAGAGTCCCTTGAACAGCAAGGGGATCAAACCAGTCAATCCTAAAAAAATCAATCCTGAGTATTCATTGGAAGGACTGGTGCTAAAACTGAAACTCCAATACTTTGGCCACCTGATGCAAAGAGCTGACTCATTGAAAAAGACCCCGATGCTGGGAAAGATTGAGGGCAGGAGGAGAAGCAGAAGCAGAGGATGAGATGGTTCGATGGCATCACTGACTCAATGGACATGAGTTTGAGCAAACTCCGGGAGATAGTGAAGGACAGGGAAGCCTGATGTGCTGCAGTCCGTGGGGTCACAAAGGGTCAGACACGACTTATTAACTTAGTCAAAAAACAACACAAGGGAAAGCCCCAGTCTTCCATATGGGTGCCCCTATTTCATATGCCAGCCACAAGCCGGGGTCTCCAGTCCCCTCATACCTACAGATTCAGGGATTCCCACAATTCCCTCTGGTTTAATAATTTGCTAGAACAACTCACAGAACTAGAAGAGTGCTATACTTACTCTTACAGTTTTATTATAAAGAGTGGAATAGACACACAGTGGGAGGTCTGAGAGGATTCCTCACGCAGAGCTTCCTCACCTCTCCCCATGGAGTCAGGGGCCTCACTTTGCCTGCCTGTCTGTGGGTTCACCAGCCAGGGAGGTCCTCTGAACCTCAGCATCCAGAGCTTTTACTGGAGTTTCATTACAAAGGCTTGGTTGATTAAATCATTGGCCATGTTACCGAGCTCCATCTCCAGTCCCCTTCTCCTCCCAAAGTGCCAGCACTCTAATCATATGCTTGATCTTTCTGGTGACTAGCCCCAATCCTGAAGCTATCCAGTGGTCTGTACTGAGTCATCTAATTAATGCAGTAAAGTCACTTCTATCATTTAGGAAACCCCAACAGATCCTGAAGCTCTCTGCCAGCAACCGCTGGGGACAGGTATATCTTTATTATATCACAATACTTCTCAGATCTCATCTAGCACCACTCTTGCACCCCACCCACCAGACATGCTGGACTTCTCTTAACTCCTGGACTGTGCCAACTCCTTTCCTCTCCCTGAGATAATTCCTTCTTCCCTGTTGCATTCCTGCCTATCTCCCCCAGCCTAAGAATATATGTCCAGTGCAATGAACATGAACTTGGGCAAACTTTGGGAGATGGTGAGGGACAGGGAGGCCCGGCAAGCTGCAGTCCATAGGGTCGCAAAGAGTCAGACGCCACTGGGCAACTGAACAACAACAACAAGATTATCTGATTAGAAAGCCTTTGCCTGTCTCAATGTCATCCTTTTATCTCCCCATACTTATCTGCTTCATGGGACTAATTCCAAACTGAAATGATTTATGTTTATGCCTCTATAAAATGTAAACTCCTTGATGACATAGCCTTGATTGTCTTGTTCCTTCTTTATCTTCTAGCACATACCAACATTCAGTAAATATTTATCAAACTAAAGAAATTGGGAAAGATAATAATCAGGCCAGTTGAAGCTATTTGATTGCTAAGAAGAAGAAATGTTTAGGCTTGATGAGAACAGTGATATGGTGAAGTTGTCAAATCAGAAGCAAGAGAATGATAGATATTTGGGGAAAAAGAGTATGTCAAGTGTAATCACAGTTTATCAAATGCATTGTGGAGGGAAAGGACTAGAGGCAGGAGGCCCTTCCAGGAGTCCAGGTAAACTGATGGAAGTCTGAACAAGCGTGGTGGAGTAGGAACGGAATGAAAGGGGGAAACTGAGAATTTTAAGAAAGATGCCCTTGACATTCTTTCTTTTTAGGTTTAACTTTTTATTTTGAAATAATTTCAAACTGACAAAAAAGTTGCAAAAACATTATGAAGGACTCCTGTGTACCTTCACCCAGATCCACTCATTGTTAACATATTGCTTCATTTGCTTTATTATTCTCTTTCTTTCTTTGTATGCGTGTAGAGTATGCATTCTTCTGTGTTATTTTTTTCATGAATCCTTTGCAAGTAAGCTATCAACTCCATGCCTCTTCATCCCTAAATACTTCAGTGTGCATTTCCTAATGGGAAAGACATTTCACAGTAACACAATGCTTGTACCAACACCAGGGAATTTAATGTTGATACAGTACTGTATCCAGGGTCCTAGCCCAGGAACCAGCTCAAGATCCTACACAACAGTGAGTTGACCTGTCCCTTTAGTCCCCTTCATTTGGAATAGTTCCTTGGTCTTTGAAGTTAGACATTTTTGAAGTGTGCAGACCAGTTATTTTGCAGAATACTCATTTTTGGTTTGCTCAAGTTTCCTCATAGCTTCACTCAGATTGGGCACTTAGGGCAGGAATGCTACATTAATGATCTTGTGTCCTAGCATCAGACAAGAGGCCCATGATATCACTTTGTCATATTATTGGTGGTATGAACATAAATCGCTTAGCTAAGTTAGTGTCCACCCTGTTTCTCCACAGTAAGATTACTATGTTTCCATTGGTAATCAATGAGTAATTTATGCTGAGATCCTATGAGCCGATGTAATATGTTTTTTATTTTAATCAACCTTTTGATTTTAGTAATTTTAGCACACCTTGGTGAGTCTTGCCTGAATCGGTTATTGCCAAGGCACCTGCAAAACGGTGATTTTTCTAGCTCCATTATTTTTTCTACATTTGTTGGTTGACATTTTACTTCTTATTTATTTATTGTGGGTTCATGGGTTCTTATTTTATTAATCCATTCCTGTTAGTATTCATCTTAACGCACCCAAATCATTCATCAGAGGACCCGAGTTTGTTCAGTGGGAGCACTGGAGATGGACTCCTGTGTCCTTTTGACAGGTCCCCATCATGTTTTGGAGCAATTCCTTACTTTTCTCATGTAACAAAATGTACCAAGTTCTTCTTGTGCTTTTCCTGCCTTCGTCCTGGCACCAGCCATTACACCAAAGAGTTCTGATTCCTTTTCAGTGGGGAATGGTATTTAAAAACCAAGATCTGGGAGTGAGGTGTATCTGTGGTGACTGGACTGTCTTTGTTTCCCAGGTCCTTTCTTCCCTGAAATTTTGACTCATTGAGTGAGAGAGATCTAGGTTAGGAGACTAAGCAATGGTCACCTCACAGACCAAAATCATCCAAAACCCAAACTGGAAATGATTCACAGAAGGCAAACTAGTCTACCAAGGTGCTGGTGCTAAGTCTGACTCTTTGCGACCACATGGACTGTAGCCCGCCAGGTTTCTCTGTCCATGGGATTCTCTAGCCAAGAGTACTGGAGTGGGTTGCCATGCCCTCCTCCAGGGGATCTTCCCAACACAGGGATCAAACCCACGTCTCTTATGTCTCCTTGTTGGCAGGAGAGTTCTTTACCATTGAGCTACCAGAGAAGTCTACCAAGAGGACTACCTAAGCCATCTTAAAAATGTGTCTTAAAAATATGTCTTACACAAATATATTCTTTGTGTAAGAATTTAAGTACTGGCGGAATAAAAGAAAACATGAATCACCCCTGCAGTCTTTAAGTTTTGTCAGCAAACACTTTCTAAATGCTAAAACTGGTTTTTCAACGTTTGCCCAGCTCCTAAAACTTCCCCAGGCTTAGCACTACATGAGGGCCAGACAGCAGGTGGGGACTTGTTCTGTTGAAGCTGCAATTTGCCAGGTGGTGAAGGCTGATGCCAGGCCTTCCTGGGGACTTTCTGGGCCCTTCTTACAGATTGTCAGTGTTATCTGGAGGGAAATCAATACTGACCCAGTATCAACTGTGGGGAAAGCACCGAATGTTCTTCACTGTTTGAATAGCACAGTGTTGTCATCTGAACTGGGGGAGATGAGATTCAGACTTGGAGACTGAGATAAAGTCTGTTTCGAATGGGTCTTAGGGTCCTTGAAGAGTGGAGGCCACAGCGTCTTTCCCTCTTTGATAAAATGACTCCTTTCTCAGATAGGATGCCATTACTCACAAGACTCACACACATACACACACTCTAAAACTTGCCTGTTCAAAGCTGACATGGTCCTAGTTTCTTTTTCACTGCTGACTGGAGACAAAGGTGTATTACGAATACAAGTTGAAATTACCTGGGGGTGTGTTTTGAGACCACCTGGTAAATGTTCCCTTTAGGAATTGTAAGCAGCCGCACGCTCGAATTAGGGGACAGAACAGCCACACGGGTGTCTGGTCAGAAGCAAGCATCTGTTTGCAGTTCATTTAGGGGAAAGGCAGCCAGTGATGCCAGTGATGCCAGTCTCAGCAGGGAACTCTGCTCAATGTTATGTGGCAGCCTGGGTGGCAGGGGTGGTGGAGTTTGGGGGAGGATAGATACGTGTATGTGCATGGCTGAGTCCCTTTGCTGTCCACCTGAAACTATCACACTGTTAATCGACTGTACTCCAATACAAAATGAAAAGTTAAAAAAATGATTCTGGTCTTAGATCTGCTGACTGGGACAAGCTCAATGCCATTCGCACTTGGTCTTCATCTCCCAGAGCAAATGAGGCGGGCCTTAAAAGACAGGTTCCCCTACTGCCATTTGGGGGATTAGACTCAAGAATTTATTTTCAATATAAAAGGAGGTTGGGAGAAAAGTAGTTCTTATAGAGCTGCTGCAGCTAAGTCACTTCAGTCGTGTCCGACTCTGTGCGACCCGATAGATGGCAGCCTACCAGGCTTCCCCGTCCCTGGGGTTCTCCAGGCAAGAACACTGGAGTGGGTTGCCATTTCCTTCTCCACTGCATGAAAGTGAAAAGTCCAAGTGAAGTCGCCCAGTCGTGTCTGACTCCTAGCGACCCCATGGACTGCAGCCCACCAGGCTCCTCAGCAGATTCTTTCTGCTGCGTCAGTGGAGCTTTTGAGATTGATTACCTTTACTCAAGTTCCAGAGAACACGCAAAGGCTGAGTTTATGGAGAAATATTACCACAGGATCAATTTCAGTTTCTACAGTCTCAGCAGGGACCCAGTTAGGGATATTATCTCTGATGGAGAGTGAAGTAATAAAGGTACAGGACCCAGGGTGAGCTTCAGCGAGGGCACTGCCACTGTGCTTCAGTTGGGATTGGTTGATTAGTGCTCATAAGAGATGGAAGAAGGGTGATATAAACATCTATCTCTGACTGCCTTACTAGATGAATATTACTGCCTCATCATTTTCTCCTAACACGGGGCTGGTGGCAGAAGCTGATTGTTTCGATTCAGGTATATAGAAACTTAGAAATAATTTGTTACCCTCATATTACAGACGAAAAACTTGATTATTTTAAAAATGTAACAAACAAAGAAAAAAAATTAAGTCATCCACTGCCCCACTTCCTAGGGAGAACAGCTGTAAACAGATTGACGTATACTTTAACATTTTTTCTATGCTTAAATACATATTTTTATCAAGAATCCGTGCATTCCTGTGTTCATGCTCAGTCGTGTCTGACTCTTTGCGACCCTATGGACTGTAGCCCACCAGGCTCCTCTGTCCATGGGATTCTCTAGGCAAGAACACTGGAGTGGGTCACCATTTCCTGCTCCAGAGGATCTTCCTGACTCGGGGGCCAAGCCCGTGTCTCCTGCGTCTCCTGCATTCGTAGGTGGATTCTTTACCTGTGAGCCCCCAGGGAAGCCCAATGCGTTCATTATTCTATCATTTATTTTGTCTTTCACTTAACTACTTTCTACCTCATCTCTCCATGTCAATGCTACAGTATCGTTTTTTGGTCAGTTTTTTAAAAATATTTTTTTGGTGTGGACCATTTTTAAAGTCTTTATTGAATTTGCTACCATATTGCTCCTATTTTAGGTTTTGGTTTTTATTTTGGCCCTGAAGCATGGGGGTTCTTATTTCACCTGCCAGGGATCGAACCCACACCCCCTGCATTAGAAGGTGAAGTCTTAACCACTGGACCACCCAGGAAGTCCCTTTTTGCTAGTTTGAAATACAAAACCAACAGATGCTCTTGTTAAACATTTCTGAGTATAGAATAAAAAGTATTTCTCCTATCTTCCAGTCTTCCTTCCTTGATGTAACCCTAAGACCGTGTACTTCATGTTTCTCTCCAGAAAATTTCTATGGACACACACACACAAATAGTATTCAATTAATGAATGTATCACGAGGTAGTAAGTAAAATCCTGTTATGTGGAAAATCAGGGTTTTTCCAAGTTCAGTGGACGTCTTTGTGATTAAGCATTTGCACAGAGCCATGATTATTTCCCTGAGATAAACTCCAGAAAACAAATCGCACCATTTTAGCACGTCTGATATGTGCAGTGCATTTGCCTTTCATACGATTTATGCCAGTTTCTCACTGTCATCCATAAGCAACTTTCACTTTTTAAAAATCTTTAAAAGTATAACACATATAGAAAAGTGTCCAAATCACGGGTTAAACCTGCCCTGTCCAATACGGTAACCACCAGCCACACGTGGCACACTAGAACTGTGGATGGTCCGAATTAAGGTGTGGCTGGAAGTGTAAAATACCCAGTTTCGAAAAACTGGTCCAGAAAAAAGTCCTGGGAAATATTTCGTTAATGATTTTATGCTAATAATATATTGAATGGCATTTTGCGTGTAGTCTGGTTAGTAAAGATACATGAGTAAAATTGATCCCACTTGTCTAATTTCACTGTTTTCGTGTACTTACTAGGGAAATGCAAGTCACATGTGTGGCTTGCACTCGGTGTGTTGTGGACAGCACAGAGTAGGACCCCGTACAGATCCTCAGATAACAAACCGGACACTGAGTGATGCACTTCTGATAGGCTCTCTTCCTCTCCCGCTCCTCCCGCCCCACGCCCACCTGTGCCTCAGTTACAGCCAGCACTCTTAGCACTAATGTAGCCCCCTTCACCACCAACAATCCTCTGTCGGGTTCAGTTCAGCTGCTCAGTCGTATCCGACTCTCTGCAACCCCATGGACTGCAGCACTCCAGGCTTCCCTGTCCATCACCAACTCCCGGAGCTTGCTCAAACTCATGTCCATCGAGTCAGTGGTACCATCCAACCATCTCATCCTCTATCATCCCACTCCTCCTGCCCTCAGTCTTTCCCTCTGTCAGGAATGATCAGTAAACAAGTGGCGAATGCCCACTTTTGAAGGTAACGGGGTACTAAGACCGTAATCTACCGGAACCAACCGGAAGTACAAGCTCTAAGCTGCATCATGTGCTAATTGATTGCTGAGAAAGGGTATGTATTTCGACTTCAGGAATTGCTGCTGGATTCAACATCATGCTCCTGCTAAAATGTGCACACAGAGCATGGAAAGACGGAATATGCAGACTTGATGGACAGTTCATTGATGGAAGGCTGCCGTCTCTTATCAGCCCTCAGCTTTCACTTCCTCAGTTATTGATTGTACCAGACACACCCTTGGTGCACATACCTTTTCATCAAACACGAATGCTGTTCCCACGTTGGCTTCCACACTCAACCTGAAGTGTGGAAACAAAATGCAGAGAAGTAGGAAGAAAAAGCCCTAGGGATTAGCGTGTGACTCTCGCTTCCTTTCTGCCCTATTGTTGGCTTATGTCTTGTTCTTTGAGTCACTTTTTCACTGGACTCATTTTTAGAGTAAAAAATAAATAAAAGATTTTTCAAAGTACCTCATAAAGTATTTGGGCTCGATTGTATGCTCAATTATTTGGAATGTGGCCAAAATCCTTACTTCATTCCATTGCTTCACTAGAGTAGCTTCTGTAGGGAAGGTCTCCAAGGTGAGAGGAATTAAAGAAACATCTCTGCTGCAACTTGTCCTCATTATCACTCTTTTGTTATCATTATATCATGCTTAATTTTATAAGAATAATGTTTCTAGCCCTTTGGAGCCCTCCACTTAGTTTTTATAAAATTGCATTGTAATAAATTCAGGAGTCAACATAGCCTTTTAACAAGAAAAATGAGACTTCTCTTTCAAAGATTCCCTCTCCCCTGAATTTGAAGGATAAGGGAAATATCTTGCTGAAATTAGTGTGAACTAAGAACCGAAAGAGCTCTCTTTGTTCCGTGATTAGTTAAACTTACTAGATGAACTTGAATACCTATCTTCTAAGCCTTAATTTCGCCATCTGTGAACTGGGGAGAGAGTGTTCCCCCATAGTCCTATGTTCAGATGGGTTTGCAATAAAAGCAATACATTGGATGAAAAAGTAATAAATTATTCCCCAGGCGGCAGTGATCTTGACTTTCCTTCCTGACTCGATTCTGTGATTATAAGTAATGAATGCTTTCACTCTTTCCAACCACTGTGTTTCAACACACTGGTAAAATTTAAAGACCTCTTTCTTATCACAGTAAGCCAAGCTATAATTTTCGCCTTACACAGACTTCTAAGCACCTTTTTCCCCTCTTTGCATTCAAAGCTGAGCATATACTTTTTAAGGTCTTTCTACTTTCCCTCTTTGTCCCATTACCAAAATGTTAAGCAAATTTTTAAAGTTATAAGATAAAGAAGATTGCATCACCTTCCACCAGCACTGGGTGAGCTAGAGACACACACACATACAAAATTCCATAAATCCTTTTCTGATTAAAAGAACTGTTAAAACTTTGAGAAAAAAGCAGTTCTCTCTCTTCTCATCACTAGGAAGAACCCAATATCCATGAAATGACAGATTCCTAATGAAAGCATGACTCAGTACTGAATAATATAGTATAAAATATTATTACCTCTTTTTAAATGGTTTATACACTATATACATTTATTTTTATTTTCAGATTATAGTTGACCCCTGAACAAGTCGGAGGTTAATCCACCTATAATTTTTCGTTGACTTTTCCTATCTGTGGTTCCTTTACATCCTCAGAGTCAACCAACCGCAAACCATGAAGTACTATAGCATTTCCTATTGAAAGATATCTGTGTATAAGTGGATCTGTGCAATTCAAACCCATGTTGTTCAAGGGTCAGCTGCAATTTTCCTAGCAAAAATGCTACTTCCCGACTTAATTTGCCATTCTCAAAGTTTTGAAAGCATTATCAAATAATAGCAAAACAGAGTATAAACTGAAAAAGTCTATAGATCTCTCTGGCCCATGGCTATAATAGTTAAGGTTTCATTAACAGTTTCAGCTGAAATACTTCCTCGGATAGCTTACCTAGGACCCCCAGACCCTGACACTGTCTCCCATCATGAGGTCAACAGCCGATCCCCCATGTGCCTGAGCCCCGCCCCATCTGTGGGTTTGGCAGAATCTGCTGGACTCCGACGTGTCTGCTTCTTTGGGCACCAGAGTCTCTCTTGGGATTCCAGTGAGTGCTGCCTGCCTCTCCACATGGGATGCTGCCAAGCAGACCAGATTCCTCAAAGAGCCAAGTCCCCTCCCTTCCTGTCTGTGACACACTGTTAGAGCAGTCCTCAGACAATGTTATTTGTGCCTTGGCATTTTGCAGAGATTTGGTCAAGTAGCTCTTTGGGCTTTTACTTACTGACTTCCTGTTCTCTGGTGTGTTGGACAGGAAGCCCATTGAAGAGAAGGAGGAAGGATAGAGAGAGTCAGGCCAAGAACTAACCCCCTTCTATACTCAGGGTTGCCCCTTTCCTTGAGGATGAATGTCTCTTTTCTGGACATGAACGATCTCTCAGTGGGCTTCAGTTCAGTTCAGTTCAGTCGCTCAGTCGTGTCCAACTCTGCGACCCCATGAATCGCAGCACGCCAGGCCTCCCTGTCCATCACCAACTCCCAGAGTTCGCTCAGACCCATGTCCATCGAGTTGGGGATGCCATCCAGCCATCTCATCCTCTGTCATCCCCTTCTCCTCCTGCTCCCAATCCCTCCCAGCATCAGAGTCTTTTCCAATGAGTCAACTCTTCACATCAGTAGTCCCCACCAGAACTTTCTTCTGGCTTCCTTACTAGTTCACTCATCAAGGCAGAACCTCCTACAGTAGGCACATCCTAATTCCCTGGTGACTCAATCAGTAAAGAATCCACCTGCAATGCAGGAAACCCGGGTTCAATCCCTGGGTAGAGAAGATCCGCTGGGGAAGGACATGGCAACCCACTCCAGTATTCTTGCCTGGAGAATCCCATGCACAGAGGAGCCTGGCAGGCTGCAGTCCATCAGGTCTCAGAGTTAAACATGACTGAAGTGACTTAGCACACACGCAAGGACAAGCTAAGATGCCTACTAAGTGAGGATGTATTTTTGTTTGGATGAAAACCACCCCAAACCAACCCCCGGGGATTGAACTTGAGGTTGAGAGACTGTGGGTTGAGGATGGGAGCAAGTCTGCCAGTGATGAGGATGGAAGTGGGGATGGGAGTAGGTGGGGGGTGGGGGAAATTGGGGAACTTTCAGGAAACGCCGGGATGCTTGATCCTTTCACTCAGGTCTGCCTTCTCCCTGCAGAACGACATCTTCGAGTGGTCGAGGGACCACCGAGTCCATCACAAGTACTCGGAGACGGATGCTGACCCGCACAATGCCCGCCGGGGCTTCTTCTTCTCCCACATCGGCTGGCTATTTGTCCGCAAGCATCGGGATGTCATTGAGAAGGGGAGGAAGCTTGACGTCACCGACTTGCTGGCTGACCCCGTGGTCCGGTTCCAGAGAAAGTAAGTGAGCAATCACTATCGATGTCCCTAAGGGACAGGACCCAGAGACAGAGCCCAGTGAGGTGTAATAATATCCCCAGGCAGTTCCCCTGCAGATTGGATCTTCCTGCGATCACTCTCTGTTGATTCATTCCCTTTTGATCATGATGTTTTTCTCTGTTCACACATTTGTTTCCAATCTGACCTTGATTTTGAAATGGAGTTCCTGTAAGCCCACTTGCCATTTCTTTCCGACCCATCTGCATGACTGATTTCATGGAATGTTTCTGTTGTTTTCCTCACTCGCTCATCCGTGTTTCCCTGGGCTGGCGAGGAGGGCAGAGAGGATTTGCTTTGTTTTAGTGACACGCTGGACTCCAATGGGACTGGTCTCCCTCTCGGTCCCCTGCTCTGTGCTCCCGGAATCCTCCCCTCCCCCACTCCTGGAACTGTTAACACCAGAAGGTTTCTGTGCAGAGAAAGCATGCCCGGGTAACAAAGAGCCTCAAAGTGCTTGTGTGCGTGCATGGTGTCAGCTGAGCGGTTTCCGCCCGTCAGCGTTTACAGGGTGACTCTCCTTTCAGCAGCCCGCCGGTGATAGCCAGCCTGTCACTGCTGCAAGTGGGGAGCATCCAAGGTTCACATTTCCACTAGGAAGCTGGCTGCATCCATGTTGCTCTAGATCCGCAGAGCTGGCCACAGTGTGTTAGTTGCTCAGTCATGTACGACTCTTTGCCACCCTGTGGACTGTAGCCCACCAGGCTTTTCTGTTCGTGGGATTCTGCAGGCAAGAATACTGGAGTGGGTTGCCATTGCCCTCTCCAGGGGATCTACCTGACCCAGAGATCAAACCCGGGTCTCAGGCATTGTAGGCAGATTCTTTACCATCTGAGCCACCAGGGAAACTCATGTTGGTTTAAATCAGCAGAGTTGGCCACGATGAGAGCACTTATAGATAGATTCCTTGCCCCCGAAACAATGGATTTATGTGCAAAGAGAGATGATTTGAGAATGGCATTCTAGTGAGATCCTTGAGCTGGTATGGTGGACAAATGGTCCCTGGATACCATCTCCACTGACAGGCAAGAATCATTTGAAGTGTTCTCTCAAACAGAATCTCCTGATAATGGAAATGGAGTCTGTACCTTTGACTCAAAGTTCCTTGCGTGAGAGGAAGTATGGCTTAGAAATGTGCCCCTTTGATCCTTTAGCCTCTCTTCTCACATCGAAGATGGTGGTGAGAAAAGGAAGGGTGGAAGAGACAGATCGCATAGGCCTGCACTTGAGCACCTCCACATCCTTGCAAAAGAGCTGACTGCTCTCAGGGCTCAGCTGTGGCTGTAAGATGGGGGTAACAGTAGCACCTGTCTCTTACAGTTTTTGTGAGGACATAATGAAAACAAAAAGGATGGGAAATGCCTGGCACATGGTATAGATTTGTGATGACTCACGCCCTGGGCGGGAGCTACTCCAATCCCCCCCACCTGCTTCCTTTCTTTTTTTCAATTGTGCTGGGTCTTTGCTGTGGTGGGCTCAGGAGTTGTGGTGCATGAGATTAGTTACCAGCATGTGGGACGACCTTAGTTCCCCAACCACGGATCGAACCTTTTGTCCCCTGCATTAGAAGGAGGATTCTTAATCACAAGACCACCAGGGAAGTCTGTGAACCTCTGCTTCTGTTGACTTCACCACAGGCTCTTCTTTCTCTCCTCCATACAGTTCTTTCAGGCGGATGCAACAAGTTATCGGTAGCCAAAAGTTTTATAGCAGAAAATAATAAGATGCTTTCAATTAAATGACTTCTTGATTCTAATTTTTTTTTTGTCATGAGGGTAAAATAGGAAAATCTGCAGAATTCAGAGAAGTAGAAAGAAAATCACCCACAGTTCTAACACATAAACACAACCACAGTTTCGATTCTATAACATCTTCTACATTTATGCCTACATTTGACATATTTTTACATGATGAAAGTCATACTGCTTATGTAGTTTTATGTCTTGCCTTTTAACTTCAGATTATGTTGTAGGCACCATTATCAAAGGCTGCATGGGTTCACTGTTTGAGTGTCAGAGTTTATTTAACCATCACTCCGTGATAGGATATGTATGTCGTTTCCAATTTTGTGATATAAATGATGTTGCTAAATGATTAGTAATGCTTTGGGACAATCAGACCTTAGATTAATTTGAAGAGCTCAGATGAGAAGGCAGAGGATCTTCTATTTTATTCATGAGAAGTGACCCGAGTATAATAGTGTGGTTTCTCTGACCATAAAAATGGAAAATTTTTTTCAAGTTTTCCCCTTTAAACAATGTGGTAATCCGATTCTTTAGGTGTATACTCATGGTACATATGTCCAAAGACTATCTCTAAAGGCAGGCAGAAGAACAAAGACTATTTCAGCATGCTCCCTGAATAGATGTCTGAGAACATCTATCATTACCAGTTCAGTGACCGAAGGATTGCAGTATCAAAAACCATTCATTCACAGTATCATGTCAGATATCATTGAGCTCCTGCTGGAAGTCAGAGCTGAGGATACAGTCTTAAAGATTGGTCTCAGTTCCCCCAGAGTTTGCAGACTAGCAGGGAACCCACAAATTAACTTACAGATAATTATACTCTAGATGGAGGAGAATGACGTATTATAGGGTAGAGTAAGGCACCATGGGAACACAGAGAGGGGTCTCCTCGCCCACCCTGCAAGCTGGAAGGAACCAACTCCCAAGCCAAGACCTGAAGGATGAGAAGTTAGATAAGGATGGGGGCTAGAATATTTATTATGTCTGTCACTTTCATAGAAGTCTATAGAGCCCTTGAGTTTTGGAGCTTTTTACAAATCAGTTAACCCATGCCTTCCATTTTTCCTATGAGAAAACAAATAAACAAAATGTAAATAGAAAGTTGGGAATCGAAGTCCTGTCAGTCTGTTTGTGCTACTATAACAAAAATACTGACCACCAGGTGGCTTACACAACAGACATTTATTTCTCACAGTTTTGGGGGCTGGGAAGCCCAAGATCAAGGCACCGGAAGATTTGGTGTCCGGTGAGAGCCTGCTTCCTGGTTCCTAGATAGCTGTCTTCTTGTGTTCTCACAGGGCAGAGGGGCAAGAGAGCTCTCTGGGGTCTTTCTCATAAGAGCCCTAATTCTGTTCATGAGGGCTTCACTTTTGTGACTTACTCACCTCCCAAAGCCCGTCATTACCTTGAGGATTAGATTTCAACATATGAAGTTCGTTGTTCAACCACTCAGTTGTGTCCAACTCTTTGTGACCCCATGGACTGAAGCCCGCCAGGCTCCTCTGTCCATGGGATTCTCCAGGCATGAGTACTGGAGTGGGTTGCCATGCCCTCCTCCAGGGCATCTTCCTGACCCAGAGACTGAACCCGTATCTCCCGCAGCTCCTGCGTTGCAAGCAGGCTCTTTACCACTGAGCCAGCAGGGAAGCCCTAAGACCCGATGCAGCCTCATAAATAAATAATAATAATAAAAGAATCACTGAATTACAGCAAGAGAGCTACATTCATGAAGCCAGCTTTACCCATCCTGTCATTCAGGCCCCATAGAGGACGCAGATTCCTTAAAGAGTGAGTTCTTGCTCATAGGGATGGGAGCTGGAACAGTGGGTCCCATCATGGGTGGCACTGCCACATCGGGTATCAGACCTTGCTGTTCTGTGCCAAGTTGGAGGGCCATCTTGAAAAACAGAAGATGCTCACTTGGAGCCCAGTCTTGTGCCATTTCAGCAGCACTCCTTAGAGAGTCCCTCTCCTGGATGGAATTCCCATCCCCTCTGTAGTCCTCTGAGGGCAACAGTCCTTGTTCCATTTTTAGTGGCTGGGGTTTACCGCTGATTCACTACCTCCCAGAGAGCAATGTTTGTGCAAAGAGACCCAGCTAAACACTTGGAGAGTTTTCTCAAACAGGCAAATGTGTAAATGACAGAGACCCAGGATTTAGAGACTCCTCCTTCAGTCAGAAGTTTGCCCAGGTGGCACAATAGTAAAGAATCCACCTGTCAACCAGGAGACTCATATTCAGTCCCTGGGTTGGAAAGATTCCCTGGAGGAGGAAATGGCAACCCACTGCTATTCTTGCCTGGAGAATCCCGTGGACAGAGGAGCCTACTGGGCTACAGTCCATGGGGTCCCAAAGAGTTAGACACGACTCAGTCAGCACACACACACCTTCAATCAGAACATAAGCACTGATAATTTTAGTTTATTTATTCTTTTGGCCACTGTGTGCGGCATGTGGGATCTTAGTTTCCCAACCAGGGATTGAACCAATACCACCTGCAGTGGAAATGTGGCATCTTAACCACTGGACCACCAGGAAAGTCCCCTAGCACTAATATTACAATTGATGGATCCACTGTGCTTGGTCATCCTAATGACAATCCATCAAAAGAAAAGCTTGCCTGAGAGCCAAGCTTGCTCAGCTTTCCATTATACGGTCTAATAAAAGAGAGAAAATAGTGGCCTTAAGGGTAATAGGGCTTCCCTTGTGACTCAGCTGGTAAAAAAATCTGCCTGCAATGTGGGAGACCTGGGTTCGATCCCTGGGTTGGGAAGATCCCCTGGAGAAGGGAAAGGCTACCCACTCCGGTATTCTTGCCTGGAGAATTCCATGGACTGTATAGCCCGTGGGGTCGCAAAGAGTCGGACATGACTAAGCGACTTTCACTTAAGGGTAATAGGAAAGAGGCACGGTTCAGTCCTGGTTCCAAACTTTTCCTCTAAGAGATCATTCTACCAAAGTGATTACAAGCAGGTAGCTGGACAACTTCAGGTTTCACTCTGTTGTCAAGCTGTGAACGCCGAAAGGACAGGTATTAGGAGATGAGAGGTTGAGAAGCCAGTGGTGTCACATTTAGACCCTGGCGGCTCGGGTCCCTGCCTGGCTCCTGTGCCTTCAACAGCTGTGTTTGTCCTCGCAGGGCAAGAAGATCACAGAGCAAAAGGGCTTGCCACCTGGAACCTCCTTCCACTTCTAGACCTTGCCTTAGGGTCCTAGGGTCCTGGAATTCCCTGCCAAGTGTCTCTGAGCTCACTTTCAGAGTCTGCACCAGCCTCTCCCAGGCTCTGTCCTCCTGAAGGGAAGTGTGTGCGCCCTAGACCAAGAGTGGCTGAGGGGCCATGTTGGCGTGGGGAGGAGCTTGAATGCCTGGGCCTGGATTTCATTGCAAAGAAGACAGACATGGGAAGAGAAGGGGTTCAGCCACAGCTAAGGGCCTCCACCTCTTCTCTTGGCCTGGACCCTGAAAATGTTGGGGGTGAGCCTAGAAGGGACTACTCATAAGGTTGGCAGTGGGTCTCTCAGGTGGGAATTGTGTTTGTCTTAAGATAGAGGTTCGTTTCTCTCGCATATGAAAGAATTGCCCAGGTCCAGGTTATGGCAGCCATACAGAGCCAGGAGAGGGCTGGATTCTTTTGTCCTTCTGCTCCGTCCTTAGCATATGACTTTCCATGTTTCATTCTGTGGTCCAAGGTCACCACTAAAGTTTCACCCAAAGGAAGGTGGGGGTAGGGATGGGGTTGTGCTGTCTTTAGTCCCTCAGTCATGTCTGACTCTCTGTGGCCCCATGCACTGTAGCCCATCAGGCTACAAGCGATTTTCCAGGCAAGAATACTGGAGTGGGTTGCCATTTCCTCCTCCAGATCTTTCTGACCCAGGGATCGAAGCAGCGTCTCTTGTAGTCTCCTGCATTGGCAGATGGGTTCTTTTACCACTGAGCCATGTGGGAAGCCCTTAGAAGAGATGAAAATGTGTAAATCTTGCCATTTCAGGAAGAAAGGCATTTGAATCTTTTTGAGGTCGATTTCACCTCACTTTGTCTCCTAATTTGTTACCGTTTGTCTTTTTTTTTTCTCCCCTTTCTTAAGGACAAGCACCAACTCTCTCAGTAATACCGTCCTTCCTATGACTTCGTTCTAGTCCTTTCTGTGTAAACCCTAAATGTATTTCTCTGTTGGTAACATCACATAACCAAGACAGAGCAGTCAAACAAGTCTACAACTGACTCATCTTCACTTCTCTATCCTCGCAGCTTCATCCTCCACTTAGGGGATTCCCTAGGTGGGGGGTGGTGGGATGAATCACCTGGGAATTTACAAACAAGTTGGCTCCATCTCTGTTGACCAAATCCATTGCCCTCTGGTTCTGGCTCCATGCTGGGTCTTAGGGAATCTCTCTCCACCCTGAGTTCTTTAGCCTTGCGGCCCTACTCTAACTGTTGCTAGAGTGATACAACAATTCTTGTCTAGAATTTAGTGACTTCGAATGGCTGAGCACATTGGTTGGCTAATTGTATTTTATGGAAAACTCTATAGAAATCCCCTGCGAGAGATTCTAGATAGTGAGACATTCAAACATCCAAACATGTGCATGAGATGTTGGAGACAGAGCCTTTCAAACATAAATACCCTCTGTAGCTCCCTTGCTCATCAGTCACTTGTGGTTTGACCACTGCCTGTCTCACTTGGGTCCTTGATGGTCTTGCAAGAGCAGAATCAAACTGTCCCCAGGGTGAGCATCACTCAGGCATGCTGTAAGCAGAGCCCAGCTCTTGGGCATCATCTCTGCCCACTTACACCTCGATAATGAAAGTCTTTGGATTTCCCCCCATGGTTCAGCGGCAAAGACTTCACACTCCCAATGCAGGGGGGCCAGGTTTGATCCCTGGTCAGAGAACTAGATCCTGTTTGCTGCAGCTGAGAATTCAAACACAACTTAAAGATCCCACATGCCTCAAGGCAGATTGAAGATCCCGAGTGCCACAGCTAAGACCTGGCATAGCCAAATAAAGAAATATTAAAAAATAATGGAAGCCATGAGGCACATGGGCTTCCCTCGTGGCTCAGATGGTAAAGAATCTGCCTGCAATTCTGGAGAACCTGGGTTCAATCCCTGGATTGGGAAGATCCCTTGGAGAAGGGAATGGCAGCCCACTCTAATATTCTTGCCTGGAGAATCCCATGGACAGAGGAGCCTGTCGGGCTGCAGTTCATACAGTGGAAAAGAGCTGGACACAGCTGAAGCGACTAATACGCACGTGAGACACTTGGCGTTTCTAGGGCATCCAGCCTCCTTTTCCTTTCTACGTGTATCACTTGTCATTCAACCACTGTGCTTTGAATATTTGCTGCATACCAGGCTCTGCTCTAGAAGCTGGCAATGAAACAGGAACAAGAGAACCGTATTCTGGACAGAACTTGCTCTTTCTGTCTAGAGCCCACATTTGGGTTTGGGAAAGTGAGAAAGGAAGCCTCGCCGGGCACCCGCCCATGGCCTGACTGGGTGTCTCTCTCCAAGGACGCCTTGGCTGCTCCCTGTTCTGCCTCTCCTGTTACTGAGTCCTGTCCCCCGAAGCTGTCTCCAGTTCATGCCATCTTGTTGATGGGCCTCTTACCATCTTGGCTGTCTTTGTCGCTTTCCCTGCCGGAGGGCTTTGTTCCTTGGTGCCCTTCTCTGCACGAGGACACTTTCCCTCTCTATCACACAGCGTTCTCCCTTCTTTGATGTTCCCCATGCCTTCCTCTCCTCCAGCCTCTTGAGGGAACAGAAGCCATTCAACCTATTGCTCAGGCGTTTTGTTTTTGATGGCGTGAGGGTTTTGTCCTCTTGTAATCTCTCCTCGCTCCATTGTCTTGCTCAGGTTTGTTCTTTTCACATATTCTTTGTATCTGTAAATGTTCCCTCTCCTTGAATCTTTTCTTCCACTTGAGCCCCCAGTCATGTCCGACTCCTTCTGACCCCACAGACTGTAGCCCGCCAAGCTCCTCAGTCCGTGGAATTTTCCTGGCAAGAATACTAGAGTGGGTAGCCATTTCCTCCTCCAGGGAATCTTCCCAACTCAGGGATCAAACCCACATCTTTTGGGTTTCCTGCACTGGCAGGTGAGTTCTTTACCACTAGCACCACCTGGCAATGGCAGCCCACTCCAGTACTCTTGCCTGAAAAATCCCGTGGATGGAGGAGGCTGGTGGGCTGCAGTCCATGGGGTTGCTAAGAGTCTGACACGACTGAGCAACTTCACTTTCACTTTTCACTTTCATGCACTGGAGAAGGAAATGGCAACCCACTCCAGTGTTCTTGCCTGGAGAATCCCAGGAACGGGGGAGCCTGGTGGGCTGCCGTCTATGAGGTCACACAGAGTCAGACACAACTGAAGCGACTTAGCAGCAGCAGCAGCGCCACCTGGGAAGCTCTGTGAGAGACAGCCTATCTCTGGTTAACAGCTTGGGCCCTAGAATCTTCTCTCCCACTCTGTCCTCACTTTAAAACTGTCGCATCTTATCCGGGCTCTGTAAAATGTTTAAGAATGAAATAATTTATTTCTTTGAATAACTTTCTCTAGATCCAGCTGTCATTGATGGGAGTTAAAATTCTGAATTTTTGAGGTCCAAGGACTTGATAAAAATCAGTGGAAGAGGTATGAGCTGTATTCAGTCAGATCCCTTTGTTAAAAGTCAATAGGAAAGAAAAAGGAAGAAAAAAGTCAATAGGAAGAGGTGAAACATCCCAAGCCAAACTTCTGGCCTTTCCTTTAAACACATTTTTATTGGGGTATTGTTGCCTTACAGTGTTGTTTTTGGCCTTTCTAAAGAGACTGTGCTGTAGTCAAACACCTGGATGACACTCTGGGATACAGGACAGAGATGATTCAATATTGAGGTGGCAGCACCAACAAAGTTTCCCTGTTTTAGTGGCTAAAAATTTGGACAGGGAAGAAAACATGTGACCCATAGTTCAAGAACTCATTTTGACTTTTTAAAAATTTCCAAGTGAAAATGTCATTTGTTTGCCTCTATAAGGGGTACTTTTCCTACTAGGACTTTGGGAGAACTTGCCTGAGTGTGTGTGTGTGTGTGTGTGTGTGTGTGTGTGTGTGTGTGAACACACACATCAACCGCATTAGTATCATTTTTCTTTCCCCACACTGACCATCCATGTCTATGTGTGAAATTCCCCTGCAAGATGAAGAGACAGCGTCTCAAATGTCATCTGAATATTCCAGTCACGAGCATGTTAGACATATTAATCAGCCGGTGTCAATGTATTTTTGAACTGCTGTTTGTAAAGTGTTATCTTTGCTTCACTGCTGATGGCAATAAGGCATCTTCTTGCATCTTTGAGTCAGTTCAGTAGGCAATAATAGCTGCTGTTTATCCTGGTGGCTCAGATGGTGAAGATCTGCCTGCAATGCAGGAGACACGGGTTCAATCCTTTGGTCTGGAAGATCCCCTGGAGAAGGGAATGGCTACCCAGTCCAGGGTTCTAGCCTGGAGAATCCCATGGACAGATGGCTACAGTCCATGAGGTTGAAAAGAGTTGGACACGACTGAGCAACCAGCACTTTCACGAACTGCCTACTGTGTACTTACGTCATGTCTTTGTTCTTGCTGTTCAGTCTATTTCTGATCCTTTCAATAACTCTGTCATGTAAGTGATGATACCTGGATTCTGTTCTTGAATTCTAAAGATTCAGGCTCCCCATGGCCTTGATTAACCACGTGCTCGTCATCAAAAACGAAGAGCACAGTAAAAATTCTTAAAAATAAAAAAAAGGTAGAGAAGAACAGCCCATATACCTGCACAAAATTGTTCTTTCAAAATCACTGTGGACAGTGATTGCAGCCACGAAATTAAAAGATGCTTGCTCCTTGGAAGAAAAACTATGACAAACCTAGACAGTGTATTAAAATGCAGAGACATCACTTTGCTGATAAAGGTCCATCTAGTCAAATTTATGGTTTTTCCAGTAGTTATGTACTGGTGTGAGAGTTGGACCATAAAGAAAGCTGAGCGCCAAAGAATTGATGCTTTTGAACTGTGGTGCTGGAGAAGGCTCTTGAGAGTCCCTTGGACTGCAAGGAGATCAAGCCAGTCCATCCTAAAGGAAGTCAACCCTGAATATTCATTGGAAGGACTGATGCTGAAGCTAAGGCTCCAATACTTTGGCCCCCTGATGTGAAGAGTCAAATCACTGGAGAAGACCCTGATGCTGGGAAGGAATGAAGGCAAGAGGAGAATGGAACAACAGAAGAAGAGATGGTTGGGTGGCATCACCGACTCATGGACATGAGTTTGAGCAAACTCCAGGAGATGATGAGGGACAGGGAAGCCTGGCATGCTGCAGTCCACAGGGTCACAAAGAGTCGGGCTTGACTTAGCGACTGAACAACAAATAAAATATTAATGTGCTCAGTTATGTCAGACTCTGCAACCTTATGGACTGTAGCCCACCAGGCTCCTCTGTCCATGGAATTTTCCAGGCAAGAATACTGGAGTGGGTTGCCATTTCCTTCTCCAGGGGATCACTCCAACCCAGCGATTGAACCCCTGTCTCTTGTATCTACTGCATTGACAGGCAGATTCTTTTACCACTGCGCCACCTGGGAATCTACCAAAACTAAAAAGTCTTAGTTTTCATGTAAATTTTGAATAATTACAGAGATGTCAAAGCAAAATTAGAAAGACATTTGAAAGACTGACAAAATGAAAGACATTTTGGTGCAAGTAGATAACATTCTCACTAATATTTAGACATTGTCAATTCCTGGCTCTATTTCTAGACCATGTAGAGATTAGTCTTTTAATATTTTCTTGGAATAAACAACCCTTCAAGTCATGTATATGGCTCTAGTCCCAAAGTTTCGGCCTGCAAAGAGAACATCCACAACCTTTCTAAGAGGCTTCTAGTTAGTCCTTATTTATTATCTAGAAACTTAACTTTATTACTATTGGCTTATGCATCAAAGAAGCCCTTTTTGCCTTTTCTTTGCCTCTTCTTTCCCATATAGTAGGGAGAAAAAAGTGGGAAAAGTTTTTTGTAACAGAAAATTCATTTCCTAGTTATTATTTCTTCTAACAGTTAACTTAGAAAATTTCTCTAACCTCTGAGCTCTTGAAATCTGCACATTATTTTTAAAAGGTATTTTTAGCACAAAATGTAATATAAATCAATGCAAAAAATTCAGAAAATGCAAATAAAATTTGTAAAAAATAAAATAATATGTAGTCCTTCCACTCAGAAAAACTTAGTTGAAATTTTGATGTATAGCTTTCTAAAGTCTTTTTAAAGTACATTATGCTGTTCTTTCTACAAAATATATCCATACTCTATATACTATTTAAAAGTGATTAAAATAAGAAAAATATATTTAATATTTCCCTTAATTATTTCCTTTCCAGCCTATTTACTGTGTGTGTATCCTAATTTCCATTTGATATCATCCTTCTACCCAAAGAATTTTCTTTACTATTTCTTGTAGCACAGTTTTATTGGCAATAAATTCTCAACTTTAGTTTGTTTGGAGGTCTTTATTTTAATTCCATCTTCGAAAGGTATTTTACTGAACATAAAACTCTGGATTAACACAATGTTAAAGCAGACTTTCAGAACAACAAGATGTCAATCTTGCCTTGTATAGAATCTGAGAAGTCTGCTGGAATTCTTAGCATTATTCCTGATCTAGTTCCCTGACCAGGGTTGAATCCGGGCCGCTGGCACTGGGATCACAGAATCTTAGCCATTGGACCACCAGAGGTCCATAAGCAAGATCCAGTGTCAGTCACTCAGTCGTGTGCAACTCTTTGTGATCCCATAGATTTTAGCCCTCCAGGCTCCTCTGTCCACCGAATTCTCCAGGCAAGAATTCTGGAGTGGATTGCCATTTTCTTTTCCAGGGGATCTTCCCAACCCAGGAATCAAATCCGTGTCTCCTGTACTGCAGGCAAATTCTTTACCTTCTGACCCAGGCCCTCATGTAATGTTTTTCTTGCTGCCTTCAAGATTTTCTTTGTCTTTGGTTTTAAGCAGTTTGACTCTGCTGTGTCTAGGTTTGTCTGTTTGTTTGTTTGTTTTGAGAAAGGGCAGAGCAAGAGAGTGCTATCCTGTTTGAGAGTCTTTGAGCTTCCTGGAAATGTGGCTTGTTGTCTTTCATTAACTTTTTTAAATTCATTTTTTATTGAAGTATATTTGAATCACAATACTGTTTATTATAGGATACTGAGTATAGTTTCCTGTGCTACACAGTGGGACCTTGTTGTTTATCCATTCCATATATACCAGTTTGCATCTGCTAATCCCAGATTCCCACTCCTACCCTCTTTCATCCCCCCAAGCCCTTGGCAACCACTGTTCTCTCTGTCCCCTAATTCTGTTTCTGTTTCACAGATAGGTTTATTCGTGTCTTATTTTAGATTCTACATGTAAGCGATACTGTCTGGTATTTGTCTTTCTCTTTCTGACTTGCTTCATTAGCGTGGTAATCTCTAGCTGCATCCATGTTGCTGCAAATAGCATTATTTTTCTACTTTCTTATGGCTGAATGTGAAATGTATATATGTACCACATCTTCTTAATCCAGTCACCTGTCGATGGACATTGGTTTCCATGTCTTGGCTATAGTGAATAGTGCTGCTGTGAACATAGGGATGCAAGTATCTTTTTGAATTATTGTCTGGATATATGCCTAGCAGTGGGATTCCTGAATCATATGGTAATTCTATTTTTAGTTTTTTTCTGAGGAACCTCCATACTGTTTTCCACAGTGGCTGCATCAATTTACATTCCCACCAACTGTATAGGAGGGTTCCCTTTCTTCCACGCCCTCTCCAGCATTTGTTAGACTTTAATGATGGCTGTTCTGACCAGCATGAGGTGGTATCTCATTGTAGTTTTGATTTGCATTTCTCTAATAATTTAAGATTGCAGCCATGAAATTAAAAGACGCTTACTCCTTGGAAGAAAAGTTATGACCAACTTAGATAGCATATTCAAAAGCAGAGACATCACTTTGCTAACAAAGTTCCGTCTAGTCAAGGCTATGGTTTTTCCAGTGGCCATGTATGGATGTGAGAGCTGGACTGTGAAGAAAGCTGAGTGCTGAAGAATTGATGCTTTTGAACTGTGGTGTTGGAGAAGACTCTTGAGAGTCTCTTGGACTGCAAGGAGATCCAACCGGTCCATTCTAAAGGAGGTCAGTTCTGGGTGTTCAATGGAAGGACTGATGCTAAAGCTGAAACTCCCAATACTTTGACCACCTCATGCGAAGAGTTGACTCACTGGAAAAGACCCTGATGCTGGGAGGGATTGGGGGCAGGAGGAGAAGGGGATGACAGAGGATGAGATGGCTGGATGGCATCACCAACTCGATGGACATGGGTTTGGGTAAACCTTGGGAGTTGGTGATAGACAGGGAGGCCTGGCGTGCTGCAATTCATGGGATCACAGAATCAGACACGACTGAGCGACTGAGCTGAACTGAACTGAATAATTTAAGATGTTGAGCATCTTTTCATGTTGGCCTGTTGGCCATCTGTGTTTCTTCTTTTGGAGAAATGTCTCTTTATGTCTTCTGCCCATTTTTCAATTGAGTTGTTTTTTTGTTGTTGTTGAGTTGTATGAGCTGTTTGTATATTATTTCATTAATTTTTGAAAATTCTTGGTCATTATATCTTCAGATTATTTTTGACCTTGTTTTCTATCTTTGTCTTTTTCTAGGACTCTAATTACACAGATGTCTTACTGTTTCATGTTCCACAACTCTTGAAAGTGCTGTCCTGTTTAATTCACTCTTTTTTATCTTTATATTTCAGTTTGAATAATTTCTGTTGACATATCTTCAAGTTCATGAATTCTTTTCTCAGCTATGCCCTAACAATACGCCCATCAAAGAAACTCATCTCTGATACCGGTTTTTATGTACAACATTTGCATTTGACACTTTTGTACTTTCTATCTCTTTGCTGAAATTTCCCATCTGTTCATGTATATTGTCCATCTTTTCCACTAGATCCCTTTAACATGTTAACTATAGTTATCTTAAAGTGCCTATCTGATTGATACAACATCTGGGTCATCCTTGAGTCCGATTCTATTTATTACTTATGTCTTGATAATTTTTTTCCTGTGCTTTTATGTGATTCATAATTTTTAATTATATGCTAGACATTGTGCCTGGAAGAACAGAGAGACTGAGGTAAATACCATTTCTTACTGAGAATGGGCATACTTATTCTTTCAATCCATCAGTGTTGGAGGTGTGTGGCAGAGGGTGGAGGCTGAGTCAGTGAATCAAGAGGTGAGCTGGATTTGGGTTTCATTGTTGCTATGGTTACAGTTAGTGCACCACAGATTTCAATGGATGGTTGCTGTTACTATGTGTGTGTGGATTGGAACCTGGGGTGCGAGAGGAGTTTTCTAAGCATTTATTCTTTACCCTCAGCTTTCAGCTGTCTCTGCACACCTGCACACAGAGTAGATCTCTCTCGTACTCTTGTCCTCTCCCGTTTCTCTGGGCACGGCTTGTTGTAGGGGTGATGGGGTTTCTTTGTTGTCCTGGCCTTGTATCAGTCTTAGGCAGGCCTGAACCTTGGGGTTAAGGCTTTCTAAGCATCCCTGCCTTTCTCTGTAGTGAGAGACCTGCTTTGGAGCAGTGCGTAAGCCAGTGGACAGAAGATTTTTGCTTCCACCCTTCGCTAAGCTGCAGAGGCTCTTTGCTTATGTTTGGGGGAGAGAGACTCCTACTCCTCCCTTAGAGAAAAGCAAGTTTTGCTTTTATTCTTCTCCCAGAAGCAATGGACTTCTGCCTGGTCCTAGAGGCCAGAGGGTTTTCTGCCCTCCCCACAGGAGCTTGAGATTTTTGCTTTGCAAGAGAAGGCTCTGGGAAAGAAGATGAAGCTATCTTGTCTCCCAGCAGCAGCTGCTTGTCTGTGTCACCTCCTGAATGTCTGTGAAGTGGAGGGGGCCTCGCACCAGTTTCCTCCTCTGCCTCTAACCTTTCTTAGGAACACCCAGGGGAGGTGTAGCAAAGAGCTTGAGAGTAAGTGTGAGCTCCCTCTTGTCTGAGACTCTAAGCTATTCCACATCGACATTCTGACCCACCCTGAGCCTTTAAGTACGCGTTGAATGTTTAGCTAATTACATGGTGACCACCTCCTGTGCTTGTGCTCAGCCAAAAGTGAGGCAGTTCCTGGATGGACCTCTCCTTCTTTGAAATTCAGTTTACTTGGTTGCCTTGTGACCTCAACTCTCTGATGGGCTCAAGAAAAGTTATTATTTTGTAAATTACTCAGCTTTTTCTCATCATTCAGATGGAAACAACGTTCTCTTAGGACTTTCCACATTGTAAGTAGAAGCAGAACTCAGCATCCTACTTTATAATCTGCAGTTTTCTTTTAACAGAATACTGTGAAGTCTTTCCAGTTTTAATTTTTTAATTTATTTTTTAAATTGGAGTATAATTGCTTTACATGTTTTGTCAGTTTCTGCTGTACAACAGCATGAATCAACCATAGGTATACATGTGTCCCCTCCCTCCTGGGCCTCCCTCCTACCCCCATCCCACCACTCTAGGTCATCAGAGAGCACCGAGTTGAGCTCCCCGTGCTATACAGCAGATTCCCATTAGCTATCGACTTCATACATGACAGTGTATTTATGTTAATGCTATTCTTTCCTTCATTCCACCTTCTTTCCCACCCTGTGTCCACAAATCTGGTCTCTACATCTGCACCTCTATTCCTGCCCAGCAAATAAGTTCATCAGTACCATTTTTCTAGATTCCATATATATGTGTTAGTATGTGATATTTGTTTTTCTCTTTCTGACTTACTTTGCCTTGTATTACAGATTCTAGGGTCATCCACATCACTACTGCTAAGCTAAGTCACTTCAGTCGTGTCTGACTCTGTGCGACCCCAGAGACGGTAGCCCACCAGGCTCCCCTGTCCCTGGGATTCTCCAGGCAAGAACACTGGAGTGGGTTGCCATTTCCTTCTCCAGTGCATGAAAGTGAAAGGTGAAAGTGAAGTCGCTCAGTTGTGTCCGACTCTTAGTGACCCCATGGACTGCAGCCTACCAGGCTCCTCCGTCCATAGGATTTCCCACATCACTACAAATGACCCCAATTTTGTTTCTTTTTATGGCTGAGTAATATTCCATTGTGTGTGTGTACCATATCTTCTTCATCATTCCTCTGTTGGTGGACGTTTAGGTTGCTTGCATGTCCTGGCTGTTGTAAACAGTGCTGTGATGAACATTGGGGTAGTCTTTCCAGTTGTAATCCCTGCTTAGTATCTCAGTGAAGGTGTATTGTAATTATTTCCGATGAATAATGAGGGATTCCCACCCCTTTAAATTCCCACCATGCTCCACAGCTAGAGAACAAATCCCGTGCTCCACAACCAGAGAACTAAGCCCATGCGCCACAGCTAGAGAACTAAGTCCATGCTCCACAACTAAAGAACTAAGTCCATGCTCCACAACTAAAGAACTAAGTCCATGCTCCACAACCAGAGAACTGAGCCCGTGCTCCACAACCAGAGAACTAAGCCCATGCGCCGCAGCTAGAGAACTAAGCCCGTGCTCCACAACCAGAGAACTGAGCCCGTGCTCCACAACCAGAGAACTAAGCCCATGCGCCACAGCTAGAGAACTAAGTCCATGCTCCACAACTAAAGAACTAAGTCCATGCTCCACAACTAAAGAACTAAGTCCATGCTCCACAACCAGAGAACTGAGCCCGTGCTCCACAACCAGAGAACTAAGCCCATGCGCCGCAGCTAGAGAACTAAGCCCGTGCTCCACAACCAGAGAACTGAGCCCGTGCTCCACAACCAGAGAACTAAGCCCATGCGCCACAGCTAGAGAACTAAGCCCGTGCTCCACAACCAGAGAACTGAGCCCGTGTGCCACAACCAGAGAACTGAGCCCATGCTCCACAACCAGAGAACTGAGCCCATGCTCCACAACCAGAGAACTGAGCCCGTGTGCCACCACCAGAGAATTAAGTCCATGCTCCGCAGCTAGAGAACTAAACCGGTAACCCACAGCGAGAGAAGTCTGCATGGCACAGCCAAGACCCAGCAGAGCCAAAAAGTAAATAAACTATAAATGCAAGAATTTCATTTTTTTTTTTTAAAGAGAGACTGTCTCCTCATCTCTCTTCCTTTCTTTTTGCTGTTAAAGAGAGATATCTGAGAAAGTGAGGTGACAATGGCTACTTTTTCTTTAATGGTTTTATTTATTTGTGGCCGTGTGGGATCCCCGTTGCTGCCTGGGCTTTGCTCTAGCTGTGGCGAGCAGGGGCTACTCTCTGGTTGTGGAGCACAGGCTTCTCACTGTGGTGGCTCCTCTTGTTGCGGAGCATGGGCTTTGTGCCCACAGACTGCAGGAGCTGCAGCTCCCGGGTCCTGGAGCACAGGCTCAGTAGTGGCGGCATGGGCTTAGCTGCTCTGTGCCGTGTGGGATCTTCCCGGGATGGAACTCGCATCTCCTGCATTGGAAAGTAAGGATCCTTTACCACTGAGACACCAGGAAAGCCCTCAGGAATATTTTAGATTCTAGTTTTTCACACTCGTATCTGGTGAGAGAGGCCAGGATGAAGAGGCCTGGGAGCTGGGAGTCTTCAGCCACAGTTCTGGCTCTGCCATCAAAAGCTCTGGGGCCTCTGGAGAGCACCTGCTGCTTCCTCAGTCATGTCCAACTCTTTGCGAGCCCATGGACTGGAGCCCCCCAGGCTTCTCTTGTCCATGGAATTTCCCAGGCAAGACTGCTGGAGTTGGTTACCATTTCCTTCTCCAAAGCCTACTTTTTTTTTTTTAATCTAGAATCCTGCCTATCATGGGACAAGAAGGTAGAACAGTCACAAGTGAGTCTGATGTCTAGATAGGCAAATTCACCCATGGAGTGTTACATGTGTCTTGTCCATCCTCCCTTCAGTGGTCTGAGCTGGGCTATGTTTACACAGGTAGAGTCATTTTAGTGCTGTTTTTCTTCATGCAAGATTCTCTCCTGTTCCAGCTCCTCTCCACATCTATCTGGAGAGAACTACTAAGCTAGAAAGAAGATGTTTAAACAGGCATCTGAAACCGCCAGTGCATACGTTTAAAGAAATAGACTAGTTAACCAGAAACAGATCCGTTACTTATCATATGGGGCTTCCCTGGTGGCTCAGACGGTAAAGTGTCTATACAACCATAATTCTTGCTGTGAAATGATTTGCAAAGTTTATGTCATTGTGACAGCTGTTTTGTGAAAATTTTCAATGAGGCTGACTCTGTTTTTGAAACCGAAAGAGTATGATGCCTACGTATTTGTGAAATTCAAGTATGTTTCTCTCTCTTACTGATGCAGACTGCTGATTGGTAATGTATTATGGAGCTCCCTTGTCCATTGACAGTTGAAGCGAAAATATTGTCTTAAGTAATGAATTTATTGGTAGCTGTTCCATTACCCAAAATGAATGTTTAGATTACTCATGAGAGTCTGTCATGTCAGAGCTACCAGGGAGCTTTTCCTGTGACACAATTTATTCTAATTCCTAAGTCCCTGTCTTACCATGTTATAGCCTGTTAAATGTGTCATGGAATGATTAGGTAGAGAGATATGAGGTTTTGTTATTAACACAATTTACACAGGAGCACTGCAGAAATGAAACCCCTGCTGAACAAACTTGGGTTGAACTCTCAGCTGTTTTCTCTGTTTTTATCAGTACAAAGGATGTCCAGAGGCAAATCAGGATTCTCAACCCTGAGCATGCACTACCAGGTGCTCTGTGAATTGCATCAAGGGTGCATACTGAAAAGTAACCCTCATGGCTTCATTATGGACTTCTTGAAACCACTCCAAACAAAGTGTCTCGATGCCCCCTCCCATGCCCCTTCTAACATCCCTGGAGGTATTTTGAAGGTCAGAAGAGAGACAGAATATGGGACTTGTGGCATTACATAATATAACATTGGTGGCGTATATATTACATGTGTTGACAACATTATATACAACAACAGACGTGCATTCAGAAACCAAGCCATTTTTAAAACTATGTGAAGCATAGAGAGAATTATGATCTGTGGATTCATTCATTTAGTTGACCCAAAGAGGTAGTTTTGGAGAGGTTAAATACAGTCTTGGAATCAAAAGATCTGACTTTTACATTCTCTGAGATTCTGTTTCTTCCACACCCATAAAATGATGATAGTGATATCTACCTGACAAAGTTTTTGGGTGAGTAAATTAATTTATATGAAAATGTGGGGAACTATTCAGTAAACATTTGTGTAATTAATCACACATCCAGCACTCCATGAAAGCCATACTGTTTGTGAAGACCTTAGGGTTTTTTTTTTTCCTAGTATTCTAGTTATTTTGTTGTTTATTTATTTATTGGCTGCTCTGGGTCTTCATTGCTGTACACAAGCTTTCTCTGGTTGGGGCGAGTTGGGGCTACTCTGTAATTACAGTGCATGGGCTTCTCATTGCGGTGGAGTGCAGGCTCTGGGCACGTGGGCTTCAGCATTTGCAGCACTTGGGCTCAGTAGCTGTGGCACATGGGCGAACTGCCCCGCAGCAAGGGGATTCTTAACCACTGGACCATCAAGGAAGTCCAAAACCTTAGGTTTTAAAAGCCTGTTCATTTGCCCGGTTTTCATATAAATCCAAAGTGACTGAGGTTTTATATCTCCATAAGTAAAAACATAAGTGTATCCTTCACCTTCAAAGCTTTAAAACCAGAGTACACTTCTCTTTCATGCATTGGATCCAACATTTCCCCCCAGATGTGAACCTCCCAGAGCTTGCTCGAACTCATGTCCATTGAGTTGGTGATGCCATCCAACCATTTCATCCTCTGTCATCCCCTTCTCCTCCTGCCTTCAGTCTTTCCCAGCATCAGGATCTTTTCCCCCCAGATGTGGGCCTTGTTTTTTGGGCTCCAAAATCACTGCGGATGGTGACTGCAGCCATGAAATTAAAAGATGCTTGCTCCTTGGAAAAAAAGCTATGACCAACTTAGAAAGTATATTAAAAAGCAGAGACATTACTTTGCCAACAAAGGTCCATTTAGTCAAAGCTGTAGTTTTTCCAGTGGTCATGTATGGATGTGAGAGTTGGGCTATAAAGAAAGCTGAGTGCGGAAGAATTGATGCTTTTCAACTGTGGTATTGGAGAAGACTCTTGAGAGTCTCTTGGACTGCAAGGAGATCTAACCAGTCTGTCCTAAAGAAAATCAGTTCTGAATATGCATTGGAAGGACTGATGCTGAAGCTGAAACTCCAATACTTTGGCCACCTGATGCGAAAAGCCGACTCGTTGGAAAAGACCCTGATGCTGGGAAAAATTGAAGGCAGAAGGAGAAGGGGATAACAGAGGATGAGATGCTTGGATGGCATCACTGACTCGACGGACATGAGTTTGAGCAAACTCCAGGGGTTGGTGATGAACAGGGAGGCCTGGCGTGCTATAGTCCATGGGGTTGCAAAGATTTGGACACGACTGAACAACTGAACTGAACCGAACTGAACTGAACTGAAAAGAGACAGTCCTTGTTTTTATTTATCTTATCATTTAAGTAGAGAAGACTCTTCGGAGTACCTTGGACAACAAGGAGATCAAACCAGTCAATCTTAAAGGAAATCAACCCCAAATATTCATTAGAAGGACTGATGCTTAAGCTGAAGCTCTAATACTCTGGCCACCTGATGTGAAGAGCTGACATATTAGAAAAGATCCTGATGCTGGGAAAGCTTGAGGGCAGGAGGAGAAGGGGATGACAGTGGATGAGATGGTTGAATGGTATCACTGATTCAATGGACATGAGTTTGAGCAAACTTTGGGAGATAGTGAAGGACAGGGAAGCCTGGTGTACTGCAGTCCATAGGATCTCAAAGAGTTGGACAGGACTTGGTGACTGAACAACAAAATCATTTAATTGAGAAGACATTCATGAAATCGCCAGAGACCTCCAAGTCCACGTATGAAAATAACACTGGTAGATGATTATATCATGAACTGAGAAAATCCACGATAAAGTAGGGAAGAAAGAACAGGGTTCTTGAAGTCTGCATGAGAATGATGGTTCTTTATGGGGTGAGGGCATTCTCCTGAATCTCTTTGTCCAGGAACAGAGTTGATTCCTTTGTCATACTGTCCTTCAGTAAATGTTCATAGTTTTCTAAATATAGATCTTGCGTGCTTCTTGTTTGGTTCATTCCTAGGCATGCTACAATTTTTGTTATTGTTAACAGCACCACTGAATTTGTATCCCAGGGACAGGGAGTGGATGCCCAGACCTTAACTTATTGCCCTAGGTATCTCAGGTAAATGACAGGAACTGGTGAATTACTAGGAAATGGTGAGTTACCCGGACTTTTCATAAAACACCTCGGAGGCTCATACCTGTAGAGAATGTGGAGGTTGTTGCCGCAAGGGGTGCTGGCAGGAGGCGTGTGTGCATGCTCAGTCATTGCAGCCTCGTGGACTGTAGCCCACCAGACTCTTCTGTCCATCGGATTATCCCAGGCAAAATTACTAGAGTGGGTTGCCATTTGCTTCTCCAGGAGATCTTCCCAACCCAGGGATCGAAACTGAGTCTTTTGCATCTCATACATTGGCAGGCAGATTCTTTACCACTGAGCCACCTGGGAAGCCCCTCTGGCTAGAGGCAGAGGGCACCAACCCAGAACCACCATCAAGACAGGTAGGGTAGCTACCCCAGCTTTCAGTTCAGCTCAGTTCAGTCGCTCAGTCGTGTCTGACTCTTTGCGACCCCATGAATCGCAGCACGCCAGGCCTCCCTGTTCATCACCATCTCCCGGAGTTCACTCAGACTCATGTCCATCGAGTCCGTGATGCCATCCAGCCATCTCATCCTCGGTCGTCCCCTTCTCCTCCTGCCCCCAATCCCTCCCAGCATCGAGTCTTTTCCAATGAGTCAACTCATTGCACAAGGTGGCCAAAGTACTGGAGTTTCAGCTTTAGCATCATCAGAGGCTTTTCCAATGAGTCAACTCTTCTCATGAGGTGGCCAAAGTACTAGAATTTCAGCTTTAGCATCATTCCTTCCAAAGAAATCCCAGGGTTAATCTCCTTCAGAATGGACTGGTTGGATCTCCTTGCAGTCCAAGGGACTCTCAAGAGTCTTCTCCAGCTTTAGAAATTAAAAATTCACCCTCCTTCCCTCTTTGCTTTCTTTCAAGAGATGCTTTTGTGGATTCAGAGATTCTTAAAATGAGTGAGTGGAGACTTCCCTGGTGGTCCTGGGACTAAGACTCTGTGTTCCAAATGCAGGGGGCCCAGGCTCAATCCCTGGTCAGGGAACTATATCTCACTTACCACAACTAAGACCTGTTGAAGCCAAATAATTAAGTATTAAAATAATAAAATAAATAAAGTAAAATAAAGCACAGGCTAATTCTCCCTTTGTGGGAAGTTCTAAGAGCTTACGGCAAGGATGTTCTAAGAGCCAAGTTCTCGTAGAATACGGAAATTACAAAGATTAAGAAAGATGAATTCCCAGTGATTAGAAAGACCCAGGAAATCACCATCAGCCGCTAGCTGAGGAAAGCCTTGTCAGAAATTGTCTTTGAACTGTCTCCCTGTCCAAGTCACTTATTTCTCCTCACACTGCCCATTTTCATATAAAACAATAACAAATCATTCACACGGATACAGAGACTCGTAGTGCTGGGATAATGTGGTTTGTCCAGACATGCTCACTGACGACTCAGATGAAGCGAGCTATCTCTTCTGACATTTGGCTTTCTCTCATAAACCTCCTCTTATCTTGCCTTTCCTTTCAAAGTAAAGAAAAACAATTCCTCAGATGTCCTAACTATCAAGAGATTTAGGCAAACCCCATATATGTCTTTTCTTCAAGATAAATTAATAGGCTTTCAAATTCTGCCCAACTAAGAATCTGTTTTTAGAGTAATGAAAACTTTCATTTACGGTCAGACGGCCAATGGTTGCTCTAATGGAGTGAGAAAGCAACACCTCATATGTGACTTCAGTAATTCACACTTCAAGCCAAGAATGAGGTATTAGGAGTCTCAGAATCCCAGGTGGTGCCAAGGGAATTTCTGGATTCTGCAAGCCAAGTGTTATAGAGAAAGAGGACTAGAAAGACCTACTGGGAGTGCTCAGGCAGAGAGAGCACTTTTAAACCTGTGGTGGCTGTATTTCACATGCATAAAATTTTCCTCTGTGCCCTTGTATCTTTGCCCATTATTATCTGCCATTATAACCACCAGGAAACTAGAAGGGGGAAAAATAATCTAAGATTTAAACCTTTCAACTTTTGTATTGGAACTTTGGGTCCAAGTTGTATTAAAAAATAATTAGCTTGAGGCCTGAGGTCCTTCTCTTCCAGTTGCCACCAGCATCTAATGTCTCTCTCCTTTTCCATTATTTTTGATTTGATTTGATTTTTTTTTTCAGCCACAGCTGGAGGTATGCAGAACTTCGCAGATCAGGGGTCGAACCCGTGTCCCCTGCAGTAGGAATGCAGATTCTTAACCCCTGGACCACCAGGGAAGTGCAGCTCCTCCCTATGGGCTGACACTGCCTGGCACATCAGTAGGAAAACATTTACTTCTAGGTGATTCCCCTCTGTTCTTCATTCTGAATGTTTTTTGCTCTTGAAAAAAACAAAACCCTTAAGCCCCATTGTCTTGTTTCATGCTTTCCTCTAATGTTAAAATGACAGCAATAACTTCCAGTTTTTATTTTTAAAATTATCTCTATAATTCTTTATTGTGTTCATTTCAGCGTTTTGAGTACCTACTATGCACCAGACTCATTCTCTGTGAATGTAATTCATATCTCTTTACACGGCGTGGGATCTGAAGCTCTGAAATGTTAACTGGGTGGCATTTTGATCTTAGCCAAAAGGCCAAGAAGCGATTCGGTAACATTTTGAAGAAGGCAAAGTTGGAATTTAGACAAACTCAATCCTCATCCAAAGCACATGTTCTTCCCAATAAACTCTGTTGTAATAATATCCACTGAGAATATTACTTCCTCCACTTCATCCTTTTCATGCTTACTTTGCTCATATGTTTTGTGTTTATTGCAGTTCTGAGTTATTTTGTGTTGTTGTTGTTGTTCAGTTGCCAAGTTGCAACCCCATGGACTGCAGCATGCCGGGCTTCCCTGTCCTTCGCCATCTCCCGGAGTTTGTTCAAACTCAGGTCCATTGAGTCAGTGAAGCCGTCCAGCCGTCCCATCTGATACTTCGTGTGAGCCAGGCTTGTCTCCTGCCTAAGACCCTTCCGTGGCTTCCCCTCGGGAAAAGTTGCCACTGTCATCTCCGAGACCAGGTCTGCTTCCCTTCTCCCCGGAACTGCCCGCCTTGTGCTCTTCTCTCGAGTCATGCCATTCCCTTGCACTTTAGCCTGCTCTCTGACACTTTGCCTTCGATTCCTGCTTTTTCTCTGGCTTAGATTTATGCTACTCAAACTGCGGTTCTGGGGACCAGCAGCATCAGTATCACTTGGGAGCTTGTTAGAAAAGCAGAATTCCAGCCACACCCTCAGATCCCAGGTGATTAGGATGTGCTGTGATTCTTTGGGAAGCACAGACCTAGAACTGGAGGAGGGCACGGCAACCCACTCCGGTATTCTTGCCTGGAGAATCCCATGGACAGAGGAGCCTGGTGGGCTACAGTCCATGGGGTCGCACAGAGTAGGACACAAGTGAAGCGACTTAGCACATGCGCAGGACCTAGAATGTTCTTGTCTTGTCATGTTGCCTTGACAACTCTTATTCTTCACAACTTACCCTTGGAGAGCTGAGGTCAGTTTTCAAGGTCCCTCTGGGTGAGAGGTCCCCAAGCGTACAAGATTTATGTGTAGCATATAAGCTCTTGCCTTTTTGGAGGGGGGTGTCTGTGAGGTTCTCCTGTTTCTACGCACAGAGCTGTGTAAGGCAGCTTTTCTTCAGTCATCAAGCAAAACGGGATATTACAGCAGACTGACTGCAGGCACAGATATGTCAATCCAGCTGCCTCTGTTAAGCCAGACATTAAAGAGAGTAGCAATTATGTAAAATGAGGCCATTCTTCACACTGAAACTCTTTTTTTGTTTTGGAAGATAGTTATTTTTCATCAACATGTGTTATTTATGCTAACATGTAATAGGTTTATTGTTATTTTAATGAACTGATCAATTTAATATTCCTGTATGACATGAACAAACACATTTATTTACTTTATATGTAATCCTGTATTATTGATATATACTAACATTTAGTATTTATTCAATCAAGGAGATATTTTTATTTTAATTTCCCTTATAGTTAATGTTGGGCTTCCCAAGTGGCTCATTGGTAAAGAATCTGCCTGCCAAAAATGCAGGAGACGAAAGAGACGTGGGTTCCATCCCTCAGTCGGGAAGACGCCCTGGAGAAGGAAATGCCTACCTGGCAACTGGTTCTGGTGTTCTTGCCTGGCCCACTTAGATCATAAGCTCCTTGAGGACTATGACTATGACCAATTCATCTCTCTTATTTATTGAGACTAAAAAAAAATGCAGCATCCTCCCTGAATACTTTGGGGACTAAGGAGTATGTTTACCCTCCAGTTTATAGAGAGAGCCCTGGGCAGCCTACATCTGAGAACCGGCTTCAGGGGTGATGATTTGTGTATGGTGCTCTAACCCTCAGTTGCTAAAGTGAGTGACTCATGGACGTTACCACCAGCCCTGGGGGTACTCTGCTCCATGTTTCAGCTGCCTGGAGTCCCACCTCCCTCGGGAGGTAGGGGAGTTCCATGAGCAGCAGCACCCATTTGTGCCCGGCATCATCACACCAGCGGTCATCTTCCCCTGCGTCCATGGTTCTCTGACCCAGAAAGGTACAGGGAGAGAACTAGTACAGAAACATAGATGGTGCCGCAGGAGACTCATCTGGCCACGTATGCTGGGAACTGACTTTGGCCAACTCCAGTGTGAGAGGAGGAAGAAGCCCATGGGAATAGAATCCCACATCACACTAAATTCTACCGCTATGAGGGACAAAAACAGCCACGTACCACATCTGCAAGCTTCATGAATCCCTGATTCCTACCCTTTAAAAGTTTTTTTTAAATTTCGTATTGGAATGTAGCTGATTAACAATGTTGTAATAGTTTCAGGTGGACAGCAAAGGGACACACCCATACATATGCATGTATCCATTCTCCCTGCAAACTCCTCTCCCATCCAGGTTGCCACATAAGCAGAGTTCCCCGTGCTATACACTAGGTCCTTGTTGGCTATCCATTTTAGATATAGCAGTGTTTAGATGTCCATCCCAAACTCCTGAACCATCCCTTTCCCCTATCCTTCCCCGCCGCACCCCCAGGGCAACTGTAAGTTCATTCTCTAAGTCTGTGGGTCTGTTTCTGTTTGCAAGTAAGTTCATTTGTATTTCTTTTTAGAGTCTGCGTAGAATGTATGTCATTTGCTATTTCCCCTCCTCTGTCTGGCTTGCTTCACTCAGCATGACAATCTCTAGACCCATCCATGTTGCTGCAAATGATTTTATTTCATTCTTTTTAAAAACCCTGCTTCCTGCCCTTTTGAATGCCACAAGCCCCTTGCATGGAAGCCAAGATGCAGTCATATCCTCTTCCTGTTGGAATCCAGCAACAGAATTCTGTCAGTGGCTGGGCACAGGGTGGAACAAAAGCTTAGGTGATACCACGCTGATCCTGCTGAGAGGTACCTACCTAGTATTTCTAGCCGACCCACGTGTTTGGACCACTCATTTTATCAGTGAAAATTTATTTTCCTTATCCTAATTACAAACTCTTTAGGGCTGGTTGGAGATAACAGTAGTTGAACTCTATAACAGACCTCTGGTTTATGAACTATGAGAGTTTGTCAAATGCTAACTAATGAAGTGTGGGTTCCTAATGAGGGTACTTCAGATGTTAATGGACATCCCCTAGGGTGAAGAATAAAACGTGCGTGCACACGCGCGCACACACACACACACACACACACACCCTGTCTCACACTGTTTATGCTGAAGTATCTTCAAGTAAATCACAGGCAGTATAACAATATCATTAAGTTCAAATACACACAGTATAGTGAAAACTAAATATGGTAGAGTCTCATTTATCTGAAATTCAGCTATGCCATCATTTCATTTAACTGGAGTAAAGCCAAGAACCTGTGAATAAACAGAGAGAATTGTCACAGTAGATGCTCAGTACCAGATTCACCGTATTTCACGGAATCCTCTAACCTCCAAAATACATGTCCCCCCCTTTGCCTCCATAGAAAGAGATCTTTGAATAAACGTCACACTCCTAGTAATTCTGTATTTTCAGTCTCAGCCCCAGTTACCCTCTTTGGCCCTGACTCAGAGCCTGTGTGTTCTCCATCTGCATGCAAATACAAGTTCAGCTCTCTAGGGTTTTTGGACCCTTCACAGATTAAGAAGGAGACAGGGAAGCTGCTGCAGGTGGGAAAACTGACAAACGGAAATGGCAGCTTTTCAGTGCACCTGAAAATAAAGGCGGAATCGGCAAAGTTTACTAAGTAAATATAAGAACTCAGTTCTTGTAATGACTAAGTCATATAATAAGTCAGTTACTTGAGGCCAAGAGCGCTTCATACCTTAACAGACCCTGTGGGCAAAACAGAGTCTAAGGCTCACGCTCATTGTATCAGACAGCTGTTAGGCAATATTATAGACGTCTGGACTGCCTCTATCCTGAGGCTGAAGCCCCTCATTCTTGGCAGTTCTCTGCGCTCCAGCTGGTTTCCGGCAGGTTCATCCTGACAGCGCTATCCTTATACCCGAGCCTCCTGCACTGGGGCGTCTCTATTGGTGCTGGAGCCTGTGACACCTCTCAGCACCCATGTTGACAATCCGGAAGTTTCCGTGTGGTGGTAGTGGGGATGTGGGCAATGTAGGGCGGCTGGTAGATGCACTTTCCCCCCTTCTTCCTCCCAGAAGGGTTGTTCCAAGTCTCCGTCACCCATCTGGCCTCTTGGAAGATGGAGCCCCCAGGTTGAGTGGTCAAGCAGTGGCCAGCTCAGGCCAGCCCCTGACTTTCCCTGCTGCCCACATTCTGTCTGCCCGGGACTGAGCCCTCCACATAGAGTAATTCATAGAAGCTTTGCTTAGACTTGCCTTTTGAGAAACCCAGGCCAAAACACTCATCACCATCATGGAAGGTCAAGTTATTTCAAAAAATTGATGGTGAAGAATCTGCCTGCAGTCAGGAAGACCTGGGTTCAATCCCTGGGTTGGGAAGATCCTCTGGAGAAGGGAAGAGCTACCCACTCCAGTATTCTTGCCTGGAGAATCCCATGGACAGAGGAGCCTGGCGGGCTACAGTCCATGGGGTCACCAAGAGTCGGACATGACTGAGCAACTTTCACTGATTAAGATGGACCAAAAACTGGGCACTGATTTCCACATACTATTTATTTGGCACATAGAAATTCCCATTAAAAAATTTTATTGTTTATTTTATGTATTTTTGGTTGCACTGGGTCTTGGTGGCTTTGCTCAGGCTTTCTCTAGTTGTGGCAAACAGGGATTACTTTCTTTTTTTTAATTTATTTATTTTAATTGGAGGCTAATTACTTTACAATATTGTAGTGGTTTTTGCCATACATTGACATGAATCAGCCATGGGTGTGCATGTGTTCCCCATCCTGAACTCCCCTCCCACCTCCCTCCCCATCCCATCCCTCAGGGTCATCCCAGTGCACCAGCCCTGAGGACCCTGTCTCATGCATCGAACCTGGACTGGTGATCTATTTCACATATGATAGTATACATGTTTCAATGCTATTCTCTCAAATCATCCCACCCTCTCCTTCTCCCACAGAGTCCAAAAGACTGTTCTATACATCTGTGTCTCTTATGCTGTCTCACAAATAGGATTATCATTACCATCTTTCTAAATTCCATGTATATGTGTTAGTATACTATATTGGTGTTTTTCTTTCTGACTTACTTCACTCTGTATAATAGGCTCCAGTTTCATCCACCTCATTAGAACTGATTCAAATGTATTCCTTTTAATGGCTGAGTAATATTCCATTGCAGCCATGAAATTAAAAGACGCTTACTCCTTGGAAAAAAAGTTATGACCAACCTAGATAGCATGTTCAAAAGCAGAGACATTACTTTGCAAACAAAGGTCCATCTAGTCAAGGCTATGGTTTTTCCTGTGGTCATGTATGGATGTGAGAGTTGGACTGTGAAGAAAGCTGACCACCAAAGAATTGATGCTTTTGAACTGTGGTGTTGGAGAAGACTCTTGACAGTCCTTGGACTGCAAGGAGATCCAACCAGTCCATTCTGAAGGAGATCAGCCCTGGGTGTTCATTGGAAGGACTGATGCTAAAGCTGAAACTCTAGTACTTTGGCCACCTCATGTGAAGAGTTGACTCATTGGAAAAGACTCTGATGCTGGGAGGGATTAGGGGCAGGAGGAGAAGGGGACAACCGAGCATGAGATGGCTGGATGGCAACACTGACTCGATGGACGTGAGTTTGAGTGAACTCCTGGAGTTGGTGATGGACAGGGAGGCCTTGCGATTCATGGGGTCGCAAAGGTTCAGACACAACTGAACTGAACTGAATATTCCATTGTGTCTATGTACCACAGCTTTCTTGTCCATTCGTCTGCAGATGGACATCTAGGTTGCTTCCACGTCCTGGCTGGGGGTTACTCGTCATTGCAGTATTCCGGCTTCTCATTGAGGTGGCTTCTCTCATTTTGGAGCAGGGGCTCTAGGGCTCAGGCTCAACAGTCATGGTGCACAGGCTTAGGTGCTCCGCGAGCTTAGGTGCTCCGTGGGTTTGTCCGCTCCACAGCGTGTGGAATCTTCCTGGACCAGGGATCGAACCCATGTCCCCTGCATTGGCAGGTGGATTTTTAATCCACTCTGCCACCAGGGAAGTCCAGAAATACCCATCTTTAATGAGGTATAATTGACATAACGTTATATTAGTTTCAGATGAACAACAACATGCTTCAGTATTTGTAAATAATACAGAATGATCACCACAGTAAGTCCAGTTAACATGCCTCACCATACAGAGTTACAAATCTTTATCTCATGATGAGAACTTTCAAGATCCATTCCCCTACGTACTTTCGAGCATACAACACAGGTATGTAACACAGTTTTATTAACTATAGTTACCATGCACATTAGAGACCCAGGACTTACTAATTGTAACTGGAAATTTGTATCTTTTGGCCCCTTTCATGTAGAAATTTCCCATTTTGATTCAGATTCCATCGGATGGAATTCCATCTTATCCTTTGCCACAAACAATTTAAAAGAAAGTAGGGGTAATTAAACGTTTATATCTTCAACTAGCAAGAAAACCCAGCTGTCTAAAGTAGTTGTCTTCTTGAGTCTTGACAGCACAGTTGTACTGAGGGGTATTGGAAAATGCAATCAGCAGACTTGGGAGGAGATTTACCAGAATAGGCTTTCTTTCTTTTTTCTAGTTATTTACTTTCGGCTGCGTTGGGTCTTAGTTGTGGCTAGCGGGCTTGGTTACTGCGCAGCTTGTGGGATCTTAGTTCCTCGAACAGGAATCGAACTGGCATTTCCTGCACTGGAAGGTGGTTTCTTAACCCCTGGACCACCAGGGAAGTCCCAGGATATCTTTCTGCAGGAAATCAGACTTCAGCTGAGTTCTGAAGTCCTGGAGACCTTTGAAAGGATGGTGCAGCTTGAGTTTAGGGATGGAAACCATGGGCTAGAAAGCATGCATTGTGCACAAGGGTGATACTTCTTCCACGTGAAATGGAAAAAAAATCATGTTTTGTCAGCCTGTTCATTTTTGCGCACAAGGAACATAGTCAGCCCACCTAAATCAGTTCATCTGTAGCAGTTGATATTGATCATGCAAATAGCCAAAATTACTCCAGTGGCTTCTTTCTTGTGCAGAAACCAGCTACTGGTGAGTAACTTATCATTCATAGTGTTTGGGAATCAATCTTACTCCCTTGGGTGGGGCAAGAGGATTGTACTCTTGTCACTTGGCTATTGTCCTTTCAGTACAAGATCCACATGTGAGCACACACACACACACACACACACACACAGAATGCTATCTACTGTCACTAATTCTATAAAAAATTTCACCTTTAAATAGAGAAGGGAGGACAATCTCATATTTTAAAGGACCACTCTTTAAAAAATTTTTTTAAATACATCAAAGGACCACTCTTTAAAATGAATTAAAATTTTCTTACTTAAATCTTAGGCCAGATCCTAAAGGAAACAGAGAAGAAAAGACTTAAATAACAACAGCACGATCAAAGCAGAAAGTAGTAACCTAACATATTGGGCTTTCATTCTTTTGGGAATCTCTTTGAGAATTTGATGAAAGCTCTGGACCTTGAACCCCAGAAAAATGGAAATGCAAAAAAAAAAAGTTTGCATATAATTCCATGGGCCCCAGGTTAAAGAAAATGGTTATGTTTTCCCCGTGATGTTCAGTTTATCTGAGATAGCAAGAGTCGAGGTAGAATGCAGTTTTAAGGGTTCAGTCTTACGAGAGAAAGTAGATGTGCAGTGACTTTGTTTTAAAGTTATTTTGTAAATAATTTTAATTGTTCATCTTTGGTCATCATATTCTGTTACCATGGGAGTTAATCTGTCATTCTTATAATTTATTGAGAACGATTGGTAACTAATTAGGAAGGGAGTGGGGAGAGTGGGGGAAATGAAGGACAAAGACAAAAAATCCTCAAGAGAGACACAGATTGACATAGTGTCTAAATCAACTTAAATTTCTAAAGGAGACTGGAGAAATCCTAAATATCAAACAGTTGAGGGTGGACTGACTTAATATTTTTTGGCCAAAGACAGGTGGACTCCTGTCACGCAAGTCAATAATTCAGCTACTTATTGGGCACCTGCTGTGTTAACCAGCATTTTGTGTTCAAGGAACAACGAATGATGTGAATTAGATCAAGACAAAGCCTAACCTCAAAGAATTTGTCCTGCGTTCATTATAATGGAATCAAAGCTTTGAAAAGGGAAAAAGTCCTTTTAACCTTCCTTCCATGGTCTTAGCAATCAATATGTCTGGGCATTTTTCTTCAAGTCCTTCATTGTTAATGAGGTAGGGATAATGCTCTTTTGTGTTAAAATTCTGCAGTGATGGTGTTTATCTTTTGAAACGCTGCTTAGTGAGCTCATGCAAGCTGTTTGTACAAAGACAAATTAAAATCAAGTAGATAGATGCAACTAGCCTCCACATTCAGACCTCAAGTCTGAAGTCGAAGAGAAAACAGAAAATAAAAATATGTCTTTTTTCCACACATTGCAAGTTTCCGACAGAGATGCTTTCATGGAGAGGCTGGTTGCTATCTCTGGTTCCTCCATGGGAGGAATTAGCCAGGATATGGGAATTATGCATCTAGGTAGTCTAGTTAAAGGTTTTCTTCTAAGGGAATGCTTATTGTGAAGTAGCACAGGGAAAGTGATGTCAAGACTAACTAAGGGTCAAAAACAAATCTGGAGTGGTTAAAACTTTCTGAGAATACTCCAAATGCAGCCATCGTGAAACATTCTCACTTAAAGACACTGAAGCATCCAAGAAGCAGGCTCCGGGGTACAGCGGTGAAGCCTCTTTTCAACTTAATTCAGAGAGTCTGGAAGATTTTCTGAAGCCCATCAATGGGCTTCTGTCTTCAGATCTGCCTCCAAACAAATCACATATTCCACCTCCTGGTGGTCGATAAAAGAGGAGGCAAAGGAAGGAGGAAATGATCCATTCATTTAACCAGCTGCCAGGGCAGATCATCTGTCCTCAAAATAAATGTTTATTGTAAGCACCCAGATGATTTTGCCTGGTCCCCTACAAGATGCGAAAATTGCAGGGAAGATGAATTTCTGACTTGGCCGTAAGTGGAATCACAGAAGCAAACATATTTAATCAAGATGCCAGTGACGGCTCATCCCTCATCATTACGATACATTTGAGGACTGTAATTTCTCTCTCACCCGTTATATTTGCTTCTTTTCACATTTCCTGAGCTGACTGTGTTTGGAAGTCAGCAGGTCATTTCCCCTTCTTTCATGCTCTAATAGATTTCACTCTCAAGATCTCACACTCCAGCAGCACCGGACTGCTGTGCAAGGGTTAGTCAAGCAACAAGAAATGCTTGCAGACAGAGAACAGCAATTTCTTTTTCATCTGAAGAAAAATGAGAGTTTTAAGATGCTTATCACACCCAGATTTGAATATATATATATATATGAAATCCCTGATTCTTCTCCATAGAAAAAACTTTTGGTCTCAAGGCCTTTAATGTTTCAATTCTTATTGTGATCCAGTTTATTGGCATAAGGATATTCTTCAAAGCATTGAAAGGTTAGGGCCTGTGTCAATATCTATGTCCTGTAATCAGAGCCTAGTTGGATGGGAGTGTTGTGGCGTGATGCATTTGATGTGTGAAAATGGACTGCACGTGCGTGCTTGGTCACTTCAGTTGTGTCTGACTCTGCAATTCCATGGACTGTAGCCCACCAGGCTCCTCTATCCGTGGGATCCTCCAAGCAAGAGTACTGGAGTGGGTTGCCATGCCCTTCTCTAGGGGATCTGACCCACCCAGGGATTGAAACTGCACCTCTTAAAGTCTCCTGCATTGGCAGGTGAGTTTTTTGTTGCTGTTTTTACCACTAACGCCACCTGGAAAGCCCAATGGACTGCATATCTTGGAATGCTGAAAACCATCTTCCCACTTTGATATTGGTGTCATGAGCAACTGTGAGATGGGAACTGAAAGGTTTCCAACATCTATTGTGGGTCTCCTCTTATAAGCTGTCACTTTGAAGCTCTAGGACACGCCTCCCAAGTTACTGTAAGGTGAGCTTGAGTGTTGACTTTTGTGATTTTGGCTTAAATGTTTGAGTCTCTGGGTGCAGCTACTCTTCCTTGGGTCGTTCTCAGATTTCTACCGCCCCTTCTCTCTTCACCCCTTTCTTTTTCTTTCTCCCTTGATGGTTTTAGGAGGCTTCTCCTATCCTTTCTTTTCCTATCAGATAACTCCCATCTGAGCGTTCACAGAAAGACAAAGAGGAAGTCACTCACATTCCAAGAAAAGACCAAACCTGTTAGACTGGCTGTTAATCTTAAATGTTGCCCAAAATGTAGCATATTTGGCAGCTCAGAGAATGACCTAGAAGCTCATGCTCAGAAATCACTCATTAAACTGGAGGTAGGATGTAAGATATAGTTTGGGCCAAGGCAGAAAAGAAGGAGAGACGACCTCAATGGGTTGCCATTTCCTTCTCCAATGCATGAAAGTGAAAAGTGAAAGTGAAGTTGCTCAGTCGTGTCCGACTCTTAGCGACCCCATGGACTGCAGCCTACGAGGCTCCTCCGTCCATGGGATTTTTCAGGCAAGAGTACTGGAGTGGGATGCCATTGCCTTCTCATTGGAGGTAGGTTACCTTTATTCAGGCAAGGAGGGGTAACAGTTGGCCTAAGGCTGAGCATGAGAGGGATCAGGGAGGCTTTATATTTAAAGGGAGGTTTGTGGAAGCGATAAGGGAAGCGTTAGTCAGGCGAGACATTTTGGGTAATCTTTAGTTGAGATGGCATTTGTAGTTGAACAAGGGATGGGAGGTTTTGGGCAGGGGGTGATAAGTCCCCTGGGCAGGGGGCAGTAATTCCTGGGCAGATGTAGGGGGTGGGAGGTTTCTGGGCAGGGGGTGAAAAGTTCCAGGTAGATGCAACCGGCCCGGAGCATCAGGGCAGGACTTAAAGTTCAGTTTTGTTTTCCCCAAAGTTAGATGATTCAGCAAGGGCCTTTAAGACCATTGTTTTCTTTTCCAGGCCAAAGGACTCCTTCATAGGAAGCCTCACAGTGAAACCTGTTGGTGGAAGCTGGGGGTTGAGTCTCAGGGAACACAAATGTCTTTCATCAAGTTGTTGGCTTCACATACACAATCCTGTGTTGGCACCAGTCCAAGAGATGAACATCTCATGAGGAACCCAAAAGCAGGCTGAACATTCATTGTGCAGTTTGTGGGTTTTTTGGAAAACCTTGGCATCTTATCAGTCATACTCTGAACAGCCCTGCTGAAGTCACATAAGTGCTTTTATTTTTCTGAGAACTCATCATTGACTAACCGTTCCTGTAAACATATTTAGCAGTGCCTGCTCTGTGCAGGGCTCTGTGCTAGACGCTGCAGAGTCTGATTTTATGCCTCACTCCACAGGCCCAGCAGTCTATCCTGTGGCAAGACAGGTTACCCTGAAGTTGCCTCTGGGATGGATATTACATTGTAGAAAGTTTCCTGGGGAGGGTTGTTGGGGTCAACACCTGTGGAAGAAGGGACAGAAACAGGATTGAGGAAGGGAAGAAACTGGGCCTTGACTGGTCTCAATGGAGGCTTAAGCCAGCCCTGCAGGTGGTTTATTCTTCAGAGTCATGGTGAGTTGGAGCAGTGGTACTCCACCTGGGTAATGGACTTCTGCTCTTTTAGGTCAGTCACTGGATGGGGTTGTTGGGAAAAGGTGTGACTTAGGGCAAGATGACTCCGTTGGGCAGAGACAGCATTGCCATCGCCTGGGAGATGAAGCCTTCTGATCCTAAGAGGAATCTGGATGCCTCACCATAGTGTCCACTACATTATGCTAGAAGGCTTTTGGCTACTCCACAGAACCTCTTGACTGTCTTGTCCCAGAGTAATACCTCAGGAATAAAGCCACTGAAGGGGCAGTTAGTTCAGTGGCTCAGCAACACATTCAAGAGCCTTTGCATCTTTCTGCTCCGTCAACCGAAGAGGTCTCCTTTCTTTTCTGATCCTCCTTCCTGTCGCCGTCACAAGGGTAATGACGGTGGAGCAGGTCCAGGAGACGCTGTGAAGAAAAGAGACGCCATCTTTCCCTCTGAGCCCTTTCTGTTATCAAGGAAAAATGTTCTTTCATCACTCTCTTTTTTTCATTGAGGTAAAATATATGCAACATGCTATTTATTATTTTAACCATTCATAAGTGTATTAATTCTGTAGCATTAAGTATATTCACAGTGTTGTATGTGGACTTCCCAGGTGGCGCTAGTGGTAAAGAATCCGCCTGCCAATGCAGGAGACCCAGGTTCGATCCCTGGGTCTGGAAGATCCCCTGGAGAAGGGCATCGCAACCCAAGCCAATAAGATTCCCATGCCTATAGAATCCCTGTGGACAGAGGAGCCTGGTGGGCTACGGTCCACGGAGTCACAAAGAGTCAGACATGACTGAAGTGACTTGGCACATGGCACAGTGTTGTATACCTATCTTCACTTTTATATTCAAATGTTTTTCATCACTCTCAAAAAAAAAACAAAAACCCCTATACCTATGAAGCAATAGGTATTGCTTCCCAATTCCTAGTGATCTCCATTCTACTTTCTCTATGAATTGCCTTTTCTACGTTCTTTGTATAAATGGAATCGTAACCATATTTGTCCTTCTGTGCCTGGTTTATTTCATATTTTCAAGTTTCATCCATGTTGTGACTTGTATCAAAAGTTTGTTCCTTTTTATGGCTGAATAGTATTCCATTGTATGGATGGACAGCATTTTGTTTATCCATTCATCTACTAATGGACACTTGGGTTACTTCCACCTTGTGGCTATTGTTAATAATGTTTCTATGAACATTGGTGCTCAAATGCCTGTTCAAGTCCCTGCTTTCCAACCTTCTGAATAGATACATAGATTTGGAATGGCTGGATCATATGATAATTTGATATTTAACCTTTTGAGAAGTTTTATTTTTTGCAGCAGCAGCAGCTTCACCACTTTCCATTCCCATCTGTGATGCATAAGGGTTCCAGTTTCTCTACATTGTAATTAACACTTGTTATTTCCCTTTCAAAAGTTATAGCCACCCTTTCTCTCTGAGAAGTGCAATAACCTGGGGCTTCCTGCCTGGTCCAAGGGGGCTATAGAAATCCTCTGAGAGATAAGAATGGTTAGACTGAAGCCGAAGCCTGTGGGCTGCAGTCAAACCAGAGACGGTGGATTCCATAGGGTGGGGGCAAAGCAAGAGAGTCACGGCAAGGGCCAGGCTTCTTCCTGGGAAACCACAGCCCCTCTGCACCACGGCACAGCACCCTCATTGACGGAGTGTGTCCATCCTGAGTCCATGGCGAGGAGTAAATGAGAGAAAGCCTATGGCACGCTTAGCCCAGCATCCAGCACAGAGTCAGCCATTAATATGTAATTTCTGTTTCCTTTCCAGGAGCAAAATGAGGGTCCCAGACTGTGGCTCAGAACAGGACTAGGGGGACTTCCCTTGTGATCCAGTAGTTTAAGAACCCGACTCGCAATGCAGGGTACATGGATTTGATCCCTAGTTGGGGGACAAAGATCCCACATGCTTTGGGGCAAGTAAGCCCCGGTGCCGGGAAAGGTAGGAAGGAAGAAACTGCATTTTAAAAAAGAACAGGACTTCGAGAGGCTCCTTTCAGAGGTACTGGATTGTAACCCAGAGTGGAGGGACAGAAGGAACCTCCCGAGTTGTAGGGTGCCCTATGGAAACATTCAGCTGCTTCCTGTCTTTCCCAGAGGCACCCACGATGAGCAGCCACTGCAGACCATCGTCTCTGGGCTTCCTGTCAGAGCCCCTGGCTCCTCACACACCCGCACAAGCTCCCAGGACCCTTGGCCATGGCCTGCGTGCTTCTTGCAGATCCCCTCTTCAGTGGATGCTCCCACCCAGCTGCTGTCCTTTCTGGGGAGTTGCCCTTGTACACAGGTTCACCCAGCTCAGGAGGCACCCTGAGGCTGGATGATGCAGAGTCACCTGGCTCCACGGGATCTGCCAAGGCTCACTGTGCATGAGCTTCTCCCCAGGCCCATCCTGCCTTCCTCGCGTCAAGCATCTCCCCAAAAGCCTTCTGCATCGGACTCTGGGAGTCCAGACTCAGGCCAGCAATCTCTTCACTGTGTGTTGTCTTTGCCCCTCCAACTACAGCCACTCATCTGACCTCCCAGGCACCCTCCTTCCACTAAAATGCAGTCATATCTTATGCCGAAATGGGTGCTGATAGGTTAACGTGCATGCGTGATAATCTCTTCAGTCACGTCCAACTCTGCAACCCTATGGACTGCAGCCTGTCCATGGGATTCTCTAGGCAAGAATACTGGTGTGGGCTGCCATTCCCTCCTCCAGGGGATCTTCTTGACCTAGGGATCGAACCCCTCTCTTTTATGTCTACCTGCATTGGCAGGTTGGTTCTTTACCACTAGCACCACATGGGAAGCCTGATGGATTAATATGTTGCCCAATAAAAACAGTGATAATTATGTGGGAACTGACCCTTATGTGCATCTAGCAATCTGCAAAACCTACATGATTTTGTTTGCAAATTAGAATAGCCTGATAGTCTCTGAAATGCTTCTGCCTGGATTTGAATCTTGGTCCTGCTGCTTATTAGCCTTGTGACCTTGACCCAACTATATAACCTATAAAAGGCTCAATTTTCCCATCTGTAAAATGAGGATACTACTGGTGCCCTCCTCCTAAATTTTTGTTAGAATTAAATGAGCCCGTACATGGATGGGTCTCAGAATAACCACGACACGTAGTAAGCACATAGTATCCATTAGGCATTAGTGTTTTTCAAATTGGAGTGTAATTGCCTTACAATGTTGTGTTGGTTTCTGCTATACAGCGAAGTGAATCAGCTATGTGTATACATATATCCCCTCCCTCTTGAACTTCCCTCCCATCTCACTCCCATCCCACTCCTCTGCTGCTAAGTCACTTCAGTCGTGACCGACTCTGTGCGACCCCATAGACGGCAGTCCACCAGGCTCCCGCATCCCTGGGATTCTCCAGGCAAGAACACTGGAGCAGGTTGCCATTTCCTTCTGCAATGCATGAAAGTGAAAAGTGAAAGTGAAGTCGCTCAGTCGTGTGACTCTTAGCGACCCCATGGACTGCAGCCTATCAGGCTCCTCCATCCATGGGATTTTTCAGGCAAGAGTACTGGAGTAGGGTGCCATTGCCTTCTCCAATCCCACCCCTCTGGGTCATCCCAGAGCCCCGAGCTGAGCTCCCCAGGCTGGCATTCGTACTTGCTCCTCTCAAGAACCCCGTGTGTTATTGTAATTCCTGCCTGTGTTGGACACCTCTTGTGCCCACCTCATGCTCCCAGCCCACCTTTTCACTCCAGCTGTTCCTGCGGCACAAGTGTAACTCACCAGCAACGTGCCCAGCCACACTGCCTACTTCCTGCCCTGGCTTCTCTGCCACCCCCACCTGAGATGCCCGTGACTACACTCAGCCATTCTGACCCAAGCAAACCTGAAAGTGTGAGAGAGCTGACCTCCCACGTAGACCCCTTGACCAAAGAGGAACTGGGGCCAACGGGAAAACAGTCCCCTTTTCATTCCTAGAGAGAATTCTGAGCTATAATGTGTCCCATGGAGGTCCCGCAGCAGTGGGCACCCACAGCTTGACTCTTCCCTCCTTTCATTTCCCTCTTCCCAGCTGCCTACTCCTGTTACTCGAGGTCACTTCCCCAAATGAACTACCCACATACAAGCCCTTGCCTCATGCTCTGTTTGGGGAACCATCTCACTGTGTACACAAAGAGTGGCAGAACAAAGAGAGGCTTGTTTTCCGTGAAGAATCAGACCTGGACTCAAGTCAGATTTCTTCCACCTCCCACATCTCGTTTCCTCAAGCTGTGCCCCGCCCCGGTTCATACATGCGCCTTTTAACGGAGGCCTCCCACGAGCTGGGTAAGCCGAAGGAAAACCGAGGAGAAAACAGCTGTGACCAGGCAGCTTTGTTTTGTTTTGTTGTTTTGGAGTGGGGCAGGGGTTGGTTTATTTTTTAGCCAAACTGCGTGGCATGTGAGATCTTAGTTCCTTGACCAAGGATAGAACCTGTGGCCCCTGCAGTGGAAGTGTGGAGTCTTAACCACTGGCCCTCCAGGGAAGTTCTGGAACAGGCAGCTTTGGACTTTTTCATTTCACAGCCCCTTCATGTCCCTGCTAAGAGCCTGTGCCACACAGCCAAAGGTTTCACATGACCGGAGCAGGGACTCTTGTCAAATTTGTCTTGGTACCACTGGCCCTTGGGGCCTGGTATACAGGAGGCGCTCAGGAAACACTTGCTCGGTACACAAGTCCAGCAAGCAAACTACTGATGGTTTCTTTTTAATCTTTGCTTTATATGTGGCCATGTTTGTTCATATACTTGTTTATTTTTATGCTGGTTTAGAACATAATTGCCGATGGACAGAGAACATTTAAGGAAGGGTTGTTTACCTTTTTCCCGAGCTACATTAAAACAGATTCACATGCCTGCAAAGTATTCAAAGAATATTGGATATTTCTTGAAATTATGGTTAAAAAAAAAAAACAACTGTTTGTCGGGTTGACTGGTGAAAGAAATAGAAGCCCTCGAACTGTGGCTTGTAGGACACACGTAGCTCAGAGATGCAGGGGTTTCACCTGTACCGATTGTTTAATACTTGAAATTCTGAAGTTTGCAGAGGGTCCTACCACTTCCTATAACTTCTGCCTGCCCTGATTCTCAAGTTGGTGTTACCTGCCTAGCCCTGGTAGGTGGATGGGTTTGTGACCCCCATACAGAGACACAACAGGCTCCAAGAGTTGACGGAACTGACTGGCATCATTCCTGACTCCCCCTGCAGCTTGCTCACTGCCCCCCACCACCATCAACAGGTGCCCCATGGCAGCGTGACCTCCTCCTCTTTCCAGGTACTACAAGATCACCGTGGTGCTCATGTGCTTCGTAGTCCCCACGCTGGTGCCCTGGTACATCTGGGGAGAGAGCCTGTGGAACTCCTACTTCCTGGCCTCCATCCTCCGCTACACCATCTCACTCAACGTCACCTGGCTGGTCAACAGCGTCGCCCACATGTATGGAAACAGGCCCTATGACAAGCACATCAGTCCTCGGCAGAACCCGCTCGTCACCCTGGGTGCCATCGGTGAGTGTCACATGGGAACCCCTGGGGACAGTGGGTGTTCAGACCTTCTTGACTTCTCGGCGGTTTTGCAGGACATGTCAAGGGAGGCAAGGGAGTGGAGTGGACTGAAATGGATTTGGGCTTTGGCGTTAGAATCCTGGCTCTTGGACAAGCCTCTTACTCTCTGGTTTACAGCTTTCTTATTTGTGAAATGGAAACAGGAATACCTGCTTCATAAGGGTATTATGGGTTCAGTCCCTGGGTTGAGGAGATCCCTTGGAGAAGGAAATGGCAACCCACTCCAGTATTCTTGCCTGGAGAATCCCCATAGACAGAGGAGCTTGGGGGGCTACAGTCCATGGGGTCGCAGAGAGTCAGACCTGACTGAGGGACTCACACTTCACTTTCAAAGGGGTTATGAGAATTAAATAAGATACTATAGATCATCTGCTTAGTATGGTGCCTGGCACATAGTAGGTAATCAGTAATTAGCAGCTATTTATTTTTACGCTAGCCATTTCCCTACTAAAGGAGGAATAGCAGTTGATGTCGCTCTCAAATTGCCTGACCGCTCTTAGCCTCAGCTGTCCAACATTTGGCTGACCATTTAAAAAAGGCCCTCAAACAGAGGGATGGAGAGAAACGGGACCTTGACAATCTCGTGGGACCGCAGAATGGTTAAGAGTCAGTCTGACAGGCTTAGTTGAGGCTTGGTTCCTCTGCTCAATCTCTGGGCAAGTTAGCAGGCTCCTCCCCACCTTGTGTTCTCATCTGTAAAGTGGGGATAAGAGTAGCGTTGACCTTCACCCAGGGTCACCATAGGGTTAGGTTACCTAGTGTTTGCAGCAGTGCTTAGCAGGAAACAAGCCTTCAGGGATGTTGTTTTCCTTACTAGCCTAATGGTCTTAGGCAAATAACTTGTCCCTTCTGTGCACTTCCATCCTCATTTTAAAGTAGGGTTATTCATAGCAGCTAGCTGAGTGATGTGAGGATTATAAGTATTAATATCCTTTGACGAATTCAGCCCTGTGGTTGGCACACAATAAGTGATTAATAGATGTTACCAGGACTTCCCTGGTAGCTCAGCTGGTGAAGAATCCGCCTGCAATGCAGGAGATCCAGGTTTGATTCCTGGATTGGGAAGATCCCCTGGAGAAGAGGTAGGCTACCCACTCTAGTATTCTTGGGCTTCCCTGTGGCTCGGTTTGTAAAGAATCCGCCTACAATGCGGGAGACCTGGGTTCAGTCCCTGGGTTGGGAAGATCCTCTGGAAGAGGGCATGGCAAACCACTGCAGTATTCTTGCCTGGAGAATCCCCATGGACAGAGGAGCCTGGCAGGCTGCAGTCCATGGGGTTGCAAAGAGTTGGACACGATTGAGCGACTAAGCACAGCTGTGTCTTGATGGAAGCGTCTTGGGCTTCTGTATAAGCTGAGCTTGAGCTCGAGACTAAACCCAGGAAGGAAGTTTCCTGCTGTTAAGTATAAACAGTCTCTGCATCACTCCGCAATGAATTTCTGCCATCGTGGTGTACGGGTCACCCATTCATTAAGACCCTAGGGATCTTGTGTTGACAAGAGCAATGTAAGTTGAATAAAGACCCTATTTTGCTTTGGGAATAACTTGATAAGCAGAGAGAAAAGTATGAGCTTCCTTACCCCTCCTATTGTTTTCTCTTCATCTCACTCTTTGTCTTTAATAAGAATCGTGGTGAGGGAAGCCACATCCAGTGGTGACTGAGAGCGACAAGAGTGGGCCCCATGCATCTGTTACCGCCTTACATAGGGGATGGTGGGCCAGGAAACCCAAGGAATGTGCCCACGACACAGGTCCTGAAAAACTGGGTGTTGGCTTGAAGACTCTCAATGTCTGCACTGAACTCTCAGCCAGCTTTCCTGATAAAGGTCACTAAAAGACTCTTGTTACACCAGCCATATGGGAGACCCGGGGCTATGTTCAGAGTTCTTAGAACAGTGCCTATTTCTGAAAAATAGGGGGAAACTCTAGAACTCTAGTCCAAGAATGATGGGTAGAAAAGACCTAAATTAAAAAGAAGAGCACAGACCACAGACTGATCCATCTGATGGACTCATCGTACAGCAGAATCTTCCAAATGCGGTCAGTAGAAGAACTGTATGGTGACCAGTAGCCACTTAAGAAGTAAAGGAAGAATCTGGCGGTTCCTCAAATAGTTAAAAATGGTTACTATAGGATACAGCAACTCCACTCCTATATTTATACCCTAGAGAAAAGACAATGTATGTCCACATAAAAACTTGTATATGAGTGTTCATAGCAGCATTATTCATAACAGCTAAAAAGTAGAAATACAGCAAATGTCACTCACCTGATGAATGGATGAATGCAATGTGGTATATCCATACCATGGAATACTCTTCAACAATGAAAACAGATGAAGTACTGATACCTGCTACAACCTTGAAAACAGTATACTGAGTGAAAGAAGCCAGTCGCAAAAGACTGCATATTATTCGATTTCATTTACACGAAATGTTCAGAATAAGCCAATCTACAGAGACTGTATTAGTAAAAGTAAATGTGAAAGTTGCTCAGTCGAGTCCGACTCTTTGTGACAGTATATGTGTGTGTATATATATGAGAAGAAAATGGTCAACCCACTCCAGTATCCTTGCCTGGGAAATCCCATGGACAGAGGAGCCTGGCAGGCTATGGTCCTGGGGTCACAAAGAGTCAGAGACGATGTATATACATATACACGCACATGGCAGTTTAGTTGCTAAGTTGTCTCCAACTCTTAGCTCCTTAGTAATTATATATATAATATTGCTTATAATAAGTCTCTCTCTACCTATGTATTGGGTGTGTTCTGTAAGATCACATGGAAACCTGACCGAACTTTTTGGCCAGCCCAATATACATCCGCATAGAGGCAGATGTATTCTGTTTCTGCGTGTGCCCATGTGTGTGTGTTTCCGGGAACGGGGTGGGGGAAGGAGGAGAGATTGATGATGAGGAACTGGCTGGTGAGATTACGGAGGCTGAGTCCCACTGTCTGCCATCTGCAAGCGGGAGACCCTGGAAAGCCAGTGGTATGACTAAATCTGAGCACCAAGGCCTGAGAACTAGGGGAGCTGATGATGCAGGTCCCAGTCTGAGGGCAGGAGAAGATGAAATATACATTCAATCAGTGTCCAGAAAACAGGGGGCAATTCCTCCTCCGGGCCCTTAAGGCACTGGCTGATGTCCACTCACATGGAGGAGGACCGTCTACTTTACTGACTCCACTGCTTCAAATGCTAATCTCATCCAGAAACACCTTCACAGACACCCAGAAATAAGGGTTAATCTGCACACTCCTTGGCCAGTCAGGTTAACATGTAAACTTAACCATCACAGAGAAAGAAAGTAGGACTGGAAGGATGGGGGGATGGATGGGGCTCAACATCCATCCATCCTTGGGGAGTGGAGTTTCTTTTTAGGTAGTGAAAATGTTATAAAGATCGTTGTGGGGATGCCTGCACAACTCTGCAAATATACTGAAAGCCATTAACTTGGATACTTTAAATGGGTGAATTGTACGGTGAATTACATTTCAATAAAGCTGTTTGAAAAAAAATGAAAAAAGATGTGAGACTCCTCCTGAAAACACCCTGGGGGAGGGGCAGTAAGGGAGGAAAAGTTACTCACTGTGAAGGGAAGAGTAATATATAGGCAGATTTTGGATATTTAAAGATCCAACTCCTTAATTCACTTACTTATGGGAACGATTATCATTTATCTCTTCCGAGCTTTCCCAAGAAGTCTTCCTTTAATCCCTTCAGTCGACAGAGGCTATTTTTCTTTTATGAACATACATCAAAATGATGATCTGTTATCAGCCATTCGGCATTTAGCTTCCGAAGTACATCTCTAAAGTCATGGGAGCATGTCACCAGTTCACAGGGAAAATTCATCTTGAGACTTTATGCTGATAACTTTATTGTTATTTTTCTGTTCCTATCGTTTGTCTAGCCAATTCAGTGAATGCTCCCTAAGGGCAGACGTCAAGTACAGTAAGTCCCCTACATACAAACACGTTCTATTCCGAGAGCAAGTTCGGAAGTCCGGTTTGTTCAGAAATCCAACAAAGTTAGCCTAGGTAGCCATCTAACGCAATCGGCTATATAGTACTGAACTGTAATAAGTCTCTAATACTTTTCACATAGATAATACATACATAAAAAGGAAACAAAAAATAAAGCATCTCTAATCTTACAGTCCAGTATCTTGAAATGCATGCGCAGTACAACAGATGGCACACCACACATCTTTGTAGGTTTTTACATAGGGGACCTTCTGTAAGACTTTTTTTCCCCATGGAGCCTAACACAGGGTCTTGCAATCTCGTGGCATTTAAAAGCTCTGCAGAGAGGTGCTGATAGTGTTATTTCAAGCCTACTTTGTCTTCCAGGTGAAGGTTTCCATAACTACCATCACACCTTTCCCTTCGACTACTCTGCGAGTGAATTTGGCTTAAATTTCAACCCAACCACCTGGTTCATTGACTTCATGTGTTGGCTGGGGCTAGCCACTGACCGCAAACGGGCAACCAAGCAGATGATCGAAGCCCGGAAAGCCCGGACTGGAGACGGGAGCGCCTGACTTCTGGACCCTGCATCTGCGCCCGCTGTCAACGACGCCTCGGTTCACGGCCTTTGTTACCACACTACTCTTGTTCATTGGATCGTGGGAGGGGGCGCAAGCTGGGGAGAGAACAGAATCCACGCAGTTTGCGGATTTTTCTCGTTGGTCTCAAAATAATGTCAAGATACAAACTATCAATGAAAAGAATTTTTTAAAAGTCAGTGTAACTATGCTTTAACACTAGAACGCGGACATGTGATTTAATCGCTATAGCTACAACATGTCATTCAAACATACATCGTCATGTGCTTGTACTTGTACGTGATGTTACCCCGACAGGATGAAGGAATTTCACATTCTTTCAGTGTGATTCAGGAGAGCCTTTGTTTTCTGTTTTAAACCCAGCCTTATTTTCAAACAGACTATCTGAAGGAGCAGAGAGGCAGGGTGGAAGACAAAAGAGAGGGTCTAAATAGTAAGGAAAGAATGTTTCTGCTTTGTAATTATTGTGTGTGTTTGTTGTTGCTTTAAAGGAAGAAAATTGAAAATGTTAAAAAATGAGAATACAGGAAATGGCTCTCTTATTTTTTTGCCCTGTTTCCAGCTTGTTGATGTTCCACTTTCTTTGCTTCAAGGGGTCTGTTCACTGCTCAGCTAGTTTTGTGTCCTGAGCTGTCCGTCCAGCTGACCCTATAAATCAGTGCCTGTTTTAAGTGTTTGATTTTGTTCTCTTTGCTATTGTCATTTTAAGATGTAGAACTCAGAAGTGCCAGACATCAAATGAAGCTCAAATGAAGCTCTCATTTAAATGTTTAGACACCTAATTTATATTCTAATTGATCCTAGCCACTGATGCATGTACTTTACCTAGTCCTGCTAAATAAGCATATTAATTTTCCACACCAGGTCATCAGATCTGAATAACCAACAGTTATCTAGAACTCAGTGTCTACAAATGTTTCACCTGCATGCGGCCTTCATTGATTTTGCAGCAAGACATAAAGTGATCATTATGTAGCCTCTGGATTTTAAAAAAATTTGTGTGTTAAGTCGCCTTGTAAAGAGCATGTCGAATTAATGGGACAGCGTGCCCTTTGTGTTAGATGTTAGAGCAAAAGAGAGCCTTATAGTTTGGCATCAGAGCACTTCGAAGATAGTGCTGCAAAGATAGGGAAGATGTAGGATTTAAATTCACATTTTTGAAAAGAAGTGACGCCAGTAAGGAATTGTCATAATAAAGTTCTTCATCCAGCAGGTGTTTAACGGTGTTATTTTTGCCATTAATAATGTGTAAACTATGAGTGATTCACAATAAATGATTATGAATTCGTTGGTGTTCCTGACCTGATACTTAAACCCAGTTTGAATGTCCCCCAAGGGTGCCTTATGCTATGTGATGACCACATAATGCACGTTTGATTTGGGCTCTGGGCTAACAACAGCCCCTAAGACAGGACCTCTCCTATCCCATCAGTCTTATGCATAACCAGAGGGAAAACCAGCAGGTTTTATTTGGACTGTAGAGCACCAGGGACTGGTTTTGTGAAAGACAATTTTTTCACAGACTTGGGGTGAGTGTGTTGGGGGGGTGGTTTCAGAATGATTCAAGTGCATATTACATTTATCGTGCACTTTATTGCATCAGCTTTACCTCAGGTCATCAGGCATTAGATCCCAGAATTGGGGACCCCTGCTGCCCCAGTGGTGTCATTTCTCACTCACCAGCACCTTTGCTTGTACTGCTTCGAGCTGACACATGGGAACCCAACTCCTATATGTCATCAAAACATCACAAAGCATCCCTTCCTCCCCACAGCCCTGCCGAGGTGGGCAGATGGACTCAACTCTCACAGCCCTGCCTCTCAGCTCTGCTCCATTCCATGCTCCTCACTCTCTGCCCATCTTTTGCCCCAAAGCAGTGCTCTGGCCGTCAGCTGTCAACGTCCTAGCCTGCCTGCAGTTGAGTGAGAGGCCAGCCCTCAGTGGGGGCCAGACTGGATTTCATTCATAAGGACTCTTATGAGGCGGCATTGTTCAGCTGTTCCATACCCTAACCATATGTTGCTAAGACTTTGAATGCAGTGTTGGTAGAGTGTAGATATAGTCCAAGACGAATCTATATCCACCATATTAGGCCATATTTCTGATTGGCCATATTTCTGTGAATTTTTGAGCTCTCAAAGTACTAAACTTATTTGCTTATCTATTAATAGAAAAGATTACACTTGGAATCTTTGTAATCTTCTCATAAAAGGAGGCTGTTTCACAGCTAATCCAAGTAAATCCAGAACCTCTGGATTTACACTCCTCTGAACTTGAGTGCCACATTTTTTTTAAAATCTATTTTTGTTGTGCTTCATGGAATGTGGGATCTTAGTTCCCCAACCAGGGATTGAACCTGAGCCCCTGTATTGGTGTCGAGAAGTCTTACCTGCTGGACCCCTGGGAAGTCCTGGGTGCCCCATTTTTACCCAGGAATGAGATAAGGACTGCAATGTTTTTTTTTTCTTTTTTAATCAACCCCAAATTACACATTTTATTATTTTTTTTTATTAGAGGATAATTGCTTTACAACATTGTGTTAGTTTCTGCTGTACTATGAAGTGAGTCAGTTATACGTATACATATAGCCCCTCCCTCTTAAATCTCCCTCCCACCTACCCCCATCCCACCCTTCTGGTCATCATAGAGCACCAAGCTGAGTTCCCCATGCTATACAGAAGCTTCCCACTAGCTATCTACTTTACACATGGTAGTATATACATTGGAGAAGGAACTGGCAACCCACTCCAGTGTTCTTGCCTGGAGAATCCCAGGGACAGAAGAGCCTGGTGGGCTGCCGTCTATGAGGTCACACAGTCAGACACGACTGAAGCGACTTGGCAGCAGCAGCAGCAGTGTATATCTTGGGAGAGTTCTACTCTCCCAATTCATCCCACCCTCCCCTTCTCCCCTCCCCTACCCGCCGCCAAGGACTGTTGATGGAGTGGATGAAGGTGAGAGCACACCAGAGGCTTCCATACTCACCTTCCCCCAGGCCTCTGCAGCATCTAAGGGTGCAGCTTTCTCATCTGTAAGGAGAAGGGATGAAATGAGACTCTGTCTCAGGTCCCACCCAGCCCTAACGTTCACTAGCAGCAGCACAGGAATATGCTTGTGTCCAGATTGCAAGCACCTCTCAAGCCTTCCCAGAACCTAGGAGGTCAAAATCGAGGGGAAATAATTGAGTCTGAGTGGGAAACTACAGACTGAGGCCAAAAGCAAAGCGTGTTCTCAGTAAAAATAAAAAAGTGTATGTGTCTCATTTATTTCCAACATATAGTGAAGCAGTAAAAGTAGGTATAACCCATGAAAAATAGTAAAAGAAAGTACTGCCAAAGACCCCAGCTTAGTAGAGTAGTAGAAATAGCACCGGACTCAGAGACCAGAAAGTGGGAGTTCCTAGTGGCTTAGACGGTAAAGAATCTGCCTGTAATGCAGGAGACCCAGGTTTGATCCTGGATTGGGAAGATCCCCTGGAGAAGGACATGACAACCCACTCCATATTCTTGCTGGAGAATTCCATGGAAAGAGGAGCCCAGTAGACTACAATCCATGGAGTTGCAGAGTCAGACACAACTGAGCGACTAAGACTTTCACTTTCAGAGACCTGAGCTTGAATTCACTTTTTTTCCCCCAACTGAGATGAAACTGACATATAACGTTATATTAGTTTCAGGTGTAGAGCACTGTGATTTGATATTTTTATGTACTGCAGAATGACCACCATCGTAAGCCCTAGTTAACAACCATTACCACACATAGTTAAATAATTTATTTCTTGTGATGAGAATTTTAAAGATCTCCCCTCTTATAAACTTTCAAATATACAATCAGTCAGTTCTTTTTTTTTTTTTATACAATCAATCAGACAGGGACGCCAGGCCTCCCTATCGATCACCTACTCCCGGAGTTTACCCAAACCCATGTCCATTGAGTCAGTGATGCCATCCAACCATCTCATCCTCTGTCATCCCTTTCTACTCCCACCTTCAATCTTTCCCAGCATCAGGGTCTTTTCAAATGAATCAACTCTTTCCATCAGGTGGCCAAAGTATTGGAGTATCAGCTTCAGCATCAGTCCTTCCAATGAATATTCAGGACCCATTTCCTTTAGGATGGACTGGTTGGATACAATGTTATTAACTGGGTCAGGAAGAGTTGGGCATGACTGAAGCAACTTAGCACACACTTGAAGTTGCCAGTTACTAATCCACTGAGCCTCTCTGAACCTGAGTCCTCATCTACAAAATACAAGTAATACTATGTTCGAACCCCAGAGGCCTCGAGCATAGGGCCTGGTGCTTCCTAGACCACCAAAGAAACAATCACCATGGGTGAGTGCTTGTCGTGAGAAGGAAACTGAGATGTAGTCAAATAACCACAGGCCAGAAGTGAGGAGGACCAACTTGCAGTTCTTGTTTTGCTACTAACTAGCTGGATGGTAAAAGGTAGTAGAATATGGCCAAACAAACTAGTTTGACATAAGATTATTTTGAGTTAGAGATACTTTTAAAACAGCAAATGCAAGAAGGCGCCTTGACTTCCTTTTTCCTTCTTAAAAGCAGAAGACAAAACTCCAGTGTGAAAGATGCCCTCTCTGTACCAAGAGGAAAGAAACATTCTTATCTCCACAGACAGGGAGAAGGTGCCAAGAGAAATCAGTACAAACTTTGTTCAAATAGCCCTTATCTTCCTTGAGCAGCCCCATATATTTCAGTTACCTTTTCAGTTACTACTCTCTGTTCAACCTAGTGCTGTGCTGAGTCGCTCAGTTGTGTCCGACTCTTTGCGACCCTATGGACCATAGGCCACCAGGCTCCTCTGTCCATGGGGATTTTCCAGGCAAGAGTACTGGAGTGGGGTGCCATGCCCTCCTCCAAGGTATCTTCACAACTCAGGGATCGAACCCAGGTCTCCCACATTACAGGCGAATTCTTTACCATCTGAGCCACCAGGGAAATTAGTTCAACCTAGTATATGAGCTCTTAGACCCAACCATTTTGGGGGTCTTGTTTTAAATTTATTTATGGAAGTATAGTTGATTTACAATGTGCCAGTCTCCATTGTACAGTATAGTGGCCACGACACACATATACATTCTTTTTAAAATATCTTTTCCATCATGTCTATCCCAGGTGATTGGATATAGCCCCCTGTGCTATACAGTAGGACCTTGTTATTTATCCATTTAGAATAAGGGGGGTCTTCATTTTTTCTGTGAAAGCTCCCATGTCCATGTAAGAATAAAAATCGGTATGCTTTTCTTCTGCAAATCCATCTTTGTTTTTGTTCAGTTGCTTAAGTCGTGTCTGACTCTGTGCGACCCCAGGGATTGCCGCACATGGCATGGCCAGGTGGCACAGTTGGTAAAGAATCTGCCTGCCAATGCAGGAGACACAGTTTCGATTCCTGGGTTAGGAATATCCCCTAGAGAAAGAAATGGCAACCCACTCTGGTATTCTTGCCTGGAAAATCCCTTGGACAGAGTAACCTGGTGGTCACACACGCACGAACTGCTGCACACTAGACTCTTCCTCCACAATCTCCCAGAGTTTGCTCAAATTCATGTCCATCGATTCATGTCCATGGAGATGCCATCCAAATATCTCATCCTCTCTCACCCCATCTCCTCTTGCCCTTAGTCTTTCCCAGGATCAGGGTCTTTTCCAATGAGTTGGCCCTTTGCATCAGGTAGCTAAAGTATTGGAGCTTCAGCTTCTGCATCAGTCCTTCCAAGGAATATTCAGGGTCGATTCCCTTTAGGATTGACTGGTGTGACCTCCTTGCTGTCCAAGGGACTCTCAAGAGTCTTCTCCAGCACCACAATCCGTCTTATGTCAACTTAACTCTGCCTTGACAGTAAGAGGGTAAAAGAAAAGTTTTGCTTTCCTTGCAATTCTAACCTCTCAGCGCTTCTGTGTCCACCTCACTCCCTCCACTGTATAGGAACCAACTGTATTGGGGGATTGGGTTATCCATGGGTTATCCTGTCCAGTTCTGTAAGTCTGTCCTCTCTGCAGACAGAAGGCCCCAAAGGCTGGCTCTGTCCAGCCCCAGGTGGTTCCCTCTGCACCTCTGCCTTCTTTCCTGAGCCTTCACACTCCTATCAGAGGACAGGTCTGGCTTGCAATGTCCTTTATGCTTCAGTAGCTCATTTTTCTCCTCATCAGGAGCTGGGATAGATTTGTTCAGGGGAGAGGTTGAAGCTAATGGAAAAGAACGAGCTTGGGGATTACCTGGGAGGTTCATTTATCCATTTCAATCCTGTCCCCAATTACACAGGAGACTGAAAGCCAGTTGTGTTCTGCGTGGCTGCTCATGTGAAAAACAGGGAAGGAAGAAAGAAACTTTACAATCCTTTTTAAAATTTCCCCATTTTTAGGTCAGGGTAAGTGTCAGACTTTATTTTGGGGGGCTCTAAAATCACTGCAGATGGTGACTGCAGCCATGAAATAAAAAGACACTTACTCCTTGGAAGAAAAGTTATGACCAACCTAGACAGCATATTCAAAAGCAGACACATTACTTTGCCAACAAAGGTCCGTCTAGTCAAGGCTATGGTTTTTCCAATGGTCATATATGGATGTGAGATTTGGACTGTGAAGAAAGCTGAGCGCCGAAGAATTGATGCTTTTGAACTGTGGTGTTAGAGAAGACTCTTGAGAGTCCCTTGGACTGCAAGGAGATCCAACCAGTCCATTCTAAAGGAGATCAGCCCTGGGTGTTCTTTGGAAGGAATGATGCTAAAGCTGAAACTCCGGTACTATGGCCACCTCATGCAAAGAGTTGACTCATTGGAAAAGACTCTGATGCTGGGAGGGATTGGGGGCAGGAGAAGAAGGGGACGACCGAGGATGAGATGGCTGGATGGCATCACTGACTCAATGGATGTGAGTCTGAGTGAACTCCGGGAGTTGGTGATGGACAGGGAGGCCTGGTGTGCTGCAATTCATGGGGTCGCAAAGAGTTGGACATGACTGAGCGACTGAACTGAACTGAACTGAACTGAACTGAACTGATGAGCCCCACAGACCTGTCTTTACCCTTCCTCGATGTTGGGGGTTGGCGGGGGAAATCCCCTTGTTCTCCCTGGGGAGCTGTGGTGTCCACCTCCCCATCCTCCCTCTCCACTGCCCCAGGAATGTCCCTGGTTCTAAGTTTGCACCATCACAGGAGGAAGGCACATGCTCGCCCAGGAATGCCCGTGAGACACAAAGCCCGTGCGCGGCTTCCTGTGGGCTCCGGGACAGCGGCCTTTTCCTTCTCCTGCCCCCTCCCCCACCCTCCACCCCTCACCCCCACTTCCATCCCCCACCCCCCCCCACAACACCTCTGACTCCCCATGTGGAAGATCAGCCAGCTACCTCCTGCCTCCTCACAGGATGCAAAATGAGAAGAGTGGCTGGCAGCACCGGAGCCGGTTGGCCCGTGCAGGCTTTGGCCCCAGAAAGTGCCCTTCCTCACAAGGCTAGTCGGACCAGGAAGGACCCTTCCTGAACCACAGTTGCTGGTGGAAAGAGACTCTGCCTGCGACCATCTCTCCAGATCCCTACAACTCGGGGTTCACTACCTCGGCATCCCTTCTCCACCGCCCTTTCCTCCCTTCCCGTCACTGAAAGAAATCTCCCAAGTTGCTTTTCTAATAGAAGCGCCAACTGCTGGGCACCACCCCTCCGTCCCCACCCCACCCACCCTGTGGCCCGTGGCCAAAACCACCGGTTCCCACTGGATGGGGTGTGATTGTGTTTTTAACACCAGATTTTGCTTAAGCCTGTGCTCACAGCTTGTGGAAAGAGAGGAGCTGTGTGTGGACAGTGCTCCTCTCCTGGGACCAGGGTTCTTCGCCTTCCCCAATCAATGAAAATTGACTAGAGGCCAGATAAGAAATTCAGGCAAGGCTTTACTGGGGCCCTGCTGCAGTGTGTGTCGGCTGGGGGGGGAGGGGGGCAGTGGAGGGGTGGGAGAAGAAACAACAGGTTCCCTGACTTGCTTGTTCCTGGCTAGGAGGGGCAGCTTGTCCTTATATGGGGTAGGGATGTGGGTAGGGATGTGCCCAGGGGTCTGGCGGAGGAGTGGCTTAGGTGGTTTGCCTACCCTTCGGGTGATGCAGTGTGCAGGGGACATGGGCCGTAACTTGCTTTTGCTCCTGACACTCTGTTTTTGCTCCAGGCTCCCCGAAGGTAGCAGTTAGGTTTTTTGGTCTCTTTGCCAAAATTTGCCCCACTATGCGTGCACGCAGTTATTTTTAGTTCCATATAGTTTCTTTGTCTTTTGTTGCTGGAGGAGAAGTGTGTCCAGGAGCAAGCATTGCAGCACTGCAGCACAGGGCCCCACGTCCCAGCCTGTCTCAATGTGACGACGCTGTGTGTGAGGGTGGGTGTCCACGCCAGGTACACGTTGTGGTCATTGTGATCACTGCTAGGAGATGACCTGGGCTGCTCACTAGGATATCCAGGGTCTCAAAGCAAGAGTGAGTGAGCGATGTGGGTGATGCCGTTCTTGTTCCAGTAAGCAGGCTTCTCACACCTGACGGGGAGAGGATGGGAAGACCCACTTCAGCTCCTTCCTGGCCCCAGAGGAACCATCCATTGAACGCACGCACAGCTCCTTGAGAGCCAGAGGGGCTCCCTCAAATCCCTTCTGTGGACTAAAAGGCACTTAAGCACTCCTGACGTCATAGAGTGTTTGTTCCAGGTGTGCCAAGCGCCGAGCTCAGCTGTTTGCACTGTTCTCTTCACCTCCTGCTAGACCGAGCCATTTGTAACACACAGGATCAGAATTCTGAGAGTCAGCTTATTACAATACGTACAACTGAGGTGGGATGGGAAAAATGATCTCCAAGTGGATACTTTATCTTTAGTGTTAGTTGCTCAGTGGTGTCTGACTCTGATGCCATGGACTGTAGCCCGCCAGGCTCCTTTGTCCGTGGGATTCTCCAGGCAAGATTACTGGAGTGGGTTGCCATTTCCTTCTCCAAGGGATCTTCTGATCCAGGGAATCAAACAGGGGTCTGCCTCATTGCAGGCAGATTCTTTACTGTCTAATCCACCAGGGAAGCCTTATATATACTTTGGCCTGGATGGTTTCAAAGTACTATTCTAAACGTGAAGACCTTGGGACTTCCCTGGTGGTTCAGTGCTAGGAATCCACATTCCCAGTGCAGGAGGTCTGGGTTTGATCCCTGCTTGGGGAACTGGATCCCACATGCCACAACAAAGATCCAGTGCAGTCAAATAAACAAATATATTTTTAAAAAGTGAAGTCCTTGCTTTTGCCTTGATGTGGGAGATTTTTAAGCAATGATACTTTGGAGCCTTTTCCACCACCTGCTTGTTCATTTTGAAGCCAGGGGCCTGAATCCATTTAAAGGCACTGAAATGGACAGGCCATTTTCATGTGGTTTTATTTAAACATTACTTGACTCCTTGGCCTACATTCATACCACCCAGGGATGGCTGCATTGTCAGCAGGGAGACAAACAGCCCAAGGAAAAATATGCAAAATTGCTGCTTCTCCATCCATCATGTGTAAGAGCTATTAATAGAACAATGATTGCTGCATCCATTCTTAGGCCAGAAACTACAAGAATTGATTGCAAGCAAGCTTAGGAAGTACTCGATTCAGCTTTACCCAAGCAAAAGATGTGGCCAGAAGCCATCCTAGTTGTGTATCCCTAAAAAAGGAAAGAAGGGACAAGTCTCAAAGACAGCATCACTCAGAAAACTGACCCTCTTTCCAAGCCCATGTGAACAGCTGGTGGAGATATTCATGAGGCATCGTTGGGATGGCTAGATACTTATGCACCATCTCGGGGTTTTTTTTGTTTGTCTTTGTTTCTCTTTGAATTGTTTGAAGTTCCAATCGAAGGGGAAGTTGCTCAGTCGTGTCCGACTCTGTGTGACCCCACAGACAGCAGCCCACCAGGCTCCCCCGTCCCTGGGATTCTCCAGGCAAGAAGAGATGCCCTTAAAATGAGCATTGCTGTGTCCAGGAAATTGCAGCTTTTTAACACTTGGAAACAATAACTTTCTTCAGAATAAGGTCACCAGCCGTCGTATGCCATGGGGATTTGGCTGCCAAAGCTCCCTACTCCATGTTGGAATCGGGCTGCTCAGAGATGGTTTAAACCTTCCAACCAACTTGTCTTGGCTAATCTGATTTTTACAATGTCTTCCGTTGTAACAGTCAGTCTGTTGTTTTCCCATTTGCTTTAACTTGAGCACATCAGAGAGAGAGAGAGAGAAAATAGGACAGCTTGAGGAGGTGTAAAAATATAATTACTCTTTGAAAGTATGCATATGTATCTATTTTTTTGCTACTCCCATTTCACTTGTCTTTTCAGCTCTAAATAGGAGAATGCTCCTGGCTTATGGGTATATATTACTTAAATTTATTTCTAACTGAAAAGAACATCCTTTATGACAAGTTCTAGGCCAATGATTGCAGTGCATTTCTAAAATTTCTTTTGCATTAGACGACTATTTAGTATTGCTGTCTTAGGTTTGTAACTCATTCCGTTCTTTACCTTGTTAAAGGTGAAACCCCAGGCAGGCAATCCCAAGTCTGTAGTGTGCACACCAGTATCCTAAGCTCCCAGCAGAGAGCTTACCACGTACCAAGGTTTCAACACTGTTGGTCCAGCTGCCACTGTTTGTGAATACAGATGGGATGCAGCAATACAACCTACAAAAGTAAACTGTGGATTAAAAAATATTCACAACCTCCAAGTTGAGGTATAGCCAGTTGACAATGTTGTGATAATTTCGAGTACAGCGAAGGGACTCAGCCATACATATACATGCATCCATTCTCCCCCAAACTCCCCTCCCATCCAGGCTGCCATAACATCGAGCAGAGTTGCCTGTGCTATACAGTAGGTCCTTGTTGGTTATCCGTTTTAAATACAGCAGTGTATACATGTCAATCCCGAACTTTCCTTTCCCCTCATCCTTCCCTCCACCCCAGCAACCATGAGTTCATTCTCTAAGTCTGTGAGTCTCTTTCTGTTTTCTAAGTATGTTCATTTGTATCATTTCTTTTGAGATTCCACATACAAACGATGTCAGAGGAAATTTCTCCTTCTCTGTTTGACTTACTTCACTCAGTGGGACAGTCTCTAGGTCCATGTTTCCACAAATGGCATTATTTCATTCTTTTTATTGGGTAATATTCTATTAATGGCAACCCACTCCAGTATTCCTGCCTGGAGAATCCGATGGGCAGAGAAGCCTGTCAGGCTACAGTCCATAGCATCGCAAAGAGCTAGACATGACTGAAGTGACTTTGCAGAACCATAGCTTCTTTATCCATTTCTCTGTCAGTGGGCATCATTTAGGTCACTTCTTGTTGCTATTTAGTCACTAAGTTGTATCTGACTGTTTGCAACCTCAAAGAGTGTAGCTCACCAGGCTCCTCTGTGGGATTTCCCAGGCAAGAAAGTTATGTTTTCTTCAGTGGGAATTTTTAGCACTTCAAGCCTGGGAGATGGCATCTCAGGTAACCCTGAGAGGAAAGAGGTGAGGGAATGAGCTAGGTTACACAGAAGTTTTACAATGAAGGGAAGGTAGTCTGAAAGCAAAAGATTATTATTAATTAAAGAAAACCAGATAGCTCAACTTGAGAAATTTAGCATTTTTCTATGTATGGGAAGATGCAGGAGCCTGGGCTCACTGAAATAATTCCTTGGTTCCCCTCAGCTATGCCGGGGGAGGTGGGCAGTATCCTGTTTTCACATCCTGAGCTTCCTCAGGGCTCACCGTTGGGAGTGGCTGTAGTCTGATGACTGCTACATGACAGGTATTCTTTCCTTCCTGAGTTCCCCCAGGGCGCACCAGCTCTCCATCCGTAGTAGCTCGCGGTGACATCCTCCTTTACCGGTATGGCAGGAAATAGTCCATTACTCAAAATCAATTAGAAGACAATTCATAGTAGTATATATATTTATGTCAACCCCAAACTCCCTATACATCCCACCCTCCTTCCCCTCTTGGTGTCTGTAAGTCTGTCCTCTACATCCCAATCTCTCTGCTTTGCAAATAGGTTCAACACCAATACGGTATATTAATGCATATATACGGAATTTAGAGGGCTTCCCTGGTGGTTCAGACAGTAAAGTGTCTGCCTGTAATGTGGGAGACCTGGGTTCAATCCCTGGGTTGGGAAGATCCCCTGGAGAAGGAAATGGCAACCCACTCCAGTACTCTTGCCTGGAAAATTCCATGGACTGAGGAGCCCGAGGAGTTCATGGGCCCTCAAAGAGTCGGACACAACTGAGCAACTTCACTTTTTTTTTTCTTTCTTTCACTTTCTTGTACCACTTTTTCTAGAGTCTACACATATGTGTTGAGATATTTGCTTTTCTCTTTTGGACTGACTTCACTCTTTATGACAGCCTCTAAGTCCATCCACATCTCTGTAAATTGTACAGTTTCATTCCTTTTTATGGCTGAAGATAATATTCCAGTGTGTGTGTATATATGCACACACACACACACACACATATATATATATATACAGGATATATATTCCATTCCATATATATATATATAAAAAAATATGCCACATCTTGTTTATCCATCCCTCTGTCAGTGGGTATTTAGGGTGCTTCCGTGTCGTAGCTATTGTAAATGGTGCTGCAATGAACACTGGGCTGCGTATATCTTTTGGAATTATGGTTTTCTCCCAGTATATGTCCAGGAGTGGAATTGCTGGGTCATATGATAGTTCTATTGTTAGTTTTTGTTCTCCACAGTGCCTGCACCAATTATTTCTTACTCTTAAGAAGGAAACAAATTCTTGTGGAAAGGAAGGCATCTTCCCCATCTCCCATCCCATGATCCCAGTACTGTCACATGACTTGGACGTCTTTCACAATCACTTTTCTAAATGTAGGAAAAGAAGTAACTTAGTAAGTCCTGAGCCTTCACTTAAGGGTTTGACCCTTGATGATTAAGTGGGGGTGGGGGGAGGTGCTTGGAATTATAGACAAAAAGAGTTACGTGCTTTCACTGAAAATAGGCCAAGCATCATCAAACAATTAAATACATTATTTCCCTTTAATAGAAGCTCAAATCAAATGTCTCACTCAATCAAACTAAGTTAGGAGAAAAACCATCTGCCCACTCCGGGTTCAACTCCAGCAGGCCTGTGTCGAACACCATTGGCTGAGGCCTGTTTGTATCATTAAAAAATTATCTTAACTGCTCGCTGCCAAAAGTAATTTGCCTAGCATTGTCCACTCCTCGGAAGCAGAACTAATGTTTCCTGTGGCTGTGAATGTCTGTGAAATAACATCACAAAATAAATGCCTACAGGCAGCTGGAGAGAGTGAGCTGATAATGGAGAGGAGCCCTCTGTAGGAGTTGATAAGAAAGACCTAAGGGGACGCGTGTGCTGATGGCCACAGGGTACTCCTAGAAGCCGCCAGACCTCTGAAAGATGGACTGATTTGGGGAGTCTGGACCACACACACAGGTTTATAAGTAGTCTAGGGCGTGTCACTGACTTCAGATTCTGGTTCCCTCAATGCCTCATACTCAGATGTAAGATCTAGGAAAGTACTGATCAAACAAAATGTGTGGTGTGTGTGAGGGCACGCTCTCAGTCCCTGTCTTTCTCCCCTTCTTCCTCCTCCTCCCCAGCACCATGATCATCACCATCCTCTTTCTCGGGCTCCTGCTTCTCTCTCTCTCTCTCTCTCTCTCTCTCTCTCTCATCTCTGTCTCTATCTCTCTCCCTCCCTTCCTTCCTCCACTTCCAAGGACTTGTTGTTGTTCAGTTGATCAGTTGTGTCCGACTCTTTGTGACCCCATGGACTGCAGCACACCAGGCTTCCCTGTCCTTCACCATCTCCCAGAGTTTGCTCAAACTCCTGTCCATTGAGTCGATGATGCCATCCACCCATCCAAGGAATTACTCGACCATCTGCCACTGAGGACCTTGCTTTGGGAACTGCAGCTGCTGAGGGTTGGAGAGCCGTGGTCTAGAACCTAGCCAGCAATCACAGGAAGCACACAGGTGGGGAGAAGCTCAGCAAGGCAACAGCCTGTCCTGACTCCTTCCTTCTCCAAGGCTGCGTTCTCTCCCCCTCTGTAGTTGCTCCTCGGAAGTTGCCCTTGGATGCTGGATGCACTTGTTTGCCCCTCCACCCCACTCTCTTCTTGGGGAGGCTGACGGGCACGCATGATGTCAGCAAGCTGGCCGGGACTGGCGAATGGGAGCACCAGCAGGATGGAGGACGGTGAGTGAGGTCCAGGCACTGGTGCCCCGATTCCCTCCATCCTTGCTGCATCCTCGTCATGGTCAGTCTCTCTGTCCTCGGAGCTAAGGGGACTAGTGGTGCCCCTGTCTCACTAGCTCCGACTGTTGCTTCCAGTGGCTTAACAACCCCATGCCCCATGCTTTTTCAAGTAGCCCAGATGACAGCCATAGAGGTGTGTCTCTCAAATCTTTTTTCAAGAAAGAATTTTCCAGCACGTCCCTGGTGGTCCAGTGGCTAAGATTCCGCACTTTCAGTGCCAGGGTTCCAGGTTCCGTCCCTGGTCGGGAAACTAGATCCCATCTTCTGAAATAAAGATCAAAGATCCTACGTGCTGCAACTAAGACCCACTGTAGCCAAAAAAAAAAAAAAAGAATTAGCCATTGAGCTGCAAGGCTGCAGCTAACCAATGGCCTTCAGATTTCGAGATCAGAATTGTTGCTGTTGCTTCCATCTTCCTGAACAGCCTCAGACGGTGACTAAGCATCATGGGTAAGCCTGGCTGTTTCTGCCCAACAAGAGGGACTCCACTAACTGGCAGTCTTTGCTCACTGTCCCTGCTGAATCAGTTAAGACTGTCAGATCTGAATGGTGCTCTGAGGCTTCCCTGCCCAGTCTTGCTTCCTCCTCTGTGTTCTTTCACAGGGATCAGATCAGCATCAAAGAGCACAGCGTTTCCCTGTTCATTCCTGTTTCCTTCCCCTTCATCTTCCACAGACATTACCTCCAATAAGTCAGTTACACCCAAACTCCACCCTAGCATCTGTTTCCTGGAGAATCCAGCTAAGCCACCCTTTTTAACACTCTCTTCAGATGACCCTATTTGATTATACCCCCTCTTCCCTCCCAGGCCCTCGATGGACATCCCTTAGTATTCACTGAATATGTTTCCCCTGGGTTCACAAACTGACCTGGGGGTGGGGAGAAGCCCATGAGAGCTTCGAGGACTGCCCTGCCCATGAAGTGGACAAAGGGAAATGACACTGTGAGGCCCCAGTTCCCATTACATCCCAGCTTCCCCACCACGTTTGCTCAGCATCCACCCCTGTGCTTCCATCCTCGCTCCTCCAGGCCTGGGAATAGCGTCCCAAGACAACAAGCTGAAGCGACAGGGAGAATCTCCTGGAATGTGGGATCCAGCAGTGACAGATATAGGAAGTGCAGGTCTCTGGGTTTTCTCAAAAGAACCTTTGAAAAGCACATTTAATCTTAACCTTCCCTGGTGGCTCTGCTGGTAAAGAATCCGCCTGCAGTGTGGGAGACCTGGGTTTGATCCTTGGGTTGGGAAGATCCTCTGGAGAAGGGAAGATCCCCTGGAGAAGGGAACTTCCCTGGTAGCTCAGACAGTAAAGCATCTGCCTACAATGTGGGAGACCCAGGTTCAATCCCTGGATTGGAAAGATCTCCTGGAGAAGGAAACGGCAACCCACTCCAGTATTCTTGGCTGGAGAATAGCATGTCAGAGGAGCCTGGTAAGCTACAGTCCATGGGGTTGCAGAGTCGGACACGACTGAGCAGCTTGACTTCCACCTGCTCCAGTATTCCAGCCTGGAGAACTCCGTGGACTGTACAGTCCATGGGGTTGCAAAGACTCAGACATGACTGAGTGACTTTCACATTCGCATTCATTCACAGTCTTAACCAGTTGGAAGAAAGCATCCAAAGTCATTGCAGACAGCCAGCCAAAAACAGAAACCTCCAAAGTCTATTCATTTTCCCTGGAATCCAAACATGTTACGTCTTGGGAGCTGGACTGTTTGGACATCCTGGGCCTGATAGGTGCTATAAAGAAGAGGTTAAGAAGTGGGGTGTTCTCTGCAGGGAGGAGACTGTGCATGGCTTGGGTTAGGACCTGTGATGACTAAGGCACGTTGGGGCAATATCTGGCTTAGTCACTCCTAGCCCTATCTTTGCAACGTTCCACATATTTCCTAATTCTCTCAAGATGGGGTGAGTGTCATGAAATCCTAAAAACAGAATTAACTTGGTTATAGAAAGTGAATATGGGGGGCTTCCCTGGTGCCCCAGCAGTTAAGATCTGCTTTGCAGAGAGAGGGGACATATGTATACCTATGGCTGGTTCATGAAGTCTGACAGAAAACAACAAAATTCTGTAAAGCAATTATCCTTTAATTTAAAAACAAATAAATTTATAAACAGAATCTGCCTGCAATGTAGAGGACACCAGTTCGATCCCTGATCTGGGGAGATCCCACACGCCATGGGGCAACTAAGCCATATGCCACAAACGCTGAGCCCATGTGCTGCAATTACTGAAGCCTGGGCACCTAAAGTCCACGCTCTGCAATGAGAGGAGCCACTATCATGAGAAACCCACGACTGCAACTAGAGTGTAGATCCCACTCTCGACAACTAAAGAAAGCCCGTGCTCAGAGCGGCCAAAAATAAATAAATATTTTTCTAAACAGTGAGTATGTCCTAGAGAGCCTACATGTGAAGCGGGGGCGGGGAGGCAGGTCTAATTTCAAGAATTCTGGCTTATTATCAAAAATACACTTATGATCAGAGCTTTTATTGTCTTTAGGGTTCAGAGAATTTAGTCCTATTGTTCATGCATCATTTTTAGGAGAGGAAAGGGACAAGGAAAGAGGAAATATGGCTGCAATACTCTTGAACTTCAGAAACGCTAATCCTATCAGACATTGGTTCTTTCATGTAATACATGCAGCCAAGTAGTTCTCCACTTGTGGCCTCCACCCCCAAATCCTTAGATTTGTGATTTTCCCTTGATTTTCTTTTGACTACAGGGGTGCCTAAGAAAATATCAAGTAGGGGAGAAACTGTACCTCTCTCCAAAGAGCCTGGTAAAAACCCTAATTCTCAGATACCTCAACTTCAGGCAACTTTCTGATCCTGAGGTTCTTCACCGAGAATCTTCCATTTTTGGATTGAGCTTCCACATGTAGGGGCTTCCCAGGTGGCGCTAGTGGTAAAGAACCTTCCTGCCAACCCAGGAGACATCAGAGACGTGGGTTCCATCTCTAGGTCGGAAGATCCCCTGGAGGAGGGCATGGCAACCCAATCCAGTATTCTTGCCTGGAGCATTCCATGGACAGAGGAGGCTGGCAGGCTACAGTCCATGGGGTCACGAAGAGTCAGACGTGATCGAAGCAACTTAGCACGCAGCATGCCACCTATATGATACTGGAGTTAGAATCAACATTTGTGACTAGACTCATCCTTGCTACCATGCACAAGTGTGTCCCTGAATAGCAGCAAAAATGCAGAACCTTTCAGGCTCCAGTGCTAACCCATGGGGCCTTGCTGCCCCCAACCACTAAGCCTCGATCAGTGGCTGAAACACTGCAAGCCTTTCTCTCTGTGCTTCTATTCTTTCTAATCCTTGGACACTTTGCCCCCAGAGGCAGCACTCCACACTTCCCCCCATCCTCTCCTCTCTCTTTACCTCAGTCTCATTTTCTGATTTATTTCCTCTGACTCTTCCCTTCACTTGATAGAGCTCCCCTGTCCATTTCAATTATTTTCCAAAACTCCCACTGGAAACACTCTTCCATTTCAGCCTTCTAGCCTAGAAGCTATTCCTCTGCTTCACCCCACAATCACTGGGGCCAGGCAGGGGATGTAAACATTCTCCCACTGGCTGCCTTCCACTGATGTTTCCAATCCATTACTTCTCCACTCTCGTGCGAAAACTCTGCTCTCTTGATTCCCCCAACATTCACACATTCTCATAACTGCCACCGCCCTCTTGCTCCTCTCATCTGTGACCTCCAAGTCACGCCCCCTTATACACAAAGTGCTTTGCCATCTTGTTTACGTACTTTCTTTCTCTCTACACCATGTTCAGCAGAAGTTCCTATTGTTATGTCTGTGTGAACAGCATCTCTGTATAAGTCTGTGTGAACAGCATCTCTGTATAAGTCTGTGTGCATGCTAAGTCACTTCAGTTGTGTCCAACTCTTTGCAACCCCATGGACTGAAGGCTGCTAGGCTCCAGTCAAGAATACTGGAGTGGGTTTCTCCAGGCAAGAATACTGGAGTGGGTTGCCATGCCCTTCTTCAGGGAATCTTCCCAACCCAGGGATCGAACCCGAGTCTCTTATGTCTCCTGCGTTGGTAAGCAAGTTCTTTACCACTAGCGTTGTCTGGGAAGCATAAGTTTAGCTGTACCTAAAATCCCCAAGTAAGTGGCTTAAATAATACAGAGTTCGTTTACATAAAACAAGTCTAGAAACTAGGCGGAACAGGGTGAGAAGGGTGAATCCATGTTACTGGGAACTCAGTCTTTCTGTTCTTAGCCTGGGTTTCTATCCTTCAAGTGGCTTCAGGGTTCAAACTGACTGAAAGGCTAAAAGAAAAAAAGGGGGAAACAAAACGGCAAATGGGTGCACCTTCCAGATGGCTGCTCACCGCAATTTTCCCAGATCCCCCTCCCCTCTGAGCACTTCTACTTACTATATTCTTTGCTGTGCCACCTGCAGAGGAAGCTGAGAAGCGCGGTCTTTTAGCTGTTCAGAGTAAAATCAGTGAAAACTAAAATTCTTGCCTTATAGTTTTTGTCCAGTATCATTGACCTTCACTTCTACTCTGCTTCACCCACCCTATTCTTCATGACCATTCTTGGTACTTTGTTACACCTCGCCTCCTGATCAACTAAGTTTTCATATCCTCCTCTCTGGGCTTTCCAGGTGGGTCAGTGGTAAAGAATCTGGTCTGCCAATGCCAGAGACCCAGGAGATGTGTGTTCAGTCCCTGGTTCAGGAAGATCCCCTGGAGGGGGAAATGGCAAACCATTCACTTATTCTTGCCTGGGAAATCCTATGGACAGAGGAGCCTGTTGGGCTACCATCCATGGGGTCGAAAAGAGTTGGACGTGACTTAGAGACGGAGCACACACACACACATCCTCCTCTCTGATCCTTACCGTCTACCCTTGCAACCCCCATGCTCTCAGATCTATTCTTTCACTGCATCAAATTAAGTCTCTTGGTCCATTTATTTTAGGATTTTTTTTCATGTGGACCATTTCTAAAGTGTTCATTGAATTTGTTACACTATTGCTTCTGTTTTATGTTTTGAATTTTTGGCCACAAAGCATGTTAGATCTTAGCTGGAGATCAGCACCCCCTGCATTGGAAGGTGAAGCCTTAACCTCTGGACCACCAGCGAGGTCCCTCCCTTGATCCTTTTATCTCCTGCCCCTGCCCCTGCATTTGGGTAACTTACAAACTGTCACATCATTTTGGACCCTTGACGAGCCAGACACAAAGATGGAATTAAATGTACTAGAGATTTACTGAGGGAAATGCCTGTAAAGATAAAGGGGAAGGGAGTGGGAGTCATCAAGGAGAGGTTTTCAGCCATGATGCCGGTGTGACACCTGTGAAAGGAGATAGGGAAGGCAGGTCCTGACTGCAGCACAGGTCTGAGAAAATCTCCATCAGGTCACTGGAAAGTCCCGAAGCCAAGGTTACCAATTAGAGGGACCCTGTGTTTGACAGAAGCAGCCCAGATCCAGTGTGTCCCTTGCACTCCTCTTCCGGTTGCCCACGCTTTCATCTACATCCCCTACCATTTCTACACTGCTCCTGAAATCCCAGCAGAGCTCTCCTGCCTGTCTTCCTGTCTCTGATCACTTGTCTTCTATGTCTTCCAGCTTCTTGCCTCATTCCTTAGTCCGTTTGCTCCTGCTTCTTCAACCCTACCAGCAAGAGATGATAGCAGGAGCATAAGGCAACACAGGTCGAGGTCAGGGAACTGCCAGGGGCTGGTAGGGCTGGAGCAAAATGTATGAGGCTGGACATCCTTCATCATGCCAGCAAGGGCCACACGGAGAGGGCTTGAGGGCTCTGCCCAAGAGCTAGAGCTTCATCCCACAGTGGGGAGGAGTGAGCCACTGAAATGGCATGAAAATGTCATTTAAGGAATCAGGAAATGGCAGATTAGCATTTCATTTGGATCCCTCTGGGGGCAGGATGAAGAGAGAATTTCATGGAGCAGAGACCAGAGCTGAGGCCAGGAGAAGAGCTATTAAGAGATTGTCACAGTGGGCTTGGGAAAGTGAGAATAACAAAGAGACCCCAAAACAAAAGTGAGGATGTTTTGTTGGCAGTAGGATGTACTTCAGGTGTCCTGAACTTCCGGCTAAGCTTTTGCAGAGCTCTCTTGAACTTCCCTTCAGGCAGCCCGCACTCAGCACCTCCCAAACCCACAATTTTATCTTCCTACCTCTGACATCCGTCCTCTCCTGCTTGGGAGTCAAAGTCACCCCACCTAGTGCCTCTGGGATAATCGATCAGATCTTTACAATTCTTCCTCATAAACACCTCTAGAGCACGTTTTCTCCCATCTGCACCCTGGGTGTCCCATGATCAGATCAGGCTTGCCTGGACCACTCAACACACTCCTCAGCTCTCACCTGCCACCTTTCTTCCACCCTGATTTATCCTCCATGTTGCTGTCAGCCACTCATTATCCCTCTGATTGCAATCTTGCAATGGCTTTCATTTGCTACAAAAAAAAAAAAACCCAAGCCCTTTATTACTGTATATGAGAGCTGACTGTAGTACATCTACACACAGCCTTAGCTCAGATGAGTCATCAATCTGCTATGCCACATGGCCTTTCACTGAAGTTACATTGTTAGTAACAGAGGCTCATCAAAGTAAATGTTGGATGGCTAGATGAATGAACGAGGGAATGAATGAACATTAGCCATCTAATTTTGACCTGAACTTACTAGATCACAGGTATTATGAATAGTACAAAGTTGCTGAGCTAGTGCTATAGTCTGAATATTTCTGCCCCACCTCCAAAATTCATGTTTTGAAATCTTGACCCCCAAAGATGATATACTATATTACTATTTATAACATTTGGGTTCTTTTTAGTCACTAAGACATGTCTGACTCTTTGTAACTCTATGGATTACCCAGGCAAAAATACTAGAGTGGGTTGCCATTTCCTTCTCCAAGGGATCTTCCCGAATCAGGGATCAAACCGACATCTCCTACATTGGAAGGCAGATTCTCTACCTCTGAGCCTCAGGGAAGGTCATATTATAGTGTACTATACTACTACATACACACATATAGTATATATATTCTAATATACATAGTATATATAGATTATAGGGGGCTTCCCGGGGGGCTTAGACGATAATTTGCCTGTAATTCAGGAGACCTGGGTTTGATCCCTGAGTTGGGAAGATCCCCTGGAGGAGAAAATGGCAACCCACTCCAGTATTCTTGCCTGAAAAATCCCATGGACAGAGGAGCCTGGAGGGCTATAGTCCATAGGGTTGCAAGGAGTCAGACATGACTGAGCAACTGAGCACATATAGTATACTATATTACTATATGTTAATATACTAATATAGTATTAAGAGACGAGGGCTTTAGAAGGGGCTTAAGTCATGAGAGTAGAGCCCTCTTGAATGGGCTCCTTCGTCCCTTCCACGTGTGAAGACACAGGAAGATAGCTCATCACCCAACCCTGTGGGTAGCCTGATCTCAGACCTCTAGCCTCCAGAAATACACGAAATAAATTCCTGTTGTTTGTAAGTTATTTTGTGATAGCAGCCCAATGGACTCAGCTAGGAAAGATGATCTGCTGATTTCTTACTATATTGCAAACAAAATCATTTTTCCAAGTTCCTCATTTCATTTGGAAGATGACTTTAGGGAATAGATAAGTTCAGAATAGAGCCAAATAATAGAGTATTATGGATTTTCCCTAAACTAAACAAACAAAAAATTATCTATTTAAAAGCCCTCACATTACAGCACAAGGGCTTAAGCAAAGGAAAATCTAAAAGCTGTGCTGAAAGAAACATTTAAAGAATCACACTGAACAGATGAAGATTCTCTTAATCCATGAGTCTTACATCCCCATCAGTAGGGAAACGGAGACTATGAATAATGTTTAGATCACAATTTTCATCTTCACAGAATTAAAAATCTGGGTAGTTTTCCTGACTCATATTTTTATTAGGACACCATCCTAAATCCACATATGAAAGTCTTCGAGGATGGTACATTGTACACAGTATTAGTGACTAACTGTTAGGTGGAATATCCATTAAAATCCAGCTGGTGAACAAAATGACAGTATCACTTTTTTCAATGCCTCATCAAGAGATGCAAAAAAAAAAATTTCCCTGAGTCACCAAGTGATTGTTCATATTAATCGAGATAAAACTATAATAAGCTGCAGACAGAAGCCCTCAGGGCACACCGGAGCCCTCAGAGGCGGGACCCACGCAGAGAACTCAGGAAGTGCCTTGCAGTCCAGGTTGCCTTGACAACTGCTTCCATAGAACCCAGCGTTCAAAGATAAACTCCAACCAAGCAACGAGGAAGACTAATTGGTGATCAGACTCCCCCTAAGGAGGGCTTGTGTTTGGATGGTATCCTGCGAACTATTTCTCAGTTTAAATGGAAATTTAGGTGGCAGTGTATCTTCAACCTTACTTCTCTTCTTTCACTGTTATTTTTCGTGGAATTCCCCCTGCTTCTTTCTCAGTTCCAAAATAAGACATCCCTTCTTAAAAAGGATAACCACCACAGTTAAATTGCTACCTTGGAAAAATCTAACCTAAAAAATAATTCTTTCTCATGTAAAACCAAAATTCCCACCAAAGGGCAGCAGGAGAGCCAGGCGGAAGTGAGTGACAAATGGGAGGGACTTTGGGGGAGATTTAATCAGAACTCTTTCTCCATGTGTGTGTGTTTTGGGGCAGGGGGAGAGGATGCAACGGATGCGTCAACAATCCTGGTGTGCTGCCAAACACTGGGAAATTAGTTCATCGCCCAAACTGTCACAGAAATGGAAGCACACGCTGAGAAAGAGCAGGCGACACTCCTACTGAAACAAGCCCTTTTCAATTTGCTTGCAGACGGAGATGTCTTGGCAAACAATTCCAGGTGCAAGAAGAAACTAGCATGCGAACAATAGAAAATCTGCAAAGGGATGGAGGGGGCAGAGAAGTGATGAAAGACATTCAGGACAAACAGTCCAAAGGAACTGAATATATTGGAACAAAACCTCTGAGGTGTTGAAAGAATCTTACTAAGCCAACTCTGAAGAAGAAAGTCCAGGAATGCAATTACTCCAGCCCTGAGGAGTAAATACGTAAAATGAGAAGCCAGACAGAAAGCAAACCAGAATAAAGACTTAAATTAATGGAAGCACCCCCAACAAGTCACCTTTTTCTTCTCATATTTTCTCGGTGATATTTTAGCTGCCTTTTCCCAAACGTGCAATTATCACAGCAGAACGAAGTGAGAAATGAAATGGCAATGTGCGCACCCCAGAGTGGATGAGTGCAAACCCAGAAATCGAGGGCTAAAGGACAGTTGCTAGGTGCAGGCTCTGCTGGTCACCCGGACCGTCATGTGGGAAATTCAACAAGTCTTTGAAAGACTGAGCCTTTAGAAAACTGCTTTGAATCATTTCATCCTAAGCAAAAGAAACGACTATTCCTCAGTGTCAACAGCAACAGCAAATCTACAATAAGCTAGAGTCCTTTCGTTGTGGGAAGGCAAAGTGGAATGTCCAGGTGGTGAGCCACTTCCGGTTGTGCGATTTGACCTTGTCGCTTTTCTAATGTGGTTTGAGAGAGCAGAGATGGGTCTGCATGCAACATGAGGCCAGCTCAGCAATTTAGTCATCCCAGTAGGCTGATGGTATGCAGCTCACAGCTCTTGCCTGCTAAGGGAGGGGTTTTCAACTCCAAGGCATTTCTTGTAGTTTGGTCATTTCATGAAATAACTGACTCCCTCCAAAGAGAAATAATGTGAATTAACTTTCACTTCTAAAATTTTAAGCAATACATTAATTCACTGTTGGTGACGGTATAGAGAAAGTGGTTTAGTTGCTAAACCGTGTCCAACTCTTGTGATCCCATAGACTATAGCTCGCCAGTTCCTCTGTTCATGGGATTTCCCTGGCAAGAATATCAGGTATCTCCTGACCCAGGAATCAAACCTGAGTTTCCTGTATGGTCGGTAGATTCTTTACCAACTGAGCTACGAAGAAATCCCATTAAATTGCCCATCAGTTCAGTTCAGTTCAGTTCAGTCGCTTAGTTGTGTCTGACTCTTTGTGACCGCATGAACCAGTGCACGCCAGGCCTCCTTGTCCATCACCAACTCCAGGAGTCCACCCAAACTCATGTCCATTGAGTTGGTGATGCCATCCAGCCATCTTATCCTCTGCTGTCCCCTTCTCCTCCTGCCCTCAATCTTTCCCAACATCAGGGTCTTTTCAAATGAGTCAGCCCTTTACATCAGGTGGCCAAAGTATTGGAGTTTCAGCTTCAACATCAGTCCTACCAATGAACACCTAGGACTGATCTCCTTTAGGATGGACTGCTTGGATCTCCTTGCAGCCCAAGGGTCTTCTCCAACACCACAGTTCAAAAGCATCAATTCTTCAGCTCTCAACTTTCTTTATAGTCCAACTCTCACATCCACACATGACCAGTGGAAAAACCATAGCCTTGACTAGACGGACCTTTGTTGACAAAGTAATGTCTCTGCTTTCTAATATGCTGTCTAGGTTGGTCACAATTTTCCTTTCAAGGAGTAAGCATCTTTTAGTTTCATGGCAGCAGTCACCATCTGTACTGATTTTGGAGCCCAAAAAAATCAAGTCAGCCACTGTTTCCACTGTTTCCCCATCTATTTGCCATGAAGTGATGGGACCGGATGCCATGATCTTCGTTTTCTGAATGTTAAGCTTTAAGCCAAACTTTTCACTCTCCTCTTTCACTTTCATCAAGAGGCTCTTTAGTTCTTCTTCACTTTCTGCCATAAGGGTGGTGTCATCTGCGTATCTGAGGTTATAATTTGCCCATAGGAAGTACTAATTGGCAGAAGTTTTCTGGAAGAAAATGTGGCTATTGTATCAACACTGAAAAGGAAGTCATCAGACAAGTGGTTCCATCTTCCAGATATGTTTATAAGCTGACCTCTTTTCATCACCACGGCCAGCTCCCTGATCCAGGTCACCATGTTTCTCTGGTCTGCTGTTCTGCAGAAGCCTCCAGATTCTTCAGTGCGCTTTCACGCTTGACCCTTCAGTCTCTACTCAACAAGCTGTCAGATCATATGATACCTCTTGCCACACCCTCCAGTGTCTTCCCGCTTCATCCCACTTCATCCCAGGTTAAAAGCCGAGACCTTATATACGTTTTATTTTCTACCCCAAGCTGCTCAGTCTCCACCTTCTGCTTCTCTCCACTTTGCTGGCTCTGCTCCAGGCAGATCAGCCTCTGGGTTCCTGAACTCACCAGACATGGGGGCCTTTGAACTTGCTGGAAAGGTTGTACCCTCTCTGTCCTACCTCCACCCCTCTTGCACCAACTTCAAGTCTTTTCTCGAAAGCCACCTTCTTGGGGAGGCTTTATCCAGGATGCTTAACACTGCTCTGTCCCCTCACTCCCTAGTCCTCTCTCCTGCTTAACTTCCTCCATAGAATTTGGCAACTCATCACCATCTGATACCCTATGTAGTTGAAAATTTTTATTTAAATATTATCTAACAGTGCGCCTCCCACAATTCTGGAATATCTGGTGTGTACCCAGGCAGCTGATCTCTGAGTTACATAAACTAACAAAAGAATTCATAACTATCATAAAAAATCAGTTGTCTTGCTTTTCGATTACCTCTCCCTGGTGACTCAGATGGTAATGAATCTGGCTGCAATGCAGAAGACCTGGGTTCGATCCCTGGATCGAGAGGATCCCCTGGAGAAAGAAATGACTACCCACTCCAGTATTCTTGCCTGGAGAATTTCATTGACAGAGGAGCCTGGTGGGCTATAGTCCATGTGGTTGCAAAGGGTTGGATATGACTGAGCATCAGGAAGCGACGGTTAGAACAGACTGGCTCCAAATAGGAAAAGGAGTACGTCAAGACTGTATATTGTCACCCTGCTTGTTTAACTTATATGCAGAGTACATCATGAGAAATGCTGGGCTGGCTGGAAGAAGCGCAAGCTGGAATCAAGATTGCCAGGAGAATTATCAATAACCTCAGATATGCAGATGACACCACCTTTATGGCAGAAAGTGAAGAAGCACTAAAGAGCCTCTTGATGAAAGTGAAAGAGGAGAGTGAAAAAGTTGGCTTAGAGCTCAACATTCAGAAAACGAAGATCATGGCATCCGGTCCCATCACTTCATGGCAAATAGATGGGGAAACTAGAAACAGTAGCTGACTTTATTTTGGGGGGCTCCAAAACAATGCAGATGGTGACTGCAGCCATGAAATTAAAAGATGCTTACTCCTTGGAGGGAAAGTTGTGACCAACCTAGACAGCATATTAAAAAGCAGAGGCATTACTTTGTCAACAAAGATCTGTCTGGTCAAGGCTATGGTTTTTCCAGTGGTCATGTATGAATGTGAGAGTTGGACTATAAAGAAAGCTGAATGCCGAAGAATTGATGCTTTTGAACTGTGGTGTTGGAGAAGACTCTTGAGAGGCCCTTGGACTGCAAGGAGATCCAACCAGTCCATCCGAAAGGAGATTAGTCCTAGGTGTTCATTGGTAGGACTGATGTTGAAGCTGAAACTCCAATACTTTGGCCACCTGATGAGAAGAGCTGACTCATTTGAAAAGACGCTGATGTTGGGAAAGATTGAGGGCAGGAGGAGAAGGGGACGACAGAAGATGAGATGGTTGGATGGCATCACTGACTCAATGGACATGAGTTTGGGTGGACTCCAGGAGTTGGTGATGGACAGGGAGGCCTGGCGTGCTGCAGTTCATGGGGTCACAAAGAGTCGGACACGATTGAGCGACTGAAGTGAACTGAACTGAACTGAACGGCTAACACTTTTAGTTTCCTGCTATGAATACCTATAGTTGATATTTATATATGTCGTGACTCATTTCTCCAGCAGGAAAAAAATTAGCCGCTATGACATCTAATCATTTGTTAGTTCCAGGTCTGCTGATTTATCTTCCTAATGTGGAGCATATCTTAGTATCAGATGGAAACTGGATCTTTCAGTACAAGATGAGATTTGAGAAATGTAAATTCTTACGTGCAAATTAGAACATATCATAGTTGATTTAATACAGGCAAGACATCTTCTCAAAATCCTATTTGATGAATTTAACCATCAGCTTTAGAGGTAAATAAATAGGACAACCTCAACCATGGCCTTAACCCCATTCTGTTAATTTTGCAGTCTTATGATTGATGTGAGCTTCCCAGGTCGTTCTAGTGGTAAAAAAAAAAAAAAAAAAAAAAACCTTGAAAATTCCATGGACAGAGGCGCCTTGGAGGGCTGCAGTCCATGGGGTCGCAAAGAGTAGGATACGACTGAGCAACTAACACACATGCCAATGCAGGAAACATAAGAGACGCTGGATCGATCCTTGGGTTAGGAAGATCCCCTCGAGTAGGGCATGGCAAGCTACTCCAATAATCTTGCCTAGAGAATCCCATGGACAGAGGAGCCTGGCGGGCTATAGTCCATAGGGTCACAAAGAGTCAGATAAAACTGAAGCAATTTAGCACGCATGCACTCATCATAATTGCTTGTCGATTGCTTTCATTAGTGGCAAACTTTTCAAGCCCAAAGCTTGTGTGTGTATAGAGGAGAGTCTTCTGTTTCTTTTAGTCTGTGTGACTGTCAGGAATTCAGTTTACAAATATTTCCAGATGACTCCCTGTGTGTTGATGCTGGGGACGTGGCATTAAGCAAGCTGAATAAGGGCCCTCCAGCAGAATGGAGAAGACAGAGGTTGGACTGGAGCCATGAGTGTTACAAACACGAGCAAAGCAAGCCCTTGGTGTGTGTAACTGAGGGACCAAAACTCACAGAGGGTCCAGGGCGGGGGTGGTAGAGTGAGTGGAGGGGTGGGGACCAGGGTCAAGAAATACTTCTCTGAAATGTGGAGTTTAACCTTGAACTTCCTTGGCAAAAATGGCGAAGAAAGGAGGGCTCTTCAGGCAGAAGAAACAGCTTGTGTAGAGAAAAACTTGGAAGTAGCAGAAAAGAATGTCCCAGAAGCAGAAGGAAAACCTGTAAGACTGGAAAGATGAACAGTCTTGGAGTCTGGGTAAGGACTGTTAAACTTGACCCTGAGGGCACAGAGGCAGTGAAAAGTTTTAAGTCAGGGATCGGTTTGCCCTGTGCCCTGGGGTCAGCTGGTCTCTGCAGCCTTTTGATTTTCTAACCATGTCCTTGCCTAACGGCTGTGCTCTTATGTAAAAACAATTTCAGACTCATTTTTCCAGGACTTTAGGGGAATATATTACATCTGTTTTACTCTGGATCATGCTTATTTGTAGGATATAAACAGATTTTAAATACATCTAAAAGGCACTTTCCTGGCGGTTCAGGGTTTAAGACTTCGTCTTCCAATGCAGTGGTGTAGGTTTGATCCCTGGTTGGGGAGGTAAAATCCCGCATGCCTCACGGCCAAAAAACCAAACCATAAAGCAGAAGCAATATTGTAACAAATTCAATAAAGACTTTTTTAAAAAAAGAATGGTCCGCATCAAAACAAATACTAAAAAAATAACATCTAAAGCACATAATTACTTAGCAAAACGTTGTATTTCCCTTATAGTATCTCTACTCTCCATATTCTTCTACCAGATGTAGTGCAAATGTGTTGTTTCTTGTTTAGGAGAGCATGGATTCTGGAGTTTGCGTTCAGATCTCAGCTCTGTCCCTCACTTCCTCGTGTGAGCTTGGGCAGATTCTTGAATTGCTCTGTGCCTTGGTTTCCTCATTTGTAAAATGGGGGATAGTAATAGGACTTCATGGGGCTTCCCTGGTGGTTCAGTGGTAAAGAAACTGCCTGAAATGCAAGAGACTCAGGGTCGATCCCTGGTTTGGGAAGATCCCCTAGGAGGAGGGCATGGCAATCCACTCCCATATTCGTGCCCGGAGAATCCCATGGACAGAGGAGCCTGGGGGGCTACAGTCTATAGGGTTGCAAAGAGTCAGACACAACAAGCGACTGAGTGCTCGCACACACACACACTCACATACACCTGTATGCACAATAGGACTTCAGAGTCAGGGTAATCGCATCATTGATTATTGACAGCTTCTTTGTATGTTCACATGGTCTTCTTATGAGAACACCAGTCACTGGATTCAGGCTCCAACATAGTCCAATATGACCTCATCCTAACTAATTACTTTTTATTTAGGTATCCTAACTAAATACCCTATTTCCAAATAAAGTCATATTTTGGAGGTGAAGAGGGTTCTAGCCCAGGTCAATGTGTAAACGCACAGAATAATGCCCAGCACAGAGTAAGGCTGATCGTTATCATTATTGAGGTTCTTTCGTTTATTCCTTTGAAGACTAGAAACACCAGCTAATTTTAAACATCAACATGGTTAGAAGGAAGAATTGAGAAATAAACTTCACTGGCTTGTGGAGTTTTGTAACTTGAAGAGGATTATCTTTTGACAGAAAATAAAACAAAGAAATAAAAAACTAAACAAAGGCAAACCATAGCTGTGGTTAGAAAGACAAATACATTTGGTGGGCAATATTGGTTAAACCAGTAAAAGTACCTTTTTATTTTTAATATTTATTTATTTACTTCGAGTGCACCAGGTCTTGGCATATGGGTCTTCAATCTTTGTTGTGGCATGTAGGATCTAGTCCCCTACCAGAGAGTGACCCCCAGGTTCCTGCATTGGGAGCACAGAGCCTTAGCCACTGGACCACCAGGGAAGTCCCTGTAAGTACTTTTAAAAGCGGGATTTAAAGCAATCCGATTTACAGATTTGGGTGTTAATGTGCCAGAAGCATCCATTAGAGGAGCAGTTAATTTAGTTCTGATTATTAAAGCAATAACTGCTGGTTATAGAAAAACTGAAGGAGAAAAAAGAAGGAAATAAAAGTTGATCATTTTTATACCACTAAAAATAACCACAGCTAAAATTTTGCTACAGGTTCTTTGTGTAAGATCCCACTTTTTTGTATGCCTTCCCCTGTGAATACACATACACGTACTTATCTATCATTTTTTTCAAAATTAAGATCATTCTATAAATGCATGTGTATTAGTTTCCTAGGGCTGTTGGAACAAAGTACCAGACCCTGCCTCTGTCTTCACATGGTCTTCTTCCTTGTGAGTCTGCGTCTTTGTATGTTCACCTGGTCTTCTTATAAGAACTCCAGTCACTGGATTTAGGCTCCAACATAGTCCAATATGACCTCATCCTGACTAATTCCTTTTGCAAATAACCTATTTCCAAATAAAGTCACATTCTGACTTTAAAGTGACAGTCTCAGGTGGACACGAATGTTGGGAACATTCACCCTTTAACTCAGTAGAACCTGTAATGCAGATATCTGACTTCATAGTATAAGACAGAACACAATCCCTCCATCCCCTGGTTTCCCAAAGAGAAGTACTTAAATTTCTTAACCAAGGTTCACAGGAAATTCAGTCTGGCTTCCTTGCACAATTGTCACTCCAGGGATGTCTTCCTGCTTACTGGGATCAGGTGGGGGTGACTCTGGTGTCATCGAGGGCCCAGGGGAGATAGTAAGAGTTAATCTCCCTAGGGTCCCAGAGACTACAGCCTGTATTTAACCACCTTGCAGTGTTAAGCATGGCTGAGAAGTTGGCCACTAGATGGACCATTTGGTGAGGTCAGCGTTCTCAGAACCACATCCTTGGCACGGGCCTGCCTCCAAGACTCTGTGCCCTGGTACGCTCCCTTACTTTCATGTTCATGGGCCTAGAATGGTCACTGATGCGTGCCAGCTCAGGACACAATAGGCTACCCGTCCTATCTCTTTCTACCCTCAAGGTAATTGTCTCAGAAGACCCTCTGCCTATGCCAACTGCAAGCCTTAGGGCCTGTCCAGCCTGACCCAACAGACTCGTTTAACTTTGAGTTTCAGGGACAGTCACTTCCCCTCAGAAGGTCCTGGGCTCCTCATGCAAACAAGAGCACTTCCTCCTGAGAATGATTTGCACGAAGAAGCACCCAACAGAGAACTTGGCTCAGCCACAGAAAATACTCTGTCCTTCCCTCAGGCAGCAGATGCCTAACTGCCTTCTTATGTTTCAGAGCAAGCTAATGACTATTAATCATTCTTCCCATAGAAGAGAAACTGTGTGTCGAGGCCGGTGGTCTCCTCCTGCAGACCTGGCATAATTTTGAAGTCCTCCCATGGTGTACTGCTTCGAAATTTAGCACCACATCATAATTCGCACATTATTCTAACACATGGCTATACTATTGGGTTGGCCAAAAAGTTTGTTCCGGTCTAACAGCTTACAGTAAAAACCTGAACGAACTTTTTGGCCAACCCCAATGTAACTTATTTAATTGTCCCCATATTTCAATACATTTGGGTAGTTTCTCACCGTAAATCAATTGGGATAAAAATATTCACTTAAACAAATATTTATTACATATCTACTAGGTGCCACTCAATGTTTTAAGTCCAAAGGGTCTTACCTGTACACGGCAGAGAAAGACAGCAACAATCAATGTAAAATAAAATGCCCTCAGAGTGAGCACAAAGTAAAAGAGCCAGGGGTCAGTTAGTAACCTGGGACGCTGTTCTGCAATAGGGTAAGCGGGAGGGGTCTTCCTGAAAAGCTGGGGTTTGATCTGCCCAATCCAAGAGCTGGAAAATGTTCTACAGAAAGCACTGGGACACAGGAAGTTCTGTCTTTTGGGGTTTTATTGTTTCTACCTCATGTATGGATGTAAATAAATTGGAGCCGTCTCCATCAATTGAAATTACCACTTCAGTCAACCTAAGTGCAATTTGCACAAGCAGATGATGAATAAACCGGATTTAAAAATCAATGGATGTTCAAAAGATTATGATTGATTTATCTACTTGGTGAAACATGCATATTACCACATGAAAGGATGACACTGAAAACTATGAAAAGTGACCACTAAGTCGCATTTAATTGAGATATGGCTGCATCTATCTGTAAGCTGTTTGTGTTCTTTTTTCTTAAGAACTTTTGAGTTTTTTGTCCCTTTGACAGTTTTTAGTTTTGTCAGCAAAACTGGTACCAAATGAAGACTAGTAGAACTTCTCAGACCCTGCAAGTCTTTCACAGCCTATCATTACAATTTACTTACTCAAAAGACCCAGTCTGCTTTTATAATACTGTTCTGAATTTCAAATACTTAAATAAATTTGTCACACTGAGAACCAAGCTCTTCATAATTTTATACCTTAGTTTGATCATGCTGCAACATTTTAGGTAGCCAGATGTTTAAATGTCTCACGCTTAGTTTTTAAAGTAAGTATGTCTGAGAAAAGAACATTAAAAAAAGAATAACTGAATCACTTTGCTGCATAGCAATAAATAGAACAATATTGAGGCTTCACGGTGGCTGAGTGGTGAAGAATCTCCCTGCCAATGCAGGAAACACGGGTTCGATCCCTAGGTTGGGAAGATCCCCTGGAGAAGGTACTGGCAACCTGCTCCAGTATTCTTGCCTGGAAAATCCTACGGACAGAGGAGCCTGGTGGGCTACAGTCGATGGGGTCATAAAGAGTCAGACGTGAGTTAGCAGCTCAACAACAGCAACAAATCAGCTATACTTCAATAAAAAATAATAATATAAAAAAGTAGGTATGTCCATGTGTGTCTTATCCCTCTCCTGCTGTGTAACAAACAACCATAAATTTTGGTGCTTAAAACATCAGTCATCCCACTATGCTCACTCTCTGTGAGGAAGGAATTTTGACTGAGCATGTTTGACTGGGCAATTCTTCTGCTTTACGAGAATGCAAAAAGGTGCATTTTATGAGGTGCAAGAACTAAGTCACTCAGTGGTATCCAGTTGGTCACAGGGCTGGGCTGGTGGGGACAAAGATAGCTTCATTCCCAAGAAGCTGGGATCCTCAGTGGCACCAGTTGGAAAGCTGAGCCCCTATCCCTCTCCATGTGGTCTCAAGACTGTTCCTTGTGGTCTCAAGACCGCTCCTTGTGGTCTCTCAGCAGGAAAGTCAGACTTCGTACATGGCAATTCCAGGAGCCAGGCTTGTGTCCCAAGAGACAGTGGCTACAAGCTGCCAGTCTTTTAAAGCCAAAGTCAGTAAATTAACAGAGAGAGGGTCCCTTTTACTGTATTCTGTTGATCAAAACAGCCACCAGCTTAAGGGGAGGAGACATAGACCCCACCACTCAAAAAGAGGGAGTATCAGAGAATCTATAGGCCTCTTTATTCTGCTACTATATGTATGTATGTATATATGTGTATATTTATTTACCTTTTATTATGGAAGATGTTAAAAATATCTAAAAGTAGCCAAATTGTACATAAACCTCCATGTACATATCACCTAGCTTCAACAGTTTTTAACTTACAGCCAATTTGTTTCATCTACACTCCCCACCTTCTTCCTCTAGACCTGCTGCTAAGTTGCTTCAGTCCTGTCCGACTCTGAGCAACCCCATAGACGGCAGCCCACCAGGCTCCCCCATCCCTGGGATTCTCTAGGCAAGAACTCGGGAGTGGGCTGCCATTTCCTTCTCCAATGCATGGAAGTGAAAAGTGAAAGTGAAATGGCTCAGTGTGTCCGACTCCAAGTGACCCCCTGGACTGCAGCCTACCAGGCTCCTCCGTCTATGGGGTTTTCCAGGCAAGAGTACTGGAGTGGGGTGCCATTGCCTTCTCCTCCTCTAGCTCTACAGTGTTTTTAATCAAACCTCAGACATATTAATTCATCCATCAATGGTTAAAGCGTCATAACAACCAGAAAACAGAGCAACTTTTAAAGGGAAAAATCTATCCTTTTCAGAGGCTTTCCTTTATTACTACCAAGTGATTCTTAGCTCTTAGAAGATACCTTCCTTCCAAGAAATCTTGAAATATTTAAACAGTAAAGAACAGCCACTGGGACTTCTCCAGGGGTCCAGTGGTTGGGACTGAGCCTTCCAATGTAGAGGATGTGGATTCTATGCCTGGTCAGGGAGCTAAGATCCAATGTGCCTCAGGGCCAAAAAATCAAAACAGAAGCAATATTGTGACAAATTCAATAAAGACTTATAAAAGGTCCATGTTTTTTAAAATCTTAAAAAAGAAACAGAGCAGCCACTTTCTTACAGAGCTTCTGGTGAAGTGCACACTGGACTAGGAATCAGGAGACCTGGGTTCAGGGATCTCAGACACTGACCAGCCATAGAACAGCAGCTAACTTTCACTGAGGCCTCGTCTGCCACTCCACACTCAGCATTTCACTTCTATTATTATTCCAAGGTCACAGATCGGTTAGAAAAGCTAAGCGGTTGGCTCAAGATCAAACAATGGCAGAGGAGGGATCTTAGCCAGGTCACCTGGAGGCTCTGTTTCCTCCTCCATCCAATGGAGAATACTGTCCAAGTTCAACCTACTTCTCTGGAGAATAATATAACAAATGCTCTCAGCAGACCAGTTTGGAAATATTTCAGATTCTAATCACAGAACTTTGGAACAGGTAATCCACTTTCACGGCTCAAAAATCCCAACAATAGAAAATGGTGAAGAGTCTGCCTGTCACCCCGGTTCCTATTATTTCGATTCCCCTCCCATTTTCTCTGTACAAGTAATCATCAGGTGGTTTAGCTGCTAAGTCGTGTCCAGCTCTTGGCAACACCATGGGCTATAGGCCACCAGGCTCCTCTGTCCATGGGATTTTCCAGGCAAAAATACTGGAGTGGACTGCCATTTCCTTCTCCAGGGGATCATCTCCACCGGGGGATTAACCCTGGGTCTCCTGCCTTGCATGCAGATTCTTTACCAACTGAGCCACAGTGGAAGTCTGAGTAACCGTCTAATTCTGATTTATTTATGCAAATTCAACAATATGAAGAAGTATATCACTGTATGGCGGCTCCTAACACAGTGGGTAACACCTCTATATGTTCAACCTCTATAGGAGTTATTCCTGTGCCAGAAAATAGCCTCCTTGTCCTTTCTGATAGCTGCCTAACACCTCATTGTGTAGACATTCTATCATTTATTTCACCACTTCCTTGTTGATAGACATTAGAGTTTTTTCCCCAACCTTTTGCTATTGCAGATAATCAAGCACAAAGTTTTCTTTTGTTTGTTGTTTTTTTGAAAACTAAGAAATGGAGTGTTTATGTGCATATATTGGGTTGGCCAAAATTTTCGCTTGGGTTTTTCTTTGAAATCTTATGGAAAAACCCAAGTGAACTTTTTGGCCAACTCATTATTATGAGAGGGACAGTCAGTAGCAAAGCCTACTAGTTCACTGTTTTGTTCAGGGTTGTGATTACTTACCGGCTTTTGACATCTGTTCAGGGTTGTGATTACTTAACTGCTTTTGACATTTAGCGCAAGAAGTTCATCAGGCTTAACTAAAGAATCTGTACATTTCTTCTGGAGTCTTTGTATGAGGGAATCCCCAGGGACCAAAGAATGAGAGCCCATACATATAGCATTATCATTGTCTCTTTTTATCAAGCTTTTTTGGGTTTGCTTCCTTGAAAATTCTGCTTATAGATCCTTGTGAACATACTGGTCCAAAGTCTGATATCTTAGAAGAACTGCTTTTAAGGAAAGGTATCCTGGGATATGTGTTTCTTTTATCACAGTTTGTACAATTATAAGCCCAGCTGGATTGACTAGAGACATAGGCCAGAGACCATCATGACCAGTGACATAAAAAGAGTAGGCAACACCTAAGGCAAAGGGAGAAGCATCCCATGGCTTTATAAGAACATCTCCTGTTTCCCCCTCTACTTCTCTCCTAGCTGAGGAGGTGTGACCCTCTTGCTGATTAGTTAAGTAGCTTGTTTGTTGTGGCTTAAGTGGGTAATAGCAAAGATGTCCCCAGACTTCCTTCACCACCTTTCGTCACCGTTTGCTAAGTCTTCACTTTCATTGTTCTTTGTCACTGCCTAGAGTTCTACCAATTGCAGATCCATTTGGGTTAAAAGCCTCTCATTGAAAAGGTAAATATCAGGACTTCCCTGGTGGTCCAGTGGCTATGACTCTGCACTCCTAATGTAGGGGGTTCAAGTTCAATTCCTGGTCAGGGAACCAGATCCAACAAGCCTCAACTAAAGATTCCACGTGCTACGACTAAGACCCAGAGCAGCCAAATAAATATTATAAATAAATAAATGGCAAATATCTTTGGTCATTTATGCCTTGAAGTAAATTGATTTACCCAACCACCCCATCCTAATACCCAGTGTGGATTAACCATGCTGAGCTGGAATAGACTGAGGGTTGCAAGGAGAGAGGTGGCGGTGCTTCTGCTAATTTATGAACTAGAGCGAGGGCTGGGGGCTCGTGGAGACCAGTGGGAAGAATTCATCCAAGAGGATTCTGGGATGCTAGTGTTGAAGAACATTTATTATTCCATCAGTAGGAATGAAAGGCAGCAGGAAACAGAGACATGCAGAAGAGAAGTTAGGTAGCCCCCAAAGGGACATGATCATCTTTGCAATTTTACTCAAGAGTCGCCCTGCTTGTTAGGACATGTTAACTAAGAATGCATTAAGTTCCTTGACTTTGACTATTTCCTCTGTATTGTTGGTCCTGGTTTACTACTCCAAATGTAAATTAGCATCTAGAGGTGGCAGAACAAGTTACCACCAGAAAGTAAATACTGGTATATAAGGTTATTTGGTCAGCAATGTTCTCAGTGACACTACCCCACCGGCACTGTGGCTTAACCATGGAATATTTTGTTTCATGGTCTGCATTTCAAAATTCTCAAACATGTTATTACACCCACACCAAGAACACGAAGAAACTACTTAGGCTGGAGCAAAGTTTTTTAAGGAGGAATGGAGTGGGGGGAAGAGAAGCAATACACACATTTTCAAAGAACCAAGTTAATTATTTCTAAGATGATCTGAGAAAAAAAGAATCTCAGCTTCATGCACACCTCAGTCTCCTGTCCTCTGCAAAGACTCTTCAAGTGAAGTCTTAAAGACAAGGCACCATGCTTGCCTTCATGTGTGCTAAGTTGCTGCAGTTGTGTCTGACTCTTTGTGACCCCATAGACTGTAGTCCGCCAGGCTCCTCTGTCCATGGGATTCTCCAGGCAAGAACACTTGAGTGGGTTGCCATGCCCTCCTCCAGGGGATCTCCCCCATCCAGGGATTGAACCCCTGTCTCTATGTCTCCGGCACTGGCAGGCAGTTTCTTTACCAGTAGGGCCACCTGGGCTGCCCTACTAATGACAAAGCAGCCTAATGCAACATCTGTGTTTTGACAGATCAACTTCTAGGAATCAGAAAAAAAAAAAAACAACCATCTTGTAGCACCATGAGCACTGAACGCTGTGCAAGCCTGACAGACATTAAATAACAGCATCTGATTTCTCCAATGCCTCCTGGTAGGGCGTCTTTCAGCATCATGCATCTTCTCTGGGTCTCCATTTGGTTTTTTATAATATTTCACCCTCATTTAAGTGTTTCTTCCTTTCCTGACCATTGCAAGTACTTCCTCCATTCTCCCCCAACACATCATAAATAGTATTCCCCCAGCAAGAGTCCATTCAATTTCTGCTTTATATTTACATCATACCTTCTCCTTACCCACATCACTGGTGGCTCAGATGGTAAAGTGTCTGCCTGAAACATGGGAGACCCGGGTTCAATTTCTGGGTCGGGAAGATTCCCTGGAGAAGGAAATGGCAGCCCACTCCAGTACTCTTGCCTGGAAAATCCCATGGACAGAGGAGCCTGGTAGGCTACAGTCCACGGAGTCACAAAGAGTCGGACAGGACTGAGTGACTTCACTTTCCTTCTAACCCCCTTCCTGGAAAACTCCCTGGCTGAGCCCCAGGAGATCAGATGGTGGCAAGTGCCGGCAGAACCATCACCTGTGGAGCACGCCAGCCAGCACTTCAGATGGCTTCTGGACTGCCTGGGTAAGCTTGATGAGAGCATCTTATTCTCCTGTGCCTTCATTTTGCCTTCTGGCTCCAACAGTAAAGAGGTAAAAAAAACCTGCCTACAATGCAGGAGACCCGAGTTTGATTCCTGAGTTGGGAGGATCCCCTGGAGAATGGAATGGCAATCCACTCTGGTATTCTTGCCTGGGAAATGCCATGGACAGAGGAGCCTGGTGGGCTACGGTCCGTAGAGTCACAAAGAGCTGGACCCGTCGGAACGACTAACACTTTCATTTTTCCTTCTGTAAAATGAAATTCTAGAAAAAAATCATATCACTTATATGTAGAATCTAAAAAAAACGATGCAAATGAACTTCGTTACAAAACAGAAATAGACTCACAGGCATAGAAAACAAACTTGTGGTTACCAAAAAGTGAAAGGAGGGGAGAGGGATAAGTTAGGAGTCTGGGATTAACAGATACACACTGCTAGACAAAAAATAAGTAACCAACAAGGACCCGCTGCATAGCACAGGGAACAATATTCAGTATTTTATAATAACCTATAAGGGAATTGAAAAAGAATATATACATATATATATAATTATATATGTATAATGGAGTCCCTTTGCTGTACACTTGAAACTAACACAACATGGTAAATCAGCTATACTTTAATTCAAAAATAATAAAAAATAAAAATATATGATTTTAGAATAGTACCTAATGTACAGCCCTTCAACTTACACAATCTCAATGTGATGCACAAAACCACCCAAGGAGGTGGGTGTTCCTATCCACAAGCCAACGTGACTGGGTTTGCTGCAGTTGTTCTGACTTGGGGCAGTTAGGTGTTGCAGACACTACTGGTTCCTGTACACTCTTCCTTACTTGCTGCAGAACTCGGCTTTGCCAAGTGTCCCTCCCTGCAAGAAGACCCTCCCCCAGTTCAGTGGCAAAAGCCCTGAACTATCCGAGCCAATCATGGTGCCTTGATTCTCTTTGCCGGTGATTGTTTTTGGGCAAATGACCCAGGTCAGCTAATGCAACAGGAGACGAGTCTGCTGGGGAGCTTCTAGAAAAGTCTTTTAGTACTTAGAAAGACACAGGGATGAAGCAGTCCTTCAAGACTCCATGGCTGAGTTTAATGTCTAGGACTGTGGAAGCCATCTCATGACTGTTCAGGTAACTACCCCAGAAATAAACCCACAAATTAGGAGGACAGAGGGAAAGGGCAGAAGGATGTAAGTTTTTTTTTTAATGGGAAGAACTAACATTTATTCAATCAACAATTGCTGGGTGCCTGCTAAGTCAAGACCATGCTGTTCAGTGGGACACAAAGAACATGTGTCCCAATGAACACGTTTCCCCAATCTGCCCTTGTTGTTCCCAGACATTACTAAGTAACAAAATGCACAAAGTTTCAAGAATGTAAGACTTTGATGATGTCATTGAGCCTTAACCAAGGCTAGACTTAACCAAGCCTAGCTGCAACCTACCTTAGAGTTTTGTTTAAATGAGCAAACCTCCTTATTGATTACTGGGGTCTTCTGTTCTTTGCAACTGAACATAACCTAAACATTGTGTCAAACTTTACAGGTATGAACTGAAGCTCTCCTCAAAGGTCCCCAGCAGGGTTCTCAAGCTTGGATGTGCATTAAAATCACCTGGGAATGTTCAAGGCATGTTCATGCCTGGTCTTCACAAGCAGAGTTTCTGGCTCAATTGGTCTAGGCTGGAGTCTGGGGTTTGATTTTTTTTTTTAAAGCTCCTTGGACAATTTTAATGCAAGAACCATGGGCCTAAAAATGCCAAAGAACACAGAAGATGGGTGTTAGAACCCTTTTTCCTTCTTACATCTGTCCTGCCTTACTCCTCCTCCCGTCCTACATGTACTTAGGACCCCCCAAACACAGGGTGACCGTACATCTGTGTTTGACTGGGACAGCCTCAGTTTGTAACTGTTGCCATGACATAATTATCAAAAGCAAATCCTTTCACTCTTAAAAATGTCCCCATCTGTATGATTGACTGCTTTACCTAAAAGGATTCTTAGTGGAACTAGTTTGATCAAGAGTCTTAACACCACCCTTCCCTTATTTTACTCTTTTAAAATGTTATTTATTTACTTTCGGCTGTGCTGGATCTCTGTTGCTGTGTACCGGCTTTCTCCAGCTGCTATGGGTGGGTTCTCCTCTCCAGTTGCAGTGCCTGGGCTTCTCATTGCCGTGACTTCTTTTGTTGTGGAGCATGGGCTCTAGGCACACGGGCTTCAGTAGTTGTGTCCACGGGCTTACTTGCCCCATGGCATGTGGAATCTTCCTGGACCGGGATGGAAGCCATGTCCCCTGCATAGGCAGGTGGGTTCTCAACCACTGGACCACCAGGGAAGCCCTCCCTCCTCCATTTTAGATGAATGTGTGCCTCCCCTAGTGTTGGTAGAGACCCAAGTTTGCAGAGGACCCAGTCCACTGTTTAATAAGTGCTGCAGTCCCAACCCTGGAGGCTTTGGATTAGGGTAAAAGATTGTGGATTACAAGAGAGTCTCAGATATCTTGTAGTGAGATATATATTTCCTGTTATTTTTATGTGCTGAATTATTTGTGCATGTAATCCCACCTGGAAGCAGAGGAGTGATCGAAATCGTTCCCCTGGGGTTCTCCCCAACCCCAGGATGCCCTGATATCCTACCTCAGCCCTTCAGAATTAAAAGAGGAAATTACACGGTGGGGGCTGCTGAAGCAGAAGAGAGCTCTGGATTTAAGACGCTGGGGTGACATCCAACAGACAGCCAAAGCATCAGGCAAAAGAAACTGAAATAAAGGATCACAAAAACCAAGGGAAAGAAAGATACTGAGTCTCTACAATGAGCTACTGAGAATTTAAGTAGCTTGCTTGGGATTAGTAAGGCACTTTGGATGTTACGCAAATGTAACTAAGGTGTGGACATCAGAGGGGGCTGGGCCTATCTACCAGGGCTAAGTGGAATCCTAATTTCACAGAGATCTGATGAATCTTTTGGAGGGAAAAACAGAGATGATTTGGAGGACTGCTAGCTGGGCTCCTAGAAGCCATAATGAGGACTTCTAGACAAGAAGGGGTCATCAAGACCACTCTGGCTCTCTTGAGCAATGCCTTGGAGGTTTAGAGAGACAACTCTGGGGGAGGCAAAGCTGAGGGCCCTAGGTTTCTCTTGAAGCACTGGTCAGTTGTTGAATAATTCTTCACAATGAGACACTTAAGGACTTTCCTGGTGATGCAGTGGCTAAGATTCCACACTCCCAATGCTGGGCACCCAGGGTTCAATCCCTGGTCAGGGAACTAGACCCCACATACAACACTAAGAGTTTGCATGCCACAACTAAAGATTCCACATGCAGAAACTAAGACCCAACACAGCCAAATAAATAAGTATCATTTTTTAAAAAATGAGACACTTAAAAGAGCCGCTTCAACTTCTGATTTCCCTGATATAACTCAGGAAGGAATTAGAAATGGGAATAGCAAATTTCTTGCTGTTGCCCTAGAGGCAAGTGATCTCCCTTCTATCTCTAGGAGAGAAGCAGGGTCAACTCTGGGGGTTGTATCAGTTATACATTGCTGTGTCACAAACTATTCCAGAAGTTAGTGACTTAAAACAAGAACCATTTATTTGCTCACCATTTTGATATCAAGTTGGGATTAAGCATAGTCAAAGCTATGGTTTTTCTAGTAGTCATGTATGGATGTGAGAGATGGGCCATAAAGAAGGTTGAGCACCGAAGAATTGATGCTTTTGAACTGTGGTGCTGGAGAAGACTCTTTGGAGTCACTTGGACTGCAAGTAGATCAAACCAGTCAATCTTAAAGAAAATTAACCCTGAATATTCATTGGAATGGAGAAGGCAATGGCAACCCACTCCAGTACTCTTGCCTGGAAAATCCCATGGACAGAGGAGCCTGGCAGGCTGTAGTCCACGGGGTCACGAAGAGTTAGACACTTACTAAGCGACTTCACTTTCACTTTTCACTTTCATGCATTGGAGAAGGAAATGGCAACCCACTCCAGTGTTCTTGCCTGAAGAATCCCAGGGATGGTGGAGCCTGGTGGGCTGCCATCTGTGGGGTCACACAGAGTCGGACACGACTATAGCGACTTAGTAGCAGCATTCATTGGAAGGACTGATGCTGAAGCTAAAGCTCCAATACTTGGCCCCCTAAAGCAAAGAGCTGACTGATTGGAAAAGACCCTGATCCTGGGAAAGATTGAAGGTGGGAAGAGAAGGGGAAGACAGAGGATGAGATGGTTGAATGGCATCACCAACTCAGTGGACATGAGTTTGAGCAAACTCCGGGAGATGGTGAAGGACAGGGAAGCCTGCCTTCACCTGTGCTGCAGTCCACAGGGTCGCAAAGAGTCGGACACGACTGAGTGACTAACGACAGCAACAGAATTAAAGCTGGGACAGTTCATCCTTGCTCCATGTAGCATCTGCTGGGACGGCTTGACTGGGAGGAGGGTTACTCTCAAGCCAGCCTCCTCCCATAGCTAACTGTCAGCTGAGCACTCAGCCTGGGCTGGCCACCAGGGGCCTCAGTTCTCTTCCAGAGGGACCTTGGCAAGTGTCCAAGCTCAGGCTCCCTCACAATATGGAGGCTGGGTTCCAAGAGGAAACTGGGACAGCGTCACTTCCGCTATATTCTTTTGGTCAAAACAGCCACCAGCTTGGCCCAGCATACAGAGCAGCAGAAAAATAGCTCCTACTTTTCAGTGTCAGAGGTGACAGTGAGTTTTCTGCCTCGTGTGTGTGCGTGGCAACACCAGGTCTTAGTTGCAGTGCAAGATCTTTGCTGTCTCATGTGGGATCTCGTTCCCTGACCAGGAATCAAACCTGGGCCCCCTACATTAGGAACACAGAGTCTTAATCACTGCACCTCCAGGGAACTCCCTGCTGCCATCTTTAATGTCCTACATGGACGGACCATAGGAAAGATCATTTATAGAATGTCAGAACAAATGGCTGTTTAAGTAGAACTTCACAGTTGTCTGGTCCTACCAGAAGGAAGGAGAAAGAAATTTGGGGACTTCAATATTCCTGACGATTTGCTGAGGAGGAAGAAGAGACAAAGGCCGGTTTCATTACTTGCTACCGTAATTCACACTCTTAGTCTTACTCCTAAATTTGTAAAGCCAAAGGGAAAAAATATACATATGTATATATATATTTGAAGCTGAAAACTTCAAAATTTAAGATTGACATATGACAAATGATTTAATCCAAAACTATTAAGTTAAAATATTTACTATGTGCAAGATAGTACAATAGGTCTTATAATGATTATAAAGTTTTACAGGTCATGGCTTCTGTCCTTGAGAAACTTTTCAGTTTATTTAACAAGCATTAGCCAAGTAGGTGCCAAACATCGTCTAGGTGCTACTAGCTGGTAGACACAAAAATAGGAAACACCATCATCTCTGCCTTCATGGACTTCATAGTCCACTAGAGGTGAGAGATGAACATAAATATGTCATGTGGCAAGTGTGATCCAAACTCTGAAAATGATAAATAAAATATGTGTAAAATAGAAGAAAAAATCAAAATACTCAATCCAAAATGTTAAGAATGAGACGATGAGTGAGCTTTTGTTTTTGCTTTCTACTTTTACTTTTTCAAGAAATGAATTTTCAAACAGAAAAAAAAAAAACTATATTAAGTGCAATGTGGTGCTGTAATAGAGAAATTCCAGGATGTTCTGCAAGCTGAGAGGGAGTCCCTAGCCTCTCCTGGAAGGAGGAGAGAGAAGTTTATGCAGAGGAGGTGACTTCAAAGTCACGGATTGAAGGGGAAATAGAAGTTGTGGTTGACCTTTGTGTTTCGTGGGGTATAACCTTGCCTGGCTCTCTTATTTGAGAGAAAATCTTTATTGTGTGTGCACTTTTGAGTCTCTAGAGCTTTGTCTCCTCCAGGTAAGAGGCTCCATTTAGACTTCTTGCCTTCCTGGAAGCCAAGGCAGGAGAGCAAACCCTGGGTTCAGCCTGTCAGCCTCCCTGCCCACAATATTGAATCTGGTGGCAGAGGAACAAACTGGATAGAACTGATCTATAGCCAGTGTGGGCAATGGTACCAACGGTGCTGACTAATGGCAATAGTGCCCAGCAGCCACGATGGCAGAATCCTGTAACCAACAGCTGTACTTTCGGGCCTTGGTCCTCCTTGGTTCCCTGCTCATGTCTGCATTCCAATCTTGGTCCTCTAGCTTCCTGTTATTCCATGAGTCCCTGCCAATAAATTCCTTAAGGAAAGCCAAGCTTGGATTCTGCTCTTTGAAGCAACTGACTGATAAAGGTGAGGGTTAGGCAGGCGGGGTGCCGGGTGTCGGGGGGGGGGTGGGGCGTGTGGAGGAGATAGGTGTAAATCACAGCGTGTGCAAAGATGGAGAAAGAACACATGTAGTACCTTCTAGAAGGAGAGATGAGATATCTACTCAGATATAACCATGGTAGGGAAAAACATCCATGTGAAATATTTTGGAGATGCAGAAGATGGCATGATCACTTCTTTTTAAAACAATTATTTAGTTATTTAGGCTGCATCAGGTCTTTGTTGCGAGGAGTGGGCTTCTTTCTGGTTGTTGTATGTAGGCTTAGGGCCCCAACCACTGTCACCCCATCCCACCCCTTACACTCCCCCACATCCTCCCAAATCCTCCACCCTGGCATGTAGGATCTTGGTTTCTCAATCAGGTTTCAAACCCGAATCCCCTGGTGTGGAAGATGGGTTCTTCTTTAAAGTTAACTTATTTTAGTATTATTATTGATATTGTTATTTGGCCTGCACTGGGTCCTTGTTGCCTGTGGGCTTCCTCTAGCTGCATCAGGTAGGGGCCTCTCTTGCTACAGAGCACAGGCTCTAGAGGCGAGGCCTTCAGTAGCTGCAGTTCACGGGCCTAGCTGCCCTGCAGCAAATGGGATCTTCCCCTATCGGGGATGGAACTGGTGTCTCCTGCATTGGCAGGCAGACTCTCAGCCCCTGGACCACCAGGGAAGCCCCTGGAAGGTGAATTCTTGACCACTCGACCACCAGGGAAATTCCCACAATCCCTTCTTACTGGGTTTATTAGCAAAGATGCAGTGGAAGAAATAGAATTAGCTTGACCATTGGAGAAGAGGAAAGAAAAGTAATCACTCCAGGCCAAAGGAGAATTATATCCTGATCGAAAAGATTCATGTGTATTTAGGAATCTCGTAGTAAAGTAGTTCAATATAGCTGATGCATGGGAGAGAAACAGAAGCTTGGGCAGTTGGCAAGTACTAAATTCCCTTGGTGTTTCGTGCTAGGACATAGACTTTGGACTTTAGTACATAACAGGGAAGTGGGGAAGGTTTGTGAACAAGGAGTGTTCTCATGCAAGTGATGCTTCAAGATGTTGAGTCTGGTGGTCATGGATAGAATGGTCCATTAGGCTGCTGCAATAACTTAGGATGAGCTTAATGTCCTGAATTAGGCTGACAATAGTGGGAATGGAAAGGACCAATGTGCAAAATAATAGTTTGTAAACTGATGGATCCTCTGTTTAAAAAAATCTAATTTTAAACATTCATATGTACACAATCATTGTGTTTATAAATGGGCTGTATTTACATATATACAGAGGATAACATACCACATATGCTGGCTGTAATTCTCTCCAACAAATAGCGTGGTGAATTTATTCCATACATTATGCAAAACAAAGAAAACAAGTACAGCCAGACAAAGACGCTCTGCATCATTTCATGAAAGTGTTTGGGGTATATGTTAGTGTGTGTGTACACATGTGTGTGGATTTGGAATACAGCAAAAAGCGTGGACAATGGGTGGGATTCTCCAGTTCCTCTGAGGAATCAGGCTGTTTCCTGTAACTCTGCTTTTATTGCAGTTGACGTGCGTGTGTGCTCAATCAGTCACGTCCAACTGTTTGCGACCCCATGGACTGCAGCCTGCCAGGCTCCTCTGTCCATGGGATTTCCCAGGCAAGAGTACTGGAGGGGGTTGCCATTTCCTTCTCCAGTTGAAGTTGGTGGTTAATACAATGTATTATTGCTGAGGTAGGTGGAAGTTCCCTGGTTTCGTCTATAGAAAAAATTCTGGTATTCCCAAGGACAGTGAAGTTGAAAAGTTTCCTTAATAAATAGGATGAGCTAAAGCAATGATGAGACAGACTGAGATTCACCTTACAACCCTCCTTCTGTCATCCAATCACATTTATTGATTCTTCCTCCGAACTATATTTGAAATCTACATCCTAGTCTAACCCCTCACTGTCACCCCAAAACTCAATTCAAAAACACCTTATTGACCACAGCATCCCTAGGCTAAATCTTAGGTCTCCCGCTTTCCAACAAATGATATGCATTGGTCAGTTTGCTTCCAGACGTCCCTTTCTAGAGAGGCAGGACCAGCCCTTCCTGAGTAGACAGTAGGCTACGTGACCCTGCCCTCAACTGTATTTGGCCCTGATTCAACACTCACCTACTACATTCTTTTTCTTAGGAATTTGACATTGGAACCCAATGACTATAATTACCTGTAAGTGTGAGATCTGAAGGTCACACAAAGTCTAGAGCTTGGTACCATTTCAGGAAAGCCATAGGGGTTTCCCTGGTAGCTCAGCTGGTAAGAATTCACCTGCAATGCAGGAGACCCCAGTTCAGTTCCTGGGTCAGGAATATCCCCTGGAGAAGGAACAGGCTACCCACTCCAGTATTTTTGGGGTTCCCTGGTGGCTCAGATGGTAAAGAATCCTCGTGCAATGCGGGAGACCTGGGTTCAATCCCTGGGTTGGAAAGATCCCCTGGAGGAGGGCATGGAAACCCACTCCAGTATTCTGGCTTGGAGAATCCCCATGGACCAGAAGAAGCTTGCAGGCTACAATCCACAAGGTCGCAAAGAGTTGGACATGGTGCGTCATCCAAGGTGAACCTTATGAAAACCAAGTAATGAGGTGAGTCCAGAGAAGGGAATAGATACACCAAGGGAACTGGAGACAAAAGACCCCGTTATCCTCAAAGAAATTGAAGAGATGGAGAAAGAGAAAGAAATGGCGAGACTGCAAGCTGCTCTGGTTCCTAAGGTATTTTAGAACTAGAAAATGGGCTTCCTGAATCCTAAGGATCCACTATACACTTCCTTCTTGGGTTCCATGACATTTCTCGACATCCTTACATGCTGCTGCTGCTGCTGCTAAGTTGCTTCAGTTGTGTCCGACTCTGTGCGACCCATAGATGGCAGCCCACCAGGCTCCGCCATCCCTGGGATTCTCCAGGCGAGAACACTGGAGTGGGTTGCCATTTCCTTCTCCAGTGCATGAGAGTGAAAAGTCAAAGTGAAGTTGCTCAGTCGTGTCCGACTCTTCGCAACCCCATGGACTGCGGCCTACCAGGCTCCTCTGTCCACGGGATTTTCCAGGCAAGAGTACTGGAGCGGGGTGCCATTGCCTTCTCCACATCCTTATATGAGCCCTCCTTGATTTCAGCTAGTCTGAAGCCATTCCTATGCTTTCCCCTAAGGAAACTTCCCACACACCTAGTCCATGCTTTGCCATAGCAATTACCGTATTATACTATAGCTGTTTATTTGCTGTCTCCCTTTCCTGTTGGGCTTTGATCTCCCTTGAGACAAGAACTTCATCCTGTTCTCTGTTCATCCTTTGTATCCCCAGCACTTACGGGAGTAATGGGCATACTAGCAAATATTCAGTAAATGTTTAGAGAGTACTTCAGAGGCAGGGGTCATCCTTTCCACCACTTGTATTGATTCTGCCTTATTGTAACTCTCTTTTTCCACAGGGTTTTGACAGCACAGACAATATGTATGAACAATTGCTTCTGAAGCTGTCCTGGGAGTCTCAGAGTGCAGAGCTAGGAGCTGGAAAATCCCAGACTCCTAGGCTGAAAGAGACCTGGAGAAGCCATTGTTCTGGGAAAACTGAGAGTTCTGCAGTGAAAGATTAGCTACCGTCTTTATTTAAGAATATTATTTGACTTCACACACACACACACACAAATTATAGCAAGAGTAACGAAAAACTAAAAAATTTAAAAATTCACCCATGATGTCATCATGACCATAAAACAGCCTGTTTTCATGTCTACATATTTCCCTTCCAGTCCTTGTCTGTATGCATTTATGTAACTTTTACAGAGGTAATGTCATCATTAAGATAACAGCATGTTTTTCTTTTTACTGAACAATTCATCATAATTAGGGACTTACTTGGCAGTCCAGTGGTTAAGACTCCTTGCCTCCACTGCAGGTGGCCTGGGTTCGATCCCTGGTCAGGTCACTAAGATCCCATGAGCCACATTTGCTCATTCAGTCATGTCTGACTCTTTGTGACCCCATGGACTGCCGCACACCAGGCTTCCCTGTCCTTCACCATCTCCTGGAGCTTGCTCAAACTGATGTCCACTGAGTTGGTGATGCCATCCAACCATCTTGCCCTCTGTCATCCCCTTCTCCTCATGCTACATGGCCCCTAAAAAAGAAAAAAAGAACCCTGTAATTCATCATTATTTTTTCCATGTTGTTACAGAGACTTTCTAAGTTTTAATGGATAAATATATACATTATAATTTCAAAATTGATTCAGTTCAGTTCAGTTCAGCCGCTCAGTCATGTCCAACTCTTTGCGACCCCATGAATCGCAGCACACCAGACCTCCCTGTCCATCACCAACTCCCAGAGTTCACTCAGACTCTCATCCATCGAGTCAGTGATGCCATCCAGCCATCTCATCCTCTCTCATCCCCTTCTCCTCCTGCCCTCAATCCCTCCCAGCATCAGAGTCTTTTCCAGTGAGTCAACTCTTCGCATGAGGTGGCCAAAGGACTGGAGTTTCAGCTTTAGTATCATTCCCTCCAAAGAAATCCCAGGGCTGATCTCCTTCCGAATGGACTGGTTGGATCTCCTTGCAGTCCAAGAGACTCTCAAGAGTCTTCTCCAACAGCACAGTTCAAAAGCATCAATTCTTCGGCGCTTAGCTTTCTTCACAGTCCAACTCTCACATCCATACATGACCACTGGAAAAACCATAGCCTTGACTAGATGGACCTTTGTTGGCAAAGTAATGTCTCTGCTTTTCAATATGCTATCTAGGTTGGTCATAACTTTTCTTTCAAGGAGTAAGCGTCTTTTAATTTCATGGCTGCAGTCACCATCTGCAGTGATTTTGGAGCCTAAAAAGATAAAGTCTGACACTGTTTCCGCTGTTTCCCCATCTATTTGCCATGAAGTGATGGGACCAGATGCCATGATCTTCGTTTTCTGAATGTTGAGCTTTAAGCCAACTTTTTCACTCTCCTCTTTCATTTTCATTAAGAGGGATTTTAGTTCCTCTTCGCTTCCTGCCATAAGGGTGGTGTCATCTGCATATCTGAGGTTATTGATATTTCTCCCGGCAATCTTGATTCCAGCTTGTGCTTCCTCCAGCCCAGTGTTTCTCATGATGTACTCTGCATAGAAGTTAAATAAGCAGGGTGACGATGTACAGCCTTAACGTACTCCTTTCCCCATTTGGAACCAGTCTGTTGTTGTTCCAGAATTGATTAGATATGCTTTAAATTGCTTAAAATTTCCTATTGTGGAATCACATGTTTTCTTTTTCTTTCTTCCTTCTCTCACCTTCCTTCTTTCTTTCCTTCCTTCATTTTTTCCTTCCTTTCTTTCTCTCTTCCTTTTTCTTTCTTCATTCCTTTCTTACATTGGACATCTTTGTATAAATTCTTTTCTTCTTTGGTTTGAGTCAGAATAATTCTACCCACAGCCCAGGCTCTGTTTTCATTGAAAAACAAATATTTACTGAGCACCTACTGCTAAATGTTGGGGACACAGTGATGGAAATGATGCCTGCCCCTCCAAAAGCTTTCTTCCTGATAATGGAGAGACACATTAACAGAAAAATGAGAATATACCACCGTCAAACACTGTAACATAGAGAAAAACAAACTGCTGCAGAAGCCCAGGTGGGGTTTGTCTGGAGGGTGCTTGATTTACTGCATTTCTTTCTAAAAGGATGCCGATGGTCCCTGCCCCCAGCATACATGGTGTACATTCCAGTCTCTCCAACCACAGTGTCTTTAATAAAGACATTCAAAGAAGAACATTTGCAGTTCTGCTAATGTAAGAATCACTTACTAAGCTCTCATCACATTCTGGGGGCTTATGGACCTAATACAATTCCCTCAACAGCAATATGAGGTCTTTATTATTATTGTCTCATTGTACAGAATAAGAAACAGAGCCTCAAAGGTGTGAAGGAGCCAGTCTATGGATTCACACAGTCGAGATGCAGAATCACATTCTTATTAATCGCCACAGTTTGCTCCTGCACCACACCACAGCAGGAGACTCTTTTACCAATGGAAAGCCCTTTCTCACTGGAGATGGGACTCAGTTGAGCTCTATTCTCCGTAAATGCAGTTGCTGCTTTCTAACAAGGAGCTTACTGGAAAGCATTGTTCTTGTTGTGCTTGGAGGTCTCAAGGATGAGGTTTTTGGTTTTGTTTTAAATATTTATTCATATATTTGGCTGCGCTGGGTATTAGTTGTGGCACGTGGATTCTTTAGTTGAGGCATGCAAACTCTTAGCTGTAGCATGTGGGATCTAGTTCCCTGACCAGGGATTGAACCTGGGCCCTCAGCATTGGGAGTATAGTGTCATAGCTACTGGACTAGGGAAGTCCCAAGGATGGAGTGTTGAGTCTACTCAAACCGTTCTGTCTTTTCTTTTCAACCCATACTAACAGGCCCTCTTCCCAACCCTCACCCCAACTTTAGGGGCTAAAGCTGTGCTGGTTCAGCAGATGGTATTTGGATGATCGTCCGGAAGCCAATTCTGAATCAGCCGCTAGATCACTTGTGTGGATGCTGCGGCAACAAAAGGCACATATTTTTAGCCTCTCATTATGGGTCAAAACAATCTTCATAGGACTTCACAGATGGCACAAGTGGTTAAGAACACCTTTGTCAGTGCAGGAGACATCAGAGACATGGGTTTGATCCCTTGGTAGGGAAGAACCCCTGGAGGAGGGCATGGCAACCCACTCCAGTATTCTTGCCTGGAGAATCCCAGGAACAGAGGAGCCTGGCAGGCTACAGTCCATGGGGTCGAATAGAGTCTGGCATGACTGAAGTGACTCAGCACACAGGCGCACACATGATCTTCACAGCAGGTAATATATTTTATCTTTGACATGTCTCTTTCCAGTCACTGCAGGAACTGCATACAGAAATATATATGGGAACTTCCTTGGGAGTCCAGTGGCTAAGACTTTCCACTCCCAATGCAGGGGCTTGGGTTCTATCCCTTGTCAGGAAATTAGATCCCACATGCAGCAACTAAGACCCAGAGCAGCTAAATAAATAAATGAATAAATAATAGTTTTACTATCTTTTTCTCTAACAAAAGAACTAAACTTTATGAACTTAACTCTATGAAAACACATCATAGTCTCATAAATGTTTCCTAGGTAAGAAACTATTAGCAAAAAACTCCGCATCTAAATAGGAAAAACAAGTTGTCCTTGGTTGGGTTCACAAGAAACAGCCCTTGACACAACAGTTCATGAACAAATGATTTACTAGGGAAACCCTTCCAGAAGAAACCAGTGAGGGAGTGGGGGAAGCGGGCCAGGAATGTGGAAGATGCTGAGCAAGGACCTGATTTCAGACGCTGCTTCTGCTCACACCCGATCCCCAGGGGAGCTCAGATACGGTCATTATTCCTCAGAGTTTGTCTCCGTCAAAGCAGGGAAGGTGAACTTTTGTACTCCAGTGCACAGAATCACTGCCTTTGGGCCAGTTTATGGGGATGTAATAAACTCTGCACACTGTTGGCTCTCTGGGCTTCAGCAGAGCAAACCCTTGGGAGTCTGAAACTCTCTGAAGAAAGTCCCAGGTGTGAGATGCTAGATCAGAAGCAGGCAGAAGTGGAGGAGGGACACACAGACCCTGGACAAAGCATCCTGCTTGGAACAGCATTCAGTTGGGAAATCTGACTGCCTGGGAAGTCAGCACATTCTCTAGAAGGAGATGTGGATTTGCATCCCAACTTCATTTACAAGACATGCAACCAAGTCCTGCTAGACTTTGGTTCTTTCCTTCATGAAGTGGGAACAGTATCTTCTGGGGGAGGAGTAAAAATTCGAGGTATTTTATTTGAAGAATTATTTTGATGACTATAATAGACAGGTACTCAATACTTGCATGTAAGTATGCTCAGTCACTCAATCATGTCCGACTCTTTACGACCCCATGGACTGTAGCTCGCCAGGCTCTTCTATCCATGGGATTTCCCAGGCTAGAATACTGGAATGGGTTGCCATTTCCTTCTCCAGGGGGTCTTCCCAACTCAGGAATCGAACTCACATCTCTTATGGCTCCTGCATTGGCAGGTGGATTCTTTACCACTGTGCCACCTGGGATGTTCAGGTGCTCAATAAATTGCTGTTGTTGTTCAGTCGCTAAGTTGTGCCCAACTCTCGGTGGCCCCATGGACCACAGCACACCAGGCTTTCCTGTCCTTCACTATCTCCCAGAATTTGCTCAAACTCATGTCTGTGGAGTCAGTGATACCATCCACCTATCTCATCTTCTGTCATCCCCTTCTCCAGCTGCCTTCAATCTTTCTCAGCATCAGACTCATTTTCAATGAGTCAGCTCTTTGCATCAGGTGGCCAAAGTATTCGAGCTTCAGCTTCAGCATCAGTCCTTCCAGTGAATATTCAGGGTTGATTTCCTTTAGGATTGATGGGTTTGATCTCCTTGCTGTCCAAGGGACTCTCAAGAGTCTCAATAAATCAGTTCAGTTCAGATCAGTTCAGTTCAGTTCAGTTCAGTCGCTCAGTCGTGTCCAACTCTTTGCGATCCCATGAATCACAGCACGCCAGGCCTCCCTGTCCATCACCAACTCCCGGAGTTCACTCAGACTCATGTCCATCGAGTCAGTGATGCCATCCAGCCATCTCATCCTCAGTCGTCCCCTTCTCCTCCTGCCCCCAGATGGTAGTTTTTAATTCTGATTTAATATAAAGGTAATTTTTAAAATGTGTTCAGCCCAGCTGGATCATATACACAAAAATGTCCATTCTCACATCATGAAATGAGCATAGATTATATAAAGAGATGATATATTTTTGACACTACTTTACCTCTATAGACTACATCTTCCCTTAGAGAGAGTCATCAGTCAGGAAATCAAAATAAGCTTCTTTTAAACATGCAAGCAGGAAGAAAATTTATTCTTGCTCACCGATGCTTTTTATTTTTACTTTTTATGATAAAAATCTTTGAACAGACACAGAAAGGGAGAAGAGAGCATACTGAACCCCTGGAGAGCACAATATACCTAGTTTCAAAAATTATCAACTCACAGCCAATCTTCTTTTATCTGTAGCCTACCATTCCCCTCCCTCCCACATTATTTTCAAGCAAATTCCAGATACTGTATACTTCAATATGTATCTCTGAAAGGTAAAGGCTCTTTCTGAATTTTATTTTTTAAATGAACACGCAGCACAATTGCCTTTCTGCGGTGTGTATGTTTCCATGAATTTTGATGCATGTGTAGATTCATGTAACCATTATTACAATCATGATACAGAATAGTCTCATTACCCCAGAAGGCTTTTTATCTACAACCGCAATCTTACCACCACTTCTTTAAAAACAGTAATAAACAATTTTTTTTAAAGATAAACATGATCTTATTTATCTATAATCAAGACACAACACTCTAATTCACAATGTCCCAGAAATGTTCATATCTAGGCGTTCAAATGTACCATGAACAGAACATGTTCTAAGCATCCTTCACCCTTCTCTCCAACAAGTGGTCCTATCCAACATGATCCTTTTGTGACAATTCACTCATTCTCTCCTGCATACAATTACATTCCTTCCCAACACAGATCTCTTTCTTGACAGATATTTCATATCTATCATAGATATTTCAGTTCTCCCAGTTACATAATTATCTACCTTACCATGATTAACTCTTTTATAGAACTTACCATGATTAACTCATTCATAAAAGAGTGGAGTTGTCAGTTTTTATTGAATGATACAGCTTTATTTGAAATAATTCAACTACATTTCTCAAGAAAATAGTTTAGAAACTAAGACCTGGAAGAGAGTTCAAAAACCGTTCACTGGAATCCCTTCATTTCATGGATGAGAAAAAGCAGCTCAGAGATATTTTAAAACTTACCCAAAGCACACATCTGATTAGGAGAGGGGCTGGAGCCAGAACAAGGCGTCCTGATATTGAGGGCTCTTTCTATTACACCATATTGGTGGCCATCCTTTTTCCTTCATTTCACTGTCACCTGGGTGTGGGTTTCTTTACCATTTGTACATCCATATGTCATTTAATGAAATGTCCAGAAAAGGCAAATCTATAGAGACCAAAAAACAAACTAGTGATTGCCAAGAACTGTGGGTAAGAATGAAGATTGACTGTAGACAGGCGCAAGGAATCTTCTGGGGGTGATGGGAATGTTCTAAAGCTGGATTGTCGTAGCGGTTGCACAACTCTGTAAATTAACTAGAATAGTATGCTTAACATGGGTGAATTTTATGGTGCTGAAATTAATTACACCTTAATACAGCTGTTTATTAAAAAAAAAACAGCTGCCTACGGATATTTAATTATCTCTTATACTTGGATGTCTGAAGTAGGTGATTCTCAGCTTCATCCAGCAGCTTCACGATGTCATCAGACTCATGCTTACTGTGCTTTAAGTTTGCTGGCCTGATCTCATTGGCCTCTGATCCTCATGCTCATTGTTTCATGGCCCCAAAACGGCTGCCACAGCTCTGGAAACAAATCCATATATACAGCAAGAAGAAAAAAGGTGTCTGTAAGTTCTTAGCTCCCACCAGTCTCTTTTATAAGAGGATGTCCCCCAGTAGACTCCTCCTGGTCTCTCACTGAGCAGAACCAGGTCACATGCCACCCCCATGTGCAAAAAGAGGCTGAATATATGAGCACAGTGCGAATGGAGTGGAGTTACCAGGACTGGCTTAGTGCTTGGGCTGGCCACACCGCCTTGCTGGACTAAAGTGGGGTTCTGTTGGCAAGAGTCAAGGGTGCAGGAGGTTGTGGTGGATATTGAGTGGGCAGCTAAAAGTGTCTCCACACGAGAAAACTAAAAATGTGCTAAATATGTTATTCTTTGTTCAGAGGTTTTACAGCATATGGGTTAAAAGCACAGACTCTGGAGAAAGTCTGCTAGGCTTCAATCCCAGCTTTACCTAACTCACTGCGTGAACTTAGGGGACCTCAGTAATCAGCCTGTTGACTCTGCTGTAAACTAGAGATAATAATAACACCTATTCAGAGTTATGTGAGAACTGAATGAGTTTACAGGTAGAACATTCTTAGAACAATGCCTGGTATATAATAAGCACTTTATTTGATGTTGTTATTTAATCACTAAGTCATGTCTAACTCTTCTGCAACTCTTTAGACAGTAACCCACCAGGCTCCTCTGTCCATGGGATTTTCCAAGAATATTGGAGTGGGTTGCTATTTCCTTTTTTAGGGGATCTTCATGACCGAGGATTGAGCCCACGTCTCCTGCACTGGCAAGCGGATTCTTTACCGCAGAGCCACCTGCAAAGCTAAGCACAGTATGAGTGGTATTATGTGTGCAAATGCATGTAAATGGCACCCCACTCCAGTACTCTTGCCTGGAAAATCCCATGGACGGAGGAGCCTGGTAGGCTGCAGTCCATGGGGTCGCTAAGAGTTGGACACGACTGAGTGACTTCACTTTGACTTTTCACTTTCATGCATTGGAGAAGGACATGGCAACCCACTCCAGTATTCTTGCCTAGAGAATCCCAGGGATGGGGGAGCCTGGTGGGCTGCTGTCTATGGGGTCACACAGAGTCAGACACAACTGAAGCAACTTAGCAGCAGCAGCAGCACATCTTTTATTCAACAAATATTTATTGACTATTTGATATGTGCCAGGCAGTGAGCTAGACACTTGGATAAAACAAGATAGATTGCTCCTGAACTTGCTGAGCTTGGGTTCTGATGAAAGAAATCTATAATAAATATCAATAAATGCATAAGATTTTAGATTGTGATAATGCTATGAAGGAAATAAACAGAGTGAGGAGATAGAGACTAGAAGAAACAATTATCTTAGAGCAAGAAGGAGCAACTGAGCTGAGATCTGACCGGTGAGAATGAGGAGTCATACGAACATCCAAGAGAAGAACTTTCCAGCTAGTAAGAACACTTAGTGCCAGGTTCTGGGGAAGGAAATAATTTAGCTTGTTCTAAACTGGTTCATAGACCCAACATGTCTAGGACAAGATGAGCAAGGGTGATGGAGCTTAGGTGAGGCTGAAGAAGAGGCCAGGGCCCAGACCACATAGTGCCTTGTAGGCAGTAGAAGGTTCTTGAGCTTTAGTCTCAGTGCAGTGAGAAACCATTAAAGACAGAAATGGTTGGTATAATGTGGTGTTTTTGTAAACTTTTTAAAAATTAAAATATAGTTGATTTACAATTAGGTGTACAGCAAAGTGATTCAGCATTTCAGATTCTTTTCCATCATAGGTTATTAAAAGATATTAAATAGAGTTCCCTGTGCTATACAGTAGGTCCTTGCTGGTTATCTGTTTGAGACATGTGCTGTGCTCAGTTGCTCAGTCGTGTCTGACTCTTTGTGACCCCATGGACTGTAGCCTGCCAGGCTCCTCCGTCCATGGGATTCTTGACTCCAGTCACAAATACTGGAGTAGGGTGTTATCTCCTTCTCCAGGGGATCCTCCTGACTTCAGGAATCAAACCTGTGTCTCTTGCATCTCCTGCATTTGCAGGCAGATTCTTTACGACTAGCACCACCTGGGAAGTTTTATACAGAGTACTGCATATCCCAGATTCCTCATTTACCCCTCTCCATGCCTCCCCACCCCCGCCCTGCCCTGTCTGGGTAACCATAAGCTTGTTTTCTCTGTCTGTGATAATGTGTTTGTTTTTAATCACTCCAGCTGCTTTGTGGGTTGAAGGGAGACAACAGTAGCCTCAGGGAGACCAGTTGTAAACAATGATGATAGATTGAATGAGGATAGTGGCAAAGAAAACAGAGAAAAGTCCAGGGAACTGTTTGTGTAATAAGAACCACGTGTTCCACCATTATGCTGCCTCAGTGGAGGATTTCAAACTGTTCCAGATTTTCTCACCTGGGTCAGGGGTCGCTGACTGCCCTCTCAACCCACCATCCCTCCTTGACATATCCAGAGACCCACTTCACCTCTAAGTACTGCTTCCGGATGGCCAACAAAGGTCCAGGGCTATTGAACAGGGAGGGAGTTGTCCGCTTGAGGAGGTCAGAGAAGAGGCAAGCATCACTGGCTGAAAGATGGATGTGTGCGTGCTGATCACTGACAACTGGGGAAGCTCAGAGAAGACGGCCGGATGCTGACTTGGAAACCCACTGGCGCTGGTGAGCAATGAGGCTTCCTCTGGAAGAGGATTGATGTTTCTCAGACTTACAATCTTCTGTCCTCATTATCCTTGCCCCTCCTCCTCTTTTTCAGGGAGCCTTTATTTTTCACTGTGAAAATAAAGTGAAAGTGCTAGTCTCTCAGCTGTGTTCAAGTCTTTGCGATCCCATCAGCTGTAGCCTGCCAGGCTCCTCTCTCCGTGGGATTCTCCAGGCAAGAATACTGGAGTGAGTAACTATGCCCTCCTCCAGGGGACCTTCCTGACCCAGGGATCGAACCTGAGTCTCCCAGATTCTTTACTGTGTGAGCCACCAGTGAAGGCCCCAGGCCCACAGTAGTGATAGGAAATTTGCTGCACAAAGAGGCATTGGAATCTCTGTTTTACAAGTAGATTTAATAACTAAGTATTTGCAATCTTGGTTTGCTGTTTCAGAAGTCGTTGAACCCTGTCTCTACCCAGGGCAGGGACAGGCTCTCAGGGGCAAATGGGGAAGAATTCCATACCATGGGGAAGGCTGCATTAATTCTTTCAAACAGTAAGCAGACAAATATATACACATATGATAGGATGATGGCTAGAGCTTCTCTTTTCTTTTTAATATCTATTTATTTATTTTTGGCTGTGACGGCTCTCACTTGCAGCACACAGGATCTTTCACTGTGGTGCCCGGGCTCCAGAGCACATGGGCTCTGTAGTTATGGCCCAGGGGACCTCTAGTTGAGGCATGTGAACTCGGTAGCCCGACACATGGGATTTTAGTTCCCGGACTGGGGATCAAACCCAAGTCCCCTGCATTGGAAGGTGGATTCTTAACCACTGGACCAGGGAAATCCCAGGCCTGCTCTTATAAGTTCAGTTCAGTTCAGTTCAGTTCAGTTCAGTCGCTCAGTCGTGTCCGACTCTTTGTGACCCCATGAATCGCAGCACACTAAGCCTCCCTGTCCATCACCATCTCCCGGAGTTCACTCAGACTCACATCCATCGAGTCCGTGATGCCATCCAGCCATCTCATCCTCGGTCGTCCCCTTCTCTTCCTGGCCCCAATCCCGCCCAGCATCAGAGTCTTTTTCAATGAGTCAACTCTTCACATGAGGTGGCCAAAGTACTGGAGCTTCAGCTTTAGCATCATTCCTTCCAAAGAAATCCCAGGGCTGATCTCCTTCAGAATGGACTGGTTGGATCTCCTTGCAGTCCAAGGGACTCTCAAGAGTCTTCTCTAGACCACCACAGTTCAAAAGCATCAATTCTTCAGTACTCAGCCTTCTTCACAGTCCAACTCTCACATCCATACATGACCACAGGAAAAACCATAGCCTTGACTAGACGGACCTTAGTTGGCAAAGTAATGTCTCTGTTTTGAATATACTATCTAGGTTGGTCATAACTTTTCTTCCAAGGAGTAAGTGTCTTTTAATTTCATGGCTGCAGTCACCATCTGCAGTGATTTTGGAGCCCCAAAAATGAAGTCTGACACTGTTTCTACTGTTTCCCCATCTATTTACCATGAAGTGATGGGACCAGATGCCATGATCTCCGTTTTCTGAATGTTGAGCTTTAAGCCAACTTTTTCGCTCTCCTCTTTAACTTTCAAGAGGCTTTTTAGCTCCTCTTCACTTTCTGCCATAAGGGTGGTGTCATCTGCATATCTGAGGTTATTAAAATTTCTCCTGGCAGTCTTGATTCCAGCTTGTGTTTCTTCCAATCCAGCGTTTCTCATGATGTACTCTGCATAGAAGTTGAATAAGCAGGGTGACAATATACAGCCTTGACGTACTCCTTTTCCTATTTGGAACCAGTCTGTTGTTCCATGTCCAGTTCTAACTGTTGCTTCCTGACCTGCATACAGATTTAAATTAGTTCCATTGCTGTAGTCTGAAATCTTTGGGATTAGGGAGGAAGTAGGAGTGTCTCTACACTCCCAAGAGGATGGTTTGGGTGGAGCTCCACAGGATTCAAAGATAAGGAAGAAAGCCACAGAATGGCTCCACCAACTGTAGCTAAAAAAAGACCCAAGCCAGTCCCACCCCTCTGCCAAAAAGGATGTCTGATAGCCATCTGGTAACCATGATGCTCCCTCCCCTTTTAGCATTAGAAGCTTTAATTAATCACCCAAGTTGCTCTTGATGTTATTTCTAATCAAGTTCCATGTGTGTAAATCTATTAATGGGAAAGGACAAGGGATCCCAGAGTGACTTACCTCTGCTGCTGCTGCTGCTGAGTCGCATCAGTCGTGTCCGACTCTGTCCGACCCCAGAGACGGCAGCCCCAAGGCTTCCCCGCCCCTGGGATTCTCCCGGCAAGAACACTGGAGTGGGGTGCTATTTTCTTCTCCAGTGCATGAAAGTGAAAAGTGACATGCTCAGTGGTGTCTGACCCTCAGCAACCCCATGGACTGCAGTCTACCAGGCTCCTCCGTCCATGGGATTTTCCAGGCAAGAGTGCTGGAGTGGGGTGCCATTGCCTCTGCTCCATACCAAATGGGTGATGCTAATCTAAATAATAGAGAGCAGACTTGTGGTTGTTGAAAGGATGGGAAGTGGGAGGGAAGAACTGGGAGTCTGGGATTAACAGATACAAACGATTATACATAGGATGGATAGAAAAAACAAACTCCTACTGTATAGCACAGGGAACGATATTCAATATCCTGTTAAAAGGCATAATGGAAAAGAATATATATATCTATACCTCTGAGTCACTTTGCTATACAGCAGAAATTAACACAATATAGAAAATCAACTATACTTCAATAAAAATGTTTTATTGGACAGCAAGGAGATCAAACCAGTCAATCCTCAAGTAATCAACCCTGAATATTCACTGGAAGAACTGATGCTGAAGCTGAAGCTCCAATACTTTGGCCACCTGATATGAAATGCCAACTCATTGGAAAAGACCCAATGCTGGGAAAGATTGAGGGCAGGAGGAGAAGGGGACAACAGAGGATGAGATGGTTGGATGGTATCACTGACTCGATGGAACTGAGTTTGAGCAAACTCCAGGAGATAGTGATGGACAGGGAAACCTGGTGTGCTGCAGTTCATGGGGTCACAAAGAGTTGGACACAACTTAGCGACTGCACAACAACAACAAAAAATGTTTTAAATGAAACAAATAAAAATAAATACAATCATAGCCTATAAGACTTTAATTTTACAGTGAGGCCCAGAGAATTTAGCTGACTCAAGTTGACACAAATAGCTGATGGCCCGAGAACCATCTTAGACTAAGAGGTTGTTGGGTGGAGTTTAATCGAACTGGCTTGACTCCAGCTGGGACGTCCTTCTCACCAGGTACTGGGAGCCTGAAAGTGAAAGTGCTAGTTGCTCAGTTGTGTCTCACTCTTTGTGACCCCATGGACTGCAGCCTGCCAGACTCCTCTGTCCATGGAATTCTCCAGGCAAGAATACTGGAGTGGGTTGCCATTCCCTTCTCCAGGGGATCATGGCAACCCAGGGATCAAACTCAGGTCTCCCGCAGTGCAGGCAGACTCTTTACTGTTCGAGCCACCGGGGATGAGAACTCCCATACCTGTTTATAATGCAAAATGACCTTTTGCTAAGTTGTGCTCATGGAGAACTGAACTTAAACTTAGTCTCATTGACTTAAAAAGTAGCAGGAGAGCCAAAGGGAAGAATTTGTAGAAGATATTAGAACAAGGACAGTTCTGTTACTTCCAAGTACTGTGTCTATAGTGACAGAAACTGTTGACAACAACGGGCAGCCAAGGAGAGGTCCAGCCAGCACTCCTGGGGCAATGATCTGGCCAGCCTGCCTCTCCAAGGCTCTGAGCCCTCTGAGGGGAATCTGGAAGACTGGTGCTGTGGAAACAGGACCTGAGGAAGCCAGCAGCCAAGACTGCCAGAGGGCCGCATTGGATACCTAACTTTCAGTTAGCACATGTGCCATGCTTAGTCGCTCAGTCCTGTCTAACTCTGCGACTGCATGGAGCCTGCCCGGCTCCTTTGTCCATGGGGATTCTCCAGGCAAGAATACGGGTGTGGATAGCAGTTCTCTTCTCCAGGGGATCTTCCCAACCCAGGGATTGAACCCAGGTCTCCCTCATTGCAGGCAAATTCTTTACCGTCTGAGCCACCAGGGGAAGCCCAAGAATACTGGAGTGGGTAGCCTCTCCCTTTTCCAGGGCTGGGTAGCCTACCCCTTCTCCAGGGGAACTTCTTGACCCAGGTTCCAACTGGGGTCTCCTGCATTGCAGGTGGATTCTTTACCGTCTAAGCCACCAGGATCAGTTAGTATATATAAAGGAACAAAAGGTGAAGGAAGTAATTAGGTGTGTATTTGCAGAGCTGAGCTGCATATAAAAACCTTACAGATTCACATAGTGGTAGCTGTGGCCTGAGACAGCATGGTCTGGTTCTCAGGAAACTGTTCTCCAGAAAGGTACAGTCGAAGTTTTGACAGTAACTTCATCCTAGGAGATGGGCCCTGGTGAGTCTGGAATCCAGGATGGGTCAGATTCTGTGCGGACAGGCCCTGTTCAGCTTCTTCTACTGGTCATTGTGGTTCAAATGAAGGTAGAGGCAGCCTTCAGGAGAAAAGGGCAAGAAAAGATATTGGAGGGGACTTCCCTACTGGGAAGGCTTCCCTTGGTGGGAGTTCACTGGTGGTCCAGTGGCTAAGACTCTGTGCTCCCAATGCAGGTGGCCCAAGTTTGATCACTTGTCAGGAAATTAGCTACCACTTGCTGTAACTAAAGATCCCACATGCTGCAATGGAGATCAAAGATCTTGCATGCTGCAATGAAGACTCTGTGCAGCTAAATAAATAATTAAAATAAAATAAGAAAAAAAATGTTGGAGAAGGAAACAAATAGCCTGGAGATAAAATACGGCTTTATTAGCAAGAGACAGGCCCAGCTTTTTGAGGGGGAAGATAGAAGTGTTTTTGCAATTTGGAGAGCAATACCTGGGTGCTTGCTTCATATGTCAGGAGCTGTGCTGAAGCACTGGGGTGTACTGGGCTCCTGAGGTTAGTAAGGTGAACAAAGCAGAGGTCCCCCCTTCCACTGGCCCACACTCTACTCTGAACACGTGTGTCTGAGGCATACTTTCTCCTCTGTATCAACTGGTTCTACTCATCCTACTGCAATCGTCAACAGTCTGGGGCCTTCCACAGTCCCGAAAGGAAGAGGGGGAAGCTGTGATGGCAAATTATGGAATATTATAAGGCTGTCAAAAAAAACTTTGCTCAACTCTCTTTTTTTAAAAAATTTGATTATTTTATTACATTTCACAACTAATTTAGCACTGAGAGTTCACCATGGTGTCACAAGATTCAAAGTTTGGTGTTATTGAAACATGCTATTAGATGTGTTTAAGTGATTATATCAGATGATGAGAACTATCTCCTGGGAAAATATTTTAGGTCAATGGTTGTCTTTTTTAATTTTTAAAAAATTTATTTATTTTTAATTGGAAGATGATTGCTTCACAATATTGTGCTCGTTTCTGTCATATTCAGCTTACCTTTCTTGAGGCCAGATTATCCTAACATCAAAACCAGACAAAGACATCACAAGAAAAGAGTTGTCAGTGACCATACTTTGTTAAACGGTCCTATTCATTTCCTGTTTACTTGGCTTTTCTTTGCAGAGTTTTATCTTGGAATCAGTTCAGTTTAGTCGCTTAGTCGTGTCTGACTCTTTGCAACCCCATGAATCGCAGCACGCCAGGCCTCCCTGTCCATCACCAACTCCCAGAGTTCACTCAGACTCATGTCCATCGAGTCAGTGATGCCATCCAGCCATCTCATCCTTGGTCGTCCCCTTCTCTTCCTGCCCCCAATCCCGCCCATCATCAGAGTCTTTTCCAATGAGTCAACTCTTCGCATGAGGTGGCCAAAGTACTGGAGTTTTAGCTTTAGCATCATTCCTTCCAAAGAAATCCCAGGGTGGATCTCCTTCAGAATGGACTGGTTGGATCTCCTTGCAGTCCAAGGGACTCTCAAGAGTCTTCTCCAACACCACAGTTCAAAAGCATCAATTCTTTGGTGCTCAGCCTTCTTCACAATCCAACTCTCACATCCATACATGACCACAGGAAAAACCATAGCCTTGACTAGATGGATCTTAATCAGCAAAGTAATGTCTCTGTTTTTGAATATACTCTCTAGGTTGGTCATCACTTTACTTCCAAGGAGTAAGCGTCTTTTAATTTCATGGCTGCAGTCACCATCTGCAGTGATTTTGGAGCCCCAGAAAATAAAGTCTGACACTGTTTCCACTGTTTCTCCATCTATTTCCCATGAAGTGATGGGACCGGATACCATGATCTTAGTTTTCTGAATGTTGAGCTTTAAGCCAACTTTTTCACTCTCCTCTTTCACTTTCATCAGGAGGCTTTTGAGTTCCTCTTCACTTTCTGCCATAAGGGTGTGTCATCTGCATATCTGAGGTTACTGATATTTCTCCCAGCAATCTTGGTTCCAGCTTGTGTTTCTTCCAGTCCAGTGTTTCTCATGATGTACTCTGCACAGAAGTTAAATAAGCAGGGTGACAATATACAGCCTTGACGTACTCCTTTTCCTATAATTTTAGAGATCTAGAATCCATGTTTGTGTTAGTTAACATGGCCTTCAATGCCACTTTATTTAACAAATACTTATTCATCACTACCATGCATGAGGTTTACCGAAGGTGTCTACAAGAGTCTTCAGCACATTGTGTGAAAACCATCTGCATGTGAGTCTGAGCCCCACTCCACAAGGCCGCATTCATGTCTCAGGCCTGTGTCTCCAACACCTCACACGGGCCATCCCCATAGGATTAGACACTCAGTACATATTTGGAGACTGTATGTCAAAATGTGGAACACCTTTACTAGGAGGCTGAGCCAACAAAGGTGCCAATAGAGTGATGGGGAATGGGTGATAAATTCAAGATTTAGGTGGTGGGGGTTTGGGGGTGGAACAGCAGTAATGAGAAAGAAGCCTGGGAAGTGGGATAGGGTCAGATTGCAGTGAGACTGAAAGCCCATGCTAAAGAGATGGAATCTAGTTTTGTATCCAAGGGGAAAACTGAAGGGTTTGGGGATCAATAAAAGATCATTTTCATTTCAGTTTTTAAAAAGAAAATTCTTGTAAAGCCCATATGTGTATCAGTTAGGGGGCTTTCCATTGAGAGTAACAGAAAACCTGATTCTCGTGAACATTAAAAAAAAGGGAATTCAGTGGTTTATACGGCTGAAAATTCCAGAGGTAGGGCAGATTACAGGCACACTTTCATTAGACCCCAGTTTTATTTCCCTATGATTATCTTGGCCTTGTCCTCCTCCATGTGCTGGCATCATTATCAAACTAGTTTATCTTTATGCTTGCAAGACTGCTGCTACTAAGGCTAGTTGCTATTTCTCCCAGCATTTAGTGAAAAGTCCAAAGTTTCACTCTGATTAGACCAATACAGTTCTCATTCTTGCATAAGTGAATTCATGATGCAGAGCCAGAGAAACAGAATTAAACTGATGCCCTAGGACAACTGAGGCCACCCTCATGGCCAAGAGTGGATCAATCCATCCGAACTTCATGGCTGCGTCTCAGTAGGAGAGTGATGTTTGGAAAGCTGAGAAGGCAACCAACAATGTTCACTACAATATGACAAAATAAATGTCTAATTATGAGGACAGAATTTATGCAAAAGAAGACAGCAAGGAAGAATTTGCTTTACTTTATTAAAATGATCAAAAATAGAACGATGTTGGCACAAAGAATGCAGAAATAAATCCAAATTGGCTTTAAAATTAGTCCCATGACAAATGCTGCAATTTGATGGCAGCTTGTTTAATGAAAAGTATTGATATAATTATCAATTGAACTGGAAAGAGATCAAGTTAGATCCCTGGACATTGCAACATAAGTAAGAAATTCCAAGCATATCAGAAAGCCAACAGTAAGAAACAAAACAGTAAAAGCATTAGAAAAAAATTGGAAGGAGAAAATTCAATCAGCCACCAATGGCCAGTGATATAATCAATCACATCTATGTAATGAAGCTTAAAGAACAGTGTTCAGAAGCTCCATTTTCCTTCCCATACATCTTACTCTATGTGTCTCTTCCCTACGGCTATTCCTGAATTATATCCATCCCTGGTGGCTCACGGACCGGTTCAAAATTGGGAAAGGAGTATGTCAAGGCTGCATATTGTTATCCTGCTTATTTAACTTATATGCAGAGTACATATATGAAATGCCAGGCTGGATGAAGCACAAGCTGGAATCAAGATTGCCAGGAGAAATATCAACCTCAGATATGCAGATGACACCACCCTAATGGCAGAAAGTGAAGAGGAACTAAAGAGCCTCTTAATGAGAAAGAGGAGAGTGAAAAATCTGGCTTAAAACTCAACAATCAAAAATCTAAGATCATGGCATCTGGTCCCATCACTTCATGGCAAATAGATGGAGAAACAATGGAAACAGTGACAGACTTTATTTTCTTGGGCTCCAAAATCACTGCAGACAGTGACGGCAACCATGAAATTAAGATGCTTGCTCCTTGGAAGAAAAGTTATGATAAACCCAGACAGCATTTTAAGAAGTAGAGACACCACTTTGCCAACCGAGGTCCATCTAGTCAAAGCTATGGTTTTTCCAGTAGTCATGTATGGATGTGAGAGTTGAACCATAAAAAAGGCAGAGCACAAAAAAAATTGATGCTTTTGAACTGTGGTGCTAGAGAAGACTTTTGAGAGTCTCTTGGACAGCAAGGAGATCAAACCAGTCAATCCTAAAGGAAATCAACCCTGAATATTCGTTGGAAGGACTGATGCTGAAGCTCAAGCTCCAACACTTTGGCTACCTGATTCGGAGAGCTGAATCATTGGAAAAGATCCTGATGCTGGGAAAGATTGAGGGAGGAGGAGAAAGGGATGACAGAGGATGAGAAGGTTGGATGGCATCATCAACTCAATGGACATGAGCTTGAGCAAATTCAGATATAGTGAAGGACAGAGAGGCCTGGCTAGCTGCAATCTATGGGGTCGCAGAGTCGAACATGACTGAGGGACTGAACAACAACAATTGTTGGCTCAGATGGTGAAGAATATCCCTGCAATGTGGAAGACCTGGGTTCATTCTCTGGGTTAGGAAGATCTCCTGGAGCAAGGAATGGCTACCCACTCCAGTATCTTTGCCTGGAGAATCCTGTGGACAGAGAAGCCTGCGAGTCCATGGGGTTACAAATAATCAGACACAACTAATGCTTTCACTTTTTCATGATAACCAGTAATCTAGTAAGTAAACTCTTCTCCTAAGTTCAATGAGCAGCTCTAGCAAATTAACTGAACCTGAGGCAGGGGTCACTGGAATCTCCAATCTATAGTTTATTGGTCAGAAGCACTGATAATAACCTGGACTTGAGGTGGGCATCTGAAGTGGGGAGGGAGGACTTTCTTTTTTTTTTAATTAATTGTTATTAGTTTAGTTTCTTTACAATGTTGTGTTAGTTTCTGCTTATAGTAGAGTGAATCAGTTATATGTATGCATATATCCCCTCTCATTTTGGATTTCCTTCCCATTTAGGTCACCACAGAGTATTGAGTAAAATTCCCTCTGCTATACAGTAGGTTCTTAATTAATCATCTATTTTATACATAGTATCAATCATGTATATATGTCAGTCCCAATCTCCCAATTCATCTACACCCTTTCCTCCGTTGGTGTGTCCCCTGTACTCTCAATACTCTTCAGCACTATCACTTTTGATACCAGACATATGGGTTTTCCACACATTAAATAGTCCTCTGACACCAGTCTTATTAACTCTATTCTTACTCCTTGGAAGGAAAGTTATGACCAACCTAGACAGCATATTCAAAAGCAGACATTACTTTGTCAACAAAGGTCCGTCTAATCAAGGCTATGGTTTTTCCAACAGTCATGTATGGATATGAGAATTGGACTATAAAGAAAGCTGAGCGCTGAAGAATTGATGCTTTTGAACTGTAGTGTTGGAGAAGACTCTTGAGAGTCCCTTGGACTGCAAGGAGATCCAATCAGTCCATGCTAAAGGAAATCAGTCCTGGGTGTTCATTGGAAGGACTGATGTTGAGGCTGAAACTTCAATATTTTGGCTACCTGATGAGAAGAGCTGACTCATTTGAAAAGACCCTGATGCTGGGAAAGATTGAAGGCAAGAGGAGAAGGGGATGGCAGAGAATGAGATGGTTAGATGGCCTCACTGACTCAAAGGACATGAGTCTGGGTAAACTCCAGGAGTTGGTGATGGACAGGGAGGCCTGGCGTGCTGTGGTTCATGGAGCAAAAAGTCGGACACGACTCAGTGACTGAACTGAACTGAACTGAAAGATATACCTGGAGGTAGTGTTAGATCTCACACGTTAAGGGTTTAGTTCCACAAGAAAGTCCCCTCTCCATCTCTCTACAAATGACCCAGTTTGTAGAGACATGGATAGACCTAGAGACTATTATACAGAATAAAGTAAGTCAGAAAGAGAAAAGCAAATATTCTATATTACTATGTATATGTGGAATCTAGAAAAATAATATAGATCTTATTTGCCAGGCAAAAGCATAGATACAGACATAGAGATCAAACATGGACACCAACAGGGAAAGGGGGATGGATGAATTGGGAGATTGGGATTGACTTATATACACAATTGATACTATGTATAAAATAGATGATTAATTAAGAAATATTGCTACGACGGCAATATCCCCTCAACTGATCTATAGGTTCAATGCAATTGCTATTAAAATAGTGGCTGGGTGCAAGCTGAGAATCATTTTTACATATTTAAAATTTAAGCTAATTTTTATTTTAGATTGGAATGTGGTTGATTTACAATGCTGTATTGATCTTGGGTGTGCACCAAGATGGTTCAGTTGTACATATGTGCTTGCATGCTTAGTCACTTCAGTTGTGTCTGACTCTTTGCAACCCTATGAACTATAGGCCCCCCGAGGCTCCTCTGTCCATATGATTATCTCTGGAAGAATACTGGAGTGGGTTGCCAGTTCCTCCTCCAGGGGATCTTCCCGATCCAGAGATCGAACCCATGTTCCTCCATTGCAAGTGGATTCTTTATCACTGAACCACCTGGGAAGCCCATACATATACATGTATCTATTCTTTTTCGGTTTCTTTTCTCATATAGGTTATTTATGAATATTAATAGGAACACTGAGTGGTTTTTACAATTTTTTCAGCTTTATTATTACTTATTTTTGGATCTTTTTTAAAAACAAAAATTGTAGAGGGAGGTCCAAGAGGGAGGGGACATATGTGTATCTATAGCTGATTCATGTTGATGTATGGCAGAAACTACCACAATATTGTAAAGCAACTATTCTCCACTTCAGTTCAGTTCAGTTCAGTCTCTCAGTCATATCCGACTCTTTGTAACCCCATGAATCGCAGCACACTAAGCCTCCCTGTCCATCACCAACTCCCGGAGTTCACTCAAACTCACGTCCATCAAGTCGGTGATGCCATCCAGCCATCTCATCCTCTCTCATCCTCTTCTCCTCCTGCCCTCAATCCCTCCCAGCATCAGAGTCTTTTCCAACGAGTCAACTCTTCGCATGAGGTGGCCCAAGTACTGGAGTTTTAGCTTTAGCATCATTCCTTCCAAAGAACACCCAGGACTAATCTCCTTTAGAATGGATTGGTTGGATCTCCTCACAGTCCAAGGGACTCTCAAGAGTCTTCTCCAACAGCACAGTTCAAAAGCATCAATTCTTCGGTGCTCAGCTTTCTTCACAGTCCAACTCTCACATCCATACATGACCGCAGGAAAAACCATAGCCTTGACTAGATGGATCTTTGTTGGCAAAGTAATGTTTCTGCTTTTGAATATGCTGTCTAGGTTGGTCATAAATTTCCTTCCAAGGAGTAAATGTCTTTTAATTTCATGGCTGCAATCACCATCTGCAGTGATTTTGGAGCCAAAAAATAAAGTCTGACACTGTTTCCCCATCTATTTGCTATGAAATGAAGTGATGGGACCAGATGCCAAGATCTTCATTTTCTGAATGTTGAGCTTTAAGCCAACTTTTTCACTCTCCTCTTTCACTTTCATCAAGAGGCTTTTGAGTTCCTCTTCACTTTCTGTCATAAGGGTGGTGTCATCTGCATATCTGAGGTTATTGATATTTCTCCCAGCAATCTTGATTCCAGCTTGTACTTCTTCCAGCCCAGTGTTTCTCATGATGTACTCTGCATAGAAGTTAAATAAGCAGGGTGACAATATACAGCCTTGACGTACTCCTTTTCCTATTTGGAAGCAGTCTGTTGTTCCATGTTTCAATTAACAGTAAATAATAAATGTTTAAAACATTGTGCATATTTAATGTGAAGTATGTCCACATTGATAGATGAAGAGAACGAGCCATTTGAGAGGGAGAGGTTAGATACCCTTAAGAAAGTCTTGGAAGTAGAATAAAGAATAGCCAATGGTAGAGCTAGGCTTGGAAATAAAGTGAAGAATTTCCTTTTTAAGAGAAAATGACAAGGAGAAGAATTATAGAAAATAAAAAGATGTTTTTTGGTGGAGAGAAGTTGAACCTCCATCCCAGGGATGAAATTTTAAATACTTAACGATGACGGCAGGGTGGACCTCAAGTGTCCAGACACCACATGGAAGCCCTCTCCTCCATCTGCGTCAGCTCTTTAGTTACTGGGCAAAGCGAGGTCTCAGGGTGGAGGCCGGGGCAGCAGCCAAGGCAAGAACAGATCGCTGGGGCTGAAGCAACATCTCCTAGTTGGAAATCTAAAAGACTGAATACAAGTGATCAAAACCAGTCACTCGTGACAAAAAGAATATCGTACCATCGTATGATGAATATTTAGCTCTGTGACTGAGGAAGGGTTTTTTGGTTTGTTTTTTTAATCAAATAAATAATGGATGCCTTTCACAAACACAATGTGTGTTGGCAAATGGTCTAAAGAGAGAGGATGAATTGAAATAAAAATTGTTCACACTCTTTTGGCTGATTCTCTCATAGTGAAGGACAGTCTCATAGTTCAAATGGGGGAAATGGGGTGAATTTCAGGACGCAAAATCTGGTGTTTATTTGAGGTTCTTCCTCTGAACACCAGCCACAGACATTTTTGCAACTCCGCCTTCCCACTGGTGGAGGACAGCAAGATGATAATACCTCGCACTCTAGAGAATACAGGAACGTGCTCGGGGATTCCCAGATCACGGCTGCCAAGCGCGTGGTATGGAAACCATCGCCAAGGTAATCACGTCATCCTCAGCCACACGTTGATCTCCCTTCACTTGTCTGCATTTCAGAAATGTTTCTCCCTCCTTACTCCAAAGCATTGCGGTCCTCTAGCACAAGATATGCTGGCCTGAGGGCTGCTGGACTGGTAGAACAGGACCCAAAGAATTAATTTTTTAAAAAATATTTATTTTGCTGCATTGGGTCTTAGTTGGCGTGTACAGGCTTCTCTCTAGTTGTTGCGCCCAAATCTTAGTTCCCCCACAGCATGTGGGATTTCAGTTCCCCAACCAAGAGTTGACCTCGTCCCCTGCACTGGGGGAAAGGGGGGTTTTCTTAACCACTGGACCAATAAGAAAATCTCCTGAAGAGTTAATTGGTCCCTGATCTAGGGCATGCTGTATGTGGCCATAGCCTTTTCAAAACCCAGACTTTCCTGACTAAAAGGGACCTTTTATCGAACCCCAGGTCCCTCGAAGAGGAAACCACAGCGAAGGTTAAACCAACATTTAGATCCATTTGGATCTTTTAATCCAGTATCCTTAATTCTTTCTTGTTGGAAAGCTTAACTATAATTTATTATACATGAAGGGAATTTCTTGACACATATCAGTTATTTGTAATTCAGATAAGATGGCCACTTGAGACATTCCCAGAGGTTTTAAGACATAATAGGGAACACATTATATTTGAATACATAGCTGAAATATTGACCCAGTGGGACTCATGGTATAATCAGAAAACAGCCTGATACCCTTCTATCATGCCTGCTGAAACCTGCTCTGTCTGGGGCTAGTTGTTTTCCTGCCCCTTGTATAAATTAATGTGTAGGTCTGGTAACTTTGGGGTCACTCTCAATTAAAAAATAAATTTAAGGAAAAAGTCTCTGAAAAAGACAAATAATCATATGATATCACTCATATGTAGAACCTTTAAAAAATGATATAAAAAGACTTACTTATAAAACACAAAGAGACTCACAAACATAGAGAACAATCTCATGGTCACCAAAGGGGAAAGAGGGAGGAGAGGGATAAATTAGGAGTTTGGGATAAACATATACACACTGCTAAATATAACATAGATAACCAACAAGGATTACTGCATAGCACAGGGAACCATATTCATTAACTTATAACAACCTACAATGGAAAAGAATCTGGAAAATATTCATAAATATGTATAACTGAATTATTCTGCTGTACACCTGAAACATTGTAAATCAACCATGAGTGAGTGAGTGAAAGTCGCTCAGTCGTGTCCATCTCTTTGTGACCCCATGGACTATACAGTCCATGGAATTCTCCAGACCTGAATACTGGAGTGGGTAGCCGTTCCCTTCTCCAGGGGTCTTCCCAACCCAGGGATCGAACCCAGGTCTCCCACATTGCAAGCAGATTCTTTACCAGGTGAGCCACAAGGAAAGCCCAAGAATACTGGAGTGGGTAGCCTATCCCTTCTCCAACAGACCTTCCCGACCCAGGAATTGAACCAGGGTCTCCTGCAGGCGGATCCTTTACAAACTGAGCTATCAGGGAAAACAACCATGCTGCTGCTGGAAACCAACCATACTTCAATTAAAAAAACACACAAAACAAAAGGCCTCTCATTACTTATAGCCAAAAATAGGCTTATACCAGGACTTCCCTGGTGGTCCAGTGGTTAAGAATTTGCCTTCCAATGCAGAGAATGCAGGTTCTATCCCTGGTCGGGGAACTAAGTTCTGGGATCCATGTGGCACAACTAGGGAGTCCCGTGTGCTATAACTAAGATCCGAGGCAGCCAAATGAATACATATATTTTTTAAAAAGTCATTAGCTGCTAAAACAGATTGCATATGTTGTTTTAAAAAATAGTCTTATAACAGTAATTAATATGTCTGATATAGAGTAATGATAAAAACCCCACATTTTTTGTGGCCAAGGGGAGTAATGGTAGGCTCTATCTCTATTTCTCAAGCCTGGTTTCTCCCCTTCCTGCACCGGAGGGAGGCTGTCTGACTCCTCCAGGAGGAAAGCGGGGAAGAGAGAGAGCTAAGGAGGCAGAAAGCTGGCTCCAGGTGGGCAGAGCTTCCTCTGGACGCGGAGGTGACACTGCCTCTCATTCGTGCTTTCATGCGTTTGTGAGAACCAGACTCACCACCACCACCCTACTGGGCAGCCTCTCACCACTCATATCCTTGGCACGGGCAAGTTCATTTCGCTTCTGACTGGCTGCCTGAGATTCTTTCGCCTGGGCTGTGAACTTCCGGAGGCAAACCTCTAGCTTCTTTCTGCTGAGGTCTCTTTGCCCTTCCAGGCAGTCCTCTTGATCAAAGTCAAGCCCACACTGTCTGTCTCACTATCTTAGACTTATCTTCCGTGGGTGTAAATTACTTCCCCTACCAGAGTCCCTAACCTGTGTTCAGGCCACTTTTGCCAACGCTGGCCCTTTAGATTTCTCAGGCATGAGCCAGACAATGGTCCATGGCGTTCCCCAAATTGCAGGCATCACACCTCAAGCTCTCAGTTCCTCTCATCAGACTCAAGGTGAGAGAAGAGCCCTCTTCGTCCTCCCGCTGGCAGCTGCACAGGAGGGCTGCTTTGGACACTTAACAACTCCTTCCACAGAAACCCTTCTTCAGCAGCTTCCACCTCAACCCTTTTATACCTTCAAGGTGAGTGAGAACTTAAGGGAACACTCCTTCTAAGCCCTACTTGGTGGTTCTGCACCTTGTCTGGAATGTGAGAATGGTTGGCAACTATTATTTGGGGCCACTGTCAAAGTGGAAACAATAGCTTGCATTTAACATCCTGTCACCCAATGTTTTCTCATTTGCTTTCCAATTACCCCATGAGATTTTCTTTAATAGGTTGTTTTTGTTGTTCAGTCTCTTAGTCGTGTCCGACTCTTTGTGACCCATGGACTGAAGCTTCCCTGTCCTTCACTAGCTCCTGGAGTTTGCCCAAACTCATATCCATTGAGTCAACGATGCCATCCAACCATCTCATCCTCTGTTGCCCCGTTCTCCTCTTGCCCTCAATCTTTCCCAGCATCAGGGTCTTTTCCAATGAGTCAAGTCTTCCTATCTGGTGGCCAAAATAGATGTTGGTAAAGATCAAATACCATTTCGATGAACTTTGTATGGTGGTGTTTTTCACCAAAGATGACCTGAATGATCAGCGGCCAAATAAGGCTTGGCAATGATTTTGTTATACAGAGATTATTATTATAACAAGATTCACTGCAATTGAACCAGCAGCAGGATTCCCAGAATCCTGGGAGTGTTATTTATGAGTTGTGCTTCTCAAGTCTGTTTTGCCAACTGAATAAAGAAAATGATCTGAATCTTAAACAACAGTAAATTGGCTGATGAGAGAAAGGAAATGAGAATATAGAATTTTTTTTTTCCCCTAAATGTTCTGTAGTGGTTTCAGTTAGATAACAAGTTCTCTTATATCTGGAAAGTCACCACCCTACTCAGATGTAGGATGCCTGTGCTGTGAGTCAGGTCAGCGGACTGATAGAGCACCACGGGGTCAGAATCACAGGTGCCATGTGGTGGCCCTGGGATACGATCCTGTCCCTGAGTACCAATCACCATCTTACTCACCAAGTTTATGCCGGCCTCTAATTCCTGGGTCTTAAGCCCTGTTTGCTCTGTTGTCAACAGATTGTGTTAGAATACAGGACGGGACTACCCTGGTGGTACAGTGGATATGAATCTGCTTACCAATGCAGGAGGCACAAGTTTGGTCCCTGGTCTGGGAAGATTCCACGTGCCGCGGGCAACTAAAGCCTGTGTGCCATAACTCCTGAGCCCTCAGACTGCAGCTGCTGAAGTCCATGAGCCTAGAGCCTGCGCTCTGCCCAGAAGCCACCACAATGAGAAGCCTGTGTGAGGCAACAGCGTAGCTCCTGCTCACTGCAACCAGAAAAAGCACGCTCATAGCAACAAAGACCCAGCACAACCAAAATACATAAATAAAAATAAAATTAACTAATTAACAACTAAAGAAACTTTAAAAAAAAAAAAGGAATACAGGCTGGATTTTTTTTTTTTCCCCTAGCTGCACTGGGTCTTTGTTGTGGCATGTGACCTTCTCTTGCGTGGAGCATGGGCTTAATTGCCATGAGGCAACATGGGATTTTGGTTCCCCAACCAGGGATCAAACTCACGTTCTCTGAATTGGAAGGCAGATTCTTAACCACTGGACCAGAAGTCCCAAGAATGGATCTTTAAATACATTTTTTAAAAAGAGGACCAGCTCCAAGATAGATTTTTACTCGTATACCCACAGATGATTTAATATATCTAGATTATATTGAGTACATTGTGGATGAATTTTTCACAAGTGAGATACCAAGACCAATAAAAGAAAGATCAAAGCATGGATAAACTTCTATTTTGTTTGTCTTCGGTTCTCTTGAAGCTTCACTAGAACTCTCGTGACATTAATGGAATCTGCTTATAACAACCAACTCTCCTTCATAGCCAGCATCTTAACATAATATTTCAGCTGTCAATATCCCAGTCTGGAAGGTAATTTATTCCACTCGTTGAGTTAACATTTGGATGGACGTTTTAGAGATGAAACTGGCAATGATTTAGTGCTGCTGACAAATGGCACTGAGCCTGATGCCACAAATTCAAGTTTGTTTCTTAAGCACAAGTGGGCCTGGCTTTAAGTGAAAATGAAAATGTTCAAATAACTTTAACGTAGTGCAAGGGTTCTCAATCCTTCCATAAAGACAAAGAAAAGTCAGGACATTTTACAAATAGGGAATGCTTCAAAGAAAGGCAATAACTTAGTCTTGGGCATGTCAGAATCGCCTTTGGCTCTTTTTAAAAAACATAGCCTTGCTGAGTTTGCTCTTCTCTGTTCAACATTCCCCAACCCAGGTTCACACTTAGGGGGGAGTCTGAGGTAGATCAAGTGTTTCTGTTTCCACTGGTGATTCAAATGTGCAGACAGTGTTGAAAGGGACCACTAACTGTTTGGATGAATTCAGAAGTTTTCAAAGAAGGGACTGGAATCAAGTGTAACTAGAAGGTTCCTTCAGTTATCCCAGAGAGAAATGATTGGCATTAGGAGAGATGAAATTGGGGGAAGGTCCACCCTTCAGAGCTGGGGTTCATTTAGGAACTGGCCTCACGCCATTCTGAACTCTCGAAAGAGATCACTGAGGAGATGATGAAAGCTACAATCACTCTCCTCAGAAAAATGGGCAGACTAACCCTTACAAAATGCAGCAGAGGACTTCAAGTTTTTGGTTTGGCTGTTTTAACCAGATGTTTTAACCTTGCTGCTGCTGCTGCTGCTGCTAAGTCGCTTCAGTCCTGTCCGACTCTGTGCAACCCCATAGACGGCAGCCCACCAGGCTCCCCCGTCCCTGGGATTTTCCAGGCAGGAGTACTGGAGTGGGGTGCCATTGCCTTAAGGGAAGGAAAGAGAAGAGGCCAAGTTCCTGGCCTCAAGAAGCTCACAGTTTAGTAGCCAGGAGAAACCAGCAAAAACAAATCAATACACGGATAATGGTGTGTTGTCAGTGAGTAGTATATCATGGGTGAACGAACAGTTCTGGAAGGTTGAATTGGAGGATTTGAACTATGTGCTTTGAGAGGCAGCAGAGAAGAGGCAGGTGTGGTAGGGAACGCCTGGGGAGACCCCCTCCCCCCGCAAAAGAACGGAGGTCAGCCTACGGCAGGTTAATAAAGAGGGTTCTCTTGTGGGAGCACCGGAAGGATGCCTTTGGAAGAGAAGTTAACCCGTGGGCGTGTGATAAAAATAGTTGATCCACGCCGCTGCCAGAGGTCACCGACATGGTGCCCTGATAGGCTGCGATCCCGGGTGGGGAAAGCTATTCAAATACCGATGAAGACAGTTTTCAAAGAGATGAGACTCTGGGAGGAAGACAGCAAGCTGTCGCTGGGAGGACGGCCTTGGAGTGCCGCTCATCGCCAGGGTCAGAAGTTGGCCCTGTGTTTGTTCTTCCCGATGAAAGGAAACCGCGGGAGAGCGCCGAGCGGCGGCGAACTGCATTCAGCCGATGGGCACGAAAATGAATTTTAGCTGCTCTGTGCAAAAGCCCTAGGTGTGTGGACCGAAGGGAGCCGGCCAGAAGGTTACAACAGGTCAGGAATAAATAACCGCCAGGCGGAGAATCCCAGATTCCGTCCTTCCTTTTGTTGGGTGAGCGGCGAGCGCCAGGCGATCGCGTCCACAAAGGCGAAAGAAGCGGTCCCACCGGCGCCGCTCGGCTCCAGCCCCGGGTAACCACGCGGGGCCCCGCGGGGTGGTGGAGGTCTGAGACCCCGGGGTGGGGAGAGGCGGGCTGAGGTGGAGGGAGTCTCTCCCGGTGGCCTGGCAGCCGGGACCCCAGAATAAGTCGGGGGCGGGCCGCGGCGCGGCGCGGCGGGCGGGCGGGCAGATCCCACCCCTTCCTGAAGGAAGCGCCCTCCTCGCCGCGACTGCTGCTGCCGCCGCCGCAGGTCACGGCCCCGCCAGGCGACCGCGGCCTCGCCGCACCGGGAGCAGGTAGGCGCGGCGCCCCCTCCTCCGCGCGGGGCCGCCGGGCAGCCCGGGGTCATCGTGCTCGCCTCCGCGCCCAGCCCCGAGGCGGAGACCCCGGGGGCGGCGGGCGCCGCAGAGGAGCTCGGGCGGCGGGGTCCTCCCGGCCGCGGGGCCCTGCTCGGCTAAGCCCCCTCCCCGGAGCGCCTTGGGCGCGAGGCCGCCCCCCGACCCCCCGCGGGCGCACGCCCCGAGCGAGGCGCGGTGGCCGCCGGCGCTCCCGGTCCCCGCCGCCGCCGCCGCCGCAGTGCCGTCCCCCGGGCCCCGGCGCCGCCCGCCGGCTGCGGCTCGGGTCCGGTTCCTTTGACAGGTGTCCCCGCCCGCCGCCCCATCGGGTGCCCAGGCCTTCGGTGGTGGTCCGGGGCGCGCGGGTGGGAAGCGACCCCAAGTTCGGCCTCCCGGGTCTCCGCGCCGCGCGCCGTTCTTCACTTTCCCGTTCGCCGCGGCGGGCTGGCGCGGGGAGCCGGGCAGGGGCTCCAAGTTGCCTTGCCCTGTGCGCAGCCCTCCGCTCGAAAACCCACAGCCTCGCCGTCCTTCCCCGGGTGCGCCCTGAGAAAGAAATGGGATTTTCGGTTTCTCCGGCGAGACGCCGGTGAGTGGGTGACGACCGAGGCTCTGATCATTCGCTGCAATAAAAGAGTGATTAGCTGTGGATTATGGAGAGAGCCTTTGTGGAACGATTCTCTCCTCCTTAAACGAATCCAGCGGAGAACCAGCGGGTTTTTTTCCCATTCTAAATCCATATTCCTTTTCTCTACTCATCCCTCTCCTCCGTCCACCCCTAGCTCCACAGCACTTTATTATATTCCCGACACTTCCCCGATTTTTTTTTTTTTTTTTGGTCAGGTTTTTTTTTTTTTCCAACCAGGCTGTCTTTCCCGGTCGAGCCAGGATTGTGACTACAAATGTGAGAACACAGCCCAGTTGGGATGGAAACCCTTCTCCTGGAGTGAACCGGTTCCCACTTCCTGTGGGAGACCAGGAGAGGTCCTGTTAGGCAACCAAATATACTAATAATATGTTTTTTTTTTTAAGTTCTTGGATGAATTACAATAACACAGCCTAAACGGTAATATTAATTTCTGCTTCTCCGTTTCTGTGCTTGAATCAAAGGCAGGTTTTTTAATAATGCAGGGCTGTAACTCCATCCTGGGCTGCAGTTCATCAAAAGGATAGGCAAATGTGAATGTATAAACTCCATGGCAACAGTTAATAAGTTGACCTACTTAAAGTTTTCAAGGAAAAATTGTTAGTTTTCTTAATCATACAAAATATGATATTTGCAGATCAAAGAATTTTACAATTTCAGCTCTGGTGCATTAAATCCCAAACTTTTTCTTCTGTGTGTCCCAGAAACACCATGTTTCAAAGATTAACTATAGCTACCATCTCTTAATGAGCTAGAAATGTGAGTTTCATCTTCGAGGCATAAGCATAAGAATTTTAATGGTGGTTTTTATTTATACAGTATTTAATAAATATTTTGCAAGCTCCTAAAGTTGGAAGTTCATAAACTAGACATGGTAAATAAAAGGATAAAGAAGTTTTGCTAACAATAATGACAGTTGGTAGATGTTATGACATTGAACAAACATATTAAAGTATTTGGGAAACGCATGTTTATTATAACCTGCCATTTAGCTGAAGGCAATTTGTTTGGATTATTTAAATTGACCTTAAATTGTCTTTATAGCAGTTGCTTAACTCATGTATTTCTCATCAAATGCCTTTCACTAGTTGCTTTGTGGGGGAGATAGGTTACTCTGTGGAGTATTTTTTTTTTTTGGCATGAACATAGTAATGCCTTACATTTAGGCTTTGTTCTAGAACTACCATGGTCATGCTTACGATGACCTTGCAGGGTTTTCTTGTACTCACTTTATCTGCGTGTGATCATCAAGAGTGATGGCACCTGACTTGATACTCCGGTGTGCCTTTCTGCTTTGTTTTCCCTGTGACCTATGCGTACCTGTGCAGTACAGTGGCCAGATTAGCAGGGCAGCCTGGAGACATGAAGGACGAAAAGCTAGCTGGCCCCTGCAATCCTAGCCATTTGGTTTCAGCGTAATCTGGCCGCTTGGGATCAGTTCAGTAACTGACTAAGCAAGACAGACACTGACAAGATAATGCATGACCTCTGTTTTCCCCTTCAGGAGAAGAATCTACAACATTCAGAATCCACACTAGAGTGCTGATTAGGTGCTGTGAAGCTCAGATGATATATGAGCTAAAGTTCTCAACATGTGATGCAAAAAACAAATGTTACAGAATCTGAGTCTAAACTCATGAAAAGGCTAGAAACAGACCCATGTGTGTAATAAATATTTTCTTTATCCTAAGGGCATCCCTACTTGTTTTAACTATAAACTTTTATTCTGAGAGCTAATGGTGCCATGTATCTTTATGGTTTTATTTTTTTCCTTCATAATTTGCTCTTAGCACTAGCTCATAAATTAGTAGAACTTTAACAAGTTATTATTATCACCAAATATCATTTCCTGGCATGTATGAATTTTGCAAGATAACTTGTGGAAATGGAAAATCTTAATGCAAAGAGATATTTGGCCAATTGGAATGATACTTTGAAATAATAATGAAATCTTTGGCAGTAGCCTTCAGTCAACTTCACAGTATTTTAAGTCATGCCAGCACCATTAGGTAGCACTTGGAACTCTTTATGAAGGGAGAAATGAATAATTTTCTTTTTAACATCTGCGAATGGCCTTTCTCTAGATCAGTACTGTCCAATAAAACTTCCCACAATGATGGAAATGTTCTATAGTCTGCCCAACATGGTAGCCAAGAGCCCCATGTCGCTGTTGAATTCTTGAAATGTGTCTATTATAATTGAAGAACTGAATGTTAAAGTTTATTTCATTTAAATTAATTTGTGGCTACCATACTGGACCCTGCAGCTTTAAATTCTGCCCCCACCTCATTTCCTGCAGAGATAGTACTTAATGGCAATTACCCTTAATTAGAAGAAAGTAGAGATCAGCCTTAATAGAACCAGGAATTAAGACTTGACTCTAATCCTGTTGTTATGAAAAAATACTCACAGTTACCCCGAAGAAGGTGTGTCAAGCTGAAGTTCAACTCTATTCTAAAAGTAGTTTTTCTTTTTAAATTTCCATATGTCTACTGGCCACAAAAATAAGCATCACTCAGATTTGTTTAGATACTTGGCCCCATGTGTCTGAGTTCTTAAACTTGTTTTATTATTTGCTTATTTACCCATTATGGAATCATTCATTCTTAGAGTCACTTTCTATTCTTTTCAGTATTGCAAGGTGAAGGTTAAATAATTTTATTTATTGCTTTATTTTTGGCTGTGCTGCGTCTTCAATGTTTTGCGCTGGCTTTTCTCTAGTTGTGGAGAGTAGGGGTCTACTCTTGGGTGTGGGCTTCTCTTGTTGGGGAGCACGAACTCTAGGCATGGGGGCTTCAGTAGCTGCGGAACTGAGGTTCAGTAGTTGTGCCTACGGGCCTAATTGCTATGAAGCACGTGGAGTCTTTGAACCCCCATCCCCTGCATTGTCAGATGAACTACCATCCACTGCACTGTCAGGGAAGTCCAAGGGGAGGGGGATTTAGAGAGGCAGAAAGTTGCTGCCTCACCCAGCCTAGGCACCTGGAATACTTCTCCCCAGGCCAGAGCTCGAGGTCCTGGGTGCTCCCCTTCTCTGGAATAGCAATCAGTTATTTTAAAATGTGACACAAATGTTCATGCATAGAGATGGCGAATCCACCTGCCATGCAGGAGACGCGGGTTTGATCCCTGGATCGGGAAGATCTCCTGGAGGAGAGCATGGCAACCCACTCCAGTATTCTTGCCTGGAAAATCCCATGGGCAGAGGAGCCTGGCAGGCTACAGTCCAGGGGGTCACAGAGTCAGAAGAGACTGTGTGACTAAGAATGCACCAAATATAAAGTAAATTAACCCCCAATTTGTCCCTGCCCTTAAGGTCTTAACACTATAGGATAAAATTTCCCAAATTAGTGTCCATTCCACGAGAGGACAGAGATGCTCGAGTGAATTTAGGAACTGTTCCATATAATCCACCTCCTTTTTGGAGATTTTCAATGCACTACCTCATGTTAAGTTTTTAAGATGAGATGCCTATACTTATTTAACCTTTTTATTGTTGAGGTTTTTCAAAAAAATTTTCATATAGCACTTACCATAGTATTTTTCAAGCCACATGTTCTGAGTCTGATATAACAGGTTTGTATCAGCATTTAAAATATTTATTTATTTATTTGGTCAGGCCTTGGGCTTCCCTGGTGGCTCAGCTGGTAAAAAAAATCCGTCTGCAATTTGGAAGACCTGGGTTCAATCCCTGGTTTCAGAAGATCCCCTAGAGAAGGGAATGGCTATCCAAGACAGTATTCTGGCCTGAAGAATTCCTTGGACTGTAGGTTGCAAAGAGTCGGACATGACTGAGTGACTTTCAATTCACTTCACTTCCTGTCAGGTCTTAGTTTTGGGATACAGGATCTTCCCTTGTGGCTCAAAGGCTCTAGAGGACACAGGCTCAGTAGTTGCTGCGCTCGGGCTTAGTTGCTCCATGGTATGTGGGATCTTAGTTCTCTGACCAGGAGTCGAACTCACATCCCCTGTGTTGGAAGGCGGATTCTTAACCACTCAACCACCAGTGAATGAGATGGGATATATATTAGAATAGGAATTATCACTGTGCATCCCTCTTAGTGGGAGTTACTGGGGTTTGGTGAAGTGTTTGGTTTCCTCGTGTATGTAAGTGCAAGGCCATGAGACAATGGAGAGTAGTGGTCAAAAGCACTACAGAATCAAGGCCCCTGGGTTCCAATTCTGACTCTGTGTGCAGTAAGCACTGTGTAAACCTACTCATTGTTCACTGATTTATTTATTTTTGGCTGTACTGGGTCTTTGTTACTGCCAGTGGGCTTTCTCCAGTTGTGGCTACCAGGACCTACTCTTGGTTATGGCGCATGGTCTTCTCATTGCAGTAGCTTCTCGTGTTGTGGATCACGGACTCTTAAGCGTGGTCTCAGTAGATGTGATGCCCAGGTTTAGTTGCTCCTTGTCATATGGAATCTTCCACCATCAGGGATCAAACCCCTGTCCCTGCATTGCAGGATGGACTCTTAACCACTGCACCACCAGGGAAGCCTTGTGCATTTTATTATTAGGTAAATGTATGTATGTATACTGGATTGTGATGTAAAATACTGCCTCTGAAACTAGGCTTGAGACTCACTTTGGGAAACACCTGTCTAAGACAGGACTCCATGCGGAACGCTGAACCTGGGTGTCTGGTGACAGAGTCCATAAAGTTCAACTGTTTTGGCTCGCATGTTGCAATGCAGTAGGGAGAAACAGAGGCACGTCTGCAGACTTGTGAGACTCCAACATTGTACAGCATTGTACAAGCCTGGAAACGAGCTGACGGCAGTTGTTTTCTGTGTAAGACGAGGCCTGATGAGTGAGAGGGGAGTCGTACATTTTGGCTGGAAGAGAACTCACTGCTGCCAGCCTGTGGCCTCTAAAGTTGAATGCTCTTTAATGGACAGGCAGTCTGGGGCCCAAAGAAACCCAGACGTCCCAGAAGCTGAGGACTCAGTCTTCTTTCCCTCCTGATCACTTCCTCACTTCTACACACTACTTTGTAGCAAATAGTCACAACAGGTCTAAATATGTCCGTCCCATACACCCCCGACTTTTTTACTTGATTCTAAATTAATTCTTTTTCAAAATCACTTTCTGCCTGTAAGTGCTTCATGACCTATTTTTCAATATAATAAAAGGAGAACAATGTTGCTTTAAGAATTTCATATAAAAGGAGATGTCCTAAAACTGAGGCTAGGAATCTCCTTGTACCCTTCCTTGGCTCCAGAACAATCTGAAAAGTAAAACTAATTTCGCTTTAGAAGCAGAGTTCAGTTTTTCTTAAAGGTCGAACTAAATATGAGCAATCACTTGTTCATAGACTTTGTCAGGTCGAATAGAAAAGGCAACAGCTTGTCATCATGGTTACTTTTCTTCTTTAAAAACTACAGAGGCTGTGTCTAACATCCTAAAAACCCATAAGATACGCAGATTTTTTTCAGGGCTTCAGAACTGTCCATCTTTGAGGACAGTGATGCAGGCTCTATCTTTGGAATGCAAAGGAATGAGATGAAGTGTCTTTGAGAAGACACTGAAAGTCATGTAATATTTTTAGGCTAATGTAGACAAAGCTTAAGAAGTAATTGTGATTAACTATGGCAGTAGTGGAAATTAGCCTGTAGTTTAATTGGTGTTATTTAACTCTGAAGTAATTATAATGAATTATAATGGCTTTCAACTAAATGTAAACATAAATGTCTCCAAAAATAGCATAGCCTTAGCATTCATCAAGCATTTCATGTATTAACAAAGTAGATGTCTTCCTGATGACTTAGCTGCCAAAGAGATATTTTAAATGGTAATAACTGGAAGTTTTGAAACATAAATTAAAACTGACTGTACATAGCTAAAATGAGTGTTGTATTTTTTTTAACTGGGCTGGTTAATAAAATAGTGTTCAAATGATTTTTCATTCTATCGATTCATGAGTGAAAGGTGTTAATTAAGAGGTGCTGATACCATAGTAAAGCAAACCAAATAGAAATATGAATTTTTTCTTTTTTTTACTGAACTTGGAGTGTTTTGTTTGTGAATTATACTTAGAATTATGAAATGTAATTGTTCTGGAATTTCAATGGCAATCTATCTCCTGGAATTTGTAAGTTCTACTTTTCACTAAAATTTAAAGTATATTTACATAGAAACAATAGTATCTAAATTGTGTCAACTGTTATAACAGGAGTATTAACTTATGGATGACAGTTTTTCTTCTTTGTGGTATTATGTTCCCACATAGCCTAGACTTTAAAATTATGTCATTTTGAAAAATTTGCTGGTCTTGTCAACGACAGCACAGTGTTTACAAGAATCATATTTATCTCCCTATAATTTTTGCAGCTAATAGAATTGTTCTTGAGAAAGCTGATTATCTTTTCTGTGACATTTTGATTGGTGTTTTTCCATTTTAATTTTAGCTATATGTGACAGAAAAATTGACTCTATGAAAATTCCATAAAAATTCTATTTTGTATACCAAAATTTTCATTGTATGAATAAGAAAAATATCAAATAAACAACCTAGTCTACCATCTAAAAGAATTAGAAAAACAAGAACCAACAAAATTTTGATTGTATATGTATGCATGTAAGAATAAAGACAAAAATTTTCCAGTAAACTGATTTGGGGAAAAAATACCACTGTGATCAAATAGCGGCACACTGTGTGTGTGTGTGTGTGTGTGTGTGTGTGTGTGTGTGTGTGTGTGTGTGTGTGTGTGTGTGTGTGTGTGTGTGTGTTTAAAGATCAGGCCATGTGAGTGTTCACTCACTGAGCCATAAATTTTGGCAATTCAGAAATGGTATTCTTTATTAGTTACTGGGCCTTATTTGTGAAATCCTTAGAATGGTCCCTGGCCCAGACTACCATTTTTTTTTTTCACTGTTCAGTTCAGTTCAGTCGCTCAGTCATGTCTGACTCTTTGCAACCCCGTGAATTGCACCACACCAGGCCTCCCGGTCCATCACCAACTCCCGGAGTTCACTCAGACTCACGTCCATCGAGTCAGTGATGCCATCCAGCCGTCTCATCCTCCGTTGTCCCCTTCTCCTCCTGCCCCCAATCCCTTCCATCAGAGTCTTTTCCAATGAGTCAACTCTTTGCATGAGGTGGCCACAGTACTGGAGTTTCAGCTTTAGCATCATTCCTTCCAAAGAAATCCCAGGGTTGATCTCCTTTAGAACGGACTGGTTGGATCTCCTTGCAGTCCAAGGGACTCTCAAGAGTCTTCTCCAACACTACACTTCAAAAGCATCAATTCTTCGGCACTCAGCCTTCTTCACAGTCCAACTCTCACATCCATACATGACCGCTGGAAAAACCACAGCCTTGGCTAGATGGATGTTAGTCGGCAAAGTAATGTTACTTCCCCCTTATTTATAATATAGGTTTTCTAACTAATGTCATCACATGGAAAATTAAAGAGGATTGTTCTGGATGATAACTGCTCCCCTCTTGAGCATCTAAGAGCTAGAAAAAGCCTTTGGAAGTCACAGAATTCATTTCTTAGAGTCTTGGCATGACCACAGTCATCACAGAGAGGTGATGTGTAGATTTTGCATGTGTGCATACTCAGTTGCTCAGCGATTCTGACTCTTTGTGACCCTATGGACTGTAGGCCGCCAGGCTTCTCTGTCCTTGGGATTCTCCAGGCAAGAATACTGGAGTGGATTGCCAAGCCCTTCTGCAGAGGATCTTTGCAACACAGGAATGGAACCCGCAACTTTTATGTCTCCTGCATCGGCAGGCGGATTCTTTACCACTGAGCACCAGGGGAGCCCTTGTGTAGACTCTATTCTACTTTTAATCTGTGAATATTTTACATTAGTTCTTGACACACTGTTTATCCAGGGTGACTTAAGAGCACTCCAGCATAGAAGCCAGGCTCGCTTCCATTCCATATGACTCGTTTGCTTGCTTGTTGCTTATTTATCATCTTTTTCCAATTAAATCATTGTGTGTAGAAATTACTATGCAAATATTTTTGGTATCCCACTGAGCTGTCTGAGAACAGGAGTTAGCAAATTGCACTATTTTGAAAATAGCCACACCCATTGGTTATGAATTACCTGTGACTACTTCTGCACTTCCTCTACAGAGTTAAGTAGCAACTGAAACAGAATCCATCTGGCCCATAAAGCAGAAAATCTCTACTCCTTGGCCCTTTCATTTGATACTCCAAGACTTGTTCATTTGATACTCTTCCTATGGGATTCTGGAAGAAAAGATGAAAAAAAATAGCTTCTTACAAATTATATATAATGAATTCCTTTCTGTAGGGGCAAATTTCACAGCTGCATGACTGAATGAATGACATCGTTCTTCTCTCTTCCTGTTTCACTGTCAGTGGCTGCGAAAGAAGGTGTTATCAGCATACACTTAGATGTCAAGTTGACTTGTGTAACCTTAAATAAGCGACTTAATCCTTTTAAAATCATTGTTTCCTCATGTACAAAGTGGGGATAAGTACGGTACCTGCTGTTGGGAGACAGTTCTTGCGTCCCGTGCATTTCGACAGGACTTACAAAGTGAGGCACTGACTGCCCTTTTGGTCTAGATTGTCTTTACAAGGATGTTTATGTAGTAAACATTCTTGATGGTTGAATACTGTTGCCCTCAGAAGTGCAGAGCAGGCTTGCTAATATTCAGTATAATGGATTTGAGTTCTTGCAGCTCAGAGTTCCTCTCCAGTAAAGCTACTCACTGCATATGCAGGTGTTATGGCCCTCTTTGAATGCCCTGGGAATTGGAGCTGGGGAATTAGTGCAAGGAAATGCTGGTGCTTTAGCTACTGCTATTGCTATGGATGCTAAAGTCCTTTGTCTCCCCCCCGGGAGTCTTGTGTCTTCTGCTAACCTCTGCAAGTAAAATCTCAGCCCTTTCACAGTTCTTGGACAACTGTTCTATGGAGTTATTATGAGAATTGAACAATGAATATAGAACATTTAACACAGTGCCTGGCATATAGTAAGTGCCCAGTAAATGTTAGCTATTATTATCCAGCTGGCAGTGTGAAATTCAGTCCCAGTTTTGTGTGGAGCACTTATGTTTTAAGGTAGTAGTTTTTCAAAATACTGGCCACCAAAGCTATGAGAACAGTTCAGTTCAGTTCAGTCTCTCAGTCATGTCCAACTCTGTGACCCCATGAATCGCAGCATGCCAGGCCTCCCTGTCCATCACCAACTCCCGGAGTCCACTCAAACTCACGTCCATCGAGTCAGTGATGCCATCCAGCCATCTCATCCTCTGTCATCCCCTTTTCCTCCTGCCCCCAGTCCTTCCCAGCATCAGAGTCTTTTCCAATGAGTCAACTCTTCACATGAGGTGGCCAAAGTACTGGAGTTTCAGTTAAGTAGGTTTATTTTTTTTTAATAAAACAGAAAATAGAAAATAATAGAATAATAAAGTATCCAAGTGCAAAATATGTAGAAGTATAAATATTGATTTGTAAAACTTTTAATTTCTGTTATATATGTATATATCTGTATACAAGATTATGATGTGAAATATGTATTTTTTACTGTCACTTTCAGTCAAAAAAGTTGGAAAGCCATTGCTGCCCTAATACATAGGTGGAACTGTCCAGAAAAACTTTTGTTCAAGAGAGCATAGAACTTCTTTCTTTGTTCTTATTCTTGGAAAGGGGTGGACTTCCCTGGTGGTCCAGTGATTAATCCTCCACACTTCCACTGCAGGGGCCATGGGCTTCACCCCTAGTCCAGGAACTAAGTGCCCACAGGCCACATAGTGTGGCCAAAAAAAGAAAAAAAGGAAAGAAAATAGATAAAGGGCCACTGTCACTCATCTGAAAAGGAATGACCAGCGATTCAGTGTGTTCACACTCAGCCTATTGTGTGGCTCATTTTGCCCATGATTAGCAGAAGATGAATATAACCACATAGATCATTTTCTGAAGAAAGGAATATTTTTGTATCAGCATTTTCCAACAGAACTTTCTACAGTAATGGAAATGCTATGTTTCTGAACTATCCAGTACAGCAGCCACTAGCAATTGAGCACTTGACTGTGCAGCCGAGGAGCTGGACTTTTAATTAGAGCAATTTCAAATTTGTGTTAATTTAAATTTAAGTAGTCATGTGTGGTTATTGGATAGCCTAGTTTTAGTTTGAACACCCAACGGTGGCCTTCTCCAGCACAGCTAACTGTATAAATTTGGCTTGTGTTAAGTCCTGAGGTGCAGCACCCTCCTCTTGGGTTAGTCAAAAGACCACTGACCGTTGCCCATGGCTGCTTTGGGCAGACAGTGGGGTGAAGAAGCTCTTGGTGAACTGCTACCTTGGACAGCGCCACAAGCCAGGGGAAAATGGCAAAGAGCCAGAGGGTAATGGTTCTCAACTCTGGCTGTGCAATAGAATCATCTGAAAATCTGTAAAAATGCAGGCCGCACCCCAGGTCTGTTAAAGCAGACATTTTTACAAGGCTCACCAGGTGTTCTATCATACTCTTTCACTTGGGAAGCATCACAGATGAGCAAGGCAACCCATAGTATCACAGGGATGCCCAGAATCAGATAGAGAGGGGAACAGATGCATGAAAGACAGTGGAACTCCATCTCACCTTAAACAGAAAGGCTCCAGCTTACTTTTAGTGTTGGAAGTTGAGCTGTTTTCCCACCTGGATGCCCTGGCAACAAGGGCCCTCTTGTTCAGTGGTATCAAAGTATGAATTTGTGTGTGGCCGAGTTGAACTTCAAAGGAGGAAAAAGTACAGGCTTTTATTGACCAACTCACATGGCCAGTACTTTCCATTTGTATATTTGGCCCTCGTGTATGGAGTTCCTACTGAGTGTATGAGATTTTCTATCCTTGTTCAGTCTAGTGGGGGAGACCAACAGGTAAACAGTTATCATACAGGAGGGTAAGCACAGTAATAGAAGAATTATAGGGTGCCTTGAGAGCACCCAAGAGGAGACATCAGTGAGGGCTTCCCGGAGGAGGTGACACCAAACTGAGTCTTGGAGAATCAGAAGTAGTCACAAGAAGAGGAGATGGAGAAAAAAGAGCAGATAGAGTTTGGGAGCAGAGTTTGGCCAACATTTTCTGTCCCTTTAGGACTGAATACCATAAGATTGCTTCCTCCTGGCAGAAACCCTACCTGCTGTTTTAGCAAACCTCACGGGATATCCTTATCCTAACTGGCCTTTATCATTTATTTGTTAATAAGTGTGACTTATGGAGGCATTACTGTGTGCAGATATGACCTAAGTGCTGGTGAGGATGCAGTGAACAAAGCAGACAGCATTCCTGCCCTCAGGGAGCTTTATATGCTAATGGAGCAAGCTAGCTGGAAGTAAACAAGGAAATGGTATAGTATATGGCTGACGTGGTAGAGAGAAGAAATCAAACATGGTGAGGAACTTGGGGATTCTGGAGACTGTGCTCTGAGAACCAGAAGTCACATCACATTTCTCTATGAACTTAGTAGCAGCTTGCTCACTCGCTCTGTCTCTCTCTCTCTATGTATATATATATATACACACACACATATATATATGTAGAACCTATTGCTCAGTTGTATCTGACTCTTTGCAACCCCATAGACTGTGTAGCCTACCAGGCTCCTCCATCCATGGGTTTTTCCAGACAAGCGTACTGGAGTGGGTTGTCATTTCCTTCTCATATATATATATATATATATATGTATGTATATATATATATATGTATGTATATGTATATATTTGGCTGCACTGGGCCTTAGCTGTGGTATTAGAGATCTTTAGTTTTGGCATGGGGGATCTAGTTCTCAGACCAGGGCTTGAACCCAGGCCCCCTGCTCTACAGCATCTTAGCCATCGGGGAAGTCCGTTAGTAACAGTTCTTACCACTTTTCGGAGACTGGATTTGGGTTCCATAGTCATTTTCCCTCCTTTGCTCAAGCCTGGCCATCCACCTGTGTCCATAACCCTATGTGCTTCTGCAGGACCGTAACTTGTGCCAACACAAACCTCTCAAACCCACCTGCCCCCCCCCCCGCCACCATGCGTCATGTCTTATATTTTCACTGTCTCTTAGCATCAGCTCTTCTGTCCTCTGTTGATTTCCCTCCCTCGTGCTTTTCCTCTTTGCCCCTGGGTGAGTAAAGTTCTCGACCTTTTGGCTGATTGCTCTGTCACCCTCTTCCAGGGGTCACTGAATGAAAAGCCTTGTTATCCTCGACTTTGAGGCTAAATGTGGTCAATCACCTTTCACTGTTTCTCACCGCTACTCTCCATCCAGCTTCCAGTCACTTTCGTTTGTTGCCTGAAAAACTGAATACCTGGTCTTCCCGAACCTCCCTTTCCTGACTGGTCATAACCCTTGGGGACAGCACCATCCCAGGTGATCTAATTGTGAATCTGGCCTCAAAATCACTAGACCTGCTCAGTGAGTTCTCTGAGAACCTCAGCTACTCACTCCCAACCCTCCATCCAGATCCTTGTCCAGCTGGTAGTTTTTCACCTTCAGGAATTTTAACCTCAGTGTCTTATTTCTGAACATAGCCATGTATCCTTCCAACTCTTTCACGCCCTACTTCTCTACGTCTTTATCTTCATTAAGATGTCATCTCTTGACTTCTTCAGTTACCCAGACTTTTCTCTACACGTGCAAATATATTTGTGGTGGTGGTTTAGCCGCTAAGTCATGTCTGGCTCTTGCGACCCCATGGACAGTAGCCTGCCAGGCTCTTCTGTCCATGGGATTCTCTAGGCAGGAATACTGGAGTGGGTTGCCATTTCCTTCTCCAGGGGGTCTTCCCAACCCAGGAATCGAACCCAAATATATATTTTTGTACTCATCTTCATTTCCTTTCCTCAAGAGATGTGGTCCATTTTGACTCATGTTTAAGGTTGGCCCAATACTTGAACCCTGAATGCCATCTTTTCATGCTGTCTTTGTGGGGGTTTTTTGTTGTTGCTGTTGTTTCACTTTTGTTTTGTTTTTTTTTAATAAGCATGGTCTTTTTAAAAAAATTTATTTGGCTGTGCCAGGTCTTAGTTGTGGCACACAGGCTCCTAGTTGAGGCTGCAGGATCTAGTTCCTTGACCAGGGACAAACCTATGCCCCCTCGCACTGGGGGTGGGGAGTCTTAACCGCTGGACCCCCGGGGGAGTCCCCTCATGGTTTCTTTGGAACTTTTGCTCTATTAATATTCCTCTCTCTTCTGTGGTCTTGCATCTTTCTAAACTCTTTACTGGCTCCTTCCCATTGGCTATCGCGGCTCCTTCCTATCAACCAAGACTTTGCAGGTTTCATCCATCTTAAAAAGTAATTCTCCTGGGTTAAGTAAATTAAGGTAGATCTCTACACTAGAATTCAAGGCAGGAGGAGAAGGAAATGACAGAGGACGAGACGGTTGGATGGCATCACCGATTCAATGGACATGAGCTTGAGCAAGCTCTGGGAGATGGTGAAGGACAGGGAAGCCTGGTGTGCTGCAGTCCATGGGGCTGCAAAGAGTCAGATACAACTGAGCGACTGAACAACATTAGAATACTATAGAGTTATCTGAAATATGTATAGCGGTGTGTGTATATATATATATATATATATGTATCTCACATGGAAAGGCGATCACAGAAAAATGAGTGAAAAAAGTATTAAAATAGCTTTATTGAGTGAATTTCTTTTTCACATTTTATTTATTTTTCTTTTGTGTGGTTAAAAAAACCAGATAACATAAAATTTACCATCTTAATTATTTTTAATTCTACCCTGGTGGCTCAGAGGGTAAAGCGCCTGCCCGCAATGCAGGAGACCTGGGTTCGATCCCTGGGTCGGGAAGTTCCCCTGAAGAAGGAGATGGCAACCCACTCCAGTATCCTTGCCTGGAGAATCCCATGGATGGAAGAGCCTGGTGGGCTACAGTCCATGGGGTCTCAAAGAGTCGGACACGATTGAGTGAGCTCACTTCACTTCACTTGACTTCACTTCAGGAGTGTTAAGTATATTCACATAGGTATAGCCAAATCTCCAAAATCTTACCATCTCACAAAATTGAAACTCTACCCATTAAACAACTGCTGACTTTCTCCCCCTCCTCCCCCAGGCGACTGTCACACCATCTACTTATGCCTCTATGAATTTGACTACTCCAGGTATTCATATAAGTGGAGTTGTACAGCATTTGTCTTTTTCTGATTGGCTTATTTCACTTAGCACAATGTTGTGATGGTTTATCTGTGTTGTAGCATGTCAGAATTTTCCCTTTTTTCTTTTTTAAGGTTTTTTTTTTGACTTGGACCATTTTTTTTAAGACTATATTGAATTTATTACAGTATTGCTTCAGTTTTATGTTTTGTTCTTTTGTCCACGGAAGCCTGTGGAATCTTAGCTCCCTAACCTGGGATCAAACCTGCACCCCCTGCATTGAAAGCTGAAGTCTCAACCACTGGACCACTAGGAAAGTCCCAGAACTTTCTTTCTTTTTAAGGCTAAATAATATTTCATTGTATGTATGTGTGTGTGTATGTTAGTCACCCAGTCGTATCCAACTCTTTGCAACCTCATGGACTGTAACCCACCAGGCTTTTCTTCCATGGGATTTCCCAGGCAAGAATACTGGAGTGGGTAGCTATTCCCTTCTCCAGGGGATCTTGCTGACCCAGGGATCAAACCTAGGTCTCCTGAATTGCAGGCAGATCCTCTACTGTCTGAGCCACCAGGGAAGTCCACCACACTTTAAATGATTTCATTTTTAAAGAACAATGTATGTTAGTATAGGTAAATACGGGCTTCCCGGGTAGCTCAGCTGCTAAAGAATCCACCTGCTGTGCAGGAGACCCCGGTTTGATTCCTGGGTCAGGAAGTTCCCTTGGTGAAGGGATAGGCTACCCACTCCAGTATTCTTGGGCTTCCCTGGTGGCTCAGACTGTAAAGAATCCGTCTGTAATGCAGGCTCCACTGAAGGATCCTTCAACATTTACAACAGGGAAGTGTGCTCACTGCAAATACTTTAAAAGGTACAAATCAGGAAAAGGTACACATCAGCTCACCGTAGCCGTCCCCGCCATGCCAGGTGCTGCCCTCCTCCCAGCATCTCATTCACCACTCACAGCCTGACCCATTCTGCTCTGAGCACCACGGAACTCTGCTTCCTGTGCCCACAGTGGTAGGATGACCTGCACGGGCCACCACAGCTGCATGGGAACTCCCTGCATTCCTGGAGACATAGCTCAGGGCCATTTCCTCCTCACCTGCCCTCCCTTGCCCTCAGTGCAGAGTCAGCTTCCTCCCTTCAGAGCTCCCTAATCCCTGTACCCATCTGTCACTGCACTTGTTTCCTGGTTGTCTGTAGGCCGCCTGGGGGTGGGGACTGTGCCTACATCTTTGTATCTGCAGGCCATAGCACGGACCCTGAGCAATGATGCTGGGCAGCTTGGGGAGCCACTGGTTGTTCAGAGGGGCTGGCTCCCTGGCTGCTCAGAAATGAGGCTGGAAGACTCCCTCAAGGCCCTTCATGCTACTATACCCTTCGTGAACAGTGCAGAAGACATAGGAATTGTGGGTTCAATCCCTGAGTCGGGAAGATCCCCTGGAGAAGAAAGTGGCAACCCACTCCAGTATTCTTGCCTGGGAAATCCCATGAATAGAGGAGGCCGGTGGGTTACAGTCCATGGATTCGGAAAAGAGTCAGACACGACTTTTAGCAACTAAACAAACAACAACAAAAATAGATATTAAAATTATTGAAATGCACTGCATTTATGTCTTACTGATATTGGTCTCCTGTTGTCTTGGACTCATAACACACATTTGATAAATACCTGTTGTTTTTCAGTCGCCCAGTCATGTCTGACTCTGCAACCCCATGAACTGCAGCACACCAGGCCTCCCTGTCCCTCACCATCTCCCGAAGTTTGCCCAAGTTCATGTCAATTGCATCAGTGATGCCATCCAGCCATCTCATCCTCTGATGCCCTCTTCTTCTGCCCTCAATCTTTCCCAGCATCAGGAACTTTTCCAATGATTTGGCTGTTTGCATCAGATGACCAAAATACTGGACTTCAGCATCAGTCCTTCCAACAAGTATTCAGGGATGATCTCCCTTAAGATTGACTGGTTTGATCTCCTTGCTGTCCAAGGGACTTTCAGGGGTCTTCTCCAGTATCACAAGGACAAATACCTATTAACCTCCTTAATAAGCCTAGTAGCTCCCTGTGATCAAACTTCTCTTCCTTAAATTTGGCTACTTTGAGAGGCTGGGAGGGGGATTATTTAGGGGCCTGGGAAGCCATTATTATCACCCTCCAAGTCATGTGATCGTGACTAGCTGCCTACACCGCATGTATAATTGATCCCAGTCAGGACCCTTTTGAGAAAAAACAAAGAAGTAAAAAGATCTACTACTGGCATGGCTTGAGTGCAGTGTTTAAACATCCCATGTGTAAAAGCAGCTAATGAATCCCTGCTGTACTTGCTGTTGCCAGTTACTCCTGGGCCAAGAGGGGCTTAAAGTCTTATTGTGTAATGTTCACTCTGAAAGCTGTAATGGGCCAAGTTTTGTGAAACAGATTTTGCAGGCTGGTACAGTTAGGTCATTTGGGACAATTCTCTTACATATGAAAGAAAGGTTCTAGGCCTCCTTTCAGTTCAGTTCAGTTCAGTCACTCAGTCGTGTCCAACTATTTGTGACCTCATGAATCACAGCATGCCAGGCCTCCCTGTTCATCACCAACTTCCGGAGTTCACTCAAACTCACGTCCATCTAGTTGGTGATGCCATCCAGCCATTTCATCCTCTGTCGTCCCCTTCTCCTCCTGCCTCCAATCCCTCCCAGTATCAGAGTTTTTTCCAATGAATCAACTCTTCGCATGAGATGGCCAAAGTACTGGAGCTTCAGCTTTAGTATCATTCCTTCCAAAGAACACCCAGGACGGATCTCCTTTAGAATGGACTGGTTGGATCTCCTTGCAGTCCAAGGGACTCTCAAGAGTCTTCTCCAACATCACAGTTCAAAAGCATCAATTCTTCAGCGCTCAGCTTTCTTCACAGTCCAACTCTCACACCCATACATGACCACAGGAAAAACCATAGCCTTGGCTAGACAGACCTTAGTCGGCAAAGTAATGTCTCTGCTTTTCAACATACTATCTAGGTTGGTCATAACTTTCCTTCCAAGGAGTAAACGTCTTTTAATTTCATGGCTGCAGTCACCATCTGCAGTGATTTTGGAGCCCCCAAAAACAAAGTCTGACACTGTTTCCACTGTTTCCCCATCTATTTGCCATGAAGTGATGGAACCAGATGCCATGATCTTTGTTTTCTGAATGTTGAGCTTTAAGCCAACTTTTTCACTCTCCTCTTTCACTTTCATCAAGAGGCTTTTGAATTCCTCTTCACTTTCTGCCATAAGAGTGGTATCATCTGCATATCTGAGGTTATTGATATTTCTCCCAGCAATCTTGATTCCAGCTTGTGCTTCTCGCAGCCCAGCGTTTCTCATGATGTACTCTGCATAGAAGTTAAATAAGCAGGGTGACAATATACAGCCTTGACGTACTCCTTTTCCTATTTGAAACCAGTCTGTTGTTCCATGTCCAGTTCTAACTGTTGCTTCCTGACCTGCATACAGGTTTCTCAAGAGGCAGGTCAGGTGGTCTGGAATTCTCATCTCTTTCAGAATTTTAGGGGGCATTAAAAGAAGAGAAGGGAAAATGAAAAATAGTTATAATTACTGTGGAACTGAATCTTTTGGGGCCCTCTTTAGCTTCGCAGACCACAAGAATTTATCTTGATTTTTCTTGAGAAAAGTGGCCCAATGTAAGTGATTCACCCAAAGTATCTGAAATATGTTTAGGCAAAATGTTTGATGACAGGACAATTAATGTTGACATGCTAGGTTTTCCAGCTGTTGAAACGATTTGTAAATTGGCATAGGTGGTCTGTGCTGTTTGCATCAGAATCACAATAGCTGGGTTTAATGTTTCCTTCTTACCAAGATCAGGCTTTTTTTTAATAAAAGTTGAGTTAGACTAGATTGTCCTGGTTATGATATTGTTGTTTTGTTTTCTTTTGTTTTTGCCCAATAGGCCAGCAAAGGAAGTAACACCATTACCTGGAGTAAGTATTAGACTCAGAGATGTGATGTCAGCATTTAAGCCCTGGCCTGACCACTCTCTAGCTGGCTGTGTGCTTGGATAAGATATTTAATTTATGGGAGCTTAGAGTTTCTGTTGTTCATCAGGAAAACGTGGATTGTCTGTCAGTTTTGCTTACTAGACTGTAAACTTCTTCAGAGTAGGGGTGGTATGGTTCATCCATCATTGGAAACTCAGTGTGTGGTATGAGGCCTGGTGAGTAAGAACTCTATAAATATTTTTCAAACAAATCAGATTTGTCTTACTTATTTCATAGGTTGTTTGAAAGAGCAAGTAGGATGAGCAGCAGTATAGTGTAGTGTTAAGAGCACAGTCCCCGGGCCCCAGTTCTGGCTCCAGGAAGGAGCAGTAACTCTCCTCTGGGCATCTGTGAAAGTGGATGATGCTACCTGCTTCCAAGGGTTGTAATCAATGTGCCTGAACAACATAAGTGCTATATATGTACCAGCTATTGATATAACATGTGAATGGCCTTTGCAAAGTGCTGCTCACATAAACGTACTTATTTGCTGAAGTCTTAACCAAGTGTTGGACACACTGTAAAATACTTGTATTTTACACTAAAGAAAGTACTGGGTCTTTCTTTACCTTAACTGAATTAGTGGGAATCGTAGAGCAAGGCAGGGCTACTATTGCTATTATGGGACTCATAAGTCTCTAGTTCTTGACTTTTATAATGCATGAGACTTTGACTATTTCCGTATATCAGCATTTCTTCATTATTAAACCATGGATAGGCAATAGAATTTAGAGCCAGAACCCTGAAATCACTGAAGTACAGAGTTGGAATTCAGTACTTATTATGGACAGATCAGTTTGTGGTTTATTTTTGGCTCCTCGATGATTTAGTCTGATTTTTAAAAAAAAATAAGTTTAACACAGGTGGCTCATTTCATAAAGAATTTCACAGGCACTGAAGACACGGAGCAGTTTTGTGTCTGCACAACTGCGAACCTTATGCCTGCTACCGCCTGAGCCCTAGAAAGGTCAGTTCACCTTTCTGTACTCACTTAAAGGTACTACTTATTTGATAATGTCTTACCAAGTGTCAGGGGCTTCCCAGGTGGCTCAGTGGTAAAGAATCCACCTGCCAGTGTGGGACACACAGGAGACTCGGGTTTGATCCCTGGGTTGGAAAGATCCTCTGGAAAAGAAATGACAACCCACGCCAGTATTTTTACCTGGGTAATCCCATAGAGCTGGGTGGGCTACAGTCCATGGAGTCACATGACATGACTGAGAATGCATGCATGCCTACCAAGCGTTGGACACACTGTGAAATACTAGTGCTGGATCTTTCCTTATCTTAACTGAGTTAGTGGTCATTCCATTGCACAGTTTCTAAAGCCCACTTAGGGTGTCTTTCACCTGGACCCTTTTAGTGACACCCATGACCACTGGATGCAACGTATAAGTTCAGAGAAAGCCTGACCTGGGGCTGCCCCGGCCTGGCACTGCTGCCTGCTCTGTGTTCCATTGTCAGCTTTGTGGGAAATGAGTGAAAGTGAAAGTCACTCAGTCGTGTCCGACTCTTTGTAACCCCATGGACTGTATGTAGCCCACCAGGCTCCACTGTCCATGGAATTCTCCAGGCAAGAATACTGGAGTGGGTTGCCATTTTCTACTCCAGGGGATCTTCCCAACCCAGGGACTGAACCCAGGTCCCCCACACTGCAGGCCAATTCTTTACCGTCTGAGCCACCAGGGAAGGGCTATGTATAAATAACTGGTCAATTCCTAGGCAATAGAGATTTTTAAGATGATGTTAAATAATACTGATTTCTTATGTGCAAACACTGCAGTAGTTTCCACCTTGGTTTCTCTGCCTCTTGGCCACTAGAGTCTCCTTTACACAGTGCTGTCTGCCTCATCTCCCCATTATTTCATTCTTGTCAGGTCTCCCCAGGCCAAGAATGCTCTTGAGACAGTATCTTACTGTAGGATTAAATCCAAGCTCCCTGTGTTGCCTTTCAAGGCCATACATAATCTGAGCCCATTTTATCTACTCATGTTTTACTTCCAGTTCCTCTCTAATGTAGAATTTTACTTCCCACACACTGGGGTCTAATCTTCTTTTTCCTGGTAGTTCAGACAGTAAAGAATCTGTCTGCAATGTAGGAGACCCGGGTTCCATCCCTGGGTTGGGAAGATCCCCTGCAGAAGTGATGGCAACCCACTCCAGTATTTTTGCCTGGAGAATCCCATGGACAGAGGAGCCTTGTGGGCTACAGTCGATGAGGCCGCAAGGAGTCAGACACAACTGAGCAATTAACACTTTCTTTCACGTTCACTTGTGGTCTTTTGTTTTCAAGGTCCCCACACTGAAATGCCCTCTCTGTCCCTTCTATTTACACTTAAATAGCTTTTAAAATTTTTATTTTGTTTTTATTTTTTATTTTGGCCATACCACTTGTCACTCGGGATCTTAGTTCCCTGACTAGGGATCGAACTAATGCCCCCTGCAGTGGAAGTGAGCAGTCTTAACCACTGGACCACCAGGGAAGGCCTGACATGTGCCTGTAGCTTTAAGGCCCTCTCCCCACCTTTTCCCTAAACCCTGTCTCCTCCTGAACATTGATTGGCATCTCCTGTATTTTTGCATTTGATTATATTTAATTTAGAGCTTTCTTAGGTACCATTTTGAAATTAGTATCTTCTCATAATGACTCAGATGTTAACTTGATAATACTAAAATTATTGTAAGCTTACCTGTTAGGCATTCAGGAAAATTGTACCTGTTTTATATGTAGTATAAGTTTTTTAAAAATGTAACCTTTTCCTCTTGGCAGCTGTAATTCCACCCCACTGCTCATAAATAAAGCCCTGGAGTCCAGGCCATATGCAGTAAAACAAAATAATATTGTAGAGCAAGGCAGGACTGCTATTGCTATTATGGGACTCATAAGTCTCTAGTTCTTGACTTTTATAATACATGAGACTTTGGCTGTTTCAGTACATCAACATTTATTCACTATTCAGCCATGGACAGGTGATAGAATAAAGAGCCAGAACCCTGAAACCACTTAAATACATAGTGGGAGTTCAATAATTGTTATGGACAGATTGGTCTGTGGTTTATTTGGGGCCCTTCAATGATTTAGTCTGGTCTGTATGTGTCAGTTTACCTTTCCATACTAATTTAGTAGATCTGCTAAAATATTAGACTTTTATTAAACTTAAGACATAATGTGTTGGGAAGATCCACTGGAGAAGGAAATGGCAACCCGCTCCGGTGTTCTCACCTGGGAAATGCCATGGACAGAGGAACCTAGTAGGCTACAGTCCATGGGGTCAGAAAGAATTGGACACAACTGAGTGACTGAGCGCCATGCACCACCATACTGAAATAAAATTTTATTGCTGGAGTGCAAACATACTACATACATTGTGAGAATCAACTTCATCTTCTGTCCTTTCTCCCTCCTTTTTCTTTTCTTTCAATTTTTCTTTTCTTTCAATCAATGGGCATCTGAAATGCAGATAGCGTTGGAGCTCTGTGCATAAAACATGGCCTTCTCCTGCTAAGAGATCACAGCCCAGCACTGGAAACCTATGTGAACAACGGTGGTCTAATGATGAGATTGGATTAAACAAGGGTAAATAGTTTCATTCGAAAACTGGGTAAATACAGAGAGAGAAGGCCAAGCTTAGAAAGTATATAAACATAGTTAATCATACTTACTAATTTTCTAGTGTGTGCCAAGCTCTGTGCTAGGTCATAGTTATGTTACCATTAATATATCCTCCTGACAAATATTTGAGTTGGATATATTAATCTACTTTTCAAAAACAAGTAAATTGAAGCAAACTGTGAAAGAGGCATAGCTATAATTCAAATATAGCCCAGTCTTTTATTATACCAGCCTGTCTTTATGCCAGTATAAAAATAAAGTTTGATATGTAAATAAAAATGTTTTGTTGGATACTTCAAAATAACCACAAAGCTTTGCAGAGGTTGGCATTTCCCTAGAGGAAATTAGCCAGGATAAAAGGGGATAAAGTATAAAAGATATAATGCACACAGGGAAAAAAAAAATCTTTAAAGAAAATGTCCTTCAGTTTTGAAACCTCCCGAGTAATGAATGGTAATATCTTCTCTATTAATTTGACACTAAAAGAGCAAGTAGAGATGTTGAATGATTATTTTGTGAATCTTCAAATAAAACTTTCTTTAGGCTTATTAAGTAGATTGCAAAAGGGGACTTAGACACAGTTTTTATATATAGCTGTGTATTTCAGCAATTATTCTGGATGAACATTAAAAACACTGTCAAATTCCAAATTAATCCCCTTGAATTTTTTTCTATTGAATTCTTCGATATCTCTAAATTAATTTGGTGAGAGTGACTTTCTTCACAGCATTCTAATTAACTCTCCAGAAGCGTTTATTCAAGCTTTTCTGTCTCTCAGAATTTTGTGAGTTTTTTTCATGTACATTTCTCATTACAGATAGTTCTAGATAGTTTATGGGTTTTGTTGCTATTGTAAACCTGTTATGTTTCTGTTTCTTTACTGTATAATAAAAAACTGTTTGAATTTTCATCTTTTATCCAACCCTTTATATGAATGCTCATTAATTCAAATAGTATTTTAATCAATTCTCTGGCCTTATTGTTGCAGATAATTCCATTTCTACATTTCTTATAATGAAGCCCCTTATTTCTGTTTCTTTTTTGAGGAATTGGTAAAACCTGCCCAAACAGTGTTGATAGTTGTTTTTTCAAAAAAACAATTCAACCGAGTAAAATTTAAAGATCTTACTGGCTTTATTTAATGATTCTTGAATTGGGCATCATCCCATTTAGGAGATAGAAAGGAGTTCCAAGAAGCTGTACAAAATGGAAGACTTTCATAGGCAGAAGGAGGCAGGACACAAAATTTCTTCTAGCACAGGGTCGATTGTTTCAGGCAATGTCCCCTTCTTTGGGGAGAAGACAGGGGTCTGTCAAGCAGCTTACTGTGCTAGTACTAACCAAGTAATTCCAGACTGACTGGTTAAAGGTTATATCCTGGGAGAGGTTGAAATAGCAGCCAGCTTTGGTATTAACTCTTGGTTTAGTGATGTGGGCTTAGTAAAAGAGACTCCATTTTGGGACTGTTGTCTCTTTTTTTAACATCGTTATCATTCATCGTTATCATCGTTATCCTAGTTTTAATAGGAAAGCTTCCTTTTCATGCCAAAAAGATAATATTGGCTGTTGGCTTATGAAAGATACCCATTGTAAAATCCTTCTAACCCTAGTTTTCCTTGCAAGGAGTGAGCACTGAATGTGGTCAGCCTTTTCAACGTCCTCGTAGGGTTAATCTTATTTGACTCAATAGTGTACTGCATTATCTTCATAATAATAACTATTTATTTCCTGAGATAAACTCTCCTAGGGCATGATTTGCTTTTCTTTTACTTTATTGTTGACTTTATGTGCTATTTTCTATTTAGGACTTTTTACTCATGTTGTTCATCATTGTTATTCAAAAAATAAGTATGTGTATTATATACAGTTGTATTTGGGAATGACATTGTACATATGCTTTTGTATCCTGAATTTTACACTTGAATACAATAGCATTTTCCTATGGCATTAGAAGTTCTTCAAAACATATTTCAATGGCTGCACAATATGTTATGGTTTATCATAACTTCCTTAATCTTCCTATTTTTTTCATTGCTGTAAGTTTTTGCTAATTTTGGACTGCTACAAACTGTGGGAGATAGTGAAGGACAAAGAAGCCCATTGGGCTACAGTCCATGGGATCACAAAGAGTTAAACAACCTAGCGGCTGAACAGCAAAAGCATAAGTCATGCAAAGATGAGCATCTTTATGTGTAAACATTTGTTCTTACTGCTGATTGTTTCTGTAGTGTACTCATTTCCAAAGGCTACCGCTACAAATTATACAAAGCGATTCATGGGGTCGCAAAGAGTCGACACGACTGAGCGACTGAACTGAAATGAACTGAAGACTTAGCAGTAGCAGCAGCAGCAGCAGCAGCACTAGCTTAACTAGGGCTTTTCAGGTGACGCTAGTGGTAAAGCACTTGCTTGCCAATACAGGTTTGATGTAAGAGGCATGCGTTGGATCCCTGCATTGGGAAAATCCCCTGGAGGAGGGCATGCAACCCACTTCAGTATTCTTGCTTGGAGAATCCCACGGACAGAGGAGGCTGGCGAGCTATACTCCATAGGGTTGCAAAGAGTTGGACTGAGCATGCCCGCACAGTAGCTTAATCCAGCTACTGAGAAGTTTATTTTATCATAGTTCTAGAGACCAGAAATTCAAAACCAAGGTGTTGGCAGGGCCATGCTCCCTTTGAAGGCTCTAGAGGGAGAATTATTCCTGGCTTCTTCCAATTTCTGGCACCTCCTGGCGTTCCTCGTGGTATCATCGCTCCAGTCTCTACCTGTCTTCACATGGCCTTCTCAATGTATGTCTCTGTGTCCCCTCCTTTTCTTATAAGAACATCAGTCACTGAATATAAGCCATATCTTAAATCTATGATGATTTCTTTCTTTTTTTAATTTTTGGATCATATGGTAGCTTTATTTTCAATTTTTTGAGAAATATCCATAATTGTTTTCCATAGTGATTGCATCAGTTACCTTCCCATCAACAAGGTACATGGATTCTTTTTTCTCCGACACTCCAACATTTGTTATTTCTTATCTTTTTGATGATGGCCATTCTAACGAGCATAAGGTGAAATCTCATTGTGTATTTTGATTTGCATTTCCCTAATAATTAGCATGTTGAACAATTTTGCATTTACCTGTTGGCCATCAGTATGTATTCAAGATGATTTGTTTTTAAGATGCTTTGTTAATTATACCTGCACAGGGCCTGTTTTTAAATAAGGTATCATTCAGAGGTAACGAGGGGTAGGACTTGGGCTTCTCTTACTTGAGAGGGACAATATTTAACCCACTACACTGTTTTTGAGTAGAAATATGAACGTAAAAAACAAGTATTAAAGTATCCCTTGATACTTATTACCAAATTGTTTTCCAAAATGGGTAAGATGGCCTGGTTCATCAGCATTGTAGAGTACTCATTTACCTACAGCTTCACCCAAGTATTACCATTGAAAAAAAACCTGTTTTTGGATTGGGTACAAATGGAAACTGATTTTTAAAAGTTCGTTTCATGAATTGTTCATAAATTTGACAAAATTCTGTGTACTTAACATGGAAATTTCTTTATCTGTTAAAAAAAATTTTTTTTGGCCAAGTGGCACAACCAGAGATTGAATCTGTGTCCCCTGCATTGGAAGCACAAATCTTAACCACTGGACCACCAGAGAAATACCTCTGTAAAATCTTTTGTAATGTCTTTGCCCATTTTTATTTTAATGCATTTGCTGTTTTCTTATTTATACAGTCATTATAAATGAAGAACATTATCCTTTGGTTGCGCTGCTTATAAATATTTCCCCAGTTGTCAGTCAGTTCAGTCACTCAGTCATGTCTGACTCTTTGTGACCAACCTCACAGATTGTACCATGCCAGGCCTCCCTGTCCATCACCAACGCCCAGAGCTTGCTCAAATTAATGTCCATAGAGTCAGTGATACCATCCAACCATCTCATCCTCTGTCATCCTCTTCTCCTCCCGCCTTCAATCTTTCCCAGCATCAGGGTCTTTTCCAATGAGTCAGTTCTTTGCATCAGGTGGCCAAAGCATTGGAGCTTCAGCTTCAGCATCAGTCCTTCCAATGAATATTCAGGACTGATTTCCTTTAGGATGGACTGGTTGGATCTCCTTGCAGTCCAAGGGACTCTCAGAGTCTTCTCCAACACCATAGTTCAAAAGCATCAATTCTTTGGCTCTCAGCTTTCTTTATAGTCCAACTCTCACATCCATACATGACCACTGGAAAAAGCATAGCCTTGAATAGACAGACCTTTGTTGGCAAAATAATGCCTCTGCTTTTTAATATGCTGTCTAGGTTGGTCGTAGTTTTTCCTTCAAGGAGCAAGTGTCTTTTAATTTCATGGCTATAGTCATCATCTGCAGTGATTTTGGAGCCCAAGAAAATAAAGTCTCTCACTGTTTCCATTGCTTCCCCATCTGTTTGCCATGAAATGATGGGACCAGATGCCATGATCTTAGTTTTCTGAATGTTGAATTTTAAGCCAACATTTTCACTCTCCTCTTTCACTTTCATCAAGAGGCTCTTTAGTTTTTCTTTGCTTTCTGCCATAAGGGTGGTGTCATCCGCATATCTGAGGTTATTGAGATTTCTCCCTGCGATCTTGATTCCAGCTTGTGCTTCCTCCAGCCCAGCGTTTCTCATGATGTACCCTGCATATAAGTTGAATAAGCAGGGTGACAATATACAGCCTTGACATACTCCTTTCCCTATCTGAGGTGTACTATATTGTAAATTTTTAAAATTTCATGTTTTCCTGGTGCCTCAACATTCCACAGACAGGCTGTGGGCACCCTGCCTGAATGACCAAGTCAGTGTGATAGGCTGGTGGTGCCACAAGCTCCCCTCTGACCCTCCCCTGACTGTGACCTTGTGACCTTCAAACACACCAATGAGATCCACTGGCGCCTTTGCCGTGTGCACTTTCCCCGAGCCCCTGTGAAGGCACTGCCCGTGGGGCCTCATTGTCTCGGCTGCCACCTGCCTGGTTGAGCCGTTCCCTGGGCGCTCCTCCCGCGTGGTCCCCTCCATGTCCCGCCGCATTGCCCTCTTCTAGGACTCCTGCATTTGATCAAGCTCTTTCACTTTCATACCCCTCCCCGTGGTGGTATTCCATGTCCTTGTCAAACTGATCCTTCATAAACAAACAAAAAAAAACACCCCAACAACAGTTTAAGTAATGTTATGACTCCTTGCAACACAATTGGCGTGGAGGATGGGATGATCTAAGCCAGGGATGGAAAGCCCCACGGAGATGCCCCGGGATGGCTCTGGCTGATGAATGGGCTGTGGCACCTGGGCTCAGGCATCTGGAAGGCTCTGTGTCTTGGCATTCAGGCACCACCTAGACTCCAAGAATCTCCACGCTAAAGTGCAGACCGTGCCCCGAGCCCAGTAGAACGTCCCAGGATCTCGTTTCCCAGTCGCAAGCCTCACAGGAGAAGGCTGGTCATCTTGGGGCTGCAGGTAAGCAGAGCCGCTGGGCAGCTAGCCTGTCATTTTGCCTGCATCCTGGTGGTTGTTGTCCAGTTGCTGTCTTGTCTGACTCATTGTGACCCCATGAACTACAGCAGGCCAGGCTTCCCCATCCTTTACTATCTCCCTGAGTTTGCTCAAACTCACGTCTATTGAGTCAGTGATGCCTTCCAACCATCTTATCCTTTTTTGCCCGCTTCTTCTCTTGCCCTCAGTCTTTCCAGAAATAGGGTCTTTTCCAAAGAGTAAGCTTTTTGCATCAGGTGGCCAAAGTGCTTGAGCTTGAGCTTCAGCATCGGTCCTTCCAATGAATAGTCAGGGTTGATTTCCTTTAGGACTGACTGGTTTGACCTCCTTGCTGTCCAAGGGACTCTCAAGAGTCCTCTCCAGTGCCACAGTTGGAAAGCATCAATTCTGCGCTAGCCTCCTTTATTGTCCAACTCTCACATCCATAGGTGACTACTGGAAAAACCATAGCTTTGACTAGACGGAGCTCGGACTAATTAGGGAAGGGCTGTGCTGTACTCTGTCATGTTTGACTCTTTGCGACCCCATAGACTGTAGTCTGCCAGTCTCCTCCATGAGATTTTCCAGTCAAGGATACTGGAGTGGGCTGCCATTTCCTTCTACTAACCGTATCTTGGTTAAGGCACTGTGAAGTGGTGCCAAGGGCTGAGAGTCAGTGCCCACAGCCGAGGGGTCACTGTGTCCCATGGTATTGGCTCATGACCCTGTCCACACTGCCCTTGTGGCTTTGAGTGACACCAGGAGTACCCCTCCCTTCTCATTTGGTGTTGGGAGACCCCCCCCACAGTGTCAGCCATGAGGTCCTATAAGGATCCGCCCTGCTGGGGATGGCAATCCCATCTGCAGCATCCCTCTTTCAGCCCCCAAGCCCATAGAGTATCAGGGATCCCGTTTATGCAGACAGGTGGCCCAAGTGGAAAAAAAAAGGGCTGTGGGGTGTGTAGGGGGAGGGGAGGAGCACTTTAATCCTACCTCCCCCCAAATACCTGAGGCTGTTGCTCAGTTTGCCTGAGATCTCTGGGTCTACTTAAGTGCTACTGACACGCTAGTAGTCTCCTTAGAATTAAATTGGCACAAAACAAAGAAGTTGAGGCTGCTCCAGATCTCCTGCTTATAGACCCCAACCCCTCTGGAGGGAGGTAGATGGGAACTCCCACCCCAAGAGAGGACATCTCCCACCCCCTTCCTCACAGCTGCAGTCACTGGAGACCACCAGGAATTTGTCCAAAGACAGAGGGGGGAAAAATATCTGCTGGGAGATACAAAACACTCAAAAAGATTTTAACAAAACAGCAAAAAAAAAAAAAAGAGGGAACAAAAAAATGCGCTGATTATCCTGTGGTTGGTTGGGGGCAGGAGGGGAAGGAGGTCCCAGAGAGCGGCTTCTGCCTGGAATTAAGCCGGTCCTTCCTCTTCTCCCTTCCCCTTTATCACGACTGAAGACCGGTGCTAGCAGGAAGCTAAATAAATAAAGTGTTGGGTAGACAAACTGCCACTTTTGGTGGCTGCAAGCCCAAGGGAAAAGGAAGGAAGGGAGGAAACGAGGGAGGGAGGGAGGGAGGAGCTGCAAACCTTATCAACCCAGCAAAAACCAGAGGCAGCGAGCATCATCCTAGTCCAAGAGTACTTACTGATAAACCAACAGTGACAACAAAGAACTAAGTAGAGGAAAAATAAATCACAGCCTCCTCCAAGGACATGCACAGGACACGCATTATAGTGTATGTTAATAACTAAACATCATCTCGTCCTCTTTGGATTCTGATGACAACATACCTCTCATTTATGAATTTTGCTTACAAATTGAAATCTACAGGCACTCCTACTGGTGTCTTCAAAAACTCCTTCACTATAGAGGCTTTGGCAGCCTCTTTTCATGCCTCCAGATCACTTAATATAATGGCCATTGGCTGCCCCAGGGCTTCTGATGTGAGAAACTGCCCCCCTTGGTCTCCTGCTATACACCATTAAAACAAGTGATGGCTACTTACTGAGCTTTCCTGAAAACAGAGGCTCTCACAGACCTCGAGCCTGTGACCCTCCATACCCAGCTGTCCCTACTGCTTTGTATGTGTGCGTTAGTTGCTCAATCATGTCCGACTCTTTGCAACCCCGTGGACTGTAGCCCACCAGGCTCCTCTCTCCATGGGATTCTCTGGGCAAGAATATTGGAGTGGGTAGCCATTTCCTTCTCAGGGGATCTTCCCAACCCAGGAATCAAACCTGGGTCACCTGCATTGCAGGCAGATTCTTTACCATCTGAGCCACTGTGAGTGCTTCTGCTTGGATCCTAAGCATGCCACAAGCTTAGCACGGCTCCCAAGGCCTCCTTAAGACAAGATGGAGCCCCACTTGGGCCCTTTGGTGTATTCCACCTAGAGAATGGGGTGGTTTCCCTATACCTCTGTCCCTTGCCAGATGCCAGGGAACTGGAGGTCACCCGCAGACCACCTGGCTACCTGGAAGGTGTCTTTGGATTAACTGAGGGGAGAGCAGTGGGAGTTCATGTGCTGTACAGGCAGCACTTCTCGCTTCAGACAGGATGGAGTTCAGTGGGATGCTGCTCCTTTCCAGACTGTTCTGAGCCAGATTGTCCCCAATAAAGGAGGGGCCCCAAGCAACAGCATACTCAGCCACACTCCAGGGGGTCATCTCGCTGTCTGGAAACCCAGCCCAACAATGGCTCCACCTCATATTTATTACAAACTATTGGGCTATAGCCTAAAAATTATCCCCTTCAGGGTAAAATAGTTTAGAAATCTCTTGCCTCACTGATAACCCAGAATATAAACCACGACTACACAGGTCTCTGCATATACTAAGAGGCTTCCCAGGTGGCACTAGTGGTAAAGAACCCGCCTGCCAATGCAAGAGAGGAAGATCCCCTGAAGGAGGGCATGCAACCCACTCCAGTGTTCTCACCTGGAGAATGGAGAATCCCATGGATAGAGGAGCCTGGTGGGCTACAGTCCATAGGGAAGCAAAGAGTCTGATGTGACTGAAGTGACTTAGCACACGCACACACTGCGTATACTAAGGCCACAATACAAGGCTTTGCCAGGACACTCCTTGCCTTCAGAGTTACAGACGTTACTGGCAGTAACCAAGATGCACATTTTCACATTTCAAAATTCGCACCGTGGGACACTTGGAAAACTAGCTGAGAGGTCCTGTTTTTTGGCTGTCGGATCCTAGCTGTGGCACATGGGATCTTCATTGCATCATGTGGGATCTTTTCAGTACGATACACAGACTCTTTGCTTGTGGAGCACAGGCTCAGTAGTTGCAACTTGCCAGCCTAGTTGCCCCGCTGCACGAGGGATGTTAGTTCCCTGACCAGGGATCGAACTCAAGTCCCCTGCATTGCAAGGAAGATTCCTTACCACTGGACCATCAAGGAAGTCTCCCATGGAACGTTAATGTCCCTGAGAGATTTCAAGTAACACAGTTTAATTGAGAGACATTTGGTCTCTCAAATGGGCTTGCCAGGTGGCAGGAGTGGTAAGGAATCTGCCTGCCAGTGCAGGAGACACAAGAGACACGAGTTTGATCCCTGGGTTGGGAAATGGCAACCCACTCTAGTAATCTTGCCTGGAAAATTCCAAGGACAGAGGACCCTGAGGGCCTGCAGCCCACAGGGTCACCAAGAGTTGACACGACTGAGCACTCAGCTTTTGGTCTCTCAAACAACCCCTTTTCAAATTCTAGTACAACCAATAGCAAACTCTCAAGTTCTCTATGTTGTCCCAGGCCTTAACTTATTTTTATAAAATTTCAATCTACCTCTCACCACTTAAGGCTAGAGGCCAGATCAAGGGCACATACTTTCCTAGGAGTCATTAACCACAGCTTATTCCACAGGCCAGGCCCCTGCTCGCCTGATATAGGACTCATTTGAACCAAAACTTTCACCAAAACTAAAATAGCCACACACCACTCTGTTGACTGTTGGTCTTATTACTGCTGTTCTAGGCATTTCCATTGGTTTACAGTCTGGAAGTTCTCAGCAACTCAAATGTGTACCCACTTGGAAAGGGTCCCCCCAGTCCCACATCCCAGACAACATTGTCCTGGCCCAGAGTCTCATGGTTGGAGATGACATTGCCCCAACCCAAGACCACAGCATTGAAGACAACTTCACCCTTGGTGTCTGAGATGTCTTCACATCTTACACTAAAACCTCCACCCCAGGGGTACCCACGGACCACCTCTGTGGCACAAAGTGGACATGGGACATTTTTTTTTCCTTCCTGAGCCTTTGGTCTGCTTAGCCCTCAATTCTAGTATACTCCTTGCGGTCTATTAAAATGTACACCCCTAAAAAAATAAATAAATAAAATAAAATAAAATGTACACCCCTTACCCCCACGGCTAAAGGACGAGATCGAGGTTACTAATATAAACGGAGAGACATCCTTAGTGGTCCAGCGATTGAGACTGTGCACTTCCAATGCAGACATTTGGGGTTTGATGCTGACTATGCCAAAGCCTTTGACTGTGTGGATCACAATAAACTGTGGAAAATTCTGAAAGAGATGGGAATACCAGACCACCTAACCTGCCTCTTGAGAAATCTGCATGCAGGTCAGGAAGCAACAGGTAGAACTGGACATGGAACAACAGACTGGTTCCAAATAGGAAAAGGAGTACGTCAAGGCTGTATATTGTCACCCTGCTTATTTAACTTCTATGCAGAGTACATCATGAGAAACGCTGGACTGGAAGAAACACAAGCTGGAATCAAGATTGCCGGGAGAAATACCAATAACCTCAGATATGCAGATGACACCACCCTTATGACAGAAAGTGAAGAGGAACTAAAAAGCCTCTTGATGAAAGTGAAAGAGGAGAGTGAAAAAGTTGGCTTAAAGCTCAACATTCAGAAAACTAAGATCATGGCATCCGGTCCCATCACTTCATGGGAAATAGATGGGGAAACAGTGAAAACAGTGTCAGACTTTATTTTTTGGGCTCCAAAATTACTGCAGATGGTGATTGCAGCCATGAAATTAAAAAACACTTACTCCTTGGAAGAAAAGTTATGACCAACCTAAATAGTATATTCAAAAGCAGAGACATTACTTTGCCGACTAAAGTCCGTCTAGTCAAGGCTATGGTTTTTCCTGCGGTCATGTATGGATGTGAGAGTTGGATTGTGAAGAAGGCTGAGTGCCGAAGAATTGATGCTTTTGAACTGTGGTGTTGGAGAAGACTCTTGAGAGTCCCTTGGACTGCAAGGAGATCCAACCAATCCATTCTGAAGGAGATCAGCCCTGGGATTTCTTTGGAAGGAATGATGCTAAAGCTGAAGCTCCAGTACTTTGGCCACCTCATGCGAAGAGTTGACTCATTGGAAAAGACTTTGATACTGGGAGGGATTGGGGGCAGGAGGAGAAGGGGATGACCGAGGATGAGATAGCTGGATGGTATCACGGACTCGATGGATGTGAGTCTGAGTGAACTCCGGGAGATGGTGATGGACAGGGAGGCCTGGCGTGCTGCGATTCATGGGGTCACAAAGAGTCGGACACGACTGAGCGACTGAACTGAACTGAACTGAACTGGGAAATAAGATCCCACAAACCAAGTGGCACAGCCAAAAAGAGAATCTTTGGATTTCCCTAGTAGTCCAGTGTTAAGACTCCATGCGTCCACAGCAGGGGACTCATGTTCAATCTCTGATCAGGGAAGTTCCAGGGCTGTGCTGTGCAGCCCCCTCCCAAAGAAAATTAAATTAAATTGATATAGACTGTTGCTTTCTCCAAGAGGCATTTGTCTCATGTCAGCCAGCCCTTTGACTTCCTGGGGAAAGGACCACCCACTCCTTGCAACCACAGTCTCTTGCCTCTTGCCTTCTTTCTCCAACCATGACCTTCTTTCCCCTCCCCATCGGTTAAACACAGTACGTTGTGCTCTAAATAGTGGCACCTTCAGGTATGATTGTGACCCAGACTCATAGGCACAGCACTTTATATATTTTTCCTGGTTGGCTCCCCCACCAACATTTTTCCTAAGGAAACCATACCCCAGGGTGCAATGGTTACACTAGAGTTTCCAAGTTCTTTACCCACTGGGTGTTTCTGGCTTCCGTCAACCCAAGGACAATATTGATTCCTATCCTGATAAGGTTTGTCTTCACCTCAGGAGCAGCTAGCCTTGGCACCAGTATAGGGGCTGTTCTCAAACAAAGTCAAGTCCTGACTGCCACCCAGCATCTTTCTATAGCCTTTTCAGATCGCTCAGAGGCCAGACAAAATACTGTCCCTTAGGCAACAAGCCCGTGAGTCCCTAACTCACATGGTAATAGATGACAGACTGGCTCTTGACTACTTACTAGCCAGGGATGGGTGTGTGCCTTTCTTCCCACCTGTTGTCTTAAATTAAGAACATGCAGATCAGAGACTTCCTTAGTGGTTCAGTGGTTAAGACTCCATGCGCCCAGTGCAGGGGTCTGGGTTCAATTCCCGGTCAGGCAACTAGATCCCACATGCCGAAACTAAAAGACCCCACATGCTGCAGCTAAGACCCAGCGCAGTGAAATAAATAAACAGCAATAAACAAATACTTTTAAAAGAAACATGCAAATCACAAGGAGGCACAGGCCACCCATACCAAGTTGACAGGTGACTTCCTCAGCATCTGAGCTGCCACGCTGGGAAGGTGAAAGCCTGGATTCTTTTGTTTGATGGTTCAGTTTCAGTACACTCACACAATGAAAGTAAAGTTACAAGCTTTGTTACTTACAGACCCCAGAAATGGGAGCGTACAATGAGCCAGGGGAAGGGCAGCCCTCCATAGTGGGGTGGTTGCGGGGAGCAGAATATAGCGAGCAGGGTAGCAAGCACCTTTTACCGTTAAGATGGTTGGGGCCAAGGTTACTAACTTTTCTGGGGGCTCAACTCTAAATGGTTATTTATTTTTTACTGTAGGATAATTGCTTTGCAATGTTGTATTGGTTTGTGCTGTACAGCAATGAGAATCAGTTGTAACTATATATATGTATTTTATATATATATATATATCCCCTCCCTCTTGAGCTTCCCTCACACCTTCCCCACATCCCACCCCTCTAGGTCATCACAGAGGGCTGGGCTGAGCTCCCTGAATTATATCACAGCTTCCCACTAGTTATCTGGGGCTTCCTTGGTAGCTCAAATGGTAAAGAATCTGCCTGCAGTGCAGGAGGCCAGTGGGTTGCCATTTCCTTCTCCAGGGGATCTTCCCGACCCAGGGATCAAACCCACATCTCCCTGCATTTACAGGTGGATTCTTTACCACTGAGCCACCTGCTGCTGCTGCTAAGTCGCTTCAGTCGTGTCCGACTCTGTGTAACCCCATAGACGGCAGCCCACCAGGCTCCTCCGTCCTTGGGATTTTCCAGGCAAGAACACTGGACTGGGTTGCCATTGCCTTCTCCAATGCATGAAAGTGAAAAGTGAAAGTGAAGTCTCTCAGTCGTGTCCGACTCGTAGCGACCCCATGGACTACAGCCTACCAGGCTCCTCAGCCCATGGGATTTTCCAGGCAAGAGTACTGGAGTGGGGTGCTGTTGCCTTCTCCGACTGAGCCACCTAGGAAGCCCCAAATGCCTACTATCAGAATATAAAATATGCTATAAAATGCCTGAGCAGCAACTCAAAATAGCTGTTTTCTCATCACACATAGTACTTCCTACTGTATGGCATTATTAACTCAGATACAGGCCAGACTACAAGGCATGGGCCAAGAGGTAAAGTTCTCTCATACCAGCATCTTCTAAAAGATTTCTTTAGAATCAGAGATGTTGTCCTGTTCTCTTCTTGGCTATTGCCAACAAAGTGACATGCCTGGTTGTGGGACTGGGTTCCACACTCTCATCATATACTGTCACCTATAGCAGAGTTAGCCTTCCACGGCCAAGTCAAGCTGTCCCACTCACTTTAACACCTCCACAGCCCAGGTGGCAAACGTCATCCAGCCTGCCTGGTATTGTCAGTGATGTTGCAGTGTCACAAGGCCGATTGTATACTACTATAAATTTATAAAACTTCATATTTTCCTACTGCCTCAACATCCACATAAACAGGCTATGAGCACCCCTGCCCAGGTGGCCAGGTTAGAAGTAGGCTGGTGCCTACCGCAAGTTTCTTTCTTCTTGTTTTCTTCTGATTTCATTTTGCTTCTTTTTAAAATTTTATTCATTTGCTTCATTTTTGGCTGTGCTGGGGTCTTCATTGCTGCAAGCATGCTTTCTCTAGTTGCGGCGAGTAGGGCTGGTCCCTGGTTGTGGTGTGCAGGCTTCTCATCGCGGTGGCCTCTCCTGTTGTAGAGCACGGGCTCTGGGTACATGGGCTTCAGTAGTTGTGGTGGGTGGGCTTACCTGTTCCTCGGTATGTGGAATCTCCCCGGAGCAGGGATTGAACCCGTGTCCCCTGCATTGCCAGGCGGATTCTTAACCGTTGAACCACCAGGGAAACTCTTTCCCCCGCTTTTGGCCTAGTGACATTCAAAAGCGCCAATGATACCCCTCATATCTTTCGCTTCTGCACACTCCCCTAGCCCCCAGTAAAGTCATCTGCCTAAGGTGCCCTCTTTCTTTCCCCCTCTCTGCTCCCTACCTGGCTTGACTGAACCCACTTACTGACTGCCGGCCCCCTTCTCCCTTGTAGTCCTCTGCCATGCCTCCCCCTTCTAGAACATGTGAATATAATCTGTCTCTTTCACTTTCAAACCCTTCCTTGTGGTGTTAAACCAGTTCACACCAGACTGATCATCAGCAAAAACCCATTTTAAGTCATAGTTATTCCTTACAACCCAGGTACCTGTGGCCTCCCCAACCAAGTCACTTCTTCTGCATGTAACATCGGATCTTTCCAAACAAAACCTCCAAAGTGGGTGGGAAAAAAAAAAAAAGCAGCAGTTTTCTGGTGATGTAATCATTTAACACACAGAAACAATTATACTTCTGTAACTTAATGCAGGAATTTCTCTTGGGACTGCTCTGTTCAGCTGATTTGTTTGTTGCTTCTTGCAAAAGGCCACATTATTTTTATTATTGAAATTTTTGATGTTTTTATGTGTACTTTTAAAGTTTGTAATACACTGTAACATATGTCAGGGCACCCCCTTCTTGTCTCTCATTCCAGATGAAGTTGAAATCTTCTTGAAGTTTTATGAAATTTGCATAAAACTGTGGTTGGTAAACTTTAATGTGTATTAGAATCACTTGGGGCTTGATAAGAAGATAATTTTCTTGAAATTACTTGAAATTACTACTCTTCTTGTTTTTCTTTTAAGTCTGGGCTCAGCCCAGGAATCTGAATTTTAATAAGCATCTGAGGGACTGTAAAGCAGTAATCCCTAGACCCCAGTTAAAGATGTACTGCTGGGAGTAATTTGCATGAAATTGACAGCTTTTTACTGTCTCTCCCTTTATTTGGGTCTTCTTTTTATCTTTTAGTCAAGTTTTCCCTCCGTATGTTACATCTTGCTCATTGTCAGTGGGTTTTTTTTTCCTATTATATTTTGTAATTGTTATTGCTAGTACACAGGAAAGCTGTTAATTTCTTAGATGTTTGCTTTTTATCCAGCCACTTTGCTGAGTCCTCTTGTTAAGCCTGATAGTTTTTCAGTTAAATCTTTTGTAAGGACAAGGGGAGAGTGAGATTGGTAAACCAGCCCAGCACCTGGGAACACTTGATTTTTGCTTCCTTCTTTACAGCATTAAATTTAGCATAAACTATTCTGTCTAGTTTATGTGTCTCTGCGTTGCCTAGAGTTTCTAGAACAATGCTAAATGAACACTCGTAGGTGGCGGTTTAGTCACAAAGTCACGTCCAGCTGGAGTGGGCTGCCATTTCTTTCGCCAGGGGATATTCCTGACCCAAGAATTGAACCCAGATCTCCTGTTGCAGAGAACTGAGCTACAAGGGAAGCCGAACACTCATAGGATTCACCCTTAATTTATTCCTGATTTTAAAGGGAATGTCTCTATTATGGCTTCGTGGTTAAGAACGGTTTTGGCCATTGCTCTTCTGTGTGTTAGTCGCTCAGCCGTGTCCGACTCTTTTCGACCCCATGAGGTTTAGCCTGCCAGGCTCCTCTTTCCATGGGATTCTCCAGGCAAGAATACTGGAGTGGGTTGCCATTTCCTTCTTCCTGACCCAGGAAGATCGAACCTGGGTCGATCCCTGGGTCTCCTGCACTGCAGGCAGACCCTTTACCATCTGAGCCACCAGGTTGCTGTTCTATGGACCTTTACAAAATCATGATAAGGAAATAGCCTTCTGTTCCTACTTTTCTTAAAGCTGCCTTTAAAAAAAGAAATGGGTATAGAATCTGTGGGAAGGAAAAAATTCTTTTTCCTTCTGTCCTACTAGGTTTCAGCTGAGGCCTGATAAAAAGGACTAACAAAAGACAAATGAACAAGAGAAAACCAACAAGTTTATTAGCATGTGCATCCTGCTTACACATGGGAGTGAGCAGAGATGAATAACTCACAAGGGTGGTTAGGATCTAGGGACCAATGAGCCAGACATCCTGGAGTGTGAAGTCAAGTGGCCTTGGGAAACATTCGTGCTGCTCTGCTTAGTTGCTCATGGGTAACCATCCCCTTCTCCAGGGGATCTTCCCACCACAGGGATTGGACCTGTTTCCTCTGCATCGGCACCCAGATTCTTTACTGTCTGAGCCACCAGGGAAGTGCAAGAAAGCATTAATATGAACAAAGCTAGTAGAGGTGATGGAATTCCAGCTAAGCTATTTCAAATCCTAAAAGATGATGCTATTAAAGTGCTGTACTTAGTATGTCAGGAAGTTTGGAAAACTCAGCAGTGGCAATGGGACTGGAAAAGGTCAGTTTTCATTCCAATCCCAAAGAAGGGCAATGCCGAAGAACATTCAAACTACCATACAGCTATGCTCATTTCACATGCTAGTAAGGTGATGCTCAAAATCTTTCAAGCTAGCAGTACGTGAACTAAGAGCTTCTGGATGTACAAGCTAGATTTCAAAGAGGCAGAGGAACCAGAGATCAAATTGCCAACATTTGCTGGGTCATGAACAAAGCAAGGGAGTTCCAGAAAAACTTCTGCTTCATTGACTGTGTGGATTACAACAAACTGTGGAAAATTCTTAGAGATAGGGAATACCAGACCACCTTACCAGTCTCCTGAGAAACCTGTATGCGGGTCAAGAAGCAACAGTTAGAAATGGACATGGAACAATGGACTGATTCCAAATTGGGACATATATCGTCATCCTGCTTATTTAACTTATATGCAGAGTACATCATGTGAAATGCCAGGCTAGATGAAGCACAAGCTGGAATTAAGATTGCCAGGAGAAATATCAATAACCTCAGATATGCAGATGACACCACCCTTATGGCAGAAAGCCAAGAAGAACTAATGAGCCTCTTGAATGTGAGAGAGGAGAGTGAAAAAGCTGGCTTAAAACACAGCATTCCAAAAACTAAGATCCCGTTCCCATCACTTCATGGCAAGTAGATGGGGAAACAGTGGAAACAGTGACAGATTTTATTTTGGGGGGCTCAAAAACCACTGCAGATGGTAATTGCAGCCTTGAAATTAAGACACTTGCTTCTTGGAAGAAAAGCTGTGACAAACTTAGACACCATATTAAGAAGCAGAGGCATCACTTTGCTGACAAAGGTCTGCATGGTCAAAGCTATGATTTTTCTAGTAGTCATGTACAAATGTGAGAACTGGACCATAAAGAAGGCTAAGCACCAGAGAAATGATACTTTTGAACGGTGGTGCTGGAGAAGACTGTTGAGAGTCCCTTGGATGGCAAGGAGATCCAATCAGTTAATCCTGAAGGAAATCAACCCTGAGTATTCATTGGAAGGACTGACTGATGCTGAAGCTGAAGCTCCAATACTTTGGCCGCTTGATGTGACAAGTCAATTCATTGGAAAAGACCCTGATGCTGGGAAAGATTGAAGGCAAAAGGAGAAAGGGGCTGGCAGAGGATGAGCTTGTTAGATAGCGTCACTCAATGGACATGAATCTGAGCAAACTGCAGAAGATAGTAAAGGACAGGGGATCCTGGCATGCTGCAGTCCATGGGAATCAGATGCAACTTAGCAACTGAACAAAAGCATTTTGTTGTACGTCAATTACACCTCAATTAAAAAAAAGAAGAATTTGGAATATATACCTAACTTCCAAGGGGAGGGGAGAAGGGGAACTTAGCAAAAGCAAATGACTCTGGCTGAATCGGCCCTTCCTTGGGAGAGCAGATGGTGTGACAACGCCTGACTTTTCTACTGTGCATAAAGAAGATTACAGTTGCTTCTGAAAGGATTTAGGACAATCAAGTTCTTTGGGAAATCCCTTAGGCAAATGAAGGATTTCAGGAACTCCAAAACCTTTACTTCACAATAGTTCTATGTCAAAGGGGTAGATTTGGGGGTGGCATATCCTGATCCCCTCAAATCTCACACAGTGCCTTTTTAGTGTCTATTTAAGTGATAATATTATTTTCTTTTTTTTTTTTAAAGAAAAAGGATCTTAATATAATTCCTAAGGCATCCCCACTCTTCTGAAATAATTCATATCTAGTTATAGCTTATTCTTTTCTTGCGCTCTGAATTTTATTCCTTACAAAAGCAATCTCTCCAACTGTGAGAATTTTCATTGCCTGGCACAACTACAGTTGTCAAGACCAAGGTTTAAAAGCAGATTGCAGTAAAAAAATAAATAAAAGAGCTGGGGGTTAAAAAAAAAAGGGAGACTGAAGCAAGGCACCAACTTCAGTTTTGAATATGGAGCCAAATTCAAAGGGAAAGTTCTAGGTGGTAACCTCTTCTAACACAAACCAGATTTGTTGATGCTAAAACCTGTGTTGATAAACCTTTCTCCTGATTCACATTCTTTGTGTGTGTTTGTGAGTATGCTCAGTCATGTCCAACTGTTTGCAGCCCCGTGGACTGTAGCCCGCCAGGCTCCTCTGTCCGTGGAGTTTCCCAGGCAAGAATACTGGAGTGGGTTGCCCTTGCCTTCTCCAAGGGATCTTCCTGATCCAAGGATCAAATCTGTGTCTCCTGCATTGGCAAGTGGATTCTTTACCACTGCGCCATCTAATTGATCAGAAAACATTTCTGTGGTTTCCTGATTCATTGAGAAACTGAGTGTGCTTTGGACTTGGAGTCTCCTTTGTTTCTATAAATTTAGCTGAATACTTCTTAAACTGTGGTCATTTGAGAAGATTATCAGAATACTTACTGGCATGTTTTGGGGTGGTTCCCTAATGGCCAATCTGATTGGGAAGATGGAGCTAAAGAGATCTTTCTGGTCCACTCAGGAGACTCACACACAAGATCCAGGGACAGAAATGATTATTGTCTTTTCTTTTTCTCCTTTTTTTTTTTTTGGTATAAGGGCATAAACTGTGGATATGTGGAAAAATGAAGAATTAATAATTTTTGGTAAAGAATTATAAAATGTCATCAATTCAAAACTGAGAGTTGATGTCTTTTGTTTTTATTCAGAAATGAAATTGGTCTATAGTTTTTCTTGGAGATAATGTTTTTGGTATCAAAAATACCCAATTTTCAAAAAGCTTTGAGTAGCTTCTCATAGTTTTCATGTTCTGATATAATATATTCAGCTTTAAAATTGGATTTTTCTTAAAATTTTGCAACTGTTAAAGGGATAATATTCAGAAAAAAGGAAAAATTTGACTCACACAGATAGAAAAATGAACATGTGTTATGGACTTTATTATATCCCTGCCTTGTTATAAAGGGGGCTTCCATGATGGTGCAGGTGGTAAAGCATCTACCTGCAATGCAGGAGACCTGGGTTTGATCCCTGGGTCAGGAAGATCCCCTGGAGAAGGAAATGGCAACTCACTCCAGTATTCTTGCCTGGAAAATTCCATGGACAGAGGAGCTTGGTGGGCTACAGTCCATGGGGTCGCAAAGAGTCGGACACAACTGAGCGACTTCAGTCACTCACTCACTCACACTCAGTAGTCAGGGAGGGAGCCAGGCAGATGTATTATAACCAGTTCAAAGTGAACTTTTTCAAATGGACACATTTACAGATCAATACTGAATATTGAAATGAATGTACTGAATATTGAATGAATATTCAATATTGAAATGAATGTATAAATGTACAAATGAAAACACAAAGTGTTTTTTCACAGATAAGAGGGGAATCAGTTGAGCTTCTACCAGACACAACAGAATATGCATGTCGTCGATAAGAATTATTTTGTGTTACTCTTAATTACCTATAATTTATGATTATAAAATAGCTTTCATAGAATCAGATAACCCGGAAGGCCATCCTTTAGATGATACAGTTTTCCACTGAGCACAACTTTTTTCCTACAGAAGTGACACATTAGTAAAGCTAAAGAAATATGTTTATTCAACAAAAGTTTTAATTTCTATCCAGTGTCAATTTCTTTCTTTTTGTTATTATAAATTTATTTATTTTAATTGGAGGCTAATTGCTTTACAATATTGTATTGGTTTTGCCATACATCAACATGAATCTGCCACGGGTGTACATGTGTTCCCCATCCTGAACCCCCCTCCTACCTCCCTCCCTGTACCATCCCTTGAGGTCATCCCAGTGCACCACCCCCAAGCATCCTGTATCATGTATCGAACCTGGACTGGCGATTCATTTCATATATGATATTATACATGTTTCAATGCCATTCTCCCAAATCATCCCACCCTCGTCCTCTCCCACAGAGTCCAAAAGACTGTTCTATACATCTGTGTCTCTTTTGCTGTCTCGCATACAGGGTTATCGTTACCATCTTTCTAAATTCCATATATATGTGTTAGTATACTGTATTGGTGTTTTTCTTTCTGGCTTACTTCACTCTGTATAATAGACTCCAGTTTCATCCACCTCATTAGAACTGATTCAAATGTATTCTTGTTAATGGCTGAGTAATACTCCATTGTGTATATGTACCACAGCTTTCTTATCTATTCATCTGCTGATGGACATCTACGTTGCTTCCATGTCCTGGCTATTATAAACAGTGCTGCAATGAACATTGGGGTACACGTGTCTCTTTCAATTTTGGTTTCCTCAGTGTGTATGCCCAGCAGTGAGATTGCTGGGTCATAAGGCAGTTCTATTTCCAGTTTTTTAAGGAATCTCCACACTGTTCTCCATAGTGGCTGTACTAGTTCTTTCTAAATTTAACCCATTTGGATTGCCTACATTTAGATTCAGTTTTAGAAATTCGTGTATTTCCAGAATATAGTCCATTTCATTGAGATTTTCAAATGTATTAGTTTTCAATTGCTTACGGTATTTTCTTCTCTATCTTCTAGAATTTTCTTTTAAATTATTTTTGAAGTCCTATGATTCAAGTATCAAAAATTATGAATTTATATAGTGATGTATATCTTTCCTATATGTTCATGCATGCGTGCTAAGTGGCTTCAGTCATGTCCTACTCTGTGTGACTCTGTGGACTGTAACCTGCCAGGGTCCTCTGTCCATAAAATTTTCCAGACAAGAATACTGGAGTGGGTTGCCATTTCCTTCTCCTGGGGATCCTTCTGACCCAGGGATCGAACCCGAATCTCCTATGTCTCCTGCATTGGCAGGCAGGTTCTTTACCACTAGTGCCACCTGGGAAGCCCTCTCATCTATGTCCTGTATCTGCCTAATTCCCACTCCTCCCAACAACTACTATTTGTTTTATATATGGTGTGTGTATATAAAACTATACACACATATATATACCCAGTATACAGTGGGAAAAAAGACACACAACCGAGAGCTATGAGTTCAGTTCTATTGGGGGTAAACTGACAGCCTCTTTAATAGGTCCAAGGACCTGCTCTGCAGAGGTGGGGGTGGTGTGAGGTCAGCATATATATGACTTTGGCAAAGGGGGTATGTGCAGTCAAGCACACATTTTGGCGGAGACTTCCTGCTAGTCACAAGGAGCAGATGTCACCATTAATGATTTTAGTGCTTTTCTACGTGTGAGAAGGTGAAAGAATTTGGGTTCATAAAATTTTCTTCTGAAAATATCAAACCCTCCAAAGGCCTGTTCTGCCAGTTTCCCCCAGAACACAGAATGACCTGATCTCTGCCCTGAATTCCTTTTAGGATGTGTTGGAGGACAGAGCCTGAACTGCTTAATAGAGCTATAGGTTGCAGAGCCTGGTGGGAAGTGATACTCTTTAGTTGGTAACATCAGTCAATGTAAATACATATTGTAGACATTTTCCAGCAGTAGTTTTGCATATTTTTATTCTTAAGATATTTGATTTATTTAATTTTCTGTGAGGGAGGTAGTGGTGGTTTAAGAACCAGCTCTTGGATTTTTCTTTGTGCTAATTTGCTCTTTTTTTTTTATAATGCGTTGATTGTTGCTTTTAGCTTTGTTATAATTCTCCCTCTTAGTTTCCTTATATTTGTCTTTTTTCCCCTAAATTCATGAAGAGACTGCTTCTTTTATTCTTTCTATGGTTTGTTATTATAATGAAAATATTTAAGGTCACCCATTTATTCCTGAGTATAACCTGACCTGCACCTTGCTACATACAATATTTGACAAAGTCATAAAGATTATGCCAGTATGCATTATCATCAGCACTAATTCTTGTCATTTTTATTAAAATGTTTCTGACTTAAGAAGCAAGCATGTTATCTCATTGTCTTAATTATACTCCTCTTTTATGTTCTCCACTGGCTTCTTATTCTCAGCTTATATAATCCACTGTGCTGATCTTACCATAGTTCCCATCCCAAAAGATCTTTGATTCTGGCTTTTCTTGGAACTATTGCTCCATCTGTCTACTTAGAGCCAAACCTCTTGAAACAGTCCTCCCCACCCCACTCTTTTCTCAACCCAATTGCACTCTAGCTTCTGAGCCATGCTCTGAATACCATTCATGCCAGCATCATCAATGATTTCTGAACTGTCAGATCCAATGATCTCATCTTGTTTCTGGTCTTGGCTGAGCTCTCAAAACATTTGATGTTGTTGGCCATCTTTTCTAACAATATATTCTTTCTTCCTTAGGCTCAACCTCCGTGACTGTTTTCTCAGCCTCTCTTTCTCCGTGTGTGCGTGCTCAGTTGCTTCAGTCATGTCTGACTCTTTTCAACTGTGGACTGTAGCCCACCGAGCTCCTCTGTCCATGGAATTCTCCAGGCAAGAATACTGGGGTGGGTTTCCATGCCCTCCTCCAGGGGATTTTCCCCACCCATGGATCGAACTCATGTCTCATGCGTCTCCTGCATGGAAGGCAGATTCTTTACCCACTGAGCAACCTTCCCTTCCTCCCTTGCCTCTAAACATGAGTGTTCTGCAACCTTTTTTCCATAAAATAAAATTCATATTTTATAGCAAGACAAGAAAAATTTAAACATGAAACATTTTGTCTGCCTTTTGGCCTCCTCTCTTTCCCCTACCATACCTTGTATATCTGCATTATACAAGAACCAAACCTCCCCCATTGGCAGAAATACCCGTTCAACCATAAACAGCAACCTTTTCCCAGCATCAACAAGACAACTCCTTAAAACATAACATTCCTTCTTGAACTTTTAAGAGACCACAATGATGCTTAGATCTGGATTGTGCAAACTGTCAATATGTCATCTAATGTTCAGCTTTCTGTCTCAGAAAACTTCCATAACCGTGTTTTGACTTGTAAGGGGTGGAACAGTTCTGGGAACTTTCTGAGATGCTGTTCCCAGATTTTAACCCTCAAATTAAAATTTTCATTTCTTTTCGATAGACCAGCTAATTTTCTGTCAACTCTTCTCATCCTACGCTGTCTGAATTACTGCAGTGGCTGCCTTGGCTTGAACTTTGAATCTTGACTTGAACCTGTGTGGACCTGACTCCCAAACCTCTTGTCTTTAACTTCACCCTCTGTTCTGAGCTGTGTGTTTCTTTTCTGAATGTCCCAAAGGCCTCTTAAGATGCAGCTTTTCCATATTATCATACTTGTTCATTTCCTTGGGCATTTTGATTTTCCTTCAGCTGCTCTTGTCTGATTCACTTTGCTGTACACCAGAAACTAACACAACATTGTAAAGCAATTACACTCCAATACAACAACAACAACAAAAACCCTTTTCCTGGCTTCTGCAACACACTCTCCCTTGTCCTCCTGTCTAGCTGATGACTCACACTTTGTCCTCGCCTCCTGATGTGCCCGGGTCCTGTCTTTGGCCCTGCTGAGCTCTCCCTCTGCTCTGCCCTCTTCCCACTCCCTCCCCGCTCGCTCATCCCCTGCCCTCATCCACACTCTCCTTAAGTGATGTCTCCCCCGTCTCCAGGAGGCTTAACTCCCAAATCAATATGTCCAGACTGCCTGCTTTCCTGAACGCCAGGCCTGTATCATCTCCTGCCTTCCTAAAACTCTGCTTTCATCCCTCAGAGACTCCATAAAACTTGACGTGTCCAAGATAATGGGCCAAGAGGGCAAAGAAAGTAGAAATAGTAAGAGAAATGGGAGAACAGAAGAAGGAGGGTCTTGGGAAGGAAAAAATTGTCAATGAATTTTTATGCCTCTCCCGCTTTGCCCCTGCTGTGTTGGGGATGCTCACCACCCCACCCACTTTTCCGCACTAGAGCCGTGTTTTCAGTGTCTAGGCTCCCAGCCAGCATCACCTGGGAGCTTGTTAGAAATACAGATTCTCAGGCCCCACACCAGGCCTACTGAATCAGACACTCAGAGGTCAGGTCCAAAAATCTATGTTTTGTGTTTGAATAAGATCCCCAGGGACTTCCCTGGTGTTCCAGTGGCTAAGACTCTGTGTTCCCAGTGCAGGGGGCCTGGGTTCAATTCCTGGTCAGGGAACTAGATCTCACGTGGTGCAACTAAAGATCCCGCATGCTGCAACTAAGACCCAGTGCAGCCAGTAAGTAAGTAAATAAGTAAATATATTTTTAAAAAATAAGCTCTCCAGGAGATTCTGAGGCCTGCTAAGGTTTGAAAATCCCTGACCTAGTGAATGTCCTATTCATCCTTCATAGCCCAGCATCAGTGTTACCTCATCTGCAGAGCCCTCCCCAATCCTCTTAGACAAAATTAATTACTTCCTTCTCTGTTTTCCCATAGTACTTTATCCATGCCAATTATATAGCACTTATTCTATTTTAGTTAGCTTTTTAAGAATCCTTCCTCTTCAACAGATTATAAGGTCCAGGGTTACTATTGATCTTCATATTTCAAGCATGAGGCATGGTGCCTGGTATGAAGTAGACATGTTACTTGATCACAAATTACTTTTATTCATTCTGCCCTCCATGACATCCTGTCACTCCCTTCTTACCCATTCTTTTTCTTCCCTCCTTGCCTTGAACCTGGCTTCTGGGTATGAATAAATCATTACAGTGAGATCTTACTGTTTAAAAGCAATGTTCTCATTGGATTCAAGGGTTTAACCCATTCATATCTATCAGCTGGAGTTCAAAGAGAGCAGAACCACAGATAGATATACATAGGGGGGGGTGTGTGTGTGAGTGTGTATGTGTGTTTGGATAATTGTTACAGGGATTTGAGCTCATACGTGTATAAGCTAATTAAACTAACTGTGCAAAGCTACTGTCTTCACTTGCATGCTGGAACTTGAGCCCATTTGGGCCAACATTTGGGAAGGGAGAGAGAGCTATAAAGGGAGTGTGTGGGGAAAGTGAAGGAAAACCAGACCCCACAAGTGCACGGTGGAACTCATGAGCATGAACTTGAACCTAAGGACAGACTGGAACAGGACAGTTCCGCCTCAGACCTTGATGATATGGATATCCCATGTGTGTAGCAAGTGCCGCCGCCATGGAGCTGAACACACTCCCAACCCAGCAGTTGGAGGCGCTAAAGGAGAATCCGGGAAAGGGGGGCAGCTTTGGCCAGTGGATGCCCCTCACTGAAGAGAAGGCCAGCAGATAAACAACCTCAGGTGGGAGCTGTAAGAGCACCTGCCTCAGGGACTGCCCTGGTGGTCCAGTGGTTAAGATTTCCCACCCATAGTACAAGGGACATGGGTTCACCTCCTAGCATGGAACTAAGATCCTATATGCCACACAGCGGGGCCAAAAATGAAAAAAAAAAAAAAAAAACACAACACCTGCCCTGATCTTCTGAGAGTGAAAATAAAATGCCTCTGTGCTTCTAAAAGTACTTCAAGATAAACTTTTTTTAAATGGCTGCTCTTTCACTTTTGCCTCCAAATCTCATGTGAAAATATGCCCTTGTGCCCCATTCTCACCAAGAACAGACCAGGAAGGAAATTCGGGAAAACTTAGTTTAGGCTAGCAAGCTGACACCTTATAAAGTCACCGCAGTATCCATGAGTCTGATTCTGAAACTGTTGTTATTGTTGTTCAGTTGCTAAATCATGTCTGACTCTTTGCTGACCCCATGGACTGCAGCACGACAGGCTTCCCTGTCTTTCACCATCACCCGGAGCTTGCTCAAACTTATGTCCATCGAGTCGGGGATGCCATCCAACCATCTCATCCTCTGTCACCTCCTTCTCTTCCTGCCCTCTATTTTTCCCAGCATCAGAGTCTTTTCCAGTAAGTCAGCTCTTCATATCAGGTGGCCGAAGTACTGGAGCTTCAGCTTCAGCATCAGTCCTTCCAGTGAATATTCAGGACCAATTTCCTTTAGGATTCACTGGTTTGATATCCTTACTGTCCAAGGGACTCTCAAGAGTCTTCTCCAACACCACAGTTTGAAAGCATCAATTCTTCAGTGCTCAGCCTTCTTTATGGTCCAACTCTCACGTCCATACATGACTACTGGAAAAACCATAGCTTTGACTATACAGACCTTTGTTAGCAAGGTGATGTCTCTGCTTTTTAATATGCTGTCTAGGTTGGTCATAGCTTTTCTTCCAAAGAGCAAGCATCTTTTAATTCCATGGCTGCAGTCAGTGTCTACAGTGATTTTGGAGCCCAGGAAAAATAAAGTCTGTTGCTGTTTCCATTATTTCCCTGTCATTTGCCTTGAAGTGATGGGACCAGATGCCATGATCTTAGTTTTCTGAATGTTGAGTTTTAAGCCAGCGTTTTCACTCTCCTCTTTCACATTCATCAAGAGGCTCTTTCATTCCTCTTCGCTTTCTGCCATAAATGTGGTGTCATCTACAAACCTGAGGTTATTGATATTCCTCCCAGCATGCTTGATTCCATGCTTGATTCCTGCCCAGCCTTTCACATGATGTACTCTGCATGATTCTGAAATACCTGAGATTTACTCTCCGAACTGAAAACTCTGCCATATTGGCAATATTTTGCAAGAAAAACCACACTGTGAGCTGGATTGTAAAGGAAAACCCTGCTTAGATTGGCTGGCAGTGGAACTGGTCCCAGAAAGATGGATAAGAATTACATAGGGGAAGATGAGGACGTCCCAGGGGAGACAAATCATGATTCTTAACACAAGCTCCTCAGTCACCAGTGAAAGGCGTAATTATGCTGAGGACATTATCTTTATTGAGGAAGGCCAGATTTTAGAAAGATTATCAGTAAAAGTTAAAACAAAGCCATCTAAATTTAATTCATTAGAATATCCTTTACGCGTTATAGTTTAGTGAGGTTTTTTATTACTGCTGCTGCTGCTAAGTCGCTTTAGTCGTGTCCGACTCTGTGCGACCGCATAGACAGCAGCCCACCAGGCTCCCCTGTCCCTGGGATTCTCCAGGCAAGAACACTGGAGTGGGTTGCCATTTCCTTCTCCAATGCATGAAAGTGAAAAGTGAAAGTGAAGTCACTCAGTCGTGTTGGACTGCAACCTACCAGGCTCCTCCGTCCATGGGATTTTCCAGGCAAGAGTACTGGAGTGGGGTGCCATTGCCTTCTCCGAATACTAGTGAGTGTAATAAAGGATAATAGAGTTTAGTAGAATATAGTGGGTGAGAGCTTGGACTCCTCACTTAATAGCCCTGTGACTTGAAGCAAGATATTATACTTTTGTAAGCCTTTGTGTTCTCATTTGTAAATTGGCACTAATAATGGTGCCAGTTACCTCACAGAGCTGTTGTGAGGACTTAATAAGAGAATGCATGTCAAGTACTTGGTTGGCAGAATATTAGGCATGTAGTATGTTAACTGCTGCCAATATCTCATTGTCATTGTTGGTGCTGTTATTACCGATACTGCTATTGTTTCTTTAAGAAATACTTTCCAGGCAGGCTGATTTCAAAGATTCAGTGATACATTTGATCTCAGCAGACAAGATCATTATTGTCAGAAGAAATTTGTTCTTGTTATTTTTATCTTTCCTTTGGATTTAAACGTTGTTGCCTTTGTCTCTTCAGCTCAACCCCAAAATTCATCTCTCTGCTTTCCTGTAAACCTTCTCTTTCCTTTGCCTAAGTCATGGGCTTTGCAACCTTTTTCTACAACCTGCTCTACAAAGCCTTGGGCAAGAATGGTTTGAAAGCCCAAAGCGCAGCAGTTAATATGGCTTGAGCCCCAGCCTCCTGGCCTGTTCGTGACTTAGGTGTCCATGTGCACACCCCCCATAGTTGGTGACTTGACCCACTCTCAGGTGCTAGCAGAAAGGAATAAGATGAGGTTAAAGCTATTGAAGGGCAATGCTCTGTGGCAACCTGAATGGGAAGGAAATCCAAGGAAGAGGGTATTTACATATATGTGTGGCTGACTCACTTTGCTGTACAGCAGAAACTAACATAACATTGTAAAGCAACTATACTCCAATTAAGAAATTTAAAAAAACTAAAAATTAAACAAAAATAAAGCAGTCGTAGGTCTTCCCTGAAGCAGAGTGTAGAGATTTGTTCTGTGAAGCTGTGGAGAAATAGACTAATGTCTGCCCACAGCCATGGGTTTCAATTTACAACCATAATTAGAAACTGTTAAGCCTTTTTCTGCCTGAGAGAAAGACCTGCATATGTCTTTATCTTTGTTAAACAATAAAAAACAACAAACAAAATATTATCCTTTAATTAAAGAGCTATCCTAACCTCTTTCTTTACTTGATCATCATTGAGTTTTCATAAATCTTTATCTCCTGCAAATCTTCAGTCTCATCTGCTCCCTCCACCATCCACCCACCCCCCTCCCACCACCCCGCACCATCTTTAATTAGATTTCCTGGTTTGTGACCATTTTAACTGGAGAAAAATCACTGCAGTGGAATTTGAAATACAGTCCCTTCTGGTTTTATTACTTAGTTTCAGTATCAGTTCAGTTCAATTCAATCCAGTCGCTCAGTTGTGTCTAACTCTCTGTGACCCCATGGACCGCAGCACACCAGGCTTCCCTGTCCATCACCAACTTCCAGAGCTTGCTCAAACTCATGTCCACAGAGTCAGTGATGCCATCCAACCATCTCATCCTCTGTCATCCCCTTCTCCTCCTGCCTTCAATCTTTCCCAGCATCAGGGTCTTTTCCAGTGAATCAGTGCTTTGCATCAAGTGGCCAAAGTATTGGAGTTTTTGGCTTTAGCATCAGTCCTTCCAGTGAACACCCAGGACTGATCTCCTTTAGGATGGACTGGTTGGATCTCTTTGCAGTCCAAGGGACTCTCAAGAGTCTTCTCCAACACCATAGTTCAAAAGCATCAATTCTTCAGCGTTCAGCTTTCTTTATAGTCCAACTCTCACATCCATACATGACTACTGGAAAAACCATAGCTTTGACAAGATGGACCTTTGTTGGCAAAGTAATGTCTTTGCTTTTTAATATGCTATCTAGGTTGGTCACAGTCTTTCTTCCAAGGAGGATGTTTCTTTTAATTTCATGGCTGCAGTTACCATCTGCAGTGATTTTGGAGCCCAAGAAAATAAAGTCTGTCACTGTTTCTACTGTTTCGCCATCTTTTTGCCATGAAGTGATGGGACCGGATGACATGATTTTAGTTTTCTGAATATTGAGTTTTAAGCTAACTCAGTATTGATTGGATCCCCAGAATGTATTTTCATTTATATACTTCTCCTTTAAAACAAAATCTATGGATCCTTTCAAAGAAATCATTTTTTTCTTCTTAAAAAAAAAATCATGTCTTTTCTAAGCCCAAATTGATTTGATTCCAATTACAAAAAATTCCCTCAGTAGAATAAAGGTTTCCAAGTCCTTGAAAGGTGTATTTTGCAGACCCTATCTCAGCTGTTTCCAAGAATGAAATGCCTCAAGCATTCTTTCTGCTTTCACCTTCCACCTTCAGAATATTTCTCGAACTTCCCTCGTGGTCCAGTGGTTAAGAATTTGCCTGCCAGTGCAGGGGACATAGGTTCAATCCCTGGTCTGGGAAGATCTCATATGCTGTGAGGCTACTCAGCCTACACTCTGGATCCCATGCTCCACAATGAGAAGCCCTCACACTGCAACTAGAGAAAACCTGCGCACAACAATGAAGACCCAACACAGCCAAAAATTTTATTAAAAAGTATCTTGAATTCATGCATTTCACCATGCCCCAACTGCTACTGCTTTGGTTCAAGATATCTGTGTCTCCAGAACAAGCTCTAGGAGTTGGTGATGGACAGGGAAGACTTCCATGCTGCAGTCTGTGGGGTTCCAAAGAATCGGACACGACTGACCGATTGAACTGAACTGATCTGTGTCTCTCTTGGAGAGACAAGTACAAGAGCTTTCGGCTCCCCCAGTACCACAGCCATACTGAAATCCTCTTTGGTGGTAAAACAAATTCATTTTCTAATCGTGTTTCCATGGCTTTGTTCCTCTGCCCAGGATTCCCTTTCAGCTTTGTCTGCCTGGTGAATTCCTTCCAGGCCATCTTAAATGTCACCTTCTCTATTCACCTCTCCCTAGCTTCCTCAGGGGGATTAGGCATGCCTGACTTTGGGCTTGTAGAGCTTGTTTGTATTATGAAAGCTATGACATTTGCATGTCTAATTATCTGACGCTGTCCCACTCCTCCTCTAGACACCTTGATAACAGAATCCTTGCCTTCTTCATAAATATACCCAGGGAAGGCACTTGGTAAATACTTGTTGAGCAAATGAAAACAAAATCTCCTTTAAAAAAAAAAAAACACTCCTTTTTTTTTAGGTTGGTATATAAATAGGAAAGAATAAAGGAGACAATTGCTTATATATTTTTCTGAAGAAACTAGAGAAAGCTGCAAGTAACTTGTTTGCAATTTAAAAGAAATGGGTTATTCTTTCACAGTCAGAGGATAAAAAGCAGAGCTCCCAAGATATACTTCACTCTTTTTAGAAATGGTTAATACCTGCCTAAATATACAATGAATGTCTTTGTAGAAAGAAAAAAACAGATTTTGTTTTTGTTCAAAAAAGATCAAAGAGTAAAATAGTACATCTGAGATAATCTTAGTTTCTGTGACCCGATTTTGAATTATGGTCATGTTTTTAGGTGTTGTGTTTCAATAAAGTAGGTTATTTTGACCCTACCCACTCTTTGCTCTCTTTAAAAAAAAATTTATTTGTTTGGCTGCACCGGTCTTAGCTGGTGTATGCAGGATCTTCGATTTTCATTACGGCGTGCAGGGTCTTTAGTTGCTGCCTGTGGGATCTAGTTCCCTGACCAGGGATTGAACCCAGGCCCCTGCATTGGGAGCTTGAAGTCTTAGCTTCTGGATGTGAGAAACACGCTCACCAGCCCAAACTCAAAGAATGGACTTGGAGACATGTGGTGCAGCGAGAAACGAGGCTTTAATGACGGTGTTGCAAGGTCAGGTGTCTGATGGGCAGGCACACCCACAGCAGTTCCACAGAGCGTCTTATCCCTAGCACACAGGTCCCTCCCCCAGTTCCTCAATGGCTGAGTTCTATGGGGTGAACGAATCTTGCCAGACGTTGCATAAGTTTGTTCCCTCCCTCTTTATGGGCTGCCCCCTGCCTGACATCCTGTTTCCCCTTTCCTGCTCACCTATTCTCCTTCTTATGTTTTGAATTCACCAATAGAATGAACCCACGCCAAAATCTTACGCATCCCTCCTTTCCTTTCTTTGCCCGGACTTTCCAGTTTTGTAAGCCATATGGCTATCGGCTATTACATCAGCATTCTGTCACTCAAAGCTAGCTATTCTTGAAAATGAACCACTTTAAGTTTTTTTATTTCTTATGTGGACCACCAGGGAAGTCCTTCCTGCCACACTGTCATCATCATATAGAATGCTCAGGACCCTACAGTTGGCTATCTGATGCCTCTCAGGACAGTACACGCTTTGATTTCATGCACTGAGATGTCAGATTTTCTTTGCACCCCAAATAAACCTAGAGGTACCTCTTTATCTTTGTAAATCCATCATTTAATGCAACAGGAAGTAAAAGTTTATGTGCTGTGACCCCCACTAACTTTCAGAATATATTATGGGTTGTTTTGTTGGTGCTTACTTCCATTATGTCAGAACCATTTCTAGAATATTCGATGGTTTGATTTCTCCATATTGTTTCATTTGGTCAGTTATGGACTTTGGTAACAAGGACAGGGTATGCCTCACAATTCTTTTTTTTTTTTTTAATCTTTATTGAATTTGTTACAATATTCAGTTCAATTCAGTTCAGTTGCTCAGTTCTGTCCGACTCTTTGTGACCCCAGGAACTGCAGCATGTCAGGCCTCCCTGTCCATCACCAACTCCCGGAGCCTACCCAAACTCCTGTCCATTGAGTCAGTGATGCCATCCAACTATTTCATCCTCTGTCAGCCCCTTCTCCTCCTGCCCTCAATCTTCCCCAGCAACAGGATCTTTTCAAATGAGTCAGCCTTTCACATGAGGTGGCCAAAATATTGGAGTTTCAGCTTCAACATCAGTCCTTCCAATGAATGCTCAGAACTGATCTCCTTTAGGATAGACTGGTTGGATCTCCTTGCAGTCCAAGGGACTCTCAAGAGTCTTCTCCAACACCACAGTTCAAAAGCATCAATTCTTCGGCGCTCAGATTTCTTTATAGTCCAACTCTCACATCCATACATGACTACTGGAAAAGTTACAATATTACTTCTGTTTTATGTTTGGAGTTTTTGACCCCAAGGCATATGGGATCTTAGCTCCCCAACCAGGGACCCAATCTGCACCCCCTACATTGGAAGGCGAAGTCTTAACCACTGGACCGCCAGGGAAGTCCCTAGCTCACCATTCTTAACCAGACAACTCCCAAGGCAGAGAAGTGTGATTAGAAATGGGAATAGCAGCCCTTCCTACAACCTTCGAGCCTTTTTCCCATGTAAGTGTGAAAACAAATAACTACACTTTAAGGAATAACCTGATCACTGTTACACACAAGTTGAAAACAAAGATCTATACCTATACTACAGTAAAAGTGCTTCATGCTGAATATAGTGATCAAGACCATGGTGGAGAGGGAGGCATTTGAGCTGGGTCTTGATGGGGCATAGAACTGCAAGATGTTGGAAGGAAAAGGAAGGTTATCAAGCATATGTTTCGGGAGAATACTGCGGACAAATAGCACACGTCATCCTCCTAAACCACTGTTGGAAAGATCCCTTAGAGAAGAGAATGGCTACCCAGTATTCTTGCCTGGAGAATCCTATGGACAGAGGAGCCTGGTGGGCAAGAGTCCTGGGGTCTCAAAGACTGACATGATTGAGTGACTAATGCTTTCACTTACCGTATTATTGCTAATAGAGGACCTGCCAGTGCCTCCCCATTACCCAAGAATGTAGTCCCCTCCCAAGTGTGCCTTCCAGCCCATACAGCCTGGCTGCAGACCCTCCGGGACCACATTTCCCACCTCTCTGTTCCTCAGCCCCACTGCCTCACATGTTCTTCTCCACAAATATTTTCTGTCCTTTTTAGACAATTTACCTTGCTTGATAACCTTTTTTTCCTTCCAGCATATTGCAGTCCTATGCCCCATCAAGACCCAGCTCAAATGCCTCCCTCTCCATCATAGTCTTGATCGCTATCATCAGCATGAAGCACTTTTTCTGTAGTATGGGTATAGATCTTTGTTTTCAACTTGTGTGTAGCAGTGATCAGGTTATTCCTTAGAGTGTAGTTATTTGTTTTCACACTTACATTTCTTGGGCCAAGGCTTCTGCTTTTGTTTGCCTTAAAAAATTTTTGTATTTCCCATTTCCTAGCAGAGTGCCTTTCATTGACTCTTTACCAAGTATTCACCCTACCATGGGCCAGGCCTTGTTCTTGGCACTGGGGATGAAGCCAGAAATAAAATATAAAAATTCCTATCCTCATGTTTGGGGTTAGTAGATACAAACTATGACATATGGAATGAATGGGTAAAAGGTCTTATTGTACAACACAGGAAACTATATTCAATGTCCTGGGATAAATCATAATGGAAAAGAATATTTTAAAAAGAATATATATATATAATATATGTAGAGCATATATGTACATAGAACGTACATATATCTGAGTCACTTTGCTGTACTGCAGAAATTAACACAACGTTGTAAATCAACTATGCTACTGTTTAAAAAAAAACATCCAGGCCAAAAAGAAAAAAAAACCTACCCTCATGGAGCTTATATTTAGCCAAAGAAGAAAGTCTGTTAATAAAATAGATAAATTATCACTCTGGGTTCTGTTGAGAAAAATAGAGCAAGGTGATTCAGGGAATTCTGGAGGTGAGGCATGAGGGTAATTTAAAATGGGTTTTCAGGGAGGCAGTAAAAAATCCGCCAGCAATACAGGAAACCAAGGTTCAATTTCTGGGTCGGGAAGATCCCCTGGAGGACAAAATAGCAGCCCACTCCAGTATTCTTCCCGGGAGAATCCCATGGACAGAGGAGCCTGGCGGGCTACAATCCAGGCTACTCTCACAAAGAATCAGACAGGACTGAGTGACTAACACTTGCATTTTTTCACTTTCACTTTCTCCCCAAGGAGGTCCCATTTGGGTGAAGATTTATGGGGGTAAGAGGGCGATCATGTCCATTTCTGGGGAGTAGCGCAGGAAATGCTGAAGGTATCCAAGGTTCACCTGGAGGCTGGCGTGTCTGGAGCCAGGAGAAAGACATGGACAAAGTCAGAGCAGAGTGAGCATTCAGGGTAGGGGCTGGTGTTTACCCTGAGCAGGAGTTGAGCTAAACAGTGATCTGATCTATGTTTTAAAATGACCAGACCACTGTGGAAAGAAGTGGCTAGGTTTCGGATCAGGATTTCCTGGCACACTGAGTGTAGTTCAGTTCAGTTCAGTCGCTCAGTCGTGTCTGACTCTTTGTGACCCCATGAATCGCAGCACACGAGGCCTCCCTGTCCATCACCAACTCCCAGAGTTCACTCAAACTCACATCCATCGAGTCAGTGATGCCATCCAGCCATCTCATCCTCTGTTGTCCCCTTCTCCTGCCCCCAATCCCTCCCAGCATCAGAGTCTTTTCCAATGAATCAACTCTTTGCATGAGGTGGCCAAAGTACTGGAGTTTCAGCTTTAGCATCATTCCTTCCAAAGAACCCCCAGGACTGATAAAATAGTCCTTCATCTCCTTTAGGATGGACTGGTTGGATCTCCTTGCAGTCCAAGGGACTCTCAAGAGCCTTCTCCAACACCGCAGTTCAAAAGCATCAATTCTTCGGCGCTCAGCTTTCTTTACAGAGTGTAGGGTGGGTGAGAAATTGTGCCGTTGAAGGAGACCCTGAGGATTTTGCCTGAGAATCAGAAAGGGTGGAGCCACCGATAATGAGGAGTGGAGACCACAGGTTTGGGGGAACAAGGTCAGGAGGACATCTGTGTCTACTGATGTATAAAGCTGCCCACAATATATTAAGTAAAAAAATTTCACACTTAGACGTATGGGGGTGGGGAGCCTGGGAAAACATATGTTTAAGTGCCACCAATTAACTGTTTAGGGCATGGCATTATTGGGGACTTCACCTTCTATTTTTCATGTGCATATAATCCACAAATCCAGTGATATGAGGAGCATAAAATGCATGACGTGGCCCTCCCTCAGTGCATGTGAGAAGGCGAACAGCAAAGATGGATAAGGTAGGGCCATCAGACCAAGGTCTAAGCTCTCAACTTTGCAGGTTTCCTTCATCATTCACCAGAAAGTGCTCAAACTCTGGAAGGCAACTCACATTAACAAATTCATAAGACGTTTCTAAATCAGAATAGAAATGTATGCACAATGGGGTGAAAGTGGCATTAATTGTTTGCTTAGGAAAATTCTTTCTTGTAACTCCATTCAGAATACCATATTCTAAGCCAAAATGTGACTTGGTAAATATAGATTTAGAACAATGGAAGTGAGGATATTTCTATCAAAAAAGACTACTTTGGCAAATTGCTATTTTTTTCTGTCAAGTTGTTTCTCCCCGGAAAACTAATCACTTTTAGAATCAAAGAAACTTTGACATACTGAGACATACTGAGAATTCTAATGGTTCAAGTTGCTCAGTTAAAGAATCTGTCCTTAATTTACACCGGGCAAGGAACAATTCAAGATGTTAAGGGACATATAACTGATTTGAAAATGTGAATAATATGCTAGAAATTAGTTATATAAAGAGAGAATAGATTGTCTATTTGCTGATGAGCTGTTTCTAAAAGAGAACTATTTTTTTCCACTTGTTTTTTCTAAGGGGGCCAAGTGCTGCAGAACCTTTAAAGGAGAATTTTGCAGATACCATAGCAAAAGGAAAAGTAACACAGGCAAGTGTTACTCACATCCTGAAAGACAGAACAGTACTTATCCAGACACTGAGCAGCCAAACCACAGTTGGGAAGAGACTTGGTCTACGTATGGTAAAGGGAACTGTCCAAAGTTCAGGCGGGGCAAAAACAGAAGTAAAACCAATGAATCACTGAAGCAGTCACTAGTATGTTTATTGTGCACACACCACAAAAATATAGTTTGCAAGACAAGAGCACACAAACCAAGACTTGGAATGAGACTCCGAAGTATATTGTTATTAATATAAAGTAGCTTATACAGTGTGGAGGCAGTGATTGTTTATTCTTCACAGTGTTTCATGACAATATTAACATTTCCTTAAATGAAAGAAATTGGTTCATGATGATCTCATATCAATTTAGGGAAACAGTTTTAGTTTTACTTACGGTTTCCAGAGGCATAAGCAAGAAGTGACCCAGATCAAGTTAGCGTCATTCATCTTGCAAAATGTGGTAAATCAATCTTCGCTTTTATAACTAAACAGGTTTTGTCCGCTCAAGGAATTTTCAAGTCTAGTTTCCGTTTGTGTTTGATTTTAACAATTACCTGCTTTGTTCTTTCTCTCAGCAAGCTCAGAGTCTGAGCAACCTGTCTAGCAACTTGTATGCCACAGAATGTGAGCAACTTGTATAGCACAGAGTATGAGCAAATTGGTAACTTTTGATTACCAGTCTTGGTGTAGCCAGGCTGAAGATTCACTGAATCTTTGATTCACATATTCACTGAATGCAATAGTCATCAGGATTGAGGGTCCTGTAATTGCTGTTACCAACAGTTGCATCAACATCATAGACCTGGGAGGTCAGATCGTTGTGTTCCTCAAGTTGTCTAATCCTGATGGATATCACTGATGTGTGTGTGGCTGCTGAAAGGTATTTAAAACCCTTCAGAGTATACAACACACTAGAAAGGTTAATATAATGACTATAAGGAGGTTAGTAGCCAAGGATTGAAAAATTCCCCAGAGCAGAGGTTTTCAGAGGCCAAGATTCACCAATGAAACAACTCGAATGGGTTATAATCAGATTCAGACTTTACCTTTCTAAGTCACTCTACCTTTTTTGACTGATTCACATAGCCCAACATAATGTATGAGCAATCACATATTCTCTTGACTACGTAGAACAGGATGAATGTGAGGGTGTTTTATTTCAGGAGGGAGTGTTACAGGTGAGTCTTCACCTAAATTGGGTGTCTGTGTAATGTGAACTGTCAGGTAATTTAATAAGAAGTGTTTCTATGGAAACAGAAAGAAAACCAAGAGTAATAGTTTCAGCAAATTATATATTCAGTTTTAAAATTTGGAGAACAGCTAGTTGAGAATATTTCTAGGTTTGAGTTCAAAGCATCCTTAGCAGATGGAATGAGGGTGGCAGTCTCAGTTGGATGGATTTCCTGGTTTGCAGTTTGACTATATATATATGTTAATTGATGGATAATTACAATATTGTGATGGCCTCTGCCATACATCAACATGAATCAGCCCATAGACATACATTTGTCCCCTCCCTCCTGAACCCCCCTCCTACTTCCCTCCCCACCTGATCCTTCCAGGTTGTTACAGAGTACTAACTTTGGGTTCCCTGTGTCATACATCAAGCAGTTTGACTATCTTTGATGAAGTCGTCAGCTGTTCTGTTGAACTTTCTTGAGTGGCCCACACAGCAACAGGCCGGAAGGTTGTCCATGTGAAATTTACTGTGCTGATGTCTCTGAAGTTTAAAGTCAATAACACAGCCCCCAAGACAGCAAACTGGACCAGAATCTGAGAATGGGTGTGCTAGAGTTTTCTACTGAGATACAATTTTTATAGTTACCCATTTTTGCCAAAGATATTTACAGCAAAACTAATTTGTTTGTTAAAACAAAAGGTCTAGTCTTAATATTCATATCAATGTAGTAACAATAGTAATTCTATGCATATTCTCAAATATAACATTTTAGCCTAAGTTTTATTGATTAAAGTCAACCTTAGTTCTTTAACACTATTTGGTAATAAGGAATCTCAGATTAAATTTTTAAAGTTTCTTTAGGATAAGAAACCAAGCTAAGAACTTGTCTAATTGTGTCCTACTACAAGAAGAAAAGATTCTTATTGGACTTATATAAACACATATATTGTCATGAAAAATAAAAAAAATTTAATAAAGGTTTCTGAATTCTGGAGGGATTGGATAGAAAAAAATGTTTTAACTTTTGTTTATAGAAGTATGCTTTATCAAACAGATATGAGTATAAATAGCTTTTTTAAGAAAAGAGAAAAAGGGTCCTTTAAATCTGGAAAATAAAACATTAAAGAACCAACAGTATTTTAAATGAAGTCATAAAAATTATAATCATCTTCATCACTTCATTCAGTCTCCTGTAATTAATTTTTGTTTTGCTTCATCTTGGGTTTGAAGCTTTATGATTCTATCAGTTTTCCATTAAACTTCAGAAATTCTTGCTCAGTTCAGTAGTATGATCTTGAAGTTATCAGAAACCTGTATTCTAAAGTTCTTGCCAGCATCTTTTCCATGAATCTGTTTGCAGATTCATTTTGCTATAGGCGATTGTAAATGTTTTCAGAGAAGAATGGAGCATAAAAAGGCTTAAAAATAACCATCGTTCAGGATCTCGTGCGGGAAAGTTCACCTGAATGATACAATTGAGAAACAAATTGTTATTTTTATGATATACAGTATTATAAAATAATAACTGGAATTATGACTGAGAGCATTGTACCAGGACATATCAGATTTTTAGGAATTTTGTGTAATTTCTGGAGCACTTATATAGCCATGTAAATGTAATCTAAGATGTAATCTAAAACAACATTACTTTTTATTTTACCGTGTTTCCCATGCAACTTAACATATCAAATAAGCCTAAATAAATTAACATTTTTCTTTTATAAGGAGAGAGAGAGTATCTCTTGGGATCTTCCATGGGCCCTCTGGAAAATCCCAAAGTTAGTTTAAGGTCAAAAAGACAACTCAGAATTTGATTTGGGGAAGTTTGTCCAAAATGTCAAAAGGTTTAAAACACTTGAACAAACAGGATTACAGGTCACTGTAAACAATACCTAGTTATCTATTCAACCACAGTGACAAAGGATTTCACAGAATAATCGAGGAAGTTATATAGTTGTAGAAAACCTTAGCTCTTTTAATAGCGAGAACTCAGTTTTCTTAATCAAAAATGTGACGAAGACAATGTGAAGCCCCAGAAATTATTTTGATAAAACATAGAATCCTTGTTTTCTAGGCAGGTTACTTTAAGGATAAGAAGCTTATTAGGAGCAGACCAATGGTCTAATACAATTTTGTCCTTTTAGCAGATGAAAGGATATTACGTTTTAGTTTTACATAAGGACATTACTTATTAAAGATTATTTTTAAAACCTTTATAATAAGTCCATTCAATTTCACCCAGCTTTCACTTCACAGCATAAAATTCCTTTCTACAAACCTGTGACTTTCTATATTCCTTTAGCTTTTGTCTTATTCGTTTCCTTTCTTACTCTGGAACAAGTAGTTACTTTATTTTAGACACCTTTACCCTCTTTTTCCTTAACAAAAACTCATTTTATATTCCTTGCATACTCTGCATTTAAAAATACCTCCCATTTTCTTCCCATATTTTGTATGGAAAGTTGTTTCCCTTCATCTATTGTTTCTTATAGTTTTATCCTACATATTAATTATAAAATTTAACCTTTAGTAGCTTTTGCCTTCCAGTGCAGGCTAGGAAAGAGGTACTTATCAATTGTCTATCACATGTTAGCATCCTGTGGGGGATTAGCTTCCCAGGTGGCTCAGTGGTAAAGAACATGCCTGACAATGCAGGAGACAGTCAGTCAGTCAGTTCAGTCTCTCAGTCGTGTCCAGATCTTTGCGACCCCATGAATCGCAGCACACCAGGCCTCCCTGTCCATCACCAACTCCAGGAGTTCACTCAGACTCACGTCCATCGAGTCAGTGATCCCATCCAGCCATCTCATCCTCTGTCGTCCCCTTCTCCTCCTGCCCCTAATCCCTCCCAGCATCAGAGTCTTTTCCAATGAGTCAACTCTTTGCATGAGGTGGCCAAAGTACTGGAGCTTCAGCTTTAGCATCATTCCTTCCAAAGAACACCCAGGACCGATCTCCTTTAGAATGGAGGGAACAGTAAGAGACACCAGTTCAATCCCTGATTTGGGAATGATTTGGGAAGATCCCCTGGAGGCGGAAATGGCAACCTGCTCCAGTAATCCCAGGAACACAAGACCCTGGCAGGCTACAGTCCTTGGGGTCACGAAGAGTCAGACGTGACTGAGCGTCTGAGCACCACCATCAGGAGTTTAGCCAATTTATAAATGTATAATTATGCAAACTTGTACTTTTTAAAGATATGTTTTTTATAGTCTAACTTTTACTGTGGTAAAAGACATTTATTGATAGACCCAATTATCTTTAGTCTGTCTGTAAAAATTAAAAAGCCAAAAGTAGATGAACATGTTTAATGAGCAATGTCTCAGTATATTATCTTATTTGGAAATAATCTAGATATTCAATGAATATCTATTATGTAGTTTAACTTAGTATAAACTTTTATCTTGTTTATTTAAATTACTTGTTTTTAACAATCATTCTTAGTTGTTAGACATCAAACAACTAAACGTCCTCTTATTTTTCTTATTGACAAATTTTATAACATAGAGATAGCATGAGCTTATGTGACAGAGCAAACCCAGGTAGGAAAAATTGTATGTTTTTATTACATTTAATGTCAACAACTCTGAAGACACGTCTGTTTTTATTGAACCAATAAACTTAAACTACATTTTTTCCAAAGTATTCTTTTATTAAATTTTTTTTAGTTTTATACAATTTTTAAAACTTACTTTCCATTTACAGTTATTACAAAATGTTGACTGCATGCCCCAAGTTGTACCATACGTTCTTGTAGCCTCTCTTATACCTAATTGTTTGGACTTCCCACTTCTTCACCCTGATGTTGCCCCTCCCCCGTGCACGGGTAACTGCTAATTTGTTCTATCTCTGAGACTCCTTTTTTTTGTTGTTGTTATATTCACTGTAACAGTTCAGTACAACTATTTTTGATGTTTTTTTAGATTCCACTTATAAGTGATATAATATAGCATTTGTCTTTATCTGACTTATTTCAGTTAGCATAATGTCCTCTAAGTCCATCCATGGTGCTACAGTTGGTAATATTTCACTTTTTATAGCTGAGTAGTATTCCATTGTATATGTACACCACATCTTCTTTACCCGTTCATCTGTTGAGGGACAGACACTCTGCTTGCTTCTGTATCTCAGCTATTATAAATCATGTTGCTGTGAACATTGGGGTGCATGTATCTTTGAACTAGTGTCTTTGGTTTTTTCTGATATATAGCCCAGGGGTGGAATTGCTGTGTTATATGGTAGCTCTATTTCTAGTTTTTTGAGAAATCGCCATACTGTTTTCCACAGTGGATGCAATAATGTACATTCCCATCAATGAGTCCACTGGGTTCCCTTTTCTCTACATCGTCACCGACATTTGTTACTTGTGTTCTTTTTGACGATAGTCATTTTGACAGGTGTGAGGTGATATCTCATTATGATTTTGAATTTCCCTGTTAATTAGTGATGTTGAGCATCCTTTCGTGTGTCTGTTGGTCATCTGCATTTCTTCTTTGGAAAAATGTCTACTCAGTTCTATGCCCATTTTGTAATCAGATTGTTTGCTTTTTTATGTAGAGTTGTATGAACTATTTATACATGTTGAATATTAATCCCCTTTCAGTCATATCACTTGCAAATATTTTTCCCCTTCAGTAGGTTGTCTTTTCTTTTGTCAATAGCTCACATTACTATGCAAAAGTTTTTAAGTTTTATTAGGTCTCTTTTTTTTTCTTTTATTTCCTTTACTTTAGGAGATGGATCCAAAAAGAAAATATTGCTGTGATTTATGTCAAAAAGTGCTCTGCCTATGTTTTCTTCTAGGAGTTGAATTAGCTTCCATTTATCAAAGATTATCCCATATCATGTTAGCCTGAAAAACATTTGGGTTAGATTTTATATTCTGAGAAGTTTAGGAAAATTTAATTTATATAAACATTACTTTTCTGTAACTCAACTAAATATAACTCTTTTTAAAATATCACACAAAAATAATATACATGGACACACACATAAACATAGACAGACATGAATACAGATCTTTTAGCCTTCATTTAAAATTTTTAGCTATATCTCAGATACAAAACTCAAAAGAAAAACTTGATCCAAACTGTGTTTCTGGGAGGTGGACTAAGTTAAGATAACCTGCTGCTAAGTCACTTCAGTCGTGTCCGACTCTGTGCGACCCCATAGACGGCAGCCCACCAGGCTCCCCCGTCCCTGGGATTCTCCCAGCAAGAACACTGGAGTGGGGTGCCATTGCCTTCTCCAAAGATAGCCTGCTTAGATGGACAAAGTCTTCTTTTGCAAAAGGTTTCTGGGGCATCCTGTAAGGATTCTTTTAGAGAAGATACTTTTGGGGTCATCTTGTCTTTTAGATGCTTCTTCATGCCAGTCAAAGAATGCATTCCATTGTCCCTGAGAAGTTTGGAACTTTCTCTTTGCAAGAGTGTCTCTTAAGGTGGACTTGTCTAAATTGAAATTTCTCCATAGTGGCCACTATCATTCTAAATCATCTGAAAGTTCACTCATTTTCCCGGAAAGGCGCAAGATCCTGATCCATAGTGGGCGTACATATAAAAGAGGAAGTCTTCAAAGGGAGAAGGAGATTCAGATCAGGTGGAACTTTCCTGAAACAAATAATCTATGCGGAGCCCAGGAATCCTACTGCTGCCTAAACCCCGGGGGAATCACAGGTTTCTGCCCCTCCGAGTCAGACTTCTAAAGAAGCTTACACATACAGAAACAGAAAGCAATAGTGCGCAGTCAAGCTGGAGAACTCAGAGAGAAGAGCTCAGATCCGAGAGACCTACCCCTGAGACTGCAGGGTCCGTGAGAAAGGAGCAGACACAGTGGGCTCCCTGGGTCCCGGCACCTGTTGCTCATCGACCTCAAAGTCATTGGGGATCTTCTCTGGATTCTACTTTGGATGCTGTGAACTGTCAAAAGTTTAGGAAAAAAGCAGAAGTAAAACCAGTGAATCACTGAAGTAGTTGTATTAGTTTAAGTTTATTGTGCACATACCAAAAATAAAGAGTTTGCAAGACAGGAGCCCTCAAACCAAAACATGGAACAAGGTTCAGAGGCATATTGTTATAAAGCAACTTACACAGTGTGATGTGTGTGCTCAGTGGTGTCTGACTCTTTGGGACCCTGTGGATTGTAGCCGCCCAGGCTCCCCTGTCCATGGGATTTCCCAGGCAAAAATACTGGGGTGGGTTGCATTTCCTCCTCCAGGGAATCTTCCTGACCCAGGGATTGAACCTGAGTCCTCTGCACCTTCTGCACTGGCAGTTGGATTCTTTACCACCATGACCCTGGGAAGCCCAACTTATATATAGTATTGGCTGTTTATTCTTCACAGTGGTTGTTTACAGTATTAGAATTTTCTTAAATGAAAGGGAACTGGTTAGTGATGACCTCATTATCAGTTTCAGAGAAGGATTGAAGTTTCAGTTTTGAGTTTCCCACTGGCAGAAGCGTGAAGTAACTCAGGTCACATTAGCCTTGCTTGTCTTGCAAAACACACCAAATTAAGTTCTGCTTGTGTAACTAAACTGATTTTGCTCAGGGCATTTTCAAGTATGGTCCCATTTGTGTTTGACTTTAACAAAAGCAAAAGGAAGCACTTGGGAGGGATGGTGTGAGTGTCATAGGGGGTGATTCCCCTCCTCCACCGTGCCCCTCCCTCTCACTCTCAGGAAATGGATAGCATGCAGGATACATCTGACCCATCTTCACAGAGAAGTAGAGATGGACCATAGAAGGGAGCTGGCATCTGAGCTGGGAAGGGGACAGCTGGGAGAGCACTGGAAAAGTAACCCAGGACCCAAGCCAAAGCATCCTTGGTGTGGCGAAGGACATTGGTGCCTTTGGAGAGCCACCAAAGGGCACTACTAGCCATTGGGCCCAGCATACTGTGCAAGTTAGGTAATTTGAATTTTGTTTGTTTGTTTGTTTGTTTGTTTGTTTTGGCCGCCCAGCCTGTGGAATCCTAGTTCCCTGGCCAGGGACTGGACTACCAGGGAAGTCCCTCTTGAGCAGTTTAGAGTTCCAGTTTCACGCCAGTCATTACTTTCTGAGAGCTGGGAAGCAGACCAGTCTCTTAGCAGATGCTTCTAGCTTCTAGGCTAGCAGATGCTTCCAGCCTTCTAGGGAGGGCTCAGGTGGCTCAGGTGGCTCAGGCGGTAAAGCGTCTGCCTGAAATGCGGGAGACCCGGGTTCAATCCCTGGGTCGGAAAGATCCAGGGAGAAGGAAATGGTAACCCACTCCAATATTCTTGCCTAGAAAATTCCATGGATTGAGGAGCCTGGTGGGCTACAGTCCACGGGGTTGCAAAGAGTCAGACATGACTGAGCGACTTCACTTTGCTTCGCTTCTAGGTTGTATGGATTGTGTACAGATTGTACGGTTGGACAGATGTGTTACTCCTCTAAATGCTAAAGTCATTGTTCACTATGGAGCCACCTTTGTTGGTGATTTTCCTAGTTTTGCTCTGAATTCTGTGATCATGCCCCTTAAGTATACCCTGTAGCCTTCTGAATGTGAAAGTGTTAGCCACTCAGCTGAGTCTGACTCTTTGCGACCCCGTGGACTGTAGGCCGCCAGGTTCCTCTGTCTGTGGAATTTTCCAGGCAAGAATGCTGAGGTGGGTTGCCCTTCCCTTCTCCAGGGGATCTTCCCAACTTGGGGATCGAACCCAGTTCTCTCGCATTGCAGGCGGATTCTTTACCATCTGAGCCAACAGGGTAGCCTTCTAAGTGCTTAAAATTAACAGAGGATGAGATGGTTGGATGGCATCACCGACTCAATGGATATCTGAGTAAACTCCGGGAGTTGGTGATGGACAGGGAGGCCTGGCAAGCTGCGGTCCATGGGGTCGCAAAGAGTTGGACACGATGGAGTGACTGAACTGAACTGAACTGAACTGAACTGATAATTTTATTTATTTATTTATTTTTGGCTGCACTGGGTCTTCATTGCTGCACGGGCTTTCCTCTAACTGGGGCAAGCAGGGGCTACACTTCGTTGTAGCGTGCAGGCTTATTGTGGTGGCTTCTCTTGTCGTGGAGGACTGGCTCTGGGGCACATGGGTTTCAGTAGTTGCAGCATGTGGGCTCACTAGTCACGGCTCCCATGCTTTAGAGCTCGGGCTCAATAGTTGTGGCAAACAGGCTTAATTGCTCAGAGGCATGTGGGATCTTCCTGGACCAGGGATTGAACCCCTACCTCTTGCATCAGCAGACGGATTCTTTACCACTGAGCCACCGAGAAGCCCCAAGGTTGATGATTTTTGAGGTCTACTCCAGGTTGTTTTTTGTGCAAGGGGACTGTATGAAATGAGAAACTGCCTTAGGTCACCGTTCACACAGTGTGTGTGTAACACCAGCTGGCTGTGGGAGACTAGGCATCAGGCAAGTTAACGACATTTTATAAGTCCTTGGTTTCACTGATTTTTATTCTGGTGATGTAGCGGTTCTGAGTGTTCAAGGGAGTTCAGGTTCTGAGTTGTTGATTAGTTCTTCTGGCCTTGAGAAAGATGCAGGATGATATATGACCTTTACTGGTGCCTGTCTGAACTCTGCAAAGCAACCTCTGGTCTCAGATATTTTATGTTGTTGTTTTTTTTTTTTTGTCCTTCCAAAGAAATCATCAGCATAATTTCTAAGAGACTGTTTGAAGGATTTTTGTACAAGGTCATACCCTGCTCCACTGAGAGAACATTAAAAGCCTATCTTCCTTTCTCTTTCAGGCTCCTCACTGAATTCCTAAGCAGTCACTGTTAAGCTGGAATAAATCTGCATTTCTACTTTCTTTTTCTCAACCACAAATGGGTGGGCTCTAGCAACAGTAAGACAGCAATTTATAAAAATGGGCTTCCAGTTATTGAGCTCTTGCCATATATTTATCAAAGAGCCTGATGTGGATTAACTTCCTTAATTATCTTGGCAGCAGTAGGAAGGAGGTACTATTATGATCCCATTCTATAGATGAGAAAATCAAGGCTTAGATAGGTTAAGGGATTTGCACAGCATCACCCAGCAACTCCCTGGAGAAGGAAGAGGCTACCCACTCCAGTATTCTTGCTTGGAGAATTCCACGGAGAGAGGAGCCTGGTGGGCTACAGTCCATGGGGTTGCAATGAGTCGGACATGACTGAGCAACTATCCCTCACTCACCCAGCAACTCAGTGGCAGAGCCTAGATTTAAAACCAGAGTCTCCGGATCAGGGACACATTCTCAGGAATCCAGCTCAGTTCTGTGTCCCCACTGTAATGGACAGTGGAAGAAGGACCATTTTGACCATCACTTTTGGCCTTATTCTATGAGCAGCTTGTTTGTTGGATGAAGAGATCCAAGCGCCATGCTTAGGACTTGACGATTATGTGCAGTAGTAACCTAGCATTTCTTAGCCATAGCATCCTACCGCAAGCCACATAAGATTCTCCCTGCATTTCCTTCTCAGATCTTGAACTTCCTGAACTTACCTATCTTCCTGGATTTCTTTTATGCTCTGGTTTGTTTCACGTCTGTTTCAGGCCTGAGGCGTTGGTGTCAGAGCCTGGCAAGAGAGTGCCAGCATCGTGAGGAGTCGTTTGTTTTGGGTTCTTGGAGCTGCGACTTTGGGTTAGAAAGGCTTGTTACGATGCTATTTCAAAGCTCTGAATCAGGGACTTCCCACCACAAGGATTTCATTTTCAGTTAGCCTGTGATCAGACTGCTTTATAGTTTTTTTTCTTTATGTGTTTGTTTTTTGCCTTAGGGACCAAAAGACTTATAAAATAATTGCATGTGGCGAAAAGTCTAGAGAAGATTCTTTAGAACTGGTGAATCACAAATGTTAAAAGTAATCACTTCATTGTCATCTATAAAATTAATAATGTTACCCAACCTTTATTATACCTCCCAGGATGTCCTGAGGATTCATTTGATTTCAGATCTATAAAGTACAACTAACTCTTTAGGAAAAACATATGTTTTGAGTATTTGTAAGGTCTTCTAAAAAAAAATTATGTATAACATCAATCACTGCTAAGTGAGGAAGCCGTTCCTTGGCCTTAATTATTTCCTATACTTAGAGAAAACACCTGGTCACTTGGAGCTCTTGGGTATCAGGGCAAGTTCTGTTAAATTATCATCACCTCAGAATCCATGTGCTTCTCCAGGAGCTCTGAACAGTCACTTCATTATTTTTATGGGAAATAATGGCAGGTATCAGATAAGATATTTGGGCTGGGGTTAACAGAGTATCTGAATGTATTAGCTATAGTAAAAGATTCAGCTGCTGTTAAAAGAAACCCAGCAATAATGTGCCTTAAAAATGAAGGTCTGTTTCCTCATGTATCAGTCCCTGGCAGGTGTCCCACATCAGTGGGAGAGGAGGCTTTCATGACAAGCCATGCTCAACATAACTTCTTACTTCTGATCATCCCCGGCTCAGCCCACGGGAAATGAGTGTTTGAAAGGTGTGCACTGGGCCAGGAAGTGGCACACACTCCTCTATTCACATTCCATTAGCAGGAGTTTCATCCGGTGGATAATTCCCAGTGCAGAGCAGGCTGGGCAGCCAAACGCCTAGTTCTTCTAACTCGATGGAAGTAAGGGAGAATGGATTTTCATAGACAGCTAGTCTTTTTAAAATTTTTATTGAAATATAGTTGATTTACAATGCTGTGTTAGTTACCTTTGTACAGCAGAGTGATACAGATATATATATATATATATAGTGTGTGTGTGTGTGTGTGTGTGTGTGTGTGTGTATTCTTTGTTAGATTCTTTCCCATTGTAGGTTATTTCAAGATATTAAATATAGTTCCTTATGCTTTACAGCTATGGCCCTGATGGCTCAGACGATAGTCTGCCTGCAATGCAGGAGACCCGGGTTCGTTACCTGGGTTGGGAAGATCCCCTGGAGAAGGGAATGGCAACCCACTCCAGTATTCTTGCCTGGAGAATCCCATGGACAGAGGAGCCTGGTGGGCCACAGTCCATGGGGCCGCAAAGAGTCGGACATGACTGAGCAACTAACACTTACTTATATGCTATACAATAGGTCCTTGTTGGTTATCTATTAATATTTTATATACAGTAATATGTATTTGTTATTCCCAAACTCCTAATTTATTCCCGCCTCCGCCAACATTTCCCCTTTGGTAACCATAAGTTTGTTTTCTATGTCTGTGAGTCTCTTTCTGTTTTGTAAATAATTTCATTTGTATCATTTTTTTAAATGTTTAACTTTTAACTTTATATTATAGTTGATTAACAATGTGTTAGTGCCAGGTGTACAGCAGAGTGATTCAATTATACATGTACATGTATCTATTCTTTTTCAATTTTTTTCTCCCATTTAGGTTGATAATATTGAGCAGAATTCCCTGTGCTATACAGTAGGTCCTGGTTGGTTATCCATTTTAAATATAGCAGTGTGTACATATCCATCCCAAACTCCCAATCTATCCCTCTCTCCCATCCTTCCCCCTGGTAGCCATAAGTTCATTCTCTAAGTCTGTGAGTCTGTCTCTGTTTCGTAAATAAATTCATTTGTATCATTTATTTAAATTCCACTTATACGTGATGTCATCTATTTGTCTTTCTCTGTCTGACTTCCTTCACATAGTAGGATCATCTCCAAGTCCATCTGTATCGCTGCAAATGGCATTTCATTCTCTTTCATGGATGAGATAATATTCCGTTATGTATATATACCACATTCCCTTTATACATCCCTCTGTTGACGGACACCTAGGTTGATGGCTAAAGCCTTGCCACAGTCAGTCCCTCTGGCCACCAAGTATCATGAATACCCTCTTTCCAACACATAGAACCCAGCTGCTTCATCCCAAGGGAGACAGACAAGAGCCCACACAGTAGACATACCTGCTCAAACTCCATGGTCTCTGGGGAATGCACAGTCGCTTCCATCAGGTTTGGATATGGTTCTAATGACCTGGCAACCTGTGAACTCAAGTACACTCATACTCACACTTGATATACAATGACGGAACAGAGGTTAGAAAACCTCAGTTGGAACTCCCATTTGAAAAAGAGGAGAAAGAAATGCACATAGCAGCCCCTGGCCCATAGCAATGCTGGTACCATGGAGCAGGTGGTGGGCAAGACCCCTGCCCTAGCAGAGGAGGGGGTTCCCTGATTAGGCCCTGGCTCTCTTCTTCAGGAGGACCCTCTTGTCCATGGCTCTGTGTGTCCTTTGGCCTCGTCTTTGAGGGAGGGGAGGCTCTTCCTATTCAGTTTCCCCTTTAGCCACATCTGAAGCAAGCTTTAGAGACATGCCCTTGTTAGTGGCTCTGCTATTTTCTCTACACACTGACAGCCAGAGGTCTCAGCACAGCAGTCAAAGTTTTATTGGCGTGGCTGTAGTACCTTTGCAAATACAAATCCCTCTGAGACTCAGCTGGCTTGTGATGTATTAACTTCTTGGCAGTTCATAGACCAGAAGTCTCTTCGCAAATCCTTTCCAAGCCCTGGGTCTTGAGCCTTATTTCTCTACTTCTTTGCCTCCCACACTGAAATCAGTGGCAGTTCTATGCAGGCCTCTGGAACAGTAGACTTCAGGAGAAAGGCAGCATGCATTTTCTCATCTCTAATCTCCTGATGTCTGAGATAGAGAAGCCATTGGCATTTCCCACCTGTCAGTTCAGTTCAGTTCAGTCACTCAGTCATGTCTGACTCTTTGCGACCCCATGGACTGAGGCACACCAGGCCTCCCTGTTCATCACCAACTCCCAGAGCCTACTCAAACTCAAGTCCACTGAGTCAGTGATGCCATCCAGCCATCTCATCCTCTGTCGTCCCCTTCTCCTCCTCAATCTTTCCCAGCATCAGGGTCTTTTCCAATGAGCCAGCTCTTCGCAACAGGTAGCCAAAGTATGGGAGTTTCCACTTCAATATCAGTCCTTCCAATGAATACCCAGGACTGATCTCCTTTAGGATGGACTGGTTGGATCTCCTTGCAGTCCACGGGACTCTCAAGAGTCTCCTCCAACACCACAGTTTGAAAGCATCAATTCTTCAGCACTTAGCTTTCTTTATGGTCTAACTCTCACATCCATACATGACCACTGGAAAAACCATAGCCTTGACTAGATGGACCTTTGTTGGCAAAGTAATGTCTCTGCTTTTTAATATGCTGTCTAGGTTAGTCATAACTTTCCTTCCAAGGAACAAGCGTCTTTTAATTTTATGGCTGCAATCACCATCAGACATATCAGATGATTTTTGTTTTCTTTTTCTCTTCTAAAGAATCAAGGGACTTTCTTGGCACAGACCAAATTTTGGAAGGCAATTTTCTTGTATCTGTTCTTTTTTTCTGAACAGTTTTATCTAATTATCTTATTTTATTTCTATTGACGTATAGTAGATTCACAATGCCATGTTAATTTCAGGTGTACAGCACCTGAAAATGATTCAGTTATTACAAAATATTGAATATGGTTTCTCATGTGATACAGTAGGACCTTGTAATTTATCCATTTTACATATAGTAACATGCACGTGTTAACCCCAGTCTCCTAACTGATCCCTCTCCCATCCTCCTTTGATGACCGTAAGTTTGTTTTCTATGTCTATGAGTCTCTTTATGTTTTGTAAATAAGTTCACCTGTATCTCTTTCTTTAGATTCCACATATAAGTGGTATCATATGATATTTGTCTTTGTCTGGCTTACTTCACTTAGTATGGTAATCACTCGGTACATCTGTATGGCTACAAATGGCATTTTTATGGCTGAGTAATATTCCATTATATCTATGGACCACATCTTTATCCATTTGTCTGTCAATGGACATTTAGGCTGTTTCCATGTCTTGGCCATTTGCCTAGCTATAATGAAAGAAGGGAGGATAGATTTTGATGCTATACCAACCTATAGTAATAAAACAATAAAGACTTCATTGATTCACATTACAAAAAATTTGGAAGCTGGTGATAGCTAGAATTTAGTGCAGTGTCTCAATTGCCGGGAGCCAGCATGGAGAATCCCACCCATGACAAAGGTCATGAGGAAGAGGCCTGACGGGCAAAGGCGAGATCAGGCCTCGAGGGGCCCCCCTTCTCAAGCATCTACCCCAAAACCAAAATCTGTCTGTTTTTTCATGACTTTCACCAACTCCTCTGACATTAACAGGGGGCTATCCCTGACCACCTTTCTCTGAAAAAAATCAACTTAGGGCTCTAGCTAATAAATCTCCTGGGCATGAAAAGAGTGTTTCAATTCAAACCCTCTGTTAGCATTCTAGTTTACTTGGCAGGTTTATCCAGACTCTTGCAACATTGTTGAGCCAATGCTTGCTGCCAAGTTCTCACATCCCTTATCCATTGTGTTCCTGGGAGTGCATATGGTCAGGATGTAGAAATAACAAGCAGTAGCTTTAGCATTAGCAACATTAGACTTTGAGTTAATACGTTCTTTCTTTGCTGTAACCCACTAAATCTTTGCTCCATAAAAATGTAACTCTGTACTTTAAGGGTGATGCAGGCTAAGAATTTAAGAAAAAACACTTTAAGGGAAAATTATTGTTCTGGCTGACCAACCTTTATCAAAAAGAGGTCATAAAATATCAACAGGCCTCTGGGCCAGAAGATAATGTACAAAAAATGAGACTCTTGCAGGAAGGAACCTGGTATCGATAAAAGTTAATACTGATGGAATGTTGAGTTGACTCTACATTTTTTACCTTGCTGTATGTACAACTCAGGGTATAAAAGCCCTCTCTGAAAATAAAGTAACGGGCCTTGCTCACTGAAGCTTGGTCACCCCGTGTCATTCTTTCCTTATCGCTTTCTCTGTCTTTCTTCATTCGCCGACCTCGTCCATCCTGAGGATTTCCCTGGACTCTGCTGAGGCTGGACCTCGACACTCAATGATACTATCAAGGGGTCAGTTCTTTCCATCTGCTGCTCTGCCATCCTCAGTATGTTGGCTTTGGCTCGTTGTATTTGTGGTCTCATGGTTACATGATGGATGCCGTAGCACTGGGTATCATACTTTCACAACAGCATCGCAAATGAGAAACGAGGAGAGTGGGCAGAAAAGAGACTTTCTGTTATCAGGGATGCAAATCCTTCCCATTTGCATCTCATTGGCTAGGTGCAAGGGAGTCTGGAAATATAGGAAAATGAGATACCTATGATGGGCTTAGACTGGTCATGACTTAGACCCTTGGGTTGAACACATTGGTGTCCTGAGTAGAACTAGATTCTGTTAGCTAAGACAACGCCGAGAAATGACTATTGGGTTGGCATTTATATCTGCCACACATGGGGAATATTTTTAATATTATTGAAGATATAAATGGCCTCTGAGGAGGTTCTTGGCATAGAAACTCTAAGAGGATATTGTTGAATTGAAATACTGGAAGAAGAGACTTCCTTCTGGGATTATTCCGTGAATGACGTGAGGTCAGTATGTTCCATCTACTTCTGAGAAAAAGAATCATTTGGGCCACAGACATAAAAGGATCCTTATAAGTCATCTGTCAATTGAATGAAAGTGATTGACTATCTTTTTTAATATTTCTTTATTAATATTTATTTAGGCTGCACTGGGTCTTCATTGCAGCTTGCAGGATCTTCACTGTGGCATGCAGAGTCTTAGTCGCAGCTTGCAAGATCTAGTCCCCCACCCAGCTGTCAAACCCGGGCCCCCTGCATTGGGATCTTGGAATCTTACCCACTGGACCACTAGGGTAGTCCCAAAGTGATTGATTTTTGAAATCAAGAGTACATTGGGGAAAAAAAAACAATCACCATTGGTTCGATATCGAAATTATCCTATTCTTTTGGAGATGGTAATATTTCACAGATTTCCCTTTTTAACTAATATATTGTTTCTTTCCAGTGCTCAGAGAAATTATTTTGGAAATTGACCTCATAGCCTGAATAGTATTGTTTATATCTCTATGATTGGAGGAAGTCGTGTATTTTTAGAGTGACACCAGGTCACTCAAGCTATCATGCGTTCCCAGATTTAGAATATTGAAAGCAGAATTTTAACCACCAGCATATTGAGTTTGTTGTTTTGCAGATGTCTGTCTATGCTGGCTTATATCTGAGACTCTGTAAACATTTTAAAGACAAAACAAAACAAATAGTCCTTGTCATTACAATTTATAATTGTAAGTTAATTACGAAATAACACAAACCCTCCACATTTGTCTACGACACATGTGAAAAATAACTCAAGATTCCCTGAAGGTTAAAAAAAAATCGAAGATGCGCTGGGTTCATAGACCCTGTGACATTCCTGGTCATTAGTAGTGACTTGTTAATCTTTCTTGCTCCATGCCAGCTGGCCCTAAGAGCAGAATGAAAAAATTGCTTTGGCAGAGAGCTTACTTCCTGATAAATTACAAAATTTAAAAAAAAAAAAAAGATAACTGAAGACCCCGAATATCACTTGCAGTAGTATGTAGTTAAGACATTGAAAAGACATCAGATGCTAGGCACTGCTATCAGAGCTTTAGATGTATTTCAATCCTCATAAAAACCCGATGAAGTGGGTACCATTACTGTACCCACTTTACTTAGGAAAAAACTGAGACACAGGGGACTGAACAACTGAATTCACACAACCACTGTAATACATGGCAGAGCTGGGATTCCAGGCTCTGGTAACCTGGCTCCCAAGTCCATGAATTATAGCTGCATCTCTCCACTAACCTCTGTTTTATAAAATCCTTCTAATTTATAACAAGAAAATTGTTTCCAGCTCCAGAAGATATTATCTTAACTTTTGAGACATTTCACTGTCATAAGTAGTTTCTCATTAGGTAAAATTATAAAATCCATAAATGAAGATGATCTAGTAGGCTTTACTTTTTCCCAATTTTACCACCACTTGAAAGAGCAGAAGGCTTGTCTTCAAAGGTTATCATGGTAACAGTACACTATAGTCTTTGACTTGAGTAGCTTCAGTAGATAATACTTTATGAGTCATCTGTTTGGAATTTGATGATAAAAAATATGAATATACGACCATTATCAAGACCCCCTCTTCAGATCACGTTTACATAGTTGGAGGCTTGGGTGCCAAGCTAATTTGGGCTTAAGGTAACGTTTTATTTGCTTCCCTGAGACTGTAAATGTTCAAGTGACCAGATGTTCCTTGAGCATTAAAGCTAGAAGACTTAGGACTTCCACGGAGGTCCAGTGATTAAGACTGTGCGCTGCCAATGCAGGGGGAAAGGGTTTGATTTCTGGTCAGGGAATTAAGAGGGCCTCCCAGGTGGCTCTGTGGTAAAGAATCTGCCTGCCAATTCAGGAAACTCAGGAGACGTGGATTCGATCCATGGGTGGGGAAGATCCTCTGGAGAAGGAAATGGCAACCCACTCCAGTATTCTTGCCTGGAAAAATCCCACTGACAGAGGAGCCTGGCGGGCTGCAGTCCACTGGGGCGCAGAGTTGGACATGACTGAGCACACACACAGGGAACTAAGATCCTGTATCCTGCATGCCATGGCACAGCCAGAAGATTTTTAAAAAGCTATCAGATTTACGGAGGAATAAAAGTGGCAATGGCAGAGCCGCTGCAGGCGTTTGACAGTTCATTTTTCTCTCTGAGGAAGAGGGAGAGCTTCAGGGGACCAGGGAGCAGATTGAAGTGTTCAGCCTCTGACTCCAAGTGTTCGACAGTCCCCGCTGTGCAGTCCCTCCTACCACAGACACCACGAAAGACAGTGAAGACTGCTCAGACTCGTGTGCTAGTCGCTCAGTTCCATCTGAATCTTTGCAACCCCTCTGACTGCAGCCCACCAGGCTCCTCTGTCCATGGGATTCTCCAGGCAAGAATACTGGAGTGGGTAGCCATCCCCTTCTCCTGGGATCTTCCTAACCCGGGGATCAAACCCAGGTCTCCCACATTGCAGGCAGATTCTTTGCTGTCTGAGCCACTAGGGAAGCCTCAGACTTGAGCAATTGCTATTTACCGAAAGAAACAAACACTCAGTAGAAATGTACAGAGGATTAGCAGTACTGGCACGCGAGGAGGATTTGACCGTCTGGATAACAGCTTTGCAAATCATTGACACCATTTGGAGGAGAATCTTCCAAAGTTAAAGTTAAGTTGCTCAGTCGTGTCCAACTCTTTGCAACCCCGTGGACTGTAGCCTACCAGGCTCCTCCATCCATGAGATTCTCCAGGCAAGAATACTGGAGTGGGTTGCCATTTCCTTCTCCAAAGTTAAAGTTAAGTCGAGGAATTGCTATTTACTGAAAGAAACAAACACCCAGTAGAAATGTACAGAGGATTAACAGTACTGGCACATGAGGAGGATTTGACCGTCTGGATAACAGCTTTGCAAATCATTTGGATAAAGGACACCATTTGGAGGAGAATCTCCCAAACCGAGTCTAAATGCCAGAACCCTTTTGAGAAGGTTTACGCAATTCTGGTTCTTTTCTTCCTTTTGTCAGAAATGTATTGGGTGACGTTGTTCCAGATATAGTTTACTATTTGGGACATGGGAGCAATTATCCTGTTTTTTCCTGTGAGATATTATTGGAAGATTAATACCAATGGAGTAAATATTACATTAAATAGAAACATAATTCAGAATGCAAAGATAAAGCTATCTTAGAAGTATGGCGTAGTCCTTCCTTCTTCCCCTCTTATCTTTAAAAAGGCAAAAAAAAAAAAAAGTGGCCTCCTAGCTGGTAGGTACCACACTAATACAACTCAGGGAAAGAGTGGAACTTGTCCTTACTAGGAAATGTAAGTAAACTTTCTGTGATGCTTGCTTCTGTGACTGGAAGCACTGGGCCAGTTTATTTTAATGGTGTCAGGAAAGATGAGAAAAAGAGAACCACCTCTCAGGTAACACTGAGGCAGTGAAGAGAGTTGATTGAATAGACCTATCCATTTTTTTTCTTTGAAAGATATTTGCAGTCAATATCTGAACTTACCAAGTCAGAACAGCTTATAAAACCAAACCAGGAGCCATCCTGGTTGTCCAATGGCGAAGACTCTGGGCTCCCAGTGCAAGGGGCCCGGGTTCCATCCCTGGTCAGGGAACTAGATCCCACGTGCCACAGCTAAAGATCCCATGTGCCGCAAGTAAGACCCGGTGCAGCCAAATAAAGAAATATTTTTTTAAAGAAATCAAACTTTCATCTCTTGGCACATCCAGGAATCCTCTTCCAGCACAGAAAGAATAGAGCACATCAGTGTTTTTTCTATTGCAGTTTCTTTTGGTCACATTATCAGCTAGGTATGGGCTAAGGAAAGACAGGTTATTTTGGACAAAATGGGGCTTACAACAGAGTCCCGTTCTTTGGGTGTGTATAACACAGGCCCTTGGGATTATAGAGTGGAGGTGACAAATAGGTTCAAGGGGTTAGATCTCATAGACAGAGTGCCTGAAGAACTCCTGACAGGCACTATAGGTAATTACCTCCTGATATGACAGGAGGTTTGTAATACTGTACAGGAGGCAGTGACCAAAACCATCCCAAAGAAAAAGAAACACAAGAAGGCAAAATAGTTGTCTGAGGAGGCTTTACAAATAGCTGAGGAAAGAAGAGAAGAGAAAGGCAAAGGAGAAAAGGAAAGATATATCCATCTGAATGCAGAGTTCCCAAAGAATAGCAAGGAAAGATAAGAAGGCCTTCCTAAATGAACAATGAACAGAAATAAAAGAAAAATATAGAATAGGAAAGACCAGATATCTCTTCAAGAAAACTGGAGTTATCAAGGGAACATTTCTTGCAAGAATGGGCATGATAAAAGACAGAAAAAGTAAGGACCTAACAGAAGCAGAAGAGATTAAGAAGTGGCAAGAATACACAGAAGAACTAAACAAGAAAGGTCTTAATGACCTGGATAACCACAATGGTGTGGTCACTCACCTAGAACCAGACATCCTAGAGTGTGAGGCCAAGTGGGCCTTAGGAAGCATTACTATAAACAAAGCTAGTGGAGGTGATAGAATTCCAACTGAGCTGTTTCAAATCCTAAAAGATGATGCTGTTAAAGTGCTGCACTCAATATGTCAGCAAATTTGGAAAACTCAGCAGTGGCCACTGCTGAGACTGGAAAAAGTCAGTTTTCATTCCAACCCCCGAAAAGGGCAATGCCAAAGAATGTTCAAACTACCAGTTGTGCTAATTTCACATGTTAGTAAGGTGATGCTCAAAGTCCTTTAAGTTAGGCTTCACAGTATGTGAACTCAGAACTTCCAGATGTGCAAGCTGGTTTCAAAGAGGCAGAGGAGCCAGAGATCAAATTGCCAACATTCACTGGCTCATGGAGAAAGCAAGGGCATTCTAGAAAAATGGCTACTTCTTCTTCACTGACTATGCTAAGGCCTTTGACTGTGTGGATTACAACAAACTGTGGAAAATTCTTAAAAGAGATGGGAATACCAGACCACCTTACCTGCTTCCTGAGAAACCTGTATGTGGGTATCTTGTGCTTAGTCACTCAGTCATGTCTGGCTCTTTGCACCCCATGGACTATCAAGCAACAGTTAGAACTGGACATGGAGCAACTGACTGGTTCAAAATTGGGAAAGGAGTATGACAAGGCTGTATATTGTCACCCTGCTTATTTACCTTCTGTGCAAAATACATCATGTGAAATCCTGGGCTGGATGAGTCACAAACTGGAATCAGGATTATTGGGAGAAATATCAACAATCTCAGATATGCAGGTAGTACCACTCTAACGGCAGAAAGTGAAGAGGAACTAAAGAACCTCTTGATCAGAGTGAAAGAGGCATGAGAAAAGGCTGGCTTGAAACTCAACATTAAAAAAACTAAGATCATGGCATCTGGTCCCATCATTTCATGGCAAATAGAAGGGGAAAAAGTGGAAAAAGTGACAAATTTTCTTTCCTTGCGCTCCAAAATCACTGCAGCCAGTGACTGCAGCCATGAAATTTAAAGATGCTTGCTCCTTGTAAGGAAAGCTGTGACAAACCAAGACAGTGATTAAAAAGCAGAGGCGTCACTTTGCTGACAAAGGTCCATGTAGTCAAGGATGTGAGGGCTGGACCATAAGGCAATACTGAGCATCAAGGAAGGATTGATGCTTTCAAATTGTGGTGCTGGAGAAGATTCTTGAGGGTTCCTTGGACTGCAAGGAGATCAAACCTATCAATCCTAAAAGAAAACAATCCTGAATATTTATTGGAAGGACTGATGCTGAGGCTAAAAGTCCAGTACTTTGGCCACCTGATGCGAAGAGCCAACTCATTGGAAAAGATCCTGATGCTGGGAAAGATTGAAGGGGCCAGCAGAGGGTGAGATGGTTAGATAGAATCACCAACTCAATGGGCATGAGTTTGAGCAAACTCCAGGAGATGGTGGAGGACAGAGGAGCCTGGTGTGCTACAGTCCATGGGGTCACAAAGAATCAGACAGGACTTAGTGACTGAACAACAGCATAGTTGTTCAGTTACCAGGTTCAGTTACCACAGTTGTTCTCTAACCAGGGAAAGAGAAAGAAGGAAAAGGATCAAGATATGTGAGATGGGGCATTGGTAGATTAACAAAACCAGAAAGTGTTAGTTGCTCAGTTGCATCCTACTCTTTGCAATCCCATGAACTGTAGTAGCCAGGTTCCTCTGTCCATGGAATTCTCCAGGCAAGAATACCATAGTGGGTAGCCATTTCCTTCTCCAGGGAATCTTCCCCACCCAGCAATTGAACCCAAATCTCCAGCACTGCAGGCAGATTCTTTACCATCTGAGTCACCACAAAACTGAAGCTGGTCCTAAAAGAGCTTTTTACTTTGATCTTCTGGCCTCCATGTTAACTCAAAAGTGGGTAAGGAGGTGAAGGAAGTAAGGGAGCTTCCGCTATTTACACACATACACCTCATCGTTGTCCTTAAGCTCATACTCATCAATTGCCAAAGAACCTAGTGACGTTAGGATATATTATGGATGAGTAGATGTTCTTCATTGTAAGAATCTTCTTTACGACGTATTACTAGGTCAGACTGATTTAGCTCATCACCTATTTCCTGACTCCTATCAAAGTGATTTTGGCAGTCTAATCTAATTGAATAAGACAGTAAAGATCCATAGTTTTAAAGACATAACCAGATCACAGATTTCAATCTAAAACTATACATCTTTCAGAAAAAACTTCAGAAGGAGATCTTCTATATTAAGCACTAAACAGAGAGTTCTTAGGCTTGACATTGGAATGATTATCCACACAAGGAAAACTTGGTAAGTTAGAATTTATCAAAATTGAGAAAGACTCTCTTTTAAATACATGGTCCTGGATATTTACATGCAAAAAAAAGATGAAGTTATCTTGTACCGCATACAGAAATTAAATCAAGATATAGCAAAGATTTGAATAGGCAGAGATAAAACCATAAAACTTTTAGAATAAAGCATAAGGAGAAGGTCTCATGACACTGGATTTGACAGTGGTTTCTTGGATGGAACACCAAAACCACAGGCAACAACAGTAACAAAATAGATAAACTGGACTTCATGAAAATTTAAAACTTCTGTGCATCAAAGGTCACTATCAATAAAGTAAAAAGGCAGCTCACATAATGGGAGAAAATTTTGTGAGTCATATATCTGATAAGGGATTAATATTTATATATATAAAGAACTCCTACAACTCAACAATTTAAAAAAAAATTTAAATGTGCAGAAGACATGAATAGACTTTTCCCCAAAGAAATATAAATGACCAGTAAGCAAATGAAAAGATGCTCAACATCACTAATCATTCAGTTCAGTTCAGTTCAATTGCTCAGTCGTGTCTGACTCTTTGTGACCCCATGAATTGCAGCACGCCAGGCCTCCCTGTTCATCACCAACTCTTGGAGTTCACTCAGACTCACGTCCATCGAGTCAGTGATGCCATCCAGCCATCTCATCCTCGGTCGTCCTCTTCTCCTCCTGCCTCCAATCCCTCCCAGCATCAGGGTCTTTTCCAATGAGTCAACTGTTCGCATGAGGTGGCCAAAGTATTGGAGTTTCTGCCTTATCATCAGTCCTTCCAATGAACACCCAGGACTCGTCTCCTTTAGGATGAACTGGTTGGATCTCCTTGCAGTCTAAGGGACTCTCAAGAGTCTTCTCCAACACCACAGTTCAAAAGCATCAATTCTTCAGCGTTCAGCTTTCTTAACAGTCCAACTCTCACGTCCATACATGAATACTGGAAAAACCATAGCCTTGACTAAACGGACCTTTGTTGGCAAAGTAATATCTCTGCTTTTGAATATGCTATCTAGGTTGGTCATAATTTTCCTTCCAAGGAGTAAGCGTCTTTTAATTTCATGGCTGCAGTCACCATCTGCAGTGATTTTGGAGCCCCCAAAATTAAAGTCTGACACTGTTTCCACTGTTTCCCCATCTATTTGCCATGAAGTGATGGGACCAGATGCCATGATCTTCGTTTTCTGAATGTTGAGCTTTAAGCCAACTTTTTCACTCTCCTCTTTCACTTTCATCAAGAGGCTTTTTAGTTCCTCTTCACTTTCTGTCATAAGGGTGGTGTCATCTGCATATCTGAGGTTATTGATATTTCTCCCGGCAGTCTTGATTCCAGCTTGTGTTTCTTCCAGTCCAGCATTTCTCATGATGTACTCTGCATAGAAGTTAAATAAGCAGGGTGACAATATACAGCCTTGACGTACTCCTTTTCCTATTTGAAACCAGTCTGTTGTTCCATGTCCAGTTCTAACTGTTGCTTCCTGACCTGCGTATAGGTTTCTCAAGAGGCAGGTTAGGTGGTCTGGTATTCCGATCTCTTTCAGAATTTTCCACAGTTTATTGTGATCCACACAGTCAAAGGCTTTGGCATAGTCAATAAAGCAGAAATAGATGTTTTTCTGGAACTCTCTTGCTTTTTCAGTGATCTAGCGGATATTGGCAATTTGATCTCTGGTTCCTCTGCCTTTTCTAAAACCAGCTTGAACATCAGGAAGTTCATGGTTCATATATTGCTGAAGCCTGGCTTGGAGAATTTTGCGCACTACTTTACTAGCGTGAGATGAGTGCAATTTGCGATAGTTTGAGCATTCTTTGGCATTGCCTTTCTTTGGGATTGGAATGAAAACTGATCATTAGGGAGATGCAAATCAAACCCACAGTTAGATACCACCTCACACCCATTTGGAGAAGGAAACGGCAACCCACTCCAGTATTCTGGCCTGGAGATTCCATAAACTGTGTAGTCCATGGGGTCGCAAAGAGTCGGACATGACTGAGCAACATTCACTTCACTTCACACCCTTTAGGTTGGCTACTATCAAGAAATCAGAAAATAGCCAGAGTTGGTGAGGATATGGAGAAATTGGAACTCTTGTGTATCACTGGTGTGGGTGTAAAATGGTGTGGCCGTCATGAGGGGTCCTCAAAAAATTAAACATAGAATTACCATGTGACCAATTTCATTCCTAGGTATATACCCCAAAGAACTGAAAACAGGGACATGAGTTTGTTTAGATGTAATATATAGCAGCATCATTCACAGCAGCCAAAAAGTGGAAGCAACCCACGTGTCCATTGATAGATGAATGGGCAAGCGAAACAGGTGTGTGTATATACATCCAATGGTGTGTTATTCAGCCTTAAAGAGAAATGAAGCTCTGATACGCACCACATCAGGGATGAACGTTAAGGACTTTATACTAAATGAAGTAAGCCAGACACAAAAGGATGAATATTGTATGGTTTCACTCACATGAGGTAGCTAGACTAGTAAAAATCATAGAAATAGAAAGTACAATGGTGGGCAACAGGGGCTGGGGCAGGAGGAAAGAGGGTTATTGTTTAATAGGTATATAGTTGCAGTTTGGAAAGATGAAAAAATTGTGGAGATGAGTAGTGGTGATGGTTACATAACAATATGAAGGTACTTAAAAAGTTCTGGAGATGAATAGTGGTGATGGTTACATAATGATATGAAGGTACTTGATGCCATTGAATCGTACACTTACAATGATTAAAATAGTAAAAAAAAATTAGTGTTATGTATATTTTACCATACATACATAAAAAAACTTAAAATAATTCTTTAATAAGAGACTTTGTTTAAGAGAACAGAGATGCTACAGGCTTGAAGATTTCCAAACCATGTATCCTCCCAAAAAAGATTAGTATCTAGAATATATGAAGATATCTCAAACTGTTTTTTTTTTTCTCTCAACTGTTAAAAAAAAAAGAAATCCAAATTGAAAATGGGTAAAAAGAATAGACATTTCACTGAAGAGGGCATACAGATGGCAAACAAGCACAGGGAAAGATATTCAACATCACTAGCACCAGGGAAATGCAAATTAAAACTACATGAATTATCAAATATATAACTATCAGAATGGCTAACATAACAAATAGTGACAGCACTGGCTAACACCAATTATTTAATGATAACACCAGATAGTGATATCACCAGTACTGATGATGATAGGAAGACCTTGGATCAATCATACATTGTTGGTAAGAATATAATATGGTACAGCTGCTCTGGAAACAGTTTGACCAAGTCCTTAAAAACTAAACATGTAGGACTTCCCTGGTAATACAGTGAATAAGAATCCAGCTGCCAATGCAGGGGACATAGGTTCGATCCCTGGTCCGGGAAGATCCCATTTGCTGCAGAGCAACTAAGCCCGTGCACCACAGCTACTGAGCTTGTGCTCTGGAGCCTCTGTTCTGCAACTACTGAAGCCCGTGTGCCTAGATCCTGTGCTCTGAAACAAGAGAAGCCACCACACCACAACTAGAGAGTAGCCCTCATTCGCTAAAACTAGACAAAAGTCTGAGCATAGCCACAAAAACCCAGCACAACCAAAAATAAAATTAAGATAAATATATTATTTTTAAGAAAGAACTAAATGCTTATTAGCTTTGTACAGTGGCAGTTTTGTAGGCAATGAGGTTTATCCAAAGTGTGATTATTGCTAATTGAAAGCTTTTCCCAATACCCCACTGTGATGACTTGAAATATAGTCTGCAATGGCAATTTCTGACACACTCTATGGAGACCGAGTTAAAAAAAAAAAAAAAGGCTAGATATGTATTATCAAATGACCCAGCAATTGCAATCTTGGGTGTTTATTCCAGACAAATAAAAACTTATGTTCACACAAAAACCTGTAGACTAATGTTCATAGCTTCTTGATTTGCAATGGCCAAAAACTTGAAATAAACCAGGTATCTTGTAGGGGTGAATAAACACACTTAGTCCATCCATACCAGGGAATACTATCCAATAATAAAAGGTACCAAACTACTGATCAACACAAACCTTAGATGGTCTCCAGGGAATTATGCTGAGTTAAAAAACAAACAAACAAACAAAAAAAAACTCAGTCCTAAAGGCTCCATTCCACATGATCCCATTTGTATAATTTTCTTGAAATGATAAAATTATAGAATTGGAGAACAGATTATTGAGTGCTGGAGATCACTAAGAAGGATGTGGAGGAGAGAAGTGGGTGTGGCTATAAAAGGGTGGCACTAGGGGTCTTTGAGGTGATGAAACTGTCTGCCCCGTGCCTCGACTGTAGTGGTAGCCATATGAATCTACGCATGTGAAACTGCATAGACTAAAGACACAGAGTAAAAAAAGCTGGCTTGAAACTCAACATTCAAAAAATTAAGATCATGGCATCTGGTCCTATCACTTCATGGCAAATAGATTGGGAAAAAGTGGAAACGGTGACAGACTTTATTTTGGGGGGTTCCAAAATCACTGCAGATGGTGACTGCAGCCATGAAATTAAAAGACGCTTGCTCCTTGGAAGAAAAGCTATGCCAAACCTTGGCAGTATGTTAAAAACAAAGATATCACTTTACTAACAAAGGTCCATCTAGTCAAAGCTATAGTTTTTCCAGTAGTTATGTATGGATGTGAGAGTTGGACCATAAAGAAGGCTGAGTGCCGAAGAACTGATGCTTTCGAACTGTGGTCCTGGAGAAGACTTGAGCATCCCTTGGACAGAAAAGAGATCAAACTAGTCAATCTTAAAGGAAATCAACCCTGAATATTCATTGGAAGGACTGATGCTGTAGCTGAAGCTCCAATACTTTGGCTACCTGATGTGAAGAGCCAACTCACTGGAAGAGACCCTGATGCTGGGAAGGAATGAAGGCAGGGGGAGAATGGGATGACAAAAGATGAGATGATTGGATGGCATCACCGACTCAGTGGACAAGAGTTTGGGCAAACTCTGGGAGATGGTGAAGGACAGGGAAGCCTGGCGTGCTGCAGTCTATGGCGTCACAAAGATTCAGACACAACTGAGTGACTGAACAGCAACAAAATACACATACACAGAAAGGAGAGCATGTAAAGCTCATGGAATCTGAATAAAGTGAAGCATTGTATCAGTGTCAGTATCTTGGTGTTGATATTGTACTGTGGTTATACAGGACGGGGATAAAGAGTGAAGGATATACAGGATCACTCTATTCTTTCTTACAACTGCCCATGGACTTGGAATTTTCTAAAACAGACAAAAAAATAACCAAAGTAAACATTATGAAGAAGCACAAAGTAGATCCATTAGAAGCAAGTAAAACAATTATCCATAAACTTATTCTTATCACCTCCCAAGGCATCTCTTTGGTTAAAAAAGGGAAATTTTCATTTCTTGTTAGACAAAGGATACAGTCTGGTTTTTTCCTAATTTGAACATAAGGTTTTCTTGTGAGAATTAAGCTAGTAAAGTTCAGGAGAGTAGCCATTAGCCACCTTAACTGCTTCCAAAACAAAATAAGAAAAGCAACGCATAACTAAAGATAGCCAAAGAGTAAACACTTAGAAAGGTGGGCCTTCAATATATATGCAAGGAAAAGGTGTTAACTAACTTTTGAAAAGTCCTCTGAAGAAAGAAACTATTACTACCAGGAAGGGTGTCTGTATTGTTCTAGAAAAGCATGAGCCCAGAGCAGAAAGCATTAACCCGTCCTCACCCCAGCCCTGGAGGGAGAGTACTTTGTCCTTATAGGAGTATTGGCCTGCTTGGCAGGTAGAGTTGACGGAGATGCCACTAACAGAACATGCATTATGTATGAGGTACTTTACCTGCCTTGTCATTAATCCTCCGAACAACCCTACAAAATAGTTATCTCCATAATGAAACTAAGGCTTAAGAGATGAGATAACTTAGGACTTCCCTGATGGTCCAGTGGTTAAAACATCACTTTCCAATGCAGTGGGCACGAGTTCGATCCCTGGTTGGGAAAAACCAAGGTCCTGCGTGCCTCGGAGTATGACCAAAATTTTAAAAAGAGAGAGTCATGTATACTATCATGTAAGAAACAAATCGCCAGTCTATGTTCGATACAGGATACAGGATGCTTGGGGCTGGTGCACGGGGATGATCCAGAGAGATGATATGGGGTGGGAGGTGGGAGGGGAGTTCAGGATTGGGAACTCATGTACACCCGTGGCTGATTCATGTCAATGTATGGCAAAACCAATACAGTATTGTAAAACAAAATAAAGTAAAAAATAAATAAATAATAAAAAATAAATAAAATTTAAAAAAAATAAAAAGAGAGAGTCGGAAAAACTTGCTAGAGATCACACAGCTACAAGATGCCAGGCCTGGGCTTCGCTCCCCTGCCTGCCATGCCATCTCCTGCCCACCACACTGCAGTGAGTGCGCGAAGCTGCCGTGCTTGATGCCATGGTCCTGGAATCGTCTAGTTAACTCTCCTCTCTCTTCTCGCTTGCAAGTTTTGCTTTCTCATATAGATGTTCTTAAAAGGGGATCCAGTGCGAGTGTTTGTCCTTTTGGCAGTTGAGTTTCTCACTGTACATGAATCGGTTGACATTGTGATTTTGTCACCAGTCCATTTTAACAGTGGTTAATAGGCATGCGTTCTTCTATGGCTGATAATTCTGGGTATACTGGAGAATTCTGTTACTGTAAAAATACAAGATACTGAACTTGGGTTAACTTCCAAGGTATTCCACCACCCTGTGGGGTGTCAGAATTCAGTCTTCAAGATGGAGATATGGTATTACTGATTTAAGTAACTGTCCCAGGCTTACAGCATCAGTTATTGGCAAAGCTAAGGTTGAGAAATAGGTCTCCTACCCATTACTCTGGTATAACCATTTCAGCTCTACTTATCCTGATGGAGCACCCTATTTCAGGGGCAGATCCAGAAAAATTGGTTTACATGCTCAGTTAACGTCCTTATTTTCTGTACTCCCTCTGCATTTTGAGTACTGGCGGAGTTATTTTTGTTAGCGTTATTTGTAGCTTTATAATGAGCCCACAATATTCTGTACATAAATTAATGAATGGATACTGAAAACTATTGTGAATGTTTAAAACGTTCATCATTTTTCATATTATATTAACTGGATAGCTATGCACCACTGGCTCATAGAACAGCTTTTATATATTACACAGACTACTACCTATAAATAGCTGTATTCATTAGCGTATTTCCACCACCTGTTATAGTACCTGTCACAAGTAGGTTGTCAACAGTTATGAACGGGTTTGGATTGGATTCGATTGAATTAAATTGATTGAAAGTGGCTCTAACGTGTTTCAACTTCTAGATTCTGTAATTTATTTAACACCCCTACTCAGACAGATGTTTAGACCACAGCATGATTGTTCACTGACACAGTGTTAGGCCAGTCGTCTGTGCCTTAGTGTGAAAGACGCACCTAATCAGGTAGGTCAGTTCTGAGAACTAGGATCTTCCTGAGTCCTCGCAGGTTAGCAGCCTGGAAGGGATGTCTGTCTTCTCTCTCTCGGAAGAGCCAGGGAATCTCAGCACATGAAAGCAGGTATCATGAAGGTATCAGAAATGTGGCAGCACTGGTTCAACCCCAGTAAGTAACTTTTTGTGGTTAATTATAAAACCCAAAATATTAATAATGAGCAGTGATATTTCCTTGTGAAAGTGTTAGTTGCTCAGTCGTGTCCGACCCTTTGCAACCCCGTGGACTATAGCCAGCCAGTCTCCTCTGTCCTTGGGAATTCCCAGGCAAGAATACTAGAGTGGGTAGCCATTACCCTCTCCAGGGGATCTTCCCAGCCCAGGGATTGAACCTGGGTCTCCCACATTGCAGGCAGATTCCTTACTGTCTGAGCCATCCACTCTTACTCCTGGGCCATGAGACTTTTAGTTGTCATCATGTCTTCTATACAGTGTTGCTAAAGCAGGCAAGATGATGGTGGTGGAAATGTCCATTACCTTCTACCAGTTCAAACAAGAGACCTGCATTCAGAGCTTTTAGCTCCCTGTGAACATCCCTCTTTGCCAAACAAAAATAATAGCCACTGTTAGAGGTGCATTTAATCACATTATCCTGTTTGTCAGGTCACCTGTGGAGGTCATTTTAGTTTCTTGGAACAAGCTTTCTTTTTTGCCTTAAGGATTGTTGGCATCCAGTGTCTCAAATCAATTTTGTCTGATAGATTTGGGCAAAGAAGGAAACTGATAATTAGTTCCTTCTTTCTGTTCTATACCAATAACTTTTCACAGATATATCTGAAGCTTCTGGTTTTCATTTCATTTTTGTGGAGAATGTTTTGTTCACATATTTTTCCTTTAAAATACAATATCCAAAATGCCTGACATCTGTATTTTTGTTGTTGTTGTGTTGGTTGAAGCAAATTTAAAGTTATCCACAACACATTGTTTTCTAAAGCATTCATCTTCAAAGTCTTCTAAGATGGTTGCTCAATAACATGTCATGAGGAAAGTCCAGATTTGCAAAGCATTTGTCATTTCTTTCTGTGCAGGTGATTTGTTTAGTAGCCATTTCTCACACTCTTGTCTGCCAAGTTGTAGACATGTGGATGCCAGGTCCATAGCTCTATAAATCCATAAATGTTAATAATAGTGCTAGGACTTACTGGTGGTCCGGTGGTTGAGACTCTGCACTTCTGATGCAGAGGGCATGGGTTTGATCCCTGGTCGGGGAACTAAGATCCCACATGCCATGCAGCCAATAAATAAATAAAAAGATGATGAATGTAGATAGTTTCAAAATGTCATATTATTAGAAAACTATGTTAGGGACTTCCCTGGTCATCCAGTGGCTAAGACCCCACACTCTCCGTGCAGAGGGTCAGGGTTCAATCCCTGCTCAGGGAACTCAACCCCACCTTCCGCAGCTAAGTGTTTGCATAACTCAACTAAAGATTCCACATGCTGCAAGGAAGATCAAAGATCATACATGCCACAACTAAGATCTAGCACAGACAAATAAATCCATAAACATTTTTAAAAAGAAAACTATATTAAGTAATATTAACAGCACTAAAAGTAGGTTGTATGCCTTTGGTATCTGGATTTTCTCCTGAAAGTCCTAATCCAAACTCTTTGGTCCTTTCTTGAATACACTGATGCTTGTATAAGGATGCACATCTTTAGGAGAAAGTTTCCATCAATTCTCAACTAAAATTCTGGAATATTTAAGGTAATGATAGAAAACATGTTACTTGCTCAAGGGATTTCCTCCTGTGTAGTTGACAGTAATGATACTCATGTGAATCTTTGTTTCATAAAATATGCTTTTGTTTTCTTCATTAAAGTAAGCTTCCTTTCTATCTTGAAAGAGTGAGATCAAGTTTTACCTTAGTTATTAACACTTGTTTGTTTTATTTCAGGGGTACAGGCCTCAGGCATGGATGGGAAGAAATGCAGTGTATGGATGTTTTTACCTCTTGTTTTTACCTTGTTTACGTCTGCTGGATTGTGGATAGTGTGAGTATTCTCTTATTTAAGGACTCAGGTGTAATGTAGATTAAAAAAGTAAAGTCTTGACAGTACAGCCCCCGTTTTTTGTGTCTGCAGGCTCCACACCCTCAGAGTCAACCAACTCCTAATCAAAAATATTCAGGAAAAAAAAAATTCCAGAAAGTTGCAAAAAGCAAAACTTGAATTTGCTGCTCACTGGCAACTACTTATATGGCATTTTACTTTATTTTTACAACTATTGTATTAAGTGTCATCAATAACTTAGAAATGAAAGTATACAAGAGGATGTGCAGAGAGTACGGGTGACCCTTGACCAACAGTAGTTTGAACTGTGAGGGTCCACTTATACGTGGATTTTTTTTTCAATAAATACTACAGTACTATGTGGTCCATGGTTGGTTGAGTTCGAGGATGTGGAGGTGACTGTGTGAGAATCCACAGATTCTGGTATCCACTGCTCATCCTGGAACCAGTCCCCGGCAAATGCAGATGGACAACTGTCTATGTCATATTCTCATGAATGTATCTGTAAATACTTTAAAATAATGTTTGCTAACTCAGCCTTCCTGAAGTCCCCGTTTCCCTTTCTTTATTCTATCACCCAAAGTAAATAATAAGTATGAGTAATAAATTATGCAGAGCATATATTGAATACTGGTGATATGGACTCATTATTTGCAAGATTTGCTAATTTGACGCTAACCTGCTACAGATTCGGGCTTCCCAGCTGATGCAGTGGTAAAAAATCTGCCTGCCCATGCAGGAGACTCAAGAAATGAGGGTTCAGTCCCAGGTCAAGGAGATTCCCTGGAGAAGGAAATGGCAACCCTCTCCAGTATTCTTGCCTGGAAAATTTCATGGACAGAGGAGCCTGGTGCACTACAATCCATGGAGTCACAAAGAGTCAGACTCAGCTGAGCACACACACATACGTATATTCAAACATTTGCTTGTTTAACAGTCATTGAGTATAAGGACGTCCTTATACTCAATGACTGTTAAACAAGCAAATATGATTTAATGTGGTTAGTCCAGTAATATTGGGAATCAGATAATTCTTTTTTTTAATTTGTTTTATAAAGTTTATTGTTTTTTCTTCCTAGATACTTCATAGCTGTGGAAGATGACAAAATTTTCCCATTAAATTCAGCTGAAAGGTAAAGTTTATCTCTGGGTAACTCTTTGTTCATCAGTAGATTTAGCAAACCTTTGCCACTGGTAAAGTTAAACTATGCAAAAGTAACTGTGTGTTAACCTGAGCTTCTGGGTTTTTTCTGTCATCCAGGAAACCTGGTGTGAAGCATGCACCATATATAAGGTAACTTGATAATTCTCTTCTGATCTGCTGTATCTTAGGCAATGTTGGCAGAATGTATTAGTTCTGACTGTTAGGATAAAGTAGCCTAGACTGGGTGGCTTATAAACATCAGAAACTTATTTCTCACATCTCTGCAGGCTGGAAGTCTAAGATCAGGGTGCCAGCATGGTCAAGGGTCTGACGAGAACCCTCTGCCGGATTTCAGACTCTGTCTTCTCATTGTGTCCACACACGGCAGAAAGAGGACTAGAAAGCTCTCTGGGGCCCTTTTATAAGGGCGCTAATCCCATTCACTGGGGCTCTACTTTCATCACTTAATCACCTCCCAAAGGCCCCACCTCCTAATACCATCACGTGGGAGGTTAGGATTTCAACATATGAATTTTGAGGGGACATAGACATTCAGTCCCTTCCAAAGTCATAGATTATACTATAGAAATAATAAAACATTTCATATTTTTCAAGCATTGCAGGTGATGAACCTCCTGCAAGCTGTGTGTTTAGTCAAGTTGTCAACATGGCAGCATTCCTAGGTAAGAAGAGCATGAAGAATGCTTTACGTGCTTTGGGATATTTCTTTTTTATTTTAAAGTCTCCAAAAACTCATATCAAAAGTATGGTGGGCTTAGTTGATAATTTAGTGTCATATCATGTCAGTATGCTAAAGTGGGCTTTTTTTTGTTTTGAGGGTCATTTTTTTTCATAAATCCCTTTACATTCACCTGCTTACCTTCCATTTTCTTTTCCCTTTACCATCTTCAATCATTACAGCAAATTCTTGACTATTTCTCTTGCTGCATGAAATAATATATTTCATGTGCCATAAAATCCTGCATGAGACTATAATATTGTACAATATGTTTTCTTTAAAAAGAATGCTTTATGTAGTCTTTCACTGGCAAGCATGAAAAATGCATAGGGTCTGAGATAAATATTGATGTGTATAGACATCATCTTTCAGTCTAAAGATTGGCATTATCATTAGGATTATGCCCTCCCCTGTTCCTATACACATATCAAGCTGGCAAATGGGAACACAGGTTTATAAAAAACAGACAGAAACCTTTTGTACTCATGTCCGGCCCTAATTCCCTTTTCCTTCAGGGACTAAAGTTCTCATTTAATATCCTGTCCTCTTTGTTCTGTGAGTGCTTCTCTCCGGGGGCTGTGGGAACCAGCCATACTCTCTGTCTTCCTCCAAATCAGCCTTGTTGTTCAGTCGCTCAGCTGTGTCCGACTCTTTGCGACCCCATGGACTGCAGCACACCAGGCTTCCCTGTCCTTCACCATCTCCCAGAGTTTGTTCAAACTCATGTCCATCGAGTGATGCCATCACCGACTGCATCAGGGTCTTTTCCAAGGAGTTGGCTCTTCGCCTCAGGCAGCCAAAGTATTGGAGCTTCAGCTTCAGCATTAGTCCTTCCAATGAATATTCAGTGTTGATTTCCTTTAGGATTGACTGGTTTAATCTCCTTGCAGTCCAAGGGACTCTCAGGAGTCTTCTCCAGCACCACAGTTCAAATTGCGGAGCTCATTTCATCCAGGCCAAGGACTCCTCTGTGTCTTTCAACAGGCTGGGACTTCCCTGGTGGTCCAGTGGCTAAAGACTCCATGCTTTCTATGCAGAGGGCATGGGTTTGATCCTGGGTCTGAAAGTTAAGATCCCACATGCCGTGCAGTGCGCCCAAAAAAAAGAAAGAAAGGTCAACCAATTATCACCATTGGCATTTTGTTGGGTCCAGTCAGTGATAGCTAAATCCTTCAACAGCAGTTTTCTGGACATGGTCCTTTTGGATACTGAAACTTCCACTCCAAGTGAGAGCTAATGATGATGTTATTACTGAGGGAGTGTTTGACCTTTGTAGCACCTGTCCCCCAAAGAGGTGGCCTGTTGGTTCATTGATTTATAACTTTCCTACCCCCAAAATTTTCTACTGGCTCTTACATGTTTCTTTTAAATTTTTGCTATAGGAAAAGGGAAGACCTATAAAATTCCCTGGAAAATCAAGAGAGATGGTTGGTCCAACCTGCACCACAAGCAGAATCTCAGTTGGTTCAGAAGGCAGAGAAACATGGGGAATGTTCCCTTGAGCCCCCAGGGGAAACGCTAGCCAGCCTGGTTTTGTCCTCACTGCCTTCAGTCTCCATGTTAGTCATTCAGTTGTGTCCAGTTCTTTGAGACCCCATGGACTGTAACCAGCCAGGTTCTTCTGTCCATGGTTTTTTCCAGGCAAGAATACTAGAGTGGGTTGCCATTCCCTTCTCCAAGGGATCTTTGCGACCCAAGGATCGAACCCGTGTCTCCTGCACAGGAACTCAGTACTCACTCTTTTTTCCTATTCTTCATACCATCCTTCTGAAAAGATGTAATAAATGTACTCATGCTAAGGTGTAAATGACCTCTAAGGAGATATTTGCATCTAATAGAACACAAAGTCCCAAGAGTGACTCTGGGCTCACAGGGTCAGAGACCTTTCCCAATCCGTCAGCAATCACACCACATAGGCAGGTTGGTACCAACTCATACCATCATCCCCACGGAGCACAGCAATAACAGTAATTAATGACAGTCCCTTAATATTCCAGGCACAATGCTAAGTGCTTTGCAAACATTACCTCTTTTAATCGCAATACACTGGAGACTTCCCTTACGAGGAAATGTCACAGGATGTCTGTCCTCTATGGGGCTTTAAAGAAACCAGTGAACATGTTAGAAGCCACAGATTACCCTTTGTATTCTTAAGACAAATTGATATGTCCCAATAGTCCTTAGCGCAACATCTAAAATATGCCGGTTTTCCCAGCTCACAAATTTATCCCTTTACAAAGCTGATGGTAAACTTGTTATAAAAGCAGTTCCAAAAACACAGTCATGAAAACAAGTTCCCCTCTTGCAGATGACATCTGTCAGCATCTGATTCTCCAATCCTCCCCTGCTCCATCAAGAAGCAATTAAGTTTTTACTGGCTTTTGCTCTAAGGTATTGCAGCGTCCGGTGTTTATTATATTTCATCACTTTTAGTGCCATCTGGTAGACACAAAACTGAGTAAGATTAGTGTTCAGTGAGAGCGAACCATCTATTATTTACTTATCTGGGAGGGAAAAAGAATCCTTTTCCGAATAATTCTTGCTTTGCACTGTGGCTGGTTTTGTCTCCCCAGGCCTGTCCCTTTTAGATCTCAGAGTATCGTTTCAGATGACGTAACTGACTATAAGAAACAGCCCGCATCCTGTGTGCTTACTCAGTTGTGTCTGACTCTTTGTGACCCCATGGACTGTAGCCTGCCAGACTGTTCTGTCCATGGGATTTTCTAGGCACGAATACTGGAGTGGGTGGCCATTTCCTCCTCCAGCAGGTCTTCCTAACCCAGGGACCCAACCTGTGACTCTCGTGTCTCCTGCAGGGTAGGCAGATTCTTTACTACTGAGGCATGGAAGAAGCCCTAAGAAACAACAAAGACCTCATATAAATCACTGCTTGTTGGCAGCCATATAGATTATAATTTACAAACGAGTTGGGGTGGTATTTATTAAAATCAGTTAGCAAAAATCTTGTGTTTTTTTTTGATGGACTAAGCAAAGATCCAATAAATGCTCAGTGATTTTCTTTACAGAATTATTCATATTTTTTGCCCTAAATCTGCACTTTTGTGATCTAAGACACATTTCTTTTTTTTTTAATTACTTATTTTAATTGGAGGCTAATTACTTTACAATATTGTAGTGGTTTTCGCCATGCATTGACATGAATCAGCCATGGGTGTACATGTGTTCCCCATCCTGAACCCCCCTCCCACCTCCTTCCCCATCCCATCCCTCAGGGTCATCCCAGTGCACCAGCCCTGAGCACCCTGTCTCATGCATCGAACCTGGACTGGTGATATATTTCACATATGATAATATACATGTTTCAATGCTACTCTCTCAAATCATCCCACCCTCGCCTTCTCCCACAGAGTTCTTTACATCTGCATCTCTTTTGCTGTAAGACACACTTCTTAATAGAAATATTTCTTCCCTGGAGAGGTTGTGAGGATAAAGTTATTAGCTGAATGATTTTGGTCACCTAACACTAGCCTCTCTCCCTCCTTCAGCCAAAACATATTGATTGTTATGTTTTACTGCTGTGATAAATAGGTATTCAGTTCAGTTCAGTTCAGTTGCTCAGTCGTGTCCGACTCTTTGCGACCCCATGAATCGCAGCACGCCAGGCTTCCCTGTCCATCACCAGCTCCCGGAGTTCACTCAGACTCATGTCCATCAAGTCAGTGATGCCATCCAGCCATCTCATCCTCTGTTGTCCCCTTTTCCTCCTGCCCCCAATCCCTCCCAGTATCAAAGTCTTTTCCAATGAGTCAACTCTTCGCATGAGATGGCCAAAGTACTGGAGTTACAGCTTTAGCATCATTCCCTCCAAAGAAATCCCAGGGCTGATCTCCTTCAGAATGGGCTGGTTGGATCTCCTTGCAGTCCAAAGGACTCTCAAGAGTCTTCTCCAACAGCACAGTTCAAAAGCATCAATTCTTTGGCGCTCAGCTTTCTTCACAGTCCAACTCTCACATCCATACATGACCACTGGAAAAACCATAGCCTTGACTAGATGGACCTTTGTTGGCAAAGTAGTGTCTCTGCTTTTGAATATGCTATCTAGGTTGGTCATAACTTTTCTTCCAAGGAGTAAGCATCTTTTAATTTCATGGCTGCAGTCACCATCTGCAGTGATTCTGGAGCCCAAGAAGATAAAGTCTGACACTGTTTCCCCTGTTTCCCCATCTATTTGCTATGAAGTGATGGGACCAGGTGCCATGATCTTCATTTTCTGAATGTTGAGCTTTAAGCCAACTTTTTCACTCTCCTCTTTAATTTTCATCAAGAGGCTTTTTAGTTCCTCTTCACTTTCTGCCATAAGGGTGGTGTCATCTGCATATCTGAGGTTACTGATATTTCTCCCCGCAATCTTGATTCCAGTTTGTGCTTCTTCCAGCCCAGCATTTCTCATGATGTACCCTGCATAGAAGTTAAATAATAAGCAGGGTGACAATATACAGCCTTGATGTGCTCCTTTTCCTATTTGGAACCAGTCTGTTGTTCTATGTCCAGTTCTAACTGTTGCTTCCTGACCTGCATACAGGTTTCTTAAGAGGCAGGTCAGGTGGTCTAGTATTCCCATCTCCTTTAGAATTTTCCACAGTTTATTGTGATCCACACAGTCAAAGGCTTTGGCATAGTCAATAAAGCAGAAATAGATGTTTTTCTGGAACTCTCTTGCTTTTTCCATGATTCAGCGGATGTTGGCAATTTGATCTCCGGTTTCTCTGCCTTTTCTAAAACCAGCTTGAACATCTGGAAGTTCACGGTTCACATATTGCTGAAGCCTGGCTTGGAGAATTTTGAGCATTACTTTACTAGCATGTAAGCTGAATCCAACTGTGCAGCAGTTTGAGCATTCTTTGGCATTGCCTTTCTTTGGGATTGGAATGAAAACTGACCTTTTCCAGTCCTGTGGCCACTGCTGAGTTTTCCAAATTTGTTGGCATATTGAGTGCAGCACTTTCACAGCATCATCTTTCAGGATTTGAAATAGCTCTACTGGAATTCCATCACCTCCACTAGCTTTGTTCGTAGAGATGCTTTCTAAGGCCCACTTGACTTCACATTCCAGGATGTCTGGCTCTAGATGAGTGATCACACCATCGTGATTATCTTGGTCATGAAGATCTTTTTTGTACAGTTCTTCTGTGTATTCTTGCCATCTCTTCTTAATATCTTCTGCTTCTGTTAGTTCCATACCATTTCTGTCCTTTATTGAGCCCATCTTTGCATGAAATGTTCCATTGGTATCTCTAATTTTCTTGAAGAGATCTCTAGTCTTTCCCATTGTGTTGTTTGTCTCTATTTCTTTGCATTGACTGGTGAGGAAGGCTTTCTTATCTCTTCTTGCTATTCTTTGGAACTCTGCATTCAGATGCTTATATCTTTCCTTTTCTCCTTTGCTTTTCGCTTCTCTTCTTTTCACAGCTATTTGTAAGGCCTCCCCAGACAGCCATTTTGCTTTTTTGCATTTCTTTTCCATGGGGATGGTCTTGATCTCTGTCTCCTGTACAGTGTCACGAACCTCAGTCCATAGTTCATCAGGCACTCTATCTATCAGATCTAGGCCCTTAAATCTATTTCTCACTTCCACTGTATAATCATAAGGGATTTGATTTAGGTCATACCTGAATGGTCTAGCAGTTTTCCCTACTTTCTTCAATTTAAGTCTGAATTTGGCAATAAGGAGTTCATAATCTGAGCCACAGTCAGCTCCTGGTCTTATTTTTGCTGACTGTATAGAGCTTCTCCATCTTTGCCTGCAAAGAATATAATCAGTCTGATTTCGGTGTTGACCATTTTGTGATGTCCATGTGTAGAGTCTTCTCTTGTGTTGTGGGAAGAGGGTGTTTGCTATGACCAGTGCATTCTCTTTGCAAAATTCTATTAGTCTTTGCCCTGCTTCATTCCGTATTCCAAGGCCAAATTTGCCTGTTATTCCAGGTGTTTCTTGACTTCCTACTTTTGCATTCCAGTGCCCTATAATGAAAAAGACATCTGTTTTGGGTGTTAGTTCTAAAAGGTCTTGTAGGTCTTCATAGAACCATTCAGCTTCTTCAGCGTTACTGGTTGGGGCATAGACTTGGATTACTGTGATATTGAATGGTTTGCCTTGGAAATGAACAGAGATCATCCTGTCATTTTTGAGACTGCATCCAAGTACTGCATTTTGGACTCTTTTGTTGACCATGATGGCTACTCCATTTCTTCTAAGGGATTCCTGCCCACAGTAGTAGATATAATGGTCATCTGAGTTAAATTCACCCATTCCAGTCCATTTTAGTTTGCTGATTCCTAAAATGTCGATGTTCACTCTTGCCATCTCCTGTTTGACCACTTCCAATTTGCCTTGATTCATGGACCTGACATTCCAGGTTCCTATGCAACATTGTTCTTTACAGCATTGGACCTTGCTTCTATCACCAGTCACATCCACAGCTGGGTATTGTTTTTGCTATGGCTCCATCCCTTCATTCTCTCTGGAGTTATTTCTCCACTGATCTCCAGTAGCATATTGGGCACCTACCGACCTGGGGAGTTCCTCTTTCAGTATCCTATCATTTTGCCTCTTCATACTGTTCATGGGGTTCTCAAGGCAAGAATACTGAAGTGGTTTGCCATTCCTAGAGCACAAATTCTATCAATAAATAGGTATTATTGATGCTAAACAAAATGAAGAAGAATTTGGCCAGGCACCAGTCTACCACTGCAGTGAAGTGCTGCTATTTTGAGTTTGAACTTGAAGAACCCTATCAGCTTCAACATAAAAAATTTAACAAAGAAAATAAGCGATTACTCTCTAATATTTGTATTTTTTAACAGAAAGATAAATTAAAAAGAGCATCTCTATAGCAAAGAACTGTTGTAAGTATCAAAAACCACAGATGGGTGGATTTTTTAAATCTTTTCTAAAACTGTAAGTAAAATTGTAAAAGTTTAAGGAAACTTTAAAAAGATCTGTTGAGCAGAATGTTAATGTGGTAAAAATTGGTTTGCATATATAAAGATAGCTTTGAAATTGCCCTACTGCCCAGAAGACCCTTTCAAGAAGCTATAATTAAATCACTACTTGGTTGTAAGTGGACTTCATAACAGAGAGTCTGAATCTGCCTCCATTTAAACCTCTTAATAAAATTTTTAACAGACTAGAAACTTTATTATTTCCACAACCATAAAATTTCAACTAGATCTTATTTTAAAAGGAAAGTGTGCCTTGTCTCAGTTGATTTTTTTTTTAAGATTTATTTATGTATTGGTTGTGCTGGGTCTTTGTTGCTGCTCTGGCTTTTTCTCTAGTTGCAGTGAGCAGGGGCTACTCTCTCGTGTGTGTAGGATTCTCATCGCAGTGGCTTCTTTTGTTACAGAGCACAAATTCTAGGTCCACGGTCTTCAGGAGCTGCAGTACGTAGGCGCAGTAGTTATGACACAGAGGCTCAGTTGCCCCATGGCATGTGGGATCTTCTCAGACCAGGGATCAAACTGGTATTCCTTGCATGGAAGGAGTATTCTTAACCATTGGACCACCAGGGAAGCCCTCAGCTGATTTATAATGGAGTTAATAGGTGAAAAGGGCAAAATGTGGTGTTTGGAATGCAATTCTGGAAGTTTTGGGTTGATTCCTGTCTTCAGGAAGATTTCTGCTTCCTGCTTAATTTCATTATCTATTCTTGATGAAATGATTTACCATCCAGATTACAAAAGAGAAGGCTAGAATAACTGGAGCCGGGGGAATGGTGCACGTCTGAAGTTCACTGGCGAGAAATGAGTAACATAAAGAGTGGCAGTGACTGTGTCCCTGGGGGTACAGTGGCACCAACTACCTGGCTGGCCAACATGAAGAGCCATTTTGGTGTTTGCCTCAGCAGTGAGTCAGGGCTTCGGCCAGAGTTCCAGCACCATCCTAGCCCTCCAAACTGAATGACAGCCAGAGAGTTCCCAGAGTCATACCCGCCACTAGTCATTTTTAAAAGCACATTTGAAATGTATTTCAAATACATTTTGTCATATTTGCCTTGGTATTTTGTCATTCAGTTCAGTTCAGTCGCTCAGTCGCTCAGTCGTGTCCGACTCTTTGCGACCATCTCATCCTCTGTCATCACATTCCCCTCTTGCCTTCAATCTTTCCCAGCATCAGGGTCTTTTCCAATGAGTCAGTTCTTCACATCAGGTGGCCAAAGTATTGGAGTTTCAGCTTCAGCATCAGTCCTTCCAGTGAACACCCAGGACTGATCTCCTTTAGGATTGATTTTGTCATTATGCCCTGACTAATATCCACACACAGGTAACCAGCAAGTGTCTCCCGGATGGCCTGTGCGGAGATTTCTGGTCTAAATCTAATGGCTTCCTTTTCTGAAGATCACTTTGTGTTGAGGCGCTTGTAGTGAATTTCTCCTCTCCCCACTTCTTCCTCCTATTTCCATCCCCAAAGTAATAGAAATTTTTTCATCTCCTAATGTGGACAGAGGAGCTACAGTCCATGAGATCACAAAAGAGTCGAACACGACTTTGCGACTAAACAAGGGTAACTGTTGTCACTGTTAATAGACTTCTGAAAATATTGCCCTGTAGCTCCCAACTGGATCTCTCAAACCATTAGGTTGGAAAACTATTATCAACTCAAGTATAATCTATTAATCTGATGATGAATCGTGGGCTAAATATAAATATACTAAAAGCTAAATCAGAGCCAAACAGTTTACGATTTCATAAATTATGGTTTATTTCTATTTTGCTTCCAAAATCCAAATATTATCCAAGCTGTATACCACTCTTTCACCAAAGGTACTTGGAACTGAAAGTCAATTCGATGAACTAACTTCGTAGCTTGAAACTGTTAAATTCGGCAGACTTGAGAAATGCAAATTTGTGGATGGTTTCTTATTAATGGCTACTTGAGTCTGAGTGAACTCCTGGAGTTGGTGATGGACAGGGAGGCCTGGCGTGCTTGGCTGCAATCCATGGGGTCACAAAGAGTCGGACACGACTGAGCAACTGAACTGACCTGAACTGAACTGAATATTGGCCAGTAATCAAGATAGACTTTTAGCAAATAACTACCTACTGAATTGCTGTATAAATAGGATAATTCCTGAATTCCTAATCATCTTCCCTGCTAAACCTTAATGTCAAAATAAATTGCCTTAGGAAGTAAAGTGAAGTGAAGTCGCTCAGTCGTGTCTGACTCTTTGCGACCCCCTAGACTGTAGCCTACCAGGCTCCTCTGTCCATGGGATTTTCCAGGCAATAGTACTGGAGTGGATTGCCATTTCCTTCTCCAGACCTTAATGTCAAAATAAATTGCCTTAGGAAGTAGTAACTGCCTTTCCTTATATTAGCTATAACATATTAATTGTAAGTGCTTTTTAAAAATCACTTGTAAACTAGGCTCTCCCAACTTCTTGTATAAATATGAAAATATCCCTGCAGTAAGCAATTAATAAAAGGGGATTCTTAGATTAATGGCTTGAGTATGGACTAGCCTCAAAGTCACTATTAGAAGTCAGATTTGAAATCTAAATAACTTCCTTCATCTCTCTTCAGATTCTCTGATGACAATTTGGTTGAAAAGAGTGGGCTTTTAAAATGAGTAATTAACATCATTTGGAAGAACTGAGCTTTCTTAATATAATCACAGTATGATTTTTAATATATACCAAACCCCCAAATCTGCTCTGTTAAAATACAGATTCCATGATTTTCTTACTGCCAGTGCCCTAATTTGGATGAACTATCTTTGTCCTTTGACAATGAACACCCACAGGTAGAATCAGAGGAGAGGGGGAGTAAACTAGTAACGAAGGGATTTCTATACTTGCTTTATCTTCCTTCCCATGCCCAGGAATGATTTCTGGCACAGGCACCAGCAGATTTGTCTAGACTGATAACCACGTCTTCTTCCCCATTTTTTCTTGCCCTGTCTGTCCTAACACTGTTCTCAATTAAAGGGTGATTGAATCAGTGAATTCTTGTGCCATGGGCCGACTCTCTGCATCTGATTTGTCGTATGCCAAGCCTCTGCAATGCTCTCCTAAGCCAGTCTGTCTTGTGCTGACCTTGTTTTTGAAAACTCTGGGAAAAACACTATTACCAGTCTATCATCTTGCCTCACCCAAGTAACATGTAACACTGCTGCTTCAGTTCCTCTCTGCTTTCCCCAGGTTAGCTAGAATAAAACATCTCAATAATCAGAAACATTGCCTGCAGGTTTTCTTTTAAAAATGGTCGTTTCAGAGATTTTAAAATGTACAATGGCAAGTTTACTTTTGCACATTGTGGCTTTAGAATGCCATTTCCTAGTCTGGCTGTGTGATTTCAATTTTTCAATTATAACATTTTGTTTTATTCCCAGCTCTTGTGGTAGCTGTTCTGCGCTTCATACAACTGAAACCAAAGGTTTTAAATCCGTGGCTGAATATTAGTGGCTTGGTGGCTCTCTGTCTGGCTTCCTTTGGAATGACCTTACTTGGTAATTTTCAGGTACTTCATTTGGCCTTTTTCATCTCCATCTCATGCTTCACCTATATGATTATCACAGCCAGTGAGGTATAGTCACTATGTGGCCTATAAACTTCTCCATGGACTTTTAAACATTCTACAGTGGTTCCTAATATGCACAGGTTCTCCAGCAGTCAGCCTGTCTGATCATTGAGCCCCACCTCAGTCAGTTCAGTCGCTCAATCATGTCCAACTCTTTGCAAGCCCATGGACCGCAGCATGCCAGGCTTCCCTTGTCCATACATGGGAAAGTCCTCACTGTACCTCAGACATATAGCACAGCTGCTGGGAAATGCAGCTACTAAAATAGCTGTGTATTTTCTACAAGGGCTTTCAAAGTACTGTATACTTTTTTCATAATAAATTGTAACCTAATCGATCTTTCTAGAAAACTAATAGGACCATTGCCTTTCTATAATTAAACATTGAACATCCTTATTGGATGAAAGCTTGCATTTCACATTAGCAGGCTCACGTGGGAGTTAGTTTGAAAATCCACAATTTCTTTAGAATATGACTTGTATAAAGATGTATTAACCCTAACTCTTCTTCCCAGAAGTATAAAAATGCCAGGTCATTTAGGGACTTTCCTGGTGGCTCAGGTGGTAAATAATCTGCCTGCAATGCAGGAGACTCAAGTTTGATCCCTAGAGGAGGGATTCCTGAAGGAGGAAATGGCAACCCACTCCAGTATTCTTCCCTGGAAAATCCCATGGACAGAGGCACCTGGCTGGCTACAGTCTACAGGATCGCAAAGAGGCGTACACGACTGAGTGACTGACACACACACCGAAGGTCATTTAAGCATAATTTCCCTTGTCAACACCATCACCCAACTCTTGACTTCATTTTTAAGTCATGGAGACCACTGCATTCTTACAGTGGTTGTCTGTTTTCCCTGCCTCCATTTCCTCCCCAGCATCCTCCAGCCCTGCTAAATACTGCTACTAGAAACCTCCTCCTTGCAATTAAACGCTGATCCTAAACTTCTCCCTTGTCTACTGAGTGAAATCCAAATGGTGAAGGCATTCCAGACACTCAGCACTCCAGTGAGCATTTCGTAATGTTCTCACTGAAAATAGGGTAGTGGGTTTTCTAAGACTGACTCTTGCCGTGAGTCCTCAGTGCTGATAATCCATTAAATTAGTATCTCATTCCCCTGGACATCCCCTGGTACAGTATTTTTTTTTTTTACTTAATGGGTCATCTGACAGACAGGCATGCAATCTCACCAGTTCCTCTAATTATCCAAGGTCTCATCAACCTCAATAATGAGAAAGCTGCATTCTTAGAACCTATTGCCTTGGACAGTGAATTATCAGGAGAATATTTGAGAGTTTATCTGTTGAGCTCCAAAATGTTAGGACACAGAGCATTTTTTATTGAGATTTTGGTGGGAATCTTCCTTCCACTTATGCTTCTGTGCTACAAGGGCTGGCATGTTGTAAAATGCTCAGTAACTATCATTTCTTTCAACTGGGTCTCGGATGGAAGTTACTGAGTAGCCATTTTGTCTTTCACTTAAGTTCCCTAAAGAATTCCATTGGTGGGGTTGTTTGATTGAACCACAAATATTCAAAACCATCAATGATGACACTACATGTTCTTCATAGAACATTTTCTGGAGTATCTACAGAGATTACACGGGAAACAAATAATGCAGTTGCCTGTACTCTTTTCGTAATTTTTTAAAATTTGACCCATGTAATTAAATATACCATCTATTTTTAAAATTAGATTTTTAAAATAAATAAACAGATTGTGTATAGCATGGAAAGCCAGTTTTCTAGAAGTAAAATTTGACTTGGGGAATCATTATTTAAAGTGTTTTAAAAATATGTGTTTTGACCTGTGGGCTGGTGGTTTTTTTCAAAGAAGAAAAAAATCCTACTGCACGACTGTATATTTTTTAAATCAGTGGACAATGATTTGAGCAGTTTACATCTCTGACTTCCAACTGAAACAACCCAAATGGGTCTCCTTTAACCTATTAACTGTATGAAGGTCTTGACCAGGAATCTTCAAACACTGTTGCCTTTTAACGGGTCTCCAGATATGGCGAAAGCTCATAAGTGCATTTTTCTTATTATAATGAGGGAGAAAAGGGAATTTCCTGGCAGTCCAGTAGTTAGAACTCCATGCTTCCCCTGCAGGGGGCACGGGTTCAACCCCATTAACAATAATTGGCTATATTACAGAAAATGGACAATTCTATAAGAATAGATAACAACCAGCATTGTTAGTTGTCCAGGCCAATGAAACCTTCACCTGCTTAGAATTGACCATGCTCAATCAGTAAATACACAGCCAGATTCTGTTCTCATTTCTTAATCTAGAGAACAGAGTTTGGGGTTTATGTCTGTAGAAACTTGACATTTCTCTTTTTATGGGTAACTTTCCTGTTTTTATTCTTTTACTTTTCTCCAAAGCTTTTCTGGAAACTAAATTCAAAAATTAAATTACCGCTGCCTGTTCATTCATTGGCTCATCTAAGCAAATGTTTTGAGGTTTGAGGGTACCAGTCATTTCCCTTCTTTCCCTCAGAGTTCAAACCAATGGAGAATAGACACAGAGAGCTAGTGGAGGGAAAGGATTTGGCTGTCTCTACAATCTGTTAGCCCACTCTTAGAACATCTCTCTACCTGTTTCGTTCTCCTTCATGTGTTCCATTGGCCTGTGTGTGTTTTCTGAATGGGCCTCCACAGGTCATTGTCTGTTCATCCCTTAGCTCACAAATGATGAAGAAATCCATAATGTCGGAACTTCCTTGACTTTTGGGTTTGGCACGTTGACCTGCTGGATTCAGGCGGCATTGACACTCAAAGTCAACATCAAGAATGAAGGACGGAAGGTTGGAATTCCACGAGTTATTCTCTCAGCGTCTATCACTCTCTGTGTGGTCCTCTGTATCCTTTGAGTGTGAAAAGGGTCTCTGCCAGTGAGATTAAAACACAGATGACTTGTCCTTGTGGAAGATGAGAACATTGCCATTCTCAGTTGCTTAGGATATACTGTCAGATCATCTCAGAATATTAGACAAAAACAAAAAGTAAAAGTAAAAACTGAAAACTCCCAGACCTACTTTTCATACCAAAGAGGAGATGGATAACTAAAAATAAAACAAGCGCTGCCTGCTCAAAACTGTTTCAATCTGTAGGAATGGTGTCATGCATTGCCCTTATCACAAATGGCGTAAGGCTTCCTTTTGTGAAATAGATAGAATGCATAATCCGAGAGAGAATTATGCTTAATTTCTTCCATCTTGACAATATTTTTTTCATTTGTGACTTTATCATGGCTCTGTTATTTCATTTAATTTATTAAACTGTAAAAATGAATTTCGAGAGACAAAAATACATTTCTATCTTTCAGAAAAACAAATAAGCTTTTCTGGAAAAGAAATTCAAGATCTAGATTACCATGGCATGCACTGTTATCCCAAACAAATAATTTTGAGATTTTGATATGCTATTTCCATTCCTCCCTTGGAGTTTGAACCAATGGAGAACAGTCACAAGGAGCCAAATGGGTGCCAAATAGGTGTGAAGAAATCAGCCTTTATTCCTAGTAAATTTGGAAAGGAGAATTGTGCAGGTCTCCTATCTCACATGTTAGAATTCAACTTATCCACCCAGTAACAAGTAGAGAAATCAGGGAAAGACAGAGAACAGCACTTCATTCAGTTGAACCCCAAATAGATTGCAGAGGGACTAGTCTAGGGTGGAGCACAGTGACCCCACCTACTATAGAAGAGTCCAGTGGAAGCAGGCCAGTTCCGAGCCCACCAATCAGATCAGTCAATCATTCCTAAGTGTTCCCTCCAATAGGTCCTCTGGAAACCGTGGAGAAGAAGGGAATAAGGTTCCTAGATGGCAAACTGTAAACTAACACTGTTACAGTCTTCATGAATAGCCAGTATTTACTGGGCACTTATAATGTGCTAGACATTATTCTAAGCAACTTTAAATATGTCTACACTTTTAATCCTCACTTAACAAGAATAGTAACAGAGGTTAGTTACCCAAGATCACACATGGAATGTGTCAGTTTGTTTTAAACTCAGGCTCAGGTTTTTTACTTAGAGTGGCTTTAAAATATGAAAACATTTAGTGTTCAAAGATGTTCTTTAGTTAGTGGATTATTTGGAAGTGTTTATTTCTTCTTCCTTTCCAAACTGCCATTCAGTCATTTGAGGGGTTTTCTGAAGTTCTATGGTCACATTAGATAAAGAACATCAAAGGACTTGAAATTCAAGCCAAAAAAGTTGTTTACTACTAGCAATCTGAGTAAACAAGTCAAAATTATTTTATGAGTAAACAGGTCAGAATTCTGCCAGTGTGAGATCTGAAGATGTATCCCTTCCCTGTTAAGTAATAATAGTATTGTTTCGGCAATATTTTGAACCCTCAGTCAGAAGAGTATGTAAGGGTTTTGAATTATTTTTAATTTTGAGCTTATACTAAACAATTCTGATCCATGTTATTTCTGAAGACTTGGAACGATTTCTTGGTTCCCTGATGAATGGATTCAAGTCTAGTCAGGAGAGCAAAGTTTAGCTGAAGTAGTTCTTACATACTTTTTTACTCTCTGAAAATTACCCAAGATTTTAAGTCTAAGTTCTGAAGGTAGAGCTAATTCTAAGGGGACGTTTCTGACTTTCTAAATAACTTTATTTAGTCCTTGACCTCTTAGCCTTTCACTAGAGCATTGATCCCCAACCTTTTTGTCACCAGGGACATTTCATAGAAGACAGTTTTTCCATGGACTGGGGTGGTGGAGGGGAGGCTGATGGTTTCAGGATGCTTCTCATCAGGAGTGCCAAACCTAGATGCTTTGGACAGGCAGTTCACAATAGGGTTCACGCTCTCATGAGAATCTAATGCCTCCGCTGATCTGTTAGGAGGTGGCGCTCAGGTATAATGAGAGCAATGGGGAGCAGCTGTAAACAAAGATGAAGCTTCGCTCCCTCGCCAGCCACTCACCTTCTGTTGTGCAGCCCCGTTCCTAACAGGCTATGGACCAGCAGCGGTCCATGACCTGGGGTTGCAAACTCCTACAATCAAAAATATTGTGAACCTTTCTTCTTCCAAGCGCCTACCTTTATGTATCCTGAAGTGTGTTTGTGTGTGTGTGTGTGTGTGTATGCATATACTTCATATATATTCAGGCATAGACATATCATCTGTTCCTTTGGTTTCTTAGTTGCCTATTTTTATTTGGGCACAAGTTTAAATACAACACCAGGAATGAAAGCAGCCTACATAATATTGTCTGAAAAACAATAATAAAAATTAGAGAGAGGAAGGAATGCCACTTAAACATTGTTAGTAGCATTGCAAAGACAAACACAGCTTATATGGATGTAGTTCACTCTTTGGTAAGTACACATTGCTCCATAGTCATTTGCAGTGTCTTTTAAAAATATAACATTATTTTTCTGGCCAAATAATTACTTTGGAATTATAAGTCTTTAGCTAGTCTCACAGTGTATTAGGTCGCCATGGAGAATACTGGTCAAATGCATGGGCAAGGAGTCAGAGTTCTTGTCTTTGAACCCCAGTTCCACCAGTTAACACGTGTGTTACCCATTTGGCCTCCATTTCCTTATATTAAGGGCTTCCTTGATGGCTCAATAGGTAAAGAATCTGCCTGCAATGCAGGAGACTTGGGTAGGAAATGGCAACACACTCCAGTATTCTTGCCTGGAAAATTCCATGGATGGAGGAGCCTGGCGAGCTACAGTCCATGGAGTTGCAAAGAGTCAGACGTGACTGAGCGATAAAAGGCTACAGTCCATGGGGTCTCAAAGAGTTGGATACAACTGAGCATGCACACGTGCCCCTGTACTCTCTAATTTTTTTAATCTACTTATTTTTAATTGACAATTAAATAATTAATTATAATTGCTTTCAACATTATGTTGGTTTCTGCCATACATCAACATGAATCAGCCATAGGTATACATATGTCTCCTCCCTCTTGAACCTCCCTCCCACCCCCTTGAGATTGTCACAGAGCCCCGGTTTGAGTTAACCTGAGCCATACAGCAAATTCCCACTGGCTGTTTCTTTTACACATGGTGGTGTAGATGTTTCCATGCTATCCTCTCCATTCATCCCACCCCCTCCTTCCGCTTCCCCTGCTGTGTCCGCCAAGTCTGTTCCCTATGTCTGCGTCTCCTCTGCTGCCCTGAAAATAGGTTCATCAGTCTGTGCTCCCTATTTTAAACAAACTGAAGATAATAGGATGTTGTGAGGATCAAGCTAGGTGCTCCATGAAAGCACCTAGAAGCATGTCTGGCACAAAGGAAGGGCAGCATGATGTATTATTTATGTAGATAGGGCTCAGCTGGCCCTGTCAAGTTCTTTGGCTCTTTTCTGTAACCTGTCTCTGCCCAGAGAAGAGCCCAGCCTTAACATGGCCGACAGAGGTACTTTCCTTGACCACTTCTCCCCAGACTTCATCCTCATGGCGCAAGGCATCCACATGTACGCCGCCAGGGTCCAGTGGGGCCTGGTCATGTGCTTCCTGTCTTACTTTGGCACCTTTGCTGTGGAGTTCCGGCATTATCGCTACGAGATTGTTTGCTCCGAATACCAGGAGAACTTCCTAAGCTTCTCAGAAAGCCTGTCTGAAGCTTCCGAATATCAAACCGACCAAGTGTAACCCTTCAGCTTTTCCTTGCTGGGGAGGTGGGTGTGGCAGCGAGGGAGGGGCCAGGACACACCCATAGGACTTGACACATAACCTCGTGACACACCACACACACACACACCCCCGCAGAAACACACATTCGTGGCCACATTTGCCAAATGAGCTTTTCAGGGCGAGTTATTTAACGAAAAAGCACAAGCCCTGTGTGTCGAAACACATGCTGTTACACTGAAAACATAACGCACGACAGAGCAAGAAGCTTGTGCATGATCACGTCTTTTCCCCTCTCTCCCAACACCCGCGTTCTTATTGTCCTCTTCACGTACTCCAGCCACCGTGATCACCCTACTTTGGGTAGGGCAGGCCAAATGTGACGTGGGAACAACGCCAACTCCCAACGTTGCCTTCAGATCCAAAGGGCTTGGAACCAGCTCATGAAGAAATTGTGAATCTGGCTCTTGAATGGACCAAGTATCATTTACTTGGACAGGCACTGTATAGAGATGTGACCCCTCGTAACCTGCAGACGATGTGGGATCAAGGATGGAACTTTCCCAAAGAAACTCCCTTCATCATCGTTCAGCAGTTGGCTGACCAGATTCGACGCTATAAGCTGTGAGAGGGAAGCCCACCACATGAGTTGGACTTCCTGTGACTGAGAAATATTTCCCAATGTGAATATCTGCAGGACCAAGGTCTGCCAGGCATGGAGAGATGGGGGCAGCCAGGGTGTGGTTTCGTTTTTGCTTCCATAGTACGCTATGTTTGGTTTCTATTTTCTACTTCATGATTTGCCTTTTTTTTTTTTTTCTGTAAGTAACTACCATGGGTCTTTCGAGGTCTCATGGATAAAGAGGGTGTAGACCAAATGCCAGAAATAAACTTGTTTGGGGTTCAACCATGATAAAGTGGGGGGGGCGGGGAAAGGTCACCTGTAGGCTCAATTTTATGTTTGAAGCTAAGAATATTCACAGAAAAGCACAAAGGTAAGAAAAAGAACTCCTTCTGGACATTTGTCAAAGACAGGAGTTTTAGAGCATCTTGTTGGAGGTTCACATAAGAGGGGAGTTTCTCAAATGTACCTATCGCTTAAATTTTGTATTAGGGTGGGGGAGGTTAAGGGCTTTTCATACTCAGAATTTGTAGGAGCCAATTAGAAGGGTACCCTCCCCCCAAAAAACAAATTGGTTCAGCTGGTCCCCTACAACCCAGCATGCAGTTTCCACCTGCAAAGAGTTTAGAACTCAAACTGTAGGCCTGGGCTTTATAGAGGCTGTGTTTCATAAAAATGAGCAGAATTCTAAATTCAAAATGTCTTGGAGTGGGCCAAGCTCACAGACGCTGTGAGTGCACTTTGTTTCAAGAAATCCCCAAATTCACTTCGCAGGGACTAGAGATTTCAAGGACTATAATGTGAACAATGTTTTTTAATTAAACACAAACTCTGAGCTTCTTGAGGAGGGGGTTCAATGACTTTTCACTTCTGTATTTATCCCCACTTCTTAGCACAGTGCCTGGCACACATTAGGTGCTCAACCAACGTCTGTTGACTAGAATTCCTGGTAATTTAGAGTAGGAAAAGGGTGTATCAGAGAAAGACTCAAAGATGAATGAGAGAGAAGATAACCGTTTCCTGCAAAATAGGAATGGAAGAAATCATGAGGCGGTGCAGGGAGAATGCCTCTAACAGCCAAGTAAAATGTGAGAAAAAGAGTGTTCTCCTATTAGAAAGGCATCTTACTGTAAATAGTCCAAGGTGACATTTGTTATTTTTGAATACTGCTTTGGAGAGTTTTTTTTTTCATTTTTATATTTTAAAAATTTTATCAAAGAACAAAGATCTATAAAGTTTTCTTTTACTCTACACAATCCAAGTTAAATAGCTTTTGGTGATGCACTGTACACTTTTTAAGAGTATATCTAATAGCACATTTTAACAATCAAGCAATGACTGGCATTATTCATTGAGATCTGATCGCTAAATAAAATTCTTTTATGCAGAATTGTGATTTTTTTTTTTTTGGCCTCTTCAAAGAACATTTCTTCTCTAATACTGAAGCATAGGTAAACCCAATGAGACATTATGTTGAAAATGAACTTCAGTGTTATACCGATAGCATATTTCTAGGGTGTTTGGGAACACTAACAACCAAGTCTCTGATTCTCCAGACACCAACTGGGTGTCCTACAATTCAGTTCAGTTCTGACACTACCCAAAGTTATTGTCAGACTCCACCAGCTTAAAGGCTCAGCCCCATAAAATTGCCCTCACTTCCTATGCTGGTCACAAGCGTCAGGTCCCCAGATTACCTTAGGTTCAACCTGGTAATAAAATTAGAGGGCTCCCACAACTCCCTACCCCTCCCTTCAGTGGTTTCCTGAGAACAGCTCACAGAACTTGGGAAGACAGTTTAATTCAATTTGCTGGTTTATCACAATAGATATCACTTGGGTTTTCCTGGTGGCACTGTGGATAGGAATCCGCCTATGAATGCAGGGGACACAAGTTCGATCCCTCGTCCAGGAAGATTCCACATGCCTCAGAGCAACTAAGCCTGTACGCCACAACTACTGAGCCTGTGTGCTGCAAGGACTGAAGCCTACATGCCTAGAGTCTGTGCTCTGCGACGTGAGAAGCCACTGCAACGAGAAGCCCGTGCATCACAACTTCAGGGTGGATCCCAGTCTCCCAGGTGCAGCAACAAAGACCCAGTGCTACCAAAGATAAAGAAACCATTAAAAAAAAAAAAAAAAGCTATAGCTTCAGAACAGCCAAGTGGAAGAGATGCAAAGGACAAGGAAAGCGAGGGACTCAGGGGCACGCCATCCTCCCAGGGTTCAATGTGCTCACCAACACAGAAGCTCTCTGAATCTCAACTGCTGAAGTGGGTATAGACCTTCCCCTCCAGCCCCCTCCCCAACCCCTGCCTGGAGGTCCGGCAGGAGATCTGGCCACTTGGTCTTCCTGGTGACCAGCTTCACCCTGAGGCCATCTAGAGGCCCCCACCCATAGTGATCTCAGGAGCATAAACTCAAGTGTGGCCAAAGGGGCTCATTATGAAAAACAAAAGCTCCCCCTATCACTTGGAAAATCCCAAGAGTTTTAGGAGCTCTTGGCAGGAACCAAAGACAAAGACCAAATAAAATTTTGTATCAGAGCACACAGACCCTTAAAGACCCAGATGACAGAACCTCCTAGGAGTTAAGGCCACAGTATTCATCTAGGACAAGACCAGGGAGCCTGCATTTGGAGTGAGCATTCTTAGAGGAGCTAATGCAGACGTCCCAGAGAACACAATAGGAAATACACTACACTGTGTTTCTGGTAATCAGCTAAGTCTCTTGAAAAGTACCCTTCTTGGTTAGGAGAGAAATATTTTAAAAACAACATTCAAGGTTCAATAGTTTTTGATTCAGTGGAGAACTGACAGTGAGGTTAAGTTGTGTTACCTGTGTTATTTATTGGATTTTCCTTGCACATGGTACGGAAAAGCAAAACTTGCATATCCTGAAATTTGCAATTTGCTAGTTATCGTGGAGACTGGTACATCACTGCTTATTTTTGTCCTTAGGCACTGTGTCAGGATGAATTAGGTTTTTGCCTTCCCAAAATAAAACTAACGAAACTAAAGTTTATTTCTCATGCTAGGTGTCTATCCTGGATGAGCAAGGAGGCTCTGCTCATCATTATGACTCAAATACTGGCTGATAGAGGTTTCCTCTATTTTTTCCCCTGGCCACAACTACGGACCATGTGGGATCTTAGTTTCTTGACCAGGGATCGAACTCAAGCCCTCCTGCTGTGGAATCGTGGCGGCTTAACCATGGGACTGCCAGGGAACTTCTAAGTCTTCAACTTGACATTGCTTCCATAGCTGCTGACAGCCAAGAAGATGTGGGAGACTGCTCACTGGTCTTAAAACCACTATGAAGGGACAAACATCACTTAGCTTACATTTCACTGGTGAGGGCAAATCCCCATAGCCAAGGGTGGCCCTCTGGCCGTGTGCCCAGAGTGGGAGAAGCCTCTGTGAACAACCTTGTACTTACTGCCACAAGATTCATATTTAGGTTTTTTAGGGGGGTTGGGGAGAAGGCAGTGGCACCCCACTCCAGTACTCTTGCCTGGAAAATCCCATGGATGGAGGAGCCTGGTGGGCTGCAGTCCATGGGATCACTAAGAGCCGGACACAACTGAGGGACTTCACTTTCACTTTTCACTTTTATGCACTGGAGAAGGAAATGGCAACCCACTCCGGTGTTCTTGCCTGGAGAATCCCAGGGACAGGGGAGCCTGGTGGGCTGTCGTCTATGGGGTCACACAGAGTTGGACACAACTGAAGCGACTTAGCAGCAGCAGCAGCAGCAGGGGGGGGGGGGTTGGAGGTGGGATGTTATTGATTTATTTTATTGAAATCTAATTGATTCACATTAAGTTTTAAAGACTTTTTGAGTTACTGTCCTTCCTTTGAAATGGGAGAAGAATTGTTAAAGAACTCATCACAGAGACTTCCCTAGGTGTCTAGTGGCTAAGACTTCGCGCTCCCAGTGCAGGGGGCCCAGGTTTGATCCCTGGTCAGGGAATGAGATGCCACACGCTGCAACTAAGAGTTTGCATGCCACAACTAAAGATCCCACATGCCACCACCAAGATGGAAGAGCTTGCATGCTGCAACTAAGACCCAGTGCAGCCAAAAAAAAGAAACTTATCATGATACAGAAATGGAGGAAGGAGGCCAACTGTGGGGTTGGTTAAACACCTATTACAAGTGTGAAGAACCATCCAAACAGCAGCTAAATGACAGAAGTGCAATTCCACCAAGTCTAAGGACTCTCAGCCACATTTAAAATGTGTCATGTCCTCCAAAGTAGTGAGAAGTTTGGAGAAAGAGAATTCCACATATGAAACAAGTTGATTTTCACATGGTATAGAAAAGCAAAACTTGCATATCCTGAAATTTGCAATTTGCTAGTTATCATGGCAACGATAACTAGTTCTCTATCTGTTCAGATTCCCTATTAACATTCCTCAAAGTGAGGGTTCCAAGAAACAGCAAACATCCATATCTGAAGCGCAAGGAAGGGAAGGTGAGTGAGAAGGTTAGGTCCGTCGCTGGAAAAGCAAAGATCTTCTCATGAGCATAAATATTGTTTTATTTCTCCTATCTTAAAAAGTAAACAGGGACTTTCCTGGTGGTCCAGTGGTTAAGAATCCACCTGCCAATGCAGGGGATATGAGTTCAATCCCTGGTCCAGGAAGATCCCACATGCTGCGGCGCAACTGAGCCCATAACCACAACTACTGAGCCTAGGTGCCCTAGAGCCACGCTCTGCAACAAGAGAAGCCACAGAGAGAAGCTGGTGCACCGAAACGAGAGGAGCCCCAGACGGCTGCAACTAGAGAAAGCCCCCAGGCAGCAATGAAGACCCCACTCAGTCATAAATAAATAAATTTTAAAGCAAACAAAGAAACAACAAAAGGTCCATATTTGCTGTTCCTAGCCCCTCTCCCACTTTTTTTTTAATTGAAATACAGTTGATTTACAATGTTGTGTTAATTTCTGCTGTACAGCAAAGTGACCTCAGTTATCCATATATATATATTTTCGCATATTCTTTTCCATTACAGTTTATCACAGGATACTGAATATAGTTCCCTGTGCTACACAGTAGGACCAGTGCTTTGCTGAACCCACGCCAATCACGCTCTTGCTTGTACCACTTCACTGGGTCTGCTTCCCTCAAGTGCTCCTTGTCATGCTGTAGACACAGTTCATTCTTTTAATAGTTTACGCAGCTTCACAACTGGATCACCCACACTTTCTTCATGTGGCTTCCAGAACATCACACTCTTAGTCTCCTTCCTGCTCCTCTCCACTCCTCAGACGCCTTTCCTGGGCTGCCTTCTCCCAGACATCCTAACGTCGGATGAGCATCCTAACCCAGGTTCCGTGGCTCGGGCCTTGAAACTGTTCCTTCTCGTCTATGCTCCTGCTGTTGGTGACTTCGTCCAGTCTTCCAGTTTGGACTGTTGCCATCTACTTACCTCTCGCAGCTTCTCCAGCCCAGACCTTTATCCTAAATGCCAGGCCCATATATTCAACTACCTTTGTGGCATCTCCCCTCAAGGGCACCTCAAGTTTAACAGTCCTGATCTGATCCCTTTAAAGTCATTCCTTCAGGCATATTCCCGTATAAGTTAAAGACAACTCATCTTTGTGTTGCCAGACTGAAACCTTGAAGTCATTCTTATTTCTTCCTTCTCTCACACCCACATCTGTCAGCAAATTCATTCAGCTTTATCTTCAAATTATAGTAGAGTTTATCCCCTGCTACCATCTGGTCCAAACCACTTCCATCTCTCCTGGATTTTTATAATAGCCTACAAAAACTAGTTTCTCTGCCTTTTCATTTGCTCCCTTCAGACCATCCTCAACACAGCATTCAAAATGATCTTAGATCATCACACTCCACTTAAAATCCTCCAACGGCTTCTCTTTTACTTAGACTAAAAGCCCAATTCACTGAAATGCCCTACAAAGGCCAGCAGGACCTACCTCGTCACCTTAAAAAAAAAATTATGTGGCTGCAAGCCAGGTCTTAGTTGCAGCACCTGGGATCTTTATTGCCACATGAGGGATTAGTTATGGCATGTCGGATCCAATTCCCTGACCAGGGATGGAACCCAGGCCCCCTGCATTGGGAGCGTGAAGTCTTAACTGCTAGACCACCAGGGAAGTCCTTGCCTCTCTACTTTTCATTCTCTCTGATCTAGTCCCTCTGACTCCATATGTTCCCCTAAGAGCCAGGCATGCTCTGACCTTAGGACCTTTGCATTTGTTAAAACCTCTGGCTTGGCAATCTTCCCCCAGATGTTTAAAACTCTCACCTTCTTCGCCTCCTCAAGTGTTACTTTCTCACCAGGGCCTCTCTGGCCTCTAGAATCCACTCCCTTCAATCCATTCCAGCACTGTCCCTCTTTTCAGCTTTACTTTGCTCCACAGCATTTTATAAAAAAACACGGTCCTATAATTATGAAAATGTTTCACATGCATAACACTAACACATTTTACTTATTTTATTATCGCATCCTCTCTACCCCTAAAAGGCAAGCCCCATGAGAGCAGGGATTTTTGCCTGCCACATACCTGGTTCCTAGAACAGTGCCTGGCACACAGTTAAGTGCTCAGCAAGTATTTTTTAAGAAAGTGGCCGTTAGCGACAATCCTGCCCCCTCTTTTAGTTTTATTTTCATTCTTCTTTTTCTTAATAATTAGTCTTGAAACAATGGTAACAGGGTCAGATTTCAGAGGATGCAATTGTTCCTCCACTTCTGTTAGCAAACAGCTTTCCTGCGTCTTAAGGAGGAAATTCTAGATTATAAAAAGGGTTATTTCTTATGATGTCTGCAGCAAGTAGGACACATTAAATACCCAGGTTCTAATTAGGACCTGAAGTAATCTTCATGCAAGCTCTGTGTCAGAACCTGATTTTCTCTTTTGGAGCTTCAAAAATAAAATCATTATTTTTGGATAACTGGGTATTTACCTGAAGAAAATTGCTCCTATTTCATGGCTTTAAGACAGGAAGCTGAGATGAGCCTGCAAATCATACTCAGATTAAAAAAAAAAAATTTTGTTCCCCCCCACCACACACACCATATGGCATATGGGATTTTAATTCCCTTGACAGGGATTGAACCCAAAACCCCTTCATTGGAAGCATGGAGTCTTAACCACTGGACTGCCAGGGAAGTCCCATACTCAGATTTTTTTAAATTTAGCTCATCAAAAACTCTCCTTACAGATACTGTTTGGGTCAAGATAAAGAAAAGGGTATAAGTTAGAACTAAGAGATTTATTTAACAGTCAACACCTAACACCTCTAGATGTCTGTAAACCAAGTTTAGATGTGTGGCCAAGGATCATTCAGAGAGGCTGGCGGAAAAGCGCCTGGATTAAACCTAGGAACCAAGTGGATCCAGGGATTAGAATCGCTCCAGAGATTTCCCCAGGAGTCTAGTTAGGGCTTCAAGCTTCTACTGCATGGGGTCCAGTTTCCATCCCTGGCCAAGGAGCTAAAATTCCACAAGTCACAGGGTGCAACAACAACAAAAAATAAATAAATTTTTGTCTTTAACTTAAATTAAAAAAAAAAAAAAGAAGTACTCCCGAGACTACCCACTGATTTGCTTCTCAAATAGCCCTGGAGGCGCTTTCTCAAAATACAGCAAACTTCCACATACTGTCTATTAGTATTATCATCACTTGCCCCTGGAAAGCTTTAAACCCTACCCTTTTCTAGTATGAAACCTGAGAGCACGATGCCTACTATTACTGGGTGTCTATTTCCATCTCATTGCATTGTATTCTGTAGGTAACAATGAACTCCTGGAATTTCAAGCACAGGCTGTTAGGAATGGAAAGAACAAATTTGTGAGGCGCTGTGAAAAAGACAGTGGGTGTGATTTGTTACTCCAGAAGGGTGAAGTGTTAGTCGCTCAGTTGTGTCTGATTCTTTGTGGCCCCACCAGGCTTTTCTGTCCATGGGAGTCTCCAGGCAAGAATACTGGAGTGGGTTGCCATTCCCCTCTCCAGGGGATCTTCCTGACCCAGGGATTAAACCCGGGTCTCCTGCGCTGCAGGCAGATTATTTACCATCTGAGGCACCAGGAAAGCCCCAGGAGGGTGAAGGGAAAGGAAAAAACAAAGACATTCTGAGGTTTCAAGCCTGGATGATTGGGGAGGTGGGGACACTGCGAAATGGAGGAAGACAAGAGGCCACTGTTTGGAGGGAGGAAAAGGGAGCCTGTGATACAATCCTGCTGGTCATCCCCTCCCCCCAACCTCCCCAACCCCCTACACTTTTGAACACGGGCCCTTTAAATCCATTGCACTGAAAGGGACAAGTTGTCTGTCCACTGCTTGACACCGTATGACTCACTTGGCAACTTTCCAGTTCCTGTGGCTGCCTAGCAAATTACCGCAAAATGTAGTGGCATAAAAACAACTGTGTATTATGCTCACCGATTCTGCGGGTCAGGAATTCAGACAGCGCACAGCAGGGACAGCTCATTTCTGCTCCATGAGGTCTGAGGTCTCAGCTGGAAGCCTTGAGGGCTGAAGGCTCAAAGCCTCTGAAGGCTGGTTTATTCATATGTCTGCAGATTGAGGCTGGCTGTCCGCTTGGGACCTTTTTTTGAAAATATTTACTTGGCTGAACTGGGTCTTAGTTTATTTATTATTATTTATTTATTTATTTGGGCTTCCCTGTTGGCTCAGAAGGTAAAGAATCTGATTACAATTCGGGAGACCCAGCTTTGATCCCTGGGTCGGGAACATCCCCTGGAGAAGGGAATGGCAACCCACTCCAGTATTCTTGCCTGGAGAATCCCATGGACAGAGGAGCCTGGTGGGCTATAGTTCATGGGATCACAAAGAGTGACTAACACTTTCACTTTATTTGACATGAAGGATCTTTAGTTGTGGTATGTGAATTCTTAGTTGCAGCATATGGGATCTAGTTCCCTGACCAGGGATTGAACCCAGGCCCCCTGTATTAAGAGCTTGGAGTCTTAGCCACTGGGCCACCAGGGCAGTCCCAGCTTGGGGCCTCCTTTCCTCTCCCCAGGGTCCTCTCCACCTGGGCTAATTTGGGCTCTCACAGCATGGTAGCTGGTTCCCCAAGGCAAGTGTCCAACCCCTAGCTCCTGAAAAAAGTCTATAGAGGCTGTATCCTTCTCACAGTCTAGCCTGGAAAGTCCGAGTGTCACCTCTGTGGGCCTCTTTCGGTTGGAGCTGTCATAAGCTCCCACCCAGACTCAAGGACGGAACAAAGGTCGCCACCTTCTTGGTGGGAGGAGTGTCAACGTCATATTGTTGAAGAGCACGGTGGAGCAACAGCAGTGAGAATGAAAGGGTAAGGGAAGGCTTCCTGGAGCAACAAAACAGTGTGTCTGACTCCAGACCAGAAGGTTGTATGTTTACATCATGTTGGGGTCAAAGTGTTAGTGTTGGTATGACAATATGGGGCTTCCATGATGGTTCAGATGGTAAAGAATCTGCCTGCAATGTGGGAAGACCCAGGTTCGACCCCTGGGTCGGGAAGATACCCCAGAGAAGGGCATGGCAACCCACTCCAGTATTCTTGCCTGGAGAATCCCATGGACAGAGGAGCCTAGTGGGCTACAGTCTATGGGGTCACAAAGAGTCAGACATGACTGAGCAACTAACACACAAGGAACCTCAAAAGTCTTTCCCTCCAAGGGATTTCCCTGGTGGTCCAGTGGCTAAGATTCCAAGCATGCAGTGCAGGGGTCCCAGGTTCGATCCCTCCTCAGAGACCTAGATCCCTCATGCTGCAACTAAGAATTCACGTGCCTCAACTAAGAATTCACACGCCGCAACTAACACCCAGTGCAGCCAAAGAAACACATTAATTACAAAACAAGTCCTTCCCTCCAAGGAAGCGCAAATAAACTGGCAAACCCTGTCAGAATCAACTTTTTCAAAATCCTGGAAAGTAAGTAAAACCTTGCAGCAGCCCAGAGGGAAAGGCGTAAGGCAAAAACAGCTGAATCTCAGTAAAAACAGAGAGGATGGTGGTGTTTTAACTCTCTTTGGTCCCAGCCCTGCTCCCAGGCTCAAGGGTGGCCTTGACAGTAACAGCCTGTATTTCTGGTACAGGTAAGAGCAGAAAAATGGACCCCATTTGTTGAGAGTTGTGGCTGTTCGCTTTGAGCTATGTGTTAGTTCAAGCAGCAGTTAAAAAAAAAAAAAAAGGCATAGACTGCTTGTTGAAGTTTATTTTTTCACAGTCTGGAGGCTGGCAAGTCCAAGATCAAGGTTCTGGCCAATTCAGTTTTCGGTGAGGGCTCTCTGGGGTCTCTTCCTCCTCTTGTAAGGACATAAATCCCATTGGATTAGGGCCCCCCTGTGTGTGTGTGTGTGTGTGTGTCTTAGTCGCCCATTTGTGTCTGACTCTTTTCAACTCCATGGACTGTAACCCACCAGACTACTCTGTCTACGGGCAAGAATATTGGAGTGTATAGCCATTCCCTTCTCTAGAGGATTTTCCTGACCCAGGGATCGAACCAATGTCTCCTGTATTGCAGGCAGATTCTTTACTGAATGAGCCGCTAGGGAAGCCCAGGGCCCCACCCTGATGACTTGACCTAACCTTCGGTTTCAGTTCAGTTCAGTCACTCGGTTGTGTCTGACTCTTCGCGACCCCATGAACTGCAGCACGCCAGGCCTCCCTGTCCAATGCCAACTCCGAGAGTTTACTCAAACTCATGTCCATTGAGTCAGTGATGCCATCCAGCCATCTCATCCGCTGTCGTCCCCTTCTCCTCCTGCCCCCAATCTTTTCCAGCATCAGAGTGTTTCAAATGAGTCAGTTCTTCACATCGGGTGGCCAAAGTATTAGAGTTTCAGCTTCAGCATCAGTCCTTTCAATGAATATTCAGGACTGATTTCCTTTAGGATGGACTGGTTGGATCTCCTTGCAGTCCAAGGGACTCTCAAGAGTCTTCTCCAACACCCCAGTTCAAAAGCATCAATCCTTTGGCACTCAGCTTTCTTTAGAGTCCAACTCTCAAATCCATACGTGACTACTGGAAAAACCATAGCCTTGACTAGACGGACCTTTGTTGGCAAAGTAATATCTCTGCTTTTTAATATGCTGTATAGGTGACTTCCCTGGTGGCTCAGACGGTAAAGCGTCTGTCTACAATGCAGGAGACTGGGGTTCAATCCCTGGGTCAGGAAGATCTCCTGGAGAAGGAAATGACAAGCCACTCCAGTACTATTGCCTGGAAAATCCCATGGACAGAGAAGCCTGGTAGGCTACAGTTGATGGGGTCGAAAAGTCAGACACGACTGAGCGACTTCACTCACTCATAGGTTGGTTATAACTTTTCTTCCAAGGAGCAAGCATCTTTTTAAATTTCATGGCTGCAGTCAGTTACCTCCTAAAGTTCCCATCTCCAAAGGCAGTTACAATGAAAGTCAGGACTTGAACATATGAATCTGAGAGGGGTTGGGGGCAGCAGGCGGAGGGTCTGGAAACACAGTTCAGTCCATGACAACCATCTGGTGGCTTCTTGGGGGGACTGGCTCAAAGCATTCGCCTTTATCTTGCCTAACTAAGAATTCCGCCAGGGTTGAGGCAGCTACCCTACCCAAGGGCAATTGTCAAAAAATGTGCCTGGTGGTGCAGTGGATAGGAATCTGCCTTCCAATGCAGGTTTGATCCCTGGTCTGGGCAGCTTCCACATGCCCTGGAGCAATTAGGCCCCTGTGCCACAACTACTGAGCCCAAGTGCTGTAACTACTGAGGCCCCTGTGCCTAGAGTCCGTGCTCTGCAACAGAGAAGACACTGCAATGGAAGCGCACGCACGCAACAGAGCAGCCCCGGCTTGCCGCGACGAGAGAAAGTCCACACCGGAACCAACGAAGACACAGTGCAGCTGAAAATTAACAGATGAAAAAAAGAAGTTTAAAGTCAGTGGATTAGGCACCGCTACCTGGAGTACTGTAGAACACCTGGGACTAAGGACATACTGACTAAAAAGCTTGAGAGGAAAGGGTGGAGAATGAGATACTTCAGCAAATAAGGGCTGTGAAGAGTGCTGACATGTTCCTGGTGTTATGGGTTGAATTGTGTTTCCCCAAAAAGATCTGTTCAAGTCCTAATCCCCAAGAGCTCAGGACGTGACCTTATTTAGAAACAGAATTGTTGCAGATGCAGTCAGTTAAGATGAGGTCATCCTGGAGTAGGGTAGGCCCCTAATCCAATCTTCTGGTGAGCCTGTAAGTCAGTCTGTGAAGACGCAGACACACAGGGAGAAAGCCACTGGAGGCAGAGAGATCAGAGTGATGCCTCTGCACGCCAAGTAACGCTGAGCATCGGCAGCTGTTGGGAGAAGCCAGAGACAAGGGGCAGATTCTCCTTCGGTGCCTCCAGAAGGAACCAGCTCTGCCGACACCTTCATTTCAGAGTTTTGGCATCCAGAACTGTGAGAGAATAAACTTCTGTTGCTTTAAGCCACCCCATCTGCGGTTCTTTGCAGCCCTAGGAAACTAATACAATATTGTTGTTGTTTAGTTGCTAAGTTGTGTCTGACTCTTTTGCAACCCCATGGACTGTAGCCCACCACGGGATTTCCCAAGCAAGAATATTGGAGTGGGTTGCTATTTCCTTCTCCAGGGGATCTTCCCAACGCAGGGATCGAACCCATGGCTCCTGCCGCATCCCCTGCATTGCAGGCAGATTCTTTCCCACTGAGCCATTAAGAAAAAATATATTTGTTGTTTCTAACTCCTTTTTTTTCTCTCATATCTGGTTTAAAGGACAACTGCATAAAGAAGTGATTATAAATCTGTGTTCATGGGCACACAATAAAGATGTAATTTGTGACAGCAATATAGCAGAGGGATGGCAGAGAATGGAGTTATATATAAGCAGAGCTTTATATCTATTAAAATTAAGGTAGTGCTAATTAGAAATGGATTGTTGTAAGATGTTAATTATCACCACCCAGAGAAACCACTAGGAAAATACAATAACTCAAGAACATAATATAAAAGAAACAACAAGGAAATTAAAATGGCAACTAGGGAATACGTATTTAACACAAAGGAAGGCAATAAGGGAGGACTGAGGAACAAAAAAGATACAAGAAAGGCAGAAATGAATTTTGAAGTATATAATGCAGTATTGTTGACCATAATCACCAGTGTTACATGTCAGACCTCCAGAACGTATTCATCTTCTAATTACAAGTTTGCACCCAATAGAAAAACGACAGAAGAAAGTCCTTCCAGTAATTACATGAAGTGTGGAAAACTGAACTCAATCAAAAAGCAGGACTGGCAGAATGGATTTTTAAAATATAACCCCACTATACACTATCTACACAAAACACATTTTCAAGACAAAGGTAAAAACAGATCAAACATAAAAGGGTAAAAAAAGACATGCCATGTACACAGTAACCAAAACAGGACTGCAGTGGCTATACCAAGTTCAGGTAAAGAGAGGTTCAGACAAAAACTGTTACAAGAGACAAAGATGTTTACTCGCTATAAGGAAGAGCCAATCTAGCAAGAAGATTACAAACATATACAGACCTAAACCAGAGCACCAGAGTAAATGAAGCAAAAACAGACAATGAAAACAAGAAATGGTTCAACAATAATAGATGGAGAACTGAATACTGCACATTCCACAATGGAAAAAGCAACTAGAAGGCTCAATACTATACAGCAGTTAGACCCAGTGAACATCCACAGAGCACTCACTCCACCCAACAGTGGCAGAAAACAACATTCTTCAGGGCACAGAGAACGTTCTCCTGGATAGACCCCATGTTAGGCCACAAAACAAGTCTTGATGAATTTTAAAAGATCAAAACCATACCGAGTTCTCCAAGTACAATGGAATGAAATAAGACATCAGTAACAGAAGGAAATTTAGACAATTCACAACTGTGTGGAAATTCAACACCACACTCTTAAAGGATCAATAAGTCAAAGGAGAAATCACAAGGGAAACTAGAAAACACTTTGAGACAAATGAAAATGAAAACACAAGATAACCCAAACCTACAGGATACAGTGAAAGCAGTATGCAGAGGGAAATTCACAGCTATAAATGACTGCATTTAAAAAAAAAAAAAGAAAGATCTCAAAGCAGTAACCTAACTATTCACTTTAAGCAACTAGAAAAAGAAGAGCAAACTAAACTCAATACAAGCAGAAGAAAGGAAATAATGAAGATTAGAGTGAAGATAAAACAGAGAATTAAAATACCCCAAAGTTTGTTCTTTGAAAAGATCCACAAAGTTGTTAAGTCTTTAGACCTCATATTCTCTCTTCAGCTTAAACTAATCTTACTTTAAAAGAAAAAAATTATTTATTTTTGCTGTGTGGGGCCTTCACTGCAGCACGTGGGCTTAGCTGCCCCTTGGCATGTGGGATCTTAGTTCCCCAACCTGGGATTGAACCTGCATCCCCTGCATTGGGAGGCAGATTCTTAACCATTGGACCACCAGGGAAGTCCCTAAATTCATCTTATTTTTATTCCTACTACTCCCCTGAGACTGCATCTGCCTAATCCTAGCACCACTGCTGTTCTCAACTGACTTGCTGACCAGCACTTGACACGTCTGAGCACTCTCTTCTTCATTTGGCTCACAAGTCACTCCCTGACTTTCCTTCCTCTGTGCTCAATCCTTTTCCAGCTCCTTTTCTGACTTCTCCCCTTAGCTTGATCTGTAACGTTAGAGCCCAAGGGTTTGGTCTAGACTTTCTATCAACATTCTTCTTACATGTTATATTTTTAAAGGATAAATGACTTAGGTTTTGATAGCATCTTCAGAATGAACTCATTAATCTGATTTCCAGCCAAGGCAAGGCCCTCAGTTCTAGGCTTAATTTCAACTGCTTGCTGGTCATGTCTACACTGGCATTTCACACTTTACATGCTACAACCCCTCAAGCTAAAAAATAGAAAAGTTTCTCTTCCAAATCCAATCAATAAACAAGTGCTATCATTGATGCCTCTAAAACACACTCTCAATGTGTCCACTTCCATCTATTTCCACTTCTGCCATCCTAAGCCAAACCACCACCATCCTTGACCTGTATTACTGCAATAATCTTGTCTTAGATCTAGCAAATTGTCTCTCAAGCACCATTTTATTCACAAACTGGAGACATTATAAACCTAAAAACATGTCCCAGACACTCTAATGTGTAGGAGCTCTAGGTTAGAATTAGATACTGTCCATTAAATGTACTAGCACAAAGTTAATAAAGAGAAGCAAGACTGAGAGGCAACCTTCCTATTGGTATTGCTGTTGGTAAGCAAGGTGGCAAATTACCAGTGTTTGGAAGAAGCTGTAACAGGCTAACTTGGTGTTCCAGTGTCTGGCCAGCCCTGAGCAGCAATGTCAGTGGTGGCAGGAGTCTCAAACTCTGGACTCAACTACTGTGGGTTTCCTTCCACCCTGTAATCCAGCAGTACCACCTGCCACTCCTCCTCCTCTAGTCCTTCCCACTGATTTCACAAATGTCTCGCTCTGTGTTTTAAATCCCTCTCTGAATAAAACACCTAAAGCGGCTTTTGCCTTGGCATTCAACTCTGATACATCTAATTGGTTTTCCTGCGTCCACTCTTGCCCACCTATGATCCATTCTCCATCCCACAGAGAATTCCCTTAAAAATGTAACTCAGGGCATGCCATCTCCCATTTAAAATTCTCTGGGAGCTTCCCACCACCTGCAGAAAACAACCCCAACTCCTTATTGTAGTACCAAGGCCTGATGATTTAGCTCCACCCACTTCTCTGATGCCATCCAGCTACTGGCCTGCGCTCAATTTTTGAAATAAGCCAAGCTTTGCCCTAGATATTTACGACATGCTATTCCATCTTCATGGGATAGTCTTCCTTCCAGCTCCTTACTTATCTAGTCTTTCATGTTCAGATTAGATGTTACCTTCTTATCATCTTCCTTATAAAAAGCCACTGTGTGCTATTTTCTCTTCAGGGCACTTGCTCGTGTCTAATTTTCTATCATGTATTGTTTATTGACTGATTCCTCCAAAAATGAACATACTGAGGCTTCCCTGGTGGTCCAGTGGTTAAGAATCTGCCTTGTAATGCAGGGGACACCGGTTCCATCCCTGATCAGGGAAGATCCCACATGACTCTGGACAGTAAAGCCCACAACTGCTGAGCCCGGGCACCTAGAGCCCAGGAGCTGTAACTAGTGAAGCCTGTGTAGCCTAGAGCCTGTCCTCCACAAGAGAAGCCACCGCAATGAGAAGCCTGCACACCTCAACTAGAGTAGCCGCTGCTTACCGAAACTAGAGAAAACCCTCTGCAAGCAACGAAGACCCAGAACAGCCAAACATCAATTAATTAAACTTTTTAAAAAATGGATGTACCCTGAAAGTAGGGATGGACTTTATCCCCTTACAGCACACTGCAGATGCTTAATAAATATTTGTATGAATAACTTGGGTAAAATCTGCAGAGTTAATTTTACTTCTGTTAGAGTGTCTCCAATGCTTTGGCAAAAACTACAAATTATTCTTAAACATGAGGTTGAAGATAACAGCAGTTTACCATTTGGGCACAGGTGGTGGAAATAACAAACTCTACTGGCACATACTACATTCAACTTTGTACTCCAAGGTTTGTGTTGTTTTTTTTTTTTACCCCAAACAAGTTCATTTTAACACTGCATCTAGAAAAAACAGTTATCCAAAATCACTGATTTTTTTTTTAATGTAACTTAGGGAACAAAGAAGGAAGAGAAATATTAGTGGCTAGATTTCATTCAGTATTACTGCTGTTTTTTCCCAAACTACTCTGACTTCTGTAATATCATGTTATGAATTTAAGGATAAATACTGTCATGGCTTTAAGGATAAATGCACTTATTTTGGGAGAAGGAAATGGCAATCCACTCCAGTGCTCTTGCCTGGAGAATCCCGTGGACAGAGGAGCCAGGCAGGCTACAGTCCACAGGATCACAAGAGCCAGACACGACTTAGCAACTACACCAGACCATCATAGCTCAGTTGGTAAATCATTTTCCTGCAATGTAGGGGATCCAGGTTTGATTCCTGGGTCAGGAAGATCCCCTGGAGAAGGCAATGGCAGCCACTCCAGTATTCTTGCCTGGAGAATCCCATAGGCAGAGGAGACAGGCAGGCTGCAGTCCACAGGATCGCAAGAGTCAGACACGACTTAGCGACTACACCACCACCGCCACACTCATCTTGGGGCTTCCCTGGCGGTTCAGACAGAATCCTCCTGCGATTCAGGAGACCCAGGTTCGATCCCTGAGTCAGGAGGATTCCCTGGAGAAGGGAATGACCACCCACTCCAGTATTTTTGCCTGGAGAATCCCATGGACAACGGAGCCTGGCGGGATAGTCCATGGGCTCTCAAGGAGTCGTACACGACTGTCTGACCAACACACACACACACTCATTTTCTCTCTTAACGCTACCTCCCCGTGCGCGCGCGCACACACACACAAAACACACACACCCCTGTTCTCTCTCTTAATGCTACCTCCTAGCGCCATCTGCTGTTTTCTCGGGAGGACGCACTTGCTAGTCCCCAGAGAAACAGCACCATCTGCTGGACAAAGGCTGCCGTTGCACCTGTCTTGGTGAAAAGTCACCAGTTAAGCTTAGCAACTCAAGCCAGCCTTGCTGAAGGCCAAACAGGAAGCCCTGCTACCCCAGAAGTGCTGATTAGAGAAGCCCTTTTGCGTGAGGCTTCTCTAAGAAACCAACTTTATCGATCCAAGATTGAAAATCAGTGCTCCTGTGGGAGGGAGCACAACTGGGCTTCGTGGCTCAGATAGTAAAGAATCTGTCAGCAAAGTGGGAGACCTGGATTTGATCCCTGGGTCAGGAAGATGCCCTGGAGAAAGGAACGGCTACCCACTCTAGTATTCTTGCCTGGAGAATTCCATGGACAGAGGAGCCTAGTGGGCTAGCGTCCACGGGGTTGGATATGACTGAGCAACTAACACAAAACAGATCCGGATTAACAGGAATAAAAAGAGCCACAGCTTTAAGAGGCCTTTGTCCCCTGATATCTCTGCAGGCAAAAGTGAAAGGGAAAGTCAGTCAGTTGTGTCCAACTTTTTTGTGACCCCCATGGACTTCTCCCCATGGAATTCTCCAGGCCAGAATACGGGAGTGGGCAGCCTATCCCTTCTCCAGGGGATCTTCTCAACCCAGGAATCGAACCTGGGTCTCCTGCAACTGAGCTATCACGGAAGCAGGCAAAACGCTTAGCAAATTTAGTAACTTTGTCTCTTTCTGGAAATTCCAGAGGTGAGATTTTTCTCCTTTTCCTGTTACTAAGGATCATGATTTGACTCAGACTCAGCTTCTAGCTCACTCCCCATTCTCCGGGTATTTTTCTTCCTCAGAACCAGCCTATTTGATAAATCAAGTTCTTCTAAGATCCTCTTCCATCACATTAATTATGAATGCATTCCTTAGGACCTCAGAAAGATCCCACTCATCTTTTTTTTACTCCCTTCCTTCCCAGCCCACGCTGACAAACTGAATCTGATATTTCAGTTTTCTCTTAATTTTTTAATCTGTTTCTATCAACTACTCACCATAAATTAGTGTTTCTGGTACCCGTTTTGAAATTTTTTAATTGGAGGATAATTGCTTTACAATATTGTGCTGGTTTCTGCCATACAACAATGTGAATAAGGTATACACGTGTCCCCTCCCCCCTGAAGTTCATGCCCACCCCCTCATCCCGCCCCTCGAGGCTGTAACAGAGCACTGGGCTGGGCTCCCCGTGTTATGCAGCAGCTTCCCGCAAGCTGTCCATTTCACACGTGGCAGTATATATGTGTCAACGCTACTCCCTCAGTTCATCCCACCCTGCCCTGCCCCACCCCACGCCTACAAGTCTGTTCTCAATGTCTGCATCCCTATTCCTGACTTACAAATAGGTTCATCGGTACCATTTTTCTGGATTCCATGTATATGTGTTAATATGATATCTAGTACCCTTTTTATTATGCATAGTAAATGCTTCTAGCCGCAGACTGAATGCTTGCGTTCCCCCTTCCAACCCCAAATTCTTATATTGAAGTTTAACCCCCAAGGTGATGCATTGGAGGCAGGACCTTTGAGAGGCCTTTGGAGCCAAGAACGGGATTAGTGTCCTCATAAATGAGGCCCAAGAAGCTCCTCCACCCCTTCTACATGCGGTGACAGCGACAAAGACAGCCAGCGGCGAGGGGACAGGCCTCTCCCCTCGTCTCTCATCTTCTCCTGCAAGAACACCAAAATCGCAACGAGCTGCTGAACCACCATCAACAGGAGGATGTTGGAACCCACCAAACAAAGATATTCCCCTGTCCAAGGACAAAGGAGAAGCTGCAACAAGCCAGTAGGAGGGGGCGCAATCAGGTTAAAATCAAACTCCATACCCGCTAGAGACTCTTGGAGGACACAAACAAAACCTTTTGCATACCAGGACCCAGAGGAAAGGAGTTGTGACCCTGTAAGAGACTGAGGCGGACCTGCCTATGAGTGTCCAGGAATCTCCTGTGGAGGCGTGGGTCAACAGTGGCCTGCTGCGGGGACAGGGGCGCTGGCAGCAGCCGTCCTGGGAGGCACAGTATGTTGGCGTAAGTCCTCTTGGAGGAGGTTGCCATTAGCCCTACCATGAAAGAAAAGTGAAAGTTGCTCAGTTGTGCCCCACTCTTTGCGACCCCATGGACTTCTCCAGGCCAGAATACTGGAGTGGGTAGCCCTTCCCTCCTCCAGGTCGAACCCAGGCCAGGGATCGAACCCAGGTCTTCCCCATTGCCGGTGGATTCTTTACCAGCTGAGCCACAAGGGAAGCCCGAGCTCTACCACTGAGGTATCATATGGCAGCTTGATACCAGGACTGGGCAGCCTCAGGCACAACTACATGGAGGGAGCACAGCCCCACCCATCAGCAGAAAACTGGATTAATGGTTTACTAAGCATGACCCCGCCCACCAGAGCAAGACCCAGGCTCTCCCCAGATGATGAATTCACCAGCTCCTCGGTCTTGGACTTCCCAGCCTTCAGAACTGTGAAAACTAGTTTTGCTGTTTCGAAGCTACCTAGTCTCTGTGACTTTGCTAAAGCAGCCTAGAGGGACTAAGCCACTCTCCAGCTTAATTCTCCACTGGCTAGAAACTGAGCATTCTCCTTTTCATTTCTTTCTAATCTAGTCCCTGGTGTATAATTTTCTCTCATTCCTCCCCTACTTTTCCAGTTGTTTCTCTACTCTCATTAAGAGATCCCCTTTCTTTTGTCTTCTCATAAGCTTTTTCAGAATCTGTATGAAGTTCATCCTTTAATTACCATTTGTGGCTTTACTAACACAAATTACTCCCATTTCTAAGATTTACTTATAGTAGTAACTCTTCTATATCTTCACATATCTTGCAAAGACCCTGATGCTGGGAAAGACTGAAGGCAAGAGGAGAAGGGGACGACAGAGGATGAGATAGTTGGATGGCATTACTGACTCAATGGACACAAGTTTGAGCGTAGTCCAGGAGATGGTGAAGGACAGGGAAGCCTGGCGTGCTGCAGTTCAGGGGGTCACAGAGTTGGACATGACTGAGCGACTGAACAATATCTTCACAGTCCTTAGATTTCTTAACTAGCTACTACAACATAGAAACTATTGACATAAAACCTTTTATGTTCCCTGTCCTCTCCTATTTGCAAGCCTACTAAAAGTATTACTCCAGAATCATTTTTCTTGATTTATTAGGAGAACAGTTGCCTCCTTCAAGCATTATCTTATATACCTCAAACATAAGATTCTCAAAAATCTTAAGAAATCCACTTATTTCTTGAATGTTTACTATCCAAATGAAATAATAACTACTAAGGTTACATATTGGAGAAGGCAATGGCACCCCACTCCAGTACTCTTGCCTGGAAAATCCCATGGACGGAGGAGCCTGGTGGGCTGCAGTCCATGGGGTCGCTAGGAGTTGGACACAACTGAGTGACTTCACTTCCACTTTTCACTTTCATGCACTGGAGAAGGAAATGGCAACCCACTCCAGTGTTCTTGCCTGGAGAATCCCAGGGATGGGGGAGGCTGGTGGGCTGCTGTCTATGAGGTCGCACAGAGCTGGACATGACTGAAGCGACTTAGCAGCAGCAGCAGCAAGGTTACATATATATATATATATATATATATGTATATATATATATATATATATATATATATAAAATAATAGTCAATGATTTTCTACTGGCATTCCATTAAAATGCATACACGCATAAACACCCATATCACAAACACACACTCAAAATGAAAGCAAAAGCTAAACTAAAATTCTTATTTATCCAGTCTCTCTTCAGCTACTTTTCTGCTTCTGGCAGTAAGCAAGCTTCCATAAAATTGAGTGAAGAAGAAAATGCTTTTATTAATCACATGAAACTGACATGACATCCCATTAGGCTGAACCAGGATAAATAAAGCTGTTATAAAATTTACATTTCTTGTATCCATTTCATATTAGATATCAGGGCTCTAGGTCTTTTGGACAAATTTCAGTAAACCATTTATTTTTTAAGAGTAAACAGGAATTAACATCTGTTCTCAAACTGTGCTAAGAAGTAGTTAGCTGGGCATCTCTGAAATCTGTAACAACGGGCAGGATTAGGGCTGTTTGGTTAAACCTTAGGAAGCACATTTCTATTTTAGCTGTTACATTAGTGCATCTTTTCCACTGGTAAGACAAATGCTTGCTATGGGTACCACAGTGATCAGCAAGTTTCTTAAGTAATAAACACTTGGTTAATCAAGACTCACATGCATTTTCTTTCCCAACTCTGCTCTCTTCTGGAGCAGAAACAAATAACAAATAGCTTTGTCATTTGTAAACAGAGAGATTAATAGTTTCAAATTAGGTTGTTGTAATCTTAAACTCACAATTTAAAAGGGGAAGTAGATTATTATTAGGAATGTCTTCGAAATACTTCTAGTTTCAAAATAACAAGCCTTCTGAGAAACCACTCAAACCAATCTATTTTGATCCATGACTTAATAAACATTAACACATTTGACCTGTTCAGTCATAACTTCTTCTCTCAACTATACGTCGCCCTGCATAAGGGTTAGAGTTGTGGTCCCAAACAATGTCTACATATAGAGCATCTTTAAAATAAGTCTCCTTTTCACTGAACTGAGATTCTTTTTTCCACTATGTGCTTGTGGAAGGAAATTTGAACATGCACACACTTAACAAACCCTCCGTGTGTGTTTATCTGTATTTTTTAAGCAGACGCCTTTCACCATTAGAATGAAACCAGACGACAGGGACGACGCTGTGCAGACAGTCTGGTCTCCCTCGGGGTTCCTCCTCTAGGCTGAGGAGGGCAGGCACAGCTCACTGAAGGAGGTGATGAGGCTGAAGTGGGTCTTCTCATCATCAGTCAGCCCTGCGTTGCCTGGTCTTACCACCACAGCTACATGCACGTCCGCCTCCTCAGCAGCGCCGGCCTCTGCGAGAAGCAAAATGCGTGTCGGAAACAGCAGGATAGGATGCTTGGGATTTGCTTCAAAGCGATCAGAGGGAGGGGGGAATGCAAGAAACAAGTCTTGGGACTTCCCTAATGGTCCAGGGGTTAAGACTTTGCCTTCCAGTGGAGGGGGTTCGATCCTCGGTCAGGAAGCTAAGATCTCACATGCCTTGTGGCCAAAAACACCAACACAATAAAACTGAAGCAATATAGTTAAGAAATTCAACAAAGACTTACTTAAAAAAAAAAAAGCGTTCGTCTCAAAAAAAAAAAAAAAATTATTAAAAAAAGAAAGAAATCTGGTCCAAATTCTGTAATTGTTGAAGCTAAAAAACAGGCACACGGGGACTTCCCTGGCGGTCCAGTGGCTAAGCCTCTGAGTGCCCAGTGCAGGGGACCAGGGCTCGATCCCTGGCCAGGGAGCTAGATCCCACATGCTGCAACTAAGTCCCAACACAGCCAAATAACTAAATAATCTTGGGAAAAAAAAAATAGGCACATGGGGGTGGAATTATTGTTTTAAATAGCTCTAAATTTTTCCATAAAACATTTTTTTCAAATACGTAACTGCACTGACAGACCAGGAGGATGGTGTCTCTTAGACTTCTGAGCTTTATTAAGTGCTTATGAACACACAAAGACAGAGCCATGTCCTGCCGACAGCTTTCTTCTGTTCCCTCCCATCAGTCCTCCAGAGACCTGAGCTGTTTCCCAGAGGGCAGGCTGTCAGGAATAATTCCAGTTAAACAGATATGGGACAAATGGAACCCCAGGATCTAATCAGGCTAAAATACCTACTTATACCTGGAGCCCAAAGATGTCCTAACCCCTGGCTAGACTGCCCACCATTTTTGCCTGGCAGATTCCTTCTCTTTGAAATTCAGCTCAAGTATTCTATCTTCTAGAGCCACCACCATCTGTATTAGAGCATCCTAGGTGCTCCTTGTATTTAGTTCCATCAGGACAATATGAGGGACATCTCAAGTGGCGCTAGTGGTAAAGAACCCACCTGCCAATGCTGGAGACATTAGAGACGTGGGTCCGATCCCTGGGTTGGGAAGATCCCCTGGAGCAGGAAACGGCAGCTCACTCCACTATTCTTGCCTGGAGAATCCGATGGACAGAGGAGTCTGGAGGGCTACAGTCCGTAGGGTCGCCAAAAGTCGGACATGACTGAAGCGACTACGCATGCACAGGATAATCTGACCAGACACGTACTACCTGCTGTCTCTCTTCTCAGTGGACTATGAGTGCTTTAAGATTAGTGACAGCATGGATATGCTTAGTCACTCAGTCATATCCGACTCCTTCCAACACCACAGCCCACCAGGCTCCTTTGTCCATGGGGATTCTCCAGGCAAGAACACTGCAGTGGGTCGCCATGCCCTCTTCCAGGGGATCTTCCCCAACCAGGGACTGAACCCAGGTCTCTCACATTGCAGGCAGATTCTCTACCATCTGACCCACCAAGGACGCCCATAGCATGGATGGGTAGAAATAAAAACAGGACTAGTCAGAACTTCCCTGGTGGTCCAGTGGTCAAGAATCTGCCTGTCAATGCAGGGGCCATGGATTTGATCCCTGATCCAGGAAGATTCCACATGGCGCAGGGCAGCTAAGCCTGTATGCCACGGCTACTGAGCCTGTACACTCTAGAGCTGGTGCTCTGCAACGAGAAGCCCCTGCAGTGAGAAGCCCGCGCAAGTAACTAGAATAGCCCCCACTCGCCGCCACTAGAGGAAGCCCAAGTCAAGCAACAAAGACCCAAACAAACAAACAAACAAACAGGACTAGTCAAATGAAACCAAGTAAGCTACACATTGCGGGGGCTACTATCTCCAACATGTCTTGGGTTACAATCCCCTCCTCCTTTTGTTTCTATCTGAAAGATAATAGCTAATACCTTACATTAAATTAGCAGCTACTATATGCCAGGTACTATGCTAAGACCAGAAACAGGAACAAAACGAAGGTCTTGTCTTCATGGAGCTTCCGTTCCCGTCTTAATCCTTCCAACAGCCCTTAGGTAATTAGCACTATATGCCCATCCCCATTCTACAGATACGAAAACTGAGAGCTAGCCAGAGGCAGAGCTACCGTTTGAAATCGTGTGTCAGACTCTATGGTCTATGCTCTAGAACGAAGGTCAGCAAATGATGGCCTACCACTTGGTACCGTAAATAGTTTTACTGGAAACAGCCAGGCCCACTCACTTCTGTACTGCCTATGGCTGCTTCTGCACTTCGAAGACCAGAGTTGAGTAGTGGCATGGCCTGCAAAGCCTAAAATATTTACTGTCTGGCCCTTTACAGAACACTACTATCAACTCCTGCTCCAGAGCACTACTGCTCTGAGTGGTCCCCGGACCAGCAGTGTGGCAATCACCTAGAAGCTTGTTTAAAATGCAATGACTCAGGTCCTCGATGTGCAACTACTGAATTAGGACCTGCAATTTAACAAATGACTCCTCTGCACAGAGTGTGAGGAAATTTCAAGGAAGGGAAACTGGCAAGAGTGGCAGCACTGCACGCGGACGTAAAATCCACGTGCAAATGGGGGAGGAGTAGAGACAGGACTCAGGCCTGCGGCCAGAGACGGGCAGACAGGGCAAGAATCCGAAACACGCTCTCTGGAATTCAGATCTGCTGTAATAAGAATCCCCGGTAGTTTCTCAACCGGTGGGAAACAGAGCAACAGAGTGCATTAATTAAACAGTGACAGGCTTCCCTCATGGCTCAGATGGTGAAAAATCTGCCTACAATGCAAGAGATCTGGGCTTGATCCGTGGATCGGGAAAATCCTCTAGAGAAGGGAATGGCAAGCCACTCCAATATTCTTGCCTGAAGAATCCCCATGGATAGAGAGGAGCCCGGCAGGCTACAGTCAGTCCATGGGGTCGCAAAGAGTTGGACACGACTGAGCGACTCGCCAACTTTCACTCTAAGCACTAAGAGTAAATGGGGCAGAGCTGTCTCTTCTATGTTCCCACCTTCTGTGAAAGGACTGTCACCTCCCAGAGAAACAGTGCTCCACACTCCCCTCCTCAGATGCATTCACTCAGCAGCAGAGGCGCTGCCTTCCATGCACCCCGAGTTTCCAAGCACAGTTCCCAAGCACCCCTGCCTCAAGCACAGTCCTCTTGACCAGCAACCCAGATTCTCAACCAAGCTGAGTCGTCACTGTCCACGTGGGACTTGACACAGGTCAGTGACCGTTTACATTACATCTCCTACCAAGATCACCACCGGGCAAGTCTTGTCTGTAAGCATCTACTTGCACTGCTTCCTTTAGAGACCTGTCTCATTTCTCATGGCTCCCCATGGAAACCTTCTTTATGAAGGCAAAGGGTTTCCAGTGCCAGGCTCAGCTCCCAACCTGGAGTGTACAATGCAAGAAGTCAGATTACTCACCTCGGGAAACATCCGTCAGAAACAAGATGTTGTTGGTTGAACAGCCAATGCTGCTGGCGATCTTTCGGTAACTCTCACTCTCCACTTTGTGTCCAATCTTGGTATCAAAGTGACCATCCACAAGCTGAACACACAGGAGGAGAAACAAAGATGCTATGAGCACATGTGCAACCCAGCCCCTCTGGTTCTCATCCCTTTTCTTTGAAATACTCAACAATCATAGTCACTTCCTCCACTCAAGAAATATTCCCTGTAGGCCTACTTCCTAGAGAACTCTGTGGAGGCTATGAAAAATAACGCAAGGTTTTACAGAAATAAACATCTGGAAGAAGAAAACTACTGATTCAATGTATGTAAGATCATTCTGTAATCTTTTCAGCTTTCTTTCATTTTCAATTTTATATCCAAAGTCTTTTACATATATATGTCCTGCTGCTGCTGCTGCTAAGTCGCTTCAGTCGTGTCCAACTCTGTGCGACCCCAGAGACGGCAGCCCACCAGGCTCCCCCGTCCCTGGGATTCTCCAGGCAAGAACACTGGAGTGGGTTGCCATTTCCTTCCCCAATGCATGAAAGTGAAAAGTGAAAGTGAAGTCACTCAGTCATGTCTGACCCTCAGCAACCCCATGGACTGCAGCCTTTCAGGCTCCTCCGTCCATGGGATTTTCCAGGCAAGAGTACTGGAGTGGGGTGCCATTGCCTTCTCCGATATATGCCCTACTTTCTACCATTATAATACTATATGCACTCCAACAACCTATGGACTGGGTTTCACCTCTGATGAAAAGGTTCTCCACATTGTCCTTTTGATGCCAGCATGAACGGATTTCTCTAACCTGCCATAATTATTAGTAAGCTGTTATCTTACTTCCAAGAAACTTTGATTTTCTAAGACATTTTGAAATTATATCCAACCCAGTATTTTATCTAGCATTTTTGAGCAGTAATAGTGGCAGGCTTCCCAGGTAGCTCACTGGCAAAGAATCCACCTGCCAATGAAGTAACTGCAGGTTTGGTCCCTGGGTCAGAAAGATCCCCTGGAGGAGGAAATGGCAACCTGCTCCAGTATTCTTGCCTGGGAAATCCCATGGACAGAAAAGCCTGGTGGGCTACAGTCCACGGGGTCACAAAGAGCTGGATACGACTGAGCACACACACATTATATAATGCGATCTCTTGAATATTTTCAGAACTTTACCCAAACTAAAGATAAGCCTAACTAAAAACCCTCAAACTAAAAACAATCACTCAGAGAAATTAAGGTGTATTAATATTATGATTTTTCAAGTTAAGAATGGTTTTGTATATTTTCTTTCTCAAGTCTGTCTCACAATGAGCAAGTGGAGAATATTCATTACTGAACCTAGTAGGTAATTATTATGTCCTGTCTCCTATGACCTGATTGTTTTATCAGAGATAGCAGAAAAGAAGCTTAAATCTGTATTCAGAGGAGACTAGTTACCAAACAATGAAAGGGTTTTATCAATGAAAGCATTTAATATTTGATTTAGAACTAAGATGAAAAGAAGGAAGGTAAAATGAGACTGTGACAATCTCCAAAGCCAAATCTTTCTCTGCATATGGTAAAGGGTCAATAAATATTTATTTTAAAAAAAATAGCTAGCTGAGTAAATCATTGTGTAACATTAAGTTTGGCCTGTATTCAGTTACTCAGCATTTCTTTCCCTTTCGTAATGACCATCCCGTCCACCAGGGGGCGCAGAGACAGTGGGAAAGAAAAGGTAGCCAGGCCTTTCTCAGGTACAAGAAGCGTTCATAGGTGGCCTTAAATTATTTTGTGCAATAACATGGCCAGTTTTCTTCGAGAAGAATGAGGATTCTGCTAAAATAAAATCTGTCTCCAAAGTACTGGAAACAAATGAAACCACCGTGTCCTCTCAGGCACTCAAGAATCTGTGTGCCCTTTTCTGAGACCCAGGGTCAGGAAGATCCCCTGGAGAAAGAAATGGCAACCCACTCCAGTATTTCTTTCCTGGAAATCCCACGGACAGAGTCGTCTGGCGAGCTACCCAACACGGGGTCACCAGAGCTGGACATGACTTAGCGACTACACCACCACCACAAAGGAGATCCAACCAGTCCATTCTGAAGGAGATCAGCCCTGGGATTTCTTTGGAAGGAATGACGCTGAAGCTGAAACTCCAGTACTTCGACCACCTCATACGAAGAGCTGACTCACTGGAAAAGACTCTGATGCTGGGAGGGATTGGGGGCAGGAGGAGAAGGGGATGACAGAGGATGAGATGGCTGGATGGCATCAATGACTCAATGGACATGAGTCTGAGTGAACTCTGGGAGCTGGTGATGGACAGGGAGGCCTGGCGTGCTGTGATTCATGGGGTCGCAAAGAGTTGGACACGACTGAGCGACTGAACTGAACTGATCATACATCTTACCTGACACCTTCAACAACCAAAAGCCATTGGTTTCCCTTCCTCTGGGCTGACAATTTTCTAATAATGACAAGATAGCTGGTTTATAAGCTAACTCAGAGGTCTTATCTAGCTGCAATAAATAAATGTGTATGTGGATGGATATATAGCTAGATAGGTCGATCTATATACATATGTGGATACATATAGCTAGTTTTAATACTAGTCACCAGAATCACGTGGGGTGGATATTTTTAAATGCACACGCATGACCCTCACCCCAGACCTTCCGAGTGAAGATGTGCCACGAAGGGGAGCCCAGGGCTCTACATCCTTAACAAACTTCCCAGGTTCCTTACAGGCAGCTAAGTGTAAGAACTTCTTACAAAGTGGTACAAAGCCTGGGACCATGGCTACAGCTCACCCTTCCATAATGTATTCCCCATTTTTTCCACTTTTTCCAACTTGTACAGCATATGTAAAGGCAATTACCTAATGCTGACTTAGTTTCTAACTGTAGCACTCACAGTCACTCTTTTATGCTTTGACGGTGTCCAAAAAACAAAGTAATCGGGCCAACTACCTCAAGAATGTCCCCCTCTGTAGAATGCCCGAATAATAGTTTCTGCGCCTCCACACTCCCTGAAGAATAGACATACACCTTCATTCCAGCCTCTCGCCACTTCCTGACAGCTGGAACCACGTCTTCAAAGAACCTAGAGGGAAGAACACGGAGGTGAAGTGCAGCAAGAGGTTATTCCAGCCGGATGAAAACCAGTCACACAGTTGCCACGAGTTTCTCTATTTGTGTACAAATGGACACCAGGGAAAGCACTCCACGAGGCTGTGTGAGCTCCTGCAGATGTCATGAGCATGTCCCCGGAGTGCCACAGTCACAGATTAGAAGCAGTTTCAGTGGAAAGAGGAAGAGTTTTTGACACACAGTCACCCTAGTGACAGTAAAAAGTGATTATGGACAGAGAGAGAAAATAAGAAAGCAAGTGTCTGAAGTCCTAAGGAATTCAAAAAAGCAAAAAAGAGTAATATTGTACTGCTGTGTAATCTTTGATTAGTTCATGACTAGAAAAGGTTATGTCCAGTGTGCCTTAAGAAAGCACAGAAATACTTTTAGAAAGATCTGTAGTCCAACAACTAAAAAAAAAAAAAAAAATTGGAGGACTCAAAGCTATTTGTCTTCGATTAGCTAGAAAACAGAACTACATTTCTTGAGAACTAAGAAAACTTCAAGTTTTACTCTACAGGAAAAAATTATGGAACAAATCAGTTAAGAGACATGTACCGCCTCACATTTGCTAATCAGCAAAGCGTTGCGTCTGGTTTTCTGGGTCCTGACACTAACCTGTTCACCAATTCCCTGTTCTGTTCAGGGAGGGAACATCAGAGGAAATGGGTGAAGAGAGAAGCACAAGAAACTTGGGAGGTGTAACCAGTCTGTTATAAAGGATCACCTGGAAAATGTCAGAGAAGTCGTCTGCTGTATGAAACACAACTCAATATATTACACAAACTGAAGGAAAGGGATCAACGATTTCATTCAAAACCAGTTCCCATAATTGTGAGTTACTTCGTATGTTACTTTTCACTCAGAGGCAGGACTATTCTATGTTGAATCTACAGACTGATATTGCTCCAGAGCAGGGCTTTGAAGTCTAAGCTGATTTATTTCAAGCTCTTGGTTTTATAATTAAGGAACTAACTCTGCGAGAAGGCAGGGCTGACTCCTGTGACATGGTCTCCTGGCTCCACTCCTCTGGGTGTTTTACAGTGTGAACTGACTGATGTTGACTTCCACATCACTGGCCTATCCTGAAATTCTCAAGCATCCTTAAAAGGTGGTAGCCACCTTGTAAAGCACCTAAAGGAATGGCATCTCAATCGACAGAAAAAAGAAATATAAGCAGCTAGTAACCGTCTTGGATCGTAGGCTTTACATCAGGCAATGCCCTAAAATCCTAATAGATGTGACTTACTAAGACTCTCTTAGCAGTTCAGGACTCACGAGGCTCCTCCGGCAGGAGTGCTCTGACCCCAGGGTCTGTGGAAAAGTGGCACTGCCGACTGAGGAACCTCGCGGTGGCAGGTGCATCATTTCACAGCATCTCGCTTCTCCAACAGAGCAGAAGCAGGTCATCCTCACAGTCCCGGGAAGCACCCAACGGCGCTGTCACTCATACCCCAAGGATCGGGTATGACTGAGCTCAAGGGAGTCGCCATTTTCTAAGCCTGGGGTTAAAAGTTTCCAACCACCACACCAAGCCAGATATAGGCCCGGGCAATTTAGCTGGGTGAACTAAATTTATCCCAGCTTTGGGGAAAAAAAAAAAAACAACACTCACTCGTTGGAGCAAAAAGAATGCTGATTTTTTAGCTACTTTGCAAGTCACGCAACTTGCACTGAGAGAGAAAACTAGTGGAAAGTGCACTCGCTTTAGGGGGTAGAGGAAGTGTTGAGAGTCTCTTGAGGAGCTACGCACTCTGCCTTCATGTGCCCAGCCTTGAACGCCGCCCTCCACATGTGGCCCTGCAGCTGCTTCAGCGCCGTGGTCTTCCGGTCCAGGGACATCTGCCAGTACACGTTATCCACCACGGCCTGGATCATCCACCGCGGGTCGTCCGCCCCGCTACCAGAGGCTGCTGGGATCGGGACAGCCCCATCCAGGTGGGAGTCCTCTTCAGCCTTTAAAAGTCATCAACAACACGAAATCTGTGACGAGATCCCTTACACGATACCTGAAAACTAGCAGACCAACTTTCCCCAGCTACCATGAGCTCGAGCACCATCACAAATTAAAGAATCCTAGGCTTTGGGACTGAAATGAATGATTCCTAAAAAACAGTGGATTATAATTAATAAGTTTACAACAGCTTTCCTGTATCACTAAAGCTGAAACTTAAACTGAGAGGCATGTTGCATGTGAGAACAAAGAGCACAAAATGATAAAATGTTATAATTATAAGACCTGGTTTGTTGATTCACTTACTAGGATCAAACCTACTAGGACCAAACCAGGGCTTCAGTTAAATCTGATCATTTTCTCTGCACTATAACTAACTACGGAAGAAATCAAGAAAATCTTAAGTTTATGCCTAGAATTCAATGAAAAGAAACTAGTGACTCGATGCCTGGGGTTGGTTTACATACAATCTCCTGCAATCAGCCCACATCTTGCAAACCCTAATAGCTATTGAGCCTGTGACAATGTGTACGCCCAACCCCTAAAGATGCAATGATTCATGTACTACAATGGGGGAATACATGTTTCCACAAGAAGCGCTGAGACACCAAAAAAGGTGAAGAGGGGAATGTTTCAGACTAACCCTGAGTTATGTGGAAAATTTAACAAACCCAAACGCCCCATGCCCCAAAGTGTGTGATTCTCTTCAATCCAAACTCCTAATATGAAAGAACTTACACAGCCTCCCACATTGTCCCATGTAGAAAATTAAGTCCAAAAAGAATTGCCAGAGAGTTTGCTCTGCACAGTATGTAAGACCTTTGCCAGTGAAGTAGTTTTAATAAGAAAAACAACAGAAGAAGAGTTCCACAGAGCACAGTGGTAGGAGTCAGAGCAGAACAGAGCATGTGAACGGAAGGCAGGTATAGAGACTGGGCGGACGGGCATCCCCGGTGGCTCAGTGGTAAAGAATCCGCCTGCCAATACAGGAGGCACGGGTTTGATCCCTGGTCCAGGAGGAGCTCACATGCCAGGGAGTAACTAAGCCTGTAAGCCACAACTATCAAGCCTGTGGCTCCAGAGCCCAGGAGGTGCGGCGACTGAAGCCCACGCACCGTAAAGCCCCTGCTCTGCAACAAGAGAAGTTGCCACTGCAATGAGCAGCTCTCGCACCACAGCTAGAGAGTAGCCCCTGCTCACTGCAACTAGAGAAAAGCCTGTACAGCAGTGAAGACCCAGTGCAGCCAAAAAATAAAATAAATAATAGATTTTAAAATGTTTAATTAAAAAAAGACAACTGGGCTGAGAGTGAGCTGGGGTGAGAGGTGTGGGCCCAGGAGTTCTGTGGCCGGGCAGCAGGGCCCTATGCCATGGGGAGGAGGCAGTGGAGAACGAGGTGATGAAGTGTGGTCACCAGGAGACATTCGTGGAAAATGTGATAAAATGGCACAAGACCCTTCGGCATGCCACCCAGAAATGACTTAGTTTTATAAATACGTGATATGTGTATGCAACTGAAACAGCTCCAGAAAGAGGCGACTGTGGAGACAATGAACTGCCACGATCTGGCCGTTTAATTATGTGGATTCCTAAGCAGACAAGTCACGGCAACTTCCACGCTCTGTGAATCTAGAGCGCTTATTTTAAAATAAGCCCAGAGCATATTCTAAGCCTTCAGGCATCCGCGGCTCTAACACCCTTGGGAATGTAGAAGCAAGGGAACAGAAACGTCCCAACCTGTTTCCTCAAAAGACTGACATCCTGTTGGCACTCCTCTTCTTCCCAATGTGTCTGCAGATACTCTTCAACATTTTCTTTCACGTAAGGAAATAAAATGTCCTAGATAAAAGTGCAAAAGAAAAAAAAACAAGCGTTAGCTTTTAGTTGCTTGTATGAGATCAAGTTCTTCAACAATCTCACCTCACCTAAGTCTAGCAAATAAGACACTGAAAGTTTCATTGAAAATATGAAAATTGCTGCTCTGGGCAGAAGGGTTAGAGAAACAGATGAACTAGATCAAGAGTCAGCACCTGCAGCCCATGTGCCAAATTCCATCTCCTCTCGTTTTTGTAAACGAAGGTGTACTGGAATACGGCCACACTCACCAGTTTACTGGGTGTCTGAGGCCACTTTGGGGCCACAATGCGAAGGCGAATACTTGCAACCAAGACCATATGGCCTTCAAATCTCAGCATTCAGTATGTAGTCCTTTACAGAAAAAGTCAGCTGACTCCTAAACCAGATGGCGAGACCACACGTCCTCGAGGGCAGGGATCAAGACTACCCAGTTTACACTGCGGTGCCTGGGACCTGGACAAAACAAATATCTGCTGACAGAAAGATGTCCACGTATAACAAACCCTTTAAAAATACCTGATCACCATAATTCCTGTTTGGAAATCAGAATACCTACAGAATAGCCTATGTATGTTGTTTTTTTTTTTTAATTGGGGTATACTTGCTTTACAATGTTATGTTAGTGTCTTCTGCACAACAAAGTGAATCAGTCATATGCGTATGCGTACATATATCCCCTCCCTCTTGGACTTTCTTTCCACTCCTCCACACCATCCACCCTATACATTCTGAGGTGGAAAACAATCGAGAAATAAAGAACCGGTAAGTAACCCACGCACTGGGAACATGATTTCTCTTAGGTCAAAATTTTTATATTTACTTGTAATTGTAGCATGTGTGTCTTTTCAAACCCAATGTGACACATTCAATAAAAATTAAGTGTCAACGATACGCTAAGTGGGGCTTCCCAAGTGGCGCTAGTGGTGAAGAACCTGTCTGTCAATGCAGGAGACATGAGTTCAATCCCTGGGTAGGGAGGATCTCCTGGAGGAGGGCATGGCAACCTACTCCAGTATTCTTGCCTAGAGAACCCCATGGACAGAGGAGCCTGGCAGGCTACAGTCCATAGGGTCACACAGAGTTGGACACAACTGAAGTGACTTAGCATGCACGCATACGCTAAGACAGGCTAGTGGGCCATGGAGAAGGGGACTGAAAAGATAAACAAGTCACAATCCCTTTTTCTCAATAACTTTCTCAAGAATCTAGTTGGGGTGGGGGCGTGGTGGGGGGGGGGGATAAAACGATGCAGTCACTCTATAAAGGAATCTGGCAGTTTCTTTAAAAGTTCAACAGCTTATGATATGACCCAATGATTCCATTCAATGTTCCATCCCAAGAGAAATGAAAACTGTTCACAAGAATTGGATGTGAATGTGTCATGAAAAAGTGGAAGTGTCAGTCACTCAGGCGTGTCCGACTGTTTGTGACCCCATGGACTGCAGCCACCAGGCTCCTCTGTCCATGGCATTCTCCAGGCAAGAATACTGGAGTGGGTAGCCATTCCCTTCTGCAGGGAATCTTCCCGACTCAGGGATGAAACCTGGGTCTCCTGCATCGCAGGAAGATTCTTTAGTATTCAAGTCACCAGGAAATGAGTCATAGTAGTGAAAAAGTGGAAACAATCCAAATGGCCATCAATCAACTGGCAAATAGGTAAACAGGAAATTCATAAAACAGAATACTGATGCATGCTACTGCATGGATGAACCTCAGAAACATCATGCCAAGTAAGAGAAACATGATACATAACCATATTCGGCATGAGTCCATTTATAATGAAGTGACAAAAAAGGGAAATATCTAAAACAGGTACTAAATTGGCGGTTACGCTGGAGTGAGGAGTATGCAAATGGCCACAGATGGGGTCATGAACCTTCCTCAGCTACACTGTGATACATTACCTCCAGGTGTAATAACCCTCTTTTCTCATCTGAGAATTAATACAGGTCTGTTCACAGAAATTTTGGAAAATACAGAAACAAAATAAAAATAATGATAATCTCATGATCATCTTTCTTTAGAGAATTTTTTAAATAAAGAGACTTCTCTGGTGGTCTAGTGGCTAAAACACCATGCTCTCGATGCACGGGGCCCGGTTTTGATTCCAGGAACTAGAGTCCACATGGAGCAACCAAGACCCAGTGCAGCCAAGGAAATAAATAGATATAAAAGAAAAAAAAATACTACTTTTGAAAAATTAGTGAGGGGGGTGGGGGAACTATAATGCGGTGCAATGAGTGAGACAGAGCATGAACAGAATGCTTGGCAGACCCAGAGCGTGATGGCCCTGCAATAGTTTTAGCAAGGATCAGCCTGGAAAAAAAAGGAAATGAACAGATGCCGTGAATGCAGACACCAGGTAGACAATTCAGACAAGGCCTTACATTTCAAGGGAAAGTCTATAATCAAGTTGAACCCAAGAAGTCTGCTTATTTAAACTGATTTACTCATTTATTTATTCAAACATGTCCTGAATGTCCAGCACAAGGGCAGGCCCTTGCATAAGGGCTGAGGATATAATTGTGAGCAAAACCCACACAGGATCCCGAATCTCAAGGAGCCAAGTGGCAGAAACAGAACATTAAAGGTGGTACTTTAATAAACAGTACAAACGAGAGGGGTAATATTAAGGCATAAAACAGGAAAGTCTGACCTGTGAGGGAGGTCAGGGAAGGCTTTGCTGGAGAAGTGACCCCAGAACTGTGATCTAAAGCAATGATCCTCAAAGCGAGATTCAGTCCTGGGGGTCTGGGAACCCTTTTAGGGGGCTCCACGAGGTCAAACTATTCTCATAAAAACACTAAGATCATTTGCCTTTTCCACTTTACCAATGAGTGATGCTACAAGAGACCCAATGTAGACGAGAATCCAGCCATCTTCCTAGCCAGTTTATAAAATGCAAAACACTGTCTAAAACAGTCTTCTAGCCACATTTTCCAAAAGAACGGGAATATTTTTCATAAAAATGTATTATTTATTGGGGCTTCCCAGGTGGCACTAGTGGTAAAGAATCCACCTGCCAGGAGGTGTAAGAGATGTGGGATCGATCCCTGGGTTGGGAAGATCCCCTGGAGGAGGGCGTGGCGACCCACTCTGGTACTCTTGCCTGGACAAGTCCATGGACACAGGAGCCTGGCAGGCTATGGTCCACAGTGTCACACAGAGTCGGACACAACAGTGCACACACACATATACTGTTTATTAATGTTAACAAAGTAAAGGGGCTTATCGTTTAAAATGAATCAGTATTTTTAAATTTCTGTTTCAACTGCTAACATGGTAACTGTTGATCAGTATAACCCACATAAAAGCTCTTTGGGGCCTCAGTAATTAAAAAAAGAAATTATTATTTTTATTTGGCTGTGTTGGGTCTCGGTTGTGGGTCTTGGGCTTTCCCTGAGCCATACGGGATCACAGCTCCCCAATCAGGGCTTGAACTCACGTCCCCTGCACTGGAAGGTGGACTCCTAACCACTGGACCACCAGGGAAGTTGGGTCCTCAGTAAATGTTAAGTATACAAAGAACTCTTGAGAATAAGAAGTCTGAGAACCACCAAAAGAAGATAGGCCTAATTCGGAGAGGACGAGAGGAGGATTCCACACAGAGAGAATGGTGTGGGTAGGAAAAGGCTCCGGTAGGGTCACCTGACAGAAGCCGGGGGTTTTCAAATGTTTCTGCATCACCTGGGAATGTGCAGAAGCCCTGAAGAAAAGCAGTTCTCGTCCCTGCAAAACAGACTCACTTACCGTAAAATAAGAATGGGCTCCAATTCATGAAGCGCCAGCACGTGCTATTACAGGGTCATTGTGCCCGACAGAATGCCTGGCTTCTGCAGATTAGTGCTAGCTAGTACCAGCCCGCCACCCAGCGTGGTGCTGAAAAGCACTATCTGTGTCCTCTCCCTCCCTTCCCACTTCCTCCTTATTACTTCTGGATTGTGAGATTTTAACTAGTAATACTACTACAAGAGTGAACAAGGGCAAAAAGAGAAGAAAGATGCTGGTTGAAGGGGAGGGGGTGGAGGATGGGCAACAAAGATGGAGAGAATTAAGAGATACAAACTTCCAGTTATAAAATAAATAAGGAAGTACTGAACAGCATAGGAAATACAGTCAATATTAATGTAATAACTTTGTATGGTGACAGATGGAAACTAATCATGGTGATCATTTTGTAATGTACAGAAATATTACTATGTTGTACACCTGAAACTGATTTAATATTATAAGTTTGTGATTCTTCAATTGAAAAACAAAAAAAGGAAGCTAGCAGACTTTTCATTTCCTGCTAACAAGGGATGATATGATTAGGACATAGTTAACAGATTGTTATGAACAAAACCATGTGGGTTTTTTTTTTTTGGTTTTTTTTTTTGGTGGGTATAGAATTTTTCTGACTGGAACAAAAGCTTGGCTCCATAACCAGATTTTTGTTTTTAATTTCAGAAGACTCAATTCTAAGTTCAACTTAAATTGCACTCCTAAATGAAAATACACAACACAAGAAAATTATTACGGGTTTTTTCTTTTTTAAAATGGTAGGACTCTTCATACTATGTTATTCAAATTTCACCTGCCCCAGTAAAAACAAAGAAGTCATTCAGTTTCGTTTGTTCTCATGTGGCATTCCGATAGCACTCAGCAGATTCTGAAGCATACAAACAGTGTGATCAGGCAAAATTTTCAGCATATTTGACATAAAAGCTTTGTTTAAGCTCAATAAAAACTCATTCTTGATCTTAAAGAAGGAAAATAAGCTAAGATTAATAGCTTTTTTTTCTGCAAGAGATGTACTGATATATTTCTTAAAAAAAAAAAACAAAAACCTTTTATTGATGTATAGTTGATTTACAATGCTGTGTTGGGGTTTTTTTGGCCACACCCTGTGGCATGTGGGATCTTGGTTCCCCATCCAGGGACCAAATCTGCACCCCCTGCACTGGAAGGCAGAGTCCTAACCGCTAGACTGCCAGGGAAAGTGTTAGTCACTCAGGCATATCCAACTCTGCGACCCCATGGACTGTAGCCTGCCAGGCTCCTCTGTCCATGGAATTCTCCAGGCAAGAACACTGGAGTGGGTAGCCATCTCCTTCTCCAGGGGATCTTCCCGACCCAGGGACTGAACTCGTGTTTCCTGCATTGGCAGGCAATCTTTACCCTTTCCCATATATTTCTGATTTTCTTTAAATAGTCAAGTTTTCCCAGGATGTTCCTCCTCATGCCTTCCTTTCTCTGGCTTAGCATCTCTCCTGCACGCATGCACCATGGCAGGACTGTAAACCAGCCCTTCCTTGAGAGAGTGCCATCTGAGATGTGGCAGAAGGAAGGTGCACACACAGAGCTCTTCCTCTCCTAGGCAGACACACATGTGCAGAGAGGAAAGCAAAAAAAGTGCTTACGGTCACACTGGGGAGGCTGCAAATTAATGGAAACGTCCTAAACCATCATTAGCTAGAGAATATAAGCGCATATTCACACTCTATAACATTACTTAGCAGTTAACAATGAATGTACTAAAATTTTGTATTTATTAATATGAACAGAAACTCCAACATATGAATAAAACCAATACAAAGTGGGATGTACCAAGGGCTTCAAGTATAGCTGTAATGATTTCTTTCTTTAAGATCTGAAATAAACATCATATGAAACTTTAGTTAGCTTTGTAGTGGGTGCACAGTTATTGCACTAGTCTTTATCCTTGCTTATTTTAAATGTGTTACAATTGAAAAAAACAAACCAACTCTGATCCCTCATGCTACACCTTTCTCATCCGGTCCTTCTCCTCCAGCATCCTGCCTCCATTATTCCCCAACTTCTGAGCAACTGAAAATACTCCCCAGGGAAAAGTTTTGGTCAGATTCAGGGCCACTCAGAGTTGGAAGTCCTCAAAGGCTTTTTAAACACATACAGTGCTATACTCCTTGGGCTCCACAAAATCGAATTTCCTATATCCAGCTTTATTGGTACCAAGAACAATTCATCAAGAGCCTGTTAATCCTGAGAGCAGGTACAGACCCCGGGCAGTATGCCAAACCAGGGTTCTACCTCTTTCTTTCACTAACAGTGTTTGAGTAACTTATCCTCTTTGAGCCTACTTTCTCATGTGCTAAATGGCGATGATAACACCAAGCAGTCACTGTGGTCACTAGAGGTAATTAGATAGATGAAAACACCCAGTTCCTTACCACTAATTATATACTCCAGCACAAACATTTTAACACAGCAAGATCACCTTTACCCCAATTTAGTGACAAATGATAGCAGAGAAGTCCCCAGAGAACAAATCACAAAGATAACCAATTCATTCCTTCAGCATCTACTGAGGATTTACTGAGTGCCACACGTTTCTCATTATATTTATTTTTATTTACTTTTTGGCTGCTCGGCATGTGGGGTCTTAGTTCCCAGACCAGGGATCAAACCCGGACCCTCTGCAGTGGAAGCACAGAGTCCCAACCACTGAACCATCAGGGAAGTGCCACCAGACATTCCTGTACAGACCTTTTCCTCGGAGAACTCACAGAAATAAAAGGTCCAGATTTCAAGCGATCCTGCTTAGGAGAAGCTTCAGAAATTAGAATCGACTTTAGAATTTCTGAGCATCCAATCTGCCTCTTTCCTCTATACGCAAAACTCCCCTCTGCACTGACTAAGCACACAAAGGTAGACAATGAAGTTAGAACTCAGGGTAACTGGAATTGGGAGGTTAGCAGGCTGAACAGTCTATTTTAGTGTGAGTGTTACTGTATAACATAAAATTACATGGGGCAAATAACTAAACTGTGAAGATTTTACCCTTTCTTTCAACATCCTTCAGTTCAGTTCAGTTCAGTTCAGTTGCTCAGTCGTGTCCGACTCTTTGCGACCCCATGAATCGCAGCACACCAGGCCTCCCTGTCCATCACCAACTCCCGGAGTTCACTCAGACTCACGTCCATCGAGTCAGTGATGCCATCCAGCCATCTCATCCTGTCGTCCCCTTCTCCTCCTGCCCTCAATCCCTCCCAGCATCAGAGTCTTTTCCAATGAGTCAACTCTTCGCATGAGGTGGCCAAAGTACTGGAGTTTCAGCTTCAGCATCATTCCCTCCAAAGAAATCCCAGGGCTGATCTCCTTCAGAATGGACTGGTTGGATCTCCTTGCAGTCAGGCCTCCCTGTCCCTCACCATCTTCTGAAGTTTGCCCAAGTTCATGTCCATTGCATTGGTGATGCCAACCAGCAACCTCATCCTCTGATGCTCTCTTCTCCTTCTGCCCTCAATCTTTCCCGGCATCAGGGACTTTTCCAAAGAGTTGACTGTATCAGATGACCAAAATACTAGAGCTTGAGCTTCAGAATCAGTCCTTACAACAAGTATTCAGGGTTGATTTCCCTTGGCTGGTTTGATCTCCTTGAGGTCCAAGAGACTTGCAGGAGTCTTCTCTAGCACCACATCTAGAAGGCCTCAATTCTGTGGCATTCTGCCTCTTTTAGGGTCCAGGTCTCAGAACCATACATGCCCAGTGGGAAGACCATAGCCTCGACTATACGGACCTTTGTCGGCAGAGTATGGTCTCAACACACTATCTAGGTCTGTCATAGCTTTCCTGCCAAGAAGCAATCATCTTCTGATTTCATGGCTGTAGTCACCATCTGCAAAGATTTCAGAGCCCAGGAAGAGGAAATCTGTCATTACGTCCACCTTTTCCCCTTCTATTTGCATAAAGTAATGGGGCCAGATACCACGGTCTCAGATTTTTAACTAATATTTAATTTTAAGCTGGCTCTTTCACTCTTTCCTTCACTCTCATCAAGAGGCTCTTTAGTTCCTCTTCGCTTTCTGCCATTAGAGTGGTATCATCCGCATACCTGAGGTTGTTGATGTTTCTCCCGCCTATCTTGATTCCAGCCTGGCATTTCTCATGATGTGCTCAGCGTATAGGTTACAAACAGGGTGACAGCTGACAGCGCTGTCGTACACTTTTCTCGATCTTGAACCACCAGCTGCTCCATATGGGGTTCTAACTTGCTTCCTGACCCGCACATGGGTTTTTCAGGTAAGATGGAGGAGGAGGATGGAATGGAGAAGGGGAGAGTGGCAAACCACTCCATTATACCTGCCACGAGAACCTCATGAACTGTGTAAAAGACAAAAAGATAGGACACCGAAAGATGAGTCCCCCAGGTTGGAAGGTGTTCAATATGCTACCGGGGAACAGCAGAGGAGAACTACTAACAGCCCCAGAAAGAATGTAGCGTCTGGGCCAAAGCGGAAATGACGCTCAGCCGTGATGTGGTGATGGAAGTAAAATCCGATGCTGCAAAGAACAGTACTGCATGGGAACGTGGAATGTTAGGTCCATGAATCAAGGTAAACTGGACGTGGTCAAGCAGGAGATGGTAAGAACAAATCCTGACATCCTAGAAATCAGTGAACTAAAACTGGACGGGAACAGGCAAATTTAATTCAGATGACCATTATATCTACTACTGTGGGCCAGAATCCCATAGAATAAACAGAGTAGCCCTCATAATCAGTAAGAGTTCAAAATGCAGTACTCGAGTGCAACCTCAAAAATGACAGAATGACCTCAGTTCATTTCTAAGGCAAGTCATTAAACAGCACAGTAATTCAAGTCTATGCCCCAACCGCTGATGCTCAAGAAGCTGAAGTTGATCGGTTCTATGAAGATCCAGAAGACCTTCTAGAATTAACACCAAAAAGAGATGTCCTATTCATCACTGGGGACTGGAATACAAAAGTAGGAAATCAAGAGGCACCTGGAGTAACTGCCAAGTTTGGCCTTGAAAAACAAAATGGTACCAAGTAAGAATGTTCTAAAAACAAATTTTTTAAAGCGGGTAGTGGGACTTCCCTGGCGACCCAGTCAAGACTCTGCTTACACTGCAAGGGGGCACGAGTTCAACCCCTGATCAAGGAACTAGGATCCTGCAGTGCCACACAGCATCGCCAAAAAATAAATAAATAAAGCTAATGCGTATCGCCCAAACCTGCCCACTGAAAAATTTCAGGCTTTAAAAGTAATTCGAGAACAGCAATGATAAATTCTTTAACTTCAGTTATAATCCACTTATAGACAATTTCACAATTCTACAATATGAAAAAAAATGCTGTAATGAACCCAGGATTCTACAAACATGTAAGTATTTTTAGTCTACCAGGCACCTAAAGGGTTGTTACAGTTTAGTAGTATGTATAAGGCTTCCCTGGTGGCTCAGCTGGTAAAGAATTCGCCTACAACGCAGGAGACCTGGGTACGATCCCTGGGTTGGGAAAATCCCCTGGAGAAGGGAAAGGCTACCCACTCCAGTATTCTGGCCTGGAGAATTCCATGGACTGTATACTCCATGGGGTCACAAAGAGTCAGACATGACTGAGCGACTTTCACTTTCACGACAAAAGGGGTTTCCCTGGTGGATCAGATGGTAAAGAATCTCTCTGCAATGCAGGAGACCTGGGCTCAATCCCTGGGTCAGCAAGATCCCCTGAAAGAGGGCATCACAACCCACTCCAGTATATTTGTCTGGAGAATCCCATGGACAGAGGAACCTAGTGGGCTACAGTCCATGGGGTCGCAATAAGCTGGACACGACCAAGATACTAACACACACATGACAAAAGGCTATAGAACTAAACGACAGTATTTGCCTTCCAGGGGACTAGGATTATCAATAAATCCTACTAAATGCTAGTGGGGGTACTATGCAAGCAGCAGTTTATATTACTCTACACAGCCCACTGATAGCATTCTGAAAGAGCTCCATTAAGGGCCACATCGCTGAAGATCTAATTAAAGAAGCTGCCTCATAAATGTTTAGAAGTCTAGATATGGATTTACTTTATTATCAAGTGGCTGTTTTAATGAAAAGGTCATAGAATCAATAAAAGTAAAATTGTTGCTATATTTACTCATGTCCCCTTTGAAGAAAATGGGCAATAAAAAGGTAATGGGTGATACTTAGAGTACTACAGCTATTTAAAGAAACTATTTTAAAAGCTTTCCAAAGGGACCACAGGGTGCAAATGATTTATAGGATTTGAGAATTTAACATTTTCCAGGCAGAGAGTTAAACAACACAAAGACAATATTGGTGACCTATTATTTCTGTATTAATCCCAGAGGATAAAAAAACAAAGGAAAATCAAGTCGCTTGATGGGTCCTAAGAACCAATCACATTCTTTAAATAAGAAATGAAAACACAGGGTAATCATATTTTGGGGACTATCTAAACAGATAACAGGAAATCTAAGAGAATATGGACATAACAGGTTACAAAGGTTTTCTCTGGGACATGAGATACCAAGGGAGGGGAAAAACTTTTTTTTTTAAGGTATCTATTTCTACAATGAAAGAGTATAGTCTTTTTTTAAATTGAGACAAAATTGATACATAACATTGTGTTAGTCGCAGTTATGCAACATATTGGTCTCCCCCTGGCTCAATGGTAAAGGATAAGCCCACCAATGCAGGAGATGCAAGTTTGAGCCCTGAGTCAGGAAGATCCTCTGGAGAAGGGAATGGCAAAAACCCACCCCAGTATTCCTGCCTGGAGAATCCCACGGACAGAAGAACCTGGTGAGCCACACTCCATGGGGTCGCAAAAGAGTCGGACATGATTTAGTGACTAAACAACGAAGACAACACGTCGGTTGAATGTTTGTATATACTGAGAAATGGGCACCACGGTGAGTCTTGCTGACATCCATCACAGTTAAGCAAGTTTTTTTCTTGTGATGAGACCTTTTAAGATCTGCTCTCTTCACAGTCTTCAGGTACACGATACAGCATCATTAACTCTAATCACTATGTTGTATACTGCATCTCTACAACTTACTTACTTTGTAACTGGATATTTGCACCTGCTTGAACATTTCTAACAATGAGGAATCTACTGCTTCTTGAAGTGGTCCACACCATCCATCAGATAGATTCAACAGTTGTAGTATTAGAATTGCTCCTTAAATATCCTTCCTGAAGACCATACTTGGTAGAGGAACTACCAAGAGAAGTTTTGCAGCTCTGGCTGCTACAAAGGGTCATGAGGGCTCAGAAATGGCAAGTCTGCTGTCTATTTTCATGGGTTAAGCAGAGATAATCACTCCCCTTTGAAAGCTGAAACCTTTAGGAATGAACACTAAATATCTTCATCTGCATTCAAAAAGAATATATGTGATGCTGTAAGACAAACTTGTCTTCTAAATCCCATTAAGACGATTAAACTGTAATTAAAGAAATATAAACTGTAATCTAATTAACTGCAATGAATCACATCTCACAAGGGAAGGTCGTCATTATTCACAAGTGCTAGTAGTTGGGATAGGTCTTTAAAAGCAGCAGAGAGAAAGAACATCAACATCCCATAAGTTTCAGAGCAGGAACCCTGACTGGCCCTAGGACAGAGTCCTAGCCCCTGTTGAGTGTGGAGGGGAGGGAACTGACATTTACTTCCTTGAATCCACCTATATTGGTGCAAGGTGACTCTCTCTGAATAAATGAAGCAGCTGAGATTCAAAAAGGTTTCACTGCTGGTACAGTAAAGCCAGGACTCAAACCCAGGTCTACTGAAGCCCAATGCTTGAGTCTATCCAGCTCTGTGGGTTCATGACTTCAGGGAGGATCACCCAACCCCCCAGATCCCGGTATTATATTCCCTACAGAAATTTCTAATACAGCTTTTCTCAAAGAGATTTGCACTAAGAAAAGAAACGAGAGATTCTGGCTCACCTGGCAGTACTGTAACTGTTCCAATAAACAGGAATAATGAGTAATTACAGCAATAGTGGGAACAACTGCCAACACTAACTGAGCCTTCACCGTTCCAGGCACTTCTCATTCCACAGTCAATCCTCAGTGATCTTGTCTAATCCATGATTTTAAATGCCATCTGTTGCCATGCTGTGCTAAATCACTTCGGTTGTGTCTGATGATGTGCAACCCCAGGGACAGCAGGCTGCCAGGCTCCTCTATCCATGAGATTCTCCAGGCAAGAATACTGGAGTGGGTTGCCATTTCCTCCTCCAGTGTATTTTCTGACCCAGGGATCGAACTCACATCTCTTGTCTCCGGCACTGGCAAGAAGGTTCTCTACCATTTTGCAGTTAGTTCAGTTGCTCAGTCGTGTCCGACTCTTTGCGACCCCATGGACTGCAGCACGCCAGGCTTCCCTGTCCGTCACCAACTCCCGGAGCTTGCTCAAACTCATGTCCATCGCGAGTGATGCCATCCAACCATCTCATCCTCTTTCTTTACCACCAACACCATCCATATACCCATCTGTTGCCAATGACCCCTAAATCCACAGCTTGAACCTGGACCTCTTCCCTGAACTCCAGACTGATTTTTTTCTTCCAACTACCTTCCCCAAATCTCACTTGGATATCTGAAATTCAAACTCCTGTTTCTAGCCCTTAATCCTGCTCCTCCCACAATGTCCCATCTCAGCCAAGTGGCAGCTCCATCCTTCCAAGATGCTCAGGCTGAGAGCCTTAGAGTCCTCTTCAACTCCTCTTGCTCTCACACTCCACATCCCACCAATTCATCAGCAAATGCTGTCAGCCCTATCTTCAAAATACACCCAGAATCTAATCACTTCTCACCATCTGCCACTGCTCCCAAGCACTCCAAATCTACTCAATGCATTGATTAATGAGTAACCTGAATCACATCATTTCAATCCTCAAAATAACCCCATGAAACAAGTGCTCTTATTTCCTCCATTTCACAAAGGTACATAAAGGTTAAGTATAAACTAAGAAACTATAGTTTATCAATCAGGTCTTTTTCCTTTTTTGGTTCAAAGAGTCAGATCCCCTGAGCCTGATCTTCTGGTCAAAGGGGTCTGATTAGTTTATAGAGTTACAACGACTTGGTCCCAGCCAAGGCCCAGGGCAGGAGTCAGCCAGCCTCCTGGAGCGCGGCAGCACCAACACCAGTCTGACCACGAGCTCCTCTCTGAAATCCCACCCAGGTCCCAGTGCCAGGATTCCCACTAGTTTTCAAACTACATGTGTTAGTCTCTTTTTATTCAGTATCAGCTCCACACTTTTTTTAAGACTTAAAAAAAGGAACTTGAAAAAAGGAACTTGTTGGAAGGTCACATAATGAATCACTGAAAATCAAGTTAAGAAATGAAGCCCTCACGTGCATACCCAGAAGACAAAGAACCCTTTTCTGTATTAAAGAATTCTGTCTTTGAAAAGCAATCCGTGTTTTTGAAAGTGGAGTCCCCTGGGAAGGGTCCATTGAGGTTCCAGAAGGGCCTCTGAGGACAATATTACTGACTTTCCATGTGACGGAGGACCGGACACAGGAAGATAAGGGTGAGCTGGCCACCACCCTTCTTCTGACCCCTACCTCCACCAAAACCAATAATGAAAATTAAATGAGTTAATAAATGTGAAAATCAAAAGCTGTATGCAAAAATAAGCCTTTATTGTAAAAAGAATAGCTTTTTTGTGAGTGTGGAGGAGTTACATAGGGTGAGCTTTAAGGATAGAAAATTTAAGAACCACCAAAGAAGGGAGGTCCTTTCAGAGCTAAACACAGGATAGCCTTAAAAAGTTTATCTGAACAAAAGAAAGGCTTACCTATCTATGTATTTTCAAAACAGGGGTTATTTATTAGAATTGGCACTTTCACGGAATTGATCTGACTACATATACTTCAAGGATCTAAGAGACTTTAAGCATAGGGAAAAAAAAAATCAGAATATTCACCAAACTAACTGCTCGGTGGTGGGAGCAAAAGGGGCATTCATTATCTACACTGTACTCTTCTGTAATGTCTGCAGTTCATAATAAGCATTAATTAATTTCCGTGGAAAAATTAAGGGGAAAAAAAACACTCCTCTATCCTCACATTAACAGATACAAGTCTCCAAAGAACAGTGTATTTAGCTCTTTAGATATTTGTTAATAAAATTTACTTTATGGTGTTTTAACTTCCATTGTTAACTAGTTTCTCTAAAACTCATCAGTTTTAGAAATGCTGGGTCAAAGAAAGTTCTAATATCACTCTAGAAACACAACAGTTACATAGCATGCTGTGCAAATAAGATAAAATATCACCTTGAGGGAATCTGAAAGAGCAAGGAGAGCAGAAGTGGGAGCAAACAACGCCAGCCCTCCCGGGCCCAGTCTGGAAGGCATCGTAACGCCATCAACAAGCACTTGCTGAACGCCGTATGTGCGAGCACCGTGCCAGGCTCTGCTCTCAGCCCTTAAGGAGCTCTCAGCACGGCGGCAAGACAGCACACACAGACGACACCGCAAGGCAGCATCTGCTATGATGGCAAATACACGGCACTGCGGGGCAGGGAGAGACAGGACTCGGAAATTCCCACTTAAACCCAAGTCCTTTGAAAGCAGAAGCAGGTATCACCTGTATATTCCCACAGCCTAGCACGAGAAATACGTTTTAAACATGTTTTAAGTCAATGGGTACATGGAACCAAACTGCACTTGGAGAGGAAAAGGTGTGACATCCCAAGCTAGAGGAATGGTGGTGGCATGAAAGATTGGCATGACCCAAATGGGCATCATCAGTTATTTACAAAAAAAGAGCATAAAGGAACTGAGGCACAGAAAGTTGGAAAAGCTGACTCACTCAAGTTGAGGAGCTGAAACTATCTTTGACCCAACAGGAAACCCAAAAGGATTTCAATGGTGCAAAGACAATCTGTTTTATGTACCTGTCTTCCTTACTTGATTCCTTAAGGGGGGCAACTGCATCTTTTAAGAATTTTGGTTTCCTGGCAGCGCCTGGCACATGAAAGGTATTCAAATAAATGTGGGGAAAAGGAAGGGAAGACTGATCAGCTGGAAACATTATGCATGTGCCATAACATGGAAGGTTCTAGAAGAGTAAGAGATCAGAAATTAAGGCTGGAGGTGTTTTCTAATCCATCTCATGATATACTCAGGCTCAATACAGTGATTCTCCAAAGGCTCCTCCCCTTGTTTCAAGTTGAATCAACAAAAATCCTCTTGTAATCCACCATGAGTATATCTCCATGTAGGAATCCGGAGCAAGGGGAGGTTTGGGGGAATAGTCATCAAACCAGGAAATCCTGCCATGCCAGTGCAAGTTGTCTGAGAGCAGTCATGTTCTGTGCCTCGTTCCTGACCTATTTCTGCCCAGAGCCACAGAAGCACAGGTAGAGGCAATCACAGTGAGTTTCAGTACATGTTAGCGCCCCCTTTTCCATACTGACTCTTCACAAGTGCTTTCTGTCTCCAAACAGTCTGATACTTCCTGCATTGTAATCCGTGTTTCTACTGGGCTTCATATTTTTCAAAGTCCGCCCCCTCCCAGTTCATGACTAAGTTATTTATTTAAGCCATCTCCTGCCATAAGCAAAAGGACAGATTAGTGTAATGGTCATCAAGTATAATGGTGCTCACTGGATACAGAAAAGTATATGGGACCTTAAGCTCACCTTCATGGCAAATAGATGGGGAAACAGTGCAAACAGTGAAAGACTTTATTTTGGGGGGGCTCCAAAATCACTGCAGATGGTGACTGCAGCCACAAAATTAAGACGCTTTCTCCTTGGAAGAAAAGTTATGACCAACCTAGACAGCATATTAAAGAGCAGAGACATTACTTTGCCAACAACAGTCTATCTAGTCAAGGCTATGGTTTTTCCAGTGGTCATGTATGGATGTGAGAGTTGTACTGTGAAGAAAGCTGAGCGCCAAAGAATTGACGCTTTTGAACTGTGGTCTTGAGAGTCCCTTGGACTGCAAGGAAATCCAACCAGTCCATTCTGAAGGAGATCAGTCCTGAATGTTCATTGGAAGGACTGATGTCGAAGCTGAAACTCCAATACTTTGGCCACCTGATGCGAAGAACGGACTCATTTGAAAAGACCCTGATGTTGGGAAGACTGAAGGTGGGAGAAGGGGACGACAGAGGATGAGATGGCTGGATGGCATCTCCGACTCAGTGGACATGAGTTTGGGTAAACTCCAGGAGTTGGTGATGGACAGGGAGGCCTGGTGTGCTGCAGTCCATGGGGTCGCAAAGAGTTGGACACGACTGAGCCACTGAATTGAACTAATGGAAGCTCACCTTCTTGTATCCAGGGATCAAAGTTTTTTGTATCTATCTCATTCAATCTTCTTCTCTACCTTGTGAGCATGACAGATCCTATTCCCCCCATTCTTGGAGATGAAAAAGGCTGAATCTCTAGATTGAAGGAACCTAGGCAAAGTGACACAATTACAGCATCAATAGAAACAAACGTCAGAAAAGCATACAAACGAGAGTGAGTGAGTGAAGTCGCTCAGTCATGTCCGACTCTTTGCGACCCCGTTGACTGTAGAAAACCCACCAGGCTCCTCCATTTATGGGATTCTCTAGGCAAGAATATTGGAGTGGGTTGCCACTTCCTTCTCCAGGGGATCTTCCCGACCCAGGGATCGAACCCAGGTCTCCCACATTGCAGGCAGATGCTTTAACCTCTGAGCCACCAGGGAAACCCATACAAACAAGATTCCATTGTTAAATTGAATCAATATCTTTATCATTTTGATTTTCAATGAAATGAGTATCTGCTACTTCAAAAAAATTCTACTGATAGGATCAAAGATTTTTCTGCTTAATTCAGATTTTCTAATGCAGAAGATTAAGTTTGAGACATCTTTTCTCTTGGTCTTATTCAAAATACTGCCAAAAACTCTGTACTCTAAGGTAAAACTCCAGCTCCTACATATTGTCTTTACCAACTTCCACACCACCACAGTCCTTAAATGGAATCTTAAAAAAAAAAAAAAGTATAATCCCAGGGGCAGTCCAGTGGTTTGGACTCAGTGTTTCCAATGCAAGGAGTGCAGGTTCTATCCCTGGTTGGGGAACTAAGATCCCAAATGCCACACTGCAACTAAGCACACACAGCAATTAAGACCTGATGCAACCAAATAAGTAAATAAATATTTAAGAAAAAAATAAAAGAAAATTGCTTTGGACTTCCCTGGTGGTCCAGGGGCTAAGACTTCACACCCACCCTGCTGGAAGCCCAGGTTTGATCCCGGGTCAGGGAACTGGATCCTGCATGCCACAACTAAGACCCAACACAGGCAAACACATAAATAACAATAAAAAACACTCCGAGCTTCCACTGCAGGGGCCGCAGGTTCAATCCCTGGTTGGGGAAGTTCCACAAACAACAAAAAAAAAGAAAGTTATTATTACAGTTCAGTTTCTGGAAGACAATTTGCAAAAGCTGGGGAAGTGGCCAGTTGCTTATTGCTTTGTTATTTGCCAGTTTATTTCATTATCTTGCTCTCTTTTGTCAATTTACTTGACTTCTGAGAGGTTTTGGTTCTGTTAATGATGGCAGACCTCCTTTAATTCACCTACACTATCTTGGTGTGCTCTGTCACCTCCAATGAGCCATTAGGAAAGAGGGACGCTAACAGATCTTGGTTTCGGGATACAGCCTAACTACTCAGAGTTCAGTCCATGGACCAACAGCATCAGCATCACACAGAAACCTGTTCAAATCTCAACTTCCATTCCATATTATTCAGCCACTAAAAAAAAAAAAAGAATGAAATCTTGCCATCTGTGATAACACAGATGGACCTAGAGGGTATTACGCTAAGTGAAATAAGGCAAAGACAAATACTGCCTGATTTCACATATCTAAAAAACAAAGCAAACGAAGGAACGTAACAAAACGGAACAGACTCACAGACAGAATAAACAGGCGGTTGCCAGAAGGGAGAAATCCGGAGAAATTAATGAAATAGGTGAGTGAGATTAAGAGCTACCAACTCCCAATTACAAAATAAACGGGGATGAGATGTACAACATGAGGAACATAACCATTTATACTACAGTATGTTTGTATGGTGACAGATGTTAACCAGACATATCATGATGATCATTTTATAATGTACAGAAATACTGAATCACTATGACACCTGTAACACACACAGTACTGTAGGTCAATTATACTTCCACTGAAAGCACTACGGGATTTCACTGGTGGTCCAGTGGTTAAGACTCCGTCCTCCCAATGCAGGGGGTACAGGTTCGATCCCTGGTCAGGAAACTTAAGATGCCTGGCCAGAAAAAGAAAGCAAACAAACATGTATACACTGGAAGGAAATGCACCAAAATGCAAATAACACTTATCTCTGGTGGGAAGGGGGCCAGTGTGAATTATGCGTGATTGTCAATTTTTACTTTATGCTTTTATGTATTTCCGTTTTCAATGAACATGTACTGCTTGTAAAATTAGAAAACAACAAATGTCACTAAAAATGAAAAAAAAAAAAAGTACCATTCCAGATCTTCTGAATCAGAAACTACTTAGCCAGATCTCTGGATTATTTGTCTACACATTCAAGTCTGAGAAGCACAGATATAAAGGGCCACTGGCAAGGGTACTCACCACGACCCACTTAATATACTCTCTAGGAACAAATATTCTAATCAGATTCATACTTTCAGTTAAATAGAAGGTTCTTAATTATTCAGTTCAGTTCAGTCGCTCAGTCGTGAACCGCAGCACGCCAGGCCTCCCTGTCCATCACCATCTCCCGGAGTTCACTCAGACTCACGTCCATTGAGTCCCTTAATTATTACAAAGACTTTATCTTCAAGCACTAAGTCTTGAAGTCTTCCTAAGACATAAATGAAAAACATACCCCACAACTGCCACTCATCCACTACTCTCTGAAAAGGTTTGTTGATAATGAATGAAATACTGATGGAAATATATTTATTTATTTTATACAGGGGGCTAAATATTCATTCCTTGCTTCCCAGGTAGCTCAGTAGTCAAGCATTTGCCTGCCAAGGCAGGAGATGCAGGAGACTTGGGTTCGATCCCTGGGTCAGGAAGATCCCCTGACGAGGAAATGGTAACACACTTCAGCATTCTTGCCTGGAAAATCCCATGGGCAGAGGAGACTGGCAGGCTATAGTACACACACAGGGTCACAAAGAGTCGGACATGACTGAGTGAGCACAATCCTTGAGCACAAGTATTCATTAAATGTTCACATCAGCCTTATGAGGTTGCTACCCCCACAGTACAGGACATTGTACAGGACATCTGTACCCAGACTCAAAAGACAGTAAATAACTTGCCATAAATCATTCAGGGAGCCAGAAGCTAAGCCACACTTGCAGTCACCAAGCTCATCCTGATAAATACTACACTCTGTCCAGCCAATCCCTGTTATTTAAAGATACTATATTTACAAATTCTACCTACTAAAATTTATTCATAACCTCCAAATCATGATCCACTGAACTTTCCCACTTTTCTGACAACAGGTATGTACATGAGCAGAAGAGCAAAACTTGTGAAAAACCAGTTGCCCAAATTCCCACTATAAGGTGATGCTTTGCCTTACCTCACCTCTCATATTTTAAACAAGCATCCTTTTCAGAGTGTGTTTGCCACTACATTTTCACATTTTGTGCTTTCTGTTGCTGACTGCCCACAAAGTGCTCAAGTGCTGTCTAGTGTTCCTAAGGCAAGAAGACTACCTCCCGGAGAAAGCACATGTGGTTAGAGAAGCTCTAGCAAAGCCTAGGTTACAGTGCCATTGGCAGTGAGCTCAGTGTTAGGGAGTCAATGATATGTATTAAGTAAGACAAACAGAAACACACAAAACAAGGTTACCTAGCCATCAGCTGCCACCAGAGGCTCACAGGAACCGCTCCCTTCATCTTCTCCAAGGACAATGTTTCAGTATTTGCTAAGGTGGTGTTTGCAGTGACTTCATAGATCATAACTGCCCCAACTGTTGTTACAAGTACTAATTTGACGTGTAATGACAGGAAAAGCACCAAATTATAGAGCATTTTCAGAAACAAGAGATCATCTTCCCCAACTCAAAAACAATACTTGAAGGTTCCTGACAGGACAACCACAGGACTGGAATGGTGTTATTTCGCAGCTTACAGACTAAAATCATTGGAATAACACAATGCAAAAAATCAGAAAAATGAGTATTACATCACCACGGACAAAGATCTGTGGTGGCTCCATGGGGTGCAGGCAAGATGATTCAAAGGGATAAGGGAAGAAAATACAAACCCATTCATTTATACTTATTTAAACCTCATCTTTAAATTCTAATTTACTTTATAACTTAATAACAGTACACAATAAATTCTATTGGTTATGCCTGCCCCAACTCTACTGATGCTGTGTGTGTAGTCAGTCATGTCTGACTCTCTGCGACCTTTTAGACTGTAGCCCGTCAAGCTCCTTTGTCCATGGGATTCTCCATGCAAGAACACTGGAGTGGGTTGCCATGCCCTTCTCCATGACATCTTCCCAACCCAGGAGTTGAACCTGTGTTTCTTGTGTCTCCTACACTGCAGGCAGATTTGTCACCCATTGAGCCATCGGGAAAGCCCGCTGATGGTTTATATAACCAAAAAATGCTGAGTGATCACCACCATAGAGGATCAAAGTCAGTGCTTGAAAAGAAAAGGCATGTTCTGCAGTGAGGGGCAGGACTGATGGCTTTGAGGACTCAGATGCACTGGGAACCATCGAAGGAAAGCTGGGCTCTACTGCTGCTCTGCCCCCAACTAGTTGTGATGACCCTCACAAAGACATGCCTCTAGGCATTCATTGATTCATATGAGAAATTAATTAGCTGGTTGTGACACTGACTAGATGGCCCAAACTAGGAACCCTTCTCGCTCCAGAAATTTGACCATTCTGACTCGAAGAAAATAAGATATATTAGCAGTTAAGTAAAACCACTGTTTATTATTGTCTGTAGCCTAAGCGTTAAAGGCATGCCCTGACAGAGCATCAGGCTGCTCACAGAACACATTTCCAGACTGGGAAGATTCTATGGAATCCTGTAAGATATCTAGGAGTTAGTGCATCTTATAAAGTTATAAGTTGCATCATAGACACCTTCAACTTTAACTACTCAGCAAGGGGAAAAAGAGAGAGAGAAAGGGAAAAAATAAATAAAACCAGTGCTGCTAACCTGTCTGCCCTTCCACTCACAGAACGTATTCTGTTCCCTGAGACAGTCTCAGTTCCCCAGTGTCTCTGACAGCATGAATGGTTCAGTGTGAGCCTAGTGTTTGACACAATATGTTTTTCATCTACGTCACCTAATCCTAAACCAACTACTTCCTCCAGTGCTCAAGAGAAGCAGCAGCAATGTTTCAACTCTGAAGGAAAAATGGCTGCATGGGATTTACAGAAAGAAGGAATCAGTCTCCAGAGAGGACTGGCTTCCTAAGGGTATTTCAAAGGCATTTATTTTTTAAACCTTTTCTTTAACAATGCTGTGATAGTTTTAGGTGGACAGCAAAGGGACCCAGCCATATATATACCTGTATCCATTCTCCCCCAAGCTCCCCTCCCACCCAGGCTGTCACATAACATTGAGCAGAGTTCCCTGTGCTGTACAGTAGGTCCTTGTTGGTTATCCATTTTAATTACAGCAGTGTGTACACATCATCCCAAACTCCCTAACTATCCCTTCCTCCCCTCTCCCCATCTCCCCAGCCCGAAACTGTTTGTTCTCTAAGTCTGTGAGTCTCTTTCTGTTTTGTAAGTTCATTTGTATCATTTCTTAGATTCCACATACAAGGAATGTCATAGGATATCCTTCTGATTTACTTCACTCAGTATGACAATCTCTACGGCAATTTTTGACAATACTCAATTTTCACAGTGTATACTGATGGTAGAACCAAACCCCCAAATAAAGTATAGTTACTCTGTTCCAAGGGTGTACTCCTAAACCTATCACCAAGAGGTGGTGTAAACTAAAATTTGCCACCATATGCTTTTATGGTATTTTTTACTGATTAAAGTGCTCTCGTGTCAGCTGTGTCATTTAACACCCACAAGACCAGGCAAAGAAGACTGAACAAGCACGGTGGGTCTGTCCCATTTCAGAGATGGAGCGCAATAATGGAAAGATTAAGAGGTGCTGTGTCAAGACAATTTGGTTTCAAATCCCAGGCATACCGTTCAATTTTTCAGAGCCTGTTTCCTATTAGTAATATGCAAACAGTGCACACAACCTGACTTGTAGTCAAGTATACCAGTTGCATCTCAATGTTTCCTTTTATCTTTTCCACACTAAAGCCCAAAGTAGAACCGAGGTCCAAGGATATAATTTAGCATCTCTTTAAAGGGTATTCAAAAGATACAGACACTGTGTTAAAGGATTTCTTGGTTCAAATAAATTTGTGAAATGCTAGTCTCTTGAAGGTTCACAAAGCATTATGTGTGCAAGTGTGTGTATGATATAAAGGATGTGAGAAGGTGTGCAATAAAGAAACCTGGTTAAACACGCACAGACCATTTTCTCAAAATGCATTTAGTAATCTTTTTCTGTATAGTTACAATAAACATCCACAAAGACCTAATGTTCTTCTGAACATACTCTCAGAAACACTGGTTTTGATCATTTAATGCATAGCAAATAGACAATAATGATGGGGCTTCATTATTCACAGAAAAACATCCTGACACACACATACTCCTAAATGCTCTCAGAGGGTTGGGAGTGAGGTTTAGAACATGAACACATTTTACCAAAATTCCCCAGATTATTCTTGATATGAATTACATGATAAATTTTAAGACGAATTATATATTGCAGATATTAAATTTATTTTTATGTTATGACATTTATGAAGAAATACTGGCAGGAACATATGAATGATACTCACTCACTGTACTGAGAAACAAGATCAGCAACTGACCTCAAACATAACAGATTCAGTCTGATGATACAGGACTATGAATCTGTTTGCAGTACCATCTTCATAGAATACATGCTTCCAAAATGTTTATTAGCATACTTTAAAATCACTCTGCCATTATTAAACATTAGTTTTGAAATTATAGCCATCCATGACTCATGTATTTGAGACAGATCAGATGATTACCATTCTAGTCTAACTTTTGGAGAAGGCAATGGCACCCCACTCCAGTACTCTTGCCTGGAAAAACCCATGGATGGAGGAGCCTGGTAGGCTACAGTCCATGGGGTGGCTGAGCGACTTTACTTTACTTAAATAGACAATTATAGTAGTTAACATGAATAAAAATAATAACTGATTATAGACAAAGCCTAAGAAATTATCCTTAAAACAAGATCCTTGAGTGATTTTTTTGCAGTCTGGTCTCAAACGCAAAAAAAAAAAAAAAAAAAAAGAAATCTATTTAGACCATTAAGGCATTTTTATTCTCAGAAAGATCTCAGAATAAGTCTGTCATAAACAAAGATTCCAAGAAGTGGCTCAGCTCATCTTGCAGAAGACACAGTGGATTTAAAAAGGAGAGAGAGATGTATTATTTTTTGCTATAAAATTGATTTGCATGAGGTATCTTCTCCCTAAATAGATTTTCCAAGAATGGTACATATGCCATATTACTACTTGTCATCATTCCTGGTTTTCTGATAACAGTGGAAAGCAAGACTGTGACTTGTAAATTATGAACCATAAAAATGCAGAATCCTTCTTTTCCTTGAAAACTACAAGAAAGGAGTTATTTTGTCACAATCAACAAGAGAAAGAAAAGTCGACTCAGTTATCAACATTTGGGCAATTCTGAATATTTCTGCAGAAAGTGTCACGTGTACTTAAAAACTTGGAAAAAAACCCTAGATTTCTTAAGACACTTTACTGGATGTCAAGGTATTGTGATCCTTCTAAAGAATTTGTAAGTGGTTGTCACAGTGGAGACCTAAAAGTGTACAACAATTTTATTTTATAACCTAGATCAAGAAAAACATTCTTCACAGGTAACTTTAAAATTTTTTTTAAATTAAAACTAAGACTTTCAGTTTGCTGAAAGACAGGTTTTCCCTACTTTGTAAACGGTATCTCAATTATTGCACACAAGCACTTCTATGAGAACTTTTATCTTAAACCTCTAAAAGTCAAATAAACAGAAGACTAGGCCTGAGAGATCCTTTTTAAAATTATATTAATATCTGATATTTAATCATCCTGACAAATACAACACATATAAAAAAGGAACCTGCTCTAATGTAAAGTTTTAAGTTTGTGAACTAGTTGTAGACAACTTGGTTAGCACTGCTATCCTAGACAACTTTGGGTAAGAACTTTGTCTCCTTTTTAAAAAAAGGAAAATGGACGGAATCTAGACCGTTGCTAACCTAGTCCAGGAACATTCAGTGAGAGGCTCGGCCACGAACAGCAAGAGTGTGAAAAGGCGAAGAATAACCATTACTGCCTAAGACACCAAGGCTACCTGAAAAGTCATCCTGACACTTCAGTCTTTCCATTTTGCGAGACTGGAAGCCTCAGGGACTACTAGATCGCGGCCGCCGACTCCCCAGGTCCATATTGGCACGAGGCTGTCACCTGGGCGACGGGGCGCACACCTGCCCCGCGGGCGGCGCCCACCTCTCTTCACCTTGCCGCCGCGGACCTGCCCTCCTCCGCCCTTCTTCACCACCACCTCCGTCCCTTCCCACCCACCTGCAAAAAACCGAGGGCAGCGATGGGGCAAGGTGAAGATGAGGAGAAAAAGCATCCAGCAATCCGCCGCAGACTACCTCCTCCCCACCCCAGAGTCGGAGCAAAGCCACACCGTCTCTCCCACTCCTCGTGTCTCTAGTGCAAGGTCTGCGATACTTTCAACATTTTTGGTTTAAAGCGTAAGTAACTTCCCCGCTCCCTTCCGCCCCTCACCTTCACGAAAGCAATCGGGGTTGTGGTACCTTCGATATCTAACAGGATCACAGTGACTTCGGCGGGCACCGAAAGCACGACCATTTCCCCACCCCACCGACTGCTACCAAGAGAATCGGCCTACTGGTAGAGAGGGCGGAGGGCGGCGCCGGCAGCGCCCCCAGCAAAGGGCTGCGCTTCTGGTGGCCCTGAAAAAGGGTCCCGGAGCGGATAACCGCAGCGCGGCCTGACGCACGAGGCGGAGAGGACTGGTCAGCGCCTCCGGACGTAGAGAAATCCGCAGCCCAAGGACCCTGAACTCGCCAGCTGCCCAGGGCGGGAGGCCCAGACCACGTGGGCAGAAAGAGAGGGCGGTCCTCACGAGGTTCCGAGGGGGCGGGGCGAGGCACGGTGCCGACGTCGATTGGCCGCTAGAGGGCCTCGAACACGATCCGTCAAAATGGGACCTCGCGTGGGCGGGAACAAAGAAGCGAACGCGGGAGACGGGTGCGCGGGCGCGCGCTCTCCGCAGACTGGTTGAGCGAGCGGGAGAGGCTCGGGGCACGTGCAGACGGGAGCCCCGCGAGTGGCGCGCCGGGGATGTGAGTGCCCCTTGCCCTCTACGGCACCTAGCCCCCTCCCTCCCCGCCCACTGCTTCGGCTTTGGCATTTTTTACAGTAATCCATCCGGGTCCGAGCCCCTCCTCCCGTTCCTCAGCCACCGAAGGAGGCCGTTCAGGTCCCGGTCAGCTGGACAGCGTCGGCCGATCGGCTAGCGCGAGGCCCGCCGCGCCCCCCTCGGCCCGCGCGCCTTGGGCGGCAGCGGAAGAGGCGTCCGCGCCGCGCGGCCGCCCGGAGAGGCCGCCGCGCGCCCGCTTCCTGTTCGGCTGGTTCCAGCCAGCTCGAGGACAAAACACGCGTGCGCGCGGCGGGCGGACGGCCGGCGCGCTCGCCGCCTCAGCCGCCGGCGCCGGGCGCAGTCCGCCTTTTTCCGGAGCGGCGCGGCTACGGTGCTAATCGATAGCAGCAGCTCTGCGCTGGGGGAACCGAGGGCGGAAAAAGGCGGGGTTGACGGCTCTTGGCTGGGAGTGGGCTGGACCGGACGCCAGAGACAAAAGGCTCTCAAGGCAAGAGGGACTGTGGCGTTGCTCGGGACTCTGACCCCAGGACTTCTCGCCCCGTCGTCGTTTCTCTTCTGACGCGTCTCCCTTCCCAAGCCCGCGTCCCTCCACTCGCGACCTCGCTTCTCAGCAGGAGGGCCGCGATGGAGGTCCCGCCCCGACTCTCCCATGTGCCGCCGCCATTGTTCCCCTCCGCTCCCGCTACTTTAGCCTCCCGCAGCCTTTCCCATTGGCGGCCGCGGCCGCCGCGGCAGCTCGCCCCGCTCCTCCCTTCGCTCGCTCCCAGCTCCGCCCGGCAGGGGGCGCGCCGGGCCCAGCGCCACGTCACCGCCCAGCAGCCCTCCCGATTGGCGGGCGGGGCGGCTATAAAGGGAGGGCGCAGGCGGCGCCCGGATCTCTTCCGCCGCCATTTTAAATCCAGCTCCATACAACGCTCCGCCGCCGCTGCTGCCGCGACTCGGTCTGCGCGCCAGCACCTTCCGGCCGACCACTCCGCCGCTATGGAAGACATGAACGAGTACAGCAACATAGAGGAATTCGCAGAGGGATCCAAGATCAACGCGAGCAAGAACCAGCAGGATGACGGGTACCGCACGCTTCTCGCCTCTCCCCTCCTTTCCCCTCCCCCAGCGCGCCGCACGCGCCCTTCGTCCCTCGGGAGCCGCGCGCTACCCTCCCCCCTCACCGCCCCCATTCTTGCCCCGAGTCGATTCTCCTGCGTGTCCGCCGGACCCCACTAGATCGGAGGGAAGAGGAAAGTAGGAGACGGACGGGGGGACTGGAGAGCCCCGCGGAAGGTGGGGGAAGGGCAGCGGGTTTGGAGGCGGAGGGCGGCGGCGTCCGGGGCCAGAGTGCGCAGGCGCCGCGTGGGGCCTGAGGGGGAGGGGCCGGGCCGGCCGCGCCGCACGCTGCAGCTGGCGCCGCCTCTTCACTGTGTCTGTTAGGGCTCCGGGCAGTTTTTCTGGGGAGGGTGTAGGGGGACCCTTGGTTTGGGAACCTGTACGCGACTGGTGCCCAGATCTCCAGTATGCGTGATGATGAGTTGTTCAGGTGGAACGTTGACTTGACAGCTGAGGAAGACGGTGAACCTGAGTAGTGGGCGTTCAGTTTAGAAAGTTGCATTTTACTAGTTCGGAACGGTTTTTTAACGTGTTTGGTTGGCCTCGCTTAAACTTTGCCTGATGCAGTGTGGAGAGCAAAGATTTGGATAAGTGACCTTGATGGAATTTGGGGCTTTTTGTGGTCTTTGGTTCCTGTGTGTTTGTAAACAGGTGAAATTACTTGTACATGGATATGAATTTCCCCGCGCTTAGAGTTTGTAGTAAACGTAACTTTAACCGTTTTAGCTACTGCTGTTTGTAAATAAACAACTTTTATTTCTAGTAAAATGTTTATTGGAGGCTTGAGCTGGGATACAAGCAAGAAAGATCTAACTGAATATTTGTCTCGATTTGGGGAAGTTGTGGACTGCACGATTAAAACAGATCCTGTTACTGGAAGATCACGAGGATTTGGATTTGTGCTTTTCAAGGATGCTGCTAGTGTTGATAAGGTATGAACCTGTTTGCATCGTGCTTTTTGTGTGCGTTTTGCAAGTCGTTCGGAGGGTTGATTGTATGTTGTCAGATCACGTAAATCTGTCTTCTAGGTTTTGGAACTGAAAGAACACAAACTGGATGGCAAATTGATAGACCCTAAAAGGGCCAAAGCTTTAAAAGGGAAGGAACCCCCCAAAAAGGTTTTCGTGGGTGGATTGAGCCCAGATACTTCGGAGGAACAAATTAAAGAATATTTTGGAGCCTTTGGAGAGGTGCGCTGTGCTTTTGTTTATGTGTATTCTCATTCGATACATTTATATAATGTTTTGTCCCTGGCCCAGTTCTTACAGAAAAAAGAGTTCGGTCAGGGTGGAATTAAATCATTGCTCAAGTCCCTCCCTTATCACTGCTTTATGTGTTAAAATGGAAACTAGTATCTAAATTAATGGAAATTAATAGTTAATTTATTTCAGCAAAAAGGTGGATGCTTTGGTGTGGTCAGGATTGGAGTGGCATCTGTGGGGTACAAGAGGCTGTTGAGGTTTTCCTCTCCCCTCTAAATAAACGCTTTGTAGATAAGCCAGGTTACTCTAGTTTGATGTTGATAATGAAGCAGTTTATACAGAAGTCAATTCATAAGAGTAACATACTTTGTTGAAGCTTGTGAGTGTCATTCTAAAATATTTTGGTAGCTTTTTACCTTTACTGGGTGATCTTGAGTGTGCATCTTGATTTCAGATTGAAAATATTGAACTTCCTATGGATACAAAAACAAATGAAAGAAGAGGATTTTGCTTTATTACATATACAGACGAGGAGCCAGTAAAGAAATTGTTAGAAAGCAGATACCATCAAATTGGTTCTGGGAAGGTAAAGCCATTTGGATTCTATTCAGTGAACAGTGGGGTGGGTTTCTTTGTTTTAAGGGAATTTCATAACCTGTTTTGAGAAGGAAAAAAATGGCTTGACATTAGAACAGTGGTAACAGTTTTGTCTTCTTTTTATCTTTTGTTTTTAGTGTGAAATCAAAGTTGCACAACCTAAAGAGGTATATAGACAGCAACAGCAACAACAAAAGGGAGGAAGAGGTGCTGCAGCTGGTGGGCGAGGTGGTACTAGGGGTCGAGGCCGAGGTGAGACCTAATTCTAGGGAAATGAGGCAATGGTTTAGGCTATCAACTGCTAAATATGAATAAGCCCATTGGAGAGTAAAGCCAAATTTAAACTGTTAGAGCACGCTCATTTTAGTCCATGGGTTTTTGTTTTACTGGTTTCACTTCTTCAAAGAATAGCCACTCTGACAGTGTCAGTACTGATGGGAAAATAGTCCCATTGAATGTAATAAGATTACATGATACACCTTGGCATGACAGGTTTTCTGTGGCAGGAGTCCTTGTTCTAAACATGCTTGCTGTCCCCTTGATTTTTTTTATCCCCCATTAGATTTAGGAAGCCTGATACTGGCACAGTTGGACTTGATAGACACACACACACCCTTTTTTTTTTTTTTTTTTAAATAACTGTAGTGATATTTTCTTGACCAGATAGCACTGTAAATGTCCATTCTTCCTTTTTAAGATTTCCAGGGTGAGGGACAGGAATGCATCATTTTATTTTAGGATTGGGGGTCAGAAGTTGTTTCCTAACAATCATTGTGCATTGTTTCAGGTCAGGGCCAAAACTGGAACCAAGGATTTAATAACTATTATGATCAAGGATATGGAAATTACAATAGTGCCTATGGTGGTGATCAAAACTATAGTGGCTATGGCGGCTATGATTATACTGGGTATAACTATGGGAACTATGGATATGGACAGGGATATGCAGACTACAGTGGTAAGAATATTTATTTAACTTCATAAACCAATGGTATTATGATTCATCTCAATTCTGAGATTGTGTTATAGACGTGTTTAGAGTTAAATTTTTGAGATGTAATAGTCACGGGGTTATACTGACTTAGTGACTGGTTATTATGAGCATTCTAGAATGTGGTATGTGCCTAATTTATAGTAACTTAAAATGTCTTAATTCTACTATTTGGCATGCAGAACTTTGCATATCTAATAGCTTTTAAATATATAGCAAAACCATATCATTAAAAGCTAAGTGTAATTTTTTTGTCTTTTCCACATAGGCCAACAGAGCACTTACGGCAAGGCATCCCGAGGGGGTGGCAATCACCAAAACAATTACCAGCCGTATTAAAGGGGACACTGCAGAAAACAGGTGTGTATCAGAGTTCAAGAAACCAGTGGAAATGTCTAATTTAATTTAAAGATCAATAGACAAATGAAAATGAGTAAAAACAAAATACCACGTAGCGTGTTTTTACTAAATTGTTAAATTTTTACTTGCTTTATGAGCCTGTTTTGCCTAAAATGTCTATAGATCTTTAACTTTAAAGTTTTATCTCACTTTCTTTAGTAATAACAGAAAAACTTAAGAGTTTTTCTGTTTGCTTTGTGTACCAGGTGGTCTAGAGGAATAATTAAACTTTTTAGAACTATTAACAGGTAAAGTACTGAAATGGGTACAACTTAAGGAAAACAAGAATGTTGTCTTCTAACTCTGACATTATACCTTGTTTGTACCCGCCAGCGGGAACTTCATTGCAGGCCGTGTGTCACCCTGACCACGTCTATCTCTGGGGGTCGCACGTTGCGGGCAGAGCGCAAGGCATACACCAGAAAACGCTGTCCTGTGGTATGGTCTCTTCCAACTTCATGTACCAGCGTAAAGATTAAAGTGGAAAACTTCAGACTTTGGCTTCTTTTTTAATCTTTTTGAAGATTAAGTGTCTAAACTTAACTTAAATGGTTTTTTACAGGAGTTAAAGTACATAAATGCCTTTTTACAGCTTAATCATTTTGGTCTTCTGTTTAGTGTTGTATTTCAATTGTGGAGCCTCATTTTAAGTGTTCATTCTTTAAGATTTAATGCTTGCTTTTTCTTTTTATAGCTAATAGTGAAATCTACAAACCAAAACAAGAACTTTAAAATCTGGGATTTAAATTAAAGATCATATGCACATAGCAATTTGTTGCCTTGAAATACAAGCGTGTTAGAAATTCATGTTTGTAATAGAATTTTACATGGCTTACTAGAGACACTTCTAGTAAACCTTGCATCTAGCACAGTTCAATCTGTGAATATGAAAAGATTGTAAAAAAAAAAAAGATTGTGTTCCCTGATTTTTTAAGTAAATTTTAATATTTTTAAGTAATTTTAATATGGTATCATATGGGAACTTCAAAGTGAGATGATGATGATGATTATAATTACCCAAACTGCATTTTGCCAATGAATTTGCATGTGATCTTTAATTATTGAAGAAAAGAATAAAGTGAGAACTTAAAACAATTCATGAAAGTGGACCTTAGAAGGCTTGCCGGAGTTGCACAAGTCTAATTGCTATTTTGTTTTTGTTTTTAGGAAGAGATTGCTAAAGTAACCATCTTGCAGGAGGACATTGAAGATTGGTCTTCTGTTGATCTAAGATGATTATTTTGTAAAAGACTTTCTAGTGTACAAGACACAATTTGTGTCCAACTGTATATAGCCGCCAATTAGTTTTCTTTGTTTTTACTTTGTCTTTTGCTATCTGTGTTATGACTGTGGATTTGTGTTTATACAGACTTTATTTGTATGATTACATGTTAAACCTCAAATAAATGCTTCCTTATGTGATTGTTTTTCTGCGTCAGGTACTAAATAGCTCTGTAAAAGTGTAATTTTAAATCAGCAATAATTAACGCACAGTTTATTTTGTAGGGAGTCTTGCTCCATAGGAAGAGAGAACTGGTCCTTTGTGAATAGCCAGCTACAGTGTCTGCTCTGCTCCCCTTGTTTGTTAGATGCATTCTGTGCTCTTAAAGACTTCGTTTTCCTCTCTAACCGAGGCTTCCATCATAACCTTTAATGTTGTTTCCTTTCTGCCTATCTGGAGACATTGTCATGAAAGTTTCTGTGGCATAGTTATACTGTTGTGATTAGTGGGAGCTTTCTAGTAGACCATGAGTCTTTGGTTGTATTTTGGAAAGTAAATTTTTAATGGCACAAAGCATGCTGGTAGCTCCTTTTATGAAGAAAATGTTCTGCTTTGTTCTTGTCTCCGGAAAGGCATTTTTTAATGGTGTGTTTTATTCAGTGGTCTGCTAGAAAGAGCTTTGACTGATCATAATACCATAACTTTGTTTTCTTCATTAAAATGTCCAGATATACCCATTGTGGGGTGGGGGTGCTAAAACTGTGCTATAGGAGCTACGGGTTAAGAATATCAGATATAGTTAGATTTTACACAACAATTTGGGCAAATAGGTATGAAGTTATTAAAAGTTGGAACAAAAGTTAGATTAAAAGATTAGAAGTAGTAGCTGAGTAAATTAATTGTATTCTATTCTGTTGGTTTTATGTCACAGCAAGCACCAAACTGAACAAAATGTTTTCTCTTGGGGCATTGTTAGGAAGCTGTACTAGGTGTTAACTGTTAGATGGTGTGAGTTCTTAGAAGGCATGGGTAGTAGGTTTCAGTCATTTTTATATGCGATTAGTGCATGAGCTGAGTAGTTGAGCATATTCACATTCAGACATAAAAGAATAATGGAGAAGGATAGCCCTTGATTCTTATGTAAATGCAAGTCTTAAGTGTGACCAAGTCATGTCATTACAACACATCTTCCTGGTGCATTAAAAAAAGAAAACCTTTTCTCTCTAGATTTGGGAGGATATCCTAGATAAGTTCAGGTTTTGAATTTTACATTCAGTGTAGTTAACTGAGTTTAATGTTTTCGGTCTTGTTGCTTTGGTTTCATGTTCGCCATTAGGATTGGCATACATGTTTACTTGTGGAATAGTTCACCTCACCTTCAACCAAGTGTAAATTTTTTAATGCTAATGAACCTGCCTCTTGTTTTCTTTGGTGCCTGCAACTTTCTTTATTCCAGTGATGTTTGTACTTGATGGGCTATGAAGTTATAATGCTTTTGGCCTTGTTTTGCTCCTGTTTTGCTATTTGACCTTAAACCTAAGCCAAGTACCAGTGTTGGCTATTGCAAGGGATTGTTTATTCTTTCAACATGCAACCTTAGGGGACAGAAAGGAGATTTTCATTTTAAGTTATGTTGTCAAGTCAATAGGTGCAGTGTCTTTAGGGCAGTAAATCTTGTAAGTTCAAGTATATGATTAGGTGACAAGTTGACATTGAGATTGTCCTTTCCCTGATCAAAAATGAATAAAAGCTTTTTTTAAACAAAATCCATACTCTTCAGTCAAGTCTTCATATATATGATTTTGAAGAAATACACTACATCTAGAGATTGTCTGAGGTCTTTTAGGAAAATGAAGTACCTATCACAGACATAATTAGCCTGTATTTTTCTTAAATATACTTCCTGAGTAGTTTTGACCAAGTTGTGTGTGTTCCTCCTTACCCTAAAAGACACCTTAATTTAACAGTATTATTGCTCAGCATGTTAATATTCTGTAGTCTGAGATACATTTACATGGTTAAGAGTTAAATTAAGATGTTCATTGAGATACTAACATGGATAAACAGCAGTCCATTCTCTCCCATGTATCTTTTTCATAATGGTGAAGGGAACTGGATCCTTTGTCAAAATTCGATACAATGTCAGCCATAAGATGCTGTTTGACTAATTACATAATTGCATTTTTAATGCTGTTTTTAGTTACAGGAGGTAGAACTAATGGTGTGTTTCTACCATTTGGGTTTCTCCTACCGGTAATGCAAAATCAAGAAATGGCATTCCATAAAAATATACCTCAGAATTTTCAATTTAACAGGGCTTTCCTGGTGACTCAGCTAGTAAAGAATCCACCTGCAGTGTGGGAGACCTGGGTTCCATCCCTGGGTTGGGAAAATCCCCTGGAGAAAGGAAAAGCTACCCACTCCAGTATTCTGACCTGGAGAATTCCATGGGCTGTATGTAGTCTGTGGGGTTGCAAAGAGTCACACATGACTGAGTGCCTTTGGCTTCACTTTCAACTTAATAGAATTGCCATCTACTGTGGTTTCTAGTTTTGTGGCTGCCCTGTTCTGCACATGGCATTTTAATTTAGATTTAATTTATTTTGTCTTGAAATAGTAAAATTAGATGTGAGATTTCAGCAGTTTTGGTTGAAGCAAAAATAGTTAATCACCTTTGCTCAACCACTGCATTTTATAAAAATGTAGCGAAGAGTTTGCTGGTGGTTTGGATTTCAGGGAAATGCTGAACATTCTAAAGATTGTTTGTGTTCCTTTAAATGGCAGTTAAATTTCTGACTTTGTCTACTCAGGAGGAGTAACCCTATTTGGGGAGATAGATCATAATTTCAGAGGGTGACAGGGTTTAGGTGTGATTGGGGAAGGAATATTCAGTGATCTATGATTTCTTAAAAATTTCAAGTAAGTGCTTAAGGTTTTCATTTATCAAAAAACAGCACATGGTAGAAATACATGAGAAATACTACTACAGACAAGTTCTCACACTGTTTGAATGCTTACCTCCTTGTGAGTGAGTGAGTGAGTGAAAGTCACTCAGTCATGTCCGACTCTTTGCAACCCCATGCACTGCAGGCTACCAGGTTCCTCCGTCCATGGGATTTTCCAGGCCAGAGTACTGGAGTGGGTAGCCTTTCCCTTCTCCAGGAGGTCTTCCCAACCCAGGGATCGAACCTGGGTCTCCTGCATTGTAGGCAGCTTTACCATCTGAACCACTGGCCTAGCTGGTAATTACCTCCTTTTGAGAATGACCAAAAATGTGTTCTCTTCAGACAACAGAAGACATAAATATTGATACATAAACACTTCTGAAAAACATACACTTGTAATTGACTTGTGGGATCTTAGTTCCCTGACCAGGATTGAACCCAGATCCCAAACAGCTGAACCGTAACCACGGAAAGAAAGTGAAAGTAGAGCCGCTCGGTTGTGTCTTGACTGTGACCCCGTGGACTATAGCCTACAACGCTCTTCTGTCCATGGGATCTTCCAGGCAAGAGTGCTGGACTGGGTTGCCATTTCCTTCTCCAGGAGATCTTTCCAACCCAGGGATCAAACCTGGGTCTACCTGCATTGTAGGCAGATGCTTTACCATCTGAGCCACCAGGGAAGATGGCTGGAAGTAACCACTAGGTTGGCAGGTAATTGCCAGTATTTGTTGTTGATGAGGTTGCCCAAGGGCAGTTTCTCTAGAAGTATCTACTCAGAAATTGTTGGCTGGTGAACATATATACAGGGTGGTGGGTGAGACAGGAATGCCCAGCCCTGCCTGCAAAATAACCTCTGGAAAATAATCCCGATTCTTCAAGTTGAAGGAGTTAGCTACTAGAAAATTAACTCATTTCTTTTGGGATCTATTACAGTCCTATCAGGCATCTCTGAGGCTTAGGTTCAGTGTTTAGGAGTGATCTTACTAAAGCTGGTGCCAAGATCTTTTGTAAGAAAGCAAGATTTTATTACAGTTGATTTATTCTGATGAAATAGGCCTAGATAAACTAGAGCAACTACTTAACTCCAGTGAGAGCTATCCTGTGGGATTGACTGATAACTTTGGTTGCATTTGAACCAAGACATTTGATACATAGAAGAACTTCGTAGGCCATACAGAGGGGCCAAGAGGGTGTGTCAGTGAAGACTAACATATAGTGTACTTCCAGTATTTTTCATTATCAAGAAAGCCTTCTCATGGCCTATATGTTGAATGGCTATGTGTCACATACTGTTCTCGTTATGTAGTGACATTTCTATTAAAGGCATATGGCTGTCAGAACATGTACAGTGATACTCAGCATTATACCATCAATTTATTGATGCCAGGTAAAATAAAGCAAGTATTTCCATTAGCTTTTACATGTATATTTTAATATGTGATTTTTTTCAACCAAGATTTTTAAAAATTATTTTTGGTGGCACTGTGTTTGTTGCTGCCTGAGGGTTTTCTCTACTTGGAGTGAGTGGGGGCTGCTCTTCACTGTGGTGCAGACCTGTCATTGTAGTGGCTTGACTTGCTGTAGAGTACAGACTCTAGGAGTGTCAGCTTAGTAGTCTTGGCTAAGGAGTTTAGTGGCGCTGTGGTATGTGTTATCTTCCCAAACCAGGGATTGAACCCTGCCTCTGCAAGCAGATTCTTAACTATTGGACCACCAGGGATGTCCTCGTGACTTACGTGAGACTTTTTAAAAATACTGGAAATAGGACTTACCTGCTGGCCCAGGGGTAAGAATCTGCCTGCCAATGCAAGGGACATAGGTTTGATTACTGGTTTGGGGAGATTCCATGTGCAGGGGAGCAATTTCAGAAGCCTGCATGCTCTATGGCCAACAAGCAACAACTAATGAGCCTTTGTGCCACAACTGCTGAAGCCTACATGCCCTAGAGCCAGCAAGTTGCAAAAAGCCAGCAGCAAGCTTGCATACAACAGCTGCCAAAGCCCCTGCACCCTAAAGCCCAAACTCCAAGACACCGCGACTAGAGAGTAGCCTCTCTTCACTGCCTGAGTGCAGCAACGAAGACCCAGCATAACTAAAAACAGTTAGGAAGCAGTGTGTAGATGTAAAAAAAAATTGTTTTTAGTAAGATACTGAAAACAAGTCCAATAATTTTTGCTACTCTGGGGTTTAAGAACTATATACTCAGTACATCATTGGAGATAGGAAAGAGAAAAGTCACTTTTTAGTATGTAATTTTTTATAATTTGGAAAAATAATAAAATACTTGTACAGATAGAATTATAATTTTTAAAAATTACGCATTTGAATGACCAGAAATAGACCCCCAAATTACGCCTTTGATCTCATTTTAAATGTCTATTTTTTCATATATATATATTTTTTTAGTTACAATTATGTAAAAATAGGACTTAGAGCCTGTCATAACTAAGAGTAACTTCACATGAATAACTTCACATATTCCTTCTTGGCGTGGGGGGGGGGGGGGGGGGTGGGAGTAGCTGTACCACTATTAGTTCCCTGATGACCAGAGATCAAACGCACGCCCCTTGCGTTGGCACAGAGTCCTGGCTGCCAGGAAAGTTATCAGACATTCTCAACCAGGAAATGATACAGGCATTAATTGCTGTTCTCTTGACAACTTCATGGGAAAATAGAGCAACCATCACAGTTGAACTCCATTTAGGAGTTGCCATAGGAAAGAAGAAAAAGCACTATGTGAAGATGTCAGAGTTTCTCAAAATTAAATCACTGCTAAGATCATACCCTATTCTTTTTTGAATTTGCAATACATACTTACATTTCTGTGCATTAGTGCACTCCTACCTGTAGTGTAAACTGTATGCAGATATACATATATATAACTTCATGAGTTATAAAAGTCACTCAGGCATACTTTGGAAATACTACAAGTACTGTTTCAGATTATCTCAAGCAATGAGGTGAGTCACACAAATTCTTTGGTTTCCCAGTGCGTATAAAACTTGAGTTTACACTATAGTCGACCAAGTGTGTAATAGCATTATGTCTAAAAATTGTGTACACCTTAATATAAAAATATTGCTAAAAAGCTCTAACCATCATCTGAGCCTTCAGCAAGTAGTCTGCTGCTGGAGGGTTTTGCCTCAATGTTGATGCTGCTGACTGATCAGGGTGGTGGTTGGTGAAGGCTGGGAACAGAAATGAGGTTTGCCATATTGAATGATTTTTCCTTTCATGATTAATTTCTCTATAGCTCTTAATGCTGTTTAATATTGTTTAGAGAGTCCCTTGGACTGCAGGGAGATCCAACCAGTCCATTCTAAAAGAGATCAGTCCTGGGTGTTCTTTGGAAGGAATGATGCTAAAGCTGAAACTCTAGTACTTTGGCCACCTCGTGCGAAGAGTTGACTCTTTGGAAAAGACTGATGCTGGGAGGGATTGAGGGCAGGAGGAAAAGGGGACAACAGAGGATGAGATGGCTAGATGACATCACCGACTCAATGGATGTGAGTTTGAGTGAACTCTGGGAGTTGGTGATGGACAGGGAGGCCTGGCGTGCTGCAATTCATGGGGTTGCAAAGAGTTGGACACGACTGAGTGACTGAACTGAACTGAACTCACAGTAGAACTTCAGAATTGGAATCAATCCTCTCCAACTCTGCCACCACTTTACCAACTAAGTTTATGACATATTCTAAATTTTTTGACTTCACAGAATCTTCAACAAGAGTAGTTTACATCTCAAGAAACCACTTTCTTTGTTCATCTGTAAGAAGCAATTCCTCTTCCATTTTACTATGACACTGCAGTAATTCAGACATATCCTGAGACTTCACTTCTAATTTCCTCTTGTCATTTCCACCACATCTTCCTGCTGAAGTCATGAACCCCTCAAAGTCATCCATGAGAGCTGGAATCAACTTCTTGCAAACTCGCATCTGACATTTTGACCTCATGAAGCACAAATGTTCTTTAATGGTATCTAGAATGGTGGATCTTCCTCACAAGGTTTTCAATTGACTTTGCCCAGATCCATAAGAGGAATCAGACATTGCAGGGACTGATGCTGAAGCTGAAGCTCCAATACTTTGGCCACCTGATGCAAAGAGCCAACTCATTGGAAAAGACCCTGATACTGGGAAAGATTGAGGGCAAGAGGAGAAGGGGACGACAGAGGATGAGATTGGATGGCATTGCTGACTCGATGGACGTGAGTTTGAGCAAGCTCCAGGAGATGGTGAAGGACAGGGAGGCCTGGCATGCTGCAGCCCATAGATTTCCAAAGAGTCAGACACCACTGAGTGACTGAACAATAGCCTTACCAAATGGCTTTCTTCAGTAAGACTTGAAACTACTTGATCCATGGGCTGCAGAATGGGTGCTGTGTTAGCAGTCATGAAAATAGCAATTATCTCATCATGCATCTCCATCAGAGCTCCTCAGTGCATTGTCAGTGAGCAGTAATACTTTGAAAGGAATCGTCTCTTCTGAGGAATAGTTTTCTCAACAGTGGACTTAAAATAGGAAACCATGTTGTCAATAGATGTGCTATCCTCCAGGCTGTGGCTATTTATAGATCCACAAGAGATGGCTCCTTTCCTTAAACATCAAGAACCAGCCTCTGCTGGCTTCAAACTTTTTTTCTGCAGCTTCCTCACCTCTCTCAACCTTCAGGGAATGGAAGAGAGTTAGGGCTTTGCTCTGGAGTAGGCTCTGGCTTGAGAGACTCTTGTGGCTGGTTTGGTCTTCTGTCCAGACCACTCAGATTTTCTCCGTAACAACAGCAAGGTTGTTTGGCTTTCTTATCATTCATGTGTTCACTGGAGTAGCACTTCTAATTTTCCTCAAGAACTTTTCCTTTGCATTCACAACTTGGCTGTTTGATGCAAGAGGTGCACTATTAAAGCCTATCTCAGTTTTGGACATGCCTTCCTCATGAAGCTTAATTATGTTTAGCTTTTGGTTTAAACTGAGAGATGCGTAACTCTTGATTTCACCTTAACACTTAGAGGCTACTGTAGGGTTGTTAACTGGCCAATACTGTTGTGTCTCAAACAGCAGAGAGGCCTGAGGAGAGGGAGAGAGGTGGGGGACTAGATAGTGGTGCAAGCAGAACACACACTTTAGGACTCCCCTGGTGGTCCAGTGGTTAAGAATCTGCCTGCCAATGCAGGCAACATGGGTTTGATCCCTGGTCCTGGAAGATTCCACCACAACTGCTGACGCCCATATGTCCTAGACACACAGTAAGAGAAGCCACAATAATGAGAAACCCATGTACAGCAAGAAAGACCCAGTGCAGCTAAAACTTAATTATTAAAAAAAAGCACACAGTTATTGATTGCATTCTTAAATGAGCATGGTTCCCAATGCCCAAAACAATTACAGTTTTTAAATTGAGGAACACTGTTGGCAGATCACCATAACAAATATGAAAGTAATTTTTAAAATTTTAAATCTTTTGACAATTACCAAAATGTGATGCAGAGACACTAAGTGAGCAAATGCTATTGGAAAAATGATACCAATAGTTGTTCAGTACAGGGTTGCCACAAACTCCATTTAAAAAAAGGATTAATAACATCTGGAAAAACACAAGTGCAATAAAATGAGGTACTCATGTATAATTTTTCAAAAAGTATTTACTTGCCTCTGGATTCAGCAACTATGGCCTAAATAGTTCAATCCTTCTAGAGAAAATTAAGCAGGATAAAAAAAAAAATTAAGTCTTAAGAGAATTAGGATCATGGCATCTAGTTCCATCACTTCCTAGCAAATAGATGGGGAAAAAATGAAAACAGTGGCAGATTTTATTTTCTTGGGCTCTAAAATCACTGTGGACGGTGACTGCAGCCATGAAATTAAAAGAAGCTTGCACACTGGAAAAAAAGCTGTGACAGACAAACCCAGACATCACATTAAAAAACAGGAACATCTTTGATGACAAAGGTGAAAGTGAAAGTGAAATCCCTCAGTCGTGTCTGATTCGTAGCGACCCCATGGACTGCAGCCCACCAGGCTCCCCCGTCCCCGGGATTCTGCAGGCAAGAACACTGGAGTGGGTTGCCATTTCCCTCTCCAGTGCATGAAAGTGAAAAGTGAAAGTGAAGTCGCTCAGTCGTGTCTGACTCTTGGTGACCCTATGGACTGCAGCCTACCAGGCTCCTCCGTCCATGGAATTTTCCAGGCAAGAGTACTGGAATGGGGTGCCACTGCCTTCTCCAGGGAATTTTCCCAACCCAGGGATTGAACCCGGGTCTCCCACATTGTAGACAGACGCTTCACCGTCTGAGCCACCAGGCAAGTCCGTCTAGTCAAATCTGTGGTCTTTCCAGTAGCCATGTACCAGTCTTTCCAGTCAGTTATAAAGAAGGCTGAATGCTGAAGAACTGATACTTTTGAACTGTGGTGTTGGAGAAGACTCTTGAGAGTCCCCTGGACAGCAAGGAGTTCACACCAGTCCTAAAGGAAATGAACCCTGAATATTCATTGGAAGGACTGATGCTGAAGCTGAAGCTCCAGTACTTTTGGCCATCTGATGTGAAGAGCTAACTCATTGGAAAAGACCCTCATGCTGAGAAAGATTGAAGGCAGGAGCAGGGGATGACAGAGGATGAGACAGTTGGATGGCATCACCGACTCAAACTCTGGGAGATAGTGGAGGATAAGGAAGCCTGCTGTGCTGTAATCCATGAGGTCTTAGTCAGAAATGACTGAGCGACTGAATAACAATAGAACTGGAAGAGTTGAAAAGGTAATGGGAGAAAAATTTTAAAAATTAAAAATTAAAAAAAAAAAGGTAACAGGAGATTTACCTGGCTAAAATCTGACAGAAAATTAAAACCTAGAGAAGCAAACATAGCACTCAAATCTAGGTTTGATGGCCTCACTGGACTAAGGGCACAGAAGCCAAAAATGTAGGTCCAATCCCCAGTGGAGACTCTGATACTCCATTGCTCCTTTAAACTAACAGCTTGCAAAGGGCTACACTTTCCAGGCGAGGGATAACCTAGGTTCCTCATCTGGGTGGTTAAGTCAACTTCAATCTCAGAATTTAGATTAAGATAGTGCTAGGAAAAGTAATGGAGAAGGCAATGGCACCCCACTCCAGTACTCTTGCCCAGAAAATCTCATGGACGGAGGAGCCCGGAAGGCTGCAGTCCATGGGGTGGCTGAGGGTTGGGCACAACTGAGCAACTTCACTTTCACTTTTCACTTTCATGCATTGGAGAAGGAAATGGCAACCCACTCCAGTGTTCTTGCCTGGAGAATCCCAGGGACAGAGGAGCCTGGTGGGCTGCCGTCTATGGGGTCGCACAGAGTTGGACACGACTGAAGTGACTTAGCAGCAGCAGCAGCAGCAGGAAAAGTAAAGGGCTTCAAGAGCTTGAAAGAATCAAATGAAAATCATTATTTCATCCTGGGTTTCTGATTGTTTCTACAAATATTTATTCAAACATCATGACCCATAAATAAAACCAGCACAAGTGAGAATCAGCACACACAGTGTACAATTCCAGGAATCGTCAGGCCTCCATGCTTATCATGTTGAAATAATATATAAGCTTGAAAATACCTCCAGGTAAGAGGAAACTATAAAAACACGACAGTAGATCTGATAAAGAATCAAACAGGACTTACACAAAACAGCACAATAAATGAAATTAAAGGAAAAGATAGGTGGGTCTAACCACAGATTGGGCACAACTTAAGAATACAGAACTGAAGGATGAATAAGAAGTAACAATCCAAAATGTAGTATGGAAAGAAGAAAACAAGAAAATTGCCGTAGAGAACCAGTGACATTAAGGACACAGTGGATAGATATAATATGTTTAATTGGAAGTTTAGAATATGAGGCAATATGGGGCTTCCCTGGTTGCTCAGTGGTAGAGAATCCACCTGCCGATGTAGAAAATGTGGGTTCACTCCCTGATCTGGGAAGATCCTACATGCCTCAGAGCAACTAAGCCGATGTGCCACAACTATTGAGCCCGCGATCTAAAGCCTCGAAGCCACAACTACCAAAGCCCGTGTGCCCTAGAGCCCGTGCTCTGCAGCAAGAGAAGCCACCACAACGAAAAGCCTGCTCACTGCAACTAGAGAGTATTCCCTGCTCCCCGGAAACTACAGGAAAGCCCATGCAGCAACAAAGACCCAGCACAGAATAAAAGGCAATGAAGAGATAAATGGCTGAAATTTTTTTCAGAAGCTTTGGAAGACAATCTACTGACTCAGTATACCAACAAACTGTAAGTAACAAAAAATACTGAGAAATCTTTACAAAGACGCATCATGGTGAAACCAAAATATTTGACCACAAAGAGAAAATCCTTAATACAGCTATATCTAGATCCAACCACCAGTAAGCAGGAAATATGAGAAATAGAGACACGTGTTAAACTAGCATGAGGATGCAATGATCCAAATCTAGATTGTGGGAAATTCAGCTATTAGAATGTCCCACATCTTCAAAAAATAAATGACATAAATAATTGGGGAGTGGAGGTGGTTCAAATGGTAAGCAAGCATTTAAAGTGCAAATCACTATTTCTTTAATTATGACATAGTATGGGTTTCCCCGGTGGCTCAGTGGTAAAGAATCTGCCTGCCTGTGCAGGAGAAAGGAGTTCAGTCCCTCCTTTGGGAAGATCCCCTAGAGAAGGAAATAGCAATCCACTCCAGTATTCTTGTCTGGGAAATCCTATGGACATAGGAGCCTGGCAAGCTACAGTCCATGAGGTTGCAAAAGAGGGGAACATGACTGAGTGACTGAACAAGTATGGATTTTATGGAAAATGGAGACTGCCTCCCCATATTTGGGGAATTCCCATCATATAAGTCTTGGTGAGAAGCAAAAAGTACCACTTAACGTCCTACTGAAAAAAAATCACCTTTCCAAGTCCTAGAGCTAAAGCTGGGAGCTCGAAAAACATGCAGACCCCTGAGGCACTACTCATTCCTTCTGCTTTTATCTGCTCTTTCTGTTGCTCAGTTGCTAAGTCCTGTCCAACTCTTTGTGAACCCACAAACTGCAGCACACCAGGCTTCCCTGTCTTTCACTATCTCCCAGAGTTTGCTCAAACTCATGTCCACTGAGTCAGTGATGCCATCTCATCCTGTTGCCCCCTTCTCCTCCTGGATTCAATCTTTCCCTGCATCAGGGTCTTTTCCAATGAGTCAGCTCTTCAAATGAGGTGGCCAGGGTTTTGGAGCTTCAGCATCAGTCCTTCCAATGAATATTCAGGACTGATTTCCTTTAGGATTCACTGGTTTGATCTTCTTGCAGTCCAAGGGACTTTCAAGAGTCTTCTCTGGTACCACAGTCTGAAAGCATCAGTTCTTCAGCATTCAGCCAACTCTCACGTTCATTCAAGACTACTGAAAAAAACATAGCTTTGACCATAGGACCTTTGTCAGCAAAATGTTGTCTCTGCTTTTTAATATGCTGTCTAGGTTTGTCATAGCTTTATCTTCCAAGGAGTTCAGTTCAGTCTCTCAGTCATGTCCAACTCTTTGCGACGCCCCATGAACTGCAGCACGCCAGGCCTCCCTGTCCATCACCAACTCCTAGAGTCCACCTAAACCCATGTCCATTGAGTCAGTGATGCCATCCAACCATCTCATCCTCTGTAGTCCCCTTCTCCTGCCCTCAATCTTTCCCAGCATCAGAGTCTTTTCAAATGACTCAGCTCTTTGCATCAGGTGGCGTCATTGAATTTCATGGCTACAGTCACCATCCACAGTAACTCTGGAGCCCAAAAAAATAAAATCTGTCACTGTTTCCATCACTTCATGGCAAATAGATTCAGAAAAAAGTGGAAACAGTGACCGATCTACTCTTGTCCAAACGGTCTGATCAGGCTTGTGTCTGCCTCCTTCCTGAGGAAGCCAGAGGTCCTATCTGAACAGCCTTCCTACAGCAGTGTCCCACTCCAGGGGGCTAGGCGGGAGACCCAGACCAGTGCTATCTCCTGGGATACTGACACAGCGGCCAAGTTTCTTGGCACTGGAGCTGCCACAGTTGGTGTGGCTGGTTCAGGAGCCAGCATTGGAGTAGTTTTTGGCAGCTTGATCACTGACTATGCCAGGAACCCGTCCCTGAAGCAGCAACTCTCCCCTGTGCCGTTCTGGGCTTTGCCGTGTCTGAGGCTAGGCGGCTCCTGATCTTCTTCACCATGCGAGATTCCTTGAGGTCACCTACTTATCCCTGCTGCTCAACTCCAGGCCATGCCCAGTGCTTTACCATTAAACACAGCATTTCTGGGACTTCCCTGGTGGTCCAGTGGTTAAGACTTCACCTTCCAATGCAGGGGATGAGAGCTCCATCCCTGACTGGGGAGCTAAAATCCCATATTCCTCCAGGCCAAAAAACCAAAACATAGGACAGAAGCAATACTGTTAACAAATTCAGTGAAGGCTTTTTGTTAAAGTCTGGTCCACGAAATAAATTTTTTAAAAATAATAATATTGAAAAAAAGAACTACACATCATACATTGAGTCACTTTATAATTTTATCTCTAAAGAACACTGATCATAATTAAACCTTGTGTAAATAAAAATAAATAAATAAATGCAAAAAAAATGGTCCACAGGAAAATAAGTCTTAAGAAAAAGTTTCTCTAAAAATAAAAAAACTTTCCCATCCTCTCTTACAGCCGGTGCACAGATTTATGACCTCAACTCTTATCAGAGTTCTCCTATAGCAGACGTTGAAACAGACAGAAGTGAATGGAATTGATTCAGTGGGATCAGTACTAGGACAGGTGGCCACCGTGGTGGTACTCCTTTTCCAAGAGAGCAGTGGTGTATTAGCAGCAGCATCCAGATTCCAGCATTGATGGCATCAGTGCTGAAAGCAGCAGGTTCGTGGACAGCAGGAGCGGCAGCAGGAGAAACAAGAGGAGCTTTATGGAGCCCATTCTGCGGTGTGATTTTGGAAATAATTCCTGGATAAGAGTTCCCAGTGTGGCTTTCCAACTCTCCTAGAGAGTCTAAGTACTAAAATAGTCATTATTAAATTGACTTTTAGTTAAAAGAAAAAGAGGAAAGGATATATAACAGATGAATTAATGGAAGCAGTGCCAGAATAGCAGATTGAGGCCGTCCAAAATCTCACTACTCCATAAAAGAAATGAGAACAGTGGCTAAAGTTGTCAAAATCAACTTCTTCAGAACTCTGGAAATAAAGTCTTGCAAGGATCCAAAGAGAGGTCTTTTGGCCTAAAACTCAACATTCAAAAAACAAAGATCATGGCACCTGGTCCCATCACTTCATGGCAAAGAGATGGGGAAACAATGGAAATGGTGAGAGACTTTATTTTCTTAGGCTCCAAAATCACTGCAGATGGTAACTGCAGCCATGAAATTGAAAGACGCTTGCTCCTTGGAAGAAAAGCTATGACCAACCTAGATAGCATATTGAAAAGCAGAGACATTACTTTGCCAACAAAGGTCCGTCTAGTCATAGCTATGATTTTTCCAGTAGTGATGTATAGATGTGAGAGTTGGACTGTAAAGAAAGCTGAGTGCCCAAGAATTGATGCTTTTGAACTGTGGTGTTGGAGAAGACTCTTGAGAGTCCCTTGGACAGCAAGAATATCAAACCAGTGAATCCTAAAGGAAATCAGTCCTGAATATTCATTGGAAGGACTGATGCTGAAGCTGAAACTCCAATCCTTTGGCCACCTGATGCAAAGAACTGACTCCTTGGAAAAGACCCTAATGCTGGGAAAGATTGAAGGCAGGAGGAGAAGGGGACGACAGAGGATGAGATGGTTGGATGCCATCACTGACTCGATGGACATCAGTTTGAGCAAGCTCCGGGAGTTGGTGATGGACAGGGAAGCCTGGCATGCTGCAGTCCATGGGGTCACAAGGAGTCGGACAGGACTGAGCGACTGAACTGATGGGAAAGCTGGCCAAGAACTCAAGTAGGCAACTTTGGAACCATCATTGGAAAAACATTTAAAACTGGTCAGATGAGAAGATGTTTTTATGGCTGGAAGGGCTGCTGTTGGTCTTGGTGCTTTGTGCGTTGATGACTTGGGAATGTCTAATGAGATTGAAGCCATTGAAAAGGCTATAATTTGGCCTCAGTATGTGAAAGAAGTCATTCCATTGTATGTATTAACTCTTAGCAGGAAATACTGGCTCAACAGCTTCGTCTGCTTTGGCAGTGAAGAAAACTCCTTCTCTCAAGAACTTCATGATGAAAGGCTCTTCAGTGTTGACTGGTGCAACTTTTGCAGCCATAACTGGAGCTGGAATGCTGGTACAGTCAATATCATATTATTGGAACCCAGGCCCAAAACATCTTGCTTGGTTATTACTATAAGGTGTGATTAGTGCAGTGGTGGCTCCTCAAAATATTATGAGGGCCTCTTCTCATCAGAGCAGAGGGGTACACTGCTGGCATTGTGGGGGACCTTTCCACCTTGGCCACATGTCCACCCAATGAGAAGTTTCTGAACATGAGAGCACCCTTGGACATGGGCCTAGATCTTTTCTTTGTGTTCTAACTGGGGTCTATGTTTCTTCCACCTACCATGGTGGCTGTTGCCACTGTATACTCGGTGGCAATTTATAGTAGATTAGTTCTTTTCAGCATGTTTCTTATGTATGATACACAGGAATCAATCAAGTGTGCAGAAGTAGTACCAGTGTATATAGTTCAAAAAGATGACCCTATCAACTCAATGCTGGGAATCTACATGGAGACATTAAATATATTTATGCTGGTTGTCAGTATTCTACCAACTGGAGGCAACAGAAAGAAGTGAAGTGACTCAGCTTCTGACTTCCTTAATACTTCAGATATCTGGCTTCATAGGGGAAGATTTTCCCTAAATAGGGGCTTCCCAGGTTGCACTAATGATAAAGAACCTGCCTGCCTCCATCATTCAGGAGATGAAGAGACATAGGTTCAATCCCTGGGTTGGGGAGATCCCCTGGAGGAGTGTGTGGCAACACACTCCAGTGTTCTTGCCTGGAGAATCTCATGGACAGAGGAGCCTGGCAAGCTATAGTCCATAGGGTTGCAAAGAGTAGGACAGGACGGAAGCGACTTAGCACACATGCAGACACATAGTTTGTGCAAGCAGCTTTCATTGAAGTTTAGAAGACAAGAACTTGCCAACATGTTTCAGGTGTTACAGCAATGCGATGCTTCAGGTCTGCTTTTTCTTCTGGAGAACAAATTCAGTAGTTCTTTTCCAAATAGTACACTCATTTCCAATTCTCATATTTGAATACTTCTAACATGTTCTGATGAATGTGAAAACCAGTTTGTGTTGCAGGAATTAAAGTGTTTTATCGATTTTTAAATTTATTTGGTTAAGTGAAATTTAGGAAACTTGTATGCCTGCATTTTTTTTTTTTTGAGTGTGGGATATTAACAAGTAATGTTATAAGTGACATAAGGATTTGATAAAAGGACAAGAGAGAAGTAAAGGGTCAGCTGCAGTCTTTCTGTGAATACTTGGAACTTGGAATGTATGTAATTGTGGTGAGCCAGGGAGGGAGTCTGGATGTTTGAAAATAAGATATGGCTGTACATCTGCTAACTTATCAGAAGCATTGAGCAGAAAACAAAGACATAGACGATTCTCAGGACTCTCCTTACAACACAGATGTGGTCACGTTTGACTTCTCATTGTTTCACACTGTTAGGAGAGTCCACAATGTTAAATATATGGAGAATTCCTCTTACATAATATATATTAAAAACAAAAAAAGGACAAGAGGGCGGCAGAAGATGAGATGGTTAGACAGCATCACTGACTCCTCTTTGATGTGATCTTGAGCAAATTCTAGAAGATAGTGGAGGGTGGGGAAGTCTGGCAAGCTGTAGTCCGTGGAGTTGCAGTCAGACACGACTTAGTGATTGAACAACAGCAATATATATTATATATGTGTGTTGAAGTCTTGAATCGTCTAGAACAAAATATCCTTAAAACACTCAGGAAAAAATATTCAAAGCATGAAAATTCTTGCATTTTTAAGTATACAAAGCAGACTCACAGATATAGAGAACAAATTAATGGTTACCAGTGGGGAGGGGGAAGGGGCAGAGGCAATATGTGGGTGGGAGAGTAAAAGGTACAAGCTATCATGTATAAAATAAGCTGCAAGGATATATTGTATAATCCAGGAAATAATAGCCAATATTTTATGATAAGTATAAATGGAGCCTAATCTTTAAAAATTATACTGTGAATCACTATATTGTAATATATAATATTGTATATCAACTGTATAACTATAACTAAGTTAAGAAGTTATAACTATATAACTAAATTTAAAATTATATAAACAATATGTGCATAATTGCTGAATAGTTTTGCAAATTTATTGAAATGTTTAAAGGAATACATGCTTGCCTTTCTCCTCTCTTCAAGTTTTAAAGCTTTTTATCAAAAAGCCTGTTTGTATTACACTTGAGATTATAAAAGCAGTTTTTCCCCTCAGATTTGGCTTCTTGAATTCCATCTCAAAGGAATCACTAAAAAAAGGAAGGCAAAGTGAGGCTTTTTTCATGAGCTGTATCAATCAAAAATGTAATGGTGATGGGGTGGGAGTTGGGAGGGAGGTTCAAGAGGGAGGGGACATGCACAAACCTATGGCGGATTCATGATGATATACGTCAGAAGTGAACACAATATTGTAAAGCAATTATCCTCCAATTAAAAATAAAAAAAGAAACAATGAGTCTACAAAAAAAAAGAAATGAAAAATGCTTTGTTCGAGTTTCGAATAGCAGAATTTCCCTTCTCTACTCCACAGACCATTACTTAACTCTCCTGTGCAATTTGTAAGTTTTTCTTTGATACAAGGGTTATTTTTGGAAGTTCTTATGAATGAAATAACTGTATGATTATTGAGATAGTTGGTGTTTTCTTTAATTTATTTTTAACTGGAGGATAATTGCTTACAGTGTTGTGTTGGTTTCTGCCGTACACCAACTTGAATCAGCTCTAAGTATACATATGTCCCCTCCCTCTTGAACCTCCCTCCACCCATGGTTGGTGGTTTTGACAAGTATTTATTATAGTAATCCAGAAATAACTATTCTAACCATTTCAATTTACATAGGATGCTTATTTCTGAAATAATAAATGGTCCAGCCAGGAAAGAAAACAGATAAATTATATTTTATTAAAATTAAAAATGTTTGTGCTTCAAAGTACACCATCAAGTGAGTGGAAACAATCCACAGAATGGGAATATATTGCAAAACATATGTCTGATGAAAAATAAAAAACCTCATAACTGGAGTATTAAAGAAATACAACTCAAAGCTAGGGGGAAAGACAAATAACCCAATTTTAAGACTGGCAAAGAATCCAAATAGAAATTTTCCCAAATAATATATACAAGTGGTCCAAAAGTACATGAAAAGATGCTGAACATCAGTACTCATTGCATGCATGCATTATAATTCGCCTCAGTCATGTCCGACTCTTTGCAACCCTATGGACTGTAGCCCGCCAGGCTCCTCTGTCCATAGGATTCTCCAGGCAAGAATACTGGAGTGGGTTGCCATGCCCTCCTCCAGTGGATCTTTCCAACCCAGGGATCTAACCGGAGTTTCTTACCTCTCCTGCATTGGCAGGCAGGTTCTTTACCACTAGTGCCACCTGGGAAGCCCTCAGTAGTCATTCAGTTCAGTTCAGTTCAGTCGCTCAGTCATGTCCGACTCTTTGTGACCCCATGAATCGCAGCACGCCAGGCCTCCCTGTCCATCACCAACTCCTGGAGTTCACTCAGACTCACATCCATTGAGTCGGTGATGCCATCCAGCCATCTCATCCTCTGTCATCCCCTTCTCCTCCTGCCCCCAATCCCTCCCAGCATCAGAGTCTTTTCCAATGAGTCAACTCTTCGCATGAGGTGGCCAAAGTACTGGAGCTTCAGCTTTAGCATCATTCCTTCCAAAGAAATCCCAGGGCTGATCTCCTTCAGAATGGACTGGTTGGATCTCCTTGCAGTCCAAGGGACCCTCAAGAGTCTTCTCCAACACCACAGTTCAAAAGCATCAATTCTTCGGCACTCAGCTTTCTTCATAGTCCAACTCTCACATCCATACATGACCACAGGAAAAACCATAGCCTTGACTAGACGGACCTTAGTCGGCAAAATAATGTCTCTGCTTTTGAATATGCTATCTAGGTTGGTCATAACTTTTCTTCCAAGAAGTAAGCGTCTTTTAATTTCATGGCTGCAGTCACCATCTGCAGTGATTTTGGAGCCCAAAAAATAAAGTCTGACACTGTTTCTACTGTTTCCCCATCTATTTCCCATGAAGTGATGGGACCAGATGCCATGATCTTCATTTTCTGAATGTTGAGCTTTAAGCCAACTTTTTCACTCTCCTCTTTCACTTTCATCAAGAGGCTTTTTAGCTCCTCTTCACTTTCTGCCATAAGGGTGGTGTCATCTGCATATCTGAGGTTATTGATATTAAAGAAAGTTGAGTGTCGAAGAATTGATGCTTTTGAACTGTGGTGTTGGAGAAGACTCTTGAGGGTCCCTTGGACTGCAAGGAGATCCAACCAGTCCATTCTAAAGGAGATCAACCTTGGGTGTTCTTTGGAAGGAATGATGCTAAAGCTGAAATTCTAGTACTTTAGCCACCTCATGTGAAGAGTTGACTCATTGGAAAAGACTCTGATGCTGGGAGGGATTGGGGGCAGGAGGAAAAGGGGATGACAGAGGATGAGATGGCTGGATAGCATCACCGTCTTGATGGACATGAGTTTGAGTGAACTCTGGGAGTTGGTGATGGACAGGGAGGCCTGGCATGCTGCGATTCATGGGGTCGCAAAGAGTTGGACACGACTGAGAGACTGAACTGTACATATGTTCCCTCCCTCTTGAATCTTCCTCCCACCTCCCACCCTTTTCCACCCCTCCAAGTTGTTACAGAGCCCCAGTTTGAGTTCCTGAGTCATACAGCAAATTTCCGTTGGCTATCTATTTTACATATGTTAGTGTATATAAAGCATTTTCTTTTTTATTCTTTAAAAATATTTATTTATCTTTGACTGCCGTCACCATCTTAGTCGTGGTGACATGCTCTCAAGTGGTAGCATGTGGGCTTAATCGATTCTCAGCATGTGGAATCCTCCCCAACCTGGGATCGAACCCACGTCCCCTGCATTGGAAGGCAGACACCCAACTCCTCGACCACCATAGAAGTCCCCATTAAAGTGTTTTAGTAACTGAAAAACCCACTTCGTTCACAATGCTCTTTTAGTAGTGTGAAGCCGGGGTACTGTGTGTCTCACTGCTTTATTTGTCACATGAATAAAGCGCGTGAAACATGAACTGCCTGAGATCATTTTCAAAGCTGGACATAGATCTAGTGACCGGGAAACTGTGAGCAGGAACTCCTTACCTGGAGAGTCCAGTCAGTTTGGAGAAAATTTAACCAAAAATTGCGCAGAACTTGATACCTCTTCAGCACAGTGAAGGAGGATTGGAAGACAGACACAAGCAAAGATGTCTAAGTTTGCTTCATGGAAAAAGCTTTCTAAATTTCATCACAAACTGTCCAATTCATCCTCTGGTATTCATGAAATATCAGAAGTAAATGAAATAAGGGCCTTGTTACAATTTTTCAAGTTTCTTTATTGGTGACATACTTTTCTCTTACACTGAGACTCAGCCTGATGCTGGGAAAGATTGAAGGCAGGAGAAGGGGACGACAGAGGATGAGATGGTTGGATGGCTTCACCTACTGGATGGACATGAGTTTGAGCAAGCTCCGGAAGTTGGTGAAGGACAGGGAGACCTGGCGTGCTGCAGTCCATGGGTCACAAAGAGTCGGAAACGACTGAGCAACTGAACTGAAATGAAGTGTATGTACCTAGTAATCCACGACATTATTTTACAATGTTTTATAATGTTTATAATCTTTGTATAATTTTATAATGTTTTGTTTTAGAAGGTGCATTTTTTTCATTCGAAGTAATCTTGAATGTATCTTAGAATCTTTATTTGGAAGAAGAAAATCGACCTTTTGATATCATAAACAGATAAGCCACATCAAGTGAATTATTATTTTTGAGGGTATGTAATACAATACTAGTTTTTTTTCTCTGACTTAACCAGTTCTAAGTTGAAATATTTAACATGCGTGGGTCAGATTCAGATCTGTATTAGTAAGAATGTTGACCCTGAGAAAATAAAACTTAAAAATTAACAAAAGAGTGAAATCTTTTGACAAAATTTAGGTATGCAAAATTATGACTGGGAAATTTTTATTTGGTAGAAATTATGATCATAAAAAGAAATTATAGGGAATTTCCTGGTGGAACAGTGGTTAGGACTCTGCACTTTCACTGCTGAGGGCCTGAGTGCAATCCCTAGATAAGGAATTAAGATCCCACACAAGGCCAAACAAAGAAAAAAATTATAGTGGCAAAATTTTCAGTGGTAAAATTAGATACAGGCAAGATGTGACCAAATCTTCAGAACAAAGAATTGATTCTGATTAAATAATTTCAGAGAAATAGAAATAAAATGAAAAACACTGAAAATGGATTTCCAGCTCTCCGTATCAAATTAAGCAAAGATTTAAATTTACTTTATATTTAGCTATAGGAAAAAATTGATAATTCATCAGAGTATCATTCTATTAAAACATTTTTATTGATAAAATATGTAATAAAAATTTACTAAGCACAAAACAGCAGCATAAAAGGCATTAAATTTCATATTAGATGTGCGTTGGGGAAAGGGGTGAATGGGTTAGAAAATACTATTTTCATTTGTTAATGTTTCCTTTTGTCTGTATTTCCCCGTGACAATTTTGTGAAATAAATTCAAAAATATACTTCTTACAATTCAGATGTATAGGGAAAAAACAAGAAGTTTTGGGGGTTTTGTTTTACTTTCATACTAGACCTTTTATTTAGTAGAAATATGGCATTGGAGTCCATGCTGACATTCTGAGATTCTGTAACTTATTTTTCCAAAGCAAGATTTTAGCCACAAAGTAAATTATCCTAGGACTGTACCATAATGCTTTTGTTACCCCATTGATTTATAATTAAGTTTGTTTGGTCAGTTACCCACTAATAAAATAACCCTGTGGGGTATAACAGATGGGTTTTCTCAAGCTAAAACTATTCTGACTTTCCTCTTAGTTAATGGAAGAGAAAATTATTAAATATCTAATCCAATTTTTGTCTACCCCAATAACCTAAATGGTCCATTTAGTCCTCCAAGAATGGAAACCACGCCTGTGGAATATTTAAAGTAGAAAAAGAAAACTGCTATCGGAACTAGAGTAATCATCTTTAGATATTTCAAGGACTGTTATGTGGAGGCATAATTATATTTATTCTCTGTAACCAAAGACTGGGACTGGGATACATAAAATCACGGAAAGGGAGATTCTACCCTGTTTAAGAAAGAACTAATATTTGGAGCTGTCCGTGAATTGAATGGGGCTTCCCTCATGGCTCAGCTGGTAAAGAATCCGCCTGCAATGCAGGAGATCCCAGTTCAATTTCTGGGTTGGGAAGATCCACTGGAGAAGGGATAGGCTACCCACTCCAGTATTCCAGGGCTTCCCTTGTGGCTCAGCGGGTTAAGAATCCACCTGCAATGCGGGAGACCTGGGTTTGATCCCTGGGTTGGGAAGATCCCCTGGAGAAGGGAAAGTTTACCCACTCCAGTATTCTGGTCTGGAGAATTCCATGGACTGTATAGTCCATGGGGTTGCAAAGAGTTGGACACAACTGAGCAACTTTCACTTTCAGGAGTTGAATGACTGCTTTTGAAAGATGAGATTTACATCATCAGGAATAGTCAAGCTGAGGTTCTGGGGTGTTGAAAGAAGCGTCTTTGGTTGAGATCAGATCCTCGAGATCAGTCACAGGGAAATTGTTACCTGTGGTTTAAAGAGGGCCAGTGTTTGCAATTTCAGAGTTAGTCCTTCAATGATGTCTGTTTCAACTACTTGCAGTTCACTGATGTTAGCTTAAGTGGAAAGACAGGAACAGAGTTTCGGCACAAATACCTCCTTGGAAGTATGTTTTGCAGGAGAAAATCACCATGTCTGTTAATACAAAAAAAAAAAGGAGGATTAAAAAGACCACTGGTCTGATAGTCTTAAAAATGTCTTCAATTTTTGAGAATCCAAGGTTCTGCATTTGGAAGCCTGTGTAGCTTCAGTCTGAAGAAATGGTTGGAGACAGCTGGCAGAGGTTGAGGGAAGAAAGAGGAAAGAGCTGGTGTCTGAAGTAAAGAGTGATTTGGTCACATGTGAGTCCTCAAGAGGGAAAAGTGGAAACTGGGTTAATAAACAAACCGGCCAAGGTAGAGACAGAAGGTGGAGTTTGGTCACCAGGAAGAAAGCCAGAGACTAACTTTTGGAAGTAGAGTTCAACGAAACCAAGACCCCTCATGGTCTCAACCCAGCCAATCTTTCCAAGTGTCATCCCCACCTCTCCCTGTCAACACCAGACTCTCTGCAGCTCCTTGAACACAGGGAGCCCTCTCTCTACACACGCAGGCCCCTCTGCCTGCAACACCACTTCCTCCCTTATCTACCTAGGGTTCACAGTCTTTCCTCTAGACAGAGCTCACAATCAGCTCCTCTGTCAAGTCTTCCCAGGCCTCTCCAGATGGGAGAAGAGACTTGATCCTCTGTGTTCCAACAGCACCCTCCACATAAGGATGAACTACCCATGACCTGTAGCCCACCAGGCTCCTCTGTCCATGGGATTCTCTGGGTAAGAATACTGGAGTAGGTAGCCATTCCCTTCTCCAGGGGATCTTCCCAATCCAGGGATTGAACCTGGGTCTCCTGCATTGCAGGCAGATTCTTTACCGTCTGAGCCACCAGGGAAGCCCAATATAATTATTGTCAAGATGCCTGACTCTCTCAGTAGACCATGAGCCCCTTGAAGCTAAGAGCCATGTCCTGTTGATTTTTCTGTCACCAGAATTTAAATCGTGTCAAGCACATGTTTGTACCTCAATAGATACATCATGAATGAGTAAGTGAATGAGTGAATGAGTCCAAGCGCAGCAGCACAGCTGAGTCCACTCTGGGGATGCAGATGCTCGGTTCCTCTGGTTCACCAGCAAGAGCAAGCTCTCACATGATAGCTGAGTAGCTCCAACTATAAGATCAAAATATTCCTGGGATAGAGAGGCAGACATGCCATTATAAGCATTCTCATATTACCCTGAAATCCTCTAGAGACCCTGGCACAGTGTTTTGTCTAATAAATATGATGATGTGCACTATGTGTATATGTATTTGTTCAAATTACTGCACAAGTATATGAATAAATGAGTGAAAACCTCCAAAATTTAAAGAAAATGATCCATAAGATTAATTAAGCCAGTGAGAAGACTATCTGCTGTGAGTATGACAGCAAGACACTCTTAGGCAAAGTGAGGTGATCTTACTATGAGTGACATCTTTTCACCTTTGCCATATTCTACTGGTTGCAAAAGCAAGTGAGAAGTCCTACCACTCTCAAGTGTAACTGATTACACAAAGGCATGGATGTGAGAAATTATTTCCTACCCAGCTTCAGAGAAGTGGTTTCTGAGAACCACATCCCACCTTTACCTTAACTTTGTCATTTCCAAGGAAACAAGCCTGTTCATTTTGGCAGGCTAGATCTAAGTATATTATATGTTTATTTTTGGTTGCGCTGGGTCTTTGTTGCTGGGCGTGGGCCTTCTATTGTTGCAGCAAGTTGGGTCTTGCAGAGCGATGACTTCCCATAGTGGTGGCTTCTCTTGTTTTGAAGCACAGGCTCTCGGGGCTCGGCTCAGTAGTTGTGGCACACGGAATTAGTGGCCCTGCGGCATGTAGGATCTTCCCTGACCAGGGACTGAACTCGCATCCCCTGAGATGGAAGACAGATTCTTAACCACTGGAACATCAGGGACACCCTGGCAGGCCACAACTGATGCTGTCATCTTTACCTACAACCCTGGATCACAATAAACTGTGGAAACACACTCAGATATGCCGATGACACCCACCTTATGGCAGAAAGTGAAGAACTAAAGAGCTTCTTGAAGAAAGTGAAAGAAGAGAATGAAAAAGTTGGCTTAAAGCTCAACATTCAGAAAACTAAGATCATGGCAAGATCAAGAAAACTAAGATCCAGTCCCATCACTTCATGGCAAATAGATGGGGAAACAGTGGCTGACTTTATTTTTGGGGGCTCCAAAATCACTGCAGATGGTGATTGCAGCCATGAAATTAAAAGATGCTTACTCCTTGGAAGGAAAGTTATGACCAACCTAGACAGCATATTAAAAAGCAGAGACATGACTTTGCCAACAAAGGTCCTTCTAGTCAAGGCTATGGTTTTTCCAGTAGTCATGTATGGGTGTGAGAGTTGGACTATAAAGAAAGCTGAGCACAGAAGAATTGATCCTTTTGAACTGTGATGTTAGAAATCCAACCATCCTAAAGGAGATCAGTCCTGGGTGTTCATTGAAGGGACTGATGTTGAAGCTGAAATGGCCACCTGATGTGAAGAGCTGACTCATTTGAAAAGACCCTGATGCTGGGAAAGATTGAAGGCAGGAGGAGAAGGGGACAGAGGATGAGATGCCTGCAGCAGCAGGAGCAGCATGCTGAATCTGGACTTTTATTATCTCTTTGGGCTTCAGAGGCATGCTGATTTTTTGAGTAAGCAGGAAGGGCAACTAATCCTTGGGGTTAGGGACCAAAACTCTTGTAAGTTCTATTTTTATTTTTGACCAAATGTCAGCCAACTTCTCATGGGTTGTCTGCTAATAAACTTGCACTACTTTCTGACATAGCTTCACAGAAGATGGTTTGGAATTGTACTGGCTACTCTGCGGAACTTTGACCTAAATAAGATGGTTCATTTTAGGGACACCTTAGAATAAAAAAGAAAGAGAAAACAACTCTGTCTTGAAGGGACCGTCTATCTTAGCTGTCTGAAAGATCATTTAGTTTAAAGAAAAACTTCTTCCCTCCTCAAACATCCTTCATGTCCATTCTGAGGGGATTAATATTGGCTGTTTTATTCTGTAATTTGATAAAATTGTCAACAGTTTGAGTTACTGTTTAAATAAGTTAAAAGGATTTGTGTATATGTTTTGAAATGATTTTTTTCTCTCTCTCTCTCTCTTTCTTTCTCTCTCTCTCTCTCTCTGCACCAAGTTTTAGTTGTCTCATGTGGGATCTAGTTCCCTGACCAGGGACTGAACCCAGGCCACCTGCATTGGAAGCATGGAATCTTAACCACTGGACACCAGGGAAATCACAAAATGGGCTTTTCTAAATCTAATTTTTTCCCTCTTTTTGGAACAGAAATATTATTAGGCATTCTCCAATGATGATTTTATGTTTGTCTAAAGCTTATTCCCTTTCCCTTTTTTTCCTTCTGTCTCCTCCTTCTTTGCTCCTCTCTCTTAAAGATGAATTGATGAGAAAGGAAACATAGCCATCAATATTCAGAAGTACTGTCTGTGATCAAACTGGTGATGGGTTAAGTCTCTGGGTATACATGAAAACACGTGCAATCCATAATCGCCGAGTAAGTGAAGGAGCAGAACGTTTCAGGAAGGGCACTGTACTGGACATCAGGAGCCAAGGGCTCTAGTCCAGCTCAGACAGTTCGTGAGTGACTGTCAGCAGGACAGTTGGCCTCTTGGCCTCATTTTCCTCATCTGCAAAAAGGGAGGCTCAGACCAGCTGATCTCTGATCTCTCTTCTGCTCTCACGTTTTGCCTCTTTGCGTTGCATGATCTCTATCACACTGATGCACTGAAGATTTTTCTACTTTTTTTTTTTTTTTTTTAAATTTTGGCCACATCACAAAGCATGCGGGATCTTAGTTCCCCAACCAGGCATCAAACCCATGCCCTCTGTCGTGGAAGCATGGAGTCTTATCCACTGAACCATGGTGGAAGTTTTCTTTTTTTAATAATTTATTTTTGGCTGTGCTGGGTCTTCGTTGCTGCAGGCAGGCTTTTTCTCTAGTTGTGACATGCAGGCTTCTCATTGGGGTGGCTTCTCTTGCTGTGGAGCATGGGCTCTAGGCCAGGGGCTTCAGTAGTTGCAGCTCTCAGGCTCTAAAGCACAGGCTCAATGTGTGCTGCACCCAGGCTTAGCTGCTCCACAGCATGTGGGATTTCCCCAGATTGAAAATCTGGGATTTTCAGGGATTGAACCTGTCTCCTGCATCGGCAGTCAGATTCTTTACCCTTGAGCCATCAGAGAAGCTCTGCTTTCTTTCCTTAGGTTTCAAATTTTGGATTCAAATATCTCTTTTTTAAAGAAATTTTACTTATTTCGGCCACACGAGGAACATGTGAGAACTTAACTTCCTGGATCAGGGATCAAACTCATGTCCCATGCAGTGGAAGTGTGCAGTCTTAACCACTGGGGCACCAGGGAAGTCCCTCTCTTTGTTTCTTGTACCTCATTTCTTCCTTCTGGGTTCAATTTTTTTCATCATTAAGCTGAGATAATCACATTAATATTTGAAAAGAGTGAACTTTGAGGGATAAAAAGGAACAATATCAGGGAGTTTGGGGCAGGCTTCCCCAGAACGTGCTTCTTTTGCATGTGGATTATTTTGAGCTGAAGATAATCAAGGCCCAGCAGAGTCAGGAAGACCTTTCTTTTTAACCTTCTCCTTAACTGCCTAAGAGTTTAAACAGGGGGCCTGAACCAGGAAAAGAGTAATTACCAGAGATAACTTTGTAATATCAGAAGGACTTATCTGCCCGTCAGAGTAAACGTTTACTCTCTTCTTCATCCTATGACTTGTCTTCCTCCACGCTGAGGGCCCACACCCTACCCCCTTCTTAGCTTAGAATAGTATGTAAGCCTCAGTTGCCCCTGAGCCTCATGTCTTTAGGGCTAATCTGGTAGCTCTGCTGGTAAAGAAACTGCCTACAATGCAGGAGACCCATTCAATTCCTGGGTCAGGAAGATCCCCTGGAGAAGGGATAGGCTACTCACTCCAGTATTCTTGGGCTTCCCGGGTGGCTCTGATGGTAAGAAAAAAATCTACCTGTAATGTGGGAGACCTGTGCTTGAACCCTGGGTTGGGAAGATCCCCTGGAGGAGGGCATGGCAACCCACACCAGTGTTCTTGCCTGGAGAATCCCCCTAGACAGAGGAGCCTGGCGGGATACAGTCCATGGGGTCACCAAGGGTCAGACACGACTGAGTAACCCTAAGCGCAGCACAGCATTCATGTCTATATGGGCATCCCGAACATACAAAGTTGTGTTTGTTTTCCTTCTGTTAATCTGTTTTACATCAGTTAATTAGTATTCCAGCCAACAAACTTAGAAGCGAAGAAGAGAAAGCTTTTCCTCTCCAAGTACATAATAATAAAATGTTGATGGATCCAATTTAATGAATGATGCTGGAGCAACTGGACCTTGATGGGCAAAAAAGCCAAAAAACAGAATCGCAACCTAAACCTCACAGCTTATGCAAAAATAAACTCAAAATTAATCACAGACTTATACAAAAAGCATGAAACTTTTAGACAAATATATAGGAGAAAATCTTTGGGAACTCAGGCTAGGCAAAGCCTTCTTGAGCTTGATACCAAAAAGCACAATTTGTAACAGGAAAAACTGACAAATTGGACTCTTCAAAATTAAAACTTTTGTTCTGGGAAAGCACCTAGAAAGAAGATGAAAAGACAAGATACAAACTTGGATAAATATCTGCAAGCCACACAAAGGTAAAAGGACAAGTACTTAGAATATATCGAGTTGGTCGAAAGGTTGTTCAGGTTTTTCTAACCTGAACAAAAATGTTGTTTCTGAACAACCTTTTGGCCAACTCAGTATAAAGATTATAAAGACCACAGTTCAGTCATAAAAGATAAAGAACTGAGGAGTTCCCTGGTGGCCCAGTGGTTAGGATTAGGGGTTTTCATTGCCATGCCCCAGGTTCAATCTCTGGTTGGAGAACTGAGATCCCATAAATGCATCAGTGTGTGTGGGGAGTGGGTCTCAGAGAAAGGGTAATAAATTAGAATATGAGCAAAAGACATCATGGTATTGTGATTTATAAGATTTTTGTCCCTTCCTGGCACATAATTCCTAAAACACTTGTAATTTTCTAGCTGAACAGAGCAATAGCGGCATCTTTTGTTACAATACTTTTGTTTGTTTGTTTCTGAAATAGCTTTAGAGCAATAAAGCTGAAATATGTGTCTTCTGTTATTCATAAAAATTCCCTTCCCCCCATCTGTGTACGATAATAAAGTGATTTTTGGAAAACTCCTAGATAATCATGTGATGGGAGCTAGTTGTCGGGGAACCAACCATGTGATTAGATAGCTAGAACTTTTGCCCATCTCCTGATCTCCAAGGAGGGGAGAGGGGCTGGAGGTTGAATTCCTCAAAAAAGACTAATGATTAAATTGACCATACCTACGAGAGAAGGCCTCCATACAAACCCAAAAGGACAAGGTCAGGGAAGCTTCTGGGTTGGTGGAAACATAGAGATGCTGGGAGAGCGATGCATTCAGAGAAGGGTCGGATTTGTGCTGTGCTTCTCCCCCATACCTTGTCCTGTGCATCTCTTCCATCTGGTTGTTCCTGAGTCATATCCTTTTATACTAAACGGGTGATCAAGTAAACTGTTTTCCCGAGTCCTGTGAGTCACTCTAGCAAACTAATGGAAACAGAGAAAGGGTTGTGGGAAACTCTGATTTACAGCTGGTTGGTCAAAAGAATAGGTAAACACCTGGACTTACAATCGGCATCTGAAGTGGCCAGGGGCAGCCTTGTGAGTCTGAGCCCTTAGCCTGTGGGATCTGATGCTTAACTCAGATTTTGACACTGAGTTAAACTGTAAACACCCAGCTGGTGTCAGGAGGAACTGAGAACTGCTTGGAGTTGAGGAAAACCCCACGCACCTCTGGTCGAAATGTTGTGAATGTAAGCAAAGAGGAAATAAGGCTGTTTTTTTCCATTAGATTGAATGCGAGAGCTGTTGTGAACTGTTTAAGTGTGAGAATAGTGGAAGTAGGGTAGAGTAGAAACACAAGGAGTGCTTTCCCTTTAAACACATACAGACATTTCACTGATGTGGGTATCAGTTCAGTTGATCAGTTGTGTCCAACTGTTTGCGACCCCATGGACTGCAGCATGCCAGGCCTCCCTGTCCATCACCAACTCCTGGAGCTTGCTCAAACTCATGCCCATTGAATCAGTGATGCCATCCAACCATCTCATCCTCTGTCGTCCCCTTCTCCTCCTGCCCCTAATATTTCCCAGCATCAGGGTCTTTTCCAAGGAGTCAGTTCTTCGCATTAGGTGGGCAAAGTATTGCAGTTTCAGCTTCAGCATCAGTCCTTCCAATGAATATTCAGGACTGATTTCCTTTAGGATGGACTGGTTGGATCTCCTTGCAGTCCAAGGGACTCTCAAGAGTCTTCTCCAACACCACAGTTGAAAAGCATCAATTCTTCAGTGCTCAGCTTTCTTTATAGTCCAACTCTCATATCCATACACGACTACAGGAAAAATCATAGCTTTGACTAGATGGACCTTTGCCGGCCAAGTAATGTCTCTGCTTTTTAATATGCTGTCTAGGTTGGTCATAGCTGTTCTTCCAAGGAGCAAGTATCTTTTAATTTCATGGCTGCAGTCACCATCTGCAGTGATTGTGGAGTCCAAGAAAAGAAAGTCTCTCACTGTTTCCATTGTTTCCTCATCTATTTGCCATGAAGTGATGAAACTGGATGCTATGATCTTAGTTTTCTAAATGTTGAGTTTTAGGCCAACTTTTTCACTCTCTTCTTTCACTTTCATCAAGAGGCTCTTTAGTTCTTTTTTGCTTTCTGCCATAAGGGTGGTGTAATCTGTGTATCTGAGGTTAATATTTCTCCCAGCAATCTTGATTCCAGCTTATGCTTCATCCAGCCCAGCATTTCACATGATGTACTCTGCATATAAGTTAAATATGCAGGGTGACAATATACAGCCTTGACGTACTCCTTTACCAGTTTGGAACAAATCTGTTGCTCCATGTCCGGTTCTAACTGTTGCTTCTCAACCTGCATACATATTTATCAGGAGGCAGGTAAGGTGGTCTGGCATTTCCATTTCTTTAAGAATTTTCCACATTTTGTTGTGATCCACAGAGTTAAAGGCTTTGGTATAGTCAATTAAGCAAATGTTTTTCTGGAACTCTCTTGCTTTTTTGGAGAAGGCAAATAATCACACGAAAAGATGTATGACGTCACCAGACATTAGGAAATGTAAATTAAAACCACAATGAGAGATCACTACATACCTCTCAGGATGGCTGAAATAAATAATGATAATATCAAATACTGGTGAAGATGCAGAAGTGCATCATTAGAGTGTTGGTGAGAATGTAAAATGGTACAGTCATCCTGAAAAAGTTTGGCAGTTTTTTATAAAACAAAACATGCACGTACTGTTTGAATCAGCAATTACACTCTTGGGTGTTTATTCCAAAGAGATGAACATTTATGTTCATAGAAAACCTGTACATGAATGTTCTTAGCGGCTTTACTTATTGTAATCCTAAACTGGAAATTGCTCAGATGAACTTGAACAGCTGAATGGTTTAAATAAACTGTCCTGCATTCACATCAGGGGATACCATGCAACAGTAAAAAGGAATAAACTTAAAAAAAAATCTGCTGTGCTTGGTCTTAGTTGTGGCATATGGGATCTTTCTAGCTCCCTAACCAGGGATCAAACCTGGGCCCCCTGCTTTGGGAGTGCTGAGTCTTAACCACTGGACCACCAGGGAAGTCCCATGAACATAAAACTTGAGCGATGCAAAATGGTAAAGCCTGATTATCTCCAACCCTATAAAATAGAACTTCTTTCTTATGATAAAAATAGCCATATATACTCAGGAATTTCTTTTAGGAATTTCAAACTGGAGAGAACTATATCTGCAGTGTTGTTTTTATAGTATAACTGATCAGTAAATATCAGGTAGCCATGAAAACTTTAGCTATGAAGATTATGCAGCAACACGGGAAATATATATGGCATAATATCTGATGAAAAAAGGAGAACATGCAGTTTCACTGTTAGAAGTCCACATATAAGAGAAAAATCACATGAAACATATCAAAATGCTCAGTGGTTATATTAGGAAGGTAGTCACATGAGTGATTTCTTTCCTTTCCTTTCATTGCTTTTCAGATTGAATAAGATTATTTTTAATGACTAAAAAAAATTACAACTGGATTGTATATAGTGACTACTGCATTTTTCTTCTCAAATCTCCCAAGAGTTTGGATAGAGTAACTAAATAATCCCTCAGCCTCGGGTCACTTCCTTTCTTTTCTGACAGAATTAGTTATTAGATTAGATTAGTGAAATGTTGTAGACATAATATATCCTGACTTCTGCTTAGCATTTAATAAATCTTTGCTTTTGGTGAAGGTTCTTTGGGTCATAATAACAAATGTGCTGATTTGGCTCATGCAAAGTGTGAATCTTGGGGAACAGGACCATTGTATATAATTCAAGGGAGGAAGTTCAACTGAGGACAGAAGTCAGTGGCTAGTATGTGATGAAGAACCAAGGCAGATACCATCTTTCAGGACCACGTGGCCTCTGGTTCTTTCTATACGTCTGCTCATTTTTTCTCTCTCTCTTCCTTCACACTCAAAACCTATCTTCTCAGCTTCTCTGATCGACATGGTGCAAAAGGCTTCTCACTCTCATAATCAGATTTCCCCCTAGCTCTAGCCCTCTAGTCAAATGCTTAGAGACCTAGTATTCTAATTTACATTCAATTTTAATTCCCAGGAGAGAAAATCTAATTGATCAGTGCATCAAGTGTTTACCCCAGCTTTAATTTTGGCATTGGAGGTGGGGGTGGGGATTGTATAATATAAATTTGGCTGCAAAGGGGCCACCCTTGGTTGAGGAGAGGGTTTACAGAAAGGGGCCTTGGTTTGGCAGACAACTTAAAAGGTATTTACCACTTGGGTTTTTTATTAATTTATTGGACTGTGCTGAGACTTCATTGCTTTTGTGCAGGATTTCTTGAGTTATGGCGAGCAGGGGCTACTCTTCGTTTGGTGTGTGGGCTTCTCATTGTGGTGGCTTCTCTTGTTATGGAGCACAGGCTCTAGGCAAGTGGACTTCAGTAGTTGCTCAGGAGGGCTTCCCTGGTGGCTCAGAGGGTGAGGAATCTGCCTGCAATACAGGAGACCCAGGTTCTATCCCTGGGTCAGGAAGATCCCCTGGAGGAGGGAACAGCTCCCACTCCAGTATTCTTGCCTGGAGAACCCCATGGAGAGGGGAGTCTGGTGGGCTAAAGTCTAAGAGCCAGACACGACTTAATGACTAAAACACCACCACCAGGCTCAGTTGCTGTGGTGCATGGACCTAGTTAGTTAGTGCCATGTGGAATCTTCCTGGACTAGGGATTGAATTCCAGGGATTGTTCCTTACATTTGCAACTGGATTCCCATCCACTGCGCCAATGGGGAAGTCCACCATCCGGGTTTCTCATGAGTCCTCAGCATCAACTGGAGAAACAGGAGTTGGCTGAATACATAAGAAGGTATACTGTTGCTGGGGTCCAGCCCCAGTGGATCCAGGGTAATTCGAAGTGCTGACGACGTGGCAAGGAAAAACTTATTTATTTAGAAATATAAAGAGAGATTAGGAAAGAATAGTGTAGTAGGAAAATTAGTGGCGAAAAGATGCTGAATAACTTGGTTTACATGGAGAACTAATAAAACCGCAGGACAAGAGATTTGCACCATCTATGTTAGGCCACCAACGCCTGTTTGAACAGCGGAGGGTGCCCCGCCTTGGGCTCCCTCTCTCATGGGTCTTAGAAGCCGGGGCAAGTAAGTAGACATGGAGAGCCTCCACGCCCCAGATGGGAATTCAGCCAGAAAATAGAGTAAGAAAAGACACGGGGGAACCAGTCTTTCCAGTGACTGGCCCATCCTCTATTGTCCGGAAAGGCCTTACATACTTTTGATTTTACATAGAGATCAGTGGATAATACAAAATTATGCAGTGTCAGCAGCCCTGACTCTTATTGAGACCAGGCTTTCTCTCTGCATACCTAGTTGTATACACAAGTCTTAGGTGATTTACATCATCTTCTGGCCAGAAGGCCAATGAACATTTTACGGCCCTTTTCTGATAAGCGTTTGTCAACCAGAAGTCTTATTTGCCTTAATAGTGTTGTTCTTCCCAAAGTCTGGTGCCACTGTCAGAAAGCACTAAATAAAGTTACATTCTTACATAGCAAGGATACAACAGTTTATAACAATGAAAGAAGTACAGTGATTTATAACAAAGAGAAAAGTAATTAACTCAAAAGTCTAGTGTTGCTAACATCAAAACTACTATATTCCTTTTTCTATATCCCAATTACATTGATTAATATCCTTCAGGTGCCTAAAAGATAAAGAATATGGAGGCCTGGCAGCAGTCATTGACTCAACAGTGAAACCCGTCACCAATATAATTTTTAGCTCTTTAGAAAAGGCTCTGTATCTTTAAGATGCTTTAAGCTTTGTGCCTCTCACAGTTGGGGGCCTGTAAACAATTCACAAGTTGTAAAAGTCCAGGCAGACCGGTCAGGTAAGTTAGAAAACCATCAAAGGGGTTTAAACGGAGACATTCTTTTTATATGCAGGAGACTGTTAACTGGAGCCCTAAGTTAATTTGTTTTAGAGGCAGAAGAGTGGAAAGCACAGTACAATAAGGCAGGCAGACTCTGGTTTTGGGGGGTAGATGTTCAGGAAAACCCAGGGGGAACCCCTGAAGCCAGATCACGTCTTTGCTATGTCTGGCTTCCTTCCTCATGACCTTTGCCACGGGCGGGATTCCTTACGCTGGCTCCCGGCATACTGTAACTGGGTAAATGACCACACCTACAGAAGACAAATCATTGACACCCTGCCTAAGATGTCTGGAGAAAGTGGCTTTCAGATCTTATGAGTAGATCTATGATAGCTTCCAGTAAAGGCTCTATGTAGGCTCTGTCCTGATCAACATTTTTTCTTAAAGTCTTGAATTCCCTGGGCCTGGGGAATTTGTGTTTTCATTTTCCCTAACATTCTTAAATCTTCTCTGCCTCCACCCCTGTCTGTGTGCAAGCGTGCTAAGTCGCATCAGTCATGTCCAACTCTTTGTGACCCTTTGGACTGTAGCCCGCCAGGCTTCTCTGTCCGTGGGATTCTCTAGGCAAGAATACTGAAGTGGGTTGCCATGCCCTCCTCCAGCGGATCTTTCCAACCCAGTGATTGAACCTGCACCTCTTATGTCTCCTGCGTTGGCAGTCAGGTTCTTTACCACTAGTGCCACCTGGGAAGCCCCCACCCCTGTCTACTCTCTGCTAATGATAGACTTTTTTATTTTTAATAGAAGTATAGTTGATTTACAATGTTATGTTAATTACTGCTGTATAGCAAAGTGATTCAGTTATACTTTCCTATTAAATATTCTTTTCCATCATAAGATATTGAATATAGCTCTCTTTGATATACAGCAGGACCTTGTTGTTTATCCATTCTGTGTATAAAACCTTACATCTGGCTAACCCAACCTCCCACTCCACCTCTCCCCTAACCGCCTCCCTCTTGGCAACCACAAATCCGTTCTCTCTGCTAACGACTGACTTCTTAACCAGGTGAGAAAAATAGAAGCAATCAGAATGTTTATCACTAAACCTAATGATTTACCTACATCTGGACTCATATAATCATCCTTCCCTCCTATATAACATGTGAATCATCTCTACCCCACCTTGTGCATTGACCCCATTTTCCCTCACCTACTTAAGAACCCGGCTTCTGCAGTTTTCCCATTTGTACGCTACATGACCAGTTTCTGTCTTTCTACTGTATTATTACCATAATCATACAACCATGCTATAATATACAAAGAAATCAGCCCCCACAAATAAGAGTTACATCATCTAGACTGCCAGTTAGCTATAATGTTAAACTTTCAGCAGACCAAAAAACTTTTCTGGTCTGGTCCTCTTGAACAAATACTGTATCCCCTTTGAGAAATGATTTAGCAATCTTCACAAATGTCCTTCCAAATTTGTTAAATGATGGTCAACACCATAGAATAATATGCAATGTACTTGTTCCACTGGGGTCTTTCAGGATTTGAGTCTAGTTGTTAGTCTAGAAGCAATGAAAGAAGTGATATGGGTCTTGAGGAGAATCAGCATTCATCTGCAAAGCACCTACTTCAGGATAGGTCATTACAGGTTCTTCAGGCAAGGGGACACTAATCTCCAGACAGTTAGATGGATCAGATTGAAACGGAGCAGGACCATATGGTCCTTGTCCCCTAACCATGACCTCTGCCTGCCTTTTGCCTGTGGAAAACGTCAGTCAAAGAATAAGTTTAATCAGAGAAGTGAGAAATGCTGAAACAAAGGAAAAGAGTCATCAAAGGAGACTAATAATAATAATGTAGTCATTAAGCATAGTCAGGGACCTTTAGTTCTTTTTCAAGGGCTATAGATAATATTCTGAGCCACATCCTGTGAGCTGTCTTATAGATACCAAAACACCAGGTGGAGAAATTAACTACATGATGACCAGACTGTACCCAGGACTTGAGCTGCCACAATTCCAAGAACTGACTGCAAAGAAACGGGAACAAGTGCACCCCGGAACTGAAAATTAACTGTACCTAAAAAAACCAAAATGATGCTAGTCAGACCACTGATGACCAACTGAAGATGCCTGTTAGAGATGACTATGCTGTTTCTGCATGTAACCCCCTCAACCCTGTCTATAGAAGCTCTCACCCCCTGCTTATCATGGGGCGAGTCGGCCTTTGGACAGATATTCACCACTCTTCCCCACCAGTTGCTGGCACTTGAAATATAGCAAACTTTCCTTTCCACCAATCTGGCCTGTTTACTGGCTTTTGAGCGGTGAGCAGCCAGACCTCCCACACATACCTTTCAGTAACAGGATTCCTATTGCTGCTGGAACAAATTCTTACAAATCTAGAGGCTTAAAACAACACAAATTTATTATTTTACATTTTGGAAGGTCTCATTGGGCTAAATAAAGTGTCACATGGCTTCATTCCTTTTGGAAGCTTTAGGGGAGATTTTCTTTCCTAGGCTCTAGGGGAAATGAATGTACACTTTTCTCAAAGCCAGTAGTGAACCTTCATATTTTTTGTATTTCTCTTTCTGCCTATGACCTTTTGCCTCTTGTAAAGGTCCCTGTGATTACACTGGGCCCACCTGGATAATCCAGGATAATCTTTCCACTAAAGGAGACTTTATTTAATTAAACTGCACAATCCCTTCCACAATCCCTGCATTCAGTTGGGAAAGGTACACCCAACTGAATGCTGAGTTCCAGAGAAAGACAAGGAGAGACAAGACGGCCTTCTTCAGTGAACAGTGCAAAGACATAGAGGAAAATAACAGAAGGGTTATCAAAGGTACATTTCATGCAAAGATGGGCACAATAAAGGACAGAAACGAGAAAGACCTAATAGAAGCAGAAGAAATCAAGAAGAGATGGCAAGAATATAGAGAATTGTACAAAAAAAGATCTTAACAACCCAAATAACCACCATGGGGTGGTCACTCACCTAGAGCCAGACATCCTGGAGTGTGAAGTCAAGTGGGCTTTAGGAAGCACTGCTGCCAATAAAGCTCATGGAGGTGATAGGATTTCAGCAGAGCTATTTATTTACTTTTTATTTTATTATTTATTATTTTTTTAATTTTGAAATCTTTAATTCTTACATGTATTCCCAAACATGCACCCCCCTCCCACCTCCCTCCCCATAACATCTCTGTGGGTCATCCCCATGCACCAGCCCCAAGCATGCTGTATCCTGCGTCAGACATAGACTGGCGATTCAATTCTTACATGATAGTATACATGTTAGAATGCCATTCTCCCAAATCATCCCACCCTCTCCCTCTCCCTCTGAGTCCAAAAGTCCGTTATACACAGCTGTGTCTTTTTTCCTGTCTTGCATACAGGGTCGTCATTGCCTTCTTTCTAAATTCCATATATATATGTGTTAATATACTGTATTGGTGTTTTTCTTTCTGGCTTACTTCACTCTGTATAATCGGCTCCAGTTTCATCCATCTCATCAGAACTGATTCAAATGAATTCTTTTTAACGGCTGAGTAATACTCCATTGTGTATATGTACCACAGCTTTCTTATCCATTCATCTGCTGATGGACATCTAGGTTGTTTCCATGTCCTGGCTATTATAAACAGTCAGCAGAGCTATTTAAAAACCCTAAAAGATGTGCTGTTAAAGTGCTGTCCTCAATATGTCAGCAAATCTGGAAAACCCAGCAGTGGCTACAGGACTGGAAAAGGTCAATCTTCATCCCAATTCCCAAGAAGAGCACACTAAAGAATGTTCAAAGTGAGTGAAGTGAAGTCGCTCAGTTGTGTCTGACTCTTTGTAACACTGTGGACTGTAGCCCACCAGGCTCCTCTGTCCATGGGATTCTCCAGGCAAGAATACTGGAATGGACTGCCATTTCCTTCTCCAGGGGGATCTTCCGAACCCAGGGATTGAACCCAGGTCTTCCGCATTTCAGGCAGACGCTTTAACCTCTGAGCCATCTAGAGTAGGTAAGAATGTTCAAACTACAACATAATTGTGCTCATTTCCCATGCTAGGAAGGTTATGTTCAATCACCCTAATAGTGGAAAGCAAAGAGGAACTAGAGTCCCTTGATGAAGGTGAAAGAGGAGAGTGAAAAACCTGGCTTAAAACTCAACTGGCAAAAAACAAAGATCTGATATCTGGTCCCATCACTTCATGGCAAATAGATGGGGGAAAAAATGGAAACAGTGACAGATTTTATTTTCTTGACTCCAAAGTCACTGCGGATGATGATTGCAGCCATGGAATTAAAAGATGCTTGCTATTTGGAAGAAAAACTATGACCAACCTAGACAGCAGATTAAAAAGCAGAGACATCATTTTGCCTAGTCATGATTTTTCCAGTAGTCGTGTATGGTTGTGAGAGCTGGACCATAAGGAAAGCTGAGTGCCAAAGAACTGATGCTTTTGAACTGCGGTGTTGGAAAAGACCCTTGAGAATCCCTTGGGTGCAAGGAGATCAAAGCAGTCAATCCTCAGTTCAGGTCAGTCACTCAGTAGTATCTGACTCTGCGACCCGACGGAGTGCAGCATGACAGGCCTCCCTGTCCATCACCAACCCCCGGACCTTACTCAAACTCAAGTCCATCAAGTCGGTGATGCCATCCAACCATCTCATCCTCAGTGGTCCCCTTCTCCTCCCGTCTTCAATCTTTCCCAGCATCAGGGTCTTTTCCAAGGAGTCAGCTCTTCCCATCAGGTGGCCAAAGGATTGGAGTTTCAGCTTCAGCATCAGTCCTTCCAATGAATATCCAGGACTGATTTCCTTTACAATTGACTGGTTGGATCTCTCTGCAGTCCAAGAGATTCTTAGGAGTCTTCTCCAACACCACAGTTGAAAAGCATCAATTCTTCAGCGCTCAGCTTTCTTTATAGTCCAACTCTCACATTCGTACATGACTACTGAAAAAACCATAGCTTTGACTAGACGTACCCTTATTGACAAAGTAGTGTCTCTGCTTTTTAATATGTAGTCTAGGTTGGTCATAGCTGATTTTCCAAGGAGCAAGCATCTTTTAATTTCATGGCTGCAGTCACCATTTGCAGTGATTTTGGAGTTCAAGAAAAGAGTCTCTGTTTCCATTGTTTGCCCATCTATTTGCCATGAAGTGATGGGACCAGATGCCCTGATCTTAGTTTTCTGAATGTTGAGTTTTAAGCCAACTTTTTCACTCTCCTCTTTCACTTTCATTAAGAGGCTCTTTAGTTCTTCTTCACTTTCTGCTATAAGGATGGTATCATCTGCCTATCTCAGGTTATTAATATTTCTCCCAGCATCTTGATTCCAGCTTGTACTTCCTCCAGCCCGGCACTTCTCATGATGTACTCTGAATATAAGTTAAATAAGCAGGTTGACAATATACAGCCTTGACGTACTCTTTTCCTAATTCAGCCCTAGGACAGAAGTACAAGAGATTAAGAACAGGTGACAAGAGTACACAGAACTATACAAAAAAGATCTTCATGACCCAGATAACCATGATGATGTGATCACTCACGTAGGGTCAGACATCTGTAATGCAAAGTTAAGTGGGCCTTAGGAAGCATCACTACGAACAAAGCTAGTGGAGGTGATGGAATTCCAGTTGAGCTATTTGAAATCCTAAAAGATGATGCTGTGAAAGTGCTGCACTCAATATGCCAGCAAATTTGGAAAACTTAGCAGTGGCCACACAATTAGAAAAGGTGTTTTGAGGCCCCGACATGGTAGGGAACTAAGGATTGCTCGCCGTCCGGATGCAGCAAGGCAGGACCCAGAGATATCTGGCATTTGTACAACATGGCAGACATCGACAACAAAGAACAGTCTGAACTTGATCAAGATTTGGATGATGTTGAAGAAGAAACTGGTGAAGAAACAAAAATCAAAGCGTGTCAGCTGACTGTTCAGATGATACAAAATCCTCAGATTCTTGCAGCCCTTCAAGAGAGACTTGATGGTCTGGTAGAAACACCAACAAGATACATTGAAAGCTTGCCTAGGATAGTTAAAAGACGAGTGAATGCTCTCAAAAACCTTCAAGTTAAATGTGCACAGATAGAAGCCAAATTCTATGAGGAAGTTCATGATCTTGAAAGAAAGTATGCAGTTCTTTATGAGCCTCTGTTTGATAAGTGATTTGAGATCATTAATGCCATTTATGAACCTACAGAAGAAGGTGAATGGAAACCAGATGAGGAAGATGAAATTTCGGAGGAGCTGAAAGAAAAGGCCAAGACTAAAGATGAAAAAAAGGATGAAGAAAAAGATCCCAAGGGAATTCCTGAGTTTTGGTTGACCATTTTTAAGAATGTTGACTTGCTCAGTGATATGGTTCAGGAACATGATGAACCTATTCTGAAGCACTTGGAAGATATTAAAGTGAAGTTCTCAGATGCTGGTCAACCTATGAGTTTTGTCTTAGAATTTCACTTTGAACCCAATGAATATTTCACAAATGAAGTGTTGATAAAGACATATAGGATGAGGTCAGAACCAGATGATTCTGATCCCTTTTCTTTTGATGGACTAGAAATTATGGGTTGTACAGGGTGCCAGATAGATTGGAAAAAAAGGAAGAATGTCACTTTGAAAATGATTAAGAAGCAGCAGAAACACAAGGGACATGGGATGGTTTGTACTGTGACCAAAACAGTTTCTAATGACTCTTTAATTTTTTTTGCCCCTCCTGAGGTTTCTGAGAGTGGAGATCTAGACGATGATTTTGAAGCTATCCTCACTTCAGACTTTGAAATTGGTCACTTTTTACGTGAGTGTATAATCCCAAGATCAGTGTTATACTTTACTGGAGAAGCGATTGAAGATGATGCCGATGATTATGATGAAGGTGAAGAAGCGGATGAGGTAATGTTTACCAAATGAGCAAATAATTCTCTGTTTAACACATTGAGAAGCAAATTGAGTGACTTATGTATTCCATTGGTATATTCATTATTCCATGATATGGGATAAAAACTTTTTTTGGAAAAACGTGGTTTTAGAATTCTACATCCAAGCAATGTATGTATGAGGTTTCAATAAATAAACTGCAAAACCAAAAAAAAAAAAAGGTCAGTTTTCATTCCAATCCCAAAGAAAGGCAATGCCAAAGAATGTTCAAACTAGTGCACAACTGCACTCATCTCACACACTAGCAAATGCTCAAAATTCTCCAAGCCAGGCTTCAACAGGACATGAACTGTGAACTTCCAGATGTTCAAGCTGGATTTAGAAAAGGCAGAGGAAGCAGAGATCAAATTGTCAACATCCATTGGTTCAACAAAAAAACAAGAGTTTCATAAAAATACCTACTTTTCCTTTATTGACTACACCAAAGCCTTCGACTGTGTGGATCACAACAAACTGTGGAAAATACTTCAAAAGATGCGAGTAACAGGCCAGCTTACCTGCCTCCTGAGAAACCTGTATGCAGGTCAAGAAGCAACAGTTAGAACTCTACATGGAACAAAAGACTGGTTCCAAATCGCCAAAGGAGTACATCAAGGTTGTATATTGTCACTCTGCTTATTTAACTCGTATGCAGAGTACCTCATGCAAAATGCTGGGCTTGATGAAGCACAAGCCAGTCTATCCTAAAGGAAATCAACCCTGAATATTCATTGGAAGGACTGATGCTGAAGCTGAAGCTCCAGTACTTTAGCCACTGGATGTGAAGAGCTGACACTGGAAAAGACCCTGATGTCGGGAGAGATTGAGGGCAGAAGGGGGTGACAGAGAATGAGGTGGCTAGATGGCATCACTGACTCGATGGTAATGAGTCTGAGCAAACTCTGGGAGATAGTAAAGGACAGGGAAGCCTGGCATGGTGCTGTCCCTGGGGTTGCCAAGTCAGACACGACTTAGCTATTGAACAAGAACCTTGAGTCTGAGCACCTGAGAACTCCCAAATCTGGTGTAAGGAGGTGATTGTTCTCAGGCAGCTGGTACAGGATGAGGCGTATCAAATAACTCAGAGACACTGCAATAAAGGCCTGGTTCCAAACAGCCCCAGGACAAGAAACTCATTCCTAAACCTTTGAGGCTTTCAATATTTGTTTGTTGAACCCTAACTTGAAACCCCCAACTTGTCTATACTATATTCTCTTTCAAGAATTATTCCCTTGAACTGTAGCTGCTAAAAACCAAAGAAGGCTCTTCCCTGATGGTCCAGTGGTTAAGACTCCAAACTTCCAGTGCAGGGGTGCTTGGGTTTGATCCCTAGTCAAGGAACTAAGATCCCACATGCTGAGCAGCATGACCAAAGAAAAAAAAACAAAAACAAAAAACATCTAAGTAGGACAACTATAAAATTAGTTAAAAGAAACTTACAGGTAGTTTATGAAGCAAAACCTGCTATTATTTGGCTTCAGCCTGGGAAAAGAAAGACGTCTGGAGGATCCAAGATGCCAGAACTCAGTCCAAGTCTGGATAAATCCTATCCACAGCAGTTAACCAAAATTTCACCCCAGGGCTTCAGAAAGGGGCAGGGAAAAGAGGAAAAACTACTGAATTTAATGAAAATGTTCATCTTATTCTTTATGGGAAATGTTATTATTAACCCAATTCTTGGTTTTATTTGCAATGATCCTTTGCTGTATCAAAGCGTGTTTTTCTTTGTAGAAAACGTCACTCTAGGAAAAAAATGCACTCATATGACCACACATAAGAAACACTTTATTTGGAGATTAGCCTGTCATCAGAAGAAATAGTGGTGAGAGTCCCCTCATGACAACCACCTTCTGACTCATTTTCCTGCTACCGTTCCATGGTCCATACAACATCCAGAATGATCTAGATTACTTGAATCCAGATTATCGTTATCTGGATTCTTCTGGCCACTTTAAGAGGTCACATCCTCCCCCTGCTCAAAACCCTCCTATAGTTTCTCATCACATTGATATGAAAGTGAAGCGCTAACTACTGCAGCGTACAAAGTCCTGGGTGACCTGGTTTCTGGGTCTCTTTTAGGTATGCTCTATTATGCTTTCTTGCCTTCACTCTGTTCATCCGCGTTGGCCTCTATTGTTCACTGAAAGTGCCCAGCACAGCTTTGTCTTTGTCTTGTAAAGTCTTTGCTGAGCCATGTGTACGACTTTCTTCCCCACCTCCTTCAGGGCTCTATTTAAAATAGTACCTCCCTTAAGGGTCTTCTCTGAACAATGAATCTAAAATAGCACAACAGCAGGAATTCCCTGGTGGTCCGAGGGCTAAGACTCTGAATTCCCAATGTAGGGAACCTGGGTTCGATCCCTGGTCGGGGAACTAGATCTCACATGCTGCAACCGAGAGTTTGCATGCTGCAATAAAGCCAAAAAAAAAATACCTTCCCTATCTCTGTGTGCATATTTAGTTGCTCAGTCGTGTCCGATTCTGCAACCCTATAGACTGTAGACCGCCAGATTCCTCTGTCCATGGAGTTTTCCAGGCAAGAATACTGTGGTGGCTTGCCATTTCCTATTTCAGGGGATTTCCCCCCAACTGGGATAGAACCCAGGTCTCTTGCATCTCCTGCATTGGCAGGCGGAGTCTTTACTGCTGTGCCACCTGGAATGCCCCTACTCTGTCTCTAGTACCTTGCTAATTCTTCCTATCATTATACTAGATTATACTTCCTAAGATTATACTACGTTTTGCCTATTGTTTGTCTCTTCCATTAGATGTCAGTTCCATAAGATCAAAGATGTCTGCTTCGGTCACTGTTACATTCCCAGTGCCAGAAATGTACCTTGTCATGTGTTACATGGTTGAATGTGAATAAATCTAGCTTTAATAACCCACCATTAATGTTCTAAGAAGCATTTGGATGAATGAAGACATATTTTGGAGGTAGGAGTTGGTGACTGATTGGCGATGCAGGATGAAAGGTGGGGGCGGTATCAAGGATTCCCTGATTTTTGCCAGGAGCACACCAATGGGTGGAAGCATCAGTTACCAAGACGAGGAGGAAGACCAAAGAAGCTGATCTGTAGGGAGGGTGAGCTCCGTTTTGTACACTTAAACTTTGAGATGCCTGTGGGACAACCATGTGCAGAAGTAGGCAGTTGGATATGGGATAAGTAATTTTTTAAATTGTTTGAATCTTTTTTGAGCTAGGCTTTAACTGAATTAAAAGGCACCCTACTGACATCTCTGTGGTCAAGCATAACTTACACTCTATGACAGACTTGCTAAAGTTAAAATCTGACAGTTCACAATGACAGGGACTCTATTTTTTCTAAGTGCAAAGAGAGCTTCCTGGTAACCAAGAACGATGATTGAGAATGCTCACTTTTTGGGCAAATGGTTACTTCACCTAAAATCACAAGCAAATTCTTTAAGAAAAAGCTTAAATCCTCCTGAGGCTGTCCTGCAAGTGAGTAAATGTTTTAACATGGTTGCAAAAGCTCAACTATGTGTACCTTGCATAAGAAACAAGTTCTTCTTGCACTTTCTTCTGGACAGTTTATTCTAGGTTGTTGGATGGAATGTGTATTCCACTTCTGAGCACAAATTTGCTTACTCCATTTGTAGAGTGTATTTATTTATTTAAAAAATTTTTTGGCCATGCCACACAGCTTGCAGGATCTGTTTCCTGCCAGGAACTGAACCTGGGCCAGGGCGGTGAAAACCTGGAATCCTAACCTGTAGAGTGTATTTAGCAGATTAAAACTGTGATTTCTTGACTTAAGTGTGTATATCCTGTTCTGGATAAAAGTGATTTGTTTAAAATCTCAAATGAACTCTGCCTTTCTTAAGTACTGCAGGTTTTGCTTCATAAATGCTGAATTCAATGAGGTTCTAACATTTCAGTGTGTTATCTGAAACGCTGGGAACCTCCTGAGGCATGGAATTTCTGATGTCAACACGGAGAGGGGGTACTAGTTTTCCGCAGGGTTGGCATCCGTCTAACATACTGCCAATACACAATCTTCAGCCACTTACACATTAAACTCTTACCAATGACTGTGGAATACAAATTTGGTTTTCCCTTTCAAGAAATTTCATGTCAGCAAGTGGTTTGAAGAAGTGATTTTATGCCAGAGATTAAGTGAGATGGCTCAGTTCAGTTCAGTTGCTCAGTCATGTCCAATTCTTTGTGACCCCATAAACCACAGCATGCCAGGCCTCCAACTCCCAGAGTTCACCCAAACCCATGTCCATTGAGTTGGTAATGCCATCCAGCCATCTCATCCTCTGTTGTCCCCTTCTCCTCCCGCCCTCAATCTTTCCCAGCATCAAGGTCTTTTCCAATGAGTCAGTTCTTCGCATCAGGTGGCCAAAGTATTGGAATTTCAGCTTCAACATCAATCCTATCAATGACCACCCAGGACTAATCTCCTTTAGGACGGACTGGTTGGATCTCCTTGCTGTCCAAGGGACTCTCAAGAGTCTTCTCCGACACCACAGTTCAAAAGCATCAATTCTTTGGCGCTCAGTTTTCTTTATAGTCCAACTCTTACATCCATACATGACTATTGGAAAAACCAGTGAGATGGTAGTAAGAGACTTTTAAGTCTCTGGAAGAATATCTAGTTTACCCACAAGACCCTAAACCTAACAAGTTGTCATTCAATAATTCAACCAGCAGTTAGTTTACTATGTGTATATATGGGCATAAGAGAGGAAGGATGCTTAGAATACATATCTTCACTCTCCAGAAACTTAAGGTCTAGTAAAGTCACACATTTAGAAAAACAGAAGAAAAGATTAAGATTGTGACAATGTATGATTAATTCTACCTCAGGTAGTCTGGGAAGGATTCACAGAAGTAGAAACATTTAATTGGAGTTTTGAAGGACAAATAGGAGTTTTACTTGGTAGATAAGGAACATTAAAGGACTAGGGTTGAAGTTAAATGACTTCTAAGAGGAATGCTGGGTGGATGTGGGAGCATAGGATGCAAAGATCTGGACCACAATATGTAGGGATATGAGTTCTAAGGCATCATATATACTCACATAACACACAGTAAAAGTGTTAGCTTTAAAATCATTCCCAGATTTCCTGGAATTTTTAATATAACTCCAAAACTCCTAGAGAAGGGAACGGAAACCCACTCCAGTATTCTTGCCTGGAGAATCCCAAGGACAAAGGAGCTTGGCGGTCTAGAAGTCCATGGGATCACGAGAGTCAGAGAGCACTTAGCAACTAAACCACCAAGAAGTCCAGAAGCTACAGGGCTACATGTGAATTAAAATAAACCTTTTGGGAGTCTTTTACTAAAAGGCAGGCACGTGAAAAGCTGTCTGAAGAGCAAAAGAATCCTCCCTTTTAGACAGAAGAGATTCAAAGACACCTCCTTCAGATGATCTTCTTAATCATCTCTAAATTGGAATATTTGGTTTGAGCACAATACTCACTTTCTTCTTGGCTACTTTTATTTTTTGGCCCATACGCCTGGGCATCTGGGATTTTAGCTCCCCGACCAGAAGTTTAATTCCACACCACCTCCCCGACCACCCGCGGCAGCTGAAATGCAGTCTTAACCACTGAACCACCAGGGAAGTCCCTTGGCTACTATTTTGACAGGTGGAGACAGACCTCAAGTCACTACCACCTGATCAAAGAGGCACATTCCTGGCATCGCCTGGGTATGACTTACTTAATACAGTTCAGTAAGATTATATTTTTAAGACGTTTTCAGAAATTGATCCGTAGTCTTGGGTTTTAATTATTCTGTAACGCTATTTCTCCTAACTTGATTAATTATCAAGGAAAAAAAAAACAGACGTTTTTAGTCTTCGAGAGTTTTGAATGGTGTTAATATGAATTCATTTAATTACAAAATGGAAAACAAATTTCTAAACTCTCCAGAGTTCTTAGTTATACTTCACACTAATCTTCGTTTCTCCAGTGCCTAGGCACACGCTAAACGTGCAAATAATCACTTGTTGACCAAAGAAGTACCTAAAATCTTCGTATTCTTCTAGATGTAATTGCAAGAAGCTGCAAATCCCAAAGCCCGAATAAACCAGCTTCCAGTCAAGGCGCTTGGGATTTCTAATAGGTCTATTAAAGAACTTGACTGTTAACCTTGCATAACACTCCAAGCGGTGTTTAACAACAACAAAACTCCCCTAGTCCACAACAGACCGAGAAACCTTGTAAAGATGACTCACAGCATCTATATACTCTCTATAGCACAAAGGCTAAATAACATTAACATTAAATGAACCCTTGGTTGATTTAACACACTTCCCAACTCCTAGCATTTTCAAAGAATCGTGGTAGGTTTCAGGATCCTCAACGACAGCAAAGCAAAACCACCCCGTTCCTTAAGATACGTAAGTTACCTACTTCTTCTGGCGAAAAATTTCAGGAGAAAAGCAGGCAAGCAAGTATCTTATTTGGAAAGTACAACTTATAAGGAAAGCAGCCCTGATCGTCAACAACCTCAGCCGGCCCGTCACGGGCTGGGAACCAGGGGCAGCCGGGGAACCCTCAAAATGTCACCCGGTCGCCAGCGACTACGGCGGCCGGAGGAGCTGCCGCAGTCCGTGCCCGCGCGCGGCCAGCCGGGGCGCCTCGCTCAGGCCACCCCGAGCCAGGCGTCCCCAGGAGCCCGCGGGACAGGGTCGAGACCTCTGGGCCGACTCCCTTTCCTGGCGGCCACCGCTGACACCCAGAGAGCCGCCGGCTGCGCGCCTACCCTCCCCCACTCCAAATCCGCAGGCGCACAGGGCACAGCCGCCTTCCGGGAGGTGCTACCACACCCCAGCCCGACGCCTCGCCTCCCGCCCGCAGCTGGGCTGTGCGGGAGGGGCTGTGGGAGAGCCGACCAGGAACCCTTGGAAAAGCGGGGGTGGAGGAAGGGGCCCCTCTAGCCGCGCCTTCGAAACAGCGCTCCTTGTTCTCGATGGTCCCCGCGCGGCCGTCTTATCGAACGCCATTTCCGGTTCCTTTTAAAGGCCCCACGCTGTGCGACGCTGCGCGTGCGAGGAAGGTATAAAAGGGAGCGAGAGGGCGGGACCGGAGAGGAAGGGGGGGGAAAGGAGAAAACTAGCGGTAAAGGGGGCGGGGGAGGTGCAAAGGGCGCGCTCGCGCGTCACGTGACCGGGACGCGCCGTTCTTCCGTCGGCCATTTTAGGTGGTCCGCGGCGGCGCCATTAAAGCGAGGAGGAGGCAAGAGCGGCCGCCGCTGCTTATTCTTTTTTAGTGCAGCGGGCGAGAGCGGGAGTGCGCGCCGCGCGAGAGTGGGAGGCGAGGGGGGCAGGCCAGGGAGAGGCGCGGGAGCCTTTGCAGCCACGCGCGCCTTCTCTGCCTTGTTGTGTGCTTCGCGCGGTAGAGCGGGCGCGCGGCGGCGGCGGCGGGGATTACTTTGCTGCTAGTTTCGGTTCGCGGCAGCGGAGGGTGTAGTCTCGGCGGCGGCGGAGGCAGTAGCACCATGTCGGAGGAGCAGTTCGGCGGGGACGGGGCGGCGGCGGCGGCAACAACGGCGGTAGGCGGCTCGGCGGGCGAGCAGGAGGGAGCCATGGTGGCGGCGGCGCAGGGGGCAGCGGCGGCGGCGGGAAGTGGAGCCGGGACCGGGGGCGGAACCGCGGCCGGCGGCACCGAAGGGAGCAGCGCCGAGTCGGAGGGGGCGAAGATCGATGCCAGTAAGAACGAGGAGGATGAAGGGTGAGTAAGGGGCGGCCCGGGATAGTCAGGCCCAACTATCCCCCCTCCCCCTCCCTACCCCCCCGCCATTAGGCCTCGTTCCCGCTCTCCGCCCGCCCTCCAGGCGCCCGTGCAGCCTCTTTGCACTGTCCTCCCCTTCTCTACGCTGGTCTCCCCGGGGCTTTCATTTCCTTCTCCCCCCAGCCTGCTAATCGCCCCCTCCCCCATCACACACGTTTCCACCTTTAGCCGTCACCATGCTGCTCCCCGGCCCGCCCTCCTTCCCTCCCTCGCCTCGGGTCTCCTCCCACCCACTTAGCCGCCGGAATTTTTTCCCGCCTGTCGAGGGGGTAACCTTTTTTCTAGTCCCGGTGTCTTCTCGCTGCCCGGTTTTCTTAAAAGTCCTGGGTATAAAAAACGCAATCAGACGGGAAAGCTCGTATGCCTGGACACCTAAGGGTTATTGGGTGCTTCTCACTGCAGCATCCCGAGACGATGCTTTTCTTTACAAAACACATGCTTCGGGGAATTTGTAGGCGGTCCAGCTCTCCTCCTCTCCCGTCTCGGCTTCAGGCCGAATTTTTTTTTTTTTTTTTTGTATTTTGAGTAAGTTTCGCCTCGACCTTCTCCTTTTTCCTCTGTGCACCATCGCCCAACGGCTTGCTCACATAGTCCCTACTTTTCAGCTTTACGGAACCCACTGGGCCCGGTGAAATTGCCCGATCGCCTGTTGGTACGTTGGTTTTGCTGCCAGGGCTTTCCTGAAGTTCCTGGTCGGCGGGCCTGCGCTTGACTGGAGCTGTTCTACCTCCGGCTTGCAGACTGCCCTTCCCCCATCCCGCAGAGTTATTCTAACCGCGCACCTTTTTCGCGCCCTCGGCTATTGGTTTCCCCGACTGTTGGTACAGATCGTACTCTTACCTTATTACTTCTTCTGGGCGGTTTTCAGTTTTTACAACCCACCCTGTGCCCGGGATCCTTTTTTTGGTCTCCCTTGATTTCTCCTTCCCGCTCTCTCCCACTTAAGTTAAAGGAGGCCCACCAGCCTTCTTTCATAAAACGAACAAATCCTGTATTGTGCTGTGGCTTTTTTTTTTTTTTTTTTGCAGGTTAAGTAGTAAGTTGTTTTCTCCATTTGGAATACATTGTGTGTATTACTTAAAGCTGCATAGTATTTATTAGAACGCAGCATTTGGGAGCCGGGAGCATAATACAGGAGTTAGCAGGAGGGACTAAATCGAGGTTCTTGCTTGAGTTTTCTTATTCCCGTTACTGATCGCTCATCTTGGGTTAACGCTTCCATTACTTTTTGTAGTTGGGGCGGGGGCGGGGTGTGTCTGTGAACTTTTTTCCGCTGTAACAAGGAGAAAGGTGTTGGTAGAAGGTAAAAACAGTAAAATGTCGCTTTAACCCAATATTAGAAAACACGGTTTCCTTTATTGGGAAAAAGCACAAGCTTTGCAGCGGGAGACATAAGCCCTTTGGATACAGGATTTAATATTCTCAGCCGAGGCAGACTTGTGTGGGGCTGTTTTGCTGATTGCTGGCTTTGGGAGAGTAGAGGTGGGATGGGGATACTTCATTTATCTTGAATTATGTACGAAAGAAAGGGATATGTTAAATGTTTGGAAACTTAAGCCTTTAACGTTTTGGTTTTTTCCTGAATTCTGTTCTTTGGACAGAGGCAGCCAAATGATTAATTGTTTAACTTACTGTTTGGGGCAGGCTTTCTGTTCTGAATTTTCAAATCACAAAGCAGCTGCCTTTGTAGTTAATCTACTATTGAACTAGAGTGTAAATGAATTAAAGTTTTTAACCCTAACATGTCAAACACTAAAACTAGAATTTTGATTGGTTGCTGTACCGGTTGTTAATTCCCTAGCCATTCAAACTCCTCCCCACGACACTCTGAAGCAGCGACGGCACAGCGGGAAGAATGGTAAAACTTTTACATTTTATTTCTGTATTATAAAGGTTTCAGTAGTCATAACATGTGGAGGCTGTGAATTGGTTAGTTGCCCATTGATTCCCAGGAAATTCTAGACTTTAGTACAGTAGGATATTTTGTACCTGGGATATAAAGCCTTTTAGGCATCGTGTGTGATCTTTGGGCAAAATTGATGCCATTACATGGATTTTGGTCTGTGGTAATGCATGTATTTGTGGTTTGGCCAATTAAAGCATAATATAATTAGTAATGTTTTCTATGTGAGCAAGAAAAAGTAAATTTAAAGTTGATTTGTTTTTGTTAAGACAAAATTTCTTTGTTGTAATTCTAACTTTAATGCTATGTGTGAAGGTTATCTGATACGAAGTATTGTGTGTTTAAAATAAATTGCATGTTATACTGAAGTATACTGGAGATGTCAAAACCATTTTTAAAGTAGTATTGTGTATATGTATGCAAAAATGAAGTTTTTAAAAAAATCTCCAAACATATTTGTAAACACAAATTTAATAAGAATTGCACATTAATGTTAGATCATACTGATGGGGCTTTCCACTACAGCTTAAATCAGATTTTTAGATGTTCAGTGTGATTTGGCTGGAATGTTAATTACAGTTGGTTTACATGTATTCACAGTTGCATGACTTTTTGGAAGTCTGGTAGATTATTTTCTTTTTATCCCTCCCTTCCTCCAAATGTCACTATTTCAGCCTTCAAGTTATATTTGAGTTTTCTAAGAGTTTGTATTTACCACCACTGGTGTATAGAGGGCAGGTAAATTGCAGGTAGTTGACTTAAAGCTGTAGAAACTACATTCTAAGAGCCCACTTGGGATAACATTTAAATCTTACAGGAGCTTATTACTGTTATTTTCTTTCACTGAAATCTGTCCAGTTTTATATTGGAGATGAAGTTTGACATACTGAATAAAAGTTTTTTTGATGGAAATTAATCTGTTTGGCCCTTTGATAGTTGAATTTCATTTCTAGGTAATAGTGGCAAACTTAAGTATAAATTATAACTGTACTTGACTGCTCCATTACTTATTTCATCTTATGTAAGTAATTATTTTCAGTAATTTGAAAGGACCATACACTTAGGTATAAAGGTTGATTGTTTTTTTGACTTCGCGATAACTTTTGTGTTCTGTTACCTAATACTGTATCTTTGCAAGTTTTTTGAGTGATCTCAGGAAAATTGGACAATTGAATATTTACAGCTAACAATTTTAGGTTATGAAATTTACTTTGTACATTTAACAAATATTTTCAAAGTCTAATAATATGACTTAAAAAATAATTACTGTCTCATCAGTTAGCCTCATGCTTTACACATACTGTTTTTTAAACAAAAAAAATCCCTCAAGATTTCTAATCTTTTTGGTGTCTGCACTTGGCTGCCCTATGTGCTGTTCTCTGTGTCCCAATTTGAAGAAAACTGGGGAAAAGTTTCATAATAGTGAAATAGTGATTACTAGAGACAAAATTATCTAAATTTAATTTCTTGAACATATCTTTGTGTGTGTTTCTTTTTACAATTCTAATGAGACTAAAGTGATTACAATTTCATCTTTAAAGTATTTTAAATTATTGTAGACTGAAGTGTTGTTTATTTTTAATACAAGAATAAACAGGTATTTTGAGGAGGGCATGCTTGTTAAACCTCTAGTGGAATAAAGGGTTTCCACAATTTACTGTGGATGTTCAGAGTATTTCCTTAGTAAAATGCCTTCCTGAGTTCACCTCATTTTAATTTTTCCAATGTTAACATCCCAAGTTTTTACTTAGAAACTACTACAGGGGGGTTTCCTAATTTGGTGTGGACTTACTACTCCTCTCTAGGGCCACAATCCTTTTAGATACTCTAAAATTACTTAGGGTCTGGTAAAATAATGCATCCCATGTATAGCAAGCTACCTGGAGACAAAGTTTTTACATTCTAATGATTTCATGGGGAGCTGTAATAATACTGTGTTAACCTTCAGACAGTTTTGCAGGGTAGGTGCCTTGACTTACCTTCATTGGATTAGACAAGAAGCAGAATAATCCCTCATTGGTCTATCAGCCAAAGTACAGCGATACTTTCCTAGTAATAGGACGATTGATCTAGTACTGTAACTATTAGTATATAAACTTAAGTATGATTTCTTCCTGTTTGAGAATATTGTAAATTAAATGTGGTATAGGTTGTCACCCATCTAATTTTTAAGAAATGGGTCTACCTAACAAGTTTTTGTTTTAAATATTTGAGGTTATACTCTATATCCTGGTGCTTCTGGGGCATCTTGAACATTGCTTTGTAGAACAGTTACCTTTTAGATAAAGTAGTCTCACGCCAGATTGACTGGCCTTTGATTCAGGACGTTGGATTTACTATGAAGTTGAGACCCTGAGTAGACTGAATTTTAGCATTCTTTGGAACCTTTGACAGCTTTTCAGGGCTAAAATTGCAGAAATGGATGCCCCCAGATCTTAAGATGATGAACATGTAAGGAAGGAGTACTCGATTCTCTTCATTTCACATTCTTACTTTAATATACAGGATACTAAAATCACCTGACCTTTTGGGTTTGGAATTGGAGAATATCATTGACCAGCAGTTTTTAAGTGGTGGTTTTTGAGATGAATATACTTGGAGCCCCTTCTATAAATTAAGTGTATGTTTACTGTGAATTTTCTGCCTTTTTTTTTTTTTTAACATTACCAGGGTACTCTGTAAGGGTGCCCTAATAGTTTTGAATTTACCATTGTGTGTGATTTCATGGCCAATATTGAGGGTGATTAGTTTTAGCTTGAAAGCATTTAAAGAGGAATAGAATTAATTTTTTCCCCTATTTGAATTAAAATTGCACCTTGAGTGTGTGCAGTTTCACAAATGGAGTGATGAAACAACCTTTGTTAGTTGAAGTTTTATTTGACTTTAGTTCTGCTTCAACGTTTTAGTAGATAGGGCACTGAACTGGATGCTGGAAGCGTGGAATCTGTTTCTGTTACTTCACTTCCAACAGTGTGGTCTCAGGTAATATAACATGTTTGTTACTTGGTTTGCTGATCTGTGTGATGGAAACACTGCTCACCACAGGAAGATTGACTACATAGCCTGCTTTCATAGCTTGTGTGTATTTATCCTGTGCCTTAATAGTTGATACTGCCAGTGGTTTACTCCTGTGGAGTAAAGGTAAGCATGTTTTAGTTTCTGGAGTATTATATTGTACATTGGAGCTAGACATTTAAGACTCTTTGGGGGTGGATTGGGAGACTCGTATTACTGGCAGTGTTTGGCCAATAATCAAGGTGATAGTTTTAAGTATTGGGTCATGTTCTGTAAGCTCCTGCTTTTCTAGACTTGAAGCTATCACAAAACTCAAATAGCCGGGAAACCCAGCTCTGTCTCCCTCTCCCAAGTCTCATGAGAAAGAGATGAAATTGTCAGCCAGTATACTCAAAAAGAATCAACAATGTCATGGAATGAATCTTACATATTAAGTAATATGATTTTAAAGCATTGCAAGATTCTGAAGTTCATCAAGAAAGGTGAAAATCATTTGATGAATTCAGTGTTTATGATAAAGAATTGTGAACGTGTAGTAATCTCAGTTAACCAGAATCTTAACCTCTAGGTAGAACAGTGTTTATCTTATAAAGATGATTGAGAGTTTATTTTAAAAGCAAAATACAAGATGTCATTCTTGCTTGGGAATGAAATGACAAGGGGAAATTTTGGGTTAAACATTTAAAGTTTGTTCAAAAATCCTCATGTTTAGTAGCTATTACATTTCAACTCAGTTGTCTTTTTTAGTCATTTAGGTTCATTCAAAGTATGAAGAAATAAGATCTGATACATTAGCTAAAAGAATTTTTATTTTTTTTGTCTTGCTAAAAGTTTGTCAAGCCATTTCCAGGGGTATTTTTTTTAATACAGATTCTAAAATGATACCATGTGATGTCTAGTTGCACAAAATGAACCCCTCCCTGTTTTACATAACTGCTGACTTAATTTTAAACTAAATCTGTATTTTATAAGGAAAAATAAATACTCATTTTTTTATCTATTGGTGAGATTCTTACTATCAATAACTTAATATTTTAGGATTGTAAAGACAATGATAAAATACGAGAAATTTTATTTAAATAAGGATTAGTATTTATGCTTGAGTGACATTACTTTAAAAGGTGACAGTACTTAGCCAGTCATGTTACAGACTTGAAATGTATTATCAGTTTGACATTCTGTTGTAGGTTTTAAACTGTCAGAATTTGTTATGAAACTACCTATGGAAGATTACAAGTTGCTGGGAAGTTTTAAAAGAGAACTTTCTTTGCCCTTTTCCAAAATTGGAAAGAAGTGTAATGATAATTGTATTACTTTGAATAGGGTATTTGACAGTAAAGCCTTGTTAGGGGAAGTATCTTTATATAAAAGATACTATTGAGTTTGGAGTGTTTAAACCTAGAGGCCTCAGTTGTATTGAAAATAAAGTTCTTAGATGGGAAGAAACAGAACAGCTTCCACCAGCCAGTAGTGCTCCTTACATATTGCTTTTTATATTTAGAAATTCTTCCTTACTAAAGTTACTGGCATTTATGTAGAGTACAAACAAGTCATTAGTGTGAATTTGGAGCTACATTTTATTTAAGAGTCTCAGACAACCTAATTTCCTGTCTGTGTTTTTTATATGGGATATATAAGTTTTGAGGCTAAGTCTTCAGCATTAAAAATGATCTTTTAAGATCCATTTGTATAAAACTCATCCTGGCCTATACCCCTTTAATGTTGAAAACTTTAATTAGCTCATGCAGATTAAAAAAGTTCAAGTCATTGAATAAATGAAAAAAATATTTAATAATTTAGTTTGTGTTCTACCCTTCTAAATAGTAATTCGTTTTTATTGAGCACTTACAGGGTGTCAGACCATGTTCTGTGCCATTTAAATCCTATTGCAGGTAGCTGAGGTAAGCGTTTAGTAAGTTCTGAAGGAAGGATTTAAACCCCAAGTAGCTTGGCTCACTGCCTCTAAATTTACTTCCTCTAGAAGAGAATGTCCCACAAAACACCCTCAAGTCTCTTTTGGAGAGTTATCTGCAGTGCTTGTCATTTAATGTTGTAGTGTGGTATAATGTCACTATCTATAAGGCAGGGATATTTTAATTGTTCAGTAGGTGTTTGAAGTTGTGTACTGTATTTGCCTCTGGGTTGCTAAATAACCTTATAGATAGGATTAAAAAATTAAACTTTGTTGGTACTGTAGATGAAGTTCTGCACTTCAGTTGGGATTATTGATTCACTTACAGGTAAGAATCAGATTTTAAACTTGTAGTATTAGGGACCCAATTTTGTTACTTGAACAAGTCCTGTGCTGTAGTTTTAACTTGACTGTTCAGGATTTTTATGAAAGTCCAGCTCTCCTTCATTGTAAAATGTTTGCATATCATTGCAGGGGGGTATAAGTAACTTGAAAGTCAGTCTTTGCATTCAAGGCAGCAAAGATAATCTGGACAGATAAGATATTGTGCTTTAAGTAAGGTACAGTAATAATAAAATATAGATAGTTTAAATTGACATCTTATACCAGCTCATAATTTGAGTTCAGAGCATGTGGGAATGCTCATATTATAGAGACGCTAAAATAAGTTCCCATTTATCCAGAATTAAGATAACAGGCTTTTTCTTAGCTGTTATATATTTTTGGTATGTCTACTGAATACAAATGGGATGGATTTAATATGTTACATTTAGTAAAGATGGGATGGATTTGGTACAGTATGTTCATTGTAGTATATCCACCTGTCTGGTTAGCAGTTTTGTGCAGCAGCCTTCCTTATTAGAGCAGCAGAAGAATGCTTTGGGGCTGCCAAAATGGTAATGAATTTGTCTCAAAAAAAGCCAGTTAAACTCTTGGTCAGAGGCTGTTTACTGTTACTTTACCAAAAATTAGAAAAAATCAAGTTACCAACTAACTTTCCCAAAAATGGAGTAGGGAGCATTTTAGAATAGCGGCTGCTGATTAATCTGGCAAAAATGAAAACTAGAACTAAGAAAGTTAGAGCCAAGAAATAAGGTGTGTTTAATGCATTAATAAAAAGATCAGAAGATTGTAGGCATGCTACAAGTGGCATAAGGTGTCAGTGGTGACTGACTCATAGTGTTAAATCATTACAGCAGGAGAGAATGAGCGGTATGCTGTAGGGGAAAAGAAAAAAATCAAGCAGTGTGCTAATCGCTCAGTCGTGTCTGACCCTTTGGGACCCCACAGCCTGTAGCCTGCCAGCCTCCTCTGTCCATGGGATTCTCCAGGCGAGAGTACCGTGATGGATTGCCATTCCATCCAGGCGCATTCCGAGTAATGTTAAACAATTGAGAGACTAGTAAAACAGGCAATACTTGAAGGAAGGTGGACTGTCTGGCTCGTTCTCGAAAGGTGCTGGATGGCTAAAGTTTTATTACTACATATTTTGCTCTAATTTTTTGACAAACAGTAATTATTCTCTGGAAAACTATAAGTTACAGTTGTCTAGGACATTTGCTGTTCTGGATAAATAGGATTTGACTATTAGTTTAAGGATAGCCTCTTCAGTGACCTTTTAACTCTTAAGGTAGGCACATTTAACTATTTTTTGATCCTCAGGACTAAATGTGCAGAGTTTCTCGAGAGAACACTTAATGGGCCGATTGAATAAGTATGCTTATGTAGTATTTAAGAAAACTGATTTCTAATATTGACAAAAAGTTTGGGGTTTGTGAATAATAGAATGTGCCTCATTCTTGGTGTTATAATTTATTTCTTTATAATTATTTTTTATTAATTTTAAATTGAGGACACAACTCAATAAAAACACTGCCTTGGGTAAATATTGCCTTGGATAAATAAACTCAAAACTAGTTTTGTCTCAGTATCTGAGGAATAGGCCAGACAGCCACAGGGTTTTCTTGCCTTTCAATTTTAGTTTTTTAAAAAAAGCTTCTTTAATTATTCTCTTCAGGTTGAAATAATTTCTAACTGTTAAATTATTGATGGAAAGTTTCTGTTATACAAAAGTAGTAATTTAATACTTGAATTTTAACATAGTTGAAATTGTTTGTATCAAGAACATCCCATGAATATCAGAGTAAGAGGTCATTGCCTTATAGTCTTTCTCATGAAAAAGATAGCAGTGTCCTCTTCACCTTGAAAGAGTAAATGTTGATAATGTACTTTCATCTATGAAGGTACGTACTCTGGATCTTTAGGTTAAAAATAAAAGTGCTTAAAGCAATTTAAGTAACTTGGACTGTATATTATTTCACCAGATATGAAAGAAAATGTCATTGAAAATACCTCAACTTTTTCCCCATGGAATTAGCCATAAACATTAAAAATACCTGTACATTATGAGTGTTCTGTTATACTCCTTTGATTATAATATAAATACCAAAAGGGTTAATAAAAGTTACTTAAGAGTGTGGAAATTTTATTAGAATTCTGAATGTTAAGCATATAAATAGTCCAATTCTAGAATACAGGTGCAAGTTGAAACCCTAACTTAAAAGGGAAGCACACTGTATGCCTAAAAATGACTTCTTTTGTGTTAAATTTATCATTAGAAGTAAGAACAAGACTGATAAAATAGTAAGATCAGTAACACCTCAGTTAATCTGGCATTTTTAGGTTAAGCTGAAGCAGGATCTTATTCTAGAGATAAGACTTTGTCCTTTTGTTGAAAGAATTGATTTTAGTGGCAGAATTCTAAGAAGCCCACAAAATGGAGATGTTCTTGCTTTAATTTCTTTCCAGAGCTGAAAGTTAGCACCACATTCCCCCGCTGCCCCTACCTCTGACGCACTGCAGTTACAAAGATAGAAGTCATTGACCAAGCATGGTTTTATTCCCAAGTTGAAATTGGTGTTTAGTCCTCACATAACAAATTCTGACAGTTTACTCTTAAAGTAACAATCTTCAGTCTCTTCAAAGGGTAGGAGGTAATGTTCTCTCTTTGTGGGAGTGGGTAAAGAGGGCAGAAGTCAGAGGGCTCACAGAGCTACCAGATCTGAGTTTTATGACATTTGCTATAATAAAAATAGGATTTCATGTTAAATTTTCTTTTGTGGGGGGGTGTAGATTGGATTTAAAGTGTCTTGGTGGTTTCCAGTTACCGCCTGTCACTTGTAGCATTTTAAAGATTTAATATCTTATGCTGGTTAACTGAGGTTCTACTGGAAAATAAATCATCTAGGTTAATTAGTGAGTTTTGCTTCACTGGATAATTCTTTTTGTTCATTAAATTGCTTATGTGATTACTTTTGTTTTTATTAAGGATTCTTAGCACATCCAAAAACTTGGTTTACAACTTACTGTGAGACTTTCTCATTTTTTTGTGCTAAGAGTTTTACTAATGAGAGAACTGTTAGAAAAGAAAACTTCAGCGTAAGCACATGGTAGCTGCTGTCATTAGCGGGAACTGCATAGCCTTTTTATAAGTTTAATAAAGATTTGGAAGAGAAATTTCAAGGTGAAATTCTGTATTTTGCTATTACCAGTGTTGTAATTTAAGAAAGACGGTATACACTCTTTTTACCTTGGGGATGCACTTATCCTTTTGATAAGTCAGAAGAATCTGCTGCTTGCTCACTATCTTGTAATTAATTATGCAGGCGCAGTAGTGATAAACAGAACTCTCCAAAACTGTAATAGGGTGGTCTTGATATGTGGTTATGTAGGAAGAGTGACATTTTAATATACTGCCCAGTAAATCGGTGCAGTTTGGGGAAAGTGTATTATTGATGTGGATACTTAAGGCAAAATCAAAAACTTTTTAGCATTTTAATATTGCTTTTTGTCTTTACAGGAAAATGTTTATAGGAGGCCTTAGCTGGGACACTACAAAGAAAGATCTGAAGGACTACTTCTCCAAATTTGGTGAAGTCGTAGACTGCACTCTGAAGTTAGATCCTATCACAGGGCGATCAAGGGGTTTTGGCTTTGTGCTATTTAAAGAGTCGGAGAGTGTAGATAAGGTAGTGTGCTATGTGTTCTAATCAGTTAATAATAAAATATGTGAGTAGTTTGATAAAATTAATATGCCCATTATTTGTGATTTCCCTCTTTGTGCTTATATGAAGGAAAAGATAATGGCTTTTGCCAATACATTTTAAGAATCAGATTGAAGAATTGTTTACTGAATACTTCATGTGCCAGGCTCTACTCCATTAAAATTAAATTTAAAAACCTTTAAAGGTGCTTGATTGGAAAGATGTGCTGTGACATGTTCACAGAAGTACAGATGTTGAAATCTGTAGGCAGGAAACTTGACTGAATCATTTCACATTTCAGTCTTTAGGCTACAGGGAAGTAGCAGTCATGCTTACAGTGCTGATAAAGGCATGATGATTTTCTGGTAATTGATTAGCCCTTCTCATTCTTAACTGACCTTGAGGTTTAAACACTAGTATATGTTAGCAGATGTCATATCACCACAACTGGACACTTTAACTGTGAGCTGGTCAACGTATGTCTGGCGTTAGCTGTATTTATTTAACTATAGTTATTCTTAAGTAAGTTAATAATCTCTGAATCTTAGTTAAGATACACATCCTTCAAATAAAAAACTTCAATTTCCTTAGGTCATGGATCAGAAAGAACATAAATTGAATGGGAAGGTGATTGATCCTAAGAGGGCCAAAGCCATGAAAACAAAAGAGCCTGTTAAAAAAATTTTTGTTGGTGGCCTTTCTCCAGATACACCTGAAGAGAAAATAAGGGAGTACTTTGGTGGTTTTGGTGAGGTATGTGATAATATTTTGACTTTTTTTTTTTTTGCTTTTTTGTCCAATTTAGTATAGATACAGTTGTCAGATTATAGATCTCTCACTGGGTTTTCCAAAATTGTTTTGAAGTTTGGACAGACGATGTGATTTGTTTTGAAATCAGGATGGTATAAATACTTTATTAGTAGTATTTTCGGAGCAGTATCTTTGAAGGTTAGAAGATTGCCTGTTCTAGTTTATTGAGCTGTTGAGCAGTGTCCCAGGCACACTGTACACAAAGACCTTAAAGTAGATGTTCTTATTTTGAAATCTACTGGACTAGTAGAAGGAGTAGAACTAAATGAGGAGGAAGTCAAGGTTGGGTCACCTGAGATGTGCAAGGAAGTGCTTCAGCTGAGAAGAGGAAGGAAAGAAACTGAAAATGTGGCGCAGTGCCTGCTCAATTTAGGCACATGTATGTGGCAGGTTTTATGAAGCTAATTGCAGACTTAGATTCTGTCTGTGAATTAATGATTTAAAGCTGAGAAACTTGAATCTTTAGACCCAGATACAGGCGGCAGACATCCCTGGTATGATTCAGACAGACATGTTGCTTGTTTTGTTGTTAGTATTTAAGAGCTGAAATAGTTCCCGCAAAAATCTGGGCATTTACCTTTTCTTCAGTATTTGTAAGATGAAGCAACATTGGGATTGCCTTCTTACATAGTTACAGCCATCTAAGATTTAAGTGTAGCAGCTTCTACCTTTGATAGCTCGAATGTTCTTTATAGTTTTTAGCAGTTCTCACCATTCCCCCATATTCTCCCAAACAGTTACTTTAATTCTATTTCTCTTAAAATTGACTGTTTTGGGATGTTCCTGGTGGTCCATTGGTTAAGAGTTTGCTCTTGCCGTGCAGGGGCCGTGCATTTGATTCTTGGTCAGGGAACTAAGATCGCACATGCTGAGTGGCACGGCCAAAATTTTTAAAAATGGATTGTTTCCTTCTGCTTGTGCTTAGTGGGCATTTGAGTTTGTGACCCTTATCAGTGCCCTGGGAAGCTGTATTTTTATAAAAAGCTTTAAAGACTTTAGGTGGAGTGCGTATTCTAATATGAAGACTTGTTTAAAAAGATTAAACAGAGACAGCAGAATAGAGCTTGAGGGCCAAATGCTTGTTTTCTGTGTGCATTTTCCCCACTAAACTTGCAAACTAAGGTATTACAACTTTTTCTTTTTTTTTAATAATCAGGTTGAATCCATAGAGCTCCCCATGGACAACAAGACCAATAAGAGGCGT